>NC_091060.1:0-2400000 GCF_000393655.2 Nicotiana sylvestris
ATACGGTCTAAGGAAACAAATTCACAGCCCTGCCATGATCAAATTATGTTTTTTGGCATTTTACGGCCATGAAATTAAAATTCCGCGCGAGTCCCAAATTTTCGTGTGTTATAGCCCACGCCTTCCGCCGTGGGCCCGGGACCCCGGATTTGGATCGCCTAAAATTTTTCCAGGATGTCAAAAACGGCCTAAGGAACCATACTCACCTCACCGCCTTGACCGAATTACATTTTTTGGCATTTTACGGCCATAAAACTACAATTCCGCGCGAGTCCCAAATTTTCGTGTGCTATAGCCCACGCCTTCCGTCGTGGGCCCGGGACCCCGGACCCGGATCGCCTAAAAATTTTCCGGGACATCGAATACGGTCTAAGGAAACATACTCACTGCCCCTCCATGATCAAATTATGTTTTTTGGCATTTTTACGGCCATAAAATTGTAATTCCGCGCGAGTCCCAATTTTTCGTGTGCTATAGCCCACGACCATATTCACCACCCCGCTATGACCAAATTACATTTTTTGGCACTTTAGCGCCATAAAACTGGAATTCCGCGTGAGTCCCAAATTTTCGTGTGCTATAACCCATGCCTTCCGCCGTGGGCCCGAGACCCCGGACCCGGATTGCCTAAAATTTTTCCGGGACATCGAATACGGTCTAAGGAAACATATTCACCGCCCCGCCATGATCAAATTATGTTTTTTGGCATTTTACGGCCATAAAATTGGAATTCCGCGCGAGTCCCAAATTTTCGTGTGCTATAGCCCACGCCTTCCGTCGTGGGCCCGGGACCCCGGATTCGGATCGCCTAAAATTTTTCCGGGATGTCAAATATGGCCTAAGGAACCATACTCACTGCCCCCCATGATCAAATTATGTTTTTTGGCATTTTACAGCCATAAAATTGGAATTCCGCGCGAGTCCCAAATTTTCGTGTGCTATAGCCCACGCCTTCCGCCGTGGGCCTGGGACCCCGGACCCAAATCGCCTAAAAATTTTCTAGGACGTCGAATACGGCCTATAGAAAAATATAAACCGCCCCGCCATGATTAAATTATGTTTTTGGCATTTTACGGCCATAAAACTGAAAATCCGCGCGAGTCCCAAATTTTCGTGTGTTATAGCCCACGCCTTCCACCGTGGGCCCGGGACCCCGGACCCGGATCCCCTAAAATTTTTCCGGGACATCGAATACGGTCTAAGGAAATAAATTCACCGCCCAGCCATGATCAAATTACATTTTTTGGCACTTTAGGGCCATAAAACTGGAATTCCGCGTGAGTTCCTAAGTTTCGTGTGCTATAGCCCACGCCTTCCGCCGTGGGCCCGAGACCCCGGACCCGGATAGCCTAAAAATTTTCCGGGACACGAATACGGTCTAAGGAAACATATTCACCACCCCGCCATGATCAAATTATGTTTTTTGGCATTTTACGGCCATAAAATTGGAATTCCGCGCGAGTCCCAAATTTTCTTGTGCTATAGCCCACGCCTTCCGCCGTGGGCCCGGGACCCCGGACCCGGATCGCCTAAAATTTTTCCGGGACATCGAATACGGCCTAAGGAACCATAGTCACCGCTCCTCCATGACCAAATTATGTTTTTTGGCATTTTACGGCCATAAAATTGGAATTCCGCGCGAGTCCTAAATTTTCGTGTGCTATAGCCCACGCCTTCCACCGTGGGCCCGGGACCCGAATCGCCTAAATTTTTTCCAGGACGTCGAATACGGCCTAAGGAACCATACTCACCGCCCCGCCATGACCAAATTACATTTTTTGGCATTTTACGGCCATAAAACTAAAAATCCGCGTGAGTCCCAAATTTCATGTTCTATAGCCCACGCCTTCCGCCGTGGGCCTGGGACCCCGGACCCGAATCGCCTAAAAATTTTCTAGGACGTCGAATACGGCCTATAGAAACATATTAACCGCCCCGCCATGATCAAATTATGTTTTTTGGCATTTTACGGCCATAAAATTAGAAATTCGCGCGAGTCCCAAATTTTCGTATGCTATAGCCCACGCCTTCCGTCGTGGGCCCGGGACCCCGGATCCGGATCGCCTAAAATTTTTCCGGGACATCGAATACGGTCTAAGGAAACAAATTCACGGCCCTGCCATGATCAAATTATGTTTTTTGGCATTTTACGGCCATAAAATTAAAATTCCGCGCGAGTCCCAAATTTTCGTGTGCTATAGCCCACGCCTTCCGCCGTGGGCCCGGGACCCCGGATCCGGATCGCCTAAAATTTTTCCAGGATGTCAAAAACGGCCTAAGGAACCATACTCACCTCACCGCCTTGACCAAATTACATTATTTGGCATTTTACGGCCATAAAACTAGAATTACGCGCGAGTCCCAAATTTTCGTGTGCTATAGCCCACGCCTTCCGTCGTGGGCCCGGGACCCCGGACCCGGATCGCCTAAAAATTTTCCGGGACATCGAATACGGTCTAAGGAAACATACTCACTGCCCCTCCATGATCAAATTATGTTTTTTGGCATTTTTACGGCCATAAAATTGTAATTCCGCGCGAGTCCCAATTTTTCGTGTGCTATAGCCCACGACCATATTCACCACCCCGCTATGACCAAATTACATTTTTTGGCACTTTAGCGCCATAAAACTGGAATTCCGCGTGAGTCCCAAATTTTCGTGTGCTATAACCCATGCCTTCCGCCGTGGGCCCGAGACCCCGGACCCGGATTGCCTAAAATTTTTCCGGGACATCGAATACGGTCTAAGGAAACATATTCACCGCCCCGCCATGATCAAATTATGTTTTTTGGCATTTTACGGCCATAAAATTGGAATTCCGCGCGAGTCCCAAATTTTCGTGTGCTATAGCCCACGCCTTCCGTCGTGGGCCCGGGACCCCGGATTCGGATCGCCTAAAATTTTTCCGGGATGTCAAATATGGCCTAAGGAACCATACTCACTGCCCCCCATGATCAAATTATGTTTTTTGGCATTTTACAGCCATAAAATTGGAATTCCGCGCGAGTCCCAAATTTTCGTGTGCTATAGCCCACGCCTTCCGCCGTGGGCCTGGGACCCCGGACCCAAATCGCCTAAAAATTTTCTAGGACGTCGAATACGGCCTATAGAAAAATATAAACCGCCCCGCCATGATCAAATTATGTTTTTGGCATTTTACGGCCATAAAACTGAAAATCCGCGCGAGTCCCAAATTTTCGTGTGTTATAGCCCACGCCTTCCACCGTGGGCCCGGGACCCCGGACCCGGATCCCCTAAAATTTTTCCGGGACATCGAATACGGTCTAAGGAAATAAATTCACCGCCCCGCCATGATCAAATTACATTTTTTGGCACTTTAGGGCCATAAAACTGGAATTCCGCGTGAGTCCCTAAGTTTCGTGTGCTATAGCCCACGCCTTCCGCCGTGGGCCCGAGACCCCGGACCCGGATAGCCTAAAAATTTTCCGGGACACGAATACGGTCTAAGGAAACATATTCACCACCCCGCCATGATCAAATTATGTTTTTTGGCATTTTACGGCCATAAAATTGGAATTCCGCGCGAGTCCCAAATTTTCTTGTGCTATAGCCCACGCCTTCCGCCGTGGGCCCGGGACCCCGGACCCGGATCGCCTAAAATTTTTCCGGGACATCGAATACGGCCTAAGGAACCATAGTCACCGCTCCTCCATGACCAAATTATGTTTTTTGGCATTTTACGGCCATAAAATTGGAATTCCGCGCGAGTCCCAAATTTTCGTGTGCTATAGCCCACGCCTTCCACCGTGGGCCCGGGACCCCGGACCCGAATCGCCTAAATTTTTTCCAGGACGTCGAATACGGCCTAAGGAACCATACTCACCGCCCCGCCATGACCAAATTACATTTTTTGGCATTTTACGGCCATAAAACTAAAAATCCGCGTGAGTCCCAAATTTCATGTTCTATAGCCCACGCCTTCCGCCGTGGGCCTGGGACCCCGGACCCGAATCGCCTAAAAATTTTCTAGGACGTCGAATACGGCCTATAGAAACATATTAACCGCCCCGCCATGATCAAATTATGTTTTTTGGCATTTTACGGCCATAAAATTAGAATTCCGCGCGAGTCCCAAATTTTCGTGTGCTATAGCCCACGCCTTCCGTCGTGGGCCCGGGACCCCGGATTCGGATCGCCTAAAATTTTTCCGGGATGTCAAATATGGCCTAAGGAACCATACTCACTGCCCCCCATGATCAAATTATGTTTTTTGGCATTTTACAGCCATAAAATTGGAATTCCGCGCGAGTCCCAAATTTTCGTGTGCTATAGCCCACGCCTTCCGCCGTAAGCCTGGGACCCCGGACCCAAATCGCCTAAAAATTTTCTAGGACGTCGAATACGGCCTATAGAAAAATATAAACCGCCCCGCCATGATCAAATTATGTTTTTGGCATTTTACGGCCATAAAACTGAAAATCCGCGCGAGTCCCAAATTTTCGTGTGTTATAGCCCACGCCTTCCACCGTGGGCCCGGGACCCCGGACCCGGATCCCCTAAAATTTTTCCGGGACATCGAATACGGTCTAAGGAAATAAATTCACCGCCCCGCCATGATCAAATTACATTTTTTGGCACTTTAGGGCCATAAAACTGGAATTCCGCGTGAGTCCCTAAGTTTCGTGTGCTATAGCCCACGCCTTCCGCTGTGGGCCCGAGACCCCGGACCCGGATAGCCTAAAAATTTTCCGGGACACGAATACGGTCTAAGGAAACATATTCACCACCCCGCCATGATCAAATTATGTTTTTTGGCATTTTACGGCCATAAAATTGGAATTCCGCGCGAGTCCCAAATTTTCTTGTGCTATAGCCCACGCCTTCCGCCGTGGGCCCGGGACCCCGGACCCGGATCGCCTAAAATTTTTCCGGGACATCGAATACGGCCTAAGGAACCATAGTCACCGCTCCTCCATGACCAAATTATGTTTTTTGGCATTTTACGGCCATAAAATTGGAATTCCGCGCGAGTCCTAAATTTTCGTGTGCTATAGCCCACGCCTTCCACCGTGGGCCCGGGACCCGAATCGCCTAAATTTTTTCCAGGACGTCGAATACGGCCTAAGGAACCATACTCACCGCCCCGCCATGACCAAATTACATTTTTTGGCATTTTACGGCCATAAAACTAAAAATCCGCGTGAGTCCCAAATTTCATGTTCTATAGCCCACGCCTTCCGCCGTGGGCCTGGGACCCCGGACCCGAATCGCCTAAAAATTTTCTAGGACGTCGAATACGGCCTATAGAAACATATTAACCGCCCCGCCATGATCAAATTATGTTTTTTGGCATTTTACGGCCATAAAATTAGAAATTCGCGCGAGTCCCAAATTTTCGTATGCTATAGCCCACGCCTTCCGTCGTGGGCCCGGGACCCCGGATCCGGATCGCCTAAAATTTTTCCGGGACATCGAATACGGTCTAAGGAAACAAATTCACGGCCCTGCCATGATCAAATTATGTTTTTTGGCATTTTACGGCCATAAAATTAAAATTCCGCGCGAGTCCCAAATTTTCGTGTGCTATAGCCCACGCCTTCCGCCGTGGGCCCGGGACCCCGGATCCGGATCGCCTAAAATTTTTCCAGGATGTCAAAAACGGCCTAAGGAACCATACTCACCTCACCGCCTTGACCAAATTACATTATTTGGCATTTTACGGCCATAAAACTAGAATTACGCGCGAGTCCCAAATTTTCGTGTGCTATAGCCCACGCCTTCCGTCGTGGGCCCGGGACCCCGGACCCGGATCGCCTAAAAATTTTCCGGGACATCGAATACGGTCTAAGGAAACATACTCACTGCCCCTCCATGATCAAATTATGTTTTTTGGCATTTTTACGGCCATAAAATTGTAATTCCGCGCGAGTCCCAATTTTTCGTGTGCTATAGCCCACGACCATATTCACCACCCCGCTATGACCAAATTACATTTTTTGGCACTTTAGCGCCATAAAACTGGAATTCCGCGTGAGTCCCAAATTTTCGTGTGCTATAACCCATGCCTTCCGCCGTGGGCCCGAGACCCCGGACCCGGATTGCCTAAAATTTTTCCGGGACATCGAATACGGTCTAAGGAAACATATTCACCGCCCCGCCATGATCAAATTATGTTTTTTGGCATTTTACGGCCATAAAATTGGAATTCCGCGCGAGTCCCAAATTTTCGTGTGCTATAGCCCACGCCTTCCGTCGTGGGCCCGGGACCCCGGATTCGGATCGCCTAAAATTTTTCCGGGATGTCAAATATGGCCTAAGGAACCATACTCACTGCCCCCCATGATCAAATTATGTTTTTTGGCATTTTACAGCCATAAAATTGGAATTCCGCGCGAGTCCCAAATTTTCGTGTGCTATAGCCCACGCCTTCCGCCGTGGGCCTGGGACCCCGGACCCAAATCGCCTAAAAATTTTCTAGGACGTCGAATACGGCCTATAGAAAAATATAAACCGCCCCGCCATGATCAAATTATGTTTTTGGCATTTTACGGCCATAAAACTGAAAATCCGCGCGAGTCCCAAATTTTCGTGTGTTATAGCCCACGCCTTCCACCGTGGGCCCGGGACCCCGGACCCGGATCCCCTAAAATTTTTCCGGGACATCGAATACGGTCTAAGGAAATAAATTCACCGCCCCGCCATGATCAAATTACATTTTTTGGCACTTTAGGGCCATAAAACTGGAATTCCGCGTGAGTCCCTAAGTTTCGTGTGCTATAGCCCACGCCTTCCGCCGTGGGCCCGAGACCCCGGACCCGGATAGCCTAAAAATTTTCCGGGACACGAATACGGTCTAAGGAAACATATTCACCACCCCGCCATGATCAAATTATGTTTTTTGGCATTTTACGGCCATAAAATTGGAATTCCGCGCGAGTCCCAAATTTTCTTGTGCTATAGCCCACGCCTTCCGCCGTGGGCCCGGGACCCCGGACCCGGATCGCCTAAAATTTTTCCGGGACATCGAATACGGCCTAAGGAACCATAGTCACCGCTCCTCCATGACCAAATTATGTTTTTTGGCATTTTACGGCCATAAAATTGGAATTCCGCGCGAGTCCCAAATTTTCGTGTGCTATAGCCCACGCCTTCCACCGTGGGCCCGGGACCCCGGACCCGAATCGCCTAAATTTTTTCCAGGACGTCGAATACGGCCTAAGGAACCATACTCACCGCCCCGCCATGACCAAATTACATTTTTTGGCATTTTACGGCCATAAAACTAAAAATCCGCGTGAGTCCCAAATTTCATGTTCTATAGCCCACGCCTTCCGCCGTGGGCCTGGGACCCCGGACCCGAATCGCCTAAAAATTTTCTAGGACGTCGAATACGGCCTATAGAAACATATTAACCGCCCCGCCATGATCAAATTATGTTTTTTGGCATTTTACGGCCATAAAATTAGAATTCCGCGCGAGTCCCAAATTTTCGTGTGCTATAGCCCACGCCTTCCGTCGTGGGCCCGGGACCCCGGATTCGGATCGCCTAAAATTTTTCCGGGATGTCAAATATGGCCTAAGGAACCATACTCACTGCCCCCCATGATCAAATTATGTTTTTTGGCATTTTACAGCCATAAAATTGGAATTCCGCGCGAGTCCCAAATTTTCGTGTGCTATAGCCCACGCCTTCCGCCGTAAGCCTGGGACCCCGGACCCAAATCGCCTAAAAATTTTCTAGGACGTCGAATACGGCCTATAGAAAAATATAAACCGCCCCGCCATGATCAAATTATGTTTTTGGCATTTTACGGCCATAAAACTGAAAATCCGCGCGAGTCCCAAATTTTCGTGTGTTATAGCCCACGCCTTCCACCGTGGGCCCGGGACCCCGGACCCGGATCCCCTAAAATTTTTCCGGGACATCGAATACGGTCTAAGGAAATAAATTCACCGCCCCGCCATGATCAAATTACATTTTTTGGCACTTTAGGGCCATAAAACTGGAATTCCGCGTGAGTCCCTAAGTTTCGTGTGCTATAGCCCACGCCTTCCGCTGTGGGCCCGAGACCCCGGACCCGGATAGCCTAAAAATTTTCCGGGACACGAATACGGTCTAAGGAAACATATTCACCACCCCGCCATGATCAAATTATGTTTTTTGGCATTTTACGGCCATAAAATTGGAATTCCGCGCGAGTCCCAAATTTTCTTGTGCTATAGCCCACGCCTTCCGCCGTGGGCCCGGGACCCCGGACCCGGATCGCCTAAAATTTTTCCGGGACATCGAATACGGCCTAAGGAACCATAGTCACCGCTCCTCCATGACCAAATTATGTTTTTTGGCATTTTACGGCCATAAAATTGGAATTCCGCGCGAGTCCCAAATTTTCGTGTGCTATAGCCCACGCCTTCCACCGTGGGCCCGGGACCCCGGACCCGAATCGCCTAAATTTTTTCCAGGACGTCGAATACGGCCTAAGGAACCATACTCACCGCCCCGCCATGACCAAATTACATTTTTTGGCATTTTACGGCCATAAAACTAAAAATCCGCGTGAGTCCCAAATTTCATGTTCTATAGCCCACGCCTTCCGCCGTGGGCCTGGGACCCCGGACCCGAATCGCCTAAAAATTTTCTAGGACGTCGAATACGGCCTATAGAAACATATTAACCGCCCCGCCATGATCAAATTATGTTTTTTGGCATTTTACGGCCATAAAATTAGAAATTCGCGCGAGTCCCAAATTTTCGTATGCTATAGCCCACGCCTTCCGTCGTGGGCCCGGGACCCCGGATCCGGATCGCCTAAAATTTTTCCGGGACATCGAATACGGTCTAAGGAAACAAATTCACGGCCCTGCCATGATCAAATTATGTTTTTTGGCATTTTACGGCCATAAAATTAAAATTCCGCGCGAGTCCCAAATTTTCGTGTGCTATAGCCCACGCCTTCCGCCGTGGGCCCGGGACCCCGGATCCGGATCGCCTAAAATTTTTCCAGGATGTCAAAAACGGCCTAAGGAACCATACTCACCTCACCGCCTTGACCAAATTACATTATTTGGCATTTTACGGCCATAAAACTAGAATTACGCGCGAGTCCCAAATTTTCGTGTGCTATAGCCCACGCCTTCCGCCGTGGGCCCGGGACCCCGGACCCGGATCGCCTAAAAATTTTCCGGGACATCGAATACGATCTAAGGAAACATACTCACTGCTCCTCCATGATCAAATTATGTTTTTGGCATTTTTACGGCCATAAAATTGTACTTCCGCGCGAGTCCCAAATTTTCGTGTGCTATAGCCCACGCCTTCCGCCGTGGGCCCGGGACCCCGGATTTGGATCGCCTAAAATTTTTCCAGGATGTCAAAAACGGCCTAAGGAACCATACTCACCTCACCGCCTTGACTGAATTACATTTTTTGGCATTTTACGGCCATAAAACTAGAATTCCGCGCGAGTCCCAAATTTTCGTGTGCTATAGCCCACGCCTTCCGTCGTGGGCCCGGGACCCCGGACCCGGATCGCCTAAAAATTTTCCGGGACATCGAATACGGTCTAAGGAAACATACTCACTGCCCCTCCATGATCAAATTATGTTTTTTGGCATTTTTACGGCCATAAAATTGTAATTCCGCGCGAGTCCCAATTTTTCGTGTGCTATAGCCCACGACCATATTCACCACCCCGCTATGACCAAATTACATTTTTTGGCACTTTAGGGCCATAAAACTGGAATTCCGCGTGAGTCCCAAATTTTCGTGTGCTATAACCCATGCCTTCCGCCGTGGGCCCGAGACCCCGGACCCGGATTGCCTAAAATTTTTCCGGGACATCGAATACGGTCTAAGGAAACATATTCACCGCCCCGCCATGATCAAATTATGTTTTTTGGCATTTTACGGCCATAAAATTGGAATTCCGCGCGAGTCCCAAATTTTCGTGTGCTATAGCCCACGCCTTCCGCCGTGGGCCCGGGACCCCGGATTCGGATCGCCTAAAATTTTCCGGGATGTCAAATATGGCCTAAGGAACCATACTCACTGCCCCCCATGATCAAATTATGTTTTTTGGCATTTTACAGCCATAAAATTGGAATTCCGCGCGAGTCCCAAATTTTCGTGTGCTATAGCCCACGCCTTCCGCCGTGGGCCTGGGACCCCGGACCCAAATCGCCTAAAAATTTTCTAGGACGTCGAATACGGCCTATAGAAAAATATAAACCGCCCCGCCATGATCAAATTATGTTTTTTGGCATTTTACGGCCATAAAATTAGAAATTCGCGCGAGTCCCAAATTTTCGTGTGCTATAGCCCACGCCTTCCGCCGTGGGCCCGGGACCCCGGATTTGGATCGCCTAAAATTTTTCCAGGATGTCAAAAACGGCCTAAGAAACCATACTCACCTCACCGCCTTGACCGAATTACATTTTTTGGCATTTTACGGCCATAAAACTAGAATTCCGCGCGAGTCCCAAATTTTCGTGTGCTATAGCCCACGCCTTCCGTCGTGGGCCCGGGACCCCGGACCCGGATCGCCTAAAAATTTTCCGGGACATCGAATACGGTCTAAGGAAACATACTCACTGCCCCTCCATGATCAAATTATGTTTTTTGGCATTTTTACGGCCATAAAATTGTAATTCCGCGCGAGTCCCAATTTTTCGTGTGATATAGCCCACGACCATATTCACCACCCCACTATGACCAAATTACATTTTTTGGCACTTTAGGGCCATAAAACTGGAATTCCGCGTGAGTCCCAAATTTTCGTGTGCTATAGCCCATGCCTTCCGCCGTGGGCCCGAGACCCCGGACCCGGATTGCCTAAAATTTTTCCGGGACATCGAATACGGTCTAAGGAAACATATTCACCGCCCCGCCATGATCAAATTATGTTTTTTGGCATTTTACGGCCATAAAATTGGAATTCCGCGCGAGTCCCAAATTTTCGTGTGCTATAGCCCACGCCTTCCGCCGTGGGCCCGGGACCCCGGACCCGGATCGCCTAAAATTTTTCCGGGATGTCAAATACGGCCTAAGGAACCATATTCACCACCCCTGCATGATCAAATTATGTTTTTTGGCATTTTACAGCCATAAAATTGGAATTCCGCGCGAGTCCCAAATTTTCGTGTGCTATAGCGGGCCTTCCGCCGTGGGCCTGGGACCCCGGACCCAAATCGCCTAAAAATTTTCTAGGACGTCGAATACGGCCTATAGAAAAATATAAACCGCCCCGCCATGATCAAATTATGTTTTTTGGCATTTTACGGCCATAAAATTAGAAATTCGCGCGAGTCCCAAATTTTCGTGTGCTATAGCCCACGCCTTCCGCCGTGGGCCCGGGACCCCGGATTTGGATCGCCTAAAATTTTTCCAGGATGTCAAAAACGGCCTAAGGAACCATACTCACCTCACCGCCTTGACCGAATTACATTTTTTGGCATTTTACGGCCATAAAACTACAATTCCGCGCGAGTCCCAAATTTTCGTGTGCTATAGCCCACGCCTTCCGTCGTGGGCCCGGGACCCCGGACCCGGATCGCCTAAAAATTTTCCGGGACATCGAATACGGTCTAAGGAAACATACTCACTGCCCCTCCATGATCAAATTATGTTTTTTGGCATTTTTACGGCCATAAAATTGTAATTCCGCGCGAGTCCCAATTTTTCGTGTGCTATAGCCCACGACCATATTCACCACCCCGCTATGACCAAATTACATTTTTTGGCACTTTAGGGCCATAAAACTGGAATTCCGCGTGAGTCCCAAATTTTCGTGTGCTATAGCCCATGCCTTCCGCCGTGGGCCCGAGACCCCGGACCCGGATTGCCTAAAATTTTTCCGGGACATCGAATACGGTCTAAGGAAACATATTCACCGCCCCGCCATGATCAAATTATGTTTTTTGGCATTTTACGGCCATAAAATTGGAATTCCGCGCGAGTCCCAAATTTTCGTGTGCTATAGCCCACGCCTTCCGCCGTGGGCCCGGGACCCCGGATTCGGATCGCCTAAAATTTTTCCGGGATGTTCAAATATGGCCTAAGGAACCATACTCACTGCCCCCCATGATCAAATTATGTTTTTTGGCATTTTACAGCCATAAAATTGGAATTCCGCGCGAGTCCCAAATTTTCGTGTGCTATAGCCCACGCCTTCCGCCGTGGGCCTGGGACCCTGGACCCAAATCGCCTAAAATTTTTCTAGGACGTCGAATACGGCCTATAGAAAAATATAAACCGCCCCGCCATGATCAAATTATGTTTTTTGGCATTTTACGGCCATAAAATTAGAAATTCGCGCGAGTCCCAAATTTTCGTGTGCTATAGCCCACGCCTTCCGCCGTGGGCCCGGGACCCCGGATTTGGATCGCCTAAAATTTTTCCAGGATGTCAAAAACGGCCTAAGGAACCATACTCACCTCACCGCCTTGACCGAATTACATTTTTTGGCATTTTACGGCCATAAAACTAGAATTCCGCGCGAGTCCCAAATTTTCGTGTGCTATAGCCCACGCCTTCCGTCGTGGGCCCGGGACCCCGGACCCGGATCGCCTAAAAATTTTCCGGGACATCGAATACGGTCTAAGGAAACATACTCACTGCCCCTCCATGATCAAATTATGTTTTTTGGCATTTTTACGGCCATAAAATTGTAATTCCGCGCGAGTCCCAATTTTTTGTGTGCTATAGCCCACGACCATATTCACCACCCCGCTATGACCAAATTACATTTTTTGGCACTTTAGGGCCATAAAACTGGAATTCCGCGTGAGTCCCAAATTTTCGTGTGCTATAGCCCATGCCTTCCGCCGTGGGCCCGAGACCCCGGACCCGGATTGCCTAAAATTTTTCTGGGACATCGAATACGGTCTAAGGAAACATATTCACCGCCCCGCCATGACCAAATTATGTTTTTTGGCATTTTACGGCCATAAAATTGGAATTCCGCGCGAGTCCCAAATTTTCGTGTGCTATAGCCCACGCCTTCCGCCGTGGGCCCGGGACCCCGGATTCGGATCGCCTAAAATTTTTCCGGGATGTCAAATATGGCCTAAGGAACCATACTCACTGCCTCGCCATGATCAAATTATGTTTTTTGGCATTTTACAGCCATAAAATTGGAATTCCGCGCGAGTCCCAAATTTTCGTGTGCTATAGCCCACGCCTTCCGCCGTGGGCCTGGGACCCCGGACCCAAATCGCCTAAAATTTTTCTAGGACGTCGAATACGGCCTATAGAAAAATATAAACCGCCCCGCCATGATCAAATTATGTTTTTTGGCATTTTACGGCCATAAAATTAGAAATTCGCGCGAGTCCCAAATTTTCGTGTGCTATAGCCCACGCCTTCCGCCGTGGGCCCGGGACCCCGGATTTGGATCGCCTAAATATTTTCCGGGACATCGAATACGGTCTAAGGAAACATATTCACCGCCCCGCCATGATCAAATTATGTTTTTTGTCATTTTACGGCCATAAAATTGGAATTCCGCGCGAGTCCCAAATTTTCGTGTGCTATAGCCCACGCCTTCCGCCGTGGGCCCGGGACCCCGGACCCGGATCGCCTAAAAATTTTCCGGGACATCGAATACGGTCTAAGGAAACATACTCACTGCCCCTCCATGATCAAATTATGTTTTTTGGCATTTTTACGGCCATAAAATTGTAATTCCGCGCGAGTCCCAATTTTTCGTGTGCTATAGCCCACGACCATATTCACCACCCCGCTATGACCAAATTACATTTTTTGGCACTTTAGGGCCATAAAACTGGAATTCCGCTTGAGTCCCAAATTTTCGTGTGCTATAGACCATGCCTTCCGCCGTGGGCCCGAGACCCCGGACCCGGATTGCCTAAAATTTTTCCGGGACATCGAATAAGGTCTAAGGAAACATATTCACCGCCCTGCCATGATCAAATTATGTTTTTTGGCATTTTACGGCCATAAAATTGGAATTCCGCGCGAGTCCCAAATTTTCGTGTGCTATAGCCCACGCCTTCCGCCGTGGGCCCGGGACCCCGGATTCGGATCGCCTAAAATTTTTTCGGGATGTCAAATATGGCCTAAGGAACCATACTCACTGCCCCCCATGATCAAATTATGTTTTTGGCATTTTACAACCATAAAATTGGAATTCCGCGCGAGTCCCAAATTTTTGTGTGCTATAGCCCACGCCTTCCGCCGTGGGCCTGGGACCCCGGACCCAAATCGCCTAAAAATTTTCTAGGACGTCGAATACGGCCTATAGAAAAATATAAACCGCCCCGCCATGATCAAATTATGTTTTTTGGCATTTTACGGCCACAAAATTAGAAATTCGCGCGAGTCCCAAATTTTCGTATGCTATAGCCCACGCCTTCCGTCGTGGGCCCGGGACCCCGGATCCGGATCGCCTAAATATTTTCCGGGACATCGAATACGGTCTAAGGAAACATATTCACCACCCCGCCATGATCAAATTATGTTTTTTGTCATTTTACGGCCATAAAATTGGAATTCCGCGCGAGTCCCAAATTTTCGTGTGCTATAGCCCACGCCTTCCGCCGTGGGCCCGGGTCCCCGGACCCGGATCGCCTAAAATTTTTCCGGGACATCGAATACGGTCTAAGGAAACATATTCACCGTCCCGCCATGATCAAATTATGTTTTTTGGCATTTTACGGCCATAAAACTAGAATTACGCGCGAGTCCCAAATTTTCGTGTGCTATAGCCCACGCCTTCCGCCGTGGGCCCGGGACCCCGGACCCGGATCGCCTAAAAATTTTCCGGGACATCGAATACGATCTAAGGAAACATACTCACTGCCCCTCCATGATCAAAGTATGTTTTTGGCATTTTTACGGCCATAAAATTGTAATTCCGCGCGAGTCCCAATTTTTCGTGTGCTATAGCCCACGCCTTCCGCCGTAGGCCCGGGACCCCGGACCCAAATCGCCTAAAATTTTTCTAGGACGTCGAATACGGCCTATAGAAACATATTAACCGCCCTGCCATGATCAAATTATGTTTTTTGGCATTTTACGGCCATAAAATTAGAAATTCGCGCGAGTCCCAAATTTTCGTATGCTATAGCCCACGCCTTCCGTCGTGGGCCCGGGACCCCGGATCCGGATCGCCTAAAATTTTTCCGGGACATCGAATACGGTCTAAGGAAACATACTCACTGCCCCTCCATGATCAAATTATGTTTTTTGGCATTTTTACGGCCATAAAATTGTAATTCCGCGCGAGTCCCAATTTTTCGTGTGCTATAGCCCACGACCATATTCACCACCCCGCTATGACCAAATTACATTTTTTGGCACTTTAGGGCCATAAAACTGGAATTCCGCGTGAGTCCCAAATTTTCGTGTGCTATAACCCATGCCTTCCGCCGTGGGCCCGAGACCCCGGACCCGGATTGCCTAAAATTTTTTCGGGACATCGAATACGGTCTAAGGAAACATATTCACCGCCCCGCCATGATCAAATTATGTTTTTTGGCATTTTACGGCCATAAAATTGGAATTCCGCGCGAGTCCCAAATTTTCGTGTGCTATAGCCCACGCCTTCCGCCGTGGGCCCGGGACCCCGGATTCGGATCGCCTAAAATTTTTCCGGGATGTCAAATATGGCCTAAGGAACCATACTCACTGCCTCGCCATGATCAAATTATGTTTTTTGGCATTTTACGGCCATAAAACTGGAATTCCGCGCGAGTCCCAAATTTTCGTGTGCTATAGCCCACGCCTTCCGCCGTGGGCCCGGGACCCCGGATTCGGATCGCCTAAAATTTTTCCGGGATGTCAAATATGGCCTAAGGAACCATACTCACTGCCCCCCATGATCAAATTATGTTTTTTGGCATTTTACAGCCATAAAATTGGAATTCCGCGCGAGTCCCAAATTTTCGTGTGCTATAGCCCACGCCTTCCTCCATGGGCCCGGGACTCCGAATTCGGATCGCTTAAAAATTTTCCGGGACGTCGAATACGGCCTTTAGAAATATATTAACCGTCCCTCCATGATCAAATTATGTTTTTTGGCATTTTACGGCCATAAAATTGGAATTCCGCGCGAGTCCCAAATTTTCGTGTGCTATAGCCCACGCCTTCCGCCGTGGGCCCGGGACCCCGGACCCGAATCGCCTAAAAAAATTCTAGGACGTCGAATACGGCCTTTAGAAATATATTAACCGCCCCACCATGATCAAATTATGTTTTTTGGCATTTTATGGCCATAAAACTGGAAATCCGCGCGAGTCCCAAATTTTCGTGTGCTATAGCCCACGCCTTCCGCCGTGGGCCCGGGACCCCGGACCCGAATCGCCTAAAAAAATTCTAGGACGTCGAATACGGCCTTTAGAAATATATTAACCGCCCCACCATGATCAAATTATGTTTTTTGGCATTTTATGGCCATAAAACTGGAAATCCGCGCGAGTCCCAAATTTTCGTGTGCTATAGCCCACGCCTTCCGCCGTGGGCCCGGGACCCCGGACCCGAATCGCCTAAAAAAATTCTAGGACGTCGAATACGGCCTTTAGAAATATATTAACCGCCCCACCATGATCAAATTATGTTTTTTGGCATTTTATGGCCATAAAACTGGAAATCCGCGCGAGTCCCAAATTTTCGTGTGCTATAGCCCACGCCTTCCGCCGTGGGCCCGGGACCCCGGACCCGAATCGCCTAAAAAAATTCTAGGACGTCGAATACGGTCTAAGGAAACATATTCACTGCCCCGCCATGATCAAATTATGTTTTTTGGCATTTTTACGGCCATAAAATTGGAATTCCGCGCGAGTCCCAATTTTTCGTGTGCTATAGCCCACGCCTTCCGCCGTAGGCCCGGGACCCCGGACCCGAATCGCCTAAAATTTTTCTAGGACATTGAATACAGCCTATAGAAACATATTAACCACCCCGCCATGATAAAATTATGTTTTTTGGCATTTTACGGCCATAAAACTGAAAATCCGAGCGAGTCCCAAATTTTCGTGTGCTATAGCCCACGCCTTCCACCGTGGGCCCGGGACCCCGGACCCGGATCGCCTAAAAGTTTTCCAGGACATCGAATACGGTCTAAGGAAACATATTAACCGCCCTTCCATGATCAAATTATGTTTTTTGGCATTTTACGGCCATAAAACAGGAATTTCGTGCGAGTCCCAAATTTTTGTGTGCTATAGCCCACGCCTTCCGCCGTGGGCCAGGGACCCCGGACCCGGATCGCCTAAAATTTTTCCGGGACATCGAATACGGCCTAAGAAACCATAGTCACTTCTCCGCCATTACCAAATTATGTTTTTTGGCATTTTATGGCCATAAAGCTGGAAATTCGCGCGAGTCCCAAATTTTCGTGTGCTATAGCCCACGCCTTCCGCCGTGGGCCCGGGACCCCGGACCCGAATCGCCTAAAATTTTTCCAGGACGTCAAATACGGCCTATAGAAACATATTAACCGCCCCGCCATGATCAAATTATGTTTTTTGGCATTTTACGGTCATAAAATTTGAATTATGCGCGAGTCCCAAATTTTCGTGTGCTATAGCCCACGCCTTCCGCCGTGGGCACTGGTCCCCGGACCCGAATCACCTAAATTATTTCCAGGACGTCGAATACGGCCTAAGGAACCATACTCACCGCCCTCCATGACCAAATTACATTTTTTGGCATTTTACGGCCATAAAACTGGAATTCCGCGCGAATCCCAAATGATTGTGTGTTATAGCCCACGCCTTCCGCCGTGGGCCCGGGACCCCGGACCTGGATCGCCTAAAATTTTTCCAGGACATCGAATACGGTCTAAGGAAACATATTAACCGCCCCTCCATGACCAAATTATGTTTTTTGGCATTTTACGGCCATAAAACTGAAAATCCGCGTGAGTCCCAAATTTTCGTGTGCTATAGCCCACGCCTTACACCGTGGGCCCGGGACCCCGGACCCGGATCGCCTAAAATTTTTCCGAGACATCGAATACGGTCTAAGGAAACTAATTCACCGCCCCGCCATGATCAAATTACATTTTTTGGCACTTTAGGGCCATAAAACTGGAATTCCGTGCGAGTCCCAAATTTTCGTGTGCTATAGCCCACGCCTTCCGCCGTGGGCCCGAGACCCCGGACCCGGATCGCCTAAAAATTTTCCAGGATGTCAAAAACGGCCTAAGGAACCATACTCACCTCACCGCCTTGACCAAATTACATTTTTTGGCATTTTACGGCCATAAAACTAGAATTTCGCGCGAGTCCCAAATTTTCGTGTGCTATAGCCCACGCCTTCCGCCGTGGGCACGGGACCCCGGACCCGGATCGCCTAAAAATTTTCCGGGACATCGAATACGGTCTAAGGTAACATACTCACTGCCCCTCCATGATCAAATTATGTTTTTTGGCATTTTACGACCATAAAATTCGAATTCCGCGCTAGTCCCAAATTTTCGTGTGCTATAGCACACGCCTTCCGCCGTGGGCCCGGGACCCCGGACCCGGATCGCCTAAAATTTTTCCGGGACATCGAATACGGCCTAAGGAACAATAGTCACCGCTCCACCATGACCAAATTATGTTTTTTGGCATTTTACGGCCATAAAATTGGAATTCCGCGCGAGTCCCAAATTTTCGTGTGCTATAGCCCACGCCTTCCACCGTGGGCCCGGGACCCAGGACCCGAATCGCCTAAATTTTTTCCAGGACATCGAATACGGCCTAAGGAACCATACTCACCGCCCCGCCATGACCAAATTACATTTTTTGGCATTTTACGGCCATAAAACTAAAAATCCGCGTGAGTCCCAAATTTTATGTTCTATAGCCCACGCCTTCCGCCGTGGGCCTGGGACCCCGAACCCGAATCGCCTAAAATTTTTCTAGGACGTAGAATACGGCCTATAGAAACATATTAACCGCCCCGCCATGATCAAAGTATGTTTTTTTGGCATTTTACGGCCATAAAATTGGAAATTCACGCGAGTCCCAAATTTTCGTATGCTATAGTCCACGCCTTCCATCGTGGGCCCGGGACCCCGGATCCGGATCACCTAAAATTTTTCCGGGATGTCTAATACGGCCTAAAGAACTATATTCACCACCCCGCTATGACCAAATTACATTTTTGGCACTTTAGGGCCATAAAACTAGAATTTTGCGTGAGTCCCAAATTTTTGTGTGCTATAGCCCACGCCTTCCGCCGTGGGCCCGGGACCCCGGACCCGAATTGCCTAAAATTTTTCCGGGACATCGAATACGGTCTAAGGAAACATATTCACCGCCCCGCCATGATCAAATTATGTTTTTTGGCATTTTACGGCCATAAAATTGGAATTCCGCGCGAGTCCCAAATTTTCGTGTGCTATAGCCCACGCCTTCCGCCGTGGGCCCGGGACCCCGGATTCGGATCGCCTAAAATTTTTCCGGGATGTCAAATATGGCCTAAGGAACCATACTCACTGCCCCCCATGATCAAATTATGTTTTTTGGCATTTTACAGCCATAAAATTGGAATTCCGCGCGAGTCCCAAATTTTCGTGTGCTATAGCCCACGCCTTCCTCCATGGGCCCGGGACTCCGAATTCGGATCGCTTAAAAATTTTCCGGGATGTCAATATGGCCTGAGTAACCATACCCACTGCCCCGCCATGATCAAATTATGTTTTTTGGCATTTTACGTCCATAAAATTGGAATTCCGCGCGAGTCCCAAATTTTCGTGTGCTATAGCCCACGCCTTCCGCCGTGGGCCCGGGACCCCGGACCCGAATCGCCTAAAATTTTTCCGGGACATCGAATACGGTCTAAGGAAACATACTTCACTGCCCCGCCATGATCAAATTATGTTTTTTGGCATTTTACGGCCATAAAACTGAAATACCGCGCGAGTCCCAAATTTTCGTGTGCTATAGCCCACGCCTTCCACCGTGGGCCTGAGACCCCGGACCCGGATCGCCTAAAATTTTTCCGGGACATCGAATACGGTCTAAGGAAACATATTCACCGCCCTGCCATGATCAAATTATGTTTTTTGGCATTTTATGGCCATAAAATTGAAATTCCACGCGAGTCCCAAATTTTCGTGTGCTATAGCCCACGCCTTCCGCCGTGGGCCCGGGACCCCGGATCCGGATAGCCTAAAATTTTTCCAGGATGTCATAAACGGCCTAAGGAACCATACTCACCGCACCTCCTTGACCAAATTACATTTTTTGGCATTTTACGGCCATAAAACTGGAATTCCGCGTGAGTCCCAAATTTTCGTGTGCTATAGCCCACGCCTTCCGCCGTGGGCCCGGGACCCCGGACCCGGATCGCCTAAAATTTTTCCGGGACATCGAATACGGTCTAAGGAAACATATTCACTGCCCCGCCATGATCAAATTATGTTTTTTGGCATTTTTACGGCCATAAAATTGGAATTCCGCGCGAGTCCCAATTTTTCGTGTGCTATAGCCCACGCCTTCCGCCGTAGGCCCAATACCCTGGACCCGAATCGCCTAAAATTTTTCTAGGACATTGAATACAGCCTATAGAAACATATTAACCACCCCGCCATGATAAAATTATGTTTTTCGGCATTTTACGGCCATAAAACTGAAAATCCGAGCGAGTCCCAAATTTTCGTGTGCTATAGCCCACGCCTTCCACCGTGGGCCCGGGACCCCGGACCCGGATCGCCTAAAATTTTTCCGGGACATCGAACACGGTCTAAGGAAACATATTAACCGCCCTTCCATGATCAAATTATGTTTTTTGGTATTTTACGGCCATAAAATTGGAATTCTGCGCGAGTCCCAAATTTTCGTGTGCTATAGCCCACGCCTTCCGCCGTGGGCCCGGGACCCCGGATCCGGATCGCCTAAAATTTTTCCGGGATGTCAAAAACTGCCTAAGTAACCATACTCACCGCCCCGCCTTGACCAAATTAAATTTTTTGGCATTTTACGGCCATAAAACTGGAATTCCGCGCGAGTCCCAAATTTTTGTGTGCTATAGCCCACGCCTTCCGCCGTAGGCCCGGGACCCCGGACCCGGATCGCCTAAAATTTTTCCGGGACATCGAATACGGCCTAAGGAACCATAGTCACTTCTCAGCCATGACCAAATTATGTTTTTTGGCATTTTATGGCCATAAAGCTGGAAATTCGCGCGAGTCCCAAATTTTCGTGTGCTATAGCCCACGCCTTCCGTCGTGGGCCCGGGACCCCGGACCCGAATCGCCTAAAATTTTTCCAGGGCGTCGAATACGGCCTATAGAAACATATTAACCGCCCCTCCATGATCAAATTATGTTTTTTGGTATTTTACGGCCATAAAATTGGAATTCTGCGCTAGTCCCAAATTTTCGTGTGCTATAGCCCACGCCTTCCGCCGTGGGCCCGGGACCCCGGATCCGGATCACCTAAAGATTTTCCAGGATGTCAAAAACTGCCTAAGTAACCATACTCACCGCCCCGCCTTAACCAAATTAAATGTTTTGGCATTTTACGGCCATAAAACTAGAATTCTGCGCGAGTCCCTAATTTTTGTGTGCTATAGCCCACGCCTTCCGCCGTAGGCCAGGGACCCCGGACCCGGATCGCCTAAAATTTTTCCGGGACATCGAATACGGCCTAAGGAATCATAGTCACTTCTCAGCCATGACCAAATTATGTTTTTTGGCATTTTATGGCCATAAAGCTGGAAATTCGCGCGAGTCCCAAATTTTCGTGTGCTATAGCCCACGCCTTCCGTCATGGGCCCGGGACCCCGGACCCGAATCGCCTAAAATTTTTCCAGGACATCGAATACGGCCTATCGAAAAATATTAACCGCCTCGCCATGATCAAATTATGTTTTTTGGTATTTTACGGCCATAAAATTGGAATTCTGCGCTAGTCCCAAATTTTCGTGTGCTATAGCCCACGCCTTCCGCCGTGGGCCCGGGACCCCGGATCCGGATCGCCTAAAAATTTTCCGGGATGTCAAAAACTGCCTAAGTAACCATACCGCCCCGCCTTAACCAAATTAAATGTTTTGGTATTTTACGGCCATAAAACTAGAATTCCGCGCGAGTCCCAAATATTTGTGTGCTATAGCCCACGCCTTCCTCCGTGGGCCAGGGACCCCGGACCCGGATCGCCTAAAATTTTTCCGGGACATCGAATACAGCCTAAGGAACCATAGTCACTTCTCCCCCATGACCAAATTATGTTTTTTGGCATTTTATGGCCATAAAGCTGGAAATTCGCGCGAGTCCCAAATTTTCGTGTGCTATAGCCCACGCCTTCCGTCGTGGGCCCGGGACCCCGGACCCGAATTGCCTAAAATTTTTCCAGGACATCGAATACGGCCTATCGAAAAATATTAACCGCCTCGCCATGATCAAATTATGTTTTTTGGTATTTTACGGCCATAAAATTGGAATTCTGCGCTAGTCCCAAATTTTCGTGTGCTATAGCCCACGCCTTCCGCCGTGGGCCCGGGACCCCGGATCCGGATCGCCTAAAGATTTTCCGGGATGTCAAAAACTGCCTAAGTAACCATAATCACCGCCCCGCCTTAACCAAATTAAATGTTTTTGCATTTTACGGCCATAAAACTAGAATTCCGCGCGAGTCCCAAATTTTTGTGTGCTATAGCCCACGCCTTCCGCCGTGGGCCAGGGACCCCGGACCCGGATCGCCTAAAAATTTTCCGTGATGTCAAAAACTGCCTAAGTAACCATACTCACCGCCACGCCTTAACCAAATTAAATGTTTTTGCATTTTACGGCCATAAAACTAGAATTCCGCGCGAGTCCCAAATTTTTGTGTGCTATAGCCCACGCCTTCCGTCGTGGGCCAGGGACCCCGGACCCGGATCGCCTAAAATTTTTCCGGGACATCGAATACGGCCTAAGGAACCATAGTCACTTCTCCCCCATGACCAAATTATGTTTTTTGGCATTTTATGGCCATAAAGCTGGAAATTCGCGCGAGTCCCAAATTTTCGTGTGCTATAGCCCACGCCTTCCGCCGTGGGCCCGGGACCCCAGACCCGAATCGCCTAAAATTTTTCCAGGACTTCGAATACGGCCTATAGAAACATATTAACCGCCCCGCCATGACCAAATTACATTTTTTAGCATTTTACGGCCATAAAACTGGAATTCCGCGCGAGTCCCAAATTTTTGTGTGTTATAGCCCACGCCTTCCGCCGTGGGCCCGGGACTCCAGACCCGAATCGCCTAAAATTTTTCCGGTACATAGAATACGGTCTAAGGAAACATATTCACTGCCCTGCCATGATCAAATTATGTTTTTTGGCATTTTACGGCCATAAAACTGAAATACCGCGCGAGTCCCAAATATTCGTGTGCTATAGCCCACGCCTTCCGCCGTGGGCCCGAGACCCCGGACCCGGATTGCCTAAAATTTTTCCGGGACATCGAATACGGTCTAAGGAAACATATTCACCGCCCTGCCATGATCAAATTATGTTTTTTGGCATTTTACGGCCATAAAATTGAAATTCCGCGCGAGTCCCAAATTTTCGTGTGCTATAGCCCACGCCTTCCGCCGTAGGCCCGGGACCCCGGATCCGGATCGCCTAAAAATTTTCCGGGATGTCAAAAACTGCCTAAGTAACCATACTCACCGCCCCGCCTTAACCAAATTAAATGTTTTTGCATTTTACGGCCATAAAACTAGAATTCCGCGCGAGTCCCAAATTTTTGTGTGCTATAGCCCACGCCTTCCGCCGTGGGCCAGGGACCCCGGACCCGGATCGCCTAAAATTTTTCCGGGACATCGAATACGGCCTAAGGAACCATAGTCACTTCTCCCCCATGACCAAATTATGTTTTTTGGCATTTTATGGCCATAAAGCTGGAAATTCGCGCGAGTCCCAAATTTTCGTGTGCTATAGCCCACGCCTTCCGCCGTGGCCCCGGGACCCCGGACCCGAATCGCCTAAAATTTTTCCAGGACGTCGAATACGGCCTATAGAAACATATTAACCGCCCCGCCATGACCAAATTACATTTTTTGGCATTTTACGGCCATAAAACTGGAATTCCGCGCGAGTCCCAAATTTTTGTGTGTTATAGCCCACGCCTTCCGCCGTGGGCCCGGGACCCCGGACCCGGATCGCCTAAAATTTTTCCAGGACATCGAATACGGTCTAAGGAAACATATTAACCGCCCTTACATGACCAAATTATGTTTTTTGGCATTTTACGGCCATAAAATTGGAATTCTGCGCGAGTCCCAAATTTTCGTGTGCTATAGCCCACGCCTTCCGCCGTGGGCCCGGGACCCCGGACCCGAATCGCCTAAAATTTTTCTAGGACATCGAATACGGCCTATAGAAAAATATTAACCGCCCCGCCATGATCAAATTATGTTTTTTGGCATTTTACGGCCATAAAACTGAAAATCCGCGTGAGTCCCAAATTTTCGTGTGCTATAGCCCACGCCTTACACCGTGGGCCCGGGACCCCGGACCCGGATCGCCTAAAATTTTTCCGGGACATCGAATACGGTCTAAGGAAACATATTCACTGCCCCTCCATTATCAAATTATGTTTTTTGGCATTTTTACGGCCATAAAATTGGAATTCCGCGCGAGTCCCAATTTTTCGTGTGCTATTGCCCACGCCTTCCGCCATAGGCCCGGGACCCCGGACCCGAATCGCCTAAAATTTTTCTAGGACGTTGAATACAGCCTATAGAAACATATTAACCTCCCCGCCATGATCAAATTATGTTTTTTGGCATTTTACGGCCATAAAACTGAAAATCCGCGCGAGTCCCAAATTTTCGTGTGCTATAGCCCACGCCTTCCACAGCGGGCCCGGGATCCCGGACCCGGATCGGCTAAAATTTTTCCGGGACATTGAATACGGTCTAAGGAAACAAATTCACCGCCCCTCCATGATCAAATTATGTTTTTTTTCATTTTACGGCCATAAAATTGGAATTCCGCGTGAGTCCCAAAATTTCTTGTGCTATAGCCCACGCCTTCCGCCGTGGGCCCGGGATCCCTGATCCGGATCGCCTAAAATTTTTTCGAGATGTCGAATACGGCCTAAAGAACCATATTCACCACCCGCTATAACCAAATTACATTTTTTGGCACTTTAGGGCCATAAAACTGGAATTCCGCGTGAGTCCCAAATTTTCGTGTGCTATAACCCACGCCTTCCGCCGTGGGCCCGAGACCCCGGACCCGGATCGCCTAAAAATTTACCGGGACATCGAATACGGTCTAAGGAAACATATTCACCGCCCCGCCATGATCAAATTATATTTTTTGGCATTTTACGGCCATAAAATTAGAATTCCGCGCGAGTCCCAAATTTTCGTGTGCTATAGCCCACGACTTCCACCGTGGGCCCGGGACCCCGGATTCGGATCGCCTAAAATTTTTCCAGGATGTCAAATATTGTCTAAGGAACCATACTCACTGCCCCCCCATGATCAAATTATGTTTTTTGGCATTTTACGGCCATAAAATTGGAATTCCGCGCGAGTCCCAAATTTTCGTGTGCTATATAGCCCACGCCTTCCACCATGGGCCCGGGACCCCGGACCCGAATCGCCTAAATTTTTTCCAGGACGTCGAATACGGCCTAAGGAACCATACTCACCGTCCCGCCATGACCAAATTACATTTTTTGGCATTTTATGGCCATAAAACTAGAATTCCGCGCGAGTCCCAAATTTTCGTGTGCTATAGCCCACGCCTTCCGCCGTGGGCCTGGGACCCCGGACCCAAATCGCCTAAAAATTTTCTAGGACGTCGAATACGGCCTATAGAAAAATATAAACCGCCCCGCCATGATCAAATTATGTTTTTTGGCATTTTACGGCCATAAAATTAGAAATTCGCGCGAGTCCCAAATTTTCGTATGCTATAGCCCACGCCTTCCGCCGTGGGCCCGGGACCCCGGATCCGGATCGCCTAAAATTTTTCCAGGATGTCAAAAACGGCCTAAGGAACCATACTCACCTCACCGCCTTGATGAAATTTCATTATTTGGCATTTTACGGCCATAAAACTAGAATTACGCGCGAGTCCCAAATTTTCGTGTGCTATAGCCCACGCCTTCCGCCGTGGGCCCGGGACCCCGGACCCGGATCGCCTAAAAATTTTCCGAGACATCGAATACGATCTAAGGAAACATACTCACTGCCCCTCCATGATCAAATTATGTTTTTGGCATTTTTACGGCCATAAAATTGTAATTCCGCGTGAGTCCCAAATTTTCGTGTGCTATAGCCCACGCCTTCCGCCGTGGGCCCGAGACCCCGGACCCGGATCGCCTAAAAATTTTCCGGGACATCGAATACGGTCTAAGGAAACATATTCACCGCCCCTCCATGAACAAATTATGTTTTTTGGCATTTTACGGCCATAAAATTGGAATTCCGCGCGAGTCCCAAATTTTATTGTGCTATAGCCCACGCCTTCCGCCGTGGGCCCGGGACCCCGGACCCGGATCGCCTAAAATTTTTCCGGGACATCGAATACGGCCTAAGGAACCATAGTCACCGCTCCTCCATGACCAAATTATGTTTTTTGGCATTTTACGGCCATAAAACTGGAAATCCGCGCGAGTCCCAAATTTTCGTGTGCTATAGCCCACGCCTTCCGCCGTGGGCCCGGGACCCCGGACCCGGATCGCCTAAAATTTTTCCGGGACGTCGAATACGGCCTAAGGAACCATAGTCACCGCTCCTCCATGACCAAATTATGTTTTTTGGCATTTTACGGCCATAAAACTGGAAATCCGCGCGAGTCCCAAATTTTCGTGTGCTATAGCCCACGCCTTCCGCCGTGGGCCCGGGACCCCGGACCCGGATCGCCTAAAATTTTTCCGGGACGTCGAATACGGTCTAAGGAACCATAGTCACCGCTCCTCCATGACCAAATTATGTTTTTTGGCATTTTACGGCCATAAAACTGGAAATCCGCGCGAGTCCCAAATTTTCGTGTGCTATAGCCCACGCCTTCCGCCGTGGGCCCGGGACCCCGGACCCGGATCGCCTAAAAATTTTCCGGGACATCGAATACGGTCTAAGGAAACATATTCACCGCCCCGCCATGATCAAATTATGTTTTTTGGCATTTTACGGCCATAAAATTGGAATTCCGCGCGAGTCCCAAATTTTCTTGTGCTATAGCCCACGCCTTCCGCCGTGGGCCCGGGACCCCGGACCCGGATCGCCTAAAATTTTTCCGGGACATCGAATACGGCCTAAGGAACCATAGTCACCGCTCCTCCATGACCAAATTATGTTTTTTGGCATTTTACGGCCATAAAATTGGAATTCCGCGCGAGTCCCAAATTTTCGTGTGCTATAGCCCACGCCTTCCGCCGTGGGCCTGAGACCCCGGACCCGGATCGCCTAAAATTTTTCCGGGACATCGAATACGGTCTAAGGAAACATATTCACCGCCCCGCCATGATCAAATTATGTTTTTTGGCATTTTACGGCCATAAAATTGGAATTCCGCGCGAGTCCCAAATTTTCTTGTGCTATAGCCCACGCCTTCCGCCGTGGGCCCGGGACCCCGGACCCGGATCACCTAAAATTTTTCCGGGACATCGAATACGGCCTAAGGAACCATAGTCACCGCTCCTCCATGACCAAATTATGTTTTTTGGCATTTTACGGCCATAAAATTGGAATTCCGCGCGAGTCCCAAATTTTCGTGTGCTATAGCCCACGCCTTCCGCCGTGGGCCCGGGACCACGGACCCGGATCGCCTAAAATTTTTCCGGGACATCGAATACGGCCTAAGGAACCATAGTCACCGCTCCTCCATGACCAAATTATGTTTTTTGGCATTTTACGGCCATAAAATTGGAATTCCGCGCGAGTCCCAAATTTTCGTGTGCTATAGCCCACGCCTTCCGCCATGGGCCCGGGACCCCGGACCCGAATCGCCTAAAAATTTTCCGGGACATCGAATACGATCTAAGGAAACATACTCACTGCCCCTCCATGATCAAATTATGTTTTTGGCATTTTTACGGCCATAAAATTGTAATTCTGCGTGAGTCCCAAATTTTCGTGTGCTATAGCCCACGCCTTCCGCCGTGGGCCTGAGACCCCTGACCCGGATCGCCTAAAAATTTTCCGGGACATCGAATACGGTCTAAGGAAACATATTCACCGCCCCGCCATGATCAAATTATGTTTTTTGGCATTTTACGGCCATAAAATTGGAATTCCGCGCGAGTCCCAAATTTTCTTGTGCTATAGCCCACGCCTTCCGCCGTGGGCCCGGGACCCCGGACCCGGATCGCCTAAAATTTTTCCGGGACATCGAATACGGCCTAAGGAACCATAGTCACCGCTCCTCCATGACCAAATTATGTTTTTTGGCATTTTACGGCCATAAAATTGGAATTCCGCGCGAGTCCCAAATTTTCGTGTGCTATAGCCCACGCCTTCCGCCGTGGGCCTGAGACCCCGGACCCGGATCGCCTAAAAATTTTCCGGGACATCGAATACGGTCTAAGGAAACATATTCACCGCCCCGCCATGATCAAATTATGTTTTTTGGCATTTTACGGCCATAAAATTGGAATTCCGCGCGAGTCCCAAATTTTCTTGTGCTATAGCCCACGCCTTCCGCCGTGGGCCCGGGACCCCGGACCCGGATCACCTAAAATTTTTCCGGGACATCGAATACGGCCTAAGGAACCATAGTCACCGCTCCTCCATGACCAAATTATGTTTTTTGGCATTTTACGGCCATAAAATTGGAATTCCGCGCGAGTCCCAAATTTTCGTGTGCTATAGCCCACGCCTTCCGCCGTAGGCCTTGGACCCCGGACCCAAATCGCCTAAAATTTTTCTAGGACATTGAATACAGCCTATAGAAACATATTTACCACCCCGCCATGATCAAATTATGTTTTTTGGCATTTTACGGCCATAAAACTGAAAATCCGCGCGAGTCCCAAATTTTCGTGTTATAGCCCACGCCTTCCACCGTGGGCCCGGGACCCCGGACCCGGATCCCCTAAAATTTTTCCGGGACATTGAATATGGTCTAAGGAAACAAATTCACCGCCCCGCCATGATCAAATTACATTTTTTGGCACTTTAGGGCCATAAAACTGGAATTCCGCGTGAGTCCCAAATTTTCGTGTGCTATAGCCCACGCCTTCCGCCGTGGGACCGAGACCCCGGACCCGGATCGCCTAAAAATTTTCCGGGACATCGAATACGGTCTAAGGAAACATATTCACCGCCCCGCCATGATCAAATTATGTTTTTTGGTATTTTACGGCCATAAAATTGGAATTCCGCGCGAGTCCCAAATTTTCTTGTGCTATAGCCCACGCCTTCCGCCGTGGGCCCGGGACCCCGGACCCGGATCACCTAAAATTTTTCCGGGACATCGAATACGGCCTAAGGAACCATAGTCACCGCTCCTCCATGACCAAATTTTGTTTTTTGGCATTTTACGGCCATAAAATTGGAATTCCGCGCGAGTCCCAAATTTTCGTGTGCTATAGCCCACGCCTTCCGCCGTGGGCCCGGGACCCCGGACCCGGATCGCCTAAAATTTTTCCGGGACATCGAATACGGCCTAAGGAACCATAGTCACCGCTCCTCCATGACCAAATTATGTTTTTTGGCATTTTACGGCCATAAAATTGGAATTCCGCGCGAGTCCCAAATTTTCGTGTGCTATAGCCCACGCCTTCCGCCGTGGGCCCGGGACCCCGGACCCGAATCGCCTAAAATTTTTCCTGGACGTCGAATACGGCCAATAGAAACATATTTACCGCCCCTCCATGATCAAATTATGTTTTTTGGCATTTTACGGCCATAAAACTGAAAATCCGCGCGAGTCCCAAATTTTCGTGTTATAGCCCACGCCTTCCGCCGTGGGCCCGGGACCCCGGACCCGGATCCCCTAAAATTTTTCCGGGACATTGAATATGGTCTAAGGAAACAAATTCACCGCCCCGCCATGATCAAATTACATTTTTTGGCACTTTAGGGCCATAAAACTGGAATTCCGCGTGAGTCCCAAATTTTCGTGTGCTATAGCCCACGCCTTCCGCCGTGGGACCGAGACCCCGGACCCGGATCGCCTAAAAATTTTCCGGGACATCGAATACGGTCTAAGGAAACATATTCACCGCCCCGCCATGATCAAATTATGTTTTTTGGTATTTTACGGCCATAAAATTGGAATTCCGCGCGAGTCCCAAATTTTCTTGTGCTATAGCCCACGCCTTCCGCCGTGGGCCCGGGACCCCGGACCCGGATCGCCTAAAATTTTTCCGGGACATCGAATACGGCCTAAGGAACCATAGTCACCGCTCCTCCATGACCAAATTTATGTTTTTTGGCATTTTACGGCCATAAAATTGGAATTCCGCGCGAGTCCCAAATTTTTGTGTGCTATAGCCCACGCCTTCCGCCGTGGGCCCGGGACCCCGGACCCGGATCGCCTAAAATTTTTCCGGGACATCGAATACGGCCTAAGGAACCATAGTCACCGCTCCTCCATGACCAAATTATGTTTTTTGGCATTTTACGGCCATAAAATTGGAATTCCGCGCGAGTCCCAAATTTTCGTGTGCTATAGCCCACGCCTTTCGCCGTGGGCCCGGGACCCCGGACCCGAATCGCCTAAAATTTTTCCAGGACGTCGAATACGGCCAATAGAAACATATTTACCACCCCGCCATGATCAAATTATGTTTTTTGGCATTTTACGGCCATAAAACTGAAAATCCGCGCGAGTCCCAAATTTTCGTGTTATAGCCCACGCCTTCCGCCGTGGGCCCGGGACCCCGGACCCGGATCCCCTAAAATTTTTCCGGGACATTGAATATGGTCTAAGGAAACAAATTCACCGCCCCGCCATGATCAAATTACATTTTTTGGCACTTTAGGGCCATAAAACTGGAATTCCGCGTGAGTCCCAAATTTTCGTGTGCTATAGCCCACGCCTTCCGCCGTGGGACCGAGACCCCGGACCCGGATCGCCTAAAAATTTTCCGGGACATCGAATACGGTCTAAGGAAACATATTCACCGCCCCGCCATGATCAAATTATGTTTTTTGGTATTTTACGGCCATAAAATTGGAATTCCGCGCGAGTCCCAAATTTTCTTGTGCTATAGCCCACGCCTTCCGCCGTGGGCCCGGGACCCCGGACCCGGATCGCCTAAAATTTTTCCGGGACATCGAATACGGCCTAAGGAACCATAGTCACCGCTCCTCCATGACCAAATTATGTTTTTTGGCATTTTACGGCCATAAAATTGGAATTCCGCGCGAGTCCCAAATTTTCGTGTGCTATAGCCCACGCCTTCCGCCGTGGGCCCGGGACCCCGGACCCGGATCGCCTAAAATTTTTCCGGGACATCGAATACGGCCTAAGGAACCATAGTCACCGCTCCTCCATGACCAAATTATGTTTTTTGGCATTTTACGGCCATAAAATTGGAATTCCGCGCGAGTCCCAAATTTTCGTGTGCTATAGCCCACGCCTTCCGCCGTGGGCCCGGGACCCCTGACCCGAATCGCCTAAAATTTTTACAGGACGTCGAATACGGCCTAAGGAACCATAGTAACCGCTCCTCCATGACCAAATTTTGTTTTTTGGCATTTTACGGCCATAAAATTGGAATTCCGCGCGAGTCCCAAATTTTCGTGTGCTATAGCCCACGCCTTCCGCCGTGGGCCCGGGACCCCGGACCCGGATCGCCTAAAATTTTTCCGGGACATCGAATACGGCCTAAGGAACCATAGTCACCGCTCCTCCATGACCAAATTATGTTTTTTGGCATTTTACGGCCATAAAATTGGAATTCCGCGCGAGTCCCAAATTTTCGTGTGCTATAGCCCACGCCTTCCGCCGTAGGTCTGGGACCCCGGACCCAAATCGCCTAAAATTTTTCTAGGACATTGAATACAGCCTATAGAAACATATTTACCACCCCGCCATGATCAAATTATGTTTTTTGGCATTTTACGGCCATAAAACTGAAAATCCGCGCGAGTCCCAAATTTTCGTGTTATAGCCCACGCCTTCCACCGTGGGCCCGGGACCCCGGACCCGGATCCCCTAAAATTTTTCCGGGACATTGAATACAGCCTATAGAAACATATTAACCTCCCCGCCATGATCAAATTATGTTTTTTGGCATTTTACGGCCATAAAACTGAAAATCCGCGCGAGTCCCAAATTTTCGTGTGCTATAGCCCACGCCTTCCACAGCGGGCCCGGGATCCCGGACCCGGATCGGCTAAAATTTTTCCGGGACATTGAATACGGTCTAAGGAAACAAATTCACCGCCCCTCCATGATCAAATTATGTTTTTTTTCATTTTACGGCCATAAAATTGGAATTCCGCGCGAGTCCCAAAATTTCTTGTGCTATAGCCCACGCCTTCCGCCGTGGGCCCGGGATCCCTGATCCGGATCGCCTAAAATTTTTCCGAGATATCGAATACGGCCTAAAGAACCATATTCACCACCCGCTATAACCAAATTACATTTTTTGGCACTTTATGGCCATAAAACTGGAATTCCGCGTGAGTCCCAAATTTTCGTGTGCTATAACCCACGCCTTCCGCCGTGGGCCCGAGACCCCGGACCCGGATCGCCTAAAAATTTACCGGGACATCGAATACGGTCTAAGGAAACATATTCACCGCCCCGCCATGATCAAATTATATTTTTTGGCATTTTACGGCCATAAAATTAGAATTCCGCGCGAGTCCCAAATTTTCGTGTGCTATAGCCCACGACTTCCACCGTGGGCCCGGGACCCCGGATTCGGATCGCCTAAAATTTTTCCAGGATGTCAAATATTGTCTAAGGAACCATACTCACTGCCCCCCCATGATCAAATTATGTTTTTTGGCATTTTACGGCCATAAAATTGGAATTCCGCGCGAGTCCCAAATTTTCGTGTGCTATATAGCCCACGCCTTCCACCATGGGCCCGGGACCCCGGACCCGAATCGCCTAAATTTTTTCCAGGACGTCGAATACGGCCTAAGGAACCATACTCACCGTCCCGCCATGACCAAATTACATTTTTTGGCATTTTATGGCCATAAAACTAGAATTCCGCGCGAGTCCCAAATTTTCGTGTGCTATAGCCCACGCCTTCCGCCGTGGGCCTGGGACCCCGGACCCAAATCGCCTAAAAATTTTCTAGGACGTCGAATACGGCCTATAGAAAAATATAAACCGCCCCGCCATGATCAAATTATGTTTTTTGGCATTTTACGGCCATAAAATTAGAAATTCGCGCGAGTCCCAAATTTTCGTATGCTATAGCCCACGCCTTCCGCCGTGGGCCCGGGACCCCGGATCCGGATCGCCTAAAATTTTTCCAGGATGTCAAAAACGGCCTAAGGAACCATACTCACCTCACCGCCTTGATGAAATTTCATTATTTGGCATTTTACGGCCATAAAACTAGAATTACGCGCGAGTCCCAAATTTTCGTGTGCTATAGCCCACGCCTTCCGCCGTGGGCCCGGGACCCCGGACCCGGATCGCCTAAAAATTTTCCGGGACATCGAATACGATCTAAGGAAACATACTCACTGCCCCTCCATGATCAAATTATGTTTTTGGCATTTTTACGGCCATAAAATTGTAATTCCGCGTGAGTCCCAAATTTTCGTGTGCTATAGCCCACGCCTTCCGCCGTGGGCCCGAGACCCCGGACCCGGATCGCCTAAAAATTTTCCGGGACATCGAATACGGTCTAAGGAAACATATTCACCGCCCCTCCATGATCAAATTATGTTTTTTGGCATTTTACGGCCATAAAATTGGAATTCCGCGCGAGTCCCAAATTTTATTGTGCTATAGCCCACGCCTTCCGCCGTGGGCCCGGGACCCCGGACCCGGATCGCCTAAAATTTTTCTGGGACATCGAATACGGCCTAAGGAACCATAGTCACCGCTCCTCCATGACCAAATTATGTTTTTTGGCATTTTACGGCAATAAAATTGGAATTCCGCGCGAGTCCCAAATTTTCGTGTGCTATAGCCCACGCCTTCCGCCGTGGGCCCGGGACCACTGACCCGGATCGCCTAAAATTTTTCCGGGACATCAAATACGGCCTAAGGAACCATAGTCACCGCTCCTCCATGACCAAATTATGTTTTTTGGCATTTTACGGCCATAAAATTGGAATTCCGCGCGAGTCCCAAATTTTCGTGTGCTATAGCCCACGCCTTCCGCCGTGGGCCCGGGACCCCGGACCCGAATCGCCTAAAAATTTTCCGGGACATCGAATACGATATAAGGAAACATACTCACTGCCCCTCCATGATCAAATTATGTTTTTGGCATTTTTACGGCCATAAAATTGTAATTCTGCGTGAGTCCCAAATTTTCGTGTGCTATAGCCCACGCCTTCCGCCGTGGGTCCGGGACCCCTGACCCGAATCGCCTAAAATTTTTCCAGGACGTCGAATACGGCCTAAGGAACCATAGTAACCGCTCCTCCATGACCAAATTTTGTTTTTTGGCATTTTACGGCCATAAAATTGGAATTCCGCGCGAGTCCCAAATTTTCGTGTGCTATAGCCCACGCCTTCCGCCGTGGGCCCGGGACCCCTGACCCGAATCGCCTAAAATTTTTCCAGGACGTCGAATACGGCCTAAGGAACCATAGTAACCGCTCCTCCATGACCAAATTTTGTTTTTTGGCATTTTACGGCCATAAAATTGGAATTCCGCGCGAGTCCCAAATTTTCGTGTGCTATAGCCCACGCCTTCCGCCGTGGGCCCGGGACCCCGGACCCGGATCGCCTAAAATTTTTCCGGGACATCGAATACGGCCTAAGGAACCATAGTCACCGCTCCTCCATGACCAAATTATGTTTTTTGGCATTTTACGGCCATAAAATTGGAATTCCGCGCGAGTCCCAAATTTTCGTGTGCTATAGCCCACGCCTTCCGCCGTAGGCCTGGGACCCCGGACCCAAATCGCCTAAAATTTTTCTAGGACATTGAATACAGCCAATAGAAACATATTTACCACCCCTCCATGATCAAATTATGTTTTTTGGCATTTTACGGCCATAAAACTGAAAATCCGCGCGAGTCCCAAATTTTCGTGTTATAGCCCACGCCTTCCACCGTGGGCCCGGGACCCCGGACCCGGATCCCCTAAAATTTTTCCGGGACATTGAATATGGTCTAAGGAAACAAATTCACCGCCCCGCCATGATCAAATTACATTTTTTGGCACTTTAGGGCCATAAAACTGGAATTCCGCGTGAGTCCCAAATTTTCGTGTGCTATAGCCCACGCCTTCCGCCGTGGGACCGAGACCCCGGACCCGGATCGCCTAAAAATTTTCCGGGACATCGAATACGGTCTAAGGAAACATATTCACCGCCCCGCCATGATCAAATTATGTTTTTTGGTATTTTACGGCCATAAAATTGGAATTCCGCGCGAGTCCCAAATTTTCTTGTGCTATAGCCCACGCCTTCCGCCGTGGGCCCGGGACCCCGGACCCGGATCGCCTAAAATTTTTCCGGGACATCGAATACGGCCTAAGGAACCATAGTCACCGCTCCTCCTCCATGACCAAATTATGTTTTTTGGCATTTTACGGCCATAAAATTGGAATTCCGCGCGAGTCCCAAATTTTCGTGTGCTATAGCCCACGCCTTCCGCCGTGGGCCCGGGACCCCGGACCCGGATCGCCTAAAATTTTTCCGGGACATCGAATACGGCCTAAGGAACCATAGTCACCGCTCCTCCATGACCAAATTATGTTTTTTGGCATTTTACGGCCATAAAATTGGAATTCCGCGCGAGTCCCAAATTTTCGTGTGCTATAGCCCACGCCTTCCGCCGTGGGCCCGGGACCCCGGACCCGAATCGCCTAAAATTTTTCCAGGACGTCGAATACGGCCTAAGGAACCATAGTAACCGCTCCTCCATGACCAAATTTTGTTTTTTGGCATTTTACGGCCATAAAATTGGAATTCCGCGCGAGTCCCAAATTTTCGTGTGCTATAGCCCACGCCTTCCGCCGTGGGCCCGGGACCCCGGACCCGGATCGCCTAAAATTTTTCCGGGACATCGAATACGGCCTAAGGAACCATAGTCACCGCTCCTCCATGACCAAATTATGTTTTTTGGCATTTTACGGCCATAAAATTGGAATTCCGCGCGAGTCCCAAATTTTCGTGTGCTATAGCCCACGCCTTCCGCCGTAGGCCTGGGACCCCGGACCCAAATCGCCTAAAATTTTTCTAGGACATTGAATACAGCCAATAGAAACATATTTACCACCCCGCCATGATCAAATTATGTTTTTTGGCATTTTACGGCCATAAAACTGAAAATCCGCGCGAGTCCCAAATTTTCGTGTTATAGCCCACGCCTTCCACCGTGGGCCCGGGACCCCGGACCCGGATCCCCTAAAATTTTTCCGGGACATTGAATATGGTCTAAGGAAACAAATTCACCGCCCCGCCATGATCAAATTACATTTTTTGGCACTTTAGGGCCATAAAACTGGAATTCCGCGTGAGTCCCAAATTTTCGTGTGCTATAGCCCACGCCTTCCGCCGTGGGACCGAGACCCCGGACCCGGATCGCCTAAAAATTTTCCGGGACATCGAATACGGTCTAAGGAAACATATTCACCGCCCCGCCATGATCAAATTATGTTTTTTGGTATTTTACGGCCATAAAATTGGAATTCCGCGCGAGTCCCAAATTTTCTTGTGCTATAGCCCACGCCTTCCGCCGTGGGCCCGGGACCCCGGACCCGGATCGCCTAAAATTTTTCCGGGACATCGAATACGGCCTAAGGAACCATAGTCACCGCTCCTCCATGACCAAATTATGTTTTTTGGCATTTTACGGCCATAAAATTGGAATTCCGCACGAGTCCCAAATTTTCGTGTGCTATAGCCCACGCCTTCCGCCGTGGGCCCGGGACCCCGGACCCGGATCGCCTAAAATTTTTCCGGGACATCGAATACGGCCTAAGGAACCATAGTCACCGCTCCTCCATGACCAAATTATGTTTTTTGGCATTTTACGGCCATAAAATTGGAATTCCGCGCGAGTCCCAAATTTTCGTGTGCTATAGCCCACGCCTTCCACCGTGGGCCCGGGACCCCGGACCCGAATCGCCTAAACATTTTCTAGGACGTCGAATACGGCCTATAGAAACATATTAACCTCCCCTCCATGTTCAAATTATTTTTTTTGGCATTTTACGGCCATAAAACTGGAAATCCGCGCGAGTCCCAAATTTTCGTGTGCTATAGCCCACGCCTTCCACCGCGGGCCCGGGACCCCGGACCCGGATCGGCTAAAATTTTTCCGGGACATCGAATACGGTCTAAGGAAACAAATTCACCGCCCCGCCATGATCAAATTATGTTTTTTTTTCATTTTACGGCCATAAAATTGGAATTCCACGCGAGTCCCAAAATTTCTTGTGCTATAGCCCACGCCTTCCGCCGTGGGCCCGGGATCCCTGATCCGGATTGCCTAAAATTTTTCCGAGATATCGAATACGGCTTAAAGAACCATATTCACCACCCGCTATAACCAAATTACATTTTTTGGCACTTTAGGGCCATAAAACTGGAATTCCGCGTGAGTGCCAAATTTTCGTGTGCTATAACCCACGCCTTCCGCCGTGGGCCCGAGACCCCGGACCCGGATCGCCTAAAAATTTACCGGGACATCGAATACAGTCTAAGGAAACATATTCACCGCCCCGCCATGATCAAATTATGTTTTTTGGCATTTTACGGCCATAAAATTAGAATTCCGCGCGAGTCCCAAATTTTTGTGTGCTATAGCCCACGCCTTCCACCGTGGGCCCGGGACCCCGGATTCGGATCTCCTAAATTTTTTCCAGGATGTCAAATATAGCCTAAGGAACCATACTCACTGCCCCCCCCCATGATCAAATTATGTTTTTTGGCATTTTAAGGCCATAAAATTGGAATTCCGCGCGAGTCCCAAATTTTCGTGTGCTATATAGCCAACGCCTTCCTCCATGGGCCCGGGACTCCGAATTCGGATCGCTTAAAAATTTTCCGGGATGTCAAATATAGCCTGAGTAACCATACCCACTGCCCCGCCATGATCAAATTATGTTTTTTGGCATTTTACGGCCATAAAACTGGAATTCCGCGCGAGTCCCAAATTTTCGTGTGCTATAGCCCACGCCTTCCGCCGTGGGCCCGGGACCCCGGACCCGAATCGCCTAAAAATTTTCCGGGACATCGAATACGGTCTAAGGAAACATATTCACTGCCCCGCCATGATCAAATTATGTTTTTTGGCATTTTACGGCCATAAAATTGGAATTCCGCACGAGTCCCAAATTTTCGTGTGCTATAGCCCACGCCTTCCGCCGTGGGCCCGGGACCCCGGATTCGGATCGCCTAAACATTTTCTAGGATGTCGAATACGGCCTATAGAAACATATTAACCTCCCCGCCATGATCAAATTATGTTTTTTGGCATTTTACGGTCATAAAATTGGAATTATGCGCGAGTCCCAAATTTTCGTGTGCTATAGCCCACGCCTTCCGCCGTGGGCACTGGTCCCCGGACCCGAATCACCTAAATTTTTTCCAGGACGTCGAATACGGCCTAAGTAACCATACTCACCGCCCCGCCTTGAACAAATTAAATTTTTTGGCATTTTACGGCCATAAAACTGGAATTCCGCGTGAGTCCCAAATTTTCGTGTGCTATAGCCCACGCCTTCCGCCGTGGGCCCGAGACCCCGGACCCGGATAGCCTAAAAATTTTCCGGGACATCGAATACGGTCTAAGGAAACATATTCACCGCCCCGCCATGATCAAATTATGTTTTTTGGCATTTTACGGCCATAAAATTGGAATTCCGCGCGAGTCCCAAATTTTCTTGTGCTATAGCCCACGCCTTCCGCCGTGGGCCCGGGACCCCGGACCCGGATCGCCTAAAATTTTTCCGGGACATCGAATACGGCCTAAGGAACCATAGTCACCGCTCCTCCATGACCAAATTATGTTTTTTGGCATTTTACGGCCATAAAATTGGAATTCCGCGCGAGTCCCAAATTTTCGTGTGCTATAGCCCACGCCTTCCACCGTGGGCCCGGGACCCCGGACCCGAATCGCCTAAATTATTTCCAGGACGTCGAATACGGCCTAAGGAACCATACTCACCGCCCCGCCATGACCAAATTACATTTTTTGGCATTTTACGGCCATAAAACTAAAAATCCGTGTGAGTCCCAAATTTCATGTTCTATAGCCCACGCCTTCCGCCGTGGGCCTGGGACCCCGGACCCGAATCGCCTAAAAATTTTCTAGGACGTCGAATACGGCCTATAGAAACATATTAACCGCCCCGCCATGATCAAATTATGTTTTTTGGCATTTTACGGCCATAAAATTAGAAATTCGCGCGAGTCCCAAATTTTCGTATGCTATAGCCCACGCCTTCCGTCGTGGGCCCGGGACCCCGGATCCGGATCGCCTAAAATTTTTCCGGAACATCGAATACGGTCTAAGGAAACAAATTCACTGCCCTGCCATGATCAAATTATGTTTTTTGGCATTTTACGGCCATAAAATTAAAATTCCGCGCGAGTCCCAAATTTTCGTGTGCTATAGCCCACGCCTTCCGCCGTGGGCCCGGGACCCCGGATTTGGATCGCCTAAAATTTTTCCAGGATGTCAAAAACGGCCTAAGGAACCATACTCACCTCACCGCCTTGACCGAATTACATTTTTTGGCATTTTACGGCCATAAAACTAGAATCCGCGCGAGTCCCAAATTTTCGTGTGCTATAGCCCACGCCTTCCGCCGTGGGCCCGGGACCCCGGACCCGGATCGCCTAAAAATTTTCCGGGACATCGAATACGGTCTAAGGAAACATACTCACTGCCCCTCCATGATCAAATTATGTTTTTTGGCATTTTTACGGCCATAAAATTGTAATTCCGCGCGAGTCCCAATTTTTCGTGTGCTATAGCCCACGACCATATTCACCACCCCGCTATGACCAAATTACATTTTTTGGCACTTTAGGGCCATAAAACTTGAATTCCGCGTGAGTCCCAAATTTTCGTGTGCTATAACCCATGCCTTCTGCCGTGGGCCCGAGACCCCGGACCCGAATTGCCTAAAATTTTTCCGGGACATCGAATACGGTCTAAGGAAACATATTCACCGCCCCGCCATGATCAAATTATGTTTTTTGGCATTTTACGGCCATAAAATTGGAATTCCGCGCGAGTCCCAAATTTTCGTGTGCTAAAGCCCACGCCTTCCGCCGTGGGCCCGGGACCCCGGATTCGGATCGCCTAAACATTTTCTAGGACGTCGAATACGGCCTATAGAAACATATTAACCTCCCCTCCATGTTCAAATTATTGTTTTTGGCATTTTACGGCCATAAAACTGGAAATCCGCGCGAGTCCCAAATTTTCGTGTGCTATAGCCCACGCCTTCCTCCATGGGCCCGGGACTCTGAATTCGGATCGCTTAAAAATTTTCCGGGATGTCAAATATGGCCTGAGTAACCATACTCACTGCCCCGCCATGATCAAATTATGTTTTTTGGCATTTTACGGCCATAAAATTTGAATTCCGCGCGAGTCCCAAATTTTCGTGTGCTATAGCCCACTCCTTCCGCCGTGGGCCCGGGACCCCGGACCCGAATCGCCTAAAATTTTTCCGGGACATTGAATACGGTCTAAGGAAACATATTCACTGCCCGCCATGATCAAATTATGTTTTTTGGCATTTTACGGCCATAAAACTGAAATTCCGCGCGAGTCCCAAATTTTCGTGTGCTATAGCCCACGCCTTCCGCCGTGGGCCCGAGACCCCGGACCCGGATCGCCTATAATTTTTCCGGGACATCGAATACGGTCTAAGGAAACAAATTCACCGCCCTTCCATGATCAAATTATGTTTTTTGGCATTTAACGGCCATAAAATTGAAATTCCGCGCGAGTCCCAAATTTTCGTGTGCTATAGCCCACGCCTTCCGCCGTGGGCCCGGGACCCCGGATCCGGATCGCCTAAAATTTTTCCGGGATGTCAAAAACTGCCTAAGTAACCATACTCACCGCCCCGCCTTGAACAAATTAAATTTTTTGGCATTTTACGGCCATAAAACTGGAATTCCGCGCGAGTCCCAAATATTTGTGTGCTATAGCCCACGCCTTCCGCCGTAGGCCCGGGACCCCGGACCCTGATCGCCTAAAATTTTTCCGGGACATCGAATACGGCCTAAGGAACCATAGTCACTTCTCCGCCATGACCAATTTATGTTATTTGGCATTTTATGGCCATAAAGCTGGAAATTCGCGCGAGTCCCAAATTTTCGTGTGCTATAGCCCACGCCTTCCGTCGTGGGCCCGGGACCCCGGACCCGAATCGCCTAAAATTTTTCCAGGACATCGAATACGGCCTATAGAAAAATATTAACCGCCCCGCCATGATCAAATTATGTTTTTTGGTATTTTACGGCCATAAAATTGGAATTCTGCGCTAGTCCCAAATTTTCGTGTGCTATAGCCCACGCCTTCCGCCGTGGGCCCGGGACCCCGGATCCGGATCGCCTAAAATTTTTCCGGGATGTCAAAAACTGCCTAAGTAACCATACTCACCACCCCGCCTTCACCAAATTAAATTTTTTGGCATTTTACGGCCATAAAACTAGAATTCCGCGCGAGTCCCAAATTTTTGTGTGCTATAGCCCACGCCTTCCGCCGTGGGCCAGGACCCCGGACCCGGATCGCCTAAAATTTTTCCGGGACATCGAATACGGCCTAAGGAACCATAGTCACTTCTCCTCCATGACCAAATTATGTTTTTTGGCATTTTATGGCCATAAAGCTGGAAATTCGCGCGAGTCCCAAATTTTCGTGTGCTATAGCCCACGCCTTCCGCCGTGGGCCCGGGACCCCGGACCCGAATTGCCTAAAATTTTTCCAGGACGTCGAATACGGCCTATAGAAACATATTAACCGCCCCGCCATGATCAAATTATGTTTTTTGGCATTTTACGGTCATAAAATTGGAATTATGCGCGAGTCCCAAATTTTCGTGTGCTATAGCCCATGCCTTCCGCCGTGGGCACTGGTCCCCTGACCCGAATCACCTAAATTTTTTCCAGGACGTCGAATACGGCCTAAGGAACCATACTCACCGCCCGTCATGACCAAATTACAATTTTTGGCATTTTACGGCCATAAAACTGGAATTCCGCGCGAGTCCCAAATTTTTGTGTGTTATAGCCCTCCGCCGTGGGCCCGGGACCCCGGACCCGGATCGCCTAAAAATTTTCCGGGACATCGAATACGGTCTAAGGAAACATATTAACCGCCCCTCCATGACCAAATTATGTTTTTTGGCATTTTACGGTCATAAAATTGGAATTCTGCGCGAGTCCCAATTTTTCGTGTGCTATAGCCCACGCCTTCCGCCGTGGGCCCGGGACCCCGGACCCGAATCGCCTAAATTTTTTCTAGGACGTTGAATACAGCCTATAGATAACCACCCCGCCATGATCAAATTATGATTTTTGGCATTTTACGGCCATAAAACTGAAAATCAGCGTGAGTCCGAAATTTTCGTGTGCTATAGCCCACGCCTTACACCGTGGGCCCGGGACCCCGGACCCGGATCGCCTAAAATTTTTCCGGGACATCGAATACGGTCTAAGGAAACTAATTCACCGCCCCGCCATGATCAAATTACATTTTTTGGCACTTTAGGGCCATAAAACTGGAATTCCGCGTGAGTCCCAAATTTTCGTGTGCTATAGCCCACGCCTTCCGCCGGGGGCCCGAGATCCCGGACCCGGATCGCCTAAAAATTTTCCAGGATGTCAAAAACGGCCTAAGGAACCATACTCACCTCACCGCCTTGACCAAATTACATTTTTTGGCATTTTACGGCCATAAAACTAGAATTCCGCGCGAGTCACAAATTTTCGTGTGCTATAGCCCACGCCTTCCGCCGTGGGCCCGGGACCCCGGACCCGGATCGCCTAAAAATTTTCCGGGACATCAAATACGGTCTAAGGTAACATACTCACTGCCCCTCCATGATCAAATTATGTTTTTGACATTTTACGACCATAAAATTGGAATTCCGCGCGAGTCCCAAATTTTCGTGTGCTATAGCCCACGCCTTCCGCCGTGGGCCAGGGACCCCGGACCCGGATCGCCTAAAATTTTTCTGGGACATCGAATACGGCCTAAGGAACCATAGTCACCGCTCCGCCATCACCAAATTATATTTTTTGGCCTTTTACGGCCATAAAATTGGAATTCCGCGCGAGTCCCAAATTTTCGTGTGCTATAGCCCACGCCTTCCACCGTGGGCCTGGGACCCCGGACCCGGATCACCTAAAAATTTTCTACGACGTCGAATACGGCCTATAGAAACATATTAACCACCCCACTATGATCAAATTATTTTTTTTGGCATTTTAAAGCCATAAAACTGAAAATCCGCGCGAGTCCCAAATTTTCGTGTGCTATAGCCCACGCCTTCCACCGTGGGCCCGGGACCCCGGACCCGGATCGCCTAAATTTTTTCCAGGATGTCAAAAACGGCCTAAGGAACCATACTCACCTCACCGCCTTGACCAAATTACATTTTTTGGCATTTTACGGCCATAAAATTGGAATTCCACGCGAGTCCCAAATTTTCGTGTGCTATAGCCCACGCCTTACACCGTGGGCCCAGGACCCGGATCGCCTAAAATTTTTCCGGGACATCGAATACGGTCTAAGGAAACTAATTCACCGCCCCGCCATGATCAAATTATGTTTTTTGGCATTTTACGACCATAAAATTGGAATTCCGCGCGAGTCCCAAATTTTCGTGTGCTATAGCCCACGCCTAACACCGTGGGCCCGGGACCCCGGACCCGGATCGCCTAAAATTTTTCCGGGACATCGAATACGGTCTAAGGAAACTAATTCACCGCCCCGCCATGATCAAATTATGTTTTTTGGCATTTTACGACCATAAAATTGGAATTCCGCGCGAGTCCCAAATTTTCGTGTGCTATAGCCCACGCCTTCCGCCGTGGGCCCGGGACCCCGGACCCGGATCGCCTAAAATTTTTCTGGGACATCGAATACGGCCTAAGGAACCATAGTCACCACTCCGCCATGACCAAATTATATTTTTTGGCATTTTACGACCATAAAATTGGAATTCCGCGCGAGTCCCAAATTTTCGTGTGCTATAGCCCACGCCTTCCGCCGTGGGCCCGGGACCCCGGACCCGGATCGCCTAAAATTTTTCTGGGACATCGAATACGGCCTAAGGAACCATAGTCACCACTCCGCCATGACCAAATTATATTTTTTGGCATTTTACGGCCATAAAATTGGAATTCCGCGCGAGTCCAAACTTTTCGTGTGCTATAGCCCACGCCTTCCACCGTGGGCCCGGGACCCCGAACCCGGATCACCTAAAAATTTTCTACGACGTCGAATACGGTCTAAGTAAATATATTCACCGCCCCGCCATGATCAAATTATATTTTTTGGCATTTTACGGCCATAAAATTGGAATTCCGCGCGAGTCCCAAATTTTCATGTGCTATAGCCCACACCTTCCGCCGTAGGCCCGGGACCCCGTACCCGAATCGCCTAAAATTTTTCTAGGACGTCAAATACGGCCTATAGAAACATATTAACCACCCCACTATGATCAAATTATGTTTTTTGGCATTTTATGGCCATAAAACTGAAAATCCGAGCGAGTCCCAAATTTTCGTGTGCTATAGCCCACGCCTTCCACCGTGGGCCCGGGACCCCGGACCTGGATCGCCTAAATTTTTTCCAGGATGTCAAAAACGGCCTAAGGAACCATACTCACCTCACCGCCTTGACCAAATTACATTTTTTGGCATTTTACGGCCATAAAATTGGAATTCCGCGCGAGTCCCAAATTTTCGTATGCTATAGCCCATGCCTTCCGTCGTGGGCCCGGGACCCCGGATCCGGATCGCCTAAAAATTTTCCGGGATGTCGAATACGGCCTAAAGAACCATATTCACCACCCCGCTATGACCGAATAACATTTTTTGGCACTTTAGGGCCATAAAACTGGAATTCCGCGTGAGTCCCAAATTTTCGTGTGTTATAGCCCACCCCTTCCGCCGTGGGCCCGAGACCCCGGACCCGAATCGCCTAAAAATTTTCCGGGACAGCGAATACGGTCTAAGGAAACATATTCACCACCCCGCCATGATCAAATTATGTCTTTTGGCATTTTACGGCCATAAAACTGGAATTCCGCGAGAGTCCCAAATTTTTGTGTGCTATAGCCCACGCCTTCCGCCGTGGGCCCGGGACTCCGGATTCGGATCGCTTAAAATTTTTTCGGGATGTCAAATATGGCCTGAGGAACCATACTCGCTGCCCCGCCATGATCAAATTATGTTTTTTGGCATTTTACGGCTATAAAATTGGAATTCCGCGCGAGTCCCAAAATTTTGTGTGCTATAGCCCACGCCTTCCGCCGTGGGCCCGGGACCCCGGACCCGAATCGCCTAAAATTTTTCCGGGACATTGAATACGGTCTAAGGAAACATATTCACTGCCCGCCATAATCAAATTATGTTTTTTGGCATTTTACGGCCATAAAATTGGAATTCCGCGCGAGTCCCAATTTTTCGTGTGCTATAGCCCACGCCTTCCGCCGTAGGCCCGGGACCCCGGACCCGAATCGCCTAAAATTTTTCTAGGACGTTGAATACAGCCTATAGAAACATATTAACCACCCCTCCATGATCAAATTATGTTTTTTGGCATTTTACGGCCATAAAACTAAAAATCCGCGCGAGTCCCAAATTTTCGTGTGCTATAGCCCACGCCTTCCACCGTGGGCACGGGACCCCGGACCCGGATCGCCTAAAATTTTTCTGGGACATCGAATACGGTCTAAGGAAACAAATTCACCGCCCCGCCATGATCAAATTATGTTTTTTTTCATTTTACGGCCATAAAATTGGAATTCCGCGCGAGTCCCAAATTTTCTTGTGCTATAGCCCACGCCTTCCGCCGTGGGCCCGGGACTCCGGATTCGGATCGCTTAAAATTTTTTCGGGATGTCAAATATGGCCTGAGGAACCATACTCGCTGCCCCGCCATGATCAAATTATGTTTTTTGGCATTTTACGGCTATAAAATTGGAATTCCGCGCGAGTCCCAAATTTTTGTGTGCTATAGCCCACGCCTTCCGCCGTGGGCCCGGGACCCCGGACCCGAATCGCCTAAAATTTTTCCGGGACATTGAATACGGTCTAAGGAAACATATTCACTGCCCGCCATAATCAAATTATGTTTTTTGGCATTTTACGGCCATAAAATTGGAATTCCGCGCGAGTCCCAATTTTTCGTGTGCTATAGCCCACGCCTTCCGCCGTAGGCCCGGGACCCCGGACCCGAATCGCCTAAAATTTTTCTAGGACGTTGAATACAGCCTATAGAAACATATTAACCACCCCGCCATGATCAAATTATGTTTTTTGGCATTTTACGGCCATAAAACTGAAAATCCGCGCGAGTCCCAAATTTTCGTGTGCTATAGCCCACGCCTTCCGCCGTGGGCTCGGGACCCCGGACTCGGATCGCCTAAAATTTTTCCGGGACATCGAATACGGTCTAAGGAATCATATTCACCGTCCCTCCATGATCAAATTATGTTTTTTGGCATTTTACGGCCATAAAATTGGAATTCCGCGCGAGTCCCAAATTTTCGTGTGCTATAGCCCACGCCTTCCGCCGTGGGCCCGGGACCCCGGACCCGGATCGCCTAAAATTTTTCCGGGATGTCAAAAACGGCCTAAGGAACCATACTCACCGAACCGCCTTGACCAAATTACATTTTTTGGCATTTTACGGCCATAAAACTGGAATTCCGTGTGAGTCCCAAATTTTCGTGTGCTATAGCCCACGCCTTCCGCCGTGGGCCCGGGACCCCGGACCCGGATCGCCTAAAATTTTTCTGGGACATCGAATACGGCCTAAGGAACCATAGTCACCACTCCGCCATGACCAAATTATATTTTTTGGCATTTTACGGCCATAAAATTGGAATTCCGCGCGAGTCCAAACTTTTCGTGTGCTATAGCCCACGCCTTCCACCGTGGGCCCGGGACCCCGAACCCGGATCACCTAAAAATTTTCTACGACGTCGAATACGGTCTAAGTAAATATATTCACCGCCCCGCCATGATCAAATTATATTTTTTGGCATTTTACGGCCATAAAATTGGAATTCCGCGCGAGTCCAAACTTTTCGTGTGCTATAGCCCACGCCTTCCACCGTGGGCCCGGGTCCCCGAACCCGGATCACCTAAAAATTTTCTACGACGTCGAATACGGTCTAAGTAAATATATTCACCGCCCCGCCATGATCAAATTATATTTTTTGGCATTTTACGGCCATAAAATTGGAATTCCGCGCGAGTCCCAAATTTTCATGTGCTATAGCCCACACCTTCCGCCGTAGGCCCGGGACCCCGTACCCGAATCGCCTAAAATTTTTCTAGGACGTCAAATACGGCCTATAGAAACATATTAACCACCCCACTATGATCAAATTATGTTTTTTGGCATTTTATGGCCATAAAACTGAAAATCCGAGCGAGTCCCAAATTTTCGTGTGCTATAGCCCACGCCTTCCACCGTGGGCCCGGGACCCCGGACCTGGATCGCCTAAATTTTTTCCAGGATGTCAAAAACGGCCTAAGGAACCATACTCACCTCACCGCCTTGACCAAATTACATTTTTTGGCATTTTACGGCCATAAAATTGGAATTCCGCGCGAGTCCCAAATTTTCGTATGCTATAGCCCATGCCTTCCGTCGTGGGCCCGGGACCCCGGATCCGGATCGCCTAAAAATTTTCCGGGATGTCGAATACGGCCTAAAGAACCATATTCACCACCCCGCTATGACCGAATAACATTTTTTGGCACTTTAGGGCCATAAAACTGGAATTCCGCGTGAGTCCCAAATTTTCGTGTGTTATAGCCCACCCCTTCCGCCGTGGGCCCGAGACCCCGGACCCGAATCGCCTAAAAATTTTCCGGGACAGCGAATACGGTCTAAGGAAACATATTCACCGCCCCGCCATGATCAAATTATGTCTTTTGGCATTTTACGGCCATAAAACTGGAATTCCGCGAGAGTCCCAAATTTTTGTGTGCTATAGCCCACGCCTTCCGCCGTGGGCCCGGGACTCCGGATTCGGATCGCTTAAAATTTTTTCGGGATGTCAAATATGGCCTAAGTAACCATACTCACTGCCCCACCATGATCAAATTATGTTTTTTGGCATTTTACGGCCATAAAATTGGAATTCCGCGCGAGTCCCAAATTTTCGTGTGCTATAGCCCACGCCTTCCGCTGTGGGCCCGGGACCCCGGATCCGGATCGCCTAAAAATTTTCCAGGATGTAAAAAACGGCCTAAGGAACCATACTCACTGCACCGCCTTGACCAAATTACATTTTTTGGCATTTTACGGCCATAAAACTGGAATTCCGCGTGAGTCCGAAATTTTCGTGTGCTATAGCCCACGCCTTCCGCCGTGGGCCCGGGACACCGGACCCGAATCACCTAAAAATTTTCCGTGACATGGAATACGGTCTAAGGAAACATACTCACTGCCCCACCATGACCAAATTACATTTTTTGGCATTTTACGGCCATAAAACTGGAATTCCGCGTGAGTCCCAAATTTTCGTGTGCTACCCGAATCGCCTAAAACTTTTCCGGGACATCGAATACGGTCTAAGGAAACAAATTCACCGCCCCTCCATGATCAAATTATGTTTTTTGGCCTTTTACGGCCATAAAAATGGAATTCCGCGCGAGTCCCAAATTTTTGAGTGCTATAGCCCACGCCTTCCGCCGTGGGTACGGGACATCGAACCCGAATCGTCGAAAATTTTTCTAGGACGTCGAATACGGCCTATAGAAACATATTAACCGCCCCTCCATGATCAAATTATTTTTTTTGGCATTTTACGGCCATAAAATTGGAAATTCGCGCGAGTCCCAAATTTTAGTATGCTATAGCCCACGGCTTCCGTCGTGGGCCCGGGACCCCGGATCTGGATCGCCTAAAATTTTTACGGGATGTCGAATACGGCCTAAAGAACCATATTCACCACCACTCTATGACCAAATTACATTTTTTGGCACTTTAGGGCCATAAAACTGGAATTCCGTGAGTCCCAAATTTTCGTGTGCTATAGCCCACGCCTTCCGTCATGGGCCCGGGACCCCGGATCCGGATCGCCTAAAAATTTTCCGGGATGTCAAAAACAGCCTAAGGTACCATACTTACCATCCCGCCTTGACCAAATTATGTTTTTTGGCATTTTATGGCCATAAAACTGGAATTTCGCGCGAGTCCCAAATTTTCGTGTGCTATAGCCCACGCCTTCCGCCGTGGGCCTGGGACTCCAGACCCGGATAGCCCAAAATTTTTCTGGGACATGGAATACGGCCTAAGGAACCATAGTCACCGCTCCTCCATGACCAAATTATGTTTTTTGGCATTTTATGGCCATAAAACTGGAAATTCGCGCGAGTCCCAAATTTTCGTGTGTTATATCCCACGCCTTCCGCCGTGGGTCCGGGACCCCGGATTCGGATCGCCTAAAATTTTTCCTGGATGTCAAATATGGCCTAAGGAACCATACTCACTGCCCCGCCATGATCAAATTATGTTTTTTGGCATTTTACGGCCATAAAATTGGAATTCCGTGCAAGTCCCAAATTTTCGTGTGCTATAGCCCACGCCTTCCGCTGTGGGCCCGGGACCCCGGATCCGGATCGTCTAAAATTTTTCCAGGATGTCAAAAACGGCCTAAGGAACCATACTCACCGCACCGCCTTGACCAAATTACATTTTTTGGCATTTTACGGCCATAAAACTGGAATTCCGCGTGAGTCCCAAATTTTCGTGTGCTATAGCCCATGCCTTCCGCCGTGGGCCCGAGACACCGGACCCGAATCACCTAAATATTTTCCGTGACATGGAATACGGTCTAAGGAACCATACTCACTTCCCCACCATGACCAAATTACATTTTTTGGAATTTTACGGCCATAAAACTGGAATTCCGCGTGAGTCCCAAATTTTCGTGTGCTATAGCCCACGCCTTCCGCCGTGGGCCCGGGAACCCGGACCCGAATCGCCTAAAACTTTTCCGGAACATCGAATACGGTCTAAGGAAACAAATTCACCACCCCTCCATGATCAAATTATGTTTTTTGGCCTTTTACGGCCATAAAAATCGAATTCCGCGCGAGTCCCAAATTTTCGTGTGCTATAGCCCACGCCTTCCGCCGTGGGCCCGGGACCCCGGATCCGGATCGCCTAAAATTTTTCCGGGATGTCAAAAACGGCCTAAGGAACCATACTCACTGCCCCGCCTTGACCAAATTACATTTTTTGGCATTTTACGGCCATAAAACTGGAATTCTGCGCGAGTCCCAAATTTTTGAGTGCTATAGCCCACGCCTTCCGCCGTGGGTACGGGACACCAAACCCGAATCACCTAAAAATTTTCTAGTACGTCGAATACGGCCTATAGAAACATATTAACCGCCCCGCCATGATCAAATTATTTTTTTTGGCATTTTAGAGCCATAAAATTGGAAATTCGCGCGAGTCCCAAATTTTCGTATGCATAGCCCACGCCTTCCGCCGTGGGCCCGGGGCCCCGGACCCGGATCGCCTAAAATTTTTCCGGGACATCAAATAAGGTCTAAGGAAACAAATTCACCGCCCCGCCATGATCAATTTATGTTTTTTGGCATTTTACGGCCATAAAATTGGAATTCCGCGCGATTCCCAAATTTTCGTGTGCAATAGCCCACGCCTTCCGTCGTGGGCCCGGGACCCCGGACCCGGATCGCCTAAAAATTTTCTGCGACATCGAATACGGTCTAAGGAAACATATTTACCGCCCTCCATGATCAAATTATGTTTTTTGGCATTTTACGGCCATAAAATTGGAATTCCGCGCGAGTCCCAAATTTTCGTGTGCTATAGCCCACACCTTCCGTCGTAGGCCCGGGACCCCGGACCCGAATCGCCTAAAATTTTTCCGGGACATCGAATATGGCCTAAGGAACCATATTCACAGCTCCGCCATGACCAAATTATGTTTTTTGGCATTTTACAGCCATAAAGCTGGAAATTAGCACGAGTCCCAAATTTTCGTGTGCTATAGCCCACGCCTTCCGCCGTGGGCCCGGGACCCCGGACCCGAATCGCCTAAATTTTTTCCAGGACGTCGAATACGGACTAAGGAACCATACTCACCACCCCGCCATGATCAAATTACATTTTTTGGCATTTTACGGCCATAAAACTAGAATTCCGCGCGATTCCCAAATTTTTGTGTGCTATAGCCCACACCTTCCGCCGTGGGCCCGGGACCCCCGACCCGGATCGCCTAAAATTTTTCCGGGACATCGAATACGGTCTAAGGAAACATATTAACTGCCCCGCCATGATCAAATTATGTTTTTTTGCATTTTACGGCCATAAAATTGGAATTCTGCGCGAGTCCCAAATTTTCGTGTGCATAGCCCACGCCTTCCACCGTGGGCCAGGGACCCAGGACCCGGATCGCCTAAAATTTTTCCGGGACATAGAATACGGTCTAAGGAAACAAATTCACCACCGCGCCATGATCAATTTATGTTTTTTGGCATTTTACGGCCATAAAATTGGAATTCTGCGCGAATCCCAAAATTTCGTGTGCTATTGCCCACGCCTACCGCCGTGGGCCCGGGACCCCGGATCCGGATCGCCTAAAATTTTTCCGGGATGTCAAAAACGACCTAAGGAACCATACTCACCGCCCCGCCTTGACCAAATTACTTTTTTGGCACTTTAGGGCCATAAAATTGGAATTCCGCGTGAGTCCCAAATTTTCGTGTGCAATAGCCCACGCCTTCCGTCGTGGGCCCGGGACCCCGGACTCGGATCGCCTAAAAATTTTCTGCGACGTCGAATACAATCTAAGGAAACATATTTACCGCCCCGCCATGATCAAATTATGTTTTTTGGTATTTTACGGCCATAAAATTGGAAATTCGCGCGAGTCCCAAATTTTCGTATGCTATAGCCCACGCCTTCCATCGTGGGCCCGGGACCCCGGATCCGGATCGCCTAAAATTTTTCCGGGATGTCGAATATGGCCTAAAGAACCATATTCACCACCCCTCTATAACCAAATTACATTTTTTGGCACTTTAGGGCCATAAAACTGGAATTCCGCGTGAGTCCCAAATTTTCGTGTGCTATAGCCCACGCCTTCCGCCGTGGGCCCGAGACCCCGGACCCGGATCGCCTAAAAATTTTCCGGGACATCGAATACGGTCTAAGGAAACATATTCACCACCCCTCCATGATCAAAGTATGTTTTTTGGCAGTTTACGGCTATAAAACTGGAATTCCGCGCGAGTCCCAAATTTTCGTGTGCAATAGCCCACGCCTTCCGCCATGGGCCCGGGACCCCGGATCCGGATCGCCTAAAATTTTTCCGGGATGTCAAAAACGGCCTAAGGAACCATACTTACCACCCTGACTTGACCAAATTATGTTTTTTGTCATTTTACGGCCATAAAACTGGAATTCCGCGCGAGTCCCAAATTTTCGTGTGCTATAGCCCACGCCTTCCGCCGTGGGCCTGGGACTCCAGACCCGGATAGCCTAAAATTTTTCCGGGACATGGAATACGGCCTAAGGAACCATATTCACCGCTCCGCCATGACCAAATTATGTTTTTTGGCATTTTATGGCCATAAAACTGGAAATTCGCGCGAGTCCCAAATTTTCCTGGAATTCCGCGCGAGTCCTAAAATTTTGTGTGCTATAGCCCACGCCTTCCGTCGTGGGCCCGGGACCCCGGACCCGAATTGACTAAAATTTTTCCGGGATGTCGAATACAGCCTAAAAAAACATATTCACGGCCCCGCCATGATCAAATTATGTTTTTTTGGAATTTTACGGTAATAAAACTGGAACTCCGCGCGAGTCCCAAATTTTCGTGTGCTATAGCCCACGCCTTCTGCCGTGGGCCCGGGACCCCAAATTCGGATCGCCTCAAATTTTTCCGGGATGTCAAATACAGTCTAAGGAACCATATTCACCGCCCCTCCATGACTATATTACATTTTTTGCCATTTTACGGCCATAAAACTGGAATTTCGCGCGAGTCCCAAATTTTTGTGTGCTATAGCCCACGCCTTCCGCCGTGGGCCCGGGACCCCCGACCCGAATCCCCTAATATTTTTCCGGGATGTCGAATACGGCCTAAGGAAACATATTCACCGCCCCGCCATGATCAAATTATGTTTTTTGGCATTTTACGGCCATAAAACTGGAATTCCGTGCGAGTCCCAAATTTTCGTGTGCTATAGCCCACGCCTTCTGCCGTGGGCCCGGGACCCCAGATCCGAATCGCCTAAAATTTTTCAGGGATGTCAAATACGGCCTAAGGAACCATATTCACCGCCCCGCCATGATCAAATTATGTTTTTTGGCATTTTACGGCCATAAAACTGGAATTTCGCGCGAGTCCCAAATTTTCTTGTGCTATAGCCCACGCCTTCTGCAGTGGGCCCGGGACCCCGGATCCGGATCCCCTAAAATTTTTCCGGGATGTCAAATACGGCCTAAGGAACCATATTCACCGCCCCACCATGACCAAATTACATTTTTGGCATTTTACGGCCATAAAACCGAAATTCCACGCGAGTCCCAAATTTTTGTGTGCTATAGCCCACGCCTTCCGCCGTGGGCCCGGGACCCCAGACCCGAATTGCCTAAAAATTTTCCGGGATGTCGAATACGGCCTAAGGAAACATATTCACCGCCCCGCCATGATCAAATTACATTTTTTGGCATTTTACGGCCATAAAACTGGAATTCCGCGCGAGTCCCAAATATTTGTGTGCTATAGCCCACGCCTTCCGTCGTGGGCCCGGGACCCCGGACCCAAATTGCCTAAAATTTTTCCGGGATGTCGAATACGGCCTAAGGAAACATATTCACCGCCCCTCCATGATCAAATTATGTTTTTTGGCATTTTACGGCCATAAAACTGGAATTCCGCGCGAGTCCTAAATTTTCGTGTGCTATAGCCCACGCCTTCCGCCGTGGGCCCGGGACCCCGGACCCGAATCGCCTAAAATTTTTCCGGGATGTCAAATACGGCCTAAGGAACCGTATTCACCGCCCCACCATGATTAAATAATGTTTTTTGGCATTTTACGGCCATAAAACTGGAATTCCGCGCGAGTCCCAAATTTGTGTGTGCTATAGCCCACGCCTTCCGCCGTGGGGCCGGGACCCCGGACCCAAATTGCCTAAAAATTTTCCGGGATGTCGAATACGGCCTAAGGAAACATATTCACCGCCCCTCCATGATCAAATTATGTTTTTTGGCATTTTACGGCCATAAAACTGGAATTTCGCGCGAGTCCCATATTTTCGTGTGCTATAGCCCACGCCTTCTGCAGTGGGCCCGGGACTCCGGATCCGGATCCCCTAAAATTTTTCCGGGATGTCAAATACGGCCTAATGAACCATATTCACCGCCCCGCCATGACCAAATTACATTTTTTGGCAATTTACGGCCATAAAACTTAAATTCCGCGCGAGTCCCAAATTTTTGTGTGTTATAGCCCACGCCTTCCGCCGTGGGCCCGGGACCCCGGACCGAATTGCCTAAAAATTTTCCGGGACGTCGAATACGACCTAAGGAAACATATTCACCACCCTGCCATGATCAAATTATGTTTTTTGGCATTTTACGGCCATAAAACTAGAATTCCGCGCGAGTCCCAAATTTTCGTGTGCTATAGCCCACGCCTTCTGCAGTGGGCCCAGGACTCCGGATCCGGATCCCCTAAAATTTTTCCGGGATGTCAATTACGGCCTAAGGAACCATATTCACCGCCCTTCCATGACCAAATTACATTTTTTGGCATTTTACGGCCATAAAACTGGAATTCCGCGCGAGTCCCAAATTTTCGTGTGCTATAGCCCACGCCTTCCGCAGTGGGCCCGGGACCCCAGATCCGGATCGCCTTAAATTTTTCAGGAATGTCAAATACGGCCTAAGGAACCATATTCACCTCCCCGCCATGACCAAATTATGTTTTTTGGCATTTTACGGCCATAAAACTGGAATTCCGCGCGAGTCCCAAATTTATGTGTGCTATAGCCCACGCCTTCCGCCGTGGGCCCGGGACCCCGGACCCGAATTGCCTAAAATTTTTGCGGGATGTCGAATACGGCCTAAGGAAACATATTCACCGCCCCGCCATGATCAAATTATGTTTTTTGGCGTTTTACGGCCATAAAACTGTAATTTCGCGCGAGTCCCAAATTTTCGTGTGCTATAGCCCACGCCTTCCGCCGTGGGCCCGGGACCCTAGATCCGGATCGCCTAAAATTTTTCAGAGATGTCAAATACAGCCTAAGGAACCATATTCACCTCCCTGCCATGACCAAATTATGTTTTTTGGCATTTTACGGCCATATAACTGGAATTCCGCGCGAGTCCCAAATTTTCGTGTGCTATAGCCCACGCCTTCCGCCGTGGGCCCGGGACCCCGGACCCGAATTGACAAAAAATTTTTCGGGATGTCGAATACGGCCTAAGGAAACATATTCACCGCCCCGCCATGATCAAATTATGTTTTTTGGCGTTTTACGGCCATAAAACTGTAATTTCGCGCGAGTCCCAAATTTTCGTGTGCTATAGCCCACGCCTTCCGCCGTGGGCCCGGGACCCTAGATCCGGATCGCCTAAAATTTTTCAGAGATGTCAAATACAGCCTAAGGAACCATATTCACCTCCCTGCCATGACCAAATTATGTTTTTTGGCATTTTACGGCCATATAACTGGAATTCCGCGCAAGTCCCAAATTTTCGTGTGCTATGGCCCACGCCTTCCGCCGTGGGCCCGGGACCCCGGACCCGAATCGCCTAAAAATTTTCCGGGACATCGAATACGGCCTAAGGAACCATATTCACCGCACCGCCATGACCAAATTATGTTTTTGGCATTTTATGGCCATAAAACTGGAATTCCGCGCGAGTCCCAAATTTTTGTGTGCTATAGCCCACGCCTTCCGCCGTGGGCCCGGGACCCCGGACCCGAATTGACTAAAATTTTTCCGGGATGTCGAATACAGCCTAAGGAAACATATTCACTGCCCTGCCATGATCAAATTATGTTTTTTGGAATTTTACGGTGATAAAACTGGAATTCCGCGCGAGTCCCAAATTTTCGTGTGCTATAGCCCACGCCTTCTGCCGTGGGCCCGGGACCCCAAATTCGGATCGCCTCAAATTTTTCCGAGATGTCAAATACGGCCTAAGGAACCATATTCACCGCCCCTCCATGATTAAATTACATTTTTTTGGCATTTTACGGCCATAAAACTGGAATTTCGCGCGAGTCCCAAATTTTTGTGTGCTATAGCCCACGCCTTCCGCCGTGGGCCCGGGACCCCCGACCCGAATTGCCTAAAATTTTTCCGGGATGTCGAATACGGCCTAAGGAAACATATTCACCGCCCCGCCATGATCAAATTAAGTTTTTTGGCATTTTACGGCCATAAAACTGGAATTCCGTGCGAGTCCCAAATTTTCGTGTGCTATAGCCCACGCCTTCTGCCGTGGGCCCGGGACCCCAGATCCGAATCGCCTAAAATTTTTCAGGGATGTCAAATACGGCCTAAGGAACCATATTCACCGCCCCGCCATGACCAAATTATGTTTTTTGGCATTTTACGGCCATATAACTGGAATTCCGCGCGAGTCCCAAATTTTTGTGTGCTATATAGCCCACACTTTCCGCCGTGGGCCCGGGACCCCGGATCCGGATCGCCTAAAAATTTTCCGGGATGTCAAATACGGCCTAAGGACCCATATTCACCGCCCCGCCATGATCAAATTATTTTTTTTGGCATTTTACGGCCATAATCCTGGAATTCCGCGCGAGTCCAAAATTTTTGTGTGCTATAGCCCACACCTTCCGCCGTGGGCCCGGGACCCCGGACCCGAATCGCCTAAAAATTTTCCGGGACGTCAAATAAGGCCTAAGGAACCATATTCACCGCCCCTCCATGACCAAATTATGTTTTTTGGCATTTTATGGCCATAAAACTGGAATTCCGCGCGAGTCCCAAATTTTTGTGTGCTATAGCCCACGCCTTCCGCCGTGGGCCCGAGAACCCGGACCCGGATCGCCTAAAAAATTTTCGGGACATAGAATACGGCCTAAGGAACAATAGTCACCACCTCGCCATGACCAAATGACGTTTTATGGCATTTTACGGCCATATAATTGGAATTCCGCACGATTCTCATATTTTCGTGTTCTATATCCCATGCCTTCCGCCGTGGGCCCGGGACCCCGGACCCGGATCGCCTAAAATTTTTCCGAGACATCGAATACGGCTTAAGAAATCATATTCACCGCCCTGCCATGACCAAATTACATTTTTTGGCATTTTACGGCCATTAAATTGGAAATTCGCGGGAGTAGCAAATTTCATGTGCTATAGCCCATGCCTTCCGCTGTCGGCCCGGAACCCTGGACCCGGATTGCCTAAAAAATTTTCGGGACATAGAATACGGCCTAAGGAACCATAGTAACCGCCCCGCCATGACTAGATTACGTTTTATGGCATTTTACGACCATAAAACTAGAATTCCGCACGATTCTCATATTTTCGTGTTCTATATCCCACGCCTTCCGCCATGGCCCCAAGAACCCGGACCTGAATCGCCTAAAATTTTTCTGGGATGTCGAATAAGGCCTAAGGAACCATATTCACCGCCCTGCCATAACCAAATTATGTTTTTTGGCATTTTACGGCCATAAAACTGGAATTCCGCGCGAGTCCCAAATTTTCGTGTGCTATGGCCCACGCCTTCCGCCGTGGGCCCGGGAACCCGGACCCGAATCGCCTAAAAATTTTCCGGGACGTCGAATACAGCCTAAGGAACCATATTCACCGCACCGCCATGAACAAATTATGTTTTTGTCTTTTTATGGCCATAAAACTGGAATTCCGCGCGAGTCCCAAATTTTTGTGTGCTATAGCCCACGCCTTCCGCCATGGGCCCGGGACCCCGGACCCGAATTGACTAAAATTTTTCCGGGATGTCGAATACAGCCTAAGGAAACATATTCACTGCCCCTCCATGATCAAATTATGTTTTTTGGAATTTTACGGTGATAAAACTGGAATTCCGCGCGAGTCCCAAATTTTCGTGTGCTATAGCCCACGCCTTCTGCCGTGGGCCCGGGACCCCAAATTCGGATTGCCTCAAATTTTTCCGGGATGTCAAATACGGCCTAAGGAACCATATTCACCGCCCCTCCATGACTAAATTACATTTTTTGGCATTTGACGGCCATAAAACTGGAATTTCGCGCGAGTCCCATATTTTCGTGTGCTATAGCCCACGCCTTCTGCAGTGTGCCCGGGACTCCGGATCCGGAGTGCCTAAAATTTTTCCGGGATGTCAAATACGGCCTAAGGAACCATATTCACTGCCCCGCCATGACCAAATTATGTTTTTTGGCATTTTACGGCCATAAAACTGGAATTCCGCGCGAGTCCCAAATTTTCGTGTGCTATAGCCCACGCCTTCCGCCGTGGGCCCGGGACCCCGAACCCGAATCGCCTAAAATTTTTCCGGGATGTCGAATACAGCCTAAGGAAACATATTCACTGCCCTGCCATGACTAGATTACGTTTTATGGCATTTTACGACCATAAAACTAGAATTCCGCACGATTCTCATATTTTCGTGTTCTATATCCCACGCCTTCCGCCATGGCCCCGAGAACCCGGACCTGAATCGCCTAAAAGTTTTCTGGGATGTCGAATAAGGCCTAAGGAACCATATTCACCGCCCCGCCATGACTAAATTATATTTTTTGGCATTTTACGGCCATAAAACTGGAATTTCGCGCGAGTCCCAAATTTTTGTGTGCTATAGCCCACGCCTTCCGCCGTGGGCCCGGGAACCCGGTCCCGAATCGCCTAAAAATTTTCCGGGACGTCGAATACGGCCTAAGGAACCATATTCACCGCACCGCCATGACCAAATTATGTTTTTGTCTTTTTATTGCCATAAAACTGGAATTCCGCGCGAGTCCCAAATTTTTGTGTGCTATAGCCCACGCCTTCCGCCGTGGGCCCGGGACCCCGGACCCGAATTGACTAAAATTTTTCCGGGATGTCGAATACAGCCTAAGGAAACATATTCACTGCCCCTCCATGATCAAATTATGTTTTTTGGAATTTTACGGTGATAAAACTGGAATTCCGCGCGAGTCCCAAATTTTCGTGTGCTATAGCCCACGCCTTCTACCGTGGGCCCGGGACCCCAAATTCGGATTGCCTCAAATTTTTTCGGGATGTCAAATACGGCCTAAGGAACTATATTCACCGCCCCTCCATGACTAAATTACATTTTTTGGCATTTTACGGCCATAAAACTGGAATTTCGCGCGAGTCCCAAATTTTTGTGTGCTATAGCCCACGCCTTCCGCCGTGGGCCCGGGACCCCCGACCCGAATTGCCTAAAATTTTTCCGGGATGTCGAATACGGCCTAAGGAAACATATTCACTGCCACGCCATGATCAAATTATGTTTTTTGGCATTTTACGGCCATAAAACTGGAATTCCGTGCGAGTCACAAATTTTCGTGTGCTATAACCCACGCCTTCTGCCGTGGGCCCGGGACCCCAGATCCGGATCGCCTAAAATTTTTCAGGGATGTCAAATACGGCCTAAGGAACCATATTCACCGCCCCTCCATGACCAAATTATGTTTTTTGGCATTTTACGGCCATATAACTGGAATTCCGCGCGAGTCCCAAATTTTTGTGTGCTATATAGCCTACACTTTCCGCCGTGGGCCCGGGACCCCGGATCCGGATCGCCTAAAAATTTTCCGGGATGTCAAATACGGCCTAAGGAACCATATTCACCGCCCCTCCATGACCAAATTATGTTTTTTGGCATTTTACGGCCATAAACCCGGAATTCCGCGTGAGTCCAAAATTTTTGTGTGCTATAGCCCACACCTTCCGCCGTGGGCCCGGGACCCCGGACCCGAATCGCCTAAAAATTTTCCGGGACGTCAAATAAGGTCTAAGGAACCATATTCACCGCCCCTCCATGACCAAATTATGTTTTTTTGCATTTTATGGCCATAAAACTTGAATTCCGCGCGAGTTCCAAATTTTTGTGTGCTATAGCCCACGCCTTCCGCCGTGGCCCCGAGAACCCGGACCCGGATCGCCTAAAAATTTTCGGGACGTCGAATACGGCCTAAGTAATTATATTCACCGCCCCTCCATGACTAGATTACGTTTTAAGGCATTTTACGGCCATAAAACTAGAATTCCGCACGATTCTCATATTTTCGTGTTCTATATCCCACGCCTTCCGCCGTGGCCCCGAGAACCCGGACCCGAATCGCCTAAAAATTTTCCGGGACGTCGAATAAGGCGTAAGGAACCATATTCACTGCCCTGCCATGACCAAATTATGTTTTTTGGCATTTTACGGCCATAAAACTGGAATTCCGCGCGAGTCCCAAATTTTCGTGTGCTATAGCCCACGCCTTCCGCCGTGGGCCCGGGACCCCGAACCCGAATCGCCTAAAATTTTTCCGGGATGTCGAATACAGCCTAAGGAAACATATTCACTGCCCTGCCATGACTAGATTACGTTTTATGGCATTTTACGACCATAAAACTAGAATTCCGCACGATTCTCATATTTTCGTGTTCTATATCCCACGCCTTCCGCCATGGCCCCGAGAACCCGGACCTGGATCGCCTAAAATTTTTCTGGGATGTCGAATAAGGCCTAAGGAACCATATTCACTGCCCCGCCATGACTAAATTATATTTTTTGGCATTTTACGGCCATAAAACTGGAATTTCGCGCGAGTCCCAAATTTTTGTGTGCTATAGCCCACGCCTTCCGCCGTGGGCCCGAGAACCCGGACCCGAATCGCCTAAAAATTTTCCGGGACGTCGAATACGGCCTAAGGAACCATATTCACCGCACCGCCATGACCAAATTATGTTTTTGTCTTTTTATTGCCATAAAACTGGAATTCCGCGCGCGTCCCAAATTTTTGTGTGCTATAGCCCACGCCTTCCGCCGTGGGCCCGGGACCCCGGACCCGAATTGACTAAAATTTTTCCGGGATGTCGAATACAGCCTAAGGAAACATATTCACTGCCCCTCCATGATCAAATTATGTTTTTTGGAATTTTACGGTGATAAAACTGGAATTCCGCGCGAGTCCCAAATTTTCGTGTGCTATAGCCCACGCCTTCTGCCGTGGGCCCGGGACCCCAAATTCGGATTGCCTCAAATTTTTCCGGGATGTCAAATACGGCCTAAGGAACCATATTCACCGCCCCTCCATGACTAAATTACATTTTTTGGCATTTGACGGCCATAAAACTGGAATTTCGCGCGAGTCCCAAATTTTTGTGTGCTATAGCCCACGCCTTCCGCCGTGGGCCCGGGACCCCCGACCCGAATTGCCTAAAATTTTTCCGGGATGTCGAATACGGCCTAAGGAAACATATTCCCTGCCACGCCATGATCAAATTATGTTTTTTGGCATTTTACGGCCATAAAACTGGAATTCCGTGCGAGTCACAAATTTTCGTGTGCTATAACCCACGCCTTCTGCCGTGGGCCCGGGACCCCAGATCCGGATCGCCTAAAATTTTTCAGGGATGTCAAATACGGCCTAAGGAACCATATTCACCGCCCCTCCATGACCAAATTATGTTTTTTGGCATTTTACGGCCATATAACTGGAATTCCGCGCGAGTCCCAAATTTTTTGTGTGCTATATAGCCTACACTTTCCGCCGTGGGCCCGGGACCCCGGATCCGGATCGCCTAAAAATTTTCCGGGATGTCAAATACGGCCTAAGGAACCATATTCACCGCCCCTCCATGACCAAATTATGTTTTTTGGCATTTTACGGCCATAAACCTGGAATTCCGCGCGAGTCCAAAATTTTTGTGTGCTATAGCCCACACCTTCCGCCGTGGGCCCGGGACCCCGGACCCGAATCGCCTAAAATTTTTCCGGGACGTCAAATAAGGTCTAAGGAACCATATTCACCGCCCCTCCATGACCAAATTATGTTTTTTTTCATTTTATGGCCATAAAACTGGAATTCCGCGCGAGTTCCAAATTTTTGTGTGTTATAGCCCACGCCTTCCGCCGTGGCCCCGAGAACCCGGACCCGGATCGCCTAAAAATTTTTGGGACGTCGAATACGGCCTAAGGAATTATATTCACCGCCCCTCCATGACTAGATTACGTTTTAAGGCATTTTACGGCCATAAAACTAGAATTCCGCACGATTCTCATATTTTCGTGTTCTATATCCCACGCCTTCCGCCGTGGCCCCGAGAACCCGGACCCGAATCGCCTAAAAATTTTCCGGGACGTCGAATAAGGCGTAAGGAACCATATTCACTGCCCTGCCATGACCAAATTATGTTTTTTGGCATTTTACGGCCATAAAACTGGAATTCCGCGCGAGTCCCAAATTTTCGTGTGCTATAGCCCACGCCTTCCGCCGTGGGCCCGGGACCCCGAACCCGAATCGCCTAAAATTTTTCCGGGATGTCGAATACAGCCTAAGGAAACATATTCACTGCCCTGCCATGACTAGATTACGTTTTATGGCATTTTACGACCATAAAACTAGAATTCCGCACGATTCTCATATTTTCGTGTTCTATATCCCACGCCTTCCGCCATGGCCCCGAGAACCCGGACCTGGATCGCCTAAAATTTTTCTGGGATGTCGAATAAGGCCTAAGGAACCATATTCACCGCCCCGCCATGACTAAATTATATTTTTGGCATTTTACGGCCATAAAACTGGAATTTCGCGCGAGTCCCAAATTTTTGTGTGCTATAGCCCACGCCTTCCGCCGTGGGCCCGGGAACAAGGACCCGAATCGCCTAAAAATTTTCCGGGACGTCGAATACGGCCTAAGGAACCATATTCACCGCACCGCCATGACCAAATTATGTTTTTGTCTTTTTATTGCCATAAAACTGGAATTCCGCGCGAGTCCCAAATTTTTGTGTGCTATAGCCCACGCCTTCCGCCGTGGGCCCAGGACCCCGGACCCGAATTGACTAAAAATTTTCCGGGATGTTGAATACAGCCTAAGGAAACATATTCACTGCCCCTCCATGATCAAATTATGTTTTTTGGAATTTTACGGTGATAAAACTGGAATTCCGCGCGAGTCCCAAATTTTCGTGTGCTATAGCCCACGCCTTCTGCCGTGGGCCCGGGACCCCAAATTCGGATTGCCTCAAATTTTTCCGGGATGTCAAATACGGCCTAAGGAACCATATTCACCGCCCCTCCATGACTAAATTACATTTTTTGGCATTTGACGGCCATAAAACTGGAATTTCGCGCGAGTCCCAAATTTTTGTGTGCTATAGCCCACGCCTTCCGCCGTGGGCTCGGGACCCCCGACCCGAATTGCCTAAAATTTTTCCGGGATGTCGAATACGGCCTAAGGAAACATATTCCCTGCCACGCCATGATCAAATTATGTTTTTTGGCATTTTACGGCCATAAAACTGGAATTCCGTGCGAGTCACAAATTTTCGTGTGCTATAACCCACGCCTTCTGCCGTGGGCCCGGGACCCCAGATCCGGATCGCCTAAAATTTTTCAGGGATGTCAAATACGGCCTAAGGAACCATATTCACCGCCCCTCCATGACCAAATTATGTTTTTTGGCATTTTACGGCCATATAACTGGAATTCCGCGCGAGTCCCAAATTTTTGTGTGCTATATAGCCTACACTTTCCGCCGTGGGCCCGGGACCCCGGATCCGGATCGCCTAAAAATTTTCCGGGATGTCAAATACGGCCTAAGGAACCATATTCACCGCCCCTCCATGACCAAATTATGTTTTTTGGCATTTTACGGCCATAAACCTGGAATTCCGCGCGAGTCCAAAATTTTTGTGTGCTATAGCCCACACCTTCCGCCGTGGGCCCGGGACCCCGGACCCGAATCGCCTAAAATTTTTCCGGGACGTCAAATAAGGTCTAAGGAACCATATTCACCGCCCCTCCATGACCAAATTATGTTTTTTTTCATTTTATGGCCATAAAACTGGAATTCCGCGCGAGTTCCAAATTTTTGTGTGCTATAGCCCACGCCTTCCGCCGTGGGCCCGAGACCCCGGACCCGAATCGCCTAAAATTTTTCCGGGACGTCAAATAAGGTCTAAGGAACCATATTCACCGCCCCTCCATGACCAAATTATGTTTTTTTGCATTTTATGGCCATAAAACTGGAATTCCGCGCGAGTTCCAAATTTTTGTGTGCTATAGCCCACGCCTTCCGCCGTGGCCCCGAGAACCCGGACCCGGATCGCCTAAAAATTTTCGGGACGTCGAATACGGCCTAAGGAATTATATTCACCGCCCCTCCATGACTAGATTACGTTTTAAGGCATTTTACGGCCATAAAACTAGAATTCCGCACGATTCTCATATTTTCGTGTTCTATATCCCACTCCTTCCGCCGTGGCCCCGAGAACCCGGACCCGAATCGCCTAAAAATTTTCCGGGACGTCGAATAAGGCGTAAGGAACCATATTCACTGCCCTGCCATGACCAAATTATGTTTTTTGGCATTTTACGGCCATAAAACTGGAATTCCGGGCGAGTCCCAAATTTTCGTGTGCTATAGCCCACGCCTTCCGCCGTGGGCCCGGGACCCCGAACCCGAATCGCCTAAAATTTTTCCGGGATGTCGAATACAGCCTAAGGAAACATATTCACTGCCCTGCCATGACTAGATTACGTTTTATGGCATTTTACGACCATAAAACTAGAATTCGGCACGATTCTCATATTTTCGTGTTCTATATCCCACGCCTTCCGCCATGGCCCCGAGAACCCGGACCTGGATCGCCTAAAATTTTTCTGGGATGTCGAATAAGGCCTAAGGAACCATATTCACCGCCCCTCCATGACTAAATTACATTTTTTGGCATTTGACGGCCATAAAACTGGAATTTCGCGCGAGTCCCAAATTTTTGTGTGCTATAGCCCACGCCTTCCGCCGTGGGCTCGGGACCCCCGACCCGAATTGCCTAAAATTTTTCCGGGATGTCGAATACGGCCTAAGGAAACATATTCCCTGCCACGCCATGATCAAATTATGTTTTTTGGCATTTTACGGCCATAAAACTGGAATTCCGTGCGAGTCACAAATTTTCGTGTGCTATAACCCACGCCTTCTGCCGTGGGCCCGGGACCCCAGATCCGGATCGCCTAAAATTTTTCAGGGATGTCAAATACGGCCTAAGGAACCATATTCACCGCCCCTCCATGACCAAATTATGTTTTTTTGGCATTTTACGGCCATATAACTGGAATTCCGCGCGAGTCCCAAATTTTTGTGTGCTATATAGCCTACACTTTCCGCCGTGGGCCCGGGACCCCGGATCCGGATCGCCTAAAAATTTTCCGGGATGTCAAATACGGCCTAAGGAACCATATTCACCGCCCCTCCATGACCAAATTATGTTTTTTGGCATTTTACGGCCATAAACCTGGAATTCCGCGCGAGTCCAAAATTTTTGTGTGCTATAGCCCACACCTTCCGCCGTGGGCCCGGGACCCCGGACCCGAATCGCCTAAAATTTTTCCGGGACGTCAAATAAGGTCTAAGGAACCATATTCACCGCCCCTCCATGACCAAATTATGTTTTTTTTCATTTTATGGCCATAAAACTGGAATTCCGCGCGAGTTCCAAATTTTTGTGTGCTATAGCCCACGCCTTCCGCCGTGGGCCCGAGACCCCGGACCCGAATCGCCTAAAATTTTTCCGGGACGTCAAATAAGGTCTAAGGAACCATATTCACCGCCCCTCCATGACCAAATTATGTTTTTTTGCATTTTATGGCCATAAAACTGGAATTCCGCGCGAGTTCCAAATTTTTGTGTGCTATAGCCCACGCCTTCCGCCGTGGCCCCGAGAACCCGGACCCGGATCGCCTAAAAATTTTCGGGACGTCGAATACGGCCTAAGGAATTATATTCACCGCCCCTCCATGACTAGATTACGTTTTAAGGCATTTTACGGCCATAAAACTAGAATTCCGCACGATTCTCATATTTTCGTGTTCTATATCCCACTCCTTCCGCCGTGGCCCCGAGAACCCGGACCCGAATCGCCTAAAAATTTTCCGGGACGTCGAATAAGGCGTAAGGAACCATATTCACTGCCCTGCCATGACCAAATTATGTTTTTTGGCATTTTACGGCCATAAAACTGGAATTCCGGGCGAGTCCCAAATTTTCGTGTGCTATAGCCCACGCCTTCCGCCGTGGGCCCGGGACCCCGAACCCGAATCGCCTAAAATTTTTCCGGGATGTCGAATACAGCCTAAGGAAACATATTCACTGCCCTGCCATGACTAGATTACGTTTTATGGCATTTTACGACCATAAAACTAGAATTCGGCACGATTCTCATATTTTCGTGTTCTATATCCCACGCCTTCCGCCATGGCCCCGAGAACCCGGACCTGGATCGCCTAAAATTTTTCTGGGATGTCGAATAAGGCCTAAGGAACCATATTCACCGCCCCGCCATGACTAAATTATATTTTTTGGCATTTTACGGCCATAAAACTGGAATTTCGCGCGAGTCCCAAATTTTTGTGTGCTATAGCCCACGCCTTCCGCCGTGGGCCCGGGAACCCGGACCCGAATCGCCTAAAAATTTTCCGGGACGTCGAATACGGCCTAAGGAACCATATTCACCGCACCGCCATGACCAAATTATGTTTTTGTCTTTTTATTGCCATAAAACTAGAATTCCGCGCGCGTCCCAAATTTTTGTGTGCTATAGCCCACGCCTTCCGCCGTGGGCCCGGGACCCCGGACCCGAATTGACTAAAATTTTTCCGGGATGTCGAATACAGCCTAAGGAAACATATTCACTGCCCCTCCATGATCAAATTATGTTTTTTGGAATTTTACGGTGATAAAACTGGAATTCCGCGCGAGTCCCAAATTTTCGTGTGCTATAGCCCACGCCTTCTGCCGTGGGCCCGGGACCCCAAATTCGGATTGCCTCAAATATTTCCGGGATGTCAAATACGGCCTAAGGAACCATATTCACCGCCCCTCCATGACTAAATTACATTTTTTGCCATTTTACGGCCATAAAACTGGAATTTCGCGCGAGTCCCAAATTTTTGTGTGCTATAGCCCACGCCTTCCGCCGTGGGCCCGGGACCCCCGACCCGAATTGCCTAAAATTTTTCCGGGATGTCGAATACGGCCTAAGGAAACATATTCACTGCCACGCCATGATCAAATTATGTTTTTTGGCATTTTACGGCCATAAAACTGGAATTCCGTGCGAGTCACAAATTTTCGTGTGCTATAACCCACGCCTTCTGCCGTGGGCCCGGGACCCCAGATCCGGATCGCCTAAAATTTTTCAGGGATGTCAAATACGGCCTAAGGAACCATATTCACCGCCCCGCCATGACCAAATTATGTTTTTTGGCATTTTACGGCCATATAACTGGAATTCCGCGCGAGTCCCAAATTTTTGTGTGCTATATAGCCCACACTTTCCGCCGTGGGCCCGGGACCCCGGATCCGGATCGCCTAAAAATTTTCCGAGATGTCAAATACGGCCTAAGGAACCATATTCACCGCCCCGCCATGACCAAATTATGTTTTTTGGCATTTTACGGCCATAAACCTGGAATTCCGCGCGAGTCCAAAATTTTTGTGTGCTATAGCCCACACCTTCCGCCGTGGGCCCGGGACCCCGGACCCGAATCGCCTAAAATTTTTCCGGGACGTCAAATAAGGTCTAAGGAACCATATTCACCGCCCTGCCATGACCAAATTATGTTTTTTGGCATTTTATGGCCATAAAACTGGAATTCCGCGCGAGTCCCAAATTTTTGTGTGCTATAGCCCACGCCTTCCGCCGTGGCCCCGAGAATCCGGACCCGGATCGCCTAAAAATTTTCGGGATGTCGAATACGGCCTAAGGAATTATATTCACCGCCCCGCCATGACTAGATTACGTTTTAAGGCATTTTACGGCCATAAAACTAGAATTCCGCATGATTCTCATATTTTCGTGTTCTATATCCCACGCCTTCCGCCGTGGCCCCGAGAACCCGGACCCGAATCGCCTAAAAATTTTCCGGGACGTCGAATAAGGCGTAAGGAACCATATTCACTGCCCTGCCATGACCAAATTATGTTTTTTGGCATTTTACGGCCATAAAACTGGAATTCCGCGCGAGTCCCAAATTTTCGTGTGCTATAGCCCACGCCTTCCGCCGTGGGCCCGGGACCCCGAACCCGAATCGCCTAAAATTTTTCCGGGATGTCGAATACAGCCTAAGGAAACATATTCACTGCCCTTCCATGACTAGATTACGTTTTATGGCATTTTACGACCATAAAACTAGAATTCCGCACGATTCTCATATTTTCGTGTTCTATATCCCACGCCTTCCGCCATGGCCCCGAGAACCCGGACCTGAATCGCCTAAAAATTTTCTGAGATGTCGAATAAGGCCTAAGGAACCATATTCACCGCCCCGCCATGACTAAATTATATTTTTTGGCATTTTACGGCCATAAAACTGGAATTTCGCGCGAGTCCCAAATGTTTGTGTGCTATAGCCCACGCCTTCCGCCGTGGGCCCGGGAACCCGGACCCGAATCGCCTAAAAATTTTCCGGGACGTCGAATACGGCCTAAGGAACCATATTCACCGCACCGCCATGACCAAATTATGTTTTTGTCTTTTTATGGCCATAAAACTGGAATTCCGCGCGAGTCCCAAATTTTTGTGTGCTATAGCCCACGCCTTCCGCCGTGGGCCCGGGACCCCGGACCCGAATTGACTAAAATTTTTCCGGGATGTTGAATACAGCCTAAGGAAACATATTCACTGCCCCTCCATGATCAAATTATGTTTTTTGGAATTTTACGGTGATAAAACTGGAATTCCGCGCGAGTCCCAAATTTTCGTGTGCTATAGCCCACGCCTTCTGCCGTGGGCCCGGGACCCCAAATTCGGATTGCCTCAAATTTTTCCGGGATGTCAAATACGGCCTAAGGAACCATATTCACCGCCCCTACATGACTAAATTACATTTTTTGGCATTTTACGGCCATAAAACTGGAATTTCGCGCGAGTCCCAAATTTTTGTGTGCTATAGCCCACGCCTTCCGCCGTGGGCCCGGGACCCCCGACCCGAATTGCCTAAAATTTTTCCAGGATGTCGAATACGGCCTAAGGAAACATATTCACTGCCACGCCATGATCAAATTATGTTTTTTGGCATTTTACGGCCATAAAACTGGAATTCCGTGCGAGTCACAAATTTTCGTGTGCTATAACCCACGCCTTCTGCCGTGGGCCCGGGACCCCAGATCCGGATCGCCTAAAATTTTTGTGTGCTATAGCCCACGCCTTCCGCCGTGGGCCCGGGACCCCCGACCCGAATTGCCTAAAATTTTTCCGGGATGTCGAATACGGCCTAAGGAAACATATTCCCTGCCACGCCATGATCAAATTATGTTTTTTGGCATTTTACGGCCATAAAACTGGAATTCCGTGCGAGTCACAAATTTTCGTGTGCTATAACCCACGCCTTCTGCCGTGGGCCCGGGACCCCAGATCCGGATCGCCTAAAATTTTTCAGGGATGTCAAATACGGCCTAAGGAACCATATTCACCGCCCCTCCATGACCAAATTATGTTTTTTGGCATTTTACGGCCATATAACTGGAATTCCGCGCGAGTCCCAAATTTTTTGTGTGCTATATAGCCTACACTTTCCGCCGTGGGCCCGGGACCCCGGATCCGGATCGCCTAAAAATTTTCCGGGATGTCAAATACGGCCTAAGGAACCATATTCACCGCCCCTCCATGACCAAATTATGTTTTTTGGCATTTTACGGCCATAAACCTGGAATTCCGCGCGAGTCCAAAATTTTTGTGTGCTATAGCCCACACCTTCCGCCGTGGGCCCGGGACCCCGGACCCGAATCGCCTAAAATTTTTCCGGGACGTCAAATAAGGTCTAAGGAACCATATTCACCGCCCCTCCATGACCAAATTATGTTTTTTTTCATTTTATGGCCATAAAACTGGAATTCCGCGCGAGTTCCAAATTTTTGTGTGTTATAGCCCACGCCTTCCGCCGTGACCCCGAGAACCCGGACCCGGATCGCCTAAAAATTTTTGGGACGTCGAATACGGCCTAAGGAATTATATTCACCGCCCCTCCATGACTAGATTACGTTTTAAGGCATTTTACGGCCATAAAACTAGAATTCCGCACGATTCTCATATTTTCGTGTTCTATATCCCACGCCTTCCGCCGTGGCCCCGAGAACCCGGACCCGAATCGCCTAAAAATTTTCCGGGACGTCGAATAAGGCGTAAGGAACCATATTCACTGCCCTGCCATGACCAAATTATGTTTTTTGGCATTTTACGGCCATAAAACTGGAATTCCGCGCGAGTCCCAAATTTTCGTGTGCTATAGCCCACGCCTTCCGCCGTGGGCCCGGGACCCCGAACCCGAATCGCCTAAAATTTTTCCGGGATGTCGAATACAGCCTAAGGAAACATATTCACTGCCCTGCCATGACTAGATTACGTTTTATGGCATTTTACGACCATAAAACTAGAATTCCGCACGATTCTCATATTTTCGTGTTCTATATCCCACGCCTTCCGCCATGGCCCCTAGAACCCGGACCTGGATCGCCTAAAATTTTTCTGGGATGTCGAATAAGGCCTAAGGAACCATATTCACCGCCCCGCCATGACTAAATTATATTTTTGGCATTTTACGGCCATAAAACTGGAATTTCGCGCGAGTCCCAAATTTTTGTGTGCTATAGCCCACGCCTTCCGCCGTGGGCCCGGGAACAAGGACCCGAATCGCCTAAAAATTTTCCGGGACGTCGAATACGGCCTAAGGAACCATATTCACCGCACCGCCATGACCAAATTATGTTTTTGTCTTTTTATTGCCATAAAACTGGAATTCCGCGCGAGTCCCAAATTTTTGTGTGCTATAGCCCACGCCTTCCGCCGTGGGCCCAGGACCCCGGACCCGAATTGACTAAAAATTTTCCGGGATGTTGAATACAGCCTAAGGAAACATATTCACTGCCCCTCCATGATCAAATTATGTTTTTTGGAATTTTACGGTGATAAAACTGGAATTCCGCGCGAGTCCCAAATTTTCGTGTGCTATAGCCCACGCCTTCTGCCGTGGGCCCGGGACCCCAAATTCGGATTGCCTCAAATTTTTCCGGGATGTCAAATACGGCCTAAGGAACCATATTCACCGCCCCTCCATGACTAAATTACATTTTTTGGCATTTGACGGCCATAAAACTGGAATTTCGCGCGAGTCCCAAATTTTTGTGTGCTATAGCCCACGCCTTCCGCCGTGGGCTCGGGACCCCCGACCCGAATTGCCTAAAATTTTTCCGGGATGTCGAATACGGCCTAAGGAAACATATTCCCTGCCACGCCATGATCAAATTATGTTTTTTGGCATTTTACGGCCATAAAACTGGAATTCCGTGCGAGTCACAAATTTTCGTGTGCTATAACCCACGCCTTCTGCCGTGGGCCCGGGACCCCAGATCCGGATCGCCTAAAATTTTTCAGGGATGTCAAATACGGCCTAAGGAACCATATTCACCGCCCCTCCATGACCAAATTATGTTTTTTGGCATTTTACGGCCATATAACTGGAATTCCGCGCGAGTCCCAAATTTTTGTGTGCTATATAGCCTACACTTTCCGCCGTGGGCCCGGGACCCCGGATCCGGATCGCCTAAAAATTTTCCGGGATGTCAAATACGGCCTAAGGAACCATATTCACCGCCCCTCCATGACCAAATTATGTTTTTTGGCATTTTACGGCCATAAACCTGGAATTCCGCGCGAGTCCAAAATTTTTGTGTGCTATAGCCCACACCTTCCGCCGTGGGCCCGGGACCCCGGACCCGAATTGCCTAAAATTTTTCCGGGACGTCAAATAAGGTCTAAGGAACCATATTCACCGCCCCTCCATGACCAAATTATGTTTTTTTTCATTTTATGGCCATAAAACTGGAATTCCGCGCGAGTTCCAAATTTTTATGTGCTATAGCCCACGCCTTCCGCCGTGGGCCCGAGACCCCGGACCCGAATCGCCTAAAATTTTTCCGGGACGTCAAATAAGGTCTAAGGAACCATATTCACCGCCCCTCCATGACCAAATTATGTTTTTTTGCATTTTATGGCCATAAAACTGGAATTCCGCGCGAGTTCCAAATTTTTGTGTGCTATAGCCCACGCCTTCCGCCGTGGCCCCGAGAACCCGGACCCGGATCGCCTAAAAATTTTCGGGACGTCGAATACGGCCTAAGGAATTATATTCACCGCCCCTCCATGACTAGATTACGTTTTAAGGCATTTTACGGCCATAAAACTAGAATTCCGCACGATTCTCATATTTTCGTGTTCTATATCCCACTCCTTCCGCCGTGGCCCCGAGAACCCGGACCCGAATCGCCTAAAAATTTTCCGGGACGTCGAATAAGGCGTAAGGAACCATATTCACTGCCCTGCCATGACCAAATTATGTTTTTTGGCATTTTACGGCCATAAAACTGGAATTCCGCGCGAGTCCCAAATTTTCGTGTGCTATAGCCCACGCCTTCCGCCGTGGGCCCGGGACCCCGAACCCGAATCGCCTAAAATTTTTCCGGGATGTCGAATACAGCCTAAGGAAACATATTCACTGCCCTGCCATGACTAGATTACGTTTTATGGCATTTTACGACCATAAAACTAGAATTCGGCACGATTCTCATATTTTCGTGTTCTATATCCCACGCCTTCCGCCATGGCCCCGAGAACCCGGACCTGGATCGCCTAAAATTTTTCTGGGATGTCGAATAAGGCCTAAGGAACCATATTCACCGCCCCGCCATGACTAAATTATATTTTTTGGCATTTTACGGCCATAAAACTGGAATTTCGCGCGAGTCCCAAATTTTTGTGTGCTATAGCCCACGCCTTCCGCCGTGGGCCCGGGAACCCGGACCCGAATCGCCTAAAAATTTTCCGGGACGTCGAATACGGCCTAAGGAACCATATTCACCGCACCGCCATGACCAAATTATGTTTTTGTCTTTTTATTGCCATAAAACTAGAATTCCGCGCGCGTCCCAAATTTTTGTGTGCTATAGCCCACGCCTTCCGCCGTGGGCCCGGGACCCCGGACCCGAATTGACTAAAATTTTTCCAGGATGTCGAATACAGCCTAAGGAAACATATTCACTGCCCCTCCATGATCAAATTATGTTTTTTGGAATTTTACGGTGATAAAACTGGAATTCCGCGCGAGTCCCAAATTTTCGTGTGCTATAGCCCACGCCTTCTGCCGTGGGCCCGGGACCCCAAATTCGGATTGCCTCAAATATTTCCGGGATGTCAAATACGGCCTAAGGAACCATATTCACCGCCCCTCCATGACTAAATTACATTTTTTGCCATTTTACGGCCATAAAACTGGAATTTCGCGCGAGTCCCAAATTTTTGTGTGCTATAGCCCACGCCTTCCGCCGTGGGCCCGGGACCCCCGACCCGAATTGCCTAAAATTTTTCCGGGATGTCAAATACGGCCTAAGGAAACATATTCACTGCCACGCCATGATCAAATTATGTTTTTTGGCATTTTACGGCCATAAAACTGGAATTCCGTGCGAGTCACAAATTTTCGTGTGCTATAACCCACGCCTTCTGCCGTGGGCCCGGGACCCCAGATCCGGATCGCCTAAAATTTTTCAGGGATGTCAAATACGGCCTAAGGAACCATATTCACCGCCCCGCCATGACCAAATTATGTTTTTTGGCATTTTACGGCCATATAACTGGAATTCCGCGCGAGTCCCAAATTTTTGTGTGCTATATAGCCCACACTTTCCGCCGTGGGCCCGGGACCCCGGATCCGGATCGCCTAAAAATTTTCCGAGATGTCAAATACGGCCTAAGGAACCATATTCACCGCCCCGCCATGACCAAATTATGTTTTTTGGCATTTTACGGCCATAAACCTGGAATTCCGCGCGAGTCCAAAATTTTTGTGTGCTATAGCCCACACCTTCCGCCGTGGGCCCGGGACCCCGGACCCGAATCGCCTAAAATTTTTCCGGGACGTCAAATAAGGTCTAAGGAACCATATTCACCGCCCTGCCATGACCAAATTATGTTTTTTGGCATTTTATGGCCATAAAACTGGAATTCCGCGCGAGTCCCAAATTTTTGTGTGCTATAGCCCACGCCTTCCGCCGTGGCCCCGAGAATCCGGACCCGGATCGCCTAAAAATTTTCGGGATGTCGAATACGGCCTAAGGAATTATATTCACCGCCCCGCCATGACTAGATTACGTTTTAAGGCATTTTACGGCCATAAAACTAGAATTCCGCATGATTCTCATATTTTCGTGTTCTATATCCCACGCCTTCCGCCGTGGCCCCGAGAACCCGGACCCGAATCGCCTAAAAATTTTCCGGGACGTCGAATAAGGCGTAAGGAACCATATTCACTGCCCTGCCATGACCAAATTATGTTTTTTGGCATTTTACGGCCATAAAACTGGAATTCCGCGCGAGTCCCAAATTTTCGTGTGCTATAGCCCACGCCTTCCGCCGTGGGCCCGGGACCCCGAACCCGAATCGCCTAAAATTTTTCCGGGATGTCGAATACAGCCTAAGGAAACATATTCACTGCCCTTCCATGACTAGATTACGTTTTATGGCATTTTACGACCATAAAACTAGAATTCCGCACGATTCTCATATTTTCGTGTTCTATATCCCACGCCTTCCGCCATGGCCCCGAGAACCCGGACCTGAATCGCCTAAAAATTTTCTGAGATGTCGAATAAGGCCTAAGGAACCATATTCACCGCCCCGCCATGACTAAATTATATTTTTTGGCATTTTACGGCCATAAAACTGGAATTTCGCGCGAGTCCCAAATGTTTGTGTGCTATAGCCCACGCCTTCCGCCGTGGGCCCGGGAACCCGGACCCGAATCGCCTAAAAATTTTCCGGGACGTCGAATACGGCCTAAGGAACCATATTCACCGCACCGCCATGACCAAATTATGTTTTTGTCTTTTTATGGCCATAAAACTGGAATTCCGCGCGAGTCCCAAATTTTTGTGTGCTATAGCCCACGCCTTCCGCCGTGGGCCCGGGACCCCGGACCCGAATTGACTAAAATTTTTCCGGGATGTTGAATACAGCCTAAGGAAACATATTCACTGCCCCTCCATGATCAAATTATGTTTTTTGGAATTTTACGGTGATAAAACTGGAATTCCGCGCGAGTCCCAAATTTTCGTGTGCTATAGCCCACGCCTTCTGCCGTGGGCCCGGGACCCCAAATTCGGATTGCCTCAAATTTTTCCGGGATGTCAAATACGGCCTAAGGAACCATATTCACCGCCCCTACATGACTAAATTACATTTTTTGGCATTTTACGGCCATAAAACTGGAATTTCGCGCGAGTCCCAAATTTTTGTGTGCTATAGCCCACGCCTTCCGCCGTGGGCCCGGGACCCCCGACCCGAATTGCCTAAAATTTTTCCAGGATGTCGAATACGGCCTAAGGAAACATATTCACTGCCACGCCATGATCAAATTATGTTTTTTGGCATTTTACGGCCATAAAACTGGAATTCCGTGCGAGTCACAAATTTTCGTGTGCTATAACCCACGCCTTCTGCCGTGGGCCCGGGACCCCAGATCCGGATCGCCTAAAATTTTTCATGGATGTCAAATACGGCCTAAGGAACCATATTCACCGCCCCGCCATGACCAAATTATGTTTTTTGGCATTTTACGGCCATATAACTGAAATTTCGCGCGAGTCCCAAATTTTTGTGTGCTATATAGCCCACACTTTCCGCCGTGGGCCCGGGACCCCGGATCCGGATCGCCTAAAAATTTTCCGGGATGTCAAATACGGCCTAAGGAACCATATTCACCGCCCCGCCATGACCAAATTATGTTTTTTTGCATTTTATGGCCATAAAACTGGAATTCTGCGCGAGTCCCAAATTTTCGTGTGCTATAGCCCACGCCTTCCGCCGTGGGCCCGGGACCCGAATTGCCTAAAAATTTTCTGGGACGTCGAATACGGTCTATGGAAACATATTCACCACCCCGCCATGATGAAATTATGTTTTTTGGCATTTTACGGCCATAAAATTGGAATTCCGCGCGAGTCCCAAATTTTTGTGTGCTATAGCCCACGCCTTCTGCCATGGGCCCGGGACCCCGGATCCGGAGTGCCTAAAATTTTTCCGGGATGTCAAATACGGCCTAAGGAACCATATTCACTGCCCCGCCATGACCAAATTATGTTTTTTGGCATTTTACGGCCATAAAACTGGAATTCCGCGCGAGTCCCAAATTTTCGTGTGCTATAGCCCACGCCTTCCGCCGTGGGCCCGGGACCCCGAACCCGAATCGCCTAAAATTTTTCCGGGATGTCGAATACAGCCTAAGGAAACATATTCACTGCCCTGCCATGACTAGATTACGTTTTATGGCATTTTACGACCATAAAACTAGAATTCCGCACGATTCTCATATTTTCGTGTTCTATATCCCACGCCTTCCGCCATGGCCCCGAGAACCCGGACCTGAATCGCCTAAAAATTTTCTGAGATGTCGAATAAGGCCTAAGGAACCATATTCACCGCCCCGCCATGACTAAATTATATTTTTTGGCATTTTACGGCCATAAAACTGGAATTTCGCGCGAGTCCCAAATGTTTGTGTGCTATAGCCCACGCCTTCCGCCGTGGGCCCGGGAACCCGGACCCGAATCGCCTAAAAATTTTCCGGGACGTCGAATACGGCCTAAGGAACCATATTCACCGCACCGCCATGACCAAATTATGTTTTTGTCTTTTTATGGCCATAAAACTGGAATTCCGCGCGAGTCCCAAATTTTTGTGTGCTATAGCCCACGCCTTCCGCCGTGGGCCCGGGACCCCGAACCCGAATTGACTAAAATTTTTCCGGGATGTCGAATACAGCCTAAGGAAACATATTCACTGCCCCTCCATGATCAAATTATGTTTTTTGGAATTTTACGGTGATAAAACTGGAATTCCGCGCGAGTCCCAAATTTTCGTGTGCTATAGCCCACGCCTTCTGCCGTGGGCCCGGGACCCCAAATTCGGATTGCCTCAAATTTTTCCGGGATGTCAAATACGGCCTAAGGAACCATATTCACCGCCCCTCCATGACTAAATTACATTTTTTGGCATTTTACGGCCATAAAACTGGAATTTCGCGCGAGTCCCAAATTTTTGTGTGCTATAGCCCACGCCTTCCGCCGTGGGCCCGAGACCCCCGACCCGAATTGCCTAAAATTTTTCCGGGATGTCGAATACGGCCTAAGGAAACATATTCACTGCCACGCCATGATCAAATTATGTTTTTTGGCATTTTACGGCCATAACACTGGAATTCCGTGCGAGGCACAAATTTTCGTGTGCTATAACCCACGCCTTCTGCCGTGGGCCCGGGACCCCAGATCCGGATCGCCTAAAATTTTTCATGGATGTCAAATACGGCCTAAGGAACCATATTCACCGCCCCGCCATGACCAAATTATGTTTTTTGGCATTTTACGGCCATATAACTGAAATTCCGCGCGAGTCCCAAATTTTTGTGTGCTATATAGCCCACACTTTCCGCCGTGGGCCCGGGACCCCGGATCCGGATCGCCTAAAAATTTTCCGGGATGTCAAATACGGCCTAAGGAACCATATTCACTGCCCCGCCATGACCAAATTATGTTTTTTGGCATTTTACGGCCATAAACCTGGAATTCCGCGCGAGTCCAAAATTTTTGTGTGCTATAGCCCACACCTTCCGCCGTGGGCCCGGGACCCCGGACCCGAATCGCCTAAAAATTTTCCGGGATGTCAAATAAGGTCTAAGGAACCATATTCACCGCCCCGCCATGACCAAATTATGTTTTTTTGCATTTTATGGCCATAAAACTGGAATTCCGCGCGAGTCCCAAATTTTTGTGTGCTATAGCCCACGCCTTCCGCCGTGGCCCCGAGAACCCGGACCCGGATCGCCTAAAAATTTTCGGGACGTCGAATACGGCCTAAGGAATTATATTCACCGCCCCGCCATGACTAGATTACGTTTTAAGGCATTTTACGGCCATAAAACTAGAATTCCGCACGATTCTCATATTTTCGTGTTCTATATCCCACGCCTTCCGCCGTGGCCCCGAGAACCCGGACCCGAATCGCCTAAAAATTTTCCGGGACGTCGAATAAGGCGTAAGGAACCATATTCACTGCCCTGCCATGACCAAATTTATGTTTTTTGGCATTTTACGGCCATAAAACTGGAATTCCGCGCGAGTCCCAAATTTTCGTGTGCTATAGCCCACGCCTTCCGCCGTGGGCCCGGGACCCCGAACCCGAATCGCCTAAAATTTTTCCGGGATGTCGAATACAGCCTAAGGAAACATATTCACTGCCCTGCCATGACTAGATTACGTTTTATGGCATTTTATGACCATAAAACTAGAATTCCGCACGATTCTCATATTTTCGTGTTCTATAGCCCACGCCTTCCGCCACGGGCCCGGGACCCCAAATCCAGATCGCCTAAAATTTTTCCGGGATGTCAAATACGGCCTAAGGAACCATATTCACCGCCCCGCCATGACTAAATTATATTTTTTGGCATTTTACGGCCATAAAACTGGAATTTCGCACGAGTCCCAAATTTTTGTGTGCTATAGCCCACGCCTTCCGCCGTGGGCCCGGGACCCCGGACCCGAATTGCCAAAAAATTTTCCGGGATGTTGAATACGGCCTAAGGAAACATATTCACCGCCCCGCCATGATCAAATTATGTTTTTTGGCATTTTACGGCCATAAAACTGTAATTCCGTGCGAGTCCCAAATTTTCGTGTGCTATAGCCCACGCCTTCCGCCGTGGGCCCGGGACCCCAGATCCGGATCGCCTAAAATTTTTCAGGGATGTCAAATACGGCCTAAGGAACCATATTCACCTCCCCTCCATGACCAAATTATGTTTTTTGTCATTTTACGGCCATATAACTGGAATTCCGCGCGATTCCCAAATTTTCGTGTGCTATAGCCCACGCCTTCCGCCGTGGGCCCGGGACCCCGAACCCGAATCGCTTAAAAATTTTCCGGGACGTCGAATACGGCCTAAGCAACCATATTCACTGCCCCGCCATGACCAAATTATGTTTTTTGGCATTTTATGGACATAAAACTGGAAATCCGCGCGAGTCCCAAATTTTCGTGTGCTATAGCCCACGCCTTCTGCCACGGGCCCGGGACCCCAAATCCAGATTGCCTAAAATTTTTCCGGGATGTCTAATACGGCCTAAGGAACCATATTCACCGCCCTTCCATAACTAAATTACATTTTTTGGCATTTACGGCCATAAAACTGGAATTTCGCGCGAGTCCCAAATTTTTGTGTACTATAGCCCACGCCTTCTATCGTGGGCCCGGGACCCCGGACCCGAATTGCCTAAAATTTTTGCGGGATGTCGAATACGGCCTAAGGAAACATATTCACCGCCCCGACATGATCAAATTATGTTTTTTGGCGTTTTACGGCCATAAAACTGGAATTCCGCGCGAGTCCCAAATTTTCGTGTGCTATATCCCACGCCTTCCGCCGTGGGCCCGGGACCCCAGATCCGGATCGCCTAAAATTTTTCAGGGATGTCAAATACGGCCTAAGGAACCATATTCACCTCCCCGCCATGACCAAATTATGTTTTTTGGCATTTTACGGCCATATAACTGGAATTCCGCGCGAGTCCCAAATTTTAGTTTGCTATAGCCCACGCCTTCCGCCGTGGGCCCGGGACCCCGGACCCGGATCACCTAAACTTTTTCCGGGACGTGGAATACGGCTTAAGAAACCATATTCACCGCCCTTCCATGACCAAATTACGTTTTTTGGCATTTTACGGCCATTAAATTGGAAATTCGCGGGAGTACCAAATTTTCATGTGCTATAGCCCACGCCTTCCGTCGTGGGCCCGGGACCCCGGACCCGGATCACCTAAACTTTTTCCGGGATGTGGAATACGGCTTAAGAAACCATATTCACCGCCCTGCCATGACCAAATTACGTTTTTTGGCATTTTACGGCCATTAAATTGGAAATTCGCGGGAGTACCAAATTTTCGTGTTATATATCCCACGCCTTCCGCCGTGGCCCCGATTACCCGGACCCGAATCGCCTAAAATTTTTCCGGAACGTCTAATAAGGCCTGAGGAACCATATTCACCGCCCCGCCATGACCAAATTATGTTTTTTGGCATTTTACGGCCATAAAACTGGAATTCCGCGCGAGTCCCAAATTTTCGTGTGCTATAGCCCATGCCTTCCGTCGTGGTCCTGGGACCCCGAACCCGAATCGCCTAAAAATTTTCCGGGATGACGAATACGGCCTAAGGAACCATATTCACTGCCTCGCCATGACCAAATTATGTTTTTTGGCATTTTATGGCCATAAAACTGGAATTCCGCGAGAGTCCCAAATTTTCGTGTGCTATAGCCCACGCCTTCCGCCGTGGGCCCGGGCCCCGGACCTGAATTGCCTAAAATTTTTCCGGGACGTCGAATACGGTCTAAGGAAATATATTCACTGCCCTGCCATGATCAAATTATGTTTTTTGGCATTTTACGGCCATAAAATTGGAATTCCGCGCGAGTCCCAAATTTTCGTGTGCTATAGCCCACGCCTTCCGCCGTGGGCCCGGGACCCGAATTGCCTAAAAATTTTCTGGGACGTCGAATACGGTCTATGGAAACATATTCACCACCCCGCCATGATGAAATTATGTTTTTTGGCATTTTACGGCCATAAAATTGGAATTCCGCGCGAGTCCCAAATTTTTGTGTGCTATAGCCCACGCCTTCTGCCATGGGCCCGGGACCCCGGATCCGGAGTGCCTAAAATTTTTCCGGGATGTCAAATACGGCCTAAGGAACCATATTCACTGCCCCGCCATGACCAAATTATGTTTTTTGGCATTTTACGGCCATAAAACTGGAATTCCGCGCGAGTCCCAAATTTTCGTGTGCTATAGCCCACGCCTTCCGCCGTGGGCCCGGGACCCCGAACCCGAATCGCCTAAAATTTTTCCGGGATGTCGAATACAGCCTAAGGAAACATATTCACTGCCCTGCCATGATCAAATTATGTTTTTTGGAATTTTACGGTGATAAAACTGGAATTCCGCGCGAGTACCAAATTTTCGTGTGCTATAGCCCACGCCTTCTGCCACGGGCCCGGGACCCCAAATCCAGATTACCTAAACTTTTTCCGGGATGTGGAATACGGCTTAAGAAACCATATTCACCGCCCTGCCATGACCAATTACGTTTTTTGGCATTTTACGGCCATTAAATTGGAAATTCGCGGGAGTACCAAATTGTCGTGTTATATATCCCACGCCTTCCGCCGTGGGCCCGGGACCCCGGACCCGAATTGCCTAAAATTTTTGCGGGATGTCGAATACGGCCTAATGAAACATATTCACCGCCCCGCCATGACCAAATTATGCTTTTTGGCGTTTTACGGCCATAAAACTGGAATTCCGCGCGAGTCCCAAATTTTCGTGTGCTATAGCCCACGCCTTCCGCCGTGGGCCCGGGACCCCAGATCTGGATCGCCTAAAAATTTTCCGGGACGTCGAATACGGCCTAAGGAACCATATTCACTGCACCTCCATGACCAAATTATGTTTTTGTCTTTTTATGGCCATAAAACTGGAATTCCGCGCGAGTCCCAAATTTTTGTGTGCTATAGCCCACGCCTTCCGCCGTGGGCCCGGGACCCCGGACCCAAATTGCCTAAAATTTTTCCGGGATGTCGAATACGGCCTAAGGAAACATATTCACTGCCACGCCATGATCAAATTATGTTTTTTGGCATTTTACGGCCATAAAACTGGAATTCCGTGCGAGTCACAAATTTTCGTGTGCTATAACCCACGCCTTCTGCCGTGGGCCCGGGACCCCAGATCCGGATCGCCTAAAATTTTTCAGGGATGTCAAATACGGCCTAAGGAACCATATTCACCGCCCCGCCATGACCAAATTATGTTTTTTGGCATTTTACGGCCATATAACTGGAATTCCGCGCGAGTCCCAAATTTTTGTGTGCTATATAGCCCACACTTTCCGCCGTGTGCCCGGGACGCCGGATCCGGATCGCCTAAAAATTTTCCGAGATGTCAAATACGTCCTAAGGAACCATATTCACCGCCCCGCCATGACCAAATTATGTTTTTTGGCATTTTACGGCCATAAACCTGGAATTCCGCGCGAGTCCCAAATTTTTGTGTGCTATAGCCCACACCTTCCGCCGTGGGCCCGGGACCCCGGACCCGAATCGCCTAAAATTTTTCCGGGATGTCAAATAAGGTCTAAGGAACCATATTCACCGCCCCGCCATGACCAAATTATGTTTTTTTGCATTTTATGGCCATAAAACTGGAATTCCGCGCGAGTCCCAAATTTTTGTGTGCTATAGCCCACGCCTTCCGTCGTGGGCCCGGGACCCCGGACCCAGATCACCTAAACTTTTTCCGGGACGTGGAATACGGCTTAAGAAACCATATTCACCGCCCTGCCATGACCAAATTACGTTTTTTGGCATTTTACGGCCATAAAATTGGAATTCCGCGCGAGTCCCAAATTTTTGTGTGCTATAGCCCACGCCTTCTGCCATGGGCCCGGGACCCCGGATCCGGAGTGCCTAAAATTTTTCCGGGATGTCAAATACGGCCTAAGGAACCATATTCACTGCCCCGCCATGACCAAATTATGTTTTTTGGCATTTTACGGCCATAAAACTGGAATTCCGCGCGAGTCCCAAATTTTCGTGTGCTATAGCCCACGCCTTCCGCCGTGGGCCCGGGACCCCGGACCCGAATCGCCTAAAATTTTTCCAGGACATCGAATACGACCTAAGGAACCATAGTCACTGCTCCTCCATGACCAAATTATGTTTTTTGGCATTTTATGGCCATAAAACTGGAATTCCGCGCGAGTCCCAATTTTGTGTGCTATAGCCCACGCCTTCCGCCGTGGGCCCGGGACCCCGGACCCGAATTGACAAAAAAATTTCCGGGATGTCGAATACAGCCTAAGGAAACATATTCACTGCCCCGCCTTGATCAAATTATGTTTTTTGGAATTTTACGGTGCATAAAACTGGAATTCCGCGCGAGTCCCAAATTTTCGTGTGCTATAGCCCACGCCTTCTGCCACGGGCCCGGGACCCCAAATCCAGATTGCCTAAAATTTTTCCGGGATGTCAAATACGGCCTAAGGAACCATATTCACCGCCCCTCCATAACTAAATTACATTTTTTGGCATTTTACGGCCATAAAACTGGAATTTCGCGCGAGTCCCAAATTGTTGTGTGCTATAGCCCACGCCTTCCGCCGTGGGCCCGGGACCCCGGACCCGAATTGCCTAAAATTTTTGCAAGATGTCGAATACGGCCTAAGGAAACATATTCACCGCCCCGCCATGATCAAATTATGTTTTTTGGCATTTTACGGCCATAAAACTGGAATTCCGCGCGAGTCCCAAATTTTCGTGTGCTATAGCCCACGGCTTCCGCCGTGGGCCCGGGACCCCAGATCCGGATAGCCTAAAATTTTTCAGGGATGTCAAATACGGCCTAAGGAACCATATTCACCTCCCCTCCATGACCAAATTATGTTTTTTGTCATTTTACGGCCATATAACTGGAATTCCGCGCGAGTCCCAAATTTTCGTGTGCTATAGTCCACGCCTTCTGCCACGGGCCCAGGACCCCAAATCCAGATTGCCTAAAAATTTTCCGGGATGTCAAATACGGCCTAAGGAACCATATTCACCGCCCCGCCATGACAAAATTACATTTTTTGGCATTTTACGGCCATAAAACTGGAATTTCGCGCGAGTCCCAAATTTTTGTGTGCTATAACCCACGCCTTCCGCCGTGGGCCCGGGACCCCAGACCCGAATTGCCTAAAAATTTTCCGGGATGTCGAATACGGCCTAAGGAACCATATTCACTGCCCCGCCATGACCAAATTATGTTTTTTGGCATTTTATGGACATAAAACTGGAATTCCACGCGAGTCCAAAATTTTCATGTGCTATAGCCCACGCCTTCTGCCATGGGCCCGGGACCCCAAATCCAGATTGCCTAAAATTTTTCCGGGATGTCAAATACGGCCTAAGGAACCATATTCACCGCCCCTCCATAACTAAATTACATTTTTTGGCATTTTACGGCCATAAAACTGGAATTTCGCGCGAGTCCCAAATTTTTGTGTGCTATAGCCCACGCCTTCCGTCATGGGCCCGGGACCCCGGACCCGAATTGCCTAAAATTTTTGCGGGATGTCGAATACGGCCTAAGGAAACATATTCACCGCCCAGCCATGATCAAATTATGTTTTTTGGCGTTTTAAGGCCATAAAACTGGAATTCCGCGCGAGTCCCAAATTTTCGTGTGCTATAGCCCACGCCTTCCGCCGTGGGCCCGGGACCCCAGATCCGGATCGCCTAAAATTTTTCAGGGATGTCAAATACGGCCTAAGGAACCAAATTCACCTCCCCGCCATGACCAAATTATTTTTTTGGCATTTTACGGCCATATAACTGGAATTCCGCGCTAGTCCCAAATTTTCGTGTGCTATAGCCCACGCCTTCCGCCGTGGGCCCGGGACCCCGGACCCGGATCACCTAAACTTTTTCCGGGATGTGGAATACGGCTTAAGAAACCATATTCACTGCCCTGCCATGACCAAATTACGTTTTTTGGCATTTTACGGCCATTAAATTGGAAATTCGCGAGAGTACCAAATTTTCATATGCTATAGCCCACGCCTTCCGTCGTGGGCCCGGGACCCCGGACCCGGATCACCTAAACTTTTTCCGGGACATGGAATACGGCTTAACAAACCATATTCACCGCCCTGCCATGACCAAATTACGTTTTTTGGCATTTGACAGCCATTAAATTGGAAATTCGCGGAAGTACCAAATTTTCGTGTTTTATATCCCACGCCTTCCGCCGTGTCCCCGAGAACCCGGACCCGAATCGCCTAAAATTTTTCTGGGACGTCGAATAAGGCCTGAGGAACCATATTCACTACCCCGCCATGAAAAAATTATGTTTTTTGGCATTTTACGGCCATAAAACTGGAATTCCGAGCGAGCCCCAAATTTTCGTGTGCTATAGCCCACGCCTTCCACCGTGGTCCTGGGACCCCGAACCCGAATCGCCTAAAAATTTTCCGGGACGATGAATACGGCCTAAGGAACCATATTCAATGCCCCGCCATGACCAAATTATGTTTTTTGGCATTTTATGGCCATAAAACTGGAATTCCGCGCGAGTCCCAAATTTTTGTGTGCTATAGCCCACGCCTTCCGCCGTGGACCCCGGACCCGAATTGACAAAAAAATTTCCGGGATGTCGAATACAGCCTAAGGAAACATATTCACTGCCCCGCCTTGATCAAATTATGTTTTTTGGAATTTTACGGTGATAAAACTGGAATTCCGCGCGAGTCCCAAATTTTCGTGTGCTATAGCCCACGCCTTCTGCCACGGGCCCGGGACCCCAAATCCAGATTGCCTAAAATTTTTCCGGGATGTCAAATACGGCCTAAGGAACCATATTCACCGCCCCTCCTTAACTAAATTACATTTTTTGGCATTTTACAGCCATAAAACTGGAATTTCGCGCGAGTCCCAAATTTTTGTGTGCTATAGCCCACGCCTTCCGCCGTGGGCCCGGGACCCCGGACCCGAATTGCCTAAAATTTTTGCGGGATGTCGAATACGGCCTAAGGAAACATATTCACCGCCCCGCCATGATCAAATTATGTTTTTGGCGTTTTACGGCCATAAAACTGGAATTCCGCGCGAGTCCCAAATTTTCGTGTGCTATAGCCCACGCCTTCCGCCGTGGGCCCAGGACCCCAGATCCGGATCGCCTAAAATTTTTCAGGGATGTGAAATACGGCCTAAGGAACCATATTCACCTCCCCGCCATGATCAAATTATGTTTTTTGGCATTTTACGGCCATATAACTGGAATTCCGCGCGAGTCCCAAATTTTCGTGTGCTATAGCCCACGCCTTCCGCCGTGGGCCCGGGACCCCGGACCCGAATTGACAAAAAATTTTCCAAGATGTCGAATACAGCCTAAGGAAACATATTCACTGCCCCGCCTTTATAAAATTATGTTTTTTGGAATTTTACGGTGATAAAACTGGAATTCCGCGCGAGTCCCAAATTTTCGTGTGCTATAGCCCACGCCTTCTGCCACGGGCCCGGGACCCCAAATCCAGATTGCCTAAAAATTTTTCGGGATGTCAAATACGGCCTAAGGAACCATATTCACCGCCCGCCATGACAAAATTACATTTTTTGGCATTTTACGGCCATAAAACTGGAATTTCGCGCGAGTCTCAAATTTTTGTGTGCTATAGCCCACGCCTTCCGCCGTGGGCCCGGGACCCCAGACCCGAATTGCCTAAAAATTTTCCGGGATGTCAAATACGGCCTAAGGAACCATATTCACTGCCCCGCCATGACCAAATTATGTTTTTTGGCATTTTATGGACATAAAACTGGAATTCTGCGCGAGTCCCAAATTTTCGTGTTATAGCCCACGCCTTCTGCCACGGGCCCGGGACCCCAAATCCAGATTGCCTAAAATTTTTCCGGGATGTCAAATACGGCCTAAGGAAACATATTCACCGCCCCTCCATAACTAAATTACATTTTTTGGCATTTTACGGCCATAAAACTGGAATTTCGCGCGAGTCCCAAATTTTTGTGTGCTATAGCCCACGCCTTCCGTCGTGGGCCCGGGACCCCGGACCCGAATTGCCTAAAATTTTTGCGGGATGTCGAATACGGCCGAAGGAAACATATTCACCGCCCAGCCATGATCAAATAATGTTTTTTGGCGTTTTAAGGCCATAAAACTGGAATTCCGCGCGAGTCCCAAATTTTCGTGTGCTATAGCCCACGCCTTCCGCCGTGGGCCCGGGACCCCAGATCCGGATCGCCTAAAATTTTTCAGGGATGTCAAATACGGCCTAAGGAACCAAATTCACCTCCCCGCCATGACCAAATTATTTTTTTGGCATTTTACGGCCATATAACTGGAATTCCGCGCTAGTCCCAAATTTTCGTGTGCTATAGCCCACGCCTTCCGCCGTGGGCCCGGGACCCCGGACCCGGATCACCTAAACTTTTTCCGGGATGTGGAATACGGCTTAAGAAACCATATTCACTGCCCTGCCATGACCAAATTACGTTTTTTGGCATTTTACGGCCATTAAATTGGAAATTCGCGAGAGTACCAAATTTTCATATGCTATAGCCCACGCCTTCCGTCGTGGGCCCGGGACCCCGGACCCGGATCACCTAAACTTTTTTCGGGACGTGGAATACGGCTTAAGAAACCATATTCACCGCCCTGCCATGACCAAATTACGTTTTTTGGCATTTTACGGCCATTAAATTGGAAATTCGCGGGAGTACCAAATTTTCGTGTTCTATATCCCACGCCTTCCGCCGTGTCCCCGAGAACCCGGACCCGAATCGCCTAAAATTTTTCTGGGACGTCGAATAAGGCCTGAGGAACCATATTCACTACCCCGCCATGAAAAAATTATGTTTTTTGGCATTTTACGGCCATAAAACTGGAATTCCGAGCGAGCCCCAAATTTTCGTGTGCTATAGCCCACGCCTTCCGCCGTGGTCCTGGGACCCCGAACCCGAATCGCCTAAAAATTTTCCGAGACGACGAATACGGCCTAAGGAACCATATTCACTGCCCCGGCCTGACCAAATTATGTTTTTTGGCATTTTATGGCCATAAAACTGGAATTCCGCGCGAGTCCCAAATTTTTGTGTGCTATAGCCCACGCCTTCCGCCGTGGGCCCGGGACCCCGGACCCGAATTGACAAAAAAATTTCCGGGATGTCGAATACAGCCTAAGGAAACATATTCACTGCCCCGCCTTGATCAAATTATGTTTTTTGGAATTTTACGGTGATAAAACTGGAATTCCGCGCGAGTCCCAAATTTTCGTGTGCTATAGCCCACGCCTTCTGCCACGGGCCCGGGACCCCAAATCCAGATTGCCTAAAAATTTTCCGGGATGTCAAATACGGCCAAAGGAACCATATTCACCGCCCCTCCATAACTAAATTACATTTTTTGGCATTTCACGCCTTCCGCCGTGGGCCCGGGACCCCGGACCCGAATTGCCTAAAATTTTTGCGGGATGTCGAATACGGCCTAAGGAAACATATTCACCGCCCCGCCATGATCAAAATATGTTTTTGGCGTTTTACGGCCATAAAACTGGAATTCCGCGCGAGTCCCAAATTTTCGTGTGCTATAGCCCACGCCTTCCGCCGTGGGCCCAGGACCCCAGATCCGGATCGCCTAAAATTTTTCAGGGATGTGAAATACGGCCTAAGGAACCATATTCACCTCCCCGCCATGATCAAATTATGTTTTTTGGCATTTTACGGCCATATAACTGGAATTCCGCGCGAGTCCCAAATTTTCGTGTGCTATAGCCCACGCCTTCCGCCGTGGGCCCGGGACCCCGGACCCGAATTGACAAAAAATTTTCCAAGATGTCGAATACACCCTAAGGAAACATATTCACTGCCCCGCCTTTATAAAATTATGTTTTTTGGAATTTTACGGTGATAAAACTGGAATTCCGCGCGAGTCCCAAATTTTCGTGTGCTATAGCCCACGCCTTCTGCCACGGGCCCGGGACCCCAAATCCAGATTGCCTAAAATTTTTCCGGGATGTCAAATACGGCCTAAGGAACCATATTCACCGCCCGCCATGACAAAATTACATTTTTTGGCATTTTACGGCCATAAAACTGGAATTTCGCGCGAGTCCCAAATTTTTGTGTGCTATAGCCCACGCCTTCCGCCGTGGGCCCGGGACCCCAGACCCGAATTGCCTAAAAATTTTCCGGGATGTCAAATACGGCCTAAGGAACCATATTCACTGCCCCGCCATGACCAAATTATGTTTTTTGGCATTTTATGGACATAAAACTGGAATTCCGCGCGAGTCCCAAATTTTCGTGTTATAGCCCACGCCTTCTGCCACGGGCCCGGGACCCCAAATCCAGATTGCCTAAAATTTTTCCGGGATGTCAAATACGGCCTAAGGAAACATATTCACCGCCCCTCCATAACTAAATTACATTTTTTGGCATTTTACGGCCATAAAACTGGAATTTCGCGCGAGTCCCAAATTTTTGTGTGCTATAGCCCACGCCTTCCGTCGTGGGCCCGGGACCCCGTACCCGAATTGCCTAAAATTTTTGCGGGATGTCGAATACGGCCTATGGAAACATATTCACCGCCCCTCCATGATCAAATTATGTTTTTTGGCGTTTTACGGCCATAAAACTGGAATTCCGCGCGAGTCCCAAATTTTCGTGTGCTATAGCCCACGCCTTCCGCCGTGGGCCCGGGACCCCAGATCCGGATCGCCTAAAATTTTTCAGGGATGTCAAATATGGCCTAAGGAACCATATTCACCAACCCTCCTTGACCAAATTATGTTTTTTGGCATTTTACGGCCATATAACTGGAATTCCGCGCGAGTCCCAAATTTTCGTGTGCTATAGCCCACGCCTTCCGCCGTGGGCCCGGGACCCCGGACCCGGATCACCTAAAATTTTTCCGGGATGTGGAATACGGCTTAAGAAACCATATTCACCGCCCTGCCATGACCAAATTACGTTTTTTGGCATTTTACGGCCATTAAATTGGAAATTCGCGGGAGTACCAAATTTTCATGTGCTATAGCCCACGCCTTCCGTCGTGGGCCCGGGACCCCGGACCCGGATCACCTAAACTTTTTCCGGGACGTGGAATACGGCTTAAGAAACCATATTCACCGCCCTTCCATGACCAAATTACGTTTTTTTGGCATTTTACGGCCATTAAATTGGAAATACGCGGGAGTACCAAATTTTCGTGTTCTATATCCCACGCCTTCCGCCGTGGCCCCGAGAACCCGGACCCGAATCGCCTAAAATTTTTCCGGGACATCGAATAAGGCCTGAGGAACCATATTCACTGCCCCGTCATGACCAAATTATGTTTTTTGGCATTTTACGGCCATAAAACTGGAATTCCGAGCGAGTCCCAAATTTTCGTGTGCTATAGCCCACGCCTTCCGCCGTGGTCCTGGGACCCCGAACCCGAATCGCCTAAAATTTTTCCGAGACGACGAATACGGCCTAAGTAACCATATTCACTGCCCCGGCCTAACCAAATTATGTTTTTTGGCATTTTATGGCCATAAAACTGGAATTCCGCGCGAGTCCCAAATATTTGTGTGCTATAGCCCACGCCTTCCGCCGTGGGCCCGGGACCCCGGACCCGAATTGACAAAAAAATTTCCGGGATGTCGAATACAGCCTAAGGAAACATATTCACTGCCCCGCCTTGATCAAATTATGTTTTTTGGAATTTTACGGTGATAAAACAGGAATTCCGCGCGAGTCCCAAATTTTCGTGTGCTATAGCCCACGCCTTCTGCCACGGGCCCGGGACCCCAAATCCAGATTGCCTAAAATTTTTCTGGGATGTCAAATACGGCCAAAGGAACCATATTCACCGCCCCTCCATAACTAAATTACATTTTTTGGCATTTTACAGCCATAAAACTGGAATTTTGCGCGAGTCCCAAATTTTTGTGTGCTATAGCCCACGTTTTCCGCCGTGGGCCCGGGACCCCGGACCCGAATTGCCTAAAATTTTTGCGGGATGTCGAATACGGCCTAACGAAACATATTCACCGCCCCGCCATGATCAAATTATGTTTTTTGGCGTTTTACGGCCATAAAACTGGAATTCCGCGCGAGTCCCAAATTTTCGTGTGCTATAGACCACGCCTTCCGCCGTGGGCCCGGGACCCCAGATCCGGATCGCCTAAAATTTTTCAGGGATGTCAAATACGGCCTAAGGAACCATATTCACCTCCCCGCCATGACCAAATTATGTTTTTTGGCATTTTACGGCCATATAACTGGAATTCCGCGCGAGTCCCAAATTTTCGTGTGCTATAGCCCACGCCTTCCGCCGTGGGCCCGGGACCCCGGACCCGGATCACCTAAACTTTTTCCGGGATGTGGAATACGGCTTAATAAACCATATTCACCGCCCTGCCATGACCAAATTACGTTTTTTGGCATTTTACGACCATTAAATTGGAAATTCGCGGGAGTACCAAATTTTCATGTGCTATAGCCCACGCCTTCCGTCGTGGGCCCGGGACCCCGGACCCGGATCACCTAAACTTTTTCAGGGACGTGGAATACGGCTTAAGAAACCATATTTACCGCCCTGCCATGACCAAATTACGTTTTTTGGCATTTTACGGCCATTAAATTGGAAATTCGCGGGAGTACCAAATTTTCGTGTTCTATATCCCACGCCTTCCGCCGTGGCCCCGAGAACCCGGACCCGAATCGCCTAAAAATTTTCCGGGTCATCGAATAAGGCCTGAGGAACCATATTCACTGCCCCGTCATGACCAAATTATGTTTTTTGGCATTTTACGGCCATAAAACTGGAATTTCGAGCGAGTCCCAAATTTTCGTGTGCTATAGCCCACGCCTTCCGCCGTGGTCCTGGGACCCCGAACCCGAATCGCCTAAAAATTTTCCGAGATGACGAATACGGCCTAAGGAACTATATTCACTGCCCCGCCATGACCAAATTATGTTTTTTGGCATTTTATGGCCATAAAACTGGAATTCCGCGCGAGTCCCAAATTTTTGTGTGCTATAGCCCACGCCTTCCGCCGTGGGCCCGGGACCCCGGACCCGAATTGACAAAAAAATTTCCGGGATGTCGAATACAGCCTAAGGAAACATATTCACTGCCCCGCCTTGATCAAATTATGTTTTTTGGAATTTTACGGTGATAAAACTGGAATTCCGCGCGAGTCCCAAATTTTCGTGTGCTATAGCCCACGCCTTCTGCCACGGGCCCGGGACCCCAAATCCAGATTGCCTAAAATTTTTCTGGGATGTCAAATACGGCCAAAGGAACCATATTCACCGCCCCTCCATAACTAAATTACATTTTTTGGCATTTTACAGCCATAAAACTGGAATTTCGCGCGAGTCCCAAATTTTTGTCTGCTATAGCCCACGCCTTCCGCCGTGGGCCCGGGACCCTGGACCCGAATTGCCTAAAATTTTTGCGGGATGTCGAATACGGCCTAAGGAAACATATTCACCGCCCCGCCATGATCAAATTATGTTTTTTGGCGTTTTACGGCCATAAAACTGGAATTCCGCGCGAGTCCCAAATTTTCGTGTGCTATAGCCCACGCCTTCCGCCGTGGGCCCGGGACCCCAGATCCGGATCGCCTAAAATTTTTCAGGGATGTGAAATACGGCCTAAGGAACCATATTCACCTCCCCGCCATGATCAAATTATGTTTTTTGGCATTTTACGGCCATAAAACTGGAATTCCGCGCGAGTCCCAAATTTTCGTGTGCTATAGCCCACGCCTTCCGCCGTGGGCCCGGGACCCCAGATCCGGATCGCCTAAAATTTTTCAGGGATGTCAAATACGGCCTAAGGAACCATATTCACCTCCCCGCCATGACCAAATTATGTTTTTTGGCATTTTACGGCCATATAACTGGAATTCCGCGTGAGTCCCAAATTTTCGTGTGCTATAGCCCACGCCTTCCGCCGTGGGCCCGGGACCCCAGACCCGAATTGACAAAAATTTTTCCAAGATGTCGAATACAGCCTAAGGAAACATATTCACTGCCCCGCCTTGATCAAATTATGTTTTTTGGAATTTTACGGTGATAAAACAGGAATTCCGCGCGAGTCCCAAATTTTCGTGTGCTATAGCCCACGCCTTCTGCCACGGGCCCGGGACCCCAAATCCAGATTGCCTAAAATTTTTCTGGGATGTCAAATACGGCCAAAGGAACCATATTCACCGCCCCTCCATAACTAAATTACATTTTTTGGCATTTTACAGCCATAAAACTGGAATTTTGCGCGAGTCCCAAATTTTTGTGTGCTATAGCCCACGTTTTCCGCCGTGGGCCCGGGACCCCGGACCCGAATTGCCTAAAATTTTTGCGGGATGTCGAATACGGCCTAACGAAACATATTCACCGCCCCGCCATGATCAAATTATGTTTTTTGGCGTTTTACGGCCATAAAACTGGAATTCCGCGCGAGTCCCAAATTTTCGTGTGCTATAGACCACGCCTTCCGCCGTGGGCCCGGGACCCCAGATCCGGATCGCCTAAAATTTTTCAGGGATGTCAAATACGGCCTAAGGAACCATATTCACCTCCCCGCCATGACCAAATTATGTTTTTTGGCATTTTACGGCCATATAACTGGAATTCCGCGCGAGTCCCAAATTTTCGTGTGCTATAGCCCACGCCTTCCGCCGTGGGCCCGGGACCCCGGACCCGGATCACCTAAACTTTTTCCGGGATGTGGAATACGGCTTAATAAACCATATTCACCGCCCTGCCATGACCAAATTACGTTTTTTGGCATTTTACGACCATTAAATTGGAAATTCGCGGGAGTACCAAATTTTCATGTGCTATAGCCCACGCCTTCCGTCGTGGGCCCGGGACCCCGGACCCGGATCACCTAAACTTTTTCAGGGACGTGGAATACGGCTTAAGAAACCATATTTACCGCCCTGCCATGACCAAATTACGTTTTTTGGCATTTTACGGCCATTAAATTGGAAATTCGCGGGAGTACCAAATTTTCGTGTTCTATATCCCACGCCTTCCGCCGTGGCCCCGAGAACCCGGACCCGAATCGCCTAAAAATTTTCCGGGTCATCGAATAAGGCCTGAGGAACCATATTCACTGCCCCGTCATGACCAAATTATGTTTTTTGGCATTTTACGGCCATAAAACTGGAATTTCGAGCGAGTCCCAAATTTTCGTGTGCTATAGCCCACGCCTTCCGCCGTGGTCCTGGGACCCCGAACCCGAATCGCCTAAAAATTTTCCGAGATGACGAATACGGCCTAAGGAACTATATTCACTGCCCCGCCATGACCAAATTATGTTTTTTGGCATTTTATGGCCATAAAACTGGAATTCCGCGCGAGTCCCAAATTTTTGTGTGCTATAGCCCACGCCTTCCGCCGTGGGCCCGGGACCCCGGACCCGAATTGACAAAAAAATTTCCGGGATGTCGAATACAGCCTAAGGAAACATATTCACTGCCCCGCCTTGATCAAATTATGTTTTTTGGAATTTTACGGTGATAAAACTGGAATTCCGCGCGAGTCCCAAATTTTCGTGTGCTATAGCCCACGCCTTCTGCCACGGGCCCGGGACCCCAAATCCAGATTGCCTAAAATTTTTCTGGGATGTCAAATACGGCCAAAGGAACCATATTCACCGCCCCTCCATAACTAAATTACATTTTTTGGCATTTTACAGCCATAAAACTGGAATTTCGCGCGAGTCCCAAATTTTTGTCTGCTATAGCCCACGCCTTCCGCCGTGGGCCCGGGACCCTGGACCCGAATTGCCTAAAATTTTTGCGGGATGTCGAATACGGCCTAAGGAAACATATTCACCGCCCCGCCATGATCAAATTATGTTTTTTGGCGTTTTACGGCCATAAAACTGGAATTCCGCGCGAGTCCCAAATTTTCGTGTGCTATAGCCCACGCCTTCCGCCGTGGGCCCGGGACCCCAGATCCGGATCGCCTAAAATTTTTCAGGGATGTGAAATACGGCCTAAGGAACCATATTCACCTCCCCGCCATGATCAAATTATGTTTTTTGGCATTTTACGGCCATAAAACTGGAATTCCGCGCGAGTCCCAAATTTTCGTGTGCTATAGCCCACGCCTTCCGCCGTGGGCCCGGGACCCCAGATCCGGATCGCCTAAAATTTTTCAGGGATGTCAAATACGGCCTAAGGAACCATATTCACCTCCCCGCCATGACCAAATTATGTTTTTTGGCATTTTACGGCCATATAACTGGAATTCCGCGTGAGTCCCAAATTTTCGTGTGCTATAGCCCACGCCTTCCGCCGTGGGCCCGGGACCCCAGACCCGAATTGACAAAAATTTTTCCAAGATGTCGAATACAGCCTAAGGAAACATATTCACTGCCCCGCCTTTATAAAATTATGTTTTTTGGAATTTTACGGTGATAAAACTGGAATTCCGCGCGAGTCCCAAATTTTCGTGTGCTATAGCCCACGCCTTCTGCCACGGGCCCGGGACCCCAAATCCAGATTGCCTAAAATTTTTCCGGGATGTCAAATACGGCCTAAGGAACCATATTCACCGCCCCGTCATGACAAAATTACATTTTTTGGCATTTTACGGCCATAAAACTGGAATTTCGCGCGAGTCCCAAATATTTGTGTGCTATAGCCCACGCCTTCCGCCGTGGGCCCGGGACCCCAGACCCGAATTGCCTAAAAAATTTCCGGGATGTCGAATACGGCCTAAGAAACCATATTCACTGCCCCTCCATGACCAAATTATGTTTTTTGGCATTTTATGGACATAAAACTGGAATTCCGTGCGAGTCCCAAATTTTCGTGTGCTATAGCCCACGCCTTCCGTCGTGGGCCCGGGACCCCAGATCCGGATCGCCTAAAAATTTTCAGGGATGTCAAATACGGCCTAAGGAACCATATTCACCTCCCCTCCATGACCAAATTATGTTTTTTGGCATTTTACGGCCATATAACTGGAATTCCGCGCGAGTCCCAAATTTTCGTGTGCTATAGCCCACGCCTTCCGCCGTGGGCCCGGGACCCCGGACCCGGATCGCCTAAAATTTTTCAGGGATGTCAAATACGGCCTAAGGAACCATATTCACCTCCCCGCCATGACCAAATTGTGTTTTTTGGCATTTTACGGCCATATAACTGGAATTCCGCGCGAGTCCCAAATTTTCGTGTGCTATAGCCCACGCCTTCCGCCGTGGGCCCGGGACCCCGGACCCGAATTGACAAAAAATTTTCCAAGATGTCGAATACAGCCTAAGGAAACATATTCACTGCCCCGCCTTTATAAAATTATGTTTTTTGGAATTTTACGGTGATAAAACTGGAATTCCGCGCGAGTCCCAAATTTTCGTGTACTATAGCCCACGCCTTCTGCCACGGGCCCGGGACCCCAAATCCAGATTGCCTAAAATTTTTCGGGATGTCAAATACGGCCTAAGGAACCATATTCACCGCCCCGCCATGATCAAATTATGTTTTTTGGCGTTTTACGGCCATAAAACTGGAATTCCGCGCGAGTCCCAAATTTTCGTGTGCTATAGCCCACGCCTTCCGCCGTGGGCCCGGGACCCCAGATCCGGATCACCTAAATTTTTTTAGGGATGTCAAATACGGCCTAAGGAACCATATTCACCTCCCCGCCATGACCAAATTATGTTTTTTGGCATTTTACGGCCATATAACTGGAATTCCGCGCGAGTCCCAAATTTTCGTGTGCTATAGCCCATGCCTTCCGCCGTGGGCCCGGGACCCCGGACCCGAATTGACAAAAAAATTTCCAAGATGTCGAATACAGCCTAAGGAAACATATTCACTGCCCTGCCTTTATAAAATTATGTTTTTTGGAATTTTACGGTGATAAAACTGGAATTCCGCGCGAGTCCCAAATTTTCGTGTGCTATAGCCCATGCCTTCTGCCACGGGCCCGGGACCCCGGATCCGGATCCCCTAAAATTTTTCCGGGATGTCAAATACGGCCTAAGGAACCATATTCACCGCCCCGCCATGACAAAATTACATTTTTTGGCATTTTACGGCCATAAAACTGGAATTTCGCGCGAGTCCCAAATTTTTGTGTGCTATAGCCCACGCCTTCCGCCGTGGGCCCGGGACCCCGGACCCGAATTGCCTAAAAATTTTCCGGGATGTCGAATACGGCCTAAGGAACCATATTCACTGCCCCGCCATGACCAAATTATGTTTTTTCGCATTTTATGGACATAAAACTGGAATTCCGCGCGAGTCCCAAATTTTCGTGTGCTATAGCCCACGCCTTCTGCCACGGGCCCGGGACCCCAAATCCAGATTGCCTAAAATTTTTCCGGGATGTCAAATACGGCCTAAGGAACCATATTCACCGCCCCTCCATAACTAAATTACATTTTTTGGCATTTTACGGCCATAAAACTGGAATTTCGCGCGAGTCCCAAATTTTTGTGTGCTATAGCCCACGCCTTCCGTCGTGGGCCCGGGACCCCGGACCCGAATTGCCTAAAATTTTTGCGGGATGTCGAATACGGCCTAAGAAACCATATTCACTGCCCCTCAATGACCAAATTATGTTTTTTGGCATTTTATGGACACAAAACTGGAATTCCGCGCGAGTCCCAAATTTTCGTGTGCTATAGCCCACGCCTTCTGCCACGGGCCCGGGATCCCAAATCCAGATTGCCTAAAATTTTTCCGGGATGTCAAATACGGCCTAAGGAACCATATTAACCGCCCCGCCATAACTAAAGTACATTTTTTGGCATTTTACGGCCATAAAACTGGAATTTCGCGCGAGTCCCAAATTTTTGTGTGCTATAGCCCACGCCTTCCGTCGTGGGCCCGGGACCCCGGACCCGAATTGCATAAAATTTTTGCGGGATATCGAATACGGCCTAAGGAAACATATTCACCGCCCCGCCATGATCAAATTATGTTTTTTGGCGTTTTACGGCCATAAAACTGGAATTCCACGCGAGTCCCAAATTTTCGTGTGCTATAGCCCACGCCTTCCGCCGTGGGCCCGGGACCCTAGATCCGGATCGCCTAAAATTTTTTAGGGATGTCAAATACGGCCTAAGGAACCATATTCACCTCCCCGCCATGACCAAATTATGTTTTTTGGCATTTTACGGCCATATAACTGGAATTTCGCGCGAGTCCCAAATTTTCGTGTGCTATAGCCCATGCCTTCCGCCGTGGGCCCGGGACCCCGGACCCGGATCACCTAAACTTTTTCCGGGACGTGGAATACGGCTTAAGAAACCATATTCACCGCCCTTCCATGACCAAATTACGTTTTTTGGCATTTTACGGCCATTAAATTGGAAATTCGCGGGAGTACCAAATTTTCATGTGCTATAGCCCACGCCTTCCGTCGTGGGCCCGGGACCCCGGACCCGAATTGCCTAAAATTTTTGCGGGATGTCGAATACGGCCTAAGGAAACATATTCCACCGCCCTGCCATGATCAAATTATGTTTTTTGGCATTTTACGGCCATAAAACTGGAATTCCGCGCGAGTCCCAAATTTTCGTGTGCTATAGCCCATGGCTTCCGCCGTGGGCCCGGGACCCCAGATCCGGATCGCCTAAAATTTTTCAGGGATATCAAATACGGCCTAAGAAACCATATTCACCTCCCCGCCATGATCAAATTATGTTTGTTGGCATTTTACGGCCATAAAACTGGAATTCCGCGCGAGTCCCAAATTTTCGTGTGCTATAGCCCACGCCTTCCGCCGTGGGCCCGGGACCCCGGACCCGGATCGCCTAAAAATTTTTAGGGATGTCAAATACGGCCTAAGGAACCATATTCACCTCCCCGCCATGACCAAATTATGTTTTTTGGCATTTTACGGCCATATAACTGGAATTCCGCGCGAGTCCCAAATTTTCGTGTGCTATAGCCCATGCCTTCCGCCGTGGGCCCGGGACCCCGGACCCGGATCACCTAAACTTTTTCCGGGACGTGGAATACGGCTTAAGAAACCATATTCACCGCCCTTCCATGACCAAATTACGTTTTTTGTCATTTTACGGCCATTAAATTGGAAATTCGCGGGAGTACCAAATTTTCATGTGCTATAGCCCACGCCTTCCGTCGTGGGCCCGGGACCCCGGACCCGAATTGCCTAAAATTTTTGCGGGATGTCGAATACGGCCTAAGGAAACATATTCACCGCCCCGCCATGATCAAATTATGTTTTTTGGCATTTTACGGCCATAAAACTGGAATTCCGCGCGAGTCCCAAATTTTCGTGTGCTATAGCCCATGGCTTCCGCCGTGGGCCCGGGACCCCAGATCCGGATCGCCTAAAATTTTTCAGGGATGTCAAATACGGCCTAAGAAACCATATTCACCTCCCCGCCATGATCAAATTATGTTTGTTGGCATTTTACGGCCATAAAACTGGAATTCCGCGCGAGTCCCAAATTTTCGTGTGCTATAGCCCACGCCTTCCGCCGTGGGCCCGGGACCCCAAATCCGGATCGCCTAAAATTTTTCAGGGATGTCAAATACGGCCTAAGGAACCATATTCACCTCCCCTCCATGACCAAATTATGCTTTTTGGCATTTTACGGCCATATAACTGGAATTCCGCGCGAGTCCCAAATTTTCGTGTGCTATAGCCCACGCCTTCCGCCGTGGGCCCGGGACCCCAAATCCGGATCGCCTAAAATTTTTCAGGGATGTCAAATACGGCCTAAGGAACCATATTCACCTCCCCGCCATGACCAAATTGTGTTTTTTGGCATTTTACGGCCATATAACTGGAATTCCGCGCGAGTCCCAAATTTTCGTGTGCTATAGCCCACGCCTTCCGCCGTGGGCCCGGGACCCCGGACCCGAATTGACAAAAATTTTTCCAAGATGTCGAATACAGCCTAAGGAAACATATTCACTGCCCCGCCTTTATAAAATTATGTTTTTTGGAATTTTACGGTGATAAAACTGGAATTCCGCGCGAGTCCCAAATTTTCGTGTACTATAGCCCACGCCTTCTGCCACGGGCCCGGGACCCCAAATCCAGATTGCCTAAAATTTTTCGGGATGTCAAATACGGCCTAAGGAACCATATTCACCGCCCCGCCATGATCAAATTATGTTTTTTGGCGTTTTACGGCCATAAAACTGGAATTCCGCGCGAGTCCCAAATTTTCGTGTGCTATAGCCCACGCCTTCCGCCGTGGGCCCGGGACCCCAGATCCGGATCACCTAAAATTTTTCAGGGATGTCAAATACGGCCTAAGGAACCATATTCACCTCCCCTCCATGACCAAATTATGTTTTTTGGCATTTTACGGCCATATAACTGGAATTCCGCGCGAGTCCCAAATTTTCGTGTGCTATAGCCCATGCCTTCCGCCGTGGGCCCGGGACCCCGGACCCGGATCACCTAAACTTTTTCCGGGACGTGGAATACGGCTTAAGAAACCATATTCACCGCCCTTCCATGACCAAATTACGTTTTTTGGCATTTTACGGCCATTAAATTGGAAATTCGCGGGAGTACCAAATTTTCATGTGCTATAGCCCACGCCTTCCGTCGTGGGCCCGGGACCCCGGACCCGAATTGCCTAAAATTTTTGCGGGATGTCGAATACGGCCTAAGGAAACATATTCACCGCCCCGCCATGATCAAATTATGTATTTTGGCATTTTACGGCCATAAAACTGGAATTCCGCGCGAGTCCCAAATTTTCGTGTGCTATAGCCCATGGCTTCCGCCGTGGGCCCGGGACCCCAGATCCGGATCGCCTAAAATTTTTCAGGGATGTCAAATACGGCCTAAGAAACCATATTCACCTCCCCGCCATGATCAAATTATGTTTGTTGGCATTTTACGGCCATAAAACTGGAATTCCGCGCGAGTCCCAAATTTTCGTGTGCTATAGCCCACGCCATCCGCCGTGGGCCCGGGACCCCAAATCCGGATCGCCTAAAATTTTTCAGGGATGTCAAATACGGCCTAAGGAACCATATTCACCTCCCCTCCATGACCAAATTATGTTTTTTGGCATTTTACGGCCATATAACTGGAATTCCGCGCGAGTCCCAAATTTTCGTGTGCTATAGCCCACGCCTTCCGCCGTGGGCCCGGGACCCCGGACCCGAATTGACAAATTTTTTTTTAAGATGTCGAATACAGCCTAAGGAAACATATTCACTGCCCCGCCTTTATAAAATTATGTTTTTTGGAATTTTACGGTGATAAAACTGGAATTCCGCGCGAGTCCCAAATTTTCGTGTGCTATAGCCCACGCCTTCTGCCACGGGCCCGGGACCCCAAATCCAGATTGCCTAAAATTTTTCCGGGATGTCAAATACGGCCTAAGGAACCATATTCACCGCCCCGCTATAACAAAATTACATTTTTTGGCATTTTACGGCCATAAAACTGGAATTTCGCGCGAGTACCAAATATTTGTGTGCTATAGCCCACGCCTTCCGCCGTGGGCCCGGGACCCCAGACCCGAATTGCCTAAAAATTTTCCGGGATGTCGAATACGGCCTAAGAAACCATATTCACTGCCCCTCCATGACCAAATTATGTTTTTTGGCATTTTATGGACATAAAACTGGAATTCCGCGCGAGTCCCAAATTTTCGTGTGCTATAGCCCACGCCTTCTGCCACGGGCCCGGGATCCCAAATCCAGATTGCCTAAAATTTTTCCGGGATGTCAAATACGGCCTAAGGAACCATATTAACCGCCCCGCCATAACTAAAGTACATTTTTTGGCATTTTACGGCCATAAAACTGGAATTTCGCGCGAGTCCCAAATTTTTGTGTGCTATAGCCCACGCCTTCCGTCGTGGGCCCGGGACCCCGGACCCGAATTGCATAAAATTTTTGCGGGATATCGAATACGGCCTAAGGAAACATATTCACCGCCCCTCCATGATCAAATTATGTTTTTTGGCGTTTTACGGCCATAAAACTGGAATTCCGCGCGAGTCCCAAATTTTCGTGTGCTATAGCCCACGCCTTCCGCCGTGGGCCCGGGACCCCAGATCCGGATCGCCTAAAAATTTTTAGGGATGTCAAATACGGCCTAAGGAACCATATTCACCTCCCCGCCATGACCAAATTATGTTTTTTGGCATTTTACGGCCATATAACTGGAATTCCGCGCGAGTCCCAAATTTTCGTGTGCTATAGCCCATGCCTTCCGCCGTGGGCCCGGGACCCCGGACCCGGATCACCTAAACTTTTTCCGGGACGTGGAATACGGCTTAAGAAACCATATTCACCGCCCTTCCATGACCAAATTACGTTTTTTGGCATTTTACGGCCATTAAATTGGAAATTCGCGGGAGTACCAAATTTTCATGTGCTATAGCCCACGCCTTCCGTCGTGGGCCCGGGACCCCGGACCCGAATTGCCTAAAATTTTTGCGGGATGTCGAATACGGCCTAAGGAAACATATTCACCGCCCTGCCATGATCAAATTATGTTTTTTGGCATTTTACGGCCATAAAACTGGAATTCCGCGCGAGTCCCAAATTTTCGTGTGCTATAGCCCATGGCTTCCGCCGTGGGCCCGGGACCCCAGATCCGGATCGCCTAAAATTTTTCAGGGATGTCAAATACGGCCTAAGAAACCATATTCACCTCCCCGCCATGATCAAATTATGTTTGTTGGCATTTTACGGCCATAAAACTGGAATTCCGCGCGAGTCCCAAATTTTCGTGTGCTATAGCCCACGCCATCCGCCGTGGGCCCGGGACCCCAAATCCGGATCGCCTAAAATTTTTCAGGGATGTCAAATACGGCCTAAGGAACCATATTCACCTCCCCTCCATGACCAAATTATGTTTTTTGGCATTTTACGGCCATATAACTGGAATTCCGCGCGAGTCCCAAATTTTCGTGTGCTATAGCCCACGCCTTCCGCCGTGGGCCCGGGACCCCGGACCCGAATTGACAAATTTTTTTTTAAGATGTCGAATACAGCCTAAGGAAACATATTCACTGCCCCGCCTTTATAAAATTATGTTTTTTGGAATTTTACGGTGATAAAACTGGAATTCCGCGCGAGTCCCAAATTTTCGTGTGCTATAGCCCACGCCTTCTGCCACGGGCCCGGGACCCCAAATCCAGATTGCCTAAAATTTTTCCGGGATGTCAAATACGGCCTAAGGAACCATATTCACCGCCCCGCTATAACAAAATTACATTTTTTGGCATTTTACGGCCATAAAACTGGAATTTCGCGCGAGTACCAAATATTTGTGTGCTATAGCCCACGCCTTCCGCCGTGGGCCCGGGACCCCAGACCCGAATTGCCTAAAAATTTTCCGGGATGTCGAATACGGCCTAAGAAACCATATTCACTGCCCCTCCATGACCAAATTATGTTTTTTGGCATTTTATGGACATAAAACTGGAATTCCGCGCGAGTCCCAAATTTTCGTGTGCTATAGCCCACGCCTTCTGCCACGGGCCCGGGATCCCAAATCCAGATTGCCTAAAATTTTTCCGGGATGTCAAATACGGCCTAAGGAACCATATTAACCGCCCCGCCATAACTAAAGTACATTTTTTGGCATTTTACGGCCATAAAACTGGAATTTCGCGCGAGTCCCAAATTTTTGTGTGCTATAGCCCACGCCTTCCGTCGTGGGCCCGGGACCCCGGACCCGAATTGCATAAAATTTTTGCGGGATATCGAATACGGCCTAAGGAAACATATTCACCGCCCCTCCATGATCAAATTATGTTTTTTGGCGTTTTACGGCCATAAAACTGGAATTCCGCGCGAGTCCCAAATTTTCGTGTGCTATAGCCCACGCCTTCCGCCGTGGGCCCGGGACCCCAGATCCGGATCGCCTAAAAATTTTTAGGGATGTCAAATACGGCCTAAGGAACCATATTCACCTCCCCGCCATGACCAAATTATGTTTTTTGGCATTTTACGGCCATATAACTGGAATTCCGCGCGAGTCCCAAATTTTCGTGTGCTATAGCCCATGCCTTCCGCCGTGGGCCCGGGACCCCGGACCCGGATCACCTAAACTTTTTCCGGGACGTGGAATACGGCTTAAGAAACCATATTCACCGCCCTTCCATGACCAAATTACGTTTTTTGGCATTTTACGGCCATTAAATTGGAAATTCGCGGGAGTACCAAATTTTCATGTGCTATAGCCCACGCCTTCCGTCGTGGGCCCGGGACCCCGGACCCGAATTGCCTAAAATTTTTGCGGGATGTCGAATACGGCCTAAGGAAACATATTCACCGCCCTGCCATGATCAAATTATGTTTTTTGGCATTTTACGGCCATAAAACTGGAATTCCGCGCGAGTCCCAAATTTTCGTGTGCTATAGCCCATGGCTTCCGCCGTGGGCCCGGGACCCCAGATCCGGATCGCCTAAAATTTTTCAGGGATGTCAAATACGGCCTAAGAAACCATATTCACCTCCCCGCCATGATCAAATTATGTTTGTTGGCATTTTACGGCCATAAAACTGGAATTCCGCGCGAGTCCCAAATTTTCGTGTGCTATAGCCCACGCCTTCCGCCGTGGGCCCGGGACCCCAAATCCGGATCGCCTAAAATTTTTCAGGGATGTCAAATACGGCCTAAGGAACCATATTCACCTCCCCTCCATGACCAAATTATGTTTTTTGGCATTTTACGGCCATATAACTGGAATTCCGCGCGAGTTCCAAATTTTCGTGTGCTATAGCCCACGCCTTCCGCCGTGGGCCCGGGACCCCGGACCCGAATTGACAAAAAATTTTTTAAGATGTCGAATACAGCCTAAGAAAACATATTCACTGCCCCGCCTTTATAAAATTATGTTTTTTGGAATTTTACGGTGATAAAACTGGAATTCCGCGCGAGTCCCAAATTTTCGTGTGCTATAGCCCACGCCTTCTGCCACGAGCCCGGGACCCCAAATCCAGATTGCCTAAAATTTTTCGGGATGTCAAATACGGCCTAAGGAACCGTATTCACCGCCCAGCCATGATCAAATTATGTTTTTTGGCGTTTTACGGCCATAAAACTGGAATTCCGCGCGAGTCCCAAATTTTCGTGTGCTATAGCCCACGCCTTCCGCCGTGGGCCCGGGACCCCAGATCCGGATCGCCTAAAAATTTTTAGGGATGTCAAATACGGCCTAAGGAACCATATTCACCTCCCCGCCATGACCAAATTATGTTTTTTGGCATTTTACGGCCATATAACTGGAATTCCGCGCGAGTCCCAAATTTTCGTGTGCTATAGCCCATGCCTTCCGCCGTGGGCCCGGGACCCCGGACCCGGATCACCCCAACTTTTTCCGGGACGTGGAATACGGCTTAAGAAACCATATTCACCGCCCTTCCATGACCAAATTACGTTTTTTGGCATTTTACGGCCATTAAATTGGAAATTCGCGGGAGTACCAAATTTTCATGTGCTATAGCCCACGCCTTCCGTCGTGGGCCCGGGACCCCGGACCCGAATTGCCTAAAATTTTTGCGGGATGTCGAATACGGCCTAAGGAAACATATTCACCGCCCTGCCATGATCAAATTATGTTTTTTGGCATTTTACGGCCATAAAACTGGAATTCCGCGCGAGTCCCAAATTTTCGTGTGCTATAGCCCATGGCTTCCGCCGTGGGCCCGGGACCCCAGATCCGGATCGCCTAAAATTTTTCAGGGATGTCAAATACGGCCTAAGAAATCATATTCACCTCCCCGCCATGATCAAATTATGTTTGTTGGCATTTTACGGCCATAAAACTGGAATTCCGCGCGAGTCCCAAATTTTCGTGTGCTATAGCCCACGCCTTCCGCCGTGGGCCCGGGACCCCAAATCCGGATCGCCTAAAATTTTTCAGGGATGTCAAATACGGCCTAAGGAACCATATTCACCTCCCCTCCATGACCAAATTATGTTTTTTGGCATTTTACGGCCATATAACTGGAATTCCGCGCGAGTCCCAAATTTTCGTGTGCTATAGCCCACGCCTTCCGCCGTGGGCCCGGGACCCCGGACCCGAATTGACAAAAAATTTTCCAAGATGTCGAATACAGCCTAAGGAAACATATTCACTGCCCCGCCTTTATAAAATTATGTTTTTTGGAATTTTACGGTGATAAAACTGGAATTCCGCGCGAGTCCCAAATTTTCGTGTGCTATAGCCCACGCCTTCTGCCACGGGCCCGGGACCCCAAATCCAGATTGCCTAAAATTTTTCCGGGATGTCAAATACGGCCTAAGGAACCATATTCACCGCCCCGCCATAACAAAATTACATTTTTTGGCATTTTACGGCCATAAAACTGGAATTTCGCGCGAGTACCAAATATTTGTGTGCTATAGCCCACGCCTTCCGCCGTGGGCCCGGGACCCCAGACCCGAATTGCCTAAAAATTTTCCGGGATGTCGAATACGGCCTAAGAAACCATATTCACTGCCCCTCCATGACCAAATTATGTTTTTTGGCATTTTATGGACATAAAACTGGAATTCCGCGCGAGTCCCAAATTTTCGTGTGCTATAGCCCACGCCTTCTGCCACGGGCCCGGGATCCCAAATCCAGATTGCCTAAAATTTTTCCGGGATGTCAAATACGGCCTAAGGAACCATATTAACCGCCCCGCCATAACTAAAGTACATTTTTTGGCATTTTACGGCCATAAAACTGGAATTTCGCGCGAGTCCCAAATTTTTGTGTGCTATAGCCCACGCCTTCCGTCGTGGGCCCGGGACCCCGGACCCGAATTGCATAAAATTTTTGCGGGATATCGAATACGGCCTAAGGAAACATATTCACCGCCCCTCCATGATCAAATTATGTTTTTTGGCGTTTTACGGCCATAAAACTGGAATTCCGCGCGAGTCCCAAATTTTCGTGTGCTATAGCCCACGCCTTCCGCCGTGGGCCCGGGACCCCAGATCCGGATCGCCTAAAAATTTTTAGGGATGTCAAATACGGCCTAAGGAACCATATTCACCTCCCCGCCATGACCAAATTATGTTTTTTGGCATTTTACGGCCATATAACTGGAATTCCGCGCGAGTCCCAAATTTTCGTGTGCTATAGCCCATGCCTTCCGCCGTGGGCCCGGGACCCCGGACCCGGATCACCTAAACTTTTTCCGGGACGTGGAATACGGCTTAAGAAACCATATTCACCGCCCTTCCATGACCAAATTACGTTTTTTGGCATTTTACGGCCATTAAATTGGAAATTCGCGGGAGTACCAAATTTTCATGTGCTATAGCCCACGCCTTCCGTCGTGGGCCCGGGACCCCGGACCCGAATTGCCTAAAATTTTTGCGGGATGTCGAATACGGCCTAAGGAAACATATTCACCGCCCTGCCATGATCAAATTATGTTTTTTGGCATTTTACGGCCATAAAACTGGAATTCCGCGCGAGTCCCAAATTTTCGTGTGCTATAGCCCATGGCTTCCGCCGTGGGCCCGGGACCCCAGATCCGGATCGCCTAAAATTTTTCAGGGATGTCAAATACGGCCTAAGAAACCATATTCACCTCCCCGCCATGATCAAATTATGTTTGTTGGCATTTTACGGCCATAAAACTGGAATTCCGCGCGAGTCCCAAATTTTCGTGTGCTATAGCCCACGCCTTCCGCCGTGGGCCCGGGACCCCAAATCCGGATCGCCTAAAATTTTTCAGGGATGTCAAATACGGCCTAAGGAACCATATTCACCTCCCCTCCATGACCAAATTATGTTTTTTGGCATTTTACGGCCATATAACTGGAATTCCGCGCGAGTTCCAAATTTTCGTGTGCTATAGCCCACGCCTTCCGCCGTGGGCCCGGGACCCCGGACCCGAATTGACAAAAAATTTTTTAAGATGTCGAATACAGCCTAAGAAAACATATTCACTGCCCCGCCTTTATAAAATTATGTTTTTTGGAATTTTACGGTGATAAAACTGGAATTCCGCGCGAGTCCCAAATTTTCGTGTGCTATAGCCCACGCCTTCTGCCACGAGCCCGGGACCCCAAATCCAGATTGCCTAAAATTTTTCGGGATGTCAAATACGGCCTAAGGAACCGTATTCACCGCCCAGCCATGATCAAATTATGTTTTTTGGCGTTTTACGGCCATAAAACTGGAATTCCGCGCGAGTCCCAAATTTTCGTGTGCTATAGCCCACGCCTTCCGCCGTGGGCCCGGGACCCCAGATCCGGATCGCCTAAAAATTTTTAGGGATGTCAAATACGGCCTAAGGAACCATATTCACCTCCCCGCCATGACCAAATTATGTTTTTTGGCATTTTACGGCCATATAACTGGAATTCCGCGCGAGTCCCAAATTTTCGTGTGCTATAGCCCATGCCTTCCGCCGTGGGCCCGGGACCCCGGACCCGGATCACCCCAACTTTTTCCGGGACGTGGAATACGGCTTAAGAAACCATATTCACCGCCCTTCCATGACCAAATTACGTTTTTTGGCATTTTACGGCCATTAAATTGGAAATTCGCGGGAGTACCAAATTTTCATGTGCTATAGCCCACGCCTTCCGTCGTGGGCCCGGGACCCCGGACCCGAATTGCCTAAAATTTTTGCGGGATGTCGAATACGGCCTAAGGAAACATATTCACCGCCCTGCCATGATCAAATTATGTTTTTTGGCATTTTACGGCCATAAAACTGGAATTCCGCGCGAGTCCCAAATTTTCGTGTGCTATAGCCCATGGCTTCCGCCGTGGGCCCGGGACCCCAGATCCGGATCGCCTAAAATTTTTCAGGGATGTCAAATACGGCCTAAGAAATCATATTCACCTCCCCGCCATGATCAAATTATGTTTGTTGGCATTTTACGGCCATAAAACTGGAATTCCGCGCGAGTCCCAAATTTTCGTGTGCTATAGCCCACGCCTTCCGCCGTGGGCCCGGGACCCCAAATCCGGATCGCCTAAAATTTTTCAGGGATGTCAAATACGGCCTAAGGAACCATATTCACCTCCCCTCCATGACCAAATTATGTTTTTTGGCATTTTACGGCCATATAACTGGAATTCCGCGCGAGTCCCAAATTTTCGTGTGCTATAGCCCACGCCTTCCGCCGTGGGCCCGGGACCCCGGACCCGAATTGACAAAAAATTTTCCAAGATGTCGAATACAGCCTAAGAAAACATATTCACTGCCCCGCCTTTATAAAATTATGTTTTTTGGAATTTTACGGTGATAAAACTGGAATTCCGCGCGAGTCCCAAATTTTCGTGTGCTATAGCCCACGCCTTCTGCCACGAGCCCGGGACCCCAAATCCAGATTGCCTAAAATTTTTCGGGATGTCAAATACGGCCTAAGGAACCGTATTCACCGCCCAGCCATGATCAAATTATGTTTTTTGGCGTTTTACGGCCATAAAACTGGAATTCCGCGCGAGTCCCAAATTTTCGTGTGCTATAGCCCACGCCTTCCGCCGTGGGCCCGGGACCCCAGATCCGGATCGCCTAAAAATTTTTAGGGATGTCAAATACGGCCTAAGGAACCATATTCACCTCCCCGCCATGACCAAATTATGTTTTTTGGCATTTTACGGCCATATAACTGGAATTCCGCGCGAGTCCCAAATTTTCGTGTGCTATAGCCCATGCCTTCCGCCGTGGGCCCGGGACCCCGGACCCGGATCACCTAAACTTTTTCCGGGACGTGGAATACGGCTTAAGAAACCATATTCACCGCCCTTCCATGACCAAATTACGTTTTTTGGCATTTTACGGTCATTAAATTGGAAATTCGCGGGAGTACCAAATTTTCATGTGCTATAGCCCACGCCTTCCGTCGTGGGCCCGGGACCCCGGACCCGAATTGCCTAAAATTTTTGCGGGATGTCGAATACGGCCTAAGGAAACATATTCACCGCCCCGCCATGATCAAATTATGTTTTTTGGCATTTTACGGCCATAAAACTGGAATTCCGCGCGAGTCCCAAATTTTCGTGTGCTATAGCCCATGGCTTCCGCCGTGGGCCCGGGACCCCAGATCCGGATCGCCTAAAATTTTTCAGGGATGTCAAATACGGCCTAAGAAACCATATTCACCTCCCCGCCATGATCAAATTATGTTTGTTGGCATTTTACGGCCATAAAACTGGAATTCCGCGCGAGTCCCAAATTTTCGTGTGCTATAGCCCACGCCTTCCGCCGTGGGCCCGGGACCCCAAATCCGGATCGCCTAAAATTTTTCAGGGATGTCAAATACGGCCTAAGGAACCATATTCACCTCCCCTCCATGACCAAATTATGTTTTTTGGCATTTTACGGCCATATAACTGGAATTCCGCGCGAGTCCCAAATATTCGTGTGCTATAGCCCACGCCTTCCGCCGTGGGCCCGGGACCCCAAATCCGGATCGCCTAAAATTTTTCAGGGATGTCAAATACGGCCTAAGGAACCATATTCACCTCCCCGCCATGACCAAATTGTGTTTTTTGGCATTTTACGGCCATATAACTGGAATTCCGCGCGAGTCCCAAATTTTCGTGTGCTATAGCCCACGCCTTCCGCCGTGGGCCCGGGACCCCGGACCCGAATTGACAAAAAATTTTCCAAGATGTCGAATACAGCCTAAGGAAACATATTCACTGCCCCGCCTTTATAAAATTATGTTTTTTGGAATTTTACGGTGATAAAACTGGAATTCCGCGCGAGTCCCAAATTTTCGTGTACTATAGCCCACGCCTTCTGCCACGGGCCCGGGACCCCAAATCCAGATTGCCTAAAATTTTTCGGGATGTCAAATACGGCCTAAGGAACCATATTCACCGCCCCGCCATGATCAAATTATGTTTTTTGGCGTTTTACGGCCATAAAACTGGAATTCCGCGCGAGTCCCAAATTTTCGTGTGCTATAGCCCACGCCTTCCGCCGTGGGCCCGGGACCCCAGATCCGGATCACCTAAATTTTTTTAGGGATGTCAAATACGGCCTAAGGAACCATATTCACCTCCCCGCCATGACCAAATTATGTTTTTTGGCATTTTACGGCCATATAACTGGAATTCCGCGCGAGTCCCAAATTTTCGTGTGCTATAGCCCATGCCTTCCGCCGTGGGCCCGGGACCCCGGACCCGGATCACCTAAACTTTTTCCGGGACGTGGAATACGGCTTAAGAAACCATATTCACCGCCCTTCCATGACCAAATTACGTTTTTTGGCATTTTACGGCCATTAAATTGGAAATTCGCGGGAGTACCAAATTTTCATGTGCTATAGCCCACGCCTTCCGTCGTGGGCCCGGGACCCCGGACCCGAATTGCCTAAAATTTTTGTGGGATGTCGAATACGGCCTAAGGAAACATATTCACCGCCCCTCCATGATCAAATTATGTTTTTAGCGTTTTACGGCCATAAAACTGGAACTCCGCGCGAGTCCCAAATTTTCGTGTGCTATAGCCCATGGCTTCCGCCGTGGGCCCGGGACCCCAGATCCGGATCGCCTAAAATTTTTCAGGGATGTCAAATACGGCCTAAGGAACCATATTCACCTCCCCGCCATGACCAAATTATGTTTTTTGGCATTTTACGGCCATATAACTGGAATTCCGCGCGAGTCCCAAATTTTCGTGTGCTATAGCCCCCGCCTTCCGCCGTGGGCCCGGGACCCCGGACCCGAATTGACAAAAAATTTTCCAAGATGTCGAATACAGCCTAAGGAAACATATTCACTGCCCCGCCTTTATAAATTATGTTTTTTGGAATTTTATGGTGATAAAACTGGAATTCCGCGCGAGTCCCAAATTTTCGTGTGCTATAGCCCACGCCTTCTTCCACGGGCCCGGGACCCCAAATCCAGATTGCCTAAAATTTTTCCGGGATGTCAAATACGGCCTAAGGAACCATATTCACCGCCCCGCCATGACAAAATTACATTTTTTGGCATTTTACGGCCATAAAACTGGAATTTCGCGCGAGTCCCAAATTTTTGTGTGCTATAGCCCACGCCTTCCGCCGTGGGCCCGGGACCCCGGACCCGAATTGCCTAAAAATTTTCCGGGATGTTGAATACGGCCTAAGGAACCATATTCACTGCCCCGCCATGACCAAATTATGTTTTTTGGCATTTTATGGACATAAAACTGGAATTCCGCGCGAGTCCCAAATTTTCGTGTGCTATAGCCCACGCCTTCTGCCACGGGCCCGGGACCCCAAATCCAGATTGCCTAAAATTTTTCCGGGATGTCAAATACGGCCTAAGGAACCATATTCACCGCCCCTCCATAACTAAATTACATTTTTTGGCATTTTACGGCCATAAAACTGGAATTTCGCGCGAGTCCCAAATTTTTGTGTGCTATAGCCCACGCCTTCCGTCGTGGGCCCGGGACCCCGGACCCGAATTGCCTAAAATTTTTGCGGGATGTCGAATACGGCCTAAGGAAACATATTCACCGCCACGCCATGATCAAATTATGTTTTTTGGCGTTTTACGGCCATAAAACTGGAATTCCGCGCGAGTCCCAAATTTTCGTGTGCTATAGCCCACGCCTTCCGCCGTGGGCCCGGGACCCCAGATCCGGATCGTCTAAAATTTTTAGGGATGTCAAATACGGCCTAAGGAACCATATTCACCTCCCCGCCATGACCAAATTATGTTTTTTGGCATTTTACGGCCATATAACTGGAATTCCGCGCGAGTCCCAAATTTTCGTGTGCTATAGCCCATGCCTTCCGCCGTGGGCCCGGGACCCCGGACCCGAATTGACAAAAAAATTTCCAAGATGTCGAATACAGCCTAAGGAAACATATTCACTGCCCTGCCTTTATAAAATTATGTTTTTTGGAATTTTACGGTGATAAAACTGGAATTCCGCGCGAGTCCCAAATCTTCGTGTGCTATAGCCCATGCCTTCTGCCACGGGCCCGGGACCCCGGATCCGGATCGCCTAAAATTTTTCCGGGATGTCAAATACGGCCTAAGGAACCATATTCACCGCCCCGCCATGACAAAATTACATTTTTTGGCATTTTACGGCCATAAAACTGGAATTTCGCGCGAGTCCCAAATTTTTGTGTGCTATAGCCCACGCCTTCCGCCATGGGCCCGGGACCCCGGACCCGAATTGCCTAAAAATTTTCCGGGATGTCGAATACGGCCTAAGGAACCATATTCACTGCCCCGCCATGACCAAATTATGTTTTTTGGCATTTTATGGACATAAAACTGGAATTCCGCGCGAGTCCCAAATTTTCGTGTGCTATAGCCCACGCCTTCTGCCACGGGCCCGGGACCCCAAATCCAGATTGCCTAAAATTTTTCCGGGATGTCAAATACGGCCTAAGGAACCATATTCACCGCCCCTCCATAACTAAATTACATTTTTTGGCATTTTACGGCCATAAAACTGGAATTTCGCGCGAGTCCCAAATTTTTGTGTGCTATAGCCCACGCCTTCCGTCGTGGGCCCGGGACCCCGGACCCGAATTGCCTAAAATTTTTGCGGGATGTCGAATACGGCCTAAGGAAACATATTCACCGCCACGCCATGATCAAATTATGTTTTTTGGCGTTTTACGGCCATAAAACTGGAATTCCGCGCGAGTCCCAAATTTTCGTGTGCTATAGCCCACGCCTTCCGCCGTGGGCCCGGGACCCCAGATCCGGATCGTCTAAAATTTTTAGGGATGTCAAATACGGCCTAAGGAACCATATTCACCTCCCCGCCATGACCAAATTATGTTTTTTGGCATTTTACGGCCATATAACTGGAATTCCGCGCGAGTCCCAAATTTTCGTGTGCTATAGCCCCCGCCTTCCGCCGTGGGCCCGGGACCCCGGACCCGAATTGACAAAAAAATTTCCAAGATGTCGAATACAGCCAAAGGAAACATATTCACTGCCCTGCCTTTATAAAATTATGTTTTTTGGAATTTTACGGTGATAAAACTGGAATTCCGCGCGAGTCCCAAATCTTCGTGTGCTATAGCCCATGCCTTCTGCCACGGGCCCGGGACCCCGGATCCGGATCGCCTAAAATTTTTCCGGGATGTCAAATACGGCCTAAGGAACCATATTCACCGCCCCGCCATGACAAAATTACATTTTTTGGCATTTTACGGCCATAAAACTGGAATTTCGCGCGAGTCCCAAATTTTTGTGTGCTATAGCCCACGCCTTCCGCCATGGGCCCGGGACCCCGGACCCGAATTGCCTAAAAATTTTCCGGGATGTCGAATACGGCCTAAGGAACCATATTCACTGCCCCGCCATGACCAAATTATGTTTTTTGGCATTTTATGGACATAAAACTGGAATTCCGCGCGAGTCCCAAATTTTCGTGTGCTATAGCCCACGCCTTCTGCCACGGGCCCGGGACCCCAAATCCAGATTGCCTAAAATTTTTCCGGGATGTCAAATACGGCCTAAGGAACCATATTCACCGCCCCTCCATAACTAAATTACATTTTTTGGCATTTTACGGCCATAAAACTGGAATTTCGCGCGAGTCCCAAATTTTTGTGTGCTATAGCCCACGCCTTCCGTCGTGGGCCCGGGACCCCGGACCCGAATTACCTAAAATTTTTGCGGGATGTCGAATACGGACTAAGGAAACATATTCACCGCCCCGCCATGATCAAATTATGTTTTTTGGCGTTTTACGGCCATAAAACTGGAATTCCGCGCGAGTCCCAAATTTTCGTGTGCTATAGCCCACGCCTTCCGCCGTGGGCCCGGGACCCCAGATCCGGATCGCCTAAAATTTTTCAGGGATGTCAAATACGGCCTAAGGAACCATATTCACCTCCCCGCCATGACCAAATTATGTTTTTTGGCATTTTACGGCCATTAAATTGGAAATTCGCGGGAGTACCAAATTTTCATGTGCTATAGCCCACGCCTTCCGTCGTGGGCCCGGGACCCCGGACCCGGATCACCTAAACTTTTTCCGGGACGTGGAATACGGCTTAAGAAACCATATTCACCGCCCTGCCATGACCAAATTACGCTTTTTGGCATTTTACGGCCATTAAATTGGAAATTCGCGGGAGTACCAAATTTTCATGTGCTATAGCCCACGCCTTCCGTCGTGGGCCCGGGACCCCGGACCCGGATCACCTAAACTTTTTCCGGGACGTGGAATACGGCTTAAGAAACCATATTCACCGCCCTGCCATGACCAAATTACGTTTTTTGGCATTTTACGGCCATTAAATTGGAAATTCGCGGGAGTACCAAATTTTCGTGTTCTATATCCCACGCCTTCCGCCGTGGCCCCGAGAACCCGGACCCGAATCGCCTAAAAATTTTCAGGGATGTCAAATACGGCCTAAGGAACCATATTCACCTCCCCTCCATGACCAAATTATGTTTTTTGGCATTTTACGGCCATATAACTGGAATTCCGCGCGAGTCCCAAATTTTCGTGTGCTATAGCCCACGCCTTCCGCCGTGGGCCCGGGACCCCGGACCCGAATTGACAAAAAATTTTCCAAGATGTCGAATACAGCCTAAGGAAACATATTCACTGCCCCGCCTTTATAAAATTATGTTTTTTGGAATTTTACGGTGATAAAACTGGAATTCCGCGCGAGTCCCAAATTTTCGTGTGCTATAGCCCACGCCTTCTGCCACGGGCCCGGGACCCCAAATCCAGATTGCCTAAAAATTTTCCGGGATGTTAAATACGGCCTAAGGAACCATACTCACTGCCCCGCCATGACAAAATTACATTTTTTGTCATTTTACGGCCATAAAACTGGAATTTCGCGCGAGTCCCAAATTTTTGTGTGCTATAGCCCACGCCTTCCGCCGTGGGCCCGGGACCCCAGACCCGAATTGCCTAAAAATTTTCCGGGATGTCGAATACGGCCTAAGGAACCATATTCACTGCCCCGCCATGACCAAATTATGTTTTTTGGCATTTTATGGACATAAAACTGGAATTCCGCGCGAGTCCCAAATTTTCGTGTGCTATAGCCCACGCCTTCTGCCACGGGCCCGGGATCCCAAATCCAGATTGCCTAAAATTTTTCCGGGATGTCAAATACGGCCTAAGGAACCATATTCACCGCCCCTCCATAACTAAATTACATTTTTTGGCATTTTACGGCCATAAAACTGGAATTTCACGCGAGTCCCAAATTTTTGTGTGCTATAGCCCACGCCTTCCGTCGTGGGCCCGGGACCCCGGACCCGAATTGCCTAAAATTTTTGCGGGATGTCGAATACGGCCTAAGGAAACATATTCACCGCCCCTCCATGATCAAATTATGTTTTTTGGCGTTTTACGGCCATAAAACTGGAATTCCGCACGAGTCCCAAATTTTCGTGTGCTATAGCCCACGCCTTCCGCCGTGGGCCCGGGACCCCAGATCCGGATCGCCTAAAATTTTTCATGGATGTCAAATACGGCCTAAGGAACCATATTCACCTCCCCGTCATGACCAAATTATGTTTTTTGGCATTTTACGGCCATATAACTGGAATTCCGCGCGAGTCCCAAATTTTCGTGTGCTATAGCCCATGCCTTCCGCCGTGGGCCCGGGACCCCGGACCCGGATCACCTAAACTTTTTCCGGGACGTGGAATACGGCTTAAGAAACCATATTCACCACCCTTCCATGACCAAATTACGTTTTTTGGCATTTTACGGCCATTAAATTGGAAATTGCGGGAGTACCAAATTTTCATGTGCTATAGCCCACGCCTTCCGTCGTGGGCCCGGGACCCCGGACCCGAATTGCCTAAAATTTTTGTGGGATGTCGAATACGGCCTAAGGAAGCATATTCACGCCCCGCCATGATCAAATTATGTTTTTTAGCGTTTTACGGCCATAAAACTGGAACTCCGCGCGAGTCCCAAATTTTTGTGTGCTATAGCCCATGGCTTCCGTCGTGGGCCCGGGACCCCAGATCCGGATCGCCTAAAATTTTTCATGGATGTCAAATACGGACTAAGGAACCATATTCACCTCCCCGCCATGATCAAATTATGTTTTTTGGCATTTTACGGCCATAAAACTGGAATTCCGCGCGAGTCCCAAATTTTCGTGTGCTATAGCCCACGCCTTCCGCCGTGGGCCCGGGACCCCAGATCCGGATCGCCTAAAAATTTTTCAGGGATGTCAAATACGGCCTAAGGAACCATATTCACCTCCCCTCCATGACCAAATTATGTTTTTTGGCATTTTACGGCCATATAACTGGAATTCCGCGCGAGTCCCAAATTTTCGTGTGCTATAGCCCACGCCTTCCGCCGTGGGCCCGGGACCCCGGACCCGGATCACCTAAACTTTTTTCGGGATGTGGAATACGGCTTAAGAAACCATATTCACCGCCCTGCCATGACCAAATTACGTTTTTTGGCATTTTACGGCCATTAAATTGGAAATTCGCGGGAGTACCAAATTTTCATGTGCTATAGCCCACGCCTTCCGTCGTGGGCCCGGGACCCCGGACCCGGATCACCTAAACTTTTTCGGGACGTGGAATACGGCTTAAGAAACCATATTCACCGCCCTGCCATGACCAAATTACGTTTTTTGGCATTTTACGGCTATTAAATTGGAAATTCGCGGGAGTATCAAATTTTCGTGTTCTATATCCCACGCCTTCCGCCGTGGCCCCGAGAACCCGGACCCGAATCGCCTAAAATTTTTCCGGGACGTCGAATAAGGCCTGAGGAACCATATTCACCGCCCCGCCATGACCAAATTATGTTTTTTGGCATTTTACGGCCATAAAACTGGAATTCCGTGCGAGTCCCAAATTTTCGTGTGTTATAGCCCACGCCTTCCGCCGTGGTCCTGGGACCTCGAACCCGAATCGCCTAAAAATTTTCCGGGACGACGAATACGGCCTAAGGAACCATATTCACTGCCCCGCCATGACCAAATTATGTTTTTTGGCATTTTATGGCCATAAAACTGGAATTTCGCGCGAGTCCTAAATTTTTGTGTGCTATAGCCCACGCCTTCCGTCGTGGGCCCGGGACCCCGGAGCCGAATTGCCTAAAATTTTTGCGGGATGTCGAATACGGCCTAAGGAAACATATTCACCGCCCCACCATGATCAAATTATGTTTTTTGGCGTTTTACGGCCATAAAACTGGAATTCCGCGCGAGTCCCAAATTTTCGTGTGCTATAGCCCACGCCTTCTGCCACGGGCCCGGGACCCCAAATCCAGATTGCCTAAAATTTTTCCGGGATGTCAAATACGGCCTAAGGAACCATATTCACCGCCCCTCCATAACTAAATTACATTTTTTGGCATTTTACGGCCATAAAACTGGAATTTCGCGCGAGTCCTAAATTTTTGTGTGCTATAGCCCACGCCTTCCGTCGTGGGCCCGGGACCCCGGACCCGAATTGCCTAAAATTTTTGCGGGATGTCGAATACGGCCTAAGGAAACATATTCACCGCCCCACCATGATCAAATTATGTTTTTTGGCGTTTTACGGCCATAAAACTGGAATTCCGCGCGAGTCCCAAATTTTCGTGTGCTATAGCCCACGCCTTCCGCCGTGGGCCCGGGACCCCAGATCCGGATCGCCTAAAATTTTTCAGGGATGTCAAATACGGCCTAAGGAACCATATTCACCTCCCCGCCATGACCAAATTATGTTTTTTGGCATTTTACGGCCATATAACTGGAATTTCGCGCGAGTCCCAAATTATCGTGTGCTATAGCTCACGCCTTCCGCCGTGGGCCCTGGACCCCGGACCCGGATCACCTAAACTTTTTCCGAGACGTGGAATACGGCTTAAGAAACCATATTCACCGCCCTGCCATGACCAAATTACGTTTTTTGGCATTTTACGGCCATTAAATTGGAAATTCGCGGGAGTACCAAATTTTCATGTGCTATAGCCCACGCCTTCCGTCGTAAGCCCGGGACCCCGGACCCGAATTGCCTAAAATTTTTGTGGGATGTCGAATACGGCCTAAGGAAACATATTCACGCCCCGCCATGATCAAATTATGTTTTTTAGCGTTTTACGGCCATAAAACCGGAACTCCGCGCGAGTCCCAAATTTTTGTGTGCTATAGCCCATGGCTTCCGCCGTGGGCCCGGGACCCCAGATCCGGATCGCCTAAAATTTTTCAGGGATGTCAAATACGGACTAAGGAACCATATTCACCTCCCCGCCATGATCAAATTATGTTTTTTGGCATTTTACGGCCATAAAACTGGAATTCCGCGCGAGTCCCAAATTTTCGTGTGCTATAGCCCACGCCTTCCGCCGTGGGCCCGGGACCCCAGATCCGGATCGCCTAAAATTTTTCAGGGATGTCAAATACGGCCTAAGGAACCATATTCACCTCCCCGCCATGACCAAATTATGTTTTTTGGCATTTTACGGCCATATAACTGGAATTCCGCGCGAGTCCCAAATTTTCGTGTGCTATAGCCCACGCCTTCCGCCGTGGGCCCGGGACCCCGGACCCGGATCACCTAAACTTTTTTCGGGATGTGGAATACGGCTTAAGAAACCATATTCACCGCCCTGCCATGACCAAATTACGTTTTTTGGCATTTTACGGCCATTAAATTGGAAATTCGCGGGAGTACCAAATTTTCATGTGCTATAGCCCACGCCTTCCGTCGTGGGCCCGGGACCCCGGACCCGGATCACCTAAACTTTTTTCGGGACGTGGAATACGGCTTAAGAAACCATATTCACCGCCCTGCCATGACCAAATTACGTTTTTTGGCATTTTACGGCCATTAAATTGGAAATTCGCGGGAGTATCAAATTTTCGTGTTCTATATCCCACGCCTTCCGCCGTGGCCCCGAGAACCCGGACCCGAATCGCCTAAAATTTTTCCGGGACGTCGAATAAGGCCTGAGGAACCATATTCACCGCCCCGCCATGACCAAATTATGTTTTTTGGCATTTTACGGCCATAAAACTGGAATTCCGTGCGAGTCCCAAATTTTCGTGTGCTATAGCCCACGCCTTCCGCCGTGGTCCTGGGACCTCGAACCCGAATCGCCTAAAAATTTTCCGGGACGACGAATACGGCCTAAGGAACCATATTCACTGCCCCGCCATGACCAAATTATGTTTTTTGGCATTTTATGGCCATAAAACTGGAATTTCGCGCGAGTCCTAAATTTTTGTGTGCTATAGCCCACGCCTTCCGTCGTGGGCCCGGGACCCCGGACCCGAATTGCCTAAAATTTTTGCGGGATGTCGAATACGGCCTAAGGAAACATATTCACCGCCCCACCATGATCAAATTATGTTTTTTGGCGTTTTACGGCCATAAAACTGGAATTCCGCGCGAGTCCCAAATTTTCGTGTGCTATAGCCCACGCCTTCCGCCGTGGGCCCGGGACCCCAGATCCGGATCGCCTAAAAATTTTTAGGGATGTCAAATACGGCCTAAGGAACCATATTCACCTCCCCGCCATGACCAAATTATGTTTTTTGGCATTTTACGGCCATATAACTGGAATTCCGCGCGAGTCCCAAATTTTCGTGTGCTATAGCCCACGCCTTCCGCCGTGGGCCCTGGACCCCGGACCCGGATCACCTAAACTTTTTTCGGGATGTGGAATACGGCTTAAGAAACCATATTCACCGCCCTGCCATGACCAAATTACGTTTTTTGGCATTTTACGGCCATTAAATTGGAAATTCGCGGGAGTACCAAATTTTCATGTGCTATAGCCCACGCCTTCCGTCGTAAGCCCGGGACCCCGGACCCGAATTGCCTAAAATTTTTGTAGGATGTCGAGTACGGCCTAAGGAAACATATTCACCGCCCCGCCATTATCAAATTATGTTTTTTGGCGTTTTACGGCCATAAAACTGGAATTCCGCGCGAGTCCTAAATTTTCGTGTGCTATAGCACACGCCTTCCGCCGTGGGCCCGGGACCCCGAACCCGAATCGCCTAATAATTTTCCGGGACATCAAATACGGCCTGAGGAACCATATTCACTACCCCGCCATGACAAAATTATGTTTTTGGCATTTTATGGCCGTAAAACTGTAATTCCGCGCGAGTCCCAAATTTTTGTGTGCTATAGCCCACGCCTTCCGCCGTGGGACCGGGACCCCAGACCCGAATTGACAAAAAATTTTCCGGGATGTCGAATACAGCCTAAGGAATTATATTCAATGCCCTGCCTTGATCAAATTATGTTTTTGGAATTTTACGGTGATAAAACAGGAATTCCGCGCTAGTCCCAAATTTTCGTGTGCTATAGCCCATGCCTTCTGCCACGGGCCCGGGGCCCCAAATCCAGATTGCCTAAATTTTTTCCGGGATGTCTAATACGGCCTAAGGAACCATATTCACCGCCCCGCCATGAATAAAATTTAATTTTTTGGCATTTTACGGCCATAAAACTGGAATTTCGCGCGAGTCCCAAATTTTTGTGTGCTATTGCCCACGCCTTCCGCCGTGGGCCCGGGACCCCGGACCCGAATTGCCTAAAAATTTTCCGGGATGTCGAATACGGCCTAAGGAAATATATTCACCGCCCCTCCATGATCAAATTATGTTTTTTGGCATTTTACGGCCATAAAACTGGAATTCTGCGCGAGTCCCAAATTTTCTTGTGCTATAGCCCACGCCTTCTGCCACGGGCCCGGGACCCCAAATCCAGATTGCCTAAAATTTTTCCGGGATGTCAAATACGGCCTAAGGAACCATATTCACCGCCCCGCCATGACAAAATTACATTTTTTGGCATTTTACGGCCATAAAACTGGAATTTCGCGCGAGTCCCAAATTTTTGTGTGCTATAGCCCACGCCTTCCGCCGTGGGCCCGGGACCCCAGACCCGAATTGCCTAAAAATTTTCCGGGATGTCGAATACGGCCTAAGGAACCATATTCACCGCCCCGCCATGACTAAATTACATTTTTTGGCATTTTACGGCCATAAAACTGGAATTCCGCGCGAGTCCCAAATCTTTGTGTGCTATAGCCCACGCCTTCCGCCGTGGGCCCGGGACCCCGGACCCGAATTGCCTAAAAATTTTCCGGGATGTCGAATACGGCCTAAGGAAACATATTCACTGCCCCACCATGATCAAATTATGTTTTTTGGCATTTTACGGCCATAAAACTGGAATTCCGCGCGAGTCCCAAATTTTCGTGTGCTATAGCCCACGCCTTCCGCCGTGGGCCCAGGACCCCAGATCCAGATCGCCTAAAAATTTTCAGGGATGTCAAATACGGCCTAAGGAACCATATTCACCGCCCCTCCATGACCAAATTATGTATTTTGGCATTTTACGGCCATAACACTAGAATTCCGCGCGAGTCCCAAATTTTCGTGTGCTATAGCCCACGCCTTCTGCCACGGGCCCGGGACCCCAAATCCAGATTGCCTAAAAATTTTTCGGGATGTCAAATACGGTCTTAGGAACCATATTCACCGCCCCGCCATGACAAAATTACATTTTTTGGCATTTTACGGCCATAAAACTGGAATTTCGCGCGAGTCCCAAATTTTTGTGTGCTATAGCCCACGCCTTCCGCCGTGGGCCCGGGACCCCAGACCCGAATTGCCTAAAAATTTTCCGAGATGTCGAATACGTCCTAAGGAACTATATTCACCGCCCCTCCATGACTTAATTACATATTTTGGCATTTTACGGCCATAAATCTGGAATTCCGCGCGAGTCCCAAATCTTTGTGTGCTATAGCCCACGCCTTCCGCCGTGGGCCCGGGACCCCAGACCCGAATTGCCTATAAATTTTCCGGGATGTCGAATACGGCCTAAGGAAACATATTCACTGCCCCACCATGATCAAATTATGTTTTTTGGCATTTTACGGCCATAAACCTGGAATTCCGCGCGAGTCCCAAATTTTCGTGTGCTATAGACCACGCCTTCCGCCGTGGGCCCAGGACCCCAGATCCGGATCGCCTAAAAATTTTCAGGGATGTCAAATACGGCCTAAGGAACCATATTCACCGCCCCTCCATGACCAAATTATGTATTTTGGCATTTTACGGCCATAAAACTGGAATTCCGCGCGAGTCCTAAATTTATGTGTGCTATAGCCCACGCCTTCTGCCACGGGCCCGGGACCCCAAATCCAGATTGCCTAAAATTTTCCGGGATGTCAAATACGGCCTAAGGAACCATATTCACCGCCCCGCCATGACAAAATTACATTTATGGCATTTTACGGCCATAAAACTGGAATTTCGCACGAGTCCCAAATTTTTGTGTGCTATAGCCCACGCCTTCCGCCGTGGGCCCGGGACCCCAGACCCGAATTGCCTAAAAATTTTCCGGGATGTCGAATACGGCCTAAGGAAACATATTCACCACCCCGCCATGATCAAATTATGTTTTTTGGCATTTTACGGCCATAAAACTGGAATTCCGCGAGAGTCCCAAATTTTCGTGTGCTAGCCCACGCCTTCCGCCGTGGGCCCGGGACCCCAGACCCGAATTGCCTAAAAATTTTCCGGGATGTCGAATACGGCCTAAGGAACCATATTCACCGCCCCGCCATGACCAAATTATGTTTTTTGGCATTTTACGGCCATATAACTGGAATTCCGCGCGAGTCCCAAATTTTCGTGTGCTATAGCCCACGCCTTCCGCCGTGGGCCCGGGACCCCGAACCCGAATCGCCTAATAATTTTCTGGGACGTCAAATACGGACTAAGGAACCATATTCACTGCCCCGCCATGACAAAATTATTTTTTGGCATTTTATGGCCATAAAACTGGAATTCCGCGCGAGTCCCAAATTTTTGTGTGCTATAGCCCACGCCTTCCGCCTGGGCCCGGGACCCCAGACCCGAATTGACAAAAAAATTTCCGGGATGTCGAGTACAGCCTAAGGAAATATATTCACTGCCCCGCCTTGATCAAATTATGTTTTTTGGAATTTTACGGTGATAAAACTGGAATTCCGCGCTAGTCCCAAATTTTCGTGTGCTATAGCCCACGCCTTCTGCCACGGGCCCGGGACCCCAAATCCAGATTGCCTAAAAAATTTTCGGGACGTCGAATGCAGCCTAAGGAACCATAGTCACCGCCTCGCCATGACTAGATTACGTTTTATGGCATTTTACGGCCATAAAACTAGAATTCCGCACGATTCTCATATTTTCGTGTTCTATATCCCACGCCTTCCGCCGTGGCCCCGAGAACCCGGACCCGAATCGCCTAAAAATTTTCCGGGATGACGAATAAGGCCTGAGGAACCATATTCACCACCCTGCCATGACCAAATTATGTTTTTTGGCATTTTACGGCCATAAAACTAGAATTCCGCGCGAGTCCCAAATTTTCGTGTGCTATAGCCCACGCCTTCCGCCGTGGGCCCGGGACCCCAGACCCGAATTGCCTAAAAATTTTCCGAGATGTCGAATACGGCCTAAGGAACTATATTCACCGCCCCTCCATGACTTAATTACATATTTTGGCATTTTACGGCCATAAAACTGGAATTCCGCGCGAGTCCCAAATCTTTGTGTGCTATAGCCCACGCCTTCCGCCGTGGGCCCGGGACCCCAGACCCGAATTGCCTAAAAATTTTCCGGGATGTCGAATACGGCCTAAGGAAACATATTCACTGCCCCACCATGATCAAATTATGTTTTTTGGCATTTTACGGCCATAAACCTGGAATTCCGCGCGAGTCCCAAATTTTCGTGTGCTATAGCCCACGCCTTCCGCCGTGGGCCCAGGACCCCAGATCCGGATCGCCTAAAAATTTTCAGGGATGTCAAATACGGCCTAAGGAACCATATTCACCGCCCCTCCATGACCAAATTATGTATTTTGGCATTTTACGGCCATAAAACTGGAATTCCGCGCGAGTCCCAAATTTATGTGTGCTATAGCCCACGCCTTCTGCCACGGGCCCGGGACCCCAAATCCAGATTGCCTAAAATTTTCCGGGATGTCAAATACGGCCTAAGGAACCATATTCACCGCCCCGCCATGACAAAATTACATTTATGGCATTTTACGGCCATAAAACTGGAATTTCGCACGAGTCCCAAATTTTTGTGTGCTATAGCCCACGCCTTCCGCCGTGGGCCCGGGACCCCAGACCCGAATTGCCTAAAAATTTTCCGGGATGTCGAATACGGCCTAAGGAACCATATTCACCGCCCCGCCATGACCAAATTATGTTTTTTGGCATTTTACGGCCATATAACTGGAATTCCGCGCGAGTCCCAAATTTTCGTGTGCTATAGCCCACGCCTTCCGCCGTGGGCCCGGGACCCCGAACCCGAATCGCCTAATAATTTTCTGGGACGTCAAATACGGACTAAGGAACCATATTCACTGCCCCGCCATGACAAAATTATTTTTTGGCATTTTATGGCCATAAAACTGGAATTCCGCGCGAGTCCCAAATTTTTGTGTGCTATAGCCCACGCCTTCCGCCGTGGGCCCGGGACCCCAGACCCGAATTGACAAAAAAATTTCCGGGATGTCGAGTACAGCCTAAGGAAATATATTCACTGCCCCGCCTTGATCAAATTATGTTTTTTGGAATTTTACGGTGATAAAACTGGAATTCCGCGCTAGTCCCAAATTTTCGTGTGCTATAGCCCACGCCTTCTGCCACGGGCCCGGGACCCCAAATCCAGATTGCCTAAAAAATTTTCGGGACGTCGAATGCAGCCTAAGGAACCATAGTCACCGCCTCGCCATGACTAGATTACGTTTTATGGCATTTTACGGCCATAAAACTAGAATTCCGCATGATTCTTATATTTTCGTGTTCTATATCCCACGCCTTCCGCCGTGGCCCCGAGAACCCGGACCCGAATCGCCTAAAAATTTTCCGGGACGACGAATAAGGCCTAAGGAACCATATTCACCACCCTGCCATGACCAAATTATGTTTTTTGGCATTTTACGGCCATAAAACTAGAATTCCGCGCGAGTCCCAAATTTTCGTGTGCTATAGCCCACGCGTTCCGCCGTGGGCCCGGGACCCCGGACCCGAATCGCCTAAAAATTTTCCGGGACGTCGAATACGGCCTAAGGAACCATATTCACCGCCTCGCCATGACCAAATTATGTTTTTTGGCATTTTACGGCCATAAAACTGGAATTCCGCGCGAGTCCCAAATTTTTGTGTGCTATAGCCCACGCCTTCCGCCGTGGGACCGGGACCCCAGACCCGAATTGACAAAAAATTTTCCGGGATGTCGAATACAGCCTAAGGAATTATATTCAATGCCCCGCCTTGATCAAATTATGTTTTTGGAATTTTACGGTGATAAAACAGGAATTCCGCGCTAGTCCCAAATTTTCGTGTGCTATAGCCCATGCCTTCTGCCACGGGCCCGGGGCCCCAAATCCAGATTGCCTAAATTTTTTCCGGGATGTCTAATACGGCCTAAGGAACCATATTCACCGCCCCGCCATGAATAAAATTTAATTTTTTGGCATTTTACGGCCATAAAACTGGAATTTCGCGCGAGTCCCAAATTTTTGTGTGCTATTGCCCACGCCTTCCGCCGTGGGCCCGGGACCCCGGACCCGAATTGCCTAAAAATTTTCCGGGATGTCGAATACGGCCTAAGGAAATATATTCACCGCCCCTCCATGATCAAATTATGTTTTTTGGCATTTTACGGCCATAAAACTGGAATTCTGCGCGAGTCCCAAATTTTCTTGTGCTATAGCCCACGCCTTCTGCCACGGGCCCGGGACCCCAAATCCAGATTGCCTAAAATTTTTCCGGGATGTCAAATACGGCCTAAGGAACCATATTCACCGCCCCGCCATGACAAAATTACATTTTTTGGCATTTTACGGCCATAAAAATGGAATTTCGCGCGAGTCCCAAATTTTTGTGTGCTATAGCCCACGCCTTCCGCCGTGGGCCCGGGACCCCAGACCCGAATTGCCTAAAAATTTTCCGGGATGTCGAATACGGCCTAAGGAACCATATTCACCGCCCCGCCATGACTAAATTACATTTTTTGGCATTTTACGGCCATAAAACTGGAATTCCGCGCGAGTCCCAAATCTTTGTGTGCTATAGCCCACGCCTTCCGCCGTGGGCCCGGGACCCCGGACCCGAATTGCCTAAAAATTTTCCGGGATGTCGAATACGGCCTAAGGAAACATATTCACTGCCCCACCATGATCAAATTATGTTTTTTGGCATTTTACGGCCATAAAACTGGAATTCCGCGCGAGTCCCAAATTTTCGTGTGCTATAGCCCACGCCTTCCGCCGTGGGCCCAGGACCCCAGATCCAGATCGCCTAAAAATTTTCAGGGATGTCAAATACGGCCTAAGGAACCATATTCACCGCCCCTCCATGACCAAATTATGTATTTTGGCATTTTACGGCCATAAAACTAGAATTCCGCGCGAGTCCCAAATTTTCGTGTGCTATAGCCCACGCCTTCTGCCACGGGCCCGGGACCCCAAATCCAGATTGCCTAAAATTTTTTCGGGATGTCAAATACGGTCTTAGGAACCATATTCACCGCCCCGCCATGACAAAATTACATTTTTTGGCATTTTACGGCCATAAAACTGGAATTTCGCGCGAGTCCCAAATTTTTGTGTGCTATAGCCCACGCCTTCCGCCGTGGGCCCGGGACCCCAGACCCGAATTGCCTAAAAATTTTCCGAGATGTCGAATACGGCCTAAGGAACTATATTCACCGCCCCGCCATGACTAAATTACATATTTTGGCATTTTACGGCCATAAAACTGGAATTCCGCGCGAGTCCCAAATCTTTGTGTGCTATAGCCCACGCCTTCCGCCGTGGGCCCGGGACCCCAGACCCGAATTGCCTAAAAATTTTCCGGGATGTCGAATACGGCCTAAGGAAACATATTCACTGCCCCACCATGATCAAATTATGTTTTTTGGCATTTTACGGCCATAAACCTGGAATTCCGCGCGAGTCCCAAATTTTCGTGTGCTATAGCCCACGCCTTCCGCCGTGGGCCCAGGACCCCAGATCCGGATCGCCTAAAAATTTTCAGGGATGTCAAATACGGCCTAAGGAACCATATTCACCGACCCTCCATGACCAAATTATGTATTTTGGCATTTTACGGCCATAAAACTGGAATTCCGCGCGAGTCCCAAATTTATGTGTGCTATAGCCCACGCCTTCTGCCACGGGCCCGGGACCCCAAATCCAGATTGCCTAAAATTTTCCGGGATGTCAAATACGGCCTAAGGAACCATATTCACCGCTCCGCCATGACAAAATTACATTTATGGCATTTTACGGCCATAAAACTGGAATTTCGCACGAGTCCCAAATTTTTGTGTGCTATAGCCCACGCCTTCCGCCGTGGGCCCGGGACCCCAGACCCGAATTGCCTAAAAATTTTCCGGGATGTCGAATACGGCCTAAGGAAACATATTCACCACCCCGCCATGATCAAATTATGTTTTTTGGCATTTTACGGCCATAAAACTGGAATTCCGCGCGAGTCCCAAATTTTCGTGTGCTAGCCCACGCCTTCCGCCGTGGGCCCGGGACCCTAGATTCGGATCGCCTAAAATTTTTCAGGGATGTCAAATACGGCCTAAGGAACCATATTCACCGCCCCGCCATGACCAAATTATGTTTTTTGGCATTTTACGGCCATATAACTGGAATTCCGCGCGAGTCCCAAATTTTCGTGTGCTATAGCCCACGCCTTCCGCCGTGGGCCCGGGACCCCGAACCCGAATCGCCTAATAATTTTCTGGGACGTCAAATACGGACTAAGGAACCATATTCACTGCCCCGCCATGACAAAATTATTTTTTGGCATTTTATGGCCATAAAACTGGAATTCCGCGCGAGTCCCAAATTTTTGTGTGCTATAGCCCACGCCTTCCGCCGTGGGCCCGGGACCCCAGACCCGAATTGACAAAAAAATTTCCGGGATGTCGAGTACAGCCTAAGGAAATATATTCACTGCCCCGCCTTGATCAAATTATGTTTTTTGGAATTTTACGGTGATAAAACTGGAATTCCGCGCTAGTCCCAAATTTTCGTGTGCTATAGCCCACGCCTTCTGCCACGGGCCCGGGACCCCAAATCCAGATTGCCTAAAAAAATTTCGGGACGTCGAATGCAGCCTAAGGAACCATAGTCACCGCCTCGCCATGACTAGATTACGTTTTATGGCATTTTACGGCCATAAAACTAGAATTCCGCACGATTCTCATATTTTCGTGTTCTATATCCCACGCCTTCCGCCGTGGCCCCGAGAACCCGGACCCGAATCGCCTAAAAATTTTCCGGGACGACGAATAAGGCCTAAGGAACCATATTCACCACCCTGCCATGACCAAATTATGTTTTTTGGCATTTTATGGCCATAAAACTAGAATTCCGCGCGAGTCCCAAATTTTCGTGTGCTATAGCCCACGCGTTCCGCCGTGGGCCCGGGACCCCGGACCCGAATCGCCTAAAAATTTTCCGGGACGTCGAATACGGCCTAAGGAACCATATTCACCGCACCGCCATGACCAAATTATGTTTTTTGGCATTTTACGGCCATAAAACTGGAATTCCGCGCGAGTCCCAAATTTTTTTGTGCTATAGCCCACGCCTTCCGCCGTGGGCCCGGGACCCGAATTGACTAAAATTTTTCCGGGATGTCGAATACGGCCTAAGGAAACATATTCACTGCCCCGCCATGATCAAATTATGTTTTTTGGCATTGTACGGCCATAAACCTGGAATTTCGCGCGAGTCCAAAATTTTTGTGTGCTATAGCCCACACCTTCCGCCGTGGGCCCGGGACCCCGGATCCGAATCGCCTAAAAATTTTCCGGGACGTCAAATAAGGCCTAAGGAACCATATTCACCGCCCCTCCATGACCAAATTATGTTTTTTGGCATTTTATGGCCATAAAACTGGATTTCCGCGCGAGTCCCAAATTTTTGTGTGCTATAGCCCACGCCTTCCGCCGTGGGCCCGGGACCGCGGACCCGAATTGCCTAAAAATTTTCCGGGATGTCGAATACAGCCTAAGTAAACATATTCACCTCCCCGCCATGATTAAATTATGTTTTTGGCATTTTACGGCCATATAACTGGAATTCCGCGCGAGTCCCAAATTTTTGTGTGCTATATAGCCCACGCTTTCCGCCGTGGGCCCGGGTCCCCGGATCCGGATCGCCTAAAAATTTTCCGAGATGTCAAATACGGCCTAAGGAACCATATTCACTGCTTCGCCATGACCAAATTATGTTTTTTGGCATTGTACGGCCATAAACCTGGAATTCCGCGCGAGTCCAAAATTTTTTTGTGCTATAGCCCACACCTTCCGCCGTGGGCCCGGGACCCCGGACCCGAATCGCCTAAAAATTTTCCAGGACGTCAAATAAGGCCTAAGGAACCATATTCACCGCCTCTCCATGACCAAATTATGTTTTTTGGCATTTTATGGCCATAAAACTGGAATTCCGCGCGAGTCCCAAATTTTTGTGTGCTATAGCCCACGCCTTCCGCCGTGGGCCCGGGACCCCAGACCCGAATTGACAAAAAAATTTCCGGGATGTCGAGTACAGCCTAAGGAAATATATTCACTGCCCCGCCTTGATCAAATTATGTTTTTTGGAATTTTACGGTGATAAAACTGGAATTCCGCGCTAGTCCCAAATTTTCGTGTGCTATAGCCCACGCCTTCTGCCACGGGCCCGGGACCCCAAATCCAGATTGCCTAAAAAATTTTCGGGACGTCGAATGCAGCCTAAGGAACCATAGTCACCGCCCCGCCATGACTAGATTACGTTTTATGGCATTTTACGGCCATAAAACTAGAATTCCGCACGATTCTCATATTTTCGTGTTCTATATCCCACGCCTTCCGCCGTGGCCCCAAGAACCCGGACCCGAATCGCCTAAAAATTTTCCGGGACGACGAATAAGGCCTAAGGAACCATATTCACCACCCTGCCATGACCAAATTATGTTTGTTGGCATTTTACGGCCATAAAACTAGAATTCCGCGCGAGTCCCAAATTTTCGTGTGCTATAGCCCACGCGTTCCGCCGTGGGCCCGGGACCCCGGATCCGAATCGCCTAAAAATTTTCCGGGACGTCGAATACGGCCTAAGGAACCATATTCACCGCCTCGCCATGACCAAATTATGTTTTTTGGCATTTTACGGCCATAAAACTGGAATTCCGCGCGAGTCCCAAATTTTTTTGTGCTATAGCCCACGCCTTCCGCCGTGGGCCCGGGACCCGAATTGACTAAAATTTTTCCGGGATGTCGAATACGGCCTAAGGAAACATATTCACTGCCCCGCCATGATCAAATTATGTTTTTTGGCATTGTACGGCCATAAACCTGGAATTTCGCGCGAGTCCAAAATTTTTGTGTGCTATAGCCCACACCTTCCGCCGTGGGCCCGGGACCCCGGATCCGAATCGCCTAAAAATTTTCCGGGACGTCAAATAAGGCCTAAGGAACCATATTCACCGCCCCTCCATGACCAAATTATGTTTTTTGGCATTTTATGGCCATAAAACTGGATTTCCGCGCGAGTCCCAAATTTTTGTGTGTTATAGCCCACGCCTTCCGCCGTGGGCCCGGGACCGCGGACCCGAATTGCCTAAAATTTTTCCGGGATGTCGAATACAGCCTAAGTAAACATATTCACCTCCCCGCCATGATTAAATTATGTTTTTGGCATTTTACGGCCATATAACTGGAATTCCGCGCGAGTCCCAAATTTTTGTGTGCTATATAGCCCACGCTTTCCGCCGTGGGCCCGGGTCCCCGGATCCGGATCGCCTAAAAATTTTCCGAGATGTCAAATACGGCCTAAGGAACCATATTCACTGCTTCGCCATGACCAAATTATGTTTTTTGGCATTGTACGGCCATAAACCTGGAATTCCGCGCGAGTCCAAAATTTTTTTGTGCTATAGCCCACACCTTCCGCCATGGGCCCGGGACCCCGGATCCGAATCGCCTAAAAATTTTCCGGGACGTCAAATAAGGCCTAAGGAACCATATTCACCGCCCCTCCACGACCAAATTATGTTTTTTGGCATTTTATGGCCATAAAACTGGATTTCCGCGCGAGTCCCAAATTTTTGTGTGCTATAGCCCACGCCTTCCGCCGTGGGCCCGGGACCGCGGACCCGAATTGCCTAAAATTTTTCCGGGATGTCGAATACAGCCTAAGTAAACATATTCACCTCCCCGCCATGATTAAATTATGTTTTTGGCATTTTACGGCCATATAACTGGAATTCCGCGCGAGTCCCAAATTTTTGTGTGCTATATAGCCCACGCTTTCCGCCGTGGGCCCGGGTCCCCGGATCCGGATCGCCTAAAAATTTTCCGAGATGTCAAATACGGCCTAAGGAACCATATTCACTGCTTCGCCATGACCAAATTATGTTTTTTGGCATTGTACGGCCATAAACCTGGAATTCCGCGCGAGTCCAAAATTTTTTTGTGCTATAGCCCACACCTTCCGCCGTGGGCCCGGGACCCCGGACCCGAATCGCCTAAAAATTTTCCAGGACGTCAAATAAGGCCTAAGGAACCATATTCACCGCCTCTCCATGACCAAATTATGTTTTTTGGCATTTTATGGCCATAAAACTGGAATTCCGCGCGAGTCCCAAATTTTTGTGTGCTATAGCCCACGCCTTCCGCCGTGGGCCCGGGACCCCGGACCCGAATTGCCTAAAATTTTTCCGGGATGTCGAATACAGCCTAAGTAAACATATTCACCGCCCCGCCATGATTAAATTATGTTTTTTGGCATTTTACGGCCATAAAACTGGAATTCCGCGCGAGTCCCAAATTTTCGTGTGCTATAGCCCACGCCTTCCGTCGTGGGCCCGGGACCCCAGATCCGGATCGCCTAAAAATTTTCAGGGATGTCAAATACGGCCTAAGGAACCATATTCACCGCCTCTCCATGACCAAATTATGTTTTTTGGCATTTTACGGCCATATAACTGGAATTCCGCGCGAGTCCCAAATTTTTGTGTGCTATATAGCCCACGCTTTCCGCCGTGGGCCCGGGTCCCCGGATCCGGATCGCCTAAAAAAATTTCGGGATGTCAAATACGGCCTAAGGAACCATATTCACCGCCCCTCCATGACCAAATTATGTTTTTTGGCATTGTACGGCCATAAACCTGGAATTCCGCGCGAGTCCAAAATTTTTGTGTGCTATAGCCCACACCTTCCGCCGTGGTCCCGGGACCCCGGACCCGAATCGCCTAAAAATTTTCCGGGACGTCAAATAAGGCCTAAGGAACCATATTCACCGCCCCGCCATGACCAAATTATGTTTTTTGGCATTTTATGGCCATAAAACTGGAATTCCGCACGAGTCCCAAATATTTGTGTGCTATAGCCCACGCCTTCCGCCGTGGCCCCGAGATCCCGGACCCGGATCGCCTAAAAAATTTTCGGGACATAGAATACGGCCTAAGGAACAATAGTCACCACCTCTCCATGACCAAATTACGTTTTATGGCATTTTACGGCCATATAATTGGAATTCCGCACGATTCTCATATTTTCGTGTTCTATATCCCATGCCTTCCACCATGGGCCCGGGACCCCGGACCCGGATCGCCTAAATTTTTCCGGGACATCGAATACGGCTTAAGAAATCATATTCACCGCCCTGCCATGACCAAATTACCTTTTTTGGCATTTTACGGCCATTAAATTGGAAATTCGCCGGAGTACCAAATTTTCATGTGCTATAGCCCATGCCTTCCGCCGTCGGCCCGGAACCCTGGACCCGGATTGCCTAAAAAATTTTCTGGACGTCGAATACGGCCTAAGTAACCATAGTCACCGCCCCGCCATGACTAGATTACGTTTTATGGCATTTTACGGCCATAAAACTAGAATTCCGCACGATTCTCATATTTTCGTGTTCTATATCCCACGCCTTCCGCCGTGGCCCCGAGAACCCGGACCCGAATCGCCTAAAAATTTTCCGGGACGTCGAATAAGGCCTAAGGAACCATATTCACCACCCTGCCATGATCAAATTATGTTTTTTGGCATTTTACGGCCATAAAACTGGAATTACGCGCGAGTCCAAAATTTTCGTGTGCTATAGCCCACGTCTTCCGCCGTGGTCCCGGGACCCCGGACCCGAATCGCCTAAAAATTTTCCGGGACATCGAATACGGCCTAAGAAACCATATTCACCGCCCCGCCATGACCAAATTATGTTTTTTGGCATTTTACGGCCATAAAACTGGAATTCCGCGCGCGTCCCAAATTTTTGTGTGCTATAGCCCACGCCTTCCGCCGTGGGCCCGGGACCCCGGACCCGAATTGACTAAAAATTTTCCGGGATGTCGAATACGGCCTAAGGAAACATATTCACTGCCCCGCCATGATCAAATTATGTTTTTTGGCATTGTACGCCAATAAACCTGGAATTCCGCGCGAGTCCAAAATTTTTGTGTGCTATAGCCCACACCTTCCGCCGTGGGCCCGGGACCCCGGACCCGAATCGCCTAAAAATTTTCCAGGACGTCAAATAAGGCCTAAGGAACCATATTCACCGCCTCTCCATGACCAAATTATGTTTTTTGGCATTTTATGGCCATAAAACTGGAATTCCGCGCGAGTCCCAAATTTTTGTGTGCTATAGCCCACGCCTTCCGCCGTGGGCCCGGGACCCCGGACCCGAATTGCCTAAAATTTTTCCGGGATGTCGAATACAGCCTAAGTAAACATATTCACCGCCCCGCCATGATTAAATTATGTTTTTTGGCATTTTACGGCCATAAAACTGGAATTCCGCGCGAGTCCCAAATTTTCGTGTGCTATAGCCCACGCCTTCCGTCGTGGGCCCGGGACCCCAGATCCGGATCGCCTAAAAATTTTCAGGGATGTCAAATACGGCCTAAGGAACCATATTCACCGCCTCTCCATGACCAAATTATGTTTTTTGGCATTTTACGGCCATATAACTGGAATTCCGCGCGAGTCCCAAATTTTTGTGTGCTATATAGCCCACGCTTTCCGCCGTGGGCCCGGGTCCCCGGATCCGGATCGCCTAAAAATTTTTCCGGGATGTCAAATACGGCCTAAGGAACCATATTCACCGCCCCGCCATGACCAAATTATGTTTTTTGGCATTGTACGGCCATAAACCTGGAATTCCGCGCGAGTCCAAAATTTTTGTGTGCTATAGCCCACACCTTCCGCCGTGGTCCCGGGACCCCCGACCCGAATCGCCTAAAAATTTTCCGGGACGTCAAGGCCTAAGGAACCATATTCACCGCCCCGCCATGACCAAATTATGTTTTTTGGCATTTTATGGCCATAAAACTGGAATTCCGCACGAGTCCCAAATTTTTGTGTGCTATAGCCCACGCCTTCCGCCGTGGCCCCGAGATCCCGGACCCGGATCGCCTAAAAAATTTTCGGGACATAGAATACGGCCTAAGGAACAATAGTCACCACCTCTCCATGACCAAATTACGTTTTATGGCATTTTACGGCCATATAATTGGAATTCCGCACGATTCTCATATTTTCGTGTTCTATATCCCATGCCTTCCACCATGGGCCCGGGACCCCGGACCCGGATCGCCTAAAATTTTTTCGGGACATCGAATACGGCTTAAGAAATCATATTCACCGCCCTGCCATGACCAAATTACCTTTTTTGGCATTTTACGGCCATTAAATTGGAAATTCGCCGGAATACCAAATTTTCATGTGCTATAGCCCATGCCTTCCGCCGTCGGCCCGGAACCCTGGACCCGGATTGCCTAAAAAAATTTCGGGACGTCGAATACGGCCTAAGGAACCATAGTCACCGCCCCACCATGACTAGATTACGTTTTATGGCATTTTACGGACATAAAACTAGAATTCCGCACGATTCTCATATTTTCGTGTTCTATATCCCACGCCTTCCGCCGTGGCCCCGAGAACCCGGACCCGAATCGCCTAAAAATTTTCCGGGACGTCGAATAAGGCCTAAGGAACCATATTCACCGCCTTGCCATGACCAAATTATGTTTTTTGGCATTTTACGGCCATAAAACTGGAATTCCGCGCGAGTCCCAAATTTTCGTGTGCTATAGCCCACGTCTTCCGCCGTGGGCCCGGGACCCCGGACCCGAATCGCCTAAAAATTTTCCGGGACATCGAATACGGCCTAAGAAACCATATTCACCGCCCCGCCATGACCAAATTATGTTTTTTGGCATTTTACGGCCATAAAACTGGAATTCCGCGCGAGTCCCAAATTTTTGTGTGCTATAGCCCACGCCTTCCGCCGTGGGCCCAAGACCCCGGACCCGAATTGACTAAAAATTTTCCGGGATGTCGAATACGGCCTAAGGAAACATATTCACTGCCCCGCCATAATCAAATTATGTTTTTTGGCATTGTACGGCCATAAACCTGGAATTCCGCGCGAGTCCAAAATTTTTGTGTGCTATAGCCCACACCTTCCGCCGTGGGCCCGGACCCGAATCGCCTAAAAATTTTCCAGGACGTCAAATAAGGCCTAAGGAACCATATTCACCGCCTCTCCATGACCAAATTATGTTTTTTGGCATTTTATGGCCATAAAACTGGAATTCCGCGCGAGTCCCAAATTTTTGTGCGCTATAGCCCACGCCTTCCGCCGTGGGCCCGGACCCCGGACCCGAATTGCCTAAAATTTTTCCGGGATGTCGAATACAGCCTAAGTAAACATATTCACCGCCCCTCCATGATTAAATTATGTTTTTTGGCATTTTACGGCCATAAAATTGGAATTCCGCGCGAGTCCCAAATTTTCGTGTGCTATAGCCCACGCCTTCCGCCGTGGGCCCGGGACCCCAGATCCGGATCGCCTAAAAATTTTCAGGGATGTCAAATACGGCCTAAGGAACCATATTCACCGCCTCTCCATGACCAAATTATGTTTTTTGGCATTTTACGGCCATATAACTGGAATTCCGCGCGAGTCCCAAATTTTTGTGTGCTATATAGCCCACGCTTTCCGCCGTGGGCCCGGGTCCCCAGATCCGGATCGCCTAAAAATTTTCCGGGATGTCAAATACGGCCTAAAGAACCATATTCACCGCCCCGCCATGACCAAATTATGTTTTTTGGCATTGTACGGCCATAAATCTGGAATTCCGCGCGAGTCCAAAATTTTTGTGTGCTATAGCCCACACCTTCCGCCGTGGGCCCGGACCCCGGACCCGAATTGCCTAAAAATTTTCCGGGATGTCGAATACAGCCTAAGTAAACATATTCACCGCTCCTCCATGATTAAATTATGTTTTTTGGCATTTTACGGCCATAAAATTGGAATTCCGCGCGAGTCCCAAATTTTCGTGTGCTATAGCCCACGCCTTCCGCCGTGGGCCCGGGACCCCAGATCCGGATCGCCTAAAAATTTTCAGGGATGTCAAATACGGCCTAAGGAACCATATTCACCGCCTCTCCATGACCAAATTATGTTTTTTGGCATTTTACGGCCATATAACTGGAATTCCGCGCGAGTCCCAAATTTTTGTGTGCTATATAGCCCACGCTTTCCGCCGTGGGCCCGGGTCCCCAGATCCGGATCGCCTAAAAATTTTCCGGGATGTCAAATACGGCCTAAAGAACCATATTCACCGCCCCGCCATGACCAAATTATGTTTTTTGGCATTGTACGGCCATAAATCTGGAATTCCGCGCGAGTCCAAAATTTTTGTGTGCTATAGCCCACACCTTCCGCCGTGGTCCCGGGACCCCGGAACCGAATCGCCTAAAAATTTTCCGGGACGTCAAATAAGGCCTAAGGAACCATATTCACCGCCCCGCCATGAACAAATTATGTTTTTTGGCATTTTATGGCCATAAAACTGGAATTCCGCACGAGTCCCAAATTTTTGTGTGCTATAGCCCACGCCTTCCGCCGTGGCCCCGAGATCCCGGACCCGGATCGCCTAAAAAATTTTCGGGACATAGAATACGGCCTAAGGAACAATAGTCACCACCTCTCCATGACAAAATTACGTTTTATGGCATTTTACGGCCATATAATTGGAATTCCGCACGATTCTCATATTTTCGTGTTCTATATCCCATGCCTTCCACCATGGGCCCGGGACCCCGCACCCGGATCGCCTAAAATTTTTCCGGGACATCGAATACGGCTTAAGAAATCATATTCACCGCCCTGCCATGACCAAATTACCTTTTTTGGCATTTTACGGCCATTAAATTGGAAATTCGCCGGAATACCAAATTTTCATGTGCTATAGCCCATGCCTTCCGCCGTCGGCCCGGAACCCTGGACCCGGATTGCCTAAAAAAATTTCGGGACGTCGAATACGGCCTAAGGAACCATAGTCACCGCCCCGCCATGACTAGATTACGTTTTATGGCATTTTACGGCAATAAAACTAGAATTCCGCACGATTCTCATATTTTCGTGTTCTATATCCCACGCCTTCCGCCGTGGCCCCGAGAACCCGGACCCGAATCGCCTAAAAAATTTCCGGGAAGTCGAATAAGGCCTAAGGAACCATATTCACCGCCCTGCCATGACCAAATTATGTTTTTTGGCATTTTACGGCCATAAAACTGGAATTCCGCGCGAGTCCCAAATTTTCGTGTGCTATAGCCCACGCCTTCCGCCGTGGGCCCGGGACCGCAGACCCGAATCGCCTAAAAATTTTCCGGGACATCGAATACGGCCTAAGGAACCATATTCACCACCCGTCCATGACCAAATTATGTTTTTTGGCATTTTACGGCCATAAAACTGGAATTCCGCGCGAGTCCCAAATTTTTGTGTGCTATAGCCCACGCCTTCCGCCGTGGGCCCGGGACTCGAATTGACTATAATTTTTCCGGGATGTCGAATACGGCCTAAGGAAACATATTCACTGCCCCGCCATGATCAAATTATGTTTTTTGGCATTGTACGGCCATAAACCTGGAATTTCGCGCGAGTCCAAAATATTTGTGTGCTATAGCCCACACCTTCCGCCGTGGGCCCGGGACCCCGACCCGAATCGCCTAAAAATTTTCCGGGACGTCAAATAAGGCCTAAGGAACCATATTCACCGCCCTGCCATGACCAAATTATGTTTTTTGGCATTTTATGGCCATAAAACTGGAATTCCGCGCGAGTCCCAAATTTTTGTGTGCTATAGCCCACGCCTTCCGCCGTGGGCCCGGGACCCCGGACCCGAATTGCCTAAAATTTTTCCGGGATGTCGAATACAGCCTAAGTAAACATATTCACCGCCCCGCCATGATTAAATTATGTTTTTTGGCATTTTACGGCCATAAAACTGGAATTCCGCGCGAGTCCCAAATTTTCGTGTGTCGTGGGCCCGGGACCCCAGATCCGGATCGCCTAAAAATTTTCAGGGATGTCAAATACGGCCTAAGGAACCATATTCACCGCCTCTCCATGACCAAATTATGTTTTTTGGCATTTTACGGCCATATAACTGGAATTCCGCGCGAGTCCCAAATTTTTGTGTGCTATATAGCCCACGCTTTCCGCCGTGGGCCCGGGTCCCCGGATCCGGATCGCCTAAAAATTTTCCGGGATGTCAAATACGGCCTAAGGAACCATATTCACCGCTCCGCCATGACCAAATTATGTTTTTTGGCATTGTACGGCCCTAAACCTGGAATTCCGCGCGAGTCCAAAATTTTTGTGTGCTATAGCCCACACCTTCCGCCGTGGGCCCGGGACCCCAGACCCGGATCGCCTAAAATTTTTCCGGGACGTCAAATAAGGCCTAAAGAACCATATTCACCGCCCCGCCATGACCAAATTATGTTTTTTGGCATTTTATGGCCATAAAACTGGAATTCCGCGCGAGTCCAAAATATTTGTGTGCTATAGCCCACGCCTTCCGCCGTGGCCCCGAGAACCCGGACCCGGATCGCCTAAAAAATTTTCGGGACATAGAATACGGCCTAAGGAACAATAGTCACCACCTCTCCATGACCAAATTACGTTTTATGGCATTTTACGGCCATATAATTGGAATTCCGCACGATTCTCATATTTTCGTGTTCTATATCCCATGCCTTCCACCATGGGCCCGAGACCCCGGACCCGGATCGCCTAAATTTTTCCGGGACATCGAATACGGCTTAAGAAATCATATTCACCGCCCTGCCATGACCAAATTACCTTTTTTGGCATTTTACGGCCATTAAATTGGAAATTCGCCGGAGTACCAAATTTTCATGTGCTATAGCCCATGCCTTCCGCCGTCGGCCAGGAACCCTGGACCCGGATTGCCTAAAAAAATTTCGGGACGTCGAATACGGCCTAAGGAACCATAGTCACCGCCCCGCCATGACTAGATTACGTTTTATGGCATTTTACGGCCATAAAACTAGAATTCCGCACGATTCTCATATTTTCGTGTTCTATATCCCACGCCTTCCGCCGTGGCCCCGAGAACCCGGACCCGAATCGCCTAAAAATTTTCCGGGACGTCGAATAAGGCCTAAGGAACCATATTCACCGCCCTGCCATGACCAAATTATGTTTTTTGGCATTTTACGGCCATAAAACTGGAATTCCGCGCGAGTCCCAAATTTTCGTGTGCTATAGCCCACGCCTTCCGCCGTGGGCCCGGGACCCCAGATCTGGATCGCCTAAAAATTTTCAGGGATGTCAAATACGGCCTAAGGAACCATATTCACCGCCTCTCCATGACCAAATTATGTTTTTTGGCATTTTACGGCCATATAACTGGAATTCCGCGCGAGTCCCAAATTTTTGTGTGCTATATAGCCCACGCTTTCCGCCGTGGGCCCGGGTCCCCAGATCCGGATCGCCTAAAAATTTTCCGGGATGTCAAATACGGCCTAAAGAACCATATTCACCGCCCCGCCATGACCAAATTATGTTTTTTGGCATTGTACGGCCATAAATCTGGAATTCCGCGCGAGTCCAAAATTTTTGTGTGCTATAGCCCACACCTTCCGCCGTGGTCCCGGGACCCCGGAACCGAATCGCCTAAAAATTTTCCGGGACGTCAAATAAGGCCTAAGGAACCATATTCACCGCCCCGCCATGAACAAATTATGTTTTTTGGCATTTTATGGCCATAAAACTGGAATTCCGCACGAGTCCCAAATTTTTGTGTGCTATAGCCCACGCCTTCCGCCGTGGCCCCGAGATCCCGGACCCGGATCGCCTAAAAAATTTTCGGGACATAGAATACGGCCTAAGGAACAATAGTCACCACCTCTCCATGACAAAATTACGTTTTATGGCATTTTACGGCCATATAATTGGAATTCCGCACGATTCTCATATTTTCGTGTTCTATATCCCATGCCTTCCACCATGGGCCCGGGACCCCGCACCCGGATCGCCTAAAATTTTTCCGGGACATCGAATACGGCTTAAGAAATCATATTCACCGCCCTGCCATGACCAAATTACCTTTTTTGGCATTTTACGGCCATTAAATTGGAAATTCGCCGGAATACCAAATTTTCATGTGCTATAGCCCATGCCTTCCGCCGTCGGCCCGGAACCCTGGACCCGGATTGCCTAAAAAAATTTCGGGACGTCGAATACGGCCTAAGGAACCATAGTCACCGCCCCGCCATGACTAGATTACGTTTTATGGCATTTTACGGCAATAAAACTAGAATTCCGCACGATTCTCATATTTTCGTGTTCTATATCCCACGCCTTCCGCCGTGGCCCCGAGAACCCGGACCCGAATCGCCTAAAAAATTTCCGGGAAGTCGAATAAGGCCTAAGGAACCATATTCACCGCCCTGCCATGACCAAATTATGTTTTTTGGCATTTTACGGCCATAAAACTGGAATTCCGCGCGAGTCCCAAATTTTCGTGTGCTATAGCCCACGCCTTCCGCCGTGGGCCCGGGACCGCAGACCCGAATCGCCTAAAAATTTTCCGGGACATCGAATACGGCCTAAGGAACCATATTCACCACCCGTCCATGACCAAATTATGTTTTTTGGCATTTTACGGCCATAAAACTGGAATTCCGCGCGAGTCCCAAATTTTTGTGTGCTATAGCCCACGCCTTCCGCCGTGGGCCCGGGACTCGAATTGACTATAATTTTTCCGGGATGTCGAATACGGCCTAAGGAAACATATTCACTGCCCCGCCATGATCAAATTATGTTTTTTGGCATTGTACGGCCATAAACCTGGAATTTCGCGCGAGTCCAAAATATTTGTGTGCTATAGCCCACACCTTCCGCCGTGGGCCCGGGACCCCGACCCGAATCGCCTAAAAATTTTCCGGGACGTCAAATAAGGCCTAAGGAACCATATTCACCGCCCTGCCATGACCAAATTATGTTTTTTGGCATTTTATGGCCATAAAACTGGAATTCCGCGCGAGTCCCAAATTTTTGTGTGCTATAGCCCACGCCTTCCGCCGTGGGCCCGGGACCCCGGACCCGAATTGCCTAAAATTTTTCCGGGATGTCGAATACAGCCTAAGTAAACATATTCACCGCCCCGCCATGATTAAATTATGTTTTTTGGCATTTTACGGCCATAAAACTGGAATTCCGCGCGAGTCCCAAATTTTCGTGTGTCGTGGGCCCGGGACCCCAGATCCGGATCGCCTAAAAATTTTCAGGGATGTCAAATACGGCCTAAGGAACCATATTCACCGCCTCTCCATGACCAAATTATGTTTTTTGGCATTTTACGGCCATATAACTGGAATTCCGCGCGAGTCCCAAATTTTTGTGTGCTATATAGCCCACGCTTTCCGCCGTGGGCCCGGGTCCCCGGATCCGGATCGCCTAAAAATTTTCCGGGATGTCAAATACGGCCTAAGGAACCATATTCACCGCTCCGCCATGACCAAATTATGTTTTTTGGCATTGTACGGCCCTAAACCTGGAATTCCGCGCGAGTCCAAAATTTTTGTGTGCTATAGCCCACACCTTCCGCCGTGGGCCCGGGACCCCAGACCCGGATCGCCTAAAATTTTTCCGGGACGTCAAATAAGGCCTAAAGAACCATATTCACCGCCCCGCCATGACCAAATTATGTTTTTTGGCATTTTATGGCCATAAAACTGGAATTCCGCGCGAGTCCAAAATATTTGTGTGCTATAGCCCACGCCTTCCGCCGTGGCCCCGAGAACCCGGACCCGGATCGCCTAAAAAATTTTCGGGACATAGAATACGGCCTAAGGAACAATAGTCACCACCTCTCCATGACCAAATTACGTTTTATGGCATTTTACGGCCATATAATTGGAATTCCGCACGATTCTCATATTTTCGTGTTCTATATCCCATGCCTTCCACCATGGGCCCGAGACCCCGGACCCGGATCGCCTAAATTTTTCCGGGACATCGAATACGGCTTAAGAAATCATATTCACCGCCCTGCCATGACCAAATTACCTTTTTTGGCATTTTACGGCCATTAAATTGGAAATTCGCCGGAGTACCAAATTTTCATGTGCTATAGCCCATGCCTTCCGCCGTCGGCCAGGAACCCTGGACCCGGATTGCCTAAAAAAATTCGGGACGTCGAATACGGCCTAAGGAACCATAGTCACCGCCCCGCCATGACTAGATTACGTTTTATGGCATTTTACGGCCATAAAACTAGAATTCCGCACGATTCTCATATTTTCGTGTTCTATATCCCACGCCTTCCGCCGTGGCCCCGAGAACCCGGACCCGAATCGCCTAAAAATTTTCCGGGACGTCGAATAAGGCCTAAGGAACCATATTCACCGCCCTGCCATGACCAAATTATGTTTTTTGGCATTTTACGGCCATAAAACTGGAATTCCGCGCGAGTCCCAAATTTTCGTGTGCTATAGCCCACGCCTTCCGCCGTGGGCCCGGGACCCCAGATCTGGATCGCCTAAAAATTTTCAGGGATGTCAAATACGGCCTAAGGAACCATATTCACCGCCTCTCCATGACCAAATTATGTTTTTTGGCATTTTACGGCCATATAACTGGAATTCCGCGCGAGTCCCAAATTTTTGTGTGCTATATAGCCCACGCTTTCCGCCGTGGGCCCGGGTCCCCAGATCCGGATCGCCTAAAAATTTTCCGGGATATCAAATACGGCCTAAAGAACCATATTCACCGCCCCGCCATGACCAAATTATGTTTTTTGGCATTGTACGGCCATAAATCTGGAATTCCGCGCGAGTCCAAAATTTTTGTGTGCTATAGCCCACACCTTCCGCCGTGGTCCCGGGACCCCGGAACCGAATCGCCTAAAAATTTTCCGGGACGTCAAATAAGGCCTAAGGAACCATATTCACCGCCCCGCCATGAACAAATTATGTTTTTTGGCATTTTATGGCCATAAAACTGGAATTCCGCACGAGTCCCAAATTTTTGTGTGCTATAGCCCACGCCTTCCGCCGTGGCCCCGAGATCCCGGACCCGGATCGCCTAAAAAATTTTCGGGACATAGAATACGGCCTAAGGAACAATAGTCACCACCTCTCCATGACAAAATTACGTTTTATGGCATTTTACGGCCATATAATTGGAATTCCGCACGATTCTCATATTTTCGTGTTCTATATCCCATGCCTTCCACCATGGGCCCGGGACCCCGCACCCGGATCGCCTAAAATTTTTCCGGGACATCGAATACGGCTTAAGAAATCATATTCACCGCCCTGCCATGACCAAATTACCTTTTTTGGCATTTTACGGCCATTAAATTGGAAATTCGCCGGAATACCAAATTTTCATGTGCTATAGCCCATGCCTTCCGCCGTCGGCCCGGAACCCTGGACCCGGATTGCCTAAAAAAATTTCGGGACGTCGAATACGGCCTAAGGAACCATAGTCACCGCCCCGCCATGACTAGATTACGTTTTATGGCATTTTACGGCAATAAAACTAGAATTCCGCACGATTCTCATATTTTCGTGTTCTATATCCCACGCCTTCCGCCGTGGCCCCGAGAACCCGGACCCGAATCGCCTAAAAAATTTCCGGGAAGTCGAATAAGGCCTAAGGAACCATATTCACCGCCCTGCCATGACCAAATTATGTTTTTTGGCATTTTACGGCCATAAAACTGGAATTCCGCGCGAGTCCCAAATTTTCGTGTGCTATAGCCCACGCCTTCCGCCGTGGGCCCGGGACCGCAGACCCGAATCGCCTAAAAATTTTCCGGGACATCGAATACGGCCTAAGGAACCATATTCACCACCCGTCCATGACCAAATTATGTTTTTTGGCATTTTACGGCCATAAAACTGGAATTCCGCGCGAGTCCCAAATTTTTGTGTGCTATAGCCCACGCCTTCCGCCGTGGGCCCGGGACTCGAATTGACTATAATTTTTCCGGGATGTCGAATACGGCCTAAGGAAACATATTCACTGCCCCGCCATGATCAAATTATGTTTTTTGGCATTGTACGGCCATAAACCTGGAATTTCGCGCGAGTCCAAAATTTTTGTGTGCTATAGCCCACACCTTCCGCCGTGGGCCCGGGACCCCGACCCGAATCGCCTAAAAATTTTCCAGGACGTCAAATAAGGCCTAAGGAACCATATTTACCGCCCCTCCATGACCAAATTATGTTTTTTGGCATTTTATGGCCATAAAACTGGAATTCCGCGCGAGTCCCAAATTTTTGTGTGCTATAGCCCACGCCTTCCGCCGTGGGCCCGGGACCCCGGACCCGAATTGCCTAAAATTTTTCCGGGATGTCGAATACAGCCTAAGTAAACATATTCACCGCCCCGCCATGATTAAATTATGTTTTTTGGCATTTTACGGCCATAAAACTGGAATTCCGCGCGAGTCCCAAATTTTCGTGTGTCGTGGGCCCGGGACCCCAGATCCGGATCGCCTAAAAATTTTCAGGGATGTCAAATACGGCCTAAGGAACCATATTCACCGCCTCTCCATGACCAAATTATGTTTTTTGGCATTTTACGGCCATATAACTGGAATTCCGCGCGAGTCCCAAATTTTTGTGTGCTATATAGCCCACGCTTTCCGCCGTGGGCCCGGGTCCCCGGATCCGGATCGCCTAAAAATTTTCCGGGATGTCAAATACGGCCTAAGGAACCATATTCACCGCTCCGCCATGACCAAATTATGTTTTTTGGCATTGTACGGCCCTAAACCTGGAATTCCGCGCGAGTCCAAAATTTTTGTGTGCTATAGCCCACACCTTCCGCCGTGGGCCCGGGACCCCAGACCCGGATCGCCTAAAATTTTTCCGGGACGTCAAATAAGGCCTAAGGAACCATATTCACCGCCCCGCCATGACCAAATTATGTTTTTTGGCATTTTATGGCCATAAAACTGGAATTCCGCGCGAGTCCAAAATATTTGTGTGCTATAGCCCACGCCTTCCGCCGTGGCCCCGAGAACCCGGACCCGGATCGCCTAAAAAATTTTCGGGACATAGAATACGGCCTAAGGAACAATAGTCACCACCTCTCCATGACCAAATTACGTTTTATGGCATTTTACGGCCATATAATTGGAATTCCGCACGATTCTCATATTTTCGTGTTCTATATCCCATGCCTTCCACCATGGGCCCGAGACCCCGGACCCGGATCGCCTAAATTTTTCCGGGACATCGAATACGGCTTAAGAAATCATATTCACCGCCCTGCCATGACCAAATTACCTTTTTTGGCATTTTACGGCCATTAAATTGGAAATTCGCCGGAGTACCAAATTTTCATGTGCTATAGCCCATGCCTTCCGCCGTCGGCCAGGAACCCTGGACCCGGATTGCCTAAAAAAATTTCGGGACGTCGAATACGGCCTAAGGAACCATATTCACCGCCCCGCCATGACTAGATTACGTTTTATGGCATTTTACGGCCATAAAACTAGAATTCCGCACGATTCTCATATTTTCGTGTTCTATATCCCACGCCTTCCGCCGTGGCCCCGAGAACCCGGACCCGAATCGCCTAAAAATTTTCCGGGACGTCGAATAAGGCCTAAGGAACCATATTCACCGCCCTGCCATGACCAAATTATGTTTTTTGGCATTTTACGGCCATAAAACTGGAATTCCGCGCGAGTCCCAAATTTTCGTGTGCTATAGCCCACGTCTTCCGCCGTGGGCCCGGGACCCCGGACCCGAATCGCCTAAAAATTTCCGGGACATCGAATACGGCCTAAGAAACCATATTCACCGCCCCGCCATGACCAAATTATGTTTTTTGGCATTTTACGGCCATAAAACTGGAATTCCGTGCGAGTCCCAAATTTTTGTGTGCTATAGCCCACGCCTTCCGCCGTGGGCCCGGGACCCCGGACCCGAATTGACTAAAAAATTTCCGGGATGTCGAATACGGCCTAAGGAAACATATTCACTGCCCCGCCATGATCAAATTATGTTTTTTGGCATTGTACGGCCATAAACCTGGAATTCCGCGCGAGTCCAAAATCTTTGTGTGCTATAGCCCACACCTTCCGCCGTGGGCCCGGGACCCCGGACCCGAATCGCCTAAAAATTTTCCGGGACGTCAAATAAGGCCTAAGGAACCATATTCACCGCCTCTCCATGACCAAATTATGTTTTTTGGCATTTTATGGCCATAAAACTGGAATTCCGCGCGAGTCCCAAATTTTTGTGTGCTATAGCACACGCCTTCCGCCGTGGGCCCGGGACTCCGGACCCGAATTGCCAAAAATTTTCCGGGATGTCGAATACAGCCTAAGTAAACATATTCACCGCCCCGCCATGATTAAATTATGTTTTTTGGCATTTTACGGCCATAAAACTGGAATTCCGCGCGAGTCCCAAATTTTCGTGTGCTATAGCCCACGCCTTCCGCCGTGGGACCGGGACCCCAGATCCGGATCGCCTAAAAATTTTCAGGGATGTCAAATACGGCCTAAGGAACCATATTCACCGCCTCTCCATGACCAAATTATGTTTATTGGCATTTTACGACCATATAACTGGAATTCCGCGCGAGTCCCAAATTTTTGTGTGCTATATAGCCCACGCTTTCCGCCGTGGGCCCGGGTCCCCGGATCCGGATCGCCTAAAAATTTTCCAGGGATGTCAAATACGGCCTAAGGAACCATATTCACCGCCCCGCCATGACCAAATTATGTTTTTTGGCATTGTACGGCCATAAACCTGGAATTCCGCGCGAGTCCAAAATTTTTGTGTGCTATAGCCCACACCTTCCGCTGTGGTCCCGGGACCCCGGACCCGAATCGCCTAAAAATTTTCCGGGACGTCAAATAAGGCCTAAGGAACCATATTCACCGCCCCGCCATGACCAAATTATGTTTTTTGGCATTTTATGGCCATAAAACTGGAATTCCGCACGAGTCCCAAATTTTTGTGTGCTATAGCCCACGCCTTCCGCCGTGGCCCCGAGATCCCGGACCCGGATCGCCTAAAAAATTTTCGGGACATAGAATACGGCCTAAGGAACAATAGTCACCACCTCTCCATGACCAAATTACGTTTTATGGCATTTTACGGCCATATAATTGGACTTCCGCACGATTCTCATATTTTCGTGTTCTATATCCCATGCCTTCCACCATGGGCCCGGGACCCCGGACCCGGATCGCCTAAAATTTTTCCGGGACATCGAATACGGCTTAAGAAATCATATTCACCGCCCTGCCATGACCAAATTACCTTTTTTGGCATTTTACGGCCATTAAATTGGAAATTCGCCGGAGTACCAAATTTTCATGTGCTATAGCCCATGCCTTCCGCCGTCGGCCCGGAACCCTGGACCCGGATTGCCTAAAAAATTTTCGGGACGTCGAATACGGCCTAAGGAACCATAGTCACCACCCCGCCATGACTAGATTACGTTTTATGGCATTTTACGGCCATAAAACTAGAATTCCGCACGATTCTCATATTTTCGTGTTCTATATCCCACGCCTTCCGCCGTGGCCCCGAGAACCCGGACCCGAATCGCCTAAAATTTTTCTGGGACGTCGAATAAGGCCTAAGGAACCATATTCACCGCCCTTCCATGACCAAATTATGTTTTTTGGCATTTTACGGCCATAAAACTGGAATTCCGCGCGAGTCCCAAATTTTCGTGTGCTATAGCCCACGCCTTCCGCCGTGGGCCCGGGACCCCAAATCCGGATCGCCTAAAATTTTTCAGGGATGTCAAATACGGCCTAAGGAACCATATTCACCACCCCTCCATGACCAAATTATGTTTTTTGGCATTTTACGGCCATAAAACCGGAATTCCGCGCGAGTCCCAAATTTTTGTGTGCTATAGCCCACGCCTTCCGCCGTGGGCCCGGGACCCAAATTGACTAAAAATTTTCCGGGATGTCGAATACGGCCTAAGGAAACATATTCACTGCCCCGCCATGATCAAATTATGTTTTTTGGCATTGTACGGCCATAAACCTGGAATTTCGCGCGAGTCCAAAATTTTTGTGTGCTATAGCCCACACCTTCCGCCGTGGGCCCGGGACCCCCGACCCGAATCGCCTAAAAATTTTCCCGGACGTCAAATAAGGCCTAAGGAACCATATTCACCGCCCCTCCATGACCAAATTATGTTTTTTGGCATTTTATGGCTATAAAACTGGAATTCCGCGCGAGTCCCAAATTTTTGTGTGCTATAGCCCACGCCTTCCGCCGTGGGCCCGGGACCCCAGACCCGAATTGCATAAAATTTTTCCGGGATGTCGAATACAGCCTAAGTAAACATATTCACCGCCCCGCCATGATTAAATTATGTTTTTTGGCATTTTACGGCCATAAAACTGGAATTCCGCGCGAGTCCCAAATTTTCGTGTGTCGTGGGCCCGGGACCCCAGATCCGGATCGCCTAAAAATTTTCAGGGATGTCAAATACGGCCTAAGGAACCATATTCACCGCCTCTCCATGACCAAATTATGTTTTTTGGCATTTTACGGCCATATAACTGGAATTCCGCGCGAGTCCCAAATTTTTGTGTGCTATATAGCCCACGCTTTCCGCCGTGGGCCCGGGTCCCCGGATCCGGATCGCCTAAAAATTTTCCGGGATGTCAAATACGGCCTAAGGAACCATATTCACCGCCCCGCCATGACCAAATTATGTTTTTTGGCATTGTACGGCCCTAAACCTGGAATTCCGCGCGAGTCCAAACTTTTTGTGTGCTATAGCCCACACCTTCCGCCGTGGGCCCGGGACCCCGGACCCGAATCGCCTAAAATTTTTCCGGGACGTCAAATAAGGCCTAAGGAACCATATTCACCGCCCCGCCATGACCAAATTATGTTTTTTGGCATTTTATGGCCATAAAACTGGAATTCCGCGCGAGTCCAAAATTTTTGTGTGCTATAGCCCACGCCTTCCGCCGTGGCCCCGAGAACCCGGACCCGGATCGCCTAAAAAATTTTCGGGACATAGAATACGGCCTAAGGAACAATAGTCACCACCTCTCCATGACCAAATTATGTTTTATGGCATTTTACAGCCATATAATTGGAATTCCGCACGATTCTCATATTTTCGTGTTTTATATCCCATGCCTTCCACCATGGGCCCGGGACCCCGGACCCGGATCGCCTAAATTTTTCCGGGACATCGAATACGGCTTAAGAAATCATATTCACCGCCCTGCCATGACCAAATTACCTTTTTTGGCATTTTACGGCCATTAAATTGGAAATTCGCCGGAGTACCAAATTTTCATGTGCTATAGCCCATGCCTTCCGCCGTCGGCCCGGAACCCTGGACCCGGATTGCCTAAAAAATTTTTTGGGTCGAATACGGCCTAAGGAACCATAGTCACCGCCCTGCCATGACTAGATTACGTTTTATGGCATTTTACGGCCATAAAACTAGAATTCCGCACGATTCTCATATTTTCGTGTTCTATATCCCACGCCTTCCGCCGTGGCCCCGAGAACCCGGACCCGAATCGCCTAAAATTTTTCCGGGACGTCGAATAAGGCCTAAGGAACCATATTCACCGCCCTTCCATGACCAAATTATGTTTTTTGGCATTTTACGGCCATAAAACTGGAATTCCGCGCGAGTCCCAAATTTTTGTGTGCTATAGCCCACGCCTTCCGCCGTGGGCCCGGGACCCCGGACCCGAATTGACTAAAAATTTTCCGGGATGTCGAATACGGCCTAAGGAAACATATTCACTGCCCCGCCATGATCAAATTATGTTTTTTGGCATTGTACGGCCATAAACCTGGAATTCCGCGCGAGTCCAAAATTTTTGTGTGCTATAGCCCACACCTTCCGCTGTGGGCCCGGGACCCCGGACCCGAATCGCCTAAAAATTTTCCGGGACGTCAAATAAGGCCTAAGGAACCATATTCACCGCCTCTCCATGACCAAATTATGTTTTTTGGCATTTTATGGCCATAAAACTGGAATTCCGCGCGAGTCCCAAATTTTTGTGTGCTATAGCCCACACCTTCCGCCGTGGGCCCGGGACCCCGGACCCGAATTGCCTAAAAATTTTCCGGGATGTCGAATACAGCCTAAGTAAACATATTCACCGCCCCGCCATGATTAAATTATGTTTTTTGGCATTTTACGGCCATAAAACTGGAATTCCGCGCGAGTCCCAAATTTTCGTGTGCTATAGCCCACGCCTTCCGCCGTGGGACCGGGACCCCAGATCCGGATCGCCTAAAAATTTTCAGGGATGTCAAATACGGCCTAAGGAACCATATTCACCGCCTCTCCATGACCAAATTATGTTTTTTGGCATTTTACGGCCATATAACTGGAATTCCGCGCGAGTCCCAAATTTTTGTGTGCTATATAGCCCACGCTTTCCGCCGTGGGCCCGGGTCCCCGGATCCGGATCGCCTAAAAATTTTCCGGGATGTCAAATACGGCCTAAGGAACCATATTCACCGCTCCGCCATGACCAAATTATGTTTTTTGGCATTGTACGGCCCTAAACCTGGAATTCCGCGCGAGTCCTAAATTTTTGTGTGCTATAGCCCACACCTTCCGCCGTGGGCCCGGGACCACGGACCCGAATCGCCTAAAATTTTTCCGGGACGTCAAATAAGGCCTAAGAAACCATATTCACCGCCCCGCCATGACCAAATTATGTTTTTTGGCATTTTATGGCCATAAAACTGGAATTCCGCGCGAGTCCAAAATTTTTGTGTGCTATAGCCCACGCCTTCCGCCGTGGCCCCGAGAACCCGGACCCGGATCGCCTAAAAAATTTTCGGGACATAGAATACGGCCTAAGGAACAATAGTCACCACCTCTCCATGACCAAATTACGTTTTATGGCATTTTACGGCCATATAATTGGAATTCCGCACGATTCTCATATTTTCGTGTTCTATATCCCATGCCTTCCACCATGGGCCCGGGACCCCGGACCCGGATCGCCTAAATTTTTCCGGGACATCGAATACGGCTTAAGAAATCATATTCACCGCCCTGCCATGACCAAATTACCTTTTTTGGCATTTTACGGCCATTAAATTGGAAATTCGCCGGAGTACCAAATTTTCATGTGCTATAGCCCATGCCTTCCGCCGTCGGCCCGGAACCCTGGACCCGGATTGCCTAAAAAATTTTCGGGACGTCGAATACGGCCTAAGGAACCATAGTCACCGCCCCTCCATGACTAAATTACGTTTTATGGCATTTTACGGCCATAAAACTAGAATTCCGCACGATTCTCATATTTTCGTGTTCTATATCCCACGCCTTCCGCCGTGGCCCCGAGAACCCGGACCCGAATCGCCTAAAATTTTTCCGGGACGTCGAATAAGGCCTAAGGAAACATATTCACCGCCCCGCCATGATCAAATTATGTTTTTTGGCATTTTACGGCCATAAAACTGGAATTTCGCGCGAGTCCCAAATTTTCGTGTGCTATAGCCCACGTCTTCCGCCGTGGGCCCGGGACCCCGGACCCGAATCGCCTAAAAATTTTCCGGGACGTCGAATACGGCCTAAGAAACCATATTCACCGCCCCGCCATGACCAAATTATGTTTTTTGGCATTTTACGGCCATAAAACTGGAATTCCGCGCGAGTCCCAAATTTTTGTGTGCTATAGCCCACGCCTTCCGCCGTGGGCCCGGGACCCCGGACCCGAATTGACTAAAAATTTTCCGGGATGTCGAATACGGCCTAAGGAAACATATTCACTGCCCCGCCATGATCAAATTATGTTTTTTGGCATTGTACGGCCATATACCTGGAATTCCGCGCGAGTCCAAAATTTTTGTGTGCTATAGCCCACACCTTCCGCCGTGGGCCCGGGACCCCGGACCCGAATCGCCTAAAAATTTTCCGGGACGTCAAATAAGGCCTAAGGAACCATATTCACCGCCCCTCCATGACCAAATTATGTTTTTTGGCATTTTATGGCCATGAAACTGGAATTCCGCGCGAGTCCCAAATTTTTGTGTGCTATAGCCCACGCCTTCCGCCGTGGGCCCGGGACCCCGGACCCGAATTGCCTAAAATTTTTCCGGGATGTCGAATACAGCCTAAGTAAACATATTCACCGCCCCGCCATGATTAAATTATGTTTTTTGGCATTTTACGGCCATAAAACTGGAATTCCGCGCGAGTCCCAAATTTTCGTGTGCTATAGCCCACGCCTTCCGCCGTGGGACCGGGACCCCAGATCCGGATCGCCTAAAAATTTTCAGGGATGTCAAATACGGCCTAAGGAACCATATTCACCGCCTCTCCATGACCAAATTATGTTTTTTGGCATTTTACGGCCATATAACTGGAATTCCGCGCGAGTCCCAAATTTTTGTGTGCTATATAGCCCACGCTTTCCGCCGTGGGCCCGGGTCCCCGGATCCGGATCGCCTAAAAATTTTCCGGGATGTCAAATACGGCCTAAGGAACCATATTCACCGCCCCGCCATGACCAAATTATGTTTTTTGGCATTGTACGGCCATAAACCTGGAATTCCGCGCGAGTCCAAAATTTTTGTGTGCTATAGCCCACACCTTTCGCCGTGGTCCCGGGACCCCGGACCCGAATCGCCTAAAAATTTTCCGGGACGTCAAATAAGGCCTAAGGAACCATATTCACCTCCCCGCCATGGCCAAATTATGTTTTTTGGCATTTTACGGCCATAAAACTGGAATTCCGCGCGAGTCCCAAATTTTCGTGTGCTATAGCCCACGCCTTCCGCCGTGGGCCCGGGACCCCAGACCCGAATCGCCTAAAAAATTTCCGGGACATCGAATACGGCCTAAGGAACCATATTCACCACCCCTCCATGACCAAATTATATTTTTTGGCATTTTACGGCCATAAAACTGGAATTCCGCGCGAGTCCCAAATTTTTGTGTGCTATAGCCCACGCCTTCCGCCGTGGGCCCGGGACCCGAATTGACTAAAACTTTTCCGGGATGTCGAATACGGCCTAAGGAAACATATTCACTGCCCCGCCATGATCAAATTATGTTTTTTGGCATTGTACGGCCATAAACCTGGAATTTCACGCGAGTCCAAAATTTTTGTGTGCTATAGCCCACACCTTCCGCCGTGGGCCCGGGACCCCCGACCCGAATCGCCTAAAAGATTTCCGGGACGTCAAATAAGGCCTAAGGAACCATATTCACCGCCCCTCCATGACCAAATTATGTTTTTTGGCATTTTATGGCCATAAAACTGGAATTCCGCGCGAGTCCCAAATTTTTGTGTGCTATAGCCCATGCCTTCCGCCGTGGGCCCGGGACCCCGGACCCGAATTGCCTAAAATTTTTCCGGGATGTCGAATACAGCCTAAGTAAACATATTCACCGCCCCGCCATGATTAAATTATGTTTTTTGGCATTTTACGGCCATAAAACTGGAATTCCGCGCGAGTCCCAAATTTTCGTGTGCTATAGCCCACGCCTTCCGCCGTGGGACCGGGACCCCAGATCCGGATCGCCTAAAAATTTTCAGGGATGTCAAATACGGCCTAAGGAACCATATTCACCGCCTCTCCATGACCAAATTATGTTTTTTGGCATTTTACGGCCATATAACTGGAATTCCGCGCGAGTCCCAAATTTTTGTGTGCTATATAGCCCACGCTTTCCGCCGTGGGCCCGGGTCCCCGGATCGCCTAAAAATTTTCCGGGATGTCAAATACGGCCTAAGGAACCATATTCACCGCCCCGCCATGACCAAATTATGTTTTTTGGCATTGTACGGCCATAAACCTGGAATTCCGCGCGAGTCCAAAATTTTTGTGTGCTATAGCCCACACCTTTCGCCGTGGTCCCGGGACCCCGGACCCGAATCTCCTAAAAATTTTCCGGGACGTCAAATAAGGCCTAAGGAACCATATTCACCTCCCCGCCATGGCCAAATTATGTTTTTTGGCATTTTACGGCCATAAAACTGGAATTCCGCGCGAGTCCCAAATTTTCGTGTGCTATAGCCCACGCCTTCCGCCGTGGGCCCGGGACCCAAGACCCGAATCGCCTAAAAAATTTCCGGGACATCGAATACGGCCTAAGGAACCATATTCACCACCCCTCCATGACCAAATTATATTTTTTGGCATTTTACGGCCATAAAACTGGAATTCCGCGCGAGTCCCAAATTTTTGTGTGCTATAGCCCACGCCTTCCGCCGTGGGCCCGGGACCCGAATTGACTAAAAATTTTCCGGGATGTCGAATACGGCCTAAGGAAACATATTCACTGCCCCGCCATGATCAAATTATGTTTTTTGGCATTGTACGGCCATAAACCTGGAATTTCGCGCGAGTCCAAAATTTTTGTGTGCTATAGCCCACACCTTCCGCCGTGGGCCCGGGACCCCCGACCCGAATCGCCTAAAAATTTTCCGGGACGTCAAATAAGGCCTAAGGAACCATATTCACCGCCCCTCCATGACCAAATTATGTTTTTTGGCATTTTATGGCCATAAAACTGGAATTCCGCGCGAGTCCCAAATTTTTGTGTGCTATAGCCCACGCCTTCCGCCGTGGGCCCGGGACCCCGGACCCGAATTGCCTAAAAATTTTTCCGGGATGTCGAATACAGCCTAAGTAAACATATTCACCGCCCCGCCATGATTAAATTATGTTTTTTGGCATTTTACGGCCATAAAACTGGAATTCCGCGCGAGTCCCAAATTTTCGTGTGTCGTGGGCCCGGGACCCCAGATCCGGATCGCCTAAAAATTTTCAGGGATGTCAAATACGGCCTAAGGAACCATATTCACCGCCTCTCCATGACCAAATTATGTTTTTTGGCATTTTACGGCCATATAACTGGAATTCCGCGCGAGTCCCAAATTTTTGTGTGCTATATAGCCCACGCTTTCCGCCGTGGGCCCGGGTCCCCGGATCCGGATCGCCTAAAAATTTTCCGGGATGTCAAATACGGCCTAAGGAACCATATTCACCGCCCCGCCATGACCAAATTATGTTTTTTGGCATTGTACGGCCATAAACCTGGAATTCCGCGCGAGTCCAAAATTTTTGTGTGCTATAGCCCACACCTTTCGCCGTGGTCCCGGGACCCCGGACCCGAATCTCCTAAAAATTTTCCGGGACGTCAAATAAGGCCTAAGGAACCATATTCACCTCCCCGCCATGGCCAAATTATGTTTTTTGGCATTTTACGGCCATAAAACTGGAATTCCGCGCGAGTCCCAAATTTTCGTGTGCTATAGCCCACGCCTTCCGCCGTGGGCCCGGGACCCAAGACCCAAATCGCCTAAAAAATTTCCGGGACATCGAATACGGCCTAAGGAACCATATTCACCACCCCTCCATGACCAAATTATATTTTTTGGCATTTTACGGCCATAAAACTGGAATTCCGCGCGAGTCCCAAATTTTTGTGTGCTATAGCCCACGCCTTCCGCCGTGGGCCCGGGACCCGAATTGACTAAAAATTTTCCGGGATGTCGAATACGGCCTAAGGAAACATATTCACTGCCCCGCCATGATCAAATTATGTTTTTTGGCATTGTACGGCCATAAACCTGGAATTTCGCGCGAGTCCAAAATTTTTGTGTGCTATAGCCCACACCTTCCGCCGTGGGCCCGGGACCCCCGACCCGAATCGCCTAAAAATTTTCCGGGACGTCAAATAAGGCCTAAGGAACCATATTCACCGCCCCTCCATGACCAAATTATGTTTTTTGGCATTTTATGGCCATAAAACTGGAATTCCGCGCGAGTCCCAAATTTTTGTGTGCTATAGCCCACGCCTTCCGCCGTGGGCCCGGGACCCCGGACCCGAATTGCCTAAAATTTTTCCGGGATGTCGAATACAGCCTAAGTAAACATATTCACCGCCCCGCCATGATTAAATTATGTTTTTTGGCATTTTACGGCCATAAAACTGGAATTCCGCGCGAGTCCCAAATTTTCGTGTGTCGTGGGCCCGGGACCCCAGATCCGGATCGCCTAAAAATTTTCAGGGATGTCAAATACGGCCTAAGGAACCATATTCACCGCCTCTCCATGACCAAATTATGTTTTTTGGCATTTTACGGCCATATAACTGGAATTCCGCGCGAGTCCCAAATTTTTGTGTGCTATATAGCCCACGCTTTCCGCCGTGGGCCCGGGTCCCCGGATCCGGATCGCCTAAAAATTTTCCGGGATGTCAAATACGGCCTAAGGAACCATATTCACCGCCCCGCCATGACCAAATTATGTTTTTTGGCATTGTACGGCCATAAACCTGGAATTCCGCGCGAGTCCAAAATTTTTGTGTGCTATAGCCCACACCTTTCGCCGTGGTCCCGGGACCCCGGACCCGAATCTCCTAAAAATTTTCCGGGACGTCAAATAAGGCCTAAGGAACCATATTCACCTCCCCGCCATGGCCAAATTATGTTTTTTGGCATTTTACGGCCATAAAACTGGAATTCCGCGCGAGTCCCAAATTTTCGTGTGCTATAGCCCACGCCTTCCGCCGTGGGCCCGGGACCCAAGACCCGAATCGCCTAAAAAATTTCCGGGACATCGAATACGGCCTAAGGAACCATATTCACCACCCCTACATGACCAAATTATATTTTTTGGCATTTTACGGCCATAAAACTGGAATTCCGCGCGAGTCCCAAATTTTTGTGTGCTATAGCCCACGCCTTCCGCCGTGGGCCCGGGACCCGAATTGACTAAAAATTTTCCGGGATGTCGAATACGGCCTAAGGAAACATATTCACTGCCCCGCCATGATCAAATTATGTTTTTTGGCATTGTACGGCCATAAACCTGGAATTTCGCGCGAGTCCAAAATTTTTGTGTGCTATAGCCCACACCTTCCGCCGTGGGCCCGGGACCCCCGACCCGAATCGCCTAAAAATTTTCCGGGACGTCAAATAAGGCCTAAGGAACCATATTCACCGCCCCTCCATGACCAAATTATGTTTTTTGGCATTTTATGGCCATAAAACTGGAATTCCGCGCGAGTCCCAAATTTTTGTGTGCTATAGCCCACGCCTTCCGCCGTGGGCCCGGGACCCCGGACCCGAATTGCCTAAAAAATTTTCCGGGATGTCGAATACAGCCTAAGTAAACATATTCACCGCCCCGCCATGATTAAATTATGTTTTTTGGCATTTTACGGCCATAAAACTGGAATTCCGCGCGAGTCCCAAATTTTCGTGTGTCGTGGGCCCGGGACCCCAGATCCGGATCGCCTAAAAATTTTCAGGGATGTCAAATACGGCCTAAGGAACCATATTCACCGCCTCTCCATGACCAAATTATGTTTTTTGGCATTTTACGGCCATATAACTGGAATTCCGCGCGAGTCCCAAATTTTTGTGTGCTATATAGCCCACGCTTTCCGCCGTGGGCCCGGGTCCCCGGATCCGGATCGCCTAAAAATTTTCCGGGATGTCAAATACGGCCTAAGGAACCATATTCACCGCTCCGCCATGACCAAATTATGTTTTTTGGCATTGTACGGCCCTAAACCTGGAATTCCGCGCGAGTCCTAAATTTTTGTGTGCTATAGCCCACACCTTCCGCCGTGGGCCCGGGACCACGGACCCGAATCGCCTAAAATTTTTCCGGGACGTCAAATAAGGCCTAAGAAACCATATTCACCGCCCCGCCATGACCAAATTATGTTTTTTGGCATTTTACGGCCATAAAACTGGAATTCCGCGCGAGTCCAAAATTTTTGTGTGCTATAGCCCACGCCTTCCGCCGTGGCCCCGAGAACCCGGACCCGGATCGCCTAAAAAAATTTCGGGACATAGAATACGGCCTAAGGAACAATAGTCACCACCTCTCCATGACCAAATTACGTTTTATGGCATTTTACGGCCATATAATTGGAATTCCGCACGATTCTCATATTTTCGTGTTCTATATCCCATGCCTTCCACCATGGGCCCGGGACCCCGGACCCGGATCGCCTAAATTTTTCCGGGACATCGAATACGGCTTAAGAAATCATATTCACCGCCCTGCCATGACCAAATTACCTTTTTTGGCATTTTACGGCCATTAAATTGGAAATTCGCCGGAGTACCAAATTTTCATGTGCTATAGCCCATGCCTTCCGCCGTCGGCCCGGAACCCTGGACCCGGATTGCCTAAAAAATTTTCGGGACGTCGAATACGGCCTAAGGAACCATAGTCACCGCCCCTCCATGACTAAATTACGTTTTATGGCATTTTACGGCCATAAAACTAGAATTCCGCACGATTCTAATATTTTCGTGTTCTATATCCCACGCCTTCCGCCGTGGCCCCGAGAACCCGGACCCGAATCGCCTAAAATTTTTCCGGGACGTCGAATAAGGCCTAAGGAAACATATTCACCGCCCCGCCATGATCAAATTATGTTTTTTGGCATTTTACGGCCATAAAACTGGAATTTCGCGCGAGTCCCAAATTTTCGTGTGCTATAGCCCACGTCTTCCGCCGTGGGCCCGGGACCCCGGACCCGAATCGCCTAAAAATTTTCCGGGACGTCGAATACGGCCTAAGAAACCATATTCACCGCCCCGCCATGAGCAAATTATGTTTTTTGGCATTTTACGGCCATAAAACTGGAATTCCGCGCGAGTCCCAAATTTTTGTGTGCTATAGCCCACGCCTTCCGCCGTGGGCCCGGGACCCCGGACCCGAATTGACTAAAAATTTTCCGGGATGTCGAATACGGCCTAAGGAAACATATTCACTGCCCCGCCATGATCAAATTATGTTTTTTGGCATTGTACGGCCATATACCTGGAATTCCGCGCGAGTCCAAAATTTTTGTGTGCTATAGCCCACACCTTCCGCCGTGGGCCCGGGACCCCGGACCCGAATCGCCTAAAAATTTTCCGGGACGTCAAATAAGGCCTAAGGAACCATATTCACCGCCCCTCCATGACCAAATTATGTTTTTTGGCATTTTATGGCCATGAAACTGGAATTCCGCGCGAGTCCCAAATTTTTGTGTGCTATAGCCCACGCCTTCCGCCGTGGGCCCGGGACCCCGGACCCGAATTGCCTAAAATTTTTCCGGGATGTCGAATACAGCCTAAGTAAACATATTCACCGCCCCGCCATGATTAAATTATGTTTTTTGGCATTTTACGGCCATAAAACTGGAATTCCGCGCGAGTCCCAAATTTTCGTGTGCTATAGCCCACGCCTTCCGCCGTGGGACCGGGACCCCAGATCCGGATCGCCTAAAAATTTTCAGGGATGTCAAATACGGCCTAAGGAACCATATTCACCGCCTCTCCATGACCAAATTATGTTTTTTGGCATTTTACGGCCATATAACTGGAATTCCGCGCGAGTCCCAAATTTTTGTGTGCTATATAGCCCACGCTTTCCGCCGTGGGCCCGGGTCCCCGGATCCGGATCGCCTAAAAATTTTCCGGGATGTCAAATACGGCCTAAGGAACCATATTCACCGCCCCGCCATGACCAAATTATGTTTTTTGGCATTGTACGGCCATAAACCTGGAATTCCGCGCGAGTCCAAAATTTTTGTGTGCTATAGCCCACACCTTTCGCCGTGGTCCCGGGACCCCGGACCCGAATCGCCTAAAAATTTTCCGGGACGTCAAATAAGGCCTAAGGAACCATATTCACCTCCCCGACATGGCCAAATTATGTTTTTTGGCATTTTACGGCCATAAAACTGGAATTCCGCGCGAGTCCCAAATATTCGTGTGCTATAGCCCACGCCTTCCGCCGTGGGCCCGGGACCCCAGACCCGAATCGCCTAAAAAATTTCCGGGACATCAAATAAGGCCTAAGGAACCATATTCACCACCCCTCCATGACCAAATTATATTTTTTGGCATTTTACGGCCATAAAACTGGAATTCCGCGCGAGTCCCAAATTTTTGTGTGCTATAGCCCACGCCTTCCGCCGTGGGCCCGGGACCCGAATTGACTAAAAATTTTCCGGGATGTCGAATACGGCCTAAGGAAACATATTCACTGCCCCGCCATGATCAAATTATGTTTTTTGGCATTGTACGGCCATAAACCTGGAATTTCGCGCGAGTCCAAAATTTTTGTGTGCTATAGCCCACACCTTCCGCCGTGGGCCCGGGACCCCCGACCCGAATCGCCTAAAAATTTTCCGGGACGTCAAATAAGGCCTAAGGAACCATATTCACCGCCCCTCCATGACCAAATTATGTTTTTTGGCATTTTATGGCCATAAAACTGGAATTCCGCGCGAGTCCCAAATTTTTGTGTGCTATAGCCCACGCCTTCCGCCGTGGGCCCGGGACCCCGGACCCGAATTGACTAAAAATTTTCCGGGATGTCGAATACGGCCTAAGGAAACATATTCACTGCCCCGCCATGATCAAATTATGTTTTTTGGCATTGTACGGCCATATACCTGGAATTCCGCGCGAGTCCAAAATTTTTGTGTGCTATAGCCCACACCTTCCGCCGTGGGCCCGGGACCCCGGACCCGAATCGCCTAAAAATTTTCCGGGACGTCAAATAAGGCCTAAGGAACCATATTCACCGCCCCTCCATGACCAAATTATGTTTTTTGGCATTTTATGGCCATGAAACTGGAATTCCGCGCGAGTCCCAAATTTTTGTGTGCTATAGCCCACGCCTTCCGCCGTGGGCCCGGGACCCCGGACCCGAATTGCCTAAAATTTTTCCGGGATGTCGAATACAGCCTAAGTAAACATATTCACCGCCCCGCCATGATTAAATTATGTTTTTTGGCATTTTACGGCCATAAAACTGGAATTCCGCGCGAGTCCCAAATTTTCGTGTGCTATAGCCCACGCCTTCCGCCGTGGGACCGGGACCCCAGATCCGGATCGCCTAAAAATTTTCAGGGATGTCAAATACGGCCTAAGGAACCATATTCACCGCCTCTCCATGACCAAATTATGTTTTTTGGCATTTTACGGCCATATAACTGGAATTCCGCGCGAGTCCCAAATTTTTGTGTGCTATATAGCCCACGCTTTCCGCCGTGGGCCCGGGTCCCCGGATCCGGATCGCCTAAAAATTTTCCGGGATGTCAAATACGGCCTAAGGAACCATATTCACCGCCCCGCCATGACCAAATTATGTTTTTTGGCATTGTACGGCCATAAACCTGGAATTCCGCGCGAGTCCAAAATTTTTGTGTGCTATAGCCCACACCTTTCGCCGTGGTCCCGGGACCCCGGACCCGAATCGCCTAAAAATTTTCCGGGACGTCAAATAAGGCCTAAGGAACCATATTCACCTCCCCGACATGGCCAAATTATGTTTTTTGGCATTTTACGGCCATAAAACTGGAATTCCGCGCGAGTCCCAAATATTCGTGTGCTATAGCCCACGCCTTCCGCCGTGGGCCCGGGACCCCAGACCCGAATCGCCTAAAAAATTTCCGGGACATCTAATACGGCCTAAGGAACCATATTCACCACCCCTCCATGACCAAATTATATTTTTTGGCATTTTACGGCCATAAAACTGGAATTCCGCGCGAGTCCCAAATTTTTGTGTGCTATAGCCCACGCCTTCCGCCGTGGGCCCGGGACCCGAATTGACTAAAAATTTTCCGGGATGTCGAATACGGCCTAAGGAAACATATTCACTGCCCCGCCATGATCAAATTATGTTTTTTGGCATTGTACGGCCATAAACCTGGAATTTCGCGCGAGTCCAAAATTTTTGTGTGCTATAGCCCACACCTTCCGCCGTGGGCCCGGGACCCCCGACCCGAATCGCCTAAAAATTTTCCGGGACGTCAAATAAGGCCTAAGGAACCATATTCACCGCCCCTCCATGACCAAATTATGTTTTTTGGCATTTTATGGCCATAAAACTGGAATTCCGCGCGAGTCCCAAATTTTTGTGTGCTATAGCCCACGCCTTCCGCCGTGGGCCCGGGACCCCGGACCCGAATTGCCTAAAATTTTTCCGGGATGTCGAATACAGCCTAAGTAAACATATTCACCGCCCCGCCATGATTAAATTATGTTTTTTGGCATTTTACGGCCATAAAACTGGAATTCCGCGCGAGTCCCAAATTTTCGTGTGTCGTGGGCCCGGGACCCCAGATCCGGATCGCCTAAAAATTTTCAGGGATGTCAAATACGGCCTAAGGAACCATATTCACCGCCTCTCCATGACCAAATTATGTTTTTTGGCATTTTACGGCCATATAACTGGAATTCCGCGCGAGTCCCAAATTTTTGTGTGCTATATAGCCCACGCTTTCCGCCGTGGGCCCGGGTCCCCGGATCCGGATCGCCTAAAAATTTTCCGGGATGTCAAATACGGCCTAAGGAACCATATTCACCGCTCCGCCATGACCAAATTATGTTTTTTGGCATTGTACGGCCCTAAACCTGGAATTCCGCGCGAGTCCTAAATTTTTGTGTGCTATAGCCCACACCTTCCGCCGTGGGCCCGGGACCACGGACCCGAATCGCCTAAAAATTTTCCGGGACGTCAAATAAGGCCTAAGGAACCATATTCACCGCCCCGCCATGACCAAATTATGTTTTTTGGCATTTTATGGCCATAAAACTGGAATTCCGCGCGAGTCCAAAATTTTTGTGTGCTATAGCCCACACCTTCCGCCGTGGCCCCGAGAACCCGGACCCGGATCGCCTAAAAAATTTTCGGGACATAGAATACGGCCTAAGGAACAATAGTCACCACCTCTCCATGACCAAATTACGTTTTATGGCATTTTACGGCCATATAATTGGAATTCCGCACGATTCTCATATTTTCGTGTTCTATATCCCATGCCTTCCACCATGGGCCCGGGACCCCGGACCCGGATCGCCTAAATTTTTCCGGGACATCGAATACGGCTTAAGAAATCATATTCACCGCCCTGCCATGACCAAATTACCTTTTTTGGCATTTTACGGCCATTAAATTGGAAATTCGCCGGAGTACCAAATTTTCATGTGCTATAGCCCATGCCTTCCGCCGTCGGCCCGGAACCCTGGACCCGGATTGCCTAAAAAATTTTCGGGACGTCGAATACGGCCTAAGGAACCATAGTCACCGCCCCTCCATGACTAGATTACGTTTTATGGCATTTTACGGCCATAAAACTAGAATTCCGCACGATTCTCATATTTTCGTGTTCTATATCCCACGCCTTCCGCCGTGGCCCCGAGAACCCGGACCCGAATCGCCTAAAATTTTTCCGGGACGTCGAATAAGGCCTAAGGAAACATATTCACCGCCCCGCCATGATCAAATTATGTTTTTTGGCAATTTACGGCCATAAAACTGGAATTTCGCGCGAGTCCCAAATTTTCGTGTGCTATAGCCCACGTCTTCCGCCGTGGGCCCGGGACCCCTGACCCGAATCGCCTAAAAAATTTCCGGGACGTCTAATACGGCCTAAGAAACCATATTCACCGCCCCGCCATGACCAAATTATGTTTTTTGGCATTTTACGGCCATAAAACTGGAATTCCGCGCGAGTCCCAAATTTTTGTGTGCTATAGCCCACGCCTTCCGCCGTGGGCCCGGGACCCCGGACCCGAATTGACTAAAATTTTTCCGGGATGTCGAATACGGCCTAAGGAAACATATTCACTGCCCCGCCATGATCAAATTATGTTTTTTGGCATTGTACGGCCATAAAACTGGAATTCCGCACGATTCTCATATTTTCATGTTCTATATCCCATGCCTTTCGCCGTGGGCCCGGGACCCTAGACTCGGATCGCCTAAAATTTATCCGGGACATCAAATATGGCTTAAGGAACCATATTAACCTCCCCGCAATGACCAAAGTATGTTTTTGGCATTTTACGGCCATTAAATTGGAAATCCACGTGAGTTCCAAATTTTCGTGTGCTATAGCCCACGCCTTCCGTCGTTGGCCCGGGACCCCGAATCCGGATCGCCTAAAATTTTTATGAGACGTTGAATATTTCCTAAGGAACCATAGTCACCACCCCGCCATGACCAAATTATGTTTTATGGCATTTTACGGCCATAAAACTAGATACGCCTTCCATCGTGGGCCTGGGCCCCGGACCAGCGTCGCCTAATATTTTGTGGGACATCAAATACGACCTACGGAACCATGGTCACTGCCCCTCCATGACCAAATTACATTTTTTGGTGTTATACGGCCATAAAACTGGAATATCGCCTGATTCCCATATTTTCGTGTGCTATAACCCACGCCTTCCGCTGTTGGCCCGGGCCCCCGAACCAAGATCGCCTAATATTTTTTTGGGACATTAAATACGACCTAAGGAACCATGGTCACCGCCCTGACAAGACCAAATTACATTTTTTGGCATTTTACGGCCATAAAACTGGAAATCCGCATGAGTCCCTAATTTTCGTGTACTATAGCCCACGCCTTCCGCCGTGGGCCCGGACCTCGGATCTGGATAGCCTAAAATTTTTCCGATATGTTGAATACAGCCTTAGGAACCATATTCACCACCCTTCCATGACCAAATTACATTTTTTGATATTTTACGGCCATAAAACTAGAAATCCGCGTGAGTCCCATATTTTCGTGTTCTATATCCCACACCTTCCGCCGTGGGCCCGGGACACCGAACCTGGATCGCCTAAAACTTTTTAGGGACATCCAATATGGCTTAAGGAACCATAGTCACCCCTCTGCCATGACCAAATTACATTTTATGGCATTTTACGGCTATAAAACTGGATATCCACGCGAGTCCCATATTTTCGTGTTCTATATCCCACGCCTTCGGCCGTGGGCCCGGGATCCCGGACCCAAATCGCCTAAAAATTTTCCAGTATGTCAAATACAGCCTTAGGAACCATATTCACCACCCTTCCATGACCAAATTACATTTTTTGACATTTTACGGCCATAAAACTGGAAATCCGCGCGAGTCCCATATTTTCGTGTTCTATATCCCACACCTTCCGCCGTGGGCCCGGGACCCCGAACCTGGATCGCCTAAAATTTTTTAGGAACATCCAATACGGCTTAAGGAACCATATTCACCGCCCTGCCATGACCAAATTACATTTTTTGACATTTTACGGCCATAAAACTGGAAATCCGCGCGAGTCCCATATTTTCGTGTTCTATATCCCACACCTTCCGCCATGGGCCCGGGACCCCGAACCTGGATCACCTAAAAATTTTTAGGAACATCCAATACGGCTTAAGGAACCATATTCACCACCCTGCCATGACCAAATTACATTTTTTGGCATTTTACGGCCATTAAAATGCAAATCCGTGCGAGTCCCAAATTTTCATGTGCTATAGCCCAAGTCTTCCGCCGTCGGCACGGAACCCTGGACCCGGATTTCCTAAAAAAATTTCGGGATGTCGAATACGGCCTAAGGAACCATAGTCACTGCCCCGCCATGACTAGATTACGTTTTATGGCATTTTACGGCCATAAAACTAGAATTTCGCACGATTCTCATATTTTCGTGTTCTATATCCCACGCCTTCCGCCGTGAGCACGGGACCCCAAACTCGGATCGCCTAAAAATTTTCCGGGACGTCGAATACGGCTTAAGGAATCATATTCACCACCCCACCATAACCAAATTACTTTTTTGGCATTTTACGGTCATAAAACTGGAATTCCGCACGATTCTCATATTTTCATGTTCTATATCCCATGCCTTCCGCCGTGGGCCCGGGACCCTAGACTCGGATCGCCTAAAATTTATCCGGGACATCAAATACGGCTTAAGGAACCATATTCACCGCCCCGCCATGACCAAAGTATGTTTTTTGGCATTTTACGGCCATTAAATCCACGCCTTCCGCCGTTGGCCCGGGACCCCGAATCCGGATCGCCTAAAATTTTTCTGAGAGGTTGAATATTGCCTAAGGAACCATAGTCACCACCCCGCCATGACCAAATTACGTTTTATGGCATTTTACAGCCATAAAACTAGATACGCCTTCCGTCGTGGGCCTGGGCCCCGGACCAGCGTCGCCTAATATTTTGTGGGACATCAAATACGACCTAAGGAACCATGGTCACTGCCCCTCCATGACCAAATTACATTTTTTGGCGTTATATGTCCATAAAACTGGAATATCGCCCGATTCTCATATTTTCGTGTGCTATAACCCACGCCTTCCGCTGTAGGCCCGGGCCCCCGAACCAAAATCGCCTAATATTTTTTGGGGACATTAAATACGACCTAAGGAACCATGGTCACCGCCCTGCCATGACCAAATTACATTTTTTGGCATTTTACGGCCATTAAAATGCAAATCCGCGCGAGTCCCAAATTTTCATGTGCTATAGCCCAAGTCTTCCGCCGTCGGCCCGGAACCCTGGACCCGGATTTCCTAAAAAAATTTCGGGACGTCGAATACGGCCTAAGGAACCATAGTCACTGCCCCGCCATGACTAGATTACGTTTTATGGCATTTTACGGCCATAAAACTAGAATTTCGCACGATTCTCATATTTTCGTGTTCTATATCCCACGCCTTCCGCCGTGAGCACGGGACCCCAAACTCGGATCGCCTAAAAATTTTTCGGGACGTCGAATACGGCTTAAGGAATCATATTCACCACCCCACCATAACCAAATTACTTTTTTGGCATTTTACGGTCATAAAACTGGAATTCCGCACGATTCTCATATTTTCATGTTCTATATCCCATGCCTTCCGCCGTGGGCCCGGGACCCTAGATTCGGATCGCCTAAAATTTATCCGGGACATCAAATACGGCTTAAGGAACCATATTCACCGCCCCGCCATGACCAAAGTATGTTTTTTGGCATTTTACGGCCATTAAATCAACGCCTTCCGCCGTTGGCCCAGGACCCCGAATCCGGATCGCCTAAAAAATTTTCGAGACGTTGAATATTGCCTAAGGAACCATAGTCACCACCCCGCCATGACCAAATTACGTTTTATGGCATTTTACAGCCATAAAACTAGATACGCCTTCCGTCGTGGGCCTGGGCCCCGGACCAGCGTCGCCTAATATTTTGTGGGACATCAAATACGACCTAAGGAACCATGGTCACTGCCCCTCCATGACCAAATTACATTTTTTGGCTTTATATGTCCATAAAACTGGAATATCGCCCGATTCCCATATTTTCGTGTGCTATAACCCACGCCTTCCGCTGTAGGCCCGGGCCCCCGAACCAAAATCGCCTAATATTTTTTGGGGACATTAAATACGACCTAAGGAACCATGGTCACCGCCCTGCCAAGACCAAATTACATTTTTTGGCATTTTACGGCCATAAAACTGGAAATCCGCGTGAGTCCCTAATTTTCGTGTACTATAGCCCACGCCTTCCACCTTGGGCCTGGGACCCCGGACCCGGATCGCCTAAAATTTTTGCAGGACGTCAAATATGGCCTAAGGAACCATAGTCACCCCTCTGCCATGACCAAATTATGTTTTATGGTATTTTACAGCTATAAAACTCGATATCCACGCGAGTCCCATATTTTCGTATTCTATATCTCACGCCTTCGGCCGTGGGCCCGGGACCCCGAACCCAAATCACCTAAAATTTTTCCAAGACGTCGAATACAGCCTTAGGAACCATATTCACCACCCTTCCATGACCAAATTACATTTTTTGACATTTTACGGCCATAAAACTGGAAATCCGCGCGAGTCCCATATTTTCGTGTTCTATATCCCACACCTTCCGTTGTGGGCCCGGGACCCCGAACCTGGATCGCCTAAAATTTTTTAGGGACATCCAATACGTCTTAAGGAACCATATTCACCGCCCTGCCATGACCAAATTACGTTTTTTGGCATTTTACGGCAATTAAAATGGAAGTCCGCGTGAGTCCCAAATTTTCATGTGCTATAGCCCACGCCTTCCGCCGTCAGCCCGGAACCCTGGACCCGGATTGCCTAAAAAAAATTTGGGACGTCGAATACGGCCTAAGGAACCATAGTCACCGCCCCGCCATGACTAGATTACGTTTTATGGCATTTTACCGCCATAAAACTAGAATTCCGCACGATTCTCATATTTTCGTGTTCTATATCCCACGCCTTCCGCCGTGAGCACGGGACCCCAAACTCGGATCGCCTAAAAATTTTACGGGACGTCGAATACGGCTTAAGGAATCATATTCACCACCCCACCATGACCAAATTTCGTTTTTTGGCATTTTACGGCCATAAAACTGGAATTCCGCACGATTCTCATATTTTCATGTTCTATATCCCATGCCTTCCGCCGTGGACCCGGGTCCCTGGACTCGGATCGCCTAAAATTTATCCGGGACATCAAATACGGCTTAAGGAACCATATTCACCGCCCCGCCATGGCCAAAGTATGTTTTTTGGCATTTTACGGCCACTAAATTGGAAATCCACGCAAGTTCCAAATTTTTGTGTGCTATAGCCCACTCCTTCCGCCGTTGGCCCGGGACCCCGAATCCGGATCGCCTAAAAAATTTTCGAGACGTTGAATATTGCCTAAGGAACCATAGTCACCACCCCGCCATGACCAAATTACGTTTTATGGCATTTTACGGCCATAAAACTAGATACGCCTTCCGCCGTGGGCTTGGGCCCCGGACCAACGTCGCCTAATATTTTGTGGGACATGAAGTTCGACCTAAGGAACCATGGTCACTGTCCCTCCATGAACAAATTACATTTTTTGGCGTTATACGGCCATAAAACTGGAATATCGCCCGATTCCCATATTTTCGTGTGCTACAACCCACCCTTTCCGCTGTAGGCCCGGGCCCTCGAACCAAGATCGCCTAATATTTTTTTGGGACATTAAATACGACCTAAGGAACCATGGTCACCGCCCGGACAAGACCAAATTACATTTCTTGGCATTTTACGGGCATAAAACTGGAATTCCGCCCAATTCCCATATTTTCGTGTGCTATAGCTCACGCCTTCCGCCGTGGGCTCGGTCCCCCAGACCAGGATAGCCTAATATTTTTTTGGGTCATCAAAATACGACCTAAGGACCATGGTTACCAGCCCACCATGACCAAATTATACTTTTTGGCATTTTACCGCCATAACACTGCAATTCCACCTGATTCCCATATTTTCGTTTCCTATACCACACGCCTTCCGCCGTGGGCCTGGGCCCCCGGACCAGGATTGCCTAATATTTTTTTGGGACATCAAATACGACCTAAGGAACCATGGTCATCACCTCTCCATGATCAAATTAAATGTTTTGGCATTTTACGGCCATAAAACTGGAATTCCGCTTGATTCCTAAATTTTTGTGTGGTATAGCCCACGACTTCCGCCGTGGGCCTGGATGGATCCGGCCCCGAATCGCCTAATATTTGTCCTGGACATCAAATATGACCTAAGAAACCATTGCTACCGCCCCTCCATGAACAAATTACATTTTTTGCATTTTACAGCCATAAAACAGGAAATCCGCGCGCCCATGCCTTCTGTCATGGGCCCGGATGGATCCGGCCTGGAATTGCCTGATATTTGTCTTGGACATCAAATACCGCCTAAGAAACCATTGTCACCACCCTGCCATGAGCAAATTATCTTTTGGCATTTTACAACCATAAAACTAGAAATCCGCGCGAGTCCTAAATTTTCTTATGCTATAGCCCATGCCTTCCGCCGTGGGCCCGGATGGATCCGGCCTGGAATCGCCTAATATTTGTCTTGCACATCAAATACGACCTAAGAAACCATTGTCACTGCCCCGCCATGACCAAATTACATTTTTAGGCCTTTTACGGCCATAAAACTTGAATTACGCCAGATTCTCATATTTTCGTGTGTTATAGCCCACGCCTTTCGCCGTGGGCCCGGGTCCTCGGACCCGGATCGCCTAATATTTTTTTCAGGACATCAAATATGACCTAAGGAATCATAGTCACCGCCCCGCTATGGCTAAATTACATTTTTGGCATTTTAAAGCAATAAAGGTGGAATTCGGGTCGATTCCTATATTTTCGTGTGCTATAGCCCACGCCTTCCGCCGTGGGCCCGGGCCCCCGGACCCGGATTGCCTAATATTTCTTTCGGGAATTCAAATACGACCTAAGGAACCATAGTCACCGCCCCTCCATGACCAAATTACATTTTTTGGCATTTTACAGCCATAAAACTTGAATTACGCTCGATTCCCATATTTTCGTGTCCTATAGCACACGCCTTCCGTCGTGGGCCTGGGCCCCGTACCAGCATCTCCTAATGTTTTTTTGGGAAATCAAATATGACCTAAGGAACCATGGTCACTGCCCCTCCATGACCAAATTACATTTTTTGGCGTTATACGGCCATAAAACTGGAATTTCGCTTGATACCCATATTTTCGTGTGCTAAAGCCCACGCCTTCCGCCGTGCGTCCGGGCCCACGGAATAGGATCGCCTAATAATTTTTCGAGATATCAAATATGACCTAAGGAACCATGATCACTGCCCTGCTACGACCAACTTACATTGTTTTGCGTTTTAATGCCATAAAACTGGAAATCTACTCGATTCCCATATTTTCGTGCGCTATAGCCTACGCCTTCCATCGTGGCCCTGGGCCCCCGAACTCGGATCGCCTAATATTTTTTCGGGACATCACTTTCGACCTAAGGAAACATGGTCAACACCCCACCATGACCAAATTACATTTCTTGGCCTTTTACGGCCATAAAACTTGAATTCCGCGAGATTCTCATATTTTCGTGTGCTATAGCCCAAGCCTTCCGTCGTGGGCCCAGAAAGATCCAGCCCCGAATCGCCTAATATTTATCTTGGACATCAAATACGACATAAGAAACCATTGTTACCGCACAGCCATGACCAAATTATATTTTTTGGCATTTTACAACCATAAAACTGGAAGTCCGCGCGAGTCCCAAATTTTCGTGTGCAGACCCACGCCTTCCAACGTGGGCCCGGATGGATCAGGCCTGGAATCGCCTAATATTTGTCCAGAACATCAAATACGGCCTAAGAAACCATTGTCACCGCCCCACCATGACCAAATTATATTTTTTGGCATTTTACGACCATAAAACTGGAAATCCGCGCGAGTCCCAAATTTTTGTGTACTATAGCCCACGTCTTCCGCCGTGGGCCCAGATGGATCCAGCTTGGAATCGCCTAATTTTTATCTAGGACAACAAATACGGCCTAAGAAACCATTGTCACCGCCCAGCCATGACCAAATTGCATTTTTGGCATTTTACGGCCACAAAACTGGAAATCTGTGCGCCCATGCCTTCCGTCGTGGGCCCGGATGGATCCGGCCTAGAATCGCCTAATATTTGTCCGGGACATCAAATACGGCCTAAGAGACCATTGTCACCGCCCCGCCATGACCAAATTAAATTTTTAGGCATTTTACGGCTATAAAACTGGAATTCCACCAGATTCTCATATTTTCGTGTGCTATAGCCCACGCCTTCCGTCGTGGGCCCCGGATGGATCCAGCCCTGAATCGCTTAATATTTGTCTTGGACATTAAATACGACCTATGAAACCATTGCCACCGCCCCGCCTTGACCAAATTATATTTTTTGGCCTTTTACGGCCATAAAACTAGAATTCTGCGAGATTCTCATATTTTCGAGTGCTATAGCCCACGCCTTCTGTCATGGGCCCAGTTCCTCGGACCCGGATCGCCTAATATTTTTTCGGGACATCAAATACGATCTAAGGAATCATAGTCACCACCCCGCCATGACAAAATTACATATTTTGACATTTTAAAGTAATAAAGGTGGAATTTTGCTTGATTCCTATATTTTCGTGTGCTATAGCCCACGCCTTCCAATGTGGGCCCGGGCCCCCGAACCCGGATTGCCTAATATTTTGTAGGGACATCAAATACGACCTAAGGAACCATGGTCACTGTCCCACCATGACCAAATTACTTTTTTTAGCGTTTTACAACCATAAAATTGGAATTCCGCCTGACTCCCAGATTTTCGTGCGATATAGCCTACGCCTTCCATCGTGGGCTCGGGCTCCCAGATAAGGATCGCCTAATATTTATTCGGGACATCACTTTCGACCTAAGGAACCATTGTCATCGCCCCTCCATTACCAAATTACATTTTTTGTCCTTTTACGGACATAAAACTTAAATTCCACCCGATTCTCATGTTTTCAAGTGATATAGCCCACGCCTTCCACCGTGGGCCCGGTCCCTTGGACACGGATCACCTAATAATTTTTGGGACATCACATACAACCTAAGGAACCATAGTCACTGCCCCACCATGACCAAATTACATTTTTTGGCGTTTTACCGCCATAAAACTGGAATTATGCTCGATTCCCATAATTTCTTGTGCAATTGCCCACACCTTCTGCCGTGGGCTCAGGCCCCCGGATGAGGATCACCTAATATTATTTTTTGGGACATCAAATACGACCTAAGGAACATGATCACCGTCCTGCCATGACCAAATTATATCTTTTTGTATTTTACAGACATAAAACTGGAATTCCGCTTGATACCCATATTTTCGTGTGCTATAGCCCACGTCTTCCGCCGTGGGCCCGGGACCCCGGACTAGGATTGCCTAATATTTTTTCAAGACATCAAATATGACCTAAGGAACCATGGTCACCCCCCCCCCCCCGCCATGACCAAATTACATTTCTTGGCATTTTACGGCCATAAAACTGGTATTCCGCCCGATTCCCATATTTTTGTGCGCTATAGCCTACGCCTTTCCGTCGTGGGCCCGGGCCCCCAGACCCGGAGTGCCTAATATTTTTTCGGGACATCACTTTCTACCTAAGGAACCATGATCATCGCCCCACCCTGACCAAATTACATATTTTGGCCTTTTATGGCCATAAACTGGAATTCCGTCAGATTCTCATATTTTCTTGTGTTATAGCCCACGCCTTCCGTCGTGGGCCCGGGCCCCTTGAACTGGATCGCCTAATATTTTTTTTGGACATCACATATGACCTAAGGAACCATAGTCACCGCCCCGTCAAAACTAATTTACAATTTTTGGTGTTTTACGGCAATAAAGGTGGAGTTCCGCTCAATTCCTATATTTTCGTGTGCTATAGCCCATGCCTGATGCCGTTGGCTTGGGCCCCCAAACCTGGATTGCCTAATATTTTTTTGGGACATCAAATATGATCTAAGGAACCATGGTCACTGCCCCTCCATGACCAAATTACATTTTTTGGCGTTTTACGGCCATACAACTGGAATTCCGCCCGATTCCCATATTTTCGTGCGCTATAGCCTACGCCTTCCGCCGTGGGTCCGGGCCCCCGGACAAGGATCGCCTAATATTTATTTGGGACATCAAATAAGACCTAAGGAACCATGGTCACTGCCCTACCATGACCAAATTATATTTTTTGGCGTTTTACGGTGAAAAAACTTGAATTACGCCCGATTCCCATATTTTCGTGTGCTATAGCCCACGCCTTCCGCCGTGGGCCCAGGCCCCCAGACCAGGATCGCCTAATCTTCTTTTGGGACATCACTAACAACCTAAGGAACTATAGTAACCGCCCTGCCATGAACAAATTATATTTTTTGGCGTTTTACGGCTATAAAACTGGAATTCTGCTCGATTCTCATATTCACGTGCCGTATAGCCCACGCCTTCCGCCGTTGGCCCAAGCCCCCGAAACCAGATTTCCTAATATTTTTTCGGGACATCAAGTACGACCTAAGGAACCATGGTGACCGCCCCTCCATGACCAAATTACATTTTTTGGCGTTGTACGGCCATAAAACTGGAATTCCGCTTGATACCCATATTTTTGTGTGCTATAGCCCATGCCTTCCACCGTGGGTCCGGGCCCACGGACTAGGATCGACTAATATATTTTCGGGACATCAAATAAGACCTAAGGAACCATGGTCACCTCCCTTCCATGACCAACTTACATTTTTTGCATTTTACGGCCATAAAACTGGAATTCCGCTCGATTCCCATATTTTCGTGCGCTATAGCCTACGCCTTCCATCGTGGGCCTGGGCCCCCGGACTCGGATCACCTAATATTTTTTGGGACATCTATTTCGACCTAAGGAAACATGGTTAACGCCCCTCCATGACCAAATTATATTTTTTGGCCTTTTATGGCCATAAAACTGGAATTCTGAGAGATTCTCATAGTTGTGTGCTATATCCCACGCCTTCCGTCGTGGGGCCGGATGGATCCGACCCCAAATCGCCTAATATTTTTTCTGCACATCAAATACGACCTAAGAAACCATTTTCACTACCCCGCCATGACCAAATTATATTTTTTGGCATTTCACAACCATAAAATAGGAAATCTGCGCGAGTCCCAAATTTTCGTGTGCTATAGCCCATGCCTTCCGTCGTGGGCTCGGGTGGATCCGGCCTTGAATCACCTAATAGTTGTCCTGGACATTAAATACGGCCTAAGAAACCATTGTCACTGCCCCGCCATGACCAAATTATATTTTTTGGCATTTTACAACCATAAAACTGGAAATCCGCACGAGTCCCAAATTTTCGTGGACTATACCCACGCCTTCCGCCGTGGGCCTGGATGGATCAGGCCTGGAATCGCCTAATATTTGTCCTGGATATAAAATACGGCCTAAAAAACCATTGTCACTGCCCCACCATGACAAAATTACATTTTTTGGCCTTTTACGGCCATAAAATTGGAATTACGCCAGATTCTCATATTTTCGTGTGCTATAGCCCACGCCTTTCGCCGTGGGCCCAGGCCCTCAGACCCGAATCACCTAATATTTTTTCAGGACATTAAATACGACCTAAGGAATCATAGTCACCGCCCCGCTATGGCTAAATTATATTTTTTGGCATTTTAAAGCAATAAAGGTGCAATTCCGCTCGATACCCATATTTTGGTGTGCTATAGCCCACGCCTTCCGCCGTGGGCCCGGGACCCTGGACTAGGATTGCCTAATATTTTTTTGAGACATCAAATACGACCTACAGAACCACGGTCACTTCCCCGCCATGACCAAATTACATTGTTTGGTATTTTACGGCAATAAAGGTGGAATTCCGCTCGATTCCTATATTTTCGTGTGTTATAGCCCACGCCTTCTGCTGTGGGCCCGGGCCCCCAGACCCGGATTGCCTAATATTTTTTTGGGACATCAAGTACGATCTAAGGAACCATAGTCACCACCCTGCCATTACAAAATTACATTTTTTGTCTTTTTATGGCCATAAAACTTGAATTCCACCCGATTCTCATATTTTCGAGTGCTATAACCCACACCTTCCGCCGTGGGCCCTGGACCCATGACGCAAATCTCCTAATATTTTTTCGGGACATCAGATACAATATAAGGAACCATATTCACCACCCCTCCATGACCAAATTACAGTTTTTAGCATTTTACGGCCATAAAACTGGAATTACGCTCGATTCCCATAATTTCGTATGCAATATCCCACGCCTTCCACCGTGGGCCCGGGCCCCCGGATGAGAATTGCCTAATATTCCTTTTTGGGACATCAAATACGACCTAAGGAACATGATCACCGCCCCGCCATGACCAAATTATATTTTTTGGTATTTTACAGCCATAAAACTGGAATTCCGCTTGATACTCATATTTTCGTGTGCTATAGCCCACGCCTTCCGCCGTGGGCCCGGACCCTCGGACCCGGATCGCCTAATATTTTTTCGGGACATCCCTTTTGACCTAAGGAACCATGGTCATCGCCCTGCCATGACCAAATTACATTTTTTGGCCTTTTACGGCCATAAACTTGAATTCCGCTAGATTCTCATATTTTCGTGTGCTATAGCCCATGTCTTCCGCCGTGGGACCGGACCCTCGGACCCGAATCGCCTAATATTTCTTCGGGACATCAAATACGACCTAAGGAACCATAGTCATCGCCCCTCCATGACCAAATTACATTTTTGGCATTTTACAGCCATAAAACTTGAATTATGCTCGATTCCCATATTTTTCGTGTCTTATAGCACACGCCTTCCACCGGACCAGAATAGCCTAATATTTTTGTGTGTTATAACCCATGCCTTCCGTCGTGGGCCCGGATGGATCCGACCTGGAATCGCCTAATATTTGTCCTGGACATCAAATATGACCTAAGAAACCATTGTAATCCCAACGCCTCTTCTTTTTGGAACTTCATGCGTGCTTCTATGCCTTTTGATAGCCTCGAGATCTCCTTTTTAGTATTGAATCTGTACCTTCCCAAGTATGCAGGCATGCATATGCTCTAATTAAACAGGCGTGCAATAAATAAAATAAAATGTTATGAATGTTTGCTCAGCTTTTCCTCGAAAACACGAGTTTTCCACCACACTGGTTGTTGCGCCCCTGTGTGTGTAAGCTTCTCTAGCTTAGTCGTTTGTTTGTAGCATTCAGAATGTGAGCTTCCAGCTTTTGTCAAGCAGTTGGTTTGTCTTATGTTTCCAACACGCATGCTGATGTTTGTTCCACTCGTTTGACCAGTTTTCGAGTGCCCTTCATCTTCCATCGTTAAACAATTATAAACCTGCAAATCCTCGAAATTCCCTAGCATGCTTGTGCAAACTCCAAATGAATTGGCATCTATTTCTGTCCAGAACTTGACATGCCCATCATGTTTTCCATGCTCCCATTTTGAGGATAATCGCATGCTCTCCATAGCACTACATGGAAGTCTCGATCCATCCCATTTTTATTTAAACCCTTTTGCACCTGCTTTAATGTCCTCCCAGTGGATTGAATGCTCTTCTTTTTCTCTGTGCTTCTTATCTCCTGTCCACCTTCACCCTTAGACTTGGACATTGCAGCTTATCTTCATTAACTAACCTCCTTCCTTGTGCATCTAGATGCCAGAATTGTTGGCATTCTATTTCTCCATGATCTAAAGCATAATTAGCCAAGTGATCTACCAGCTTGTTGCCCTCCCTATGAATATGAGTAACTGTGTAATTGCCCCATTAATTAGTTGCATCATTTCCTCTACCTGCTCAGATATGATCCATGGTGGTTTCCATATCCCATCTATTATCTTTTTTAATAACATTGAGTCAGTTTGAAGCCATACATGAGAGTATTGTTGAAATCTGCAGAACCTTAGTGCTTCTACCATGGCCTTCGCTTCAGCTACTATGTTTGTTGTCTCCTCAATCTCCTTCCCTACTGACTTGACTATGTCACCATTTTCATTTCTTATACAAAAACCTATTGAGCTCCTGCCTGGATTTCCCCTCGATGCACATATGGCTTCAAACCATTTTTTCTGGACATCACATATGACCTAAGGAACTATGGTCACCACCCCTCCATGACCAAATTCATTTTTTGGCGTTTTACGGCCATAAAACTGGAATTCCGCTCGTTTCCTATATTTTCGTGAACTATAGCCCACGCCTTCTACCGTGGGCCCAGACCCCCGGACCCAGCTTGCTTTATGTTTTTTTAACAACAAATACGACCTAAGTAACCATGGTCACCGCCCCACCATGACGAAATTACATTTTTTGGTGTTTACGGCCATAAAACTGGAATTCCGCCCGATTCCCATATTTTCGTTTGCTATAGGTCACGCCTTCCGCAGTGGGCTTGGGCCCCCTGACTCGAATCGCCTAATATTTTTTCGGGACATCAAATACGACCTAAGGAACCATGGTCACAGCCCTACCATGACCAAATTACATTTATTGGCATTTTATAGCCAGAAACTAGAATTTCGCATGATTCCCATATTTTCGTGTGATATAGCTCATGCCTTCCACCATGGGCTCGGGCCCCTAGACCCAGATCGCCTTTTCTTTTTCAAGACATCAAATACGACCCAAGGAACCATGATCACCGCCCCGCCATGAGCAAATTAGATATTTTGGCATTTTACGGCAATAAAGGTGGAATTCCGCTCGATTCCTATATTTTCGTGTGCTATAGCCCACGCCTTCCACCGTGTGCCCGAGCCCCCGGACCAGCATCACCTAATATTTTTTTGGGACATTAAATATGAACCAAGGGACCATGGTCACCACCCCGGCATGACCAAATTAAATATTTTGGCATTTTACGGCCATAAAACTGAAATTCCGCCCGATTCCCATATTTTTGTGTGCTACGGCAGTGGGCATGAGCCTCCTGACCAGGATCGGCTAATATTTTTTCGGGACATCAAATATGACCTAAGGAACCATGGTCACCATCCTGTCATGACCAAATTACATTTTTTGGCATATTACGGAGATAAAACTAGAATTCCGCTCGATACCAATATTTTCGTGTGATATAGCCCACGCCATCCGCCGTGGTCCCGGGCCCGCGGACCTGGATCGCCTAATATTTTTCGGATCATCAAATATGACCTAAGGAACCATGGTCACTACCTCGCCATGAAAAAATTACATATTTTGGCATTTTACGAACATAAAACTGGAATTCCGCCCGATTCCCATATTTTCATGTGCTACAACTCACGCCTTCCGTCGTGGGCCCAGATGGATCCGGCCTGGATTTCCTAATACTTGTCCTAGACATCAAATACGGCCTAAGCAACCATTGTTGCCGCCCCATCCCGACCAAATTACATTTCTTTGTATTTTACGGCCATAAAAGTGGAAATCCACGCGACCATGCCTTTCGCCGTAAGGCCGGATGGATCCAGCCTGGAATAGCCTAATATTTGTCCTAGACATCAAATACGGCCTAAGAAACCATTGTCACTGCCCCACCATGACCAAATTACATTTTATGGCCATAAAACTGGAAATCCGTGGGAGTCCCAAATTTTTGTGTGATACAGCCCACGCCTTCCGCCGTGGACCTGGATGGATCCGGTCCCGAATCGCCTATTATTTGTCCTGTCCATCAAATACGACCTAAGAAACCATTGTCACCGCCCCGCCATGACCAAATTATATTTTTTGGCATTTTACAACCATAAAACTAGAAATCCGCGCGAGTCCCAAATTTTCGTGTGTTATAGCCCACGCCTTCCGCTATGTGCCCAGATGGATCCAGCCTAGAATCGCCTAATATTTGTCCTGGACATCAAATACGACATAAGAAACCATTGTCACCGCCTTCCACCATGACCAAATTACATTTTTTGGCCTTTTATGACCATAAAATTGGAATTACGCCAGATTCTCATATTTTCGTATGCTATAGCCCACGCCTTCCGTCGTGGGCCCGGATGGATCCGACCCCGAATCGCCTAATATTTGTCCTGGATATCAAATACGACCTAAGAAACCATTGTCACCGCCCCGCCATGAACAAATTACATTTTTTGGAATTTTACAGCAATAAAACTAGAAATTCGTGCAGGTCCCAAATTTTCGTGTGCAATAACCCACGCCTTCTGCCGTAGGCCGGGATGGATCCGGCCTGGAATCGCCTAATATTTGTCTTGGACATCAAATACGGCCTAAGAAACCATTGTCACTGCCCCTCCGTGACCAAATTACATTTTTTGGCATTTAACGGCCATAAAACTGGATATCCGTGCGAGTACCAAATTTTTGTGTGTTATAACTCATGCCTTCCGTCGTGGGCCCGGATGGATCCGACCTGGAATCGCCTAATATTTGTCCTGGACATCAAATATGACCTAAGAAACCATTGTAATCCCAACGCCTCTTCTTTTTGGAACTTCATGCGTGCTTCTATGCCTTTTGATAGCCTCGAGATCTCCTTTTTAGTATTGAATCTGTACCTTCCCAAGTATGCAGGCATGCATATGCTCTAATTAAACAGGCGTGCAATAAACAAAATAAAAAGTTATGAATGTTTGCTCAGCTTTTCCTCGAAAACACTAGTTTTCCACCACACTGGTTGTTGCGCCCCTGTGTGTGTAAGCTTCTCTAGCTTAGTCGTTTGTTTGTAGCATTCAGAATGTGAGCTTCCATCTTTTGTCAAGCAGTTGGTTTGTCTTATGTTTCCAACACGCATGCTGATGTTTGTTCCACTCGTTTGACCAGTTTTCGAGTGCCCTTCATCTTCCATCGTTAAACAATTATAAACCTGCAAATCCTCGAAATTCCCTAGCATGCTTGTGCAAACTCCAAATGAATTGGCATCTATTTCTGTCCAGAACTTGACATGCCCATCATGTTTTCCATGCTCCCATTTTGAGGATAATCGCATGCTCTCCATAGCACTACATGGAAGTCTCGATCCATCCCATTTTTCTTTAAACCCTTTTGCACCTGCTTTAATGTCCTCCCAGTGGATTGAATGCTCTTATTTTTCTCTGTGCTTCTTATCTCCTGTCCACTTTCACCCTTAGACTTGGACATTGCAGCTTATCTTCATTAACTAACCTCCTTCCTTGTGCATCTAGATGCCAGAATTGTTGGCATTCTATTTCTCCATGATCTAAAGCATAATTAGCCAAGTGATCTACCAGCTTGTTGCCCTCCCTATGAATATGAGTAACTGTGTAATTGCCCCATTAATTAGTTGCATCATTTCCTCTACCTGCTCAGATATGATCCATGGTGGTTTCCATATCCCATCTATTATCTTTTTTAATAACATTGAGTCAGTTTGAAGCCATACATGAGAGTATTGTTGAAATCTGCAGAACCTTAGTGCTTCTACCATGGCCTTCGCTTCAGCTACTATGTTTGTTGTCTCCTCAATGTCCTTCCCTACTGACTTGACTATGTCACCATTTTCATTTCTTATACAAAAACCTATTGAGCTCCTGCCTGGATTTCCCCTCGATGCACCATCCGTATTAACTTTTAGCCATCCTGCACTTGGAAATTCCCACATGACTTTGGTAACCTTAAGTTTAGGAGTGAAATTTTCCATCATAGCTAATAGATCTTGCCATTTGTGAGGTACCATGTCTATCCCAGGCTTTCTCACTTTCACCAATGCCTGGAGATTTGATGAAACTTGATAAATCACCCTGCTAGTTGTAACAACATCACCATACTTCATACTATTTCTTTTTTTCCAGAGTTCCCATACTACACATGAGGGGAGTTCTTGCATTACTGGTTTGAGCCTTAAGCACACATTTGCAGTCCAACATTTTGTGATTGCTTGGTGCAATGTTAATCCCTCCACATCTATTCCTGCCCTCGATAGAAAATACTTCCAAGTTGTCCTTGCAGTTTCTGATCTAAAAAACAAGTGCTGAAGAGATTCCTCGTCAGGCTGTACACAATACCAACATTTTGATGGCATGCAGTAGCCTACACTTTTCAAGAATCATCTAAAGGTAGCTTTGCTTTCCACACTTTCCACATGAAAAATGCTATTTTAAAAGGCAGTCCCTTTACCCAAATCATCCTATAAGCTGTTCTTGGTTCGTCTCTTCTTCTCATATAATCCCATGCTGACTTAACACTGAAATATCCTCTTGTTTCCAGCATCCAACAAGGCATGTCAAGAACCTGTTGAGGTAAAGGTGGTTTGATTTTCTCCAGAATGTGTACTGCTAAGTCTTCAGGAAGCATTTCAAATAGCCTGTCCACATCCCACTCACCATCTAAGGTAACATCATGTATATTATGTACAGTTTCATCAATGCCAAAGTCCTGAGGAACTAAAAAATATAGTGCCCCAAGACCTGTCCAGTTTTCAAACCAAAATAGTGAGGATCCCCTTTTTGTTTGCCAAAAGATTTGATGTTCAATCAGATCTCTGCATTCTAACATTTTTCTCCAAATGTGAGACCCCCTTTTCCATGGAACAATTACAGAATTCAATTTTTTACAGTATTTCTGACATACGAAAGAGCTCCATATGCTTGGTTTTGTTCTGAAATTCCACCACAACTTGCTGAATAATGTCTTTGCTACATCATGCAGTGACCTGAAACCTATTCCTCCTTCCTCAACTGGCATGCATAAGGTATTCCATGAAGCCCAATGCCTACTAGTTCCTCCTACAGAGCTGCTCCAAAAAAACTGAGCAAACAATTTGTGCAACCTATTTATCACATAATTTGGAGGGTTTACAGCTGATAATAGATGCATAGGCATGCTTTGCAGTACATGGGATATGAGAACTACCCTGCCCCCTACTGATAATAACTTGCCCTGCCATGATTGCAGTTTGTCCATTACCTTAGTAATTAGGGGCTGATAGTATTCCAGCTCCCTCCTTGCATAAAATATAGGACAACCTAGATATATGATAGGAAAATCATTCCTATGAATGCATGTGATCCTTTCCACCTTGCTGACCACTTCCATGTATGTTAAATGATGCAGGTACACAGCTGACTTGGTCTTGTTAACAAGCTGCCCAGATACAGTTTCATATGCCTTCAGCACTTGCATAATCAGCATCAGAGATGTTTCATCTGAGGATGAGAAAATAATCATGTCATCTGCATACGCCAAATGATTGATCTTTGGACTCCACTTTGGCATCCCAAATCCACAAAAATACAGGTTAGTATGTAGTGCATTGAGACCCCTAGATAATGCTTCTGCTGCCAAGATAAACAAAGTTGGAGATACATGATCACCTTGTTTTACTCCCCTTGAGGACTTAAAGAACCCATGAGCTTGACCATTGATTAGAATAGAATACCAATTGTTTGAAACTAATCCAAAGTAATCCCTATCAACCTTTCTGTGAATCCCATCTTTCTCAGTACCTTGGTTAGGAATAGCCAAGATAATCTATCATAAGCTTTGGTCATATCTAGCTTCAGGATAACATTAGGTCTAGCCTTAGTTCTAAGCCTAATGCCAGTCATTATCTCCTGAGTTAGAAGGATGTTTTCTACTATATTCTTGCCCTTAACAAAACCTGCTTGTTCCTCCGATATCAGACTTGGGAGAAATTTCACTAGCCTTTCATGTACCACCCTCGATATAACCTTATTTGAAAAATTACTGAGGCTTATTGGTCTTAAATCAAAAAAAGTGGTAACTTCTTTTTTCTTTGGTAGCAGAACTAGGTTGGAGTGTGTTACACACTTGGGTAGCTCATGACCATTGAAAAAAGCCCTCACCATGTCGTACAGGTCATCCCCTATTATGTCCCATCAAGAATGATAGAATTTGCCAGTCATACTATCTGGCCCCCCAACACTATCACCATTAAGTCCAAGTACTGCCACTTTAACCTCCTCTTTTGTTGGCTGCTTAATCAATTCTGCATTCTGCTCCGTGTTAATCAGATTAGGAACATGCTCTATGATATCAAATGATGAAGGAGTAGCTACTTCTGTGAACTGTTCCTCGTAGAATTTGATAGCCTCTTCTGCAATTTCTTGTTCTTCTTCAATCCAGGTTCCTCCACTATTTTGAATTCTGTTAAGCTGAAGTCTCTTCCTCCTACCTCTCACTTGTTCGTGGAAGAACTTAGTGTTCCTATCCCCTTCCTTGAACCAAGTCATGCCTGCCTTTTGTTGCCAATATTTCTCATCTAGTGCAAGACATTTGATCAATTCTACCTGAACCTTTTGTAGCCTTTCCCTTTTCATCCCTGTAGGATTTGCTTCAAATTCTGCTTCATGAACCATAACTACCTCCTCCATGCTTGCTATCTTTTGGAAAATATCTCCAAATGTAGCCTTACTCCACAATGAAAGGGCCTTCTTTAATTTTGTTAACTTGTGATTAAAAAGAATATAAGGATTTGCACTGAAATTAGCTGTCCAATTCTCTTTTACCACATCTTTAAAAAGAATATATAGTCTTCCTCTGCTCTCCCATTCCACCATGTAAATATGCTGCCTTTAAATCCAAGGTCGAAGATTGCAAGTGTTGACGCAGTGTCAAAAATCATCAATTTCATTCAATGACATAGGTAACCCACCAAACTTCTCTTCTTCGTCCCATATTACATTGAAATCACCTCCTACAAGCCATGGTGCATCCATATCCCTTGCCATTGCATATAATGAATCCCATAATTCTATCCTATCAATTGCATCACATTTAGCATAAATCAATGTTAGGACAAACTCCACATGCGATTCAATATGAAATAATCATAGTGTTAATTGTTGCACCATATTGTGTGTTGACTGACCTTATATTCCAAATGAGAGCATTCATCACTGATTGTTGGATTTAGTTAGCGTTCTCCTTGTGTGCACCCCAACTTTTGGGGATGCAAAATTATCTTTTTGTTCCTTCTTCTTACCTTTTGCTGCTGATTTTTCCTTTTCCACTTGCGTAAGTGATAAGTCACCTTGCCTTGCAACATTCATAAGGTGTTGGGTAGCTGATTCTTGATCCATGTCGTATCCTGATCTACCAGGTTCTTCTCCTTCTTCATTGTCTTCCTTCCCTCCTGATGTAGCTCCAAATGCATTCTTTCTAGGGACCAAGGCCTTCTCTTCTCCTCTTTTTAACAGCTGCAACTGGTTTTTCTCCAATGTAACAGTAACATTTACTATTTTTGTTGTTTGTTTTGGTTGTTTCTCTTTCTCTATTGTGTTGTGTCTTTGTGGGTCTTCTTGTGATTTCTGAAGTTTATCATCTTCTGTTCCTCCAGGATCATTTACCTCTGGGCCTTTTCCTTCATAGTTTCTAATTTTTGTGACTTCTGCTATCTGATAATTATTGTTGTGCTTAACATTTTCTGGTCCTCCCTTTATTAAAAAATTACCAGTTGTATTGTTGTCATTGGCATGGGGCTCTCCATTTACACTTTGCTCATCTTCTTCTTTGTCCTTCTCATTTGGTTCCTCATCAGCTTGTGCTCCTAGTGGTACTTCGTTCTCCTCTAAATCGTATTCCCTTTGTGCATCCCATAGCCTGCCTCCACAGCCTTGCACTCTTTCTTTAAATGTAGACGATTTTGACCCTTCTGCTTGAGAATTTGGAGTTTTATTAAGTTCATTATTCACTAATGTATCTTGTGATGGGATTTCCTGGCATGATGTATTGATCTTCACTATTCCATCTCCTGTTTTATCCTTGAAACTTCTTTCTACCCATTGTGCAGTATCTTTTTTGCTTTTGATGCCTCCTTTCCATTGACTAGACCATTAGTCGAACCAATCCCCAATGAGTTAAGATGAAAAGATTGTGATGTTGGATTTAGGTTTCCCTCATTATTGACCATATGTTTTGGTTTTTGCTTTGTAGATGCTTGGTTATGAACTGCTGGATTGTTTGTTGTTGCATAAGCTGCCACCATTGCCAATTGATTAACAGGTTCTTCCTCTTCATCCATCTCTTGTAATATTGCAAACTTGTTAGATACTTGAACATGATCATTATCTTCATTGTCTACTGCCACCAATTTCTTACCATTGTTGCTTTGTGCTCCTGCTTGTCTATCCACAGTACTTGTACCCTCCTTGTTCTGATTGTTTTCAAGCTGCTTAGCTGGTGCCATATCCATTCCATTATTATTGAGACTAGTATTTTGATTTACTACATTTCTAACTCTGTTGTCCTTCACTTCCTTCCATTGCTCTTTTGCTGTAACATTCACATTACCCACGACCTTTCCACTAGATAAAATCATTATAGGGTGTGAGTTCCCTATGTCCTGCTTCTTAGCTGTATCTGCTTGGTTAGCATTCTCCTTCTCCACATATAGTTCAGGGTGTATCCTCCAGCATTCAAATTGATCATGCCCTTGAAGTTTACAATGTCTGCAATATTTAGGAAGCATGTCATATTGAATTCTCACCCATTCAGTTCTTGTTGTTCCTTTAGCTTCATTGAATATGTCCATCCTCACCTTTTTAGGCAAATCTGCAAGTAGATCAACTAGTACCTTCACCCTAGCACAACTAGGTATAGTTTTATTAATTGTTTCCATGTCTAGATGCATAGGTTTACCTACTGCTGTAGCTAGAGAAAATAGACATTCCTTCACAAAAAAGGTTGGCAATAGACCTGGGAATGAAATCCAAGCCATTGTCTTGGGTGTTTCTTCATCTGCTCTAAACTTTGAGTCATAAATCAATGGCCTAAGCTGATATTGATAGCCATCCCTGTCCTTTATGTAATGAGTTTTTGATGAGAAATGAAGATAGTCCTGCCTTAACGTCATTCTAATCAAAATGTGTCTATCCCTTAGAAATCCAATGTTACACTCACCTTTAATTTCGCATTGAATTGGTATTAACTTACGCAGTTGTTGAATTTCTGGGTTGCCATAAGAACATTTACCAACTATTGCATATTGTAATCCTTTGATGATATCCATCCTTTCTACTTCTGCTTTTGTGAACTGAATAACATGCTCTCCATTCAATATTGTAGGTGGACGAATGGGAATTGGTTCAACTTCCTGTTACTCCTGCATTGCAGCATTTAAAGTGCAAGGTTTCAGAATTTTGGAGTAATCCATCGGCTGTTTGTTGTTATTTGTGTTCCCTGATGTTTGTGCAATGTTTGGAGGAGGTTGGGTAGGCAGCGCAGCGACAAAAGGTGGCTGGCCACCTGCCTGTGTGTCCATTACAGTTGTAATTCTTTAGCACTTTAATTACATGACAAAGGTGCAGCAGCTTTGCAAGAAAATGATGCTACTGTAATTCGAATTAGCTTCACGTTACTTACTTCTTATGGCTATGAATCCAATTTCACAATCCAAACTGTAAAAATAGTAATTTCGATTTAAAATGAAGCTTAGAATTCAAACCAATCTTAGAAGAGAACATTTTCACGTTATAAAAACAAGTTGTTGTGCTGAAAAGTAGCGCTGGAATTAGCTGAATCGCTGAAATTGAATGAAGAACACTGTCTGCTACAGTAACTCGTGAAAATGAAATTAAGATCTACAAAAATTGACTATAGATCTGAAGTTGAAACCAATTGGGTATTATTCGTAAAGAAATTATGTATCTTTTGACACCAAGTTTGGTTAGTTCCACCACCGGATGCCAGAGTTATGACCGGATAATGATGACAAAATTACTATTCCTTCTCTTCCTAGAGAGAAGGCATACCTCTTTTCTGCACACGATATGCTATAGTTGGCCCGGGCCCCTGGACGCGAATCGCTTAATATTTTTTCGGGACATCAAATACAACCTAAGGAACCATAGTCAGTGCCCCGCCATGAAAAAATTACATTTTTTGGCATTTTACGGCCATAAAACTGGAATTACACTCGATTCCCATAATTTCGTGTGCAGTAGCTCACACCTTCCGCGGCCCGAGCCCCGGGATGAGGATCGCCTAATATTACTTTTTGGGACATCAAATACGACCTAAGGAACATGATCACCGCCCCGCCATGACCAAATTATATTTTTTGGTATTTTCCAGCCATAAAACTTGAATTCCGCTTGATACCCATATTTTCGTGTGCTATAGCCCACGCCTTCTGCCGTGGGCCCGGGGCCCCGGATTAGGATTGCTTAATATTTTTTCGACATCAAATACGACCTAAGTAACTATAGTCACCGCCCCGCCATGACGAAATTATATTTTTTGGCGTTTTGCGGCCATAAAACTGGTATTCCGCCCGATTCCCATATTTTTGTGCGCTATAGCCTACGCCTTTCCGTCGTGGGACCGGGCCCTCGGACCCAGATCGCCTAATATTTTTTCGGGACATCACTTTCGAACTAACGAACCATGGTCATCGCCCCGCCATGACCAAATTACATTTTTGGCCTTTTACGGCCATAAAACTAGAATTCCGCCAAATTCTCATATTTTCGTATGTTATAGCCAACGCCTTCCGTGGGCCCGGGCCCCCGGACCCGGATAGCCTAATATTTTTTCGGGATGTCAAATAAGACCTAAGTAACCATAGTCAACGCCCCGCCAATAATAAATTACAATTTTTGGTGTTTTACGGCAATAAAGGTGGAATTCCGCCCGATTCTCATATTTTCGTGCTCTATAGCCTACGCCTTCCGTCGTGGGCCCGGGCCCCCAGACCCGAATCGCCTAATATTTTTTTGGGACATCACTTTTGGCCTAAGGAACTATGGTCATCGCCCTTCCATGAGAAAATTACATTTTTTGGTCTTTTACGGCCATAAAACTGGAATTCCGCGAGACTCTCATATTTTCATGTGCTATAGCCCACGCCTTCCGTCGTGGGCCTGGGCCCTCGAACCCGCATCACCTAATATTTTTTCGAGACATCAAATACGACCTAAGGAACCATAGAAACTGCCCCGACATGACTAAATTACATTTTTTAGCATTTTACAGCAATAAAGGTGGAATTCCTCGATTCCTATATTTTCGTGTGCTATAGCCCACGCCTTCCGTTGTTGGCACGTGCCCCCGAACACGGATTGCTTAATATTTTTTTGGAACATCAAATACGACCTATGGAATTATGGTAACCGCTATTCCATGACCAAATTACATTTTTTGCCATTTTACCGGCAATAAAACTGGAATTCCGCCCGATTCGCAGATTTTCGTGCTCTATAACCTACGCCTTCCATCGTGGGCCCGGCCCCCGGGGCTCGGACCGCCTAATTTTTTTTCGGGACATCACTTTCGACTTAAGGAACCATGATCATTGCCCCGCCATGACCAAATTACATTCTTTGGCCTTTTACGACCATAAAACTTGAATTCCACCCGATTCTCATATTTTCTTGTGTTATAGCCCACGCCTTCCACCGTGCGCCCGGGCCCCTGGACACGGATCGCCTAATTTTTTTTGGGAAGTCAAATACTACCTAAGGAATCATAGTCACCAGTCCTCCATGACCAAATTACATTTTTTGCATTTTACGGCCATAAAATTGGAATTTCGATTAACTCCCATATTTTCGTGTGAAATAACCCACGCCTTCCGCCGTGGGCCCGGGCCCCCGGAACAACATCACCTAATATTTTTTCGGGACATAAAATATGACCTAAGGAACCATGATCACAGCCCCTCCATGACCAAATTATATTTTTTGGCATTTTACAGCCTTAAAACTGGAATTCCGCTTGATACCCATATTTTTGTGTGTTATAGCCCACGCCTTCCACCATGAGCCTGGGCCCCCGGACTAGGATCGCCTAATATTTTTTTGGGACATCAAATACGACCTAAGGAACCATGGTCACCGCCCCTCCATGAACAAATTACATTTTTTGGCATTTTACGGCCAAAAAATAGGTATTCCGCCCGATTCCCATATTTTTGTGCGTTGTGGCCTACGCCTTCCGTCGTGGGCCCGGGCCCCCGGACCCGGATCGCCAAATATTTTTTCAGGACATCACTTTCGACCTAAGGAACCATGGTCATCACCGCACCATGACCAAATTACATTTTTTGGTATTTTACGGCCATAAAACTTGAATTCCGCCCGATTCCCATATTTTCATGTGTTATAGCCCACGCCCTCCGCCATGGGCCCGGACCCCCAGACCAGGATTGCGTAATATTTGTTCGGGATATCAAATATGACCTAAGGAACCATGTCACTACCGCGTCATGACCAAATTATACTTTTTGGCATTTTACGGCCTTTAAACTGGAATTGCACCGATTCCCATATTTTCGTGTTCTATAGCACAAGCCTATGCTATAGCCCACACCTTCCGCCGTGTGCCCGAGCCCCAGGACCAGGATCGCCTAATTTTTTTTTCTTGGACATCAAATATAACCTAAGGAACCATGATCACCACCCCGCCATGACCAAATTAAAATATTTGGCATTTTACTACCATATAACTGGAATTCCGCCTGATTCCCATATTTTCGTGTGATATAGCTCACGCCTTCGGCCGTGGGCACGGTCCTCTAGACCAGGATCGGTTAATATTTTTTCGGGACATCAAATATGACTTAAGGAACCATGGTCACCGCCTTTCATGACCAAATTACATTTTTTGGCATTTTACGGCCATAAAACTAGAATGCCGCTCAATTCCTATATTTTCGTGTGCTATAGCTCACGACTTCTGCCGTGGTTCCGAGCCCGCAGACCTGGATCGCCTAATATTTTTTCAGGACATCAAATATGACCTAAGGAACCATGGTCACCGCTTCGCCATGACCAAATTATATTTTTTGGTGTTTTACGGTCATAAAATTGGAATTCTGCTCGATTCCCATATTATCGTGTGTTATAGCCCACGCCTTTGGCCGTGGGCCTGGGCCCCCGGACTAAGATCGCCTAATATTTTTTTGAGACATCGAATACGACCTAAGGAACCATGGTCACCGCCTCGCTATGACCAAATTACATTTTTGGCATTTTACGAATATAAAACTGGAATTCCGCCCGATTCCTATATTTTCATCTGCTATAGCTCACGCCTTTGGCCGTGGGCCTGGGCCCCCAGACCAGGATCGCCTAATAGTTTTTTGGGACATCAAATACGGCCTAAGAAACTATGTTCACCACCCCGCCATGGCCAAATTACATATTTTGGCATTTTACGACCATAAAACTGGAATTCCGGTCGATTCCCATATTTTCGCGTGCTATTGCCCATGCCTTCCTCCATGGGCCCGGATGGATCCGGCCTGGAATTGCCTAATATTTGTCCTGGACATCAAATACGACCTACGAAACCATTGTCACCGCCCTCCATGACCAAATTATATTTTTTGGCATTTTACAGCCATAAAACTGGAAATTCGCGCGAGTCCCAAATTTTCGTGTGCTATAGCACACGCCTTCCGCCGTAGGCCTGGATGGATCTGACCTGGAATCGCCTAATATTCGTCTTGGACATCAAATACAGCCTAAGAAACTATTGTCACCGCCCCCCCATTACCAAATTACATTTTTTGGCATTTTAAGACCATAAAACTGGAAATCTGCGTGAGTCCCAAATTTTTGTTTGTTATAGCCCATGCCTTCCGTCGTGGGCCCGGATGGATCCGGCCTGGAATCGCCTAATATTTGTTCTGGACATCAAATACGACCTAAGAAACCATTGTCACCGCCCCTCCATGACCAAATTATATTTTTTGGGCCTTTTACGGCCATAAAACTGGAATTCCACCAGATTCTCATATTTTCGTGTGCTATACGCCTTCCGCCGTGGGCCCGGGCCCTCAGACCCGGATCGCTTAATATTTTTTCAGGATATCAAATACGACCTAAGGAATCATAGTCACTGCCCTGCCATGACTAAATTACATTTTTTGGCGTTTTAAAGCAATAAAGGTGGAATTTCGCTTGAATCCTATATTTTCGTGTGCTATAACCCACGCTTTCCGCCGTGGGCCCGGACCCGCTGTAGACATGTGATTTTTGACCCTCCCTAAGATTTTTCATATTTAAGCACGTAAATATTTATTTTAGGCCTAATATAGCTATTTCAACTCATTTTTACTCTTTTACTTTATTTTATTACAAGAAAATGAAAATTACAAAAACAAATAGGTTCAATAATGTTTTGTAGTCATTTTTAATCTTAAAAAATACAAAAAATAGTATCGTATTTTTATTTTAATATGATATTTGAAAATACCAAAAATAGATTTGTTTTAACAGTTAGTTTTATTTTAATAAATATTTCAATAGTAGGATTAATTAATAAATGAGATCGTATTTTTAATCTCGTTCGCAAGGAAAGAGTAAAACTTGGGCTCGAGCAACCCATTTTTAGGCCTAATTTTGGACCTAGCCCATAATTCCCAAGCCCATAATTCCTAGGCCCATACCCCTTAACCTAAAAACCCTTCTATATAACCAAAACTAGTCTTAAAAATAACCCTAGACTACACTTAGAGGATCAACCGTTTTTTTCATTGGGAGAACACACAAAAATGGAGCTCCTTCATCTTCTACATGAAGATTTAACACCAAAAAAGCCTAGAACCTAGATCCATCTCCATACCAGCCGCACCCTCACCACCAAAACTCCATCGCCGGACCTCCCTTCACTACGCAATAGCCATAAATGAAGCTTCACCTCGCATACGCCCTAAGCTCTTCTTCTTCATTGACAGACCCAGATCTGCCCAGGCCATTTCTTAGCAGCTGCAAAAATAAAGCTCGATGAAGCTAGGTCTCGCCTTTTTCATGGTCTACGTTGCCGGAGGTGATAGCCAGCAATGACCATGACTGATGCTGCACCTAAGCATTTCTTCTTACCTTCCTCCCCCTCTACTGACTTTGTACCATCGGATTCGCACTGTCGACGATGAACGAACAGAAAACAGTTGATTGTTTCATCACCATATTCACGTGTGTTTTACTTTTACGTCGGACTAGTGTAGATCTAACAAGTTCTGGATTTTGTGATGTTCTGTACTGGGTTTGGCCGGAATTAGTTCTTTGGAGATTCCTTCGTGTGTGTCGTTTTGATTGTTGCTCCAGTGTCGCCATTGTTGTGGTAGTAGTTTCATTTTCAAATCGAGGTGGTCCGTTCGAGGGTTCCGAGCAGACTCGTGGTTCCATCAAATTGTTGTTGTCTAAATTTTCTAGTGTTATGCATTTCAGAACCATCATTGCGTTGTTTTGAGGTTAACTTCTTTCTGATTTTTAATTTCCTTTCAATATTGATCTTTGATGACTATGGACATTATGTGTGTGTTCTGTTATGGCATTGTTTGTCTAAAATTTCTTAGTTCTGTTTATTTATGTTAAAGTTTCATGGATGTTTTATTAGGGAACGAATATGAATCTCTATTGTCTTATTTTGCTTTTGTTAATATCAAGTCAACAAGACCAAGGGTTGATTTTTTTTTTATTCAAGAAAGATTGAAGTTGGATTTATGTTTTGGTTGGTAACGAGAAGGAATTTGGGCATAAAAAAGGGGGATTTATTATTCTCGTCTCATTTTAATTACTCGGGTTGCTAGGAGTATGTTAGGCCGACCACACCTGGGTAAGCAAACCTTAGGCACGTAATTAAATCATCACAACTATGAGTATGGTTCCCGTGACATAGTTGTGATACTTAATCCCTAATTAGTTTTGACTATGCATATCCGTAGTTACCTTAGTTGAATGCTTTTTCCGTTAATAAAATTGAGGTGTGCCATATTGAGTGAGATATAGTTTATGGCCCTCAAAAGCTTAGTTCGAACTTCCTTTAAAATTAGAATTGAGGTGTGCCATTAGTTGAATTTTCCATGGCCCTCGCAAACTTGAAAGTGCATAATTGCTTTAGGCGCGCAATTAAAATTACTTTACTAAACTCGGGTGTGCATTTATGTGACCCAAACCCAAATCTCTACAACATTAGATAAAATGTATCGTGGACCGCGGGTGCATTTATGTGACGTGGTTCAAGACACATTTTAGATGACGTTGAATTTTCCTAAAATTAATTAAATTAAGCGGTTAAGTTAAAAATGCACATAGGTTTCAAAGATGTATTAAAATCAAATAATGAGCCCAATAATAACAGTTGAGTGACCGTGCTAGAACCACGGAACTCGGGAATGCCTAACACCTTCTCTCGGGTTAAAAGAATTCCTTACCCGGATTTTGTGTTCGCAGATTGTAATACAGAGTCAATCTTTTCCTCAATTCGGGATTTGAACCGGTGACTTGGGACACCATAAATTATCCCAAGTGGCGACTCTGATTTTTAATAAATTAATACCATTTCGATTGTCACTTTAAGTTGGAGAAAACTCCCTTATACCTTTCTAGCGGGTGTAGGTAAAAAGGAGGTGTGACAGCTTTGGTGACTCTGCTGGGGATCGAACCCAGAATCTCTGGTTCAGGGTTCAGAATTCGAGCTTAGATGAATTGTTATATTTGACTTTATCTACTATCTAATTTTATTACATGTTTGGGCCTAATGTGCTAAATGTTGCTTTTACCACTTTGATATTATCTGAACTGTATATAAACTGTTATGAAACCCTTCTCTTCTCATATTCGGGGATGTGCTCGCTGGTCGAGACTCCCTATTCTATTAGTGTCATACCTTGAAATAAGAAAGAGGCTCGGACAAGTTACTAAGCCGGATGGCCTTTTGGTTCCCGGTACGTAGCCCCCTCCTCGGCTCGAGTTGTCCGCTCGGGTACACAAGTCTAGAACAACTACATAGGTTTTGAACCTAGAATAACTCAGCTTCATGCCGGATCCCTAGTAGGAACGCTTGTTTGCATCATGTGCACTTGACTTAGGGGACTCAACACAGGGGTTGGGTCCGTCTAGGACAGGTACACCCCCAAAATGAAAAGACCATCTTGATGCATCCTATGTGCTACATGTTGCATTTCTTCAAGGTTAAAAGGGTCATTTGGCGGACCAATGATAACTGAGGGTAAATGAAGAAATGAAAAAAAATAATGAAAAAAAAAGAGAGGGTGAAGTGTGAAGATAAAGCGAATGGGGCCCAATTATGTTTTCTGTCACATTTTTTGTTAAGGAAACAAAAGAGCTTGAAAATTCAAAAAAAAAAAGATTTTGCACTTTTTCATCATTTTTCGAAAATCAGAAAATCAATAAAAAAGGGGGAAAATCCAAAAAGAGCTTACATGTTTCATCATTTTTCAAAAAAAACATATTTTCGCTGAATTAGTTATTTTTCTTTTGATTTTTGCCCGTATCCAATCTGCCAAACTACGCATACCTGATTCTCGTCTTTCGGGGCGTGATACGTAGGCAACCCACATAGGGTCCGGTCTTCCTTGTAAATCTTAGGTTCTTGGCATTGCGGGGTCTTAGCAAAATTTTGCACTTCTAACCACCTTTTGGCCAAATAAGTCAATTTGCAAAAATAGCCTCAATCATGTCTTGCATGTGTCTAGTAGGGAATGTTATTGTCTCACATAGTGTTGGTTTAAGTTTTCTCATACAGGTGTATATCCACTTACCAGAGTTTGAGCATGATAGATACCCCAGAACCACCGCATTCAGGAGTTGCTTAAGGAGATTTTTATATTTGTTATTTTTATTTTATTTTTATGTTTTGAGTATGTTTTTTATGTCGTCTTTTACTTTCTAGTTTTTTTTTTCAATCCGCTAGGCAAGCGCCTAGGGCTAGTTTTTTTATTAAAAATAAAAAAGTAAATACAATAATTAGGAAATTGTCATTGTCTTCCTTCAATGAAAGGAAATAGACTTTGCACTCTAATGTAAAGTACTATCAAAATTGAGCATAATACTCAAATTGATATCACATTATGCCTACTAAAACTTTGTAGTTGTCAAAATAGTCCAAGTGAGTCCATGTCGACGTTGTATCTCCAGTTCAAAGCGTCCCAGTTCTAGAGTTAAATTTGATTTGCATAAATAGCCCCTTTTCAGCAACTTCACGTAGACTCCACCAATTTGGTAGATCGGTACTGTAGCATACGGCACTGTAGCTTACGGCATTGTAACATGGTACTGTAGCATACGGCACTGTAGCATACGGTTACTGTAGCCAGCCGGTACTGTAGCACGTGATCATGTGATGTCCCCGTGAGATTCCCACACTATTAAGGGGGCCAAGGTCCTTGGCATTTGCACCCAAAGTAATGCACATGCCTACAATGTGCTTGTATGCATTATCAACTTCATTGTTTGGTATTTGAACCCATGCTTCACATGTTTTTGCTCCTTTTGATACATGAGTTTGTATTTCCAAAAAATAACTAGCATCATGCGAATGTCTTGATGTCCTTTCCATGTGCTGCAAACTTTTCCATTGCATTTCCAAAAGAATGCTGGTGCAAACTCCATTGTTAATGTCCAGACATCCTTTTGCACCTGCTTCTTGTAGGTCCCCTCTCTTGTAGCTCCTTGACCGAGTACTCTCTAGCATCCAAAAATCTTGAAATTTGAGGATGTCGAGTTTTGTACACCAGTGTCTAGTTTTTTATTGTAATTTTTATTTTATATTTGAAAAGGTGTGGTGTAACTCAAAAATAAAAAATAAAAATATTTTGTGTTTTTATATTTTCGTTAGAATTTTCTTTAGAAATACTACTCCTAGAAATCAAGAAGAAAAAAAAGAAAGTTTGAGGTGGGTTTTTTTTAGGAAATTAGTATCTAGAATTTTTTTTAAAACAAAAGTTTTTTGCTTTTATACTTCCTTTAGTATATTAGAACCAAAATTAAAAAAAAAAAAGAAAAAAAGAATTTTCTTTTAGTACCTCTTTAAAAGTTTTCTTTAAGGCATTAATTCCAAAATACAAAAGATTTTTCTTGTGAGGTGTTTCTTTGGGAAATTAATGAAAGATGAAAAAAAAATTCTTTTTATTTTCATTAGAACTTTAGGATATTGTACATAGAAAAAAAGCATATTTTATCTTTGTTTATCATTATAAATTTTCCTTTAGGCAAGAAAAATTGAAATCCAAAAATATTATGTTTTACCTTTTTCATTGCTTGCTTCGAAATCTTGCGTCAGGATATCAAATGAAAATTCAAAATATTTTTTTGTGATTTATTCTTTCAATCTTCTTCCTAAAAAAAGAGTCAAAAAGTTTTTTTTTTTTTTCTAGGGTTTTTCCTTAATAATTTCCCATAGAGTGTTTGTTTCAAGAAAGAAAAAAAAAAAGAAAAATATATGCTCGTTAAGCTTGAGTTTGCAATAGGTTATAGAACATTAAGTCTAGAAAATTCAAAAAAAAGATTTGCTTCTTTTATTCCTCTTTTCTTATAAGAATAGTCCTTAAGGTAAAAAAAAAAAGCATTAGTCTGTTTACTTTATTCTCGTTCTTCCAGAACAACGCAAAGATCGGATTCATGCGGGGTCATGATACGTAGGCAACCTACATAGGGTTCGATCGAATCATTTTTTATTTATTTAAAGAAAAAAAAAATAAAAGAAAAAAAAGGTGGAATTGTGGGATGTGAGATATGAGAGAGAAATTCATCTTTGAAGACTGGGAAAAAATCCTCCTCCTTCTCTCTAGGAAGAAGGTGAATAGTAATTCTATCACTATTCATTGGGCCATAACACCGGCATCCGTCGGTGGATTGTCGCAATCTTGGTGTCAAAAGAAGCATCTACTCTTTGCGCACAATCCTTAACTGGTTTCACTCTCAAATTCATAGCCAATTTTTCCAGATCTTAATTTTCATTTCGCGATTACTGTAGCGCGGAGAAATTGTAGTTAAATTCATCTGCTTCTTCACGACAATGGAGCTTTGAAGATCTTCATGGCTGCTGCGACCTCTCCCCAACCTTTGGCTGTGGGTGAGGAAATCCAAAACAACAAAGAAATAGTCCATAATCATAATACAATGCAGTCATATGCATCGTAGCTGTTGCAAAAAAGTTCTGCCGCAAAATCGTCAAAATTGGAGTTATGTCCAGTTACGTTTGAACATGGTAAACCTTCTGTGGAATTCAACATTGAGGAAGTGAGTGCTTTCACCATAGAAGAAGGGTTACATCAAGCAGTCATCATCAAATTTTCATATGGAAAACCTGATCTTCAGGAGTAGCGACAGTTGATACCTAAACAATTCGACGTCAAAGGTTATTACAATATTGGATAGTTGGAATATCGTCACCTCCTGGTCAGGTTTGATTTATTCAATGATTATGTTCAGTTCCTCTCGAGATCGACTGGATATTTTAAATCCAAAGGCGACGAATACTTCTTCAGAACATTCCCATGGACTCTAGGCTTCAATCCGAAGGAAGAGACTTCTATGGCAGTCGTCTGGATATCATTACCAGGTTTACCACCTAATTTCTTTGCAAAGAGGTCTTTACTGTCTATAGCATTAGCTGTTGGAAAACCTCTTGCTGTGGACAAGGCCACACAACAAAGAACCAGACCTAGTGTTGCTAGAGTTAAAGTTATAATTGATTTGTTAGACAAACACCCCAAACAGGTTAAGCTTCAGATTGTGGATAGAGCTACTGGTAAATATGTTGTGCAATATCAGGAAATAGTGTATGACAATCTTCCTAAGTATTGCAATTGTTGCAAGCATCAAGGGCATGACAAAAATGTGTGTCGAGTAATGAAAGTATAAGCTGAAACAGAGGGAACGACAGAGAGGGTGCATATGAACAGTGATCTGCCTGTTATGGAGGGTACTAATGTAGAAAATTTATAAGGGGGTGCAAGGGATTATTTAAATGCTATTAGAGCTGGACAAATAGGTAAGGATTTACCAAATAAGGATGATAAACAAGGACTTGACACAGCAAAAGAAAACGATGTTGATCAGCAGGTTTTGCAAATTGAAGGAGGAAAACAAAGTGTTACCTTGAGCAACCAGAATGTCAATAATCCAGGCTTTAAAGAAATCATTGTAGGTGATGTTGCAAAATTGGATAAGGGTCCAACAAAGCCTTCATGAGATGTACCTGCTAGCATAGCCTTAGCTAGGATTTCAAATGTCGTGAATCCAATTGTACAGGCCTATGATAACATGGCTAGTAAGGTAGCTATATTTTCATCTGGTATAGGCTTCAAGAGTAATGTTGTATATGCCAAGGAATCTGATCAAACAATTAAAGGTGTCTCTATAGGTGTTGTTGATAAGGATGATCGAAGTGCTAGAGAACATACCAGCTTGTCAAGGAAAATAGTGGATAGCCCTACTAAGTTAATTGTTACAGCTGAAGATACTCCTAATGCTACAGCTGTTACACAGGTCTTTATGCAGCAACAGACTTTGAACGTGCAAGCTGGGGTGCATGCGACTTTGAATGACATTGCAAAACCACGTAAAAATGCAGCAGCTACAGATGGTTCGAATTTGAATGCTACTGTTGCATTGATCTCTCATGCTGATAATTTCCCTTCAGTTACTAGAAAGCTTGATACAAGGCGGATTCAGTCTAATTCTCAGCAAATATTAGGTGAAAAACTAGTAGCCTTTATTGGTATTCCTGATGGTGTGAAGGCTAGCAAAACAAATGTGGAACTACCAGGTTCAAATTTGGAGGAAGCTGGTACATCAAGGGCAGTTGCTGATCGGGCTACTACTGGGGTTATTAAAACTACTGCTTCACCTAGCAAAAACAATATTTCAGTTCATAAAACAAAGACGAGTGAAACAAACAATGTTACTGTTTCGAACTCATTTGAGGCTTTGATGAATGAACAAGATCTGGAAGATGTTTGGAAGGAAGGGCAGCAGGTTCAACATGAGACAAATATAAAACCCAGGCAATCATCAGCCACTAGAAAACAGCAGCAACAATCAATTCCGAGTTCCAATAGTGGGAAACCAGTTCAAGGCAGTGGTAATGTGATGAAAGATAGGGTGTTCGACGAAGTGACTCTAAAACATGAATTGGCAGAAATTTTGGGTGTTCGACGAAGTGACTCTAAAACCAAATTGGGAACTGAACTAACAAGCAACCAAGCTAATAGTTCCAATGTACCTATGTTGTATTTTTTCAATCATCATGTAGAGCGAATCATCAAAAATGCCCAAAATGAAATGATTATGAATTCTACTTTGGTTAAACAACCTTTGGTCACGCTGAATACTTTCGTATTTGATGTCTTATCTCAATCAGTGGAGTCGTTTGGGGATTTTGAAGGTGAATCTGGGCAGATCATGTTGTCAACGGGGAATAATAACGAGGTGATACAGTCAAATCTGAGGTTTATGGCTATCAAATCCAAGCTTTGGCAAGAGCAGCGTGAGGATGACAATGAAGAGGATTGGGGTGATGGTTTCGCTAGTTATTCATCAGAAGACGCTGATAAAGAGGTTAATCATGATAGTGCAGGGAAAGAGATTGATTCAATGGCCATGAAAAAACATGGTCAAGTACGACCAGCAAGTTCCAAGAGTAATCTGAACCTCAATGCTCCTGCTTTTGTTCCCAGAAGTTATTCAAATTCTGGTATGCAAAATGAAGCAACAGGATCACCTTCAGTTACTGTGCAGCAGCAGCAAATTGATCCCAACTCCTCAAATACTAATCCTGCAGATGATTGAACTACAAAAGTACCACCAAAAAATGGGCAGCTCCAAGGTGTGATTACCAGTACATATGCAACACCACCTACAACAAAGGTTAGTACAGCAGCTAGTTCTAAAGGCGATCGAGAAGTCACAGCAGTGCAATTGGGACAGAATCAAATTGTTACAACTGTCCTAGTTATTTCAGAGGAGGAGAGAAAGCTTTTGGATGCAATAGTGAGTTCTACTTCGTTAAACTGTAAATCTAAATGCATATAGCACTGGACCTGTGAGTAAGAGCAGGAATAAAATGCAAAAAACTAATCAATATCAAAGCAAGGCAATGGTGACAAATACAAAGGGACAATCTGCATTGGTGACACTAGACATCGTCCAAAATGCTCCACAATCTGTGAATGTGGGGAGGGAAATTTTTGAAGAAGGAGAGGAAGAGGCAATGATACAACAATGCAGGGCAGAGGCAGCAAGAAAAGGGGATCTATCACCAATGCATCGTGGAAAAAGTTGCAAATCTCATACAAGGAAAAGTAGTTGGGATGACAAGGTTAGTGATTTTTTTAAATGTTAGGCGACCTCCAATGAGAGTTTCCAAACAAAATAAGGCCGCCCCAACTGCATCTACAAAGTCAAATCATTCAAAAAAGAAATCATGAATTTTGAATACATCTTGAAGAATTGGGGTTGTGATGAAAAAGAATTACAAATTGAAGAAATTACAAGTTCGGACAAAAAAGGACAACATTTTAATTCCTTCATCATTTTATTCTACCATTATGTTAGTATACTCATTTGTAATATCATCACAGAGTATGTTATAAAATGTGTGATGATCATTAAATATTTGGTACTTTCCAGTTCTTTCTTTTTACATGCTTGTTAGTAAGTGAGGCTTTTTATTTCCCTCAATAGGATTAGTAAGGTAAGGTTTAGTCTGGTTTGTGTTGCCTTGTTCCTATGCCTTTGGAAAATATCCAAACGTCTATGAGATTATATGCCCTCGTGAGACGTTGCCGACAGCTACACCATGAATTCTCTACATGAGGCTGTCATCATAAGGCAGTGTGAGGCACAGAGGAGTGATTATATAGCCAAGGCATATGGGTAACAATACCGGTGCTATTGTCCCCTTATTTGTACTTTTCCTAATTGTTGTATTTTTCTTTTCTTTTATTAATAAAAAACTAGCCCTAGGCACTTGCCTAATGGATTGCCAAAAAAAAAATATGAGAGAAGAAAGGGTGATGATTAAAAGAAAAGAGAAATGAAGGAAAATGGGCAAGCCAGCAAGTGCTAGAAAAGCAAAGAAAAGAGAGGTTGAAATGAACAAATTGGGATGATGCCAACTGACCTTTGTACCCTCAAAGTCATTTTAGAACCGATAATTGTGGCTAGGTGCACTGCACATAAAGTGAGATTATCTTATGTTAAATGCTCTAACGCTAACGTGATGGCTTCATTTTGTTATATTCATAGCAAAGGGTGGTTGGTTTGTGGTTTTAAAGTGGTAACTCTTCTCTACAACATAAAGTCAAAGGCAATGGCAGACAACAATAAAACTGAGTTGGTTGATACCGGCGCTCGAAAGCAGTTGGTTAAAAAGGACAATGGGTTGGTTGAAGAGGTAAAGATGTTAAAACAACACATGGCTGACATGTATCAGGCTTGGATGAATGGGAAGGCGCCACCCCCGCCACCACCTAGCTTCCTAGATGTTTCCCTTACCCAAACTCCGGACACAATGCCAGATGATCCTCCATACTCTCCAGATCCACCCGCTTATCTCCAAGCTCATGATGCCCAATATTACCCCCCAGAGGTTGCCCACAAGGTTCCCTACTCATACAAACAGGGCCCAAGGGATGAGCCTCATGTTGAAAATGAAAGGTTCACAGAAAGAAAAGGGAAAGATGGGGCACCCAAGAGGCTGAAAGACATAGAACAGTCCTTAAAGAACAAGCAAGGAACGGGAGACCAGGGAAGCATGGCTTACAAGGAATTGTCTGTGTCCCCTGACGTTCGCCTGCCCGCGGGGTTTAAAGTGCCAAAATTTAACTTGTATGATGGGTGTGGGGATCCGGTAACCCACCTGAAGGTTTATTGCAATGAAATGAGAGGTGTTGGAGAGAAAGATGACTTGATGATGGTGTATTTCAGTGAGAGCCTGACTGGGTCAGCTTTGGACTGGCATGCTCGCCAAGATGTTGATAAGTGGCCTACATTGGGTAACATGGCTCAAGATTTTGTTCAATACTTTCAATACAAATCAGGCGTTACCCCAGACCGCTCCTTCATATCTAGGATGGGAAAGAAGTCGGAGGAAAGCGTTAGAGAGTTTGGGCTCAGATGGAGAGAGCAGGCTGCTCGAGTCAATACCCCGATTGGTGAAGAAGAAATGGTTGAGCTTTTCCTACAAGCTCAGGCCCACCTACTTCAGTTATTTGATCTCGACCCTGGGGAAGCCTTTCAATGATATGTTAAGAATGGGGGAGCTAATAGAAGAGGGAATCAAGTCAGGTAAAATCAAGAGTTGTTCGAAAAACATTCAAAACATCCCAGTAAGCTTGGGTAGAAGAAAGAGAAACAAAGAAGATGATCCAATGAGCTTTCCCGATCAATACTTCCAGCCTCGACATCGTCCCCGTGGATATCCTCATGCACCAGATGATCCTCCCCAATGCCACTTCTCCCCACAGAACTCCCAAATTCGTACATCACTCTCCTAGTACCCAGCTCCACAAAATGCCTATCTACCCCCACGAGTCTACCAAAACCCCCTGGATCAGGTTTCCAGCCCAATCAAGTATTTAAGAACGAGAGGTTGCGGAAGAAGAAAACCTTCACTCCATTAGGAGAGTCATATGCCAGTCTGTTCCAGAGGCTAAGGAAATTGGACATGTTGAAGCCGATCCAAATAAAAATGCCAAACCCTCTTCCAAAGAAGTTTGATTTTTCTCAAAGGTGCGCATATTGCTCGGATGCCCCGGGACATGACATAGAGAAGTGTTGGAATCTGAAGAATGCAATTCAGAAGCTTATTGATGCAGGCGACATTATCGTGAAAAATCTAGATGCAGCAGACACTAGCCAAAGTTTGTCACCTGTGCATAATGAGACGCATATTGTGGGTATGATTTATTTTGAAAAGGAATGTGAGAGTTCTTCTGGGATCCTTGGAGGTCCACGTGCTACGAAGCTTTCAGCGCTATCAGAGGTTGATCCTAAGAATGAGCAGGCAAAGGGAACCCAAAGACAATCGGTTCAAACCAATGTGATGGAGGCTTGTGAAGGTCCTAGCATAGTTGATGCAGAAGTTAGTGGCTAATATGTTGAGTTTGATGATTGGAAAGACGCTCTTTTCTTGGTTTGCCAGGGAGGAGTTTTGGTGGTTTATTTTGTTGTCATTTCTGTTGTCCGGGTTATTTCAGGGTTGTAATTCGGATATTGTCTTGTGACTCAAACCCTTCTATCCTTTTATTTTGCTTTGTTTGTTTAGTCATAATAGCCCGTTTAGTGTTGTCTAGGTTTGTTCTAGGTTTGTAACCCCAGTTTGGTTTGTTTGTTTTGTTGTCCAAACCCTTTCACTATCTGTCTAATGCAATTTTCTATTTTCTGTGATTTCTAGTCATTTTCGTTTAGTTCTCTTTTCTTTTTATAGTTTTTTTCCTGTTGACTCTAGTGACATGACATGCACGCGTAACTCTCAGCCTGGTTTTAAAAGTCAGTTTAATCACGAAGCAATGAAACAATGTTGAAGATGTAAGGATATTTGAGGGAAATAAGTAAAGGCATTTTGAGATCACTTCAAGCCCAAATTGTGCGAAACTGGGGCAGGTAGAACATAAAAATACACTATTGAAATGCATCATGCTGCATCAGGTGAAGATAATGGCAAGTTTGCCCCAAATTTGTAAGGGGTCGTTCGTGGTAATGAGAGTGAGGGTGTTGTCCAATGGGGCTTGGTAACTAACAGATGTAGAAGGCGAATGCATGGATATGATTATCAAGTCTAGTGCAATCAAAAGATGTTACAAAGGTTTTCCTTGGTTTGTTAAATTGTGTAGTTTGCACTTGGCTTGTTTTGGAGATTGGAATGACGAAGGCATTTTGTTCTGCTATCTAAACACTTTATCCTTCGTTACCCTTTTGAGACTTATCTATTTTCTTTCATACCCCTCTTTCAGAATCAGTAGCAAAGATCAGAAACGCAAGCGTGAAAGATGAGTAAAGGAAAAAGAGAAAAGAAAAAGAATGAAAAGAGAGAAGAAAGAGAAAAGGGAAAAAGAAAAGAAAAGAAAAGAAAGAAAAAAAAGAAGAAAAACAACAACAAAAAGAAAAAGAAGGAAAGAAGAGAAAAGAAAAAGAAAAGAAAAATCACAACAAACAAAGTAATTCTCATAACATGAACTACGTTTGACTTGATTCCTTTTAAGGATACGTAGGCAGCCTCACGGTTCGGTCCCATCAAAATAAAAATCCAAAAGTCCCCAAGCAAGAAACTGGGGCAGAAGTTGTGGTTATTGCAGGAAATCTGATTCCAAAAGTTGTAATTTTGAACCCAGTTGAATTGTTTTGAGCCTTTTATACCCTTTCTTTATAACTCTATCCAAAAGCCCACGTAACGGTCCAAAGAAAGACCTTCTGATCAGTATTCGAAAAATGCCGAGTCAAGCAAGTAGAGGGGAATCATATCAAGGGCAACACTCTGGTCCAAGAAGGAAATTGAAAATGAGAGAGTCTTATTGGTGAAAACCCCCACGGGCACCGTAAGGCGATGAGAGCTGAGAGAAATAAAAAATGAGAGAGTCTTATTGGTGAAAACCTTCACGGGCACCGTAAGGCGATGAAAGCAGAGAGAAATAAAAAATGAGAGAGTCTTATTAGTGAAAACCTTCAAGGGCACCTTGAGGCGATTGTAAGTTGAGAAAAAGAACAAAACGAGAGAGGCTTGATGGTGAAAACCCCTCGGGCACTACATGTCGAATAAGGATTGTGAGTCAGATTGGATAATCGGAGCAAGGAAGCCCAGTTTCACGGTTTGGGGTATAATATGAGTTGAACATCAGACCTGCTTGATGGAATAGGCCACAGGTGCATGTCACGGTCATTAGAGTTGGTGTCCACATCTGATAGGTTTCTACTTTGTAGTTTTCTTGTTATAAATCATCTCTTTTCATTGTCCTTTACTCCGTTCCTTTTTGTCTTGTTTACTTCCTCTTCCTGAGTCTGTGCGGTTAGAACAAGTGAGAAATGACTTCAAAATTTGCCACCAGCTGTCCAAATTGCACAAAACGGGGTCTGGCTAACACATCAAATGTCATAAGTCAGAAAAGAACAACAAGCGCATTGAGTCGGTAATAATCAACATGATTTGGGATACTTGTGAAATACGAAGGTTTGGTACATATCAATTCAAGAATAATGCAACAAGATGGAGGGTGTTAGGTAAACGAATCAAAGGTATTTTTGGTGAAACACAAAGGTTTGGTATATATCAATTCATGAACAATGCAATAGATGGAGGGTGTAGGGTGAACGGATCAAAGGTATTTTCTGTGATAAGATTAACAAAGAAAGTGATTAACCAGTGACAAGCAAGGTCCTCCAAGCAGAAATCAAAGTTATCATGGCAAGTGAAGGAGCAATAGACCTCAAGGCCAATGCCGGTGGGTTAAGTCAGGAAAGAACAGCATGCACATTAAGTGGACGGTAATTAACATGCTTTGGGATTCATGTGAGACACAAAGGTTGGTAAATGTCAGCTCATGAGTAATGCAACAGATAGAGGGTATTGGGTCTGAACGGAGAAGAGGTATTTTCTATGATACGGATGGCAAAGAGAGTGATTATCAAGGAACAAGCAAGGTCTTCGGGTGGAAATCAGTTATCATGAGAAGTGAAGGAGCAACCACCCTCAAATTCAAGGCCACAAACCAACCACCATATTTTAAACTGACAAGATTTTTCTTTGATTCGAAACAGGGGCAGAAAATTTCGGTTGTTCCGGAGAAATCCTCCGCTGGGGAAAGGCAAGCACCAGACAGGTTTGACTTGTGATTCTTAGGACCATCCTGGATAATGGGATTTAATTTTAAAGGTTCTCATGACCCTCCTGGATAATGGGATTTAATTTTAAAAGTTCTCAGGACCCTCCTGGATAATGGGATTTAGTTTTTAAATTCTCAGGACCCTCCTGGATAATGGGATTTAGTTTCTTAAGTTTTCAGGACCCACCTGGATAATGGGATTTAGTTTATAAATTCTCAAGACCCTCCTGGATAATGGGATTTAATTTTAAAATTCTCAGGACCCTCCTAGATAATGAGATTTAATTTTAAAAATTCTTAGGACTCTCCTGGATAATGGAATTTAGTTTTTAAGTTTTCAGGACCCACCTGGATAATGGGATTTAGTTTTTAAATTCTCAGGACCCTCCTGGATAATGGGATTTAGTTTTTAAGTTTTCAGGACCCTCTTGGATAATGGGATTTTGTTTTTAAATTCTCAGGACCCTCCTGGATAATGGGATTTAATTTTAAAAGTTCTCAGGACCCTCATGGATAATGGAATTTAGTTTTAAATTTTCAGGACCCTCCTGGATAATGGGATTTAATTTTAAAATTTCAGGGGCCTCCTGGATAATGGGATTTAATCTTAAAAATTCTCAGGACCCTCCTGGACAATGGGACTTAGTTTAAAATTCAAAACAATCATGAGTAGTAAAATCTAGCATAAATGTACCCCAAAGGAATGTAAGATGGTTTCAAAGTTTGCATGTTTGAGATAGGATTCAAGTAGGAGTTTTCAAGGCCCTCCTGAATAATGGGACCTAGCTTTAAGATTTCCATTAGATAACAAGGGTAATATAATTTAGCCGTAAAATTGTCACTCTTAAGATAAGACTTGATTTTTGATTGTCAGGACCCTCCTGGATAATGGGACATAGTTTAGAACTAGCTTGGATAACAAGATTCAGCATAAGACATACCTTCAATAGATATAATTTAGATTTAAAATTGTCATTTAATTAAGAATTGTCAGGACCCTCCTGGATAATAGGGAGTAGTTTAAGACCCTCTTAGATAACAAGGTTTAGCGGAAGTCATACCTTTAAAAGATTGTCGTTTAGTCAAGAGTTGTCAGGAGCCTCCTGGATAATGGGACCTAGCTTTCAAATTCTTAGTAATATTTGATAATCTGATTCAGTTTAACACTCACAGATGCACCCAGCACCAAACTGGGGCAGAAAATTTTCTTTGTTTTCGTTTGTTTTTGTTAAAATCAGGCGCCCACCTGGAGAACAAGGGAATACATTTTTCAAGTTTTGGTAATCAGGTGCCTCCCTGAAGAACAAGGGGATACATTTCAAGTTCAACAATCAGGCGCCCACCTGGAGAACAAGGGAATACATTTTTCAAGTTTTGGTAATCAGGCACCCACCTGAAGAACAAGGGAATACATTTCAAATTCAACAATCAGGCGCCTACCTGAAGAACAAGGGAATACATTTTCAAGTTTAGTAATCAGGTGCCCACCTGAAGAACAAGGGAATACATTTCAAATTCAGCAATCAGGTGCCCACCTGAAGAACAAGGGAATACATTTTCAAGTTCAGTAATCAGGCGCCCACCTGGAAAGCACGGGAATATAGTTCAAGTTCAGCAATTAGGCGTCCACCTGGAGAACAAGGGAATACACTCAAGTTTCAGCAATCAGGCGCCCCCTGGAGAACAAGGGAATACATTTCAAGTTCAGCAATCAGGCGCCCACCTGGAGAACAAGAGAATACATTTCAATTTCAGCAATCAGGCGCCCACCTGGAGAACAAGGGAATACATTTTCAAGTTCAGTAATCAGGCGCCCACCTGGAGAACAAGGGAATACATTCAAGCTTCAGCAATCAGGCGCCCACCTGGAGAACAAGGGAATACATTCAAGCTTCAGCAATCAGGAGCCCACCTGGAGAACAAGGGAATACATTCAAGCTTCAGCAATCAGGAGCCCACTGGAGAACAAGGGAATACATTCAAGTTTCAGCAATCAGGCGCCTACCTGGAGAACAAGGGAAAACAGTTCAAGTTTCAAGGGAAAGCAATTTCAGGGAAAAGCACTGCAAGTGTTCAGCAATCAAGAGCCTACCTGGAAAGAAAGGGAATTCACTTCAGAATGCAATTCAAGTCAGCAACAAAAGAACTCGCGGCAAAAATGCAAGTCAACAGTCCGAGGTGATCAACAGAAGTTAGTCATAATAAAGAAAAAGGAGAAGGGAAGAAGTTAATCCAAATGCAGAAGTTTATGGAAGATGTAAGCTTCTCAAGACATGGTTGAGGTCACAAGCACTACATGTCCGGTCTTGATCCGAAAATCTGAAGAAGAACGAGCCAGCACCTGCAACTAGCAAGCGTCAAGGTTCAAATCTAAAGTCTGCATGAAGAACCATTCAAGACTCAAGATCAAGCTTCAGAAGACTTATAGATAGGAATCTTGTAACTCGCAATTGACAGGCTTAGCTAGTCTTTTCATCTTTTTATGTTTTATGTAACATCAGGACTACGGACCGGAACCTCGGTGGAACGGCACCTCGACTAGTTCTCCACCTCGGCACACTCCATCATCCCACTCACCTCTGAACTACATGTGGTCTTATTCCTTTATAGTCAAGGATATGTAGGCAGCTCAGATACCAGGGCTCGGTCACATTCCCCTCTCTTTTAGTTCTCTCGAAATAAGGGTCGGGTCAAAAAACCTGTCTAGTCGTTCTTTGTCTGAAAATACTTCGTCTTTCCAGTCAAAAAGGGGCAGCTGTAAACATGTGATTTTTGACCCTCCCCAAGACTTTTCATATTTTAGCACGTAAATATTTATTTTAGGCCTAATATAGCTATTTCAACTCATTTTTACTCTTTTATTTTATTTTATTACAAGAAAATGAAAATTACAAAAAAAATAGGTTCATTAATGTTTTGTAGTCATTTTTAATCTTAAAAAATACAAAAAATAGTATCGTATTTTTATTTTAATATGATATTTGAAAATACCAAAACTAGGTTTGTTTTAACAGTTAGTTTTATTTTAATAATTATTTTAATAGTAGGATTAATTAATAAATGAGATCGTATTTTTAATCTCGTTCGCAAGGAAAGAGTAAAACTTGGGCTCGAGCAACCCATTTTTAGGCCTAATTTTGGACATAGCCCATAATTCCTAAGCCCATAATTCCTAGGCCCATACCCCTTAACCTAAAAACCCTTCTATATAACCAAAACTAGTCTTAAAAAATAACCCTAGACTACACTTAGAGGATCAGTCGTTTTTTTCATTGGGAGAACACACAAAAATGGAGCTCCTTCATCTTCTTCATGAAGATTTAACACCAAAAAAACCCAGAACCTAGCTCCATCTCCATACCAGCCGCACCCTCACCACCAAAACTTCATCGCCGGACCTCCCTTCACTATGCAACAGCCATAAACGAAGCTTTACCTCGCATACGCCCTAAGCTCTTCTTCTTCATTGACAGACCCAGATCCGCCCAGGCCATTTCTTAGCAGCTGCAAAAATAAAGCTCGCTGAAGCTAGGTCTTGCCCTTTACATGGTCTCCGCTACCGGAGGTGATGGCCAGCGATGACCATGACTGATGTTGCACCTAGCCGTTGCTTCTTACCTTCCTCCCCCTCTACTGACTTTGTACTGTCGGATTCACACTGTCGACGATGAACGAACAAAAAATAGTTAATTGTTTCATCACCATTATTCACGTGTGTTTTACTTTTACGTTGGACTAGTGTAGATCTAACAAGTTCTAGATTTTGTGATGTTCTGTACCGAGTTTGGCCAGAATTAGTTCTTTGGCGATTCCTTCGTGTGTGTCGTTTTGATTGTTGCTCTAGTGTCACCATTGTTGCGGTAGTAGTGTCATTTTCAAATCGAGGTTGTCCTTTCGAGGGTTCCGAGCAGGCTCGTGGTTCTGTTGAATTGTTGTTGTCTAAATTTTCTAGTGTTATGCATTTTAGAACCAACATTGCGTTGTTTTGAGGTTAACTTCTCTTTGATTATTAATTTCCTCTCAATATTGATCTTTGATGACTATGGACGTTATGTGTGTGTTCTGTTATGGCATTGTTTGTCTAAAATTTCTTAATTATGTTTATTTATGTTAAAGTTTCATGGATGTTTTATTAGGGAACGAATATGAATCTCTATTGTCTTACTTTTCTTTTGTTAATATCAAGTCAACAAGACCAAGGTTTGATTTTTTTTATTCAAGAAAGATTGAATTGGATTTATGTTTTGGTTGCTAACGAGAAGGAATTTGGGCATAAAAAGGGGGATTTATTATTATCGTCTCATTTTAATTACTCGGGTCGTTAGGAGTATGTTAGGCCGACCACACCTGGGTAAGCAAACCTTAGGCACATAATTACATCATCACAACTACGGGTACGGTTCCCGTGACATAGTTGTGATACTTAATCCCTAATTAGTTTTGACAATGCATATCTGTAGTTCACTTAGTTGAATATTTTTTCCTTTAATAAAATTGAGGTGTGCCATATTGAGTTAGATATAGTTAATGGCCCTCAAAAGCTTAGTTCGAACTTCGTTTAAAATTAGAATTGAGGTGTGCCATTAGTTGAATTTTTCATGGCCCTCGCAAACTTGAAAGTGCGTAATTGCTTTAGGCGCGCAATTAAAATTACTTTCCTAAACTCGGGTGTGCATTTATGTGACCCAAACCCAAATCTCTACAACGTTAGATAAAATGTATCATGGACCGCGGGTGCATTTATGTGACGTGGTTCAAGACGCGTTTTAGATGACGTTGAATTTTCCTAAAATTAATTAAATAAAGCGGTTAAGTTAAAAATGCACATAGGTTTCAAAGATGTATTAAAATCAGATAATGAGCCAATAATAACAGTTGAGCGACCGTGCTAGAACCACGGAACTCAGGAATGCCTAACACCTTCTCCCGGGTTAACAGAATTCCTTATCCGGATTTCTATGTTCGCAGACTGTAATACAGAGTCATTCTTTTCCTCGATTCGGGATTTGAACCGGTGACTTGGGACACCATAAATTATCCCAAGTGGCGACTCTGATTTTTAATACATTAATCCCATTTTGATTGTCACTTTAAGTTGGAGAAAACTCCCGTATACCCTTCTAGGAGGTGTAGGTAAAAAGGAGGTGTGATACTCGCATTGCCTAATATTTTTTTGAGACATTAAATACGACCTAAGGAACCACGGTCACCGCCACGCCATGACCAAATTACATTTTTGGCGTTTTACGGCCATAAAATTGGTATTCCGCCCGATTCCCAGATTTTCATGCGCTATAGCATACGCCTTCCATCGTGGGCCCGGGCCCCCGAACTCGGACAGCCTAATATTTTTTCGGGACATCACTTTCGACCTAAGGAATCATGGTCATCACCTCGCCATTACCAAATTACATTTTTTGTCCTTTTACGGCCATAAAACTTGAATTCCACCCGATTCTCATATTTTCGAGTACTATAGCCCACGCCTTCTGTCGTGGGCCCGGGTCCCTGGATGCGGATTGCCTAATATTTTTTCGGGACATGAAATACAACCTAACGAACCATAGTTAGTTCCCCGCCATGACCAAATTACATTTGTTGGCGTTTTACAGCCATAAATCTGGAATTACGCTCGATTCCCATAATTTCCTGTGCAATAGCCCACACCTTCCGTCGTGGACCCGGGCCCCCGGATGAGGATCGCCTAATATTACTTTTTTGGGACATCAAATATGACCTAAGGAACATGATCACCTCCTCGCCATGACCAAATTATATTTTTTGGTATTTTACAGCCATAAAACTGGAATTCAGCTTGATACCCATATTTTCGTGTGCTATAGCCCATGCCTTCTGCCATGGGCTCGGGACCCCGGACTAGGATTGCCTAATACTGTTTTGAGACATCAAATACAACCTAAGGAACCATGGTCACCTCCCCGCCATGACCAAATTACATTTTTGGTGTTTTACGGCCATAAAATTGATATTCCGCCCGATTCCTAGATTTTCATGCGCTATAGCATACGCCTTCCATCGTGGGCCCGGGCCCCCGGACTCGGACAGCCTAATATTTTTTTGGGACATCACTTTCGACCTAACGAACCATGGTCATCGCCCTTCCATGACCAAATTACATTTTTTTGCCTTTTACAGCCATAAAACTGGAATTCCGCCAAATTCTCATATTTTTGTTTGTTATAGCCCCCGGACCCGGATCGCCTAATATTTTTTCGGGACATCAAATACGACCTAAGGAACCATAGTCAACGCCCCGCCAAAACAAAATTACAATTTTTGGTGTTTTACGGCAATAAAGGTGGAATTCCGCTCGATTCCTATATTTTCGTGTGCTATATCCCACGCCTTCTGTCGTGGGCCCGGGCCTCCGGACCCGGATTGCCTAATATTTTTTTGGGACATCAAATACGATCGAAGGAACCATGGTCACCGCCCCGCCATGACCAAATTACATTTTTTGGCATTTTACGGCCATAAAGCTTGAATTACGCTCGATTCCCATATTTTCGTGCTCTATAGCCCACGCCTCCGCCTTGGGCCCAGGCCCCCAGATCAGGATCGCCTAATATTTTTTCAGGAATCAAATATGACCTAAGTAACCATGGTCACCGCCTCGTCATGACCAAATTATATTTTTGGCAATTTACAGCCATAAAACTAGAATTCCACTTGATACCCATATATTCGTGTGTTATAGCCCACGTCCTCCGCCGTAGGCCTGGGCCCCCGGACTAGGATCGCCTAATATTTTTTTGGGACATCAAATACGACCTAAGGAACCATGGTCACTGCCCTACCATGACCAAATTACATTTGTTTGTGTTTTACGGCCATAAAACTTGAATTCCGTCTGATTCCCATATTTTCGTGCGCTATAGCCTACACCTTCCGTTGTGGGCCTAGGCCCCGGGACCCGGATCGCCTAATATTTTTTTGGGACATCAATTTCGACCTAAGGAACTATGGTCATCACCCACCATGACCAAATTACATTTTTTGGCCTTTTTACGACCATAAAACTAGAATTCCACGAGATTCTCATATTTTCGTGTGCTATAGCCCACGCCTTCCGTCGTGGACCCGGGCCCTCGAACCCGCATCACCTAATATTTTTTTGAGACATCAAATATGACCTAAGAAACCATAGTAACCACCCTGCCATGACTAAATTACATTTTTTGGCGTTTTACAGCAATAAAGGTGGAATTCCGCTCGATTCCTATATCACTACAAAAAAAAACTGGAATTAGCTACGAATGTCGTCGCTAATCTGTAGCAAAATCGCCCGTAGCTAGTAGAATTTTTTGATAATCTGTCGCTAATCTGTCGCTAATCCGTCGCTAAATGAGATTAGTGACAGATTTTCTATTTAGCTACAGAATTTATCTGTCACTAAAACCAGATTTTTTAGTAGTGTATTTTCGTGTGTTATAGCCCACGCCTTCCGGCGTGAGCACGTGCCCCCGGACCCGGATTGCCTAACATTTTATTGGAACATCAAATACGACCTATGAAATCATGGTAACCGCCATGCCATGACCAAATTATATTTTTTGGCATTTTACGGCCATAAAACTGGAATTCCGCCCGATTCCCAGATTTTCGTTCGCTACAGCCTACGCCTTCCATCGTGGGCCCCGGGACTTGGACCGCCTAATATTTTTTTGGGACATCACTTTCGACCTAAGGAACCATGATCATCACCCTGCCATGACCAAATTACATTCTTTGTCCTTTTACGGCCATAAAACTTGAATTCCACCCGATTCTCATATTTTCTTATGCTATAGCCCACGTCTTCCGCCGTGTGCCCGGGCCCCTGGACACGGATCGCCTAATATTTTTTTGGGACGTTAAATACAACCTAAGGAATCATAGTCACCAGCCCTCCATGACCAAATTACATTTTTGGGTGTTTTAGGGCCATAAAATTGGAATTACGCTTGATTCCCATATTTTCGTGTGTTATAGCCCACGCCTTCCGCCGTGGGCCCGGGCCCCCGGATCAGCATCGCCTAATATTTTTTTGGGACATAAAATACGACATAAGGAACCATGATCACTGCCCCGCCATGACCAAATTATATTTTTTGGCATTTTACAGCCATAAAACTGGAATTCCGCTTGATACCCATATTTTTGTGTACTATAGCCCATGCCTTCCACCATGGGCCCGGGCCCCCAGACTAGGATCGCTTAATATTTTTTTGGATATCAAATACGACCTAAGGAACCATGGTCACCGCCCCGCCATGACCAAATTACATTTTTTTGCGTTTTACGGCCAAAAAACTAGTATTCCGCCCGATTCTCATATTTTTGTGCACTATAGCCTACGCCTTCCGTCGTGGGCCCGGGATCCCAGACCCAGATCACCTAATATTTTTTTAGGACATCACTTTCGACCTAAGGAACCATGGACATCGCCCCGCCATGACCAAATTATATTTCTTGGCGTTTTATGGCCATAAAACTTGAATTCCGCCCGATTCCCATATTTTCGTGTCCTATAGCACACGCCTTCCGTCGTGGGCCCGAGCCCCCGGACCTGGATCGCCTAATATTTTTTTTGTGACATCAAATACGACCTAAGGAATCACGGTCACCACCCCTCCATGACCAAATTACATTTTTTGGCGTTATACGGACATAAAACTAGAATACCGCCCGATTCCTATATTTTTGTGTGCTATAGCTCACGCCTTCCGCCGTAGGCCTGGTTTCCCGAACCAAGATCGCCTAATATTTTTGGGACATTAAATACGACCTAAAGAACCATGGTCACCGCCCTGCCAGACCAGAATTGCGTAATATTTTTTCCGGACATCAAATATGACCTAAGGAACCACGGTCACTACCCCTCCATGACCAAATTACATTTTTTGGCGTTATACGGACATAAAACTGGAATACCGCCCGATTCCTATATTTTCGTGTGCTATAGCCCACGCCTTCCGCTGTAGGCCCGGTCCCCCTAACCAAGATCGCCTAATATTTTTTGGGACATTAAATACGACCTAAAGAACCATGGTAACCGCCCTGCCAAGACCAAATTACATTTCTTAGCGTTTTATGGCCATAAAATTGGAATTCCGACCGATTCCCATATTTTCGTGTGTTATAGCCCACACCTTCCGTCGTGGGCCCGGTCCCCCAGACCAGGATCGCCTAATATTTTTTCGGGTCATCAAATACGACCTAAGAAACCATGGTCACCGTCCCACCATGACCAAATTATATTTTTTGGCGTTTTACCGCCATAAAACTGGAATTAGGCCCGATTCCCATATTTTCTTATGCTATATATAGCCCACGCCTTCCACCGTGGCATCGGGCACCCAAATCAGAATCGCTTAATATTTTTTCGGGAAATCAAATACAACCTAAGGAACCATGGTCACCGCCCCTCCATGACCTAATTACATTGTTTGGCGTTTTACGGCCAAAAAATTAGAATTCCGCCTGATTCCCATATTTTTGTGTGCTATAGCCCACTCCTTCCGCCGTGGGCCCAGGCCCCCGGACCAGAATCGCCTAATACTTTTTCGGGACATCAAATACGACCTAAGGAACCATGGTCACTACCCAACCATGACCAAATTACATTTTTTGGCGTTTTACGGCCATAAAACTGGAATTCCGCCCAATTCCCATATTTTCGTGCGTTATAGCCCACGCCTTCCGTCGTGGCCCCGGTCCCCTGTACCCGGGTCGCCTAAAATTTATTTAGAACATCAAATACAACCTAAGGACCATGGCCACTGCCCATCCATGACCAAATTACAGTTTTTAGCGTTTTACGGTCATAAAATTGAAATTCCGCCCAATTGTCATATTTTCGTGTGCTATAGCCCACGCCTTAAGTGGTGGGTTCGGGCCCCCGGACCAGGATCACCTAATATTTTTTTTTACATCAAATATGACCTAAGGTTCCATGGTCACCACCCCGAAATGATGAAATTCATTTTTTGGCATTTTGCGGCCATAAAACTGGAATTCCGCTCGATTCCTATATTTTCGTGTACTATAGCCCACGCCTTCCACCGTGGGCCCAGGCCCCCATACCCGGATAGCATAATATTTATTTGGAACATCAAATACGACCTAAGTAACCATGGTCACCGCCCCGCCATGACGAAATTACCTTTTTTGGTATTTTACGGTCATAAAACTGGAATTCCGCCCGATTCTCATATTTTTGTTTGCTATACTCACGCCTTCAGGAGTGGGCTCGGGCCCCCTGACCCAGATCGCCTAATATTTTTTTGGGACATCAAATACAATCGAAGGAACCATGGTCACGGCCTTTCCATGACCAAATTACATTTTTGGCGTTTTATGGCCAGAAAACTAGAATTCCGCCTGATTCCCATATTTTCGTGTGCTATAGCTCACGCCTTCCACCGTGGGCTCGGGCCCCCGGACCTGGATCGCCTAATATTTTTTTAGGACATCAAATACGACCTAAGGAACCATGTTCACCGCCCCGCCATGACCAAATTAGATATTTTGGTGTTTTACGGCAATAAAGGTGGAATTCCGCTCGATTCCTATATTTTCGTGTGCTATAGCCCACGCCTTCCGCCGTGTGCCTAAGCCCCCGGACCAGGATCGCATAATATTTTTTTGGGACATCAAATATGATCTAAGGAACCATGGTCACCACCCCTCCATGACCAAATTAAATTTTTTGGCGTTTTACGGTCATAAAACTGGAATTCCGCTCGATTCCCATAATTTCGTGTGTTATAGCCCACGCCTTCGGCCGTGGGCAGGGGCCTCCAGACCAGGATCGGCTAATATTTTTTCCGGACATCAAATACGACCTAAGGAACCATGGTCACCGCCTGTCATGACCAAATTACATTTTTGGCATTTTACGGTCATAAAACTAGAATTCCGCTCGATTCCTATATTTTCGGTGCTATAACCCACGCCTTCTGCCGTGGTCCCGTGCCCGCGGACCTGGATTGCCTAATATTTTTTCGGGACATAAATTATGACCAAAGGAACCATGGTCACCGCCTCGCCATGACCAAATTATATTTTTTGGTGTTTTACGGTCATAAAATTGGAATTCCACTCGATTCCCATATTATCGTGTGTTATAACCCACGCCTTTGGTTGTGGGCCCGGGCCCCCGGACTAAGATCGCCTAATATTTTTTGGCGTTTTACGAACATAAAACTGGAATTCCGTCAGATTCTCATATTTTCATGTGCTATAGCTCACGCCTTCGGCCGTGGGCCTGGGGACCAAGATCGCCTAATATCTTTTTGGGACATCAAATACGGCTTAAGAAACTATGGTCACCACCCCACCATGACCAAATTATATTTTGTGGCATTTTACGACCATACAACTGGAATTCCGATCGATTCCCATATTTTCGCGTGCTATAGCCCATGCCTTCCGCTGTGGCCCGGGCCCCCGGACTAGGATCGCCTAATATTTTTTCGGGACATCAAATACGACCTAAGGAACCATGGTTACCGCCCCGCAATGACCAAATCACATTTTTTGGCATTTTACGACCATAAAACTGAAATTTCGCCCGATTCCCATATTTTCATGCGTTATAACCCACGCCTTCCGCCGTGGGCCCGGACCCTGTACCCGAATCGCCTAATATTTTTTCGGAACATCAAATACAACCTAAGGAACCATTATCACCGCCTAGCCATGACCAAATTATATTTTTTGGCATTTTAAGGCCATAAAACTGGAATTCCGCCCGATTCCCATATTTTTGTGTGTTATAGCCCACGCCTTCCGCCGTGGGCCTAGGCCCTCGGACCCGGACCACCTAATATTTTTTGGGGTCATAAAATACGACCTAAGGAACCATGGTCACTGACCCACCATGACCAACTTATATTTTTTGGCGTTTTACGGCCATAAAAATGGAATTTCGCTCGATTCTCATATTTTCATGTGTTATAGCCCACGTCTTCCGCCGTGGGACCTAGTCCCTGGACCTGAATAGCCTAATATTTTTGGTACATCAAATACGACCTAAGAAACCATGGTCACCGCCCCGCCATGACCAAATTATATTTTTTGGCGTTTTACGACCATAAAACTGGAATTCCGCCTGATTCCCATATTTTCGTATGCTATAGCCCACGCCTTCTGTCGTGGGCCCGATACCCAAGACCCGGATCGCCTAATATTTTTTGAAACATCAAATACGACCTAAGTAACCATGGTCATCGCCTCGCCATGAGCAAATTATATTTTTTGGCCTTTTACGGCCATAAAACTAGAATTCCACTCGATTCCCATATTTTCGTGTGTTATAGCCCACGCCTTCTGCCATGGTCTGGACCAGGATCACCTAATATTTTTTTGGGACATCAAATACGACCTAAGGAACCATGGTCACCGTCCCACCATGACTAAATTATATTTTTTTGCGTTTTACGGCCATAAAACTGGAATTTCGCCCGATTCCCATATTTTCGTGCGTTATAGCCCAGGCCTTCCACCGTGCGCTATAGATATTCTAGAGTGTTGAATATTTAGGAAAGATATTAGCAGAAGATGATAGAATTCTCTAGATTATTTTTGTATCTAGAATCATCCCTAGACAATTATAAATAGGAGTAGTCTTAGGCATTTGTATTGAAGCCAAATTCAAGAAATTCTTTTTCAATAACAAAGTTCTCCTTTCAAAAATCTCTCTTCTCTTTTTAAGCTTCCTCTTCTTTAGTTGAATCCTCCAATCTTAGTTAACGATGTTGGGCTAGCAGAAGGTCTCCGAATAATATTGTTCTTCTGCTATTCTTTATAGAATTTAATGTTCAATTTTACTCGCTATGTTGCTCGGATCCTCCAAAGGTGTGGCCGCACCCGTATCGGATCCTCCATAATATATTATGCATTTTTGGAGAATCCGAATAATATTGTTCTTCTGCTATTCTTTATAGAATTTAATGTTCAATTTTACTCGCTATGTTGCTCGGATCCTCCAAAGGTGTGGCCGCACCCGTATCGGATCCTCCATAATATATTATGCATTTTTGGAGAATCCGAGCAACATACCTGACATGTATGTTCTTGGTTTAGGAAGTTACCCTCGTCTCATCAGAATATTGCTTATTGATTCTTTTCAGTCCTGAATTACATCACCACTTGAACATTGGACAACTTAATTTTTTTCCCACCTAACTGGCTTGCTATTAACTGACATCTGTTGGACTTGGAAGGTGTACGGTAAAAAATGTAGAATGCTGGTCAGAAACCAGAAATGGAGAAACATTTTCAGCGTGCTTAGTTTAGTAAAATCATTACTCTCTGGGATCTGTATTTCGTCAAGTTTTAACTATTTCATGTGCTTAAAGTTGATTCAGTACTATTAGCAAATGTTAATTGTTCAACTTTCAAGATAGCAGAACTCTAACTCGAAATGTATAATGTCCTACTTCCCTTAAAAATTCTATTTCTTGAAATTATGAAGCTTCATATCCATGATAATCTTTAATGCCATCATTAATCTATTTGGTAGGAACAAGCTTGTTTCTTCTATATGTAATCTTGTCCATCATTTACAGAGAAAAGGATGGACTTATGCTCTTTTACCTTGTTCCTAAATTGTACACAAAGGCACTCATCAAAGGTTGGACGGATCCTTATATTTTCTATCCTAGCCAACTGTTGAAAACCTATGATTTTCAGTTCCTCTTGGGACCCTTTTTGACATTATGGATCTTGAAGAAGCAGCACAAAGAGTCACATTTGGTACAAAACTACAATGAGATTCCTAATGCTCATTTGCCAACTGTTGAGTCCATAAAATTGGTTTCCCTTTTTCTTTTTCTTTTTTGGGTAACGTGATTTCCCTTTGTTGTTATAATGATTTCCCTTTATGTATACAGAGTTCTTCGATGTAAATGGAGGATTCATCTATGCTAAAGGATACATAGAACGACGTATCCTTGCAAAAAGGAACACATGATTTTTTACTAGTACGTAGTAATTGGTATACCATTTAATTATATATATATATATATATATATATATATATATATATATATATATAATGCGGTCCCTTAAATTTGCATGTTTCCATTTAGGCACTTAAACTAAGCTTTGTTGTTATTAACGCCTAAACTTGAGTCATACTATGCATATTAGACACATACTGCTGACATGACACAAAGAGTGCCACATTTTTTTCTAAGCGTGTGAGAGGCCATCTTTCTCTACAAAAATTCTCTTCTTTTTAGTTCTCTCCATGCCACCGCGTCCTCCACTGTCCACCACTGTCCATGCCAAAAATCTCACCAGCAATGGAAACCACCCGTAACCACTCCATTGGAAAGCTCATCATTGCGGAAAAATCCACCAAATGATTGCCAATGTAAGATAAGAAAAATTTGTTCCCCAACACGGCACACTAGCTGCCATTTTTCTGAAATAATGTTTTGTCTAAATGACTTTAAGTGTTTGCAGGACTTAAGTGGAACTGCAATTGTTGCTAGAAAACGCATACTATTGTGTAGAACAGAAGTTTTGACAAGTTATGATTATTGTGCTTTTTTTTAAGAAAAGGCTATTTTTTTCTTACGAAAACTTTTTCCAAGTTCAAAGCCTAAAATTTACAAAAAATTTGATTTTGTTTGGTTTTAATCTCGATTTGAGCAGAACCCAAATCGTCCCTTACCTAGCTTAGAAAGTATTCATAGTAATCGTCCATTCGGGGCGGGGATTATGGGGTTTGGGGCAAGGGGTGAATTGTCTGATGGTAGGTGTATCTGAATAAGGGGGGTGTTGGGTGATGTGCCCAAAACTGATTGGTTGATCTGGAGATTGAAACTCACTATGCTTTTAAGTTTTGGCTAATGGTCAAAAAACTGAAATATTCAATAGGAATAAGGTTTAATCAAGGTGTCTAAATGAAAAAGTCTGGGCAAATTTAATGGACCGCATATGCATTCAGCCTCTTATTATTGTGCCCATATGGTGTCGCTAGAAGGAACAAACTCATCCAGCAGCTGTATTCATCTTATCTTGGTTGTAAATTAGAGATAGAGTTTGCTCCGGGGTCACAAACTCAACAATAACTAAACACCAGCATTGTGTTCAATCATCCAAATGAAGTACATATCACTATCTTCGACTTCTTTCTTCTTCAACTTTTTTCTTTTACACTAGTATCGCATCGCGTCAATCAAATCTCATACAGGTAGTACGCGCGACCCCTTCTTTTTACCCCTCGTTGGTCATTCCCCTACTACATGCTTCCTTTTCTACTTTAACTCTGACCCCTCTAATCCCTTTTCACTCGATCATATAATCAAAAAGTTGTTAGCAAGAAGCACTCCATTACGAGAATAAGCAACATATACTCCTGCTTGTGGCATCTAAGGTTAGGTGTAGACTTCAGCAAAATTGGTCAGACTTCTTACGCTCTACTCCTAATTAAGAGCTCCCCCAATTTGAGTAAACTTGGGATTTGGGTAAGTAATGATCTGGTTCATTTTTGTACTCGTATATTTGAATACAAGAAGCTAAAATAAGTTGGTAGGTCAATGCTACCGGCGATAATGGTGAAGCAGTTTTGAAATACCTGGACTCACCAACCTGCTTGGACCGACCACTCAACAAGCTGAAAGATGTAGCCTTGCAACTCTTGGGGGGCTCAAAAACTGAACTGCTTTCATAAAACTATTGTTTGCTCGTACTCCATATACTCCATATTTGGTGAGGATGAGCACTAAGCAAACGAGAGCCTTTGACTCCACGGAAGAAAGAAATATTTGTGGCAAGGCGCTGGATGGCACACTGCAGCAGCAACATTCCCACCAAAGATACAACTGGTAAACCAATGTTCATGTCTTACATTAACTAATTCCGACTTATGCTTTAAATGGATCATGTTTATAAATTGCACATTGGTTCGGATATTAAACTATGCAAACAAATTGAATCATAACGCCTAAGACTTGAATTTTCTAAGGATGGTGAAACCTACATAGGAAATTAACTAAGAAATGGCCATATGGCGAACTAAGTGATGTAGTCTTAAAACTGAAAATTAAACGAGTCAACAATGCACTCTACCCTTTCGGCGATTATCTAATTCAGGTAACATCCAAGCACACTCTTTGATATTCATTGTCTCACCAAAAAAGCCACCTCATCTAGAAGTCGCATCCAATGGTTTCTGTTCATAACTTCTGCTTGCTAGGGAAAGCTGGGCAGTTAAAAGAAAACACATGGATAGAGAGCATGATTTCATAGGACGCAGCTTCTTAAAATATGTCCATCACATTCCCAGCTGCCAAATCTCACTAGTACTTGGAAGTGAAATTATGATCGATAGACCCCACAAATGCGTTGCGCAAGCTACAAACTGCACAAAAGTATAGACATATATAACCCGATCAACCAATTCCGTTAAAAATTATAGCTAATGAACCTAAGATGGCACATTATCCGCCAGAAAATAAGGAACTTCCAAAGATTACAAAAGCATGTATCAATCATCAACCTGCGACATCCGCTGAAAGCCAGGGCAAACTGCAAAAAGAAAAATGTTGAATCTTGATTTCTGCCAACAGGTTCTCACCAAACAATAAATGAACATGCCAATGAAAAGGGCAATAAGTCTACCTGCTTTTGCTATTGAGCTCATAAAACAACCGACGAATACAGCATATATCACAGCCCTTAACAGGATTAAAGCTGTGTTGATAAAATAAACGCATCAGAGAAACCATAGTCACTTTCTCCATACAGCAGACTCCATCAAAACAAACCAAAACAATGAAGGGGGCTCAAGTGCCCCAAAAAACGCACCACAAAAGAGGCAGTTGTGCTTGCGACAAGTATCTCCCACCACGACAAGCATATCTTCTACAGAAATAAGTCCTAAAGTCCAGATAAGAATCAGAGATAATAAATTGCTATGCGAAGCCTCTAAAATTATAAGGAATATCTGCCAATAATACATTAGAAAATTCTAATCCAGAATGGCCTTGGACCTAGAAGATACAACAAAATAACAACTGAGCTCTAGTTAGGGTGAAGCAACTGCACATGTTAAGACAAACACAAATTAGTAGCATAAACACAACGTACAGTCATTGCACTTAAAAACATAGAACTAATAAACTTCCTGTTGTCCTCATGGATGAATGCCAACATGCCAAAATCTGTAGTAGATACCCACAACCATCAGCTTGAAGGATAAAGTTGATTAAATTGCAGAAAGAAAAACTAGAAGTACAAGACCAATATAATCTCCAAAATAACATGAAAGACGTATAAAGAAATCTTTGAATTCATAACAAGGATTAGATATGCCGAACAGTTCCAAAATAAACCTTTGAAGGCCATGCAAAATAACTCCCCATTCATCTCTTTCTGCCACCACGTTCTCTCAGAGAGAGACTGAGAGTTTCTCCAGATGCAACATTATAGTATGCAAGAGACAAGTTGTCCTTGAGAAAACCAGCCTTTCCACTCAGCTTTTGTTTGTTTGCAGGAAGCTGGACCTCCCCGGAAATCTTCTCTTTTAGACTGGCAATGCTTTCAGACAGAGATTGCACTGTGATTTCCAGAACTTGTCCTTTGAGATTCCCTTCGTCAGTATTCGGCACAGATACATTGATCCTTGCAGGACCCTGCAATACAACCCAGCAGGAAACAAAATTTGCAAGGATGTAAGTAAACATGAGGCATTAAACAAAGTTCTAAAAGAGACACAGACAATTATGTAAAACATTGGGGGGGAAATAAGAAAGAAAGCTATCCCTACCGAGTGCTGAGCCAAAAACTGCTCTTCAGGAATGAGAACAGACTCATCAAGCTTTTGCCTCTTCGGCTCTGGCTCTTCAGGTAGAGGAGGGGCTTCTTCCAGTGGAGGAGGAGGAGGCATTCCTTGGGGAATAGGAGGAGGCGGAACCATAGACATTCCGGGCTGGGACATCGGGAGGGGAACAAAGGGGCGAGGTGCTCCCAAAGGTGTAAACTGTGATCCAGGAGGTGGTGGAATAGGATGGCCATGCGAATTCATGGCCATTGATGGAGGCATTGGTGGACGATTTACCATGAGATTTTGCTGACCTAGCATCTGTGGCATGGGAGGAGGTGGGGGCCGAACCTGAGGAATCATGTTAACCATAGGAGGTCGAGGTGGAGGCGGAGCAGTAACCCCAGCACCGGTGGAGGTGGAATACTGGACGGTATTAGGAGGCCTAGGAATATTCAGCGCAAGCCCAGGAGGTGGAGGTAGTGGCCTAACAGATGGAAAACCAGGTCTGGGAGGTGGAGGAGCCTGCGGACCAGGAAGGTTTCTTTCATCATTTGCAGCATCATTCTGATCATCTGCATTAGTGTTGTGAGACATTGCCTGGCTTGCAGTGCGACCAATGCTACCTGTGTGACCATCCCATATGACCTGCTTCGGCTCTTCCTTTTTTTTCTCAATCTCAGCCTTGACCGCATTTGAAACTTCTTCTTCCGTAGTACCAAATATATCCGGACGGGTTCTTGCAAGCCCAACAATGTTCCTAGATATCTCATCATCCTGCGCAAGAGTTGTCTCCTTAATCTTCGCAAACATCCTGTCTTTCTGTTCCTTGTACTTTGGATCAATGAGAGAGATCCTCATATGTTCAGACATTTCATTAATAGGTATTAGCTCACCAGTTATAGGAGAGACAACATACTTAGTCGGGTCCCTTTCTGCGGGGATCCTCTCTTCAGGCCTCTTCCAGTTCTTCACAATCCGCATAGGTGGGTCCTGTTCCTCTGCAATTCCCATGGTTTCAGCACTCTTGACATCACCATTCTCTTGAAGAGTCGCAGCTCTCATACCTTCTTCGACTAGCTGCACCTCTTCTTCATCCATCTCCATTTCCACCTCTTTTCCAGGCTCAACATACTCTTCTTCCTCCAATGTAGGCATCTTGCTCCTCCTTATAACCTCCTCAAGGGTCATAGGTGGAGGTAAATCCTGATCCTCATCATCAGCAAAATCTATAGTCTCAACGACAACAAAATCATGCCAATCAATCATAGCCATCTGCAACCTCTCCTGTTCTATCTCATCTTCAGCTTTCTGCCTAGCCTGCTCCTGTGACTTTTCCCACTCCAATCGATGCAGACATCGCTCCAGGACTGTTGTCATGTCAGCAGCACTCTTCCGTAGCTTATCCGTCAAGCCTTTAGGAGGCATCAGAACTTTCGAATACGCATCCGCAAGTGAAGTGAAAAACATGAACATGCTGTGAGTAGGCTTTAGAAAATGAAACTGCGGATTATTAATCTCCCTGCTCGTCAACCCTGTTAAGAAAGACTTCCCATTTCTGGCCACAAATTGTGCTGTAAGCTTAATGATATCCAATTCTTCACTTGTGATCCCTTCAGGGAGTCTAACAGTATATTGCTCTGCCTCAGGTGGCTCAAGAACCCTTCTGACAGGTCTAAACTGAGCAGACGGATCAGGCCTAGCAGTTGCCTCAGCACCATCAGCGGTAGGAGGAGCAGGGGCTGCTTCTTGGTCTGCTGGTTGAGTAGGCTGCTCTCCAGAAGCCTGATTCTGTGCACGAGCTTCAGCCAAACGGTGCTGATAATAGGCATGGTAAGGATCAGAAGCACTCAGGAAGTTAAATTTTGCATTGCCAGCGTTATTTAGAACAATCCTCTTCTCAAATTCTGGACCATTCTTCGCCACAAACTGTGCAGTCTTGTCGACAATACTCCTAATATCTGGAGGCGGATAAATGATACCAATGGTTCTCGTATGTGTTGCAACAGACGTTGGAACATTATTGGCTTTATTGTTGTCCTCTTCATTTTCCTCCATGTTATCATCCTTTGGTTCCTCTACCACCTGCGCTGGAGGTGTTGGTCCCAGATTCCCATCCAACGGGGGCGCTGGAAGGGGTAATATTGGCGTGGTGCTCAACATTTCTATTCCTGCAAGTTGCAGCAAATTCTATTTTTTTAAAATGATCAAGCAGTTATGGCGTAGCATAAGCACCAATAATAGTATAAAAAACCCCAAAAATATGCTTCTATCTTCATTTTGCTTTCCCCAGGCAAACCCCATGAACATGCTCATCACTTCAGTTGTCATTGAAGCAATCGAACCCTAGAATAAAACCTATACCTCAACTTATTCAAGAACGAAACCCCAAGAATATGCTGATAGCTTCATTCATTCAAGCAACAACAAAAAAACCAAAAGTAAGCCCAATAACTCGAACTTCATTCAAGCAAGCAAAACCTAAATACAAACTTACACCTTAACTTTCATTTAAAAGAGAGAAAAAAAATGTGCTCATAGTATCATTTCACTCAAGTAAGCAAAAGCAATACATATTCTAGTATTCTACAACTTCTGAAAAGCCTTATTAGTGCATTTGCAGTTTCTACAAGAATCTACAGAAGATTAATGCTGGATTGACTTAGTTGTAAAGTTTATAGGCAATTTTTTGAGAGTCATATGCGGAAAATAGCGTCGAGCATACAGAACTGCATACAATCCCAGCAAAAAATAGTAAACAATCCACAGAAACTAAAGTACCCAAATGCAGAAAAAGAGTAATGCAAACAGAGAAGAAAAAATATATGAAGCAAGACAAGGCAAACTAAACAATCTGCATTCCCATTGATTAAGCATCAGAAATTTATCCAAACCCAAAATTAATCAATCACACATAAAAGTGGGCTCTCTAAACAACAAGCGCTAAAAACTCAAAATTAATCACAAGATGTCATGAACCTTCAAGCTCAATTGTGTAAATGAAAGAATTAGTTATACCGGAATTACAAATACCCAAATTAAGGGTCCAGATTAGAAGTAGTTTAATGAGCAGAAACGGCCCAGATCAGTTCAATTGAAGATATAAGCCAGCTAGGATAGAGAGAAAGGGCATAACAGAATTCGGGTAAATTTCTCTTTCTTCCTTCTCGATAACCTCGTGTTCCCTTCTCTTCTTTTTCTTCTAAATTCTGATCCAATCCTCTCTTTTCTGCAGGTATCCAGTCCCATGGAGAGTTACTAGTTTCTATTTCCTTTATTAGTAGAATTAGGTTGTAATACAGTTGTCAATTTTCCATTTATATAAACAGAAAATCGTCCCAGAACAATTGTTCTTCATCTAGTTTATTAAAATTCTCAATTCAATAATCAGAAGTTGACACGAGAACTTTTACAACTGGCTAAAACCAAAAACACCACAAAAAAAATGTTGCAAAAGATTGTATCTTTTTCCTGAAATCTTAAAAACATTTTGGGCAGTGGGCATACCTTACTTAATCTCTTCTCTTTCTTATTAAGTAGTAGTAGCTCTAGCAAGTCATTACCTTTCCATAATTAGATGGGGAGGATTCAATAACACAGAGTATAGTAAAAATAATTCTCTGTTTGCCTTAGAAATGATGAAGATTGAAGAATGAAAAAGTTGAGCGCGAAGTGGCGAACCTGTTGAAGACTTGAAGAGGAGAGGAGTCACTCGCCGATAGAGATGGCGAATGGTGTGGGGCGGTGCGGTTACAGGGCAAACCCGCGAAGACTTAAACCTGCCCCGCAAAGCAAAATTTGTTGTTTTTAACTGCCCTGCACCGCGCAAAACCGGCCCCCATAAAAAAAATTAAAAATTTTTATTTTGGGATAATTATCAAAAGATACCACATTCTGATGCATTATATTCTTCTTTTTAGAGAAATTTTATGCAATATTTCCTGATTAAAATTGACAAGCTTAACATTCAGAGCTTCTGTACAGATTTCCCCCTTTTCTTGCTGACAATGGAACACATTAGCCCTTAAATCTAAACTTGCAATATTTTGGTTGAAAAGGAACTCTTGATAAGTCAAACTAAGACCTGCTTTGTTCCCTGGTTGTTGACTAAGTATACCTCTGCGTCTTGATACATTTAAAACAAGAAATTGAAACATGTGCACTAATTTTTGCCGACAAGTAATTCATGATTAAATTATTATACCAGTTCTTAAAGCACCACCCCAACATTTTGTCTTCATACTGTAAAAAAGATAGAATACTTTTTTCCAGGGGAGCTGTTCATTTCCATTTGACCAAGTGAAACATCTCCAAAGGAAAAAAGAACTAAATGCATCTAAGAAAGTGTCATATGGCCATATAGAATCAGATAACACCAGTGTTGCAAAAATTCCCTACAGTTGAGACTCCATACTTTTCTACAAGGCAAGAAAACGGATGACAATCACAAAATAATTAAAAACAGTAGGCTGATTACTAAACAGTAAATCATTAAATTGGCAAAAAAAAAACGAAAAAGAGCATTAGAGGTTATATAATGATTGTTTCTTTTTAATTCATCAAATTCCTGTTAAATTAGCTATAGTTGAACTCCCTACTTAACATAACAAGTAGAATCCAAGAAACAATTACCAAACCTAGTAAAACCCGGTTTCAGATTCAATGTAAAACCCAAAATCAATCTTTTTACCTAACCCAAAACATAACCACAGTAGAGCAGCAAAAATACAGCGTGAGCTTCAAAATTAAGCTCGAATCTTATCCAAAAGAAAGAAAACAGAGAAAAAAAGAGTTATCTGATGTCCGTAATCTTCAAAATTAAGTGAAATTGTGGAAATGAAGAGTATACCAGGGATGAGGAGAGAGATTGTCGCAACTCGCAAGAAAAGAGAAAGCTTGGTCCTGTTATGCCGCTTGAACTTGTCACTCGTCAGTCAGAGACAGATTGAGAGATCGGAGATGAGATTTGAGAGGGGAGATACGTTATTAGGTTTTAGTTCAGCAGTCGGTACCTTTCAGCGTTTTAGTGAGTTTTTCATCAAAATTGTCTATTTGGGAGCAGGTCCTTTAAATATACCTTTGAGCACCTTTAGTCCCTTAAATTTTCTAAAGCTGAGCACTTTTGGTCTAGCTAACGTGAAAACACATAGGCATCTCATGTGACTTGTAAAAACAAAGACCAGCTGCAAAACCTTTTACCACATTCTCCATTGTTCATCACTCCTGAATTTAATCGTTATTTAAAAGATTTAACGTAATTTTGTAGGTAAAAAACTCAGAAAGCCCTTTGTAGTTTATCCCATTTTTCAAATTTTGAGTGAAAATAAAACAAAATTATTCATAAAAGACAAAAATTAGCAAGTGTGAAACTGAAAGATGTTTCTTTTTCAAAATTACTTTTGAGTTCTCTATTCAATCAAGGTAACCCTCTTTCTATGACTCTATTTTTGTGTTGTTCTTTATTTAAAAGAGATCTAATCTTTATCTTGTACATGGCAAAAAAAAAATATAAGAAATGTAATAAAATAATATCACTTACTTCATCAGAAAAATAGTAAAACTAAAGCACCAAGAAGGGAACAAAATCAACTAGAAATATGTATATCGTTTACATTGTCTAGCAGTTGTCATTATAGCTTTCTAGAATCATCTATGATGCTTCGTGAGAAGAACCGGGAACAATAGAGAAGACTGACTTAATAATTCAACCACTTCAAGTTCACAACTATGAGTGAGGAGGTTCAAACTAATCTATTCTACCATCTATTTAGTATATATAATGATTTGCAATAAAGAGGACCTTATAGCTAGCTTCTTTTTTGTCTTCTTGGAAACGGATTTTTCCCCAACTGTATATGTTTGTTGTTTGCTCGTTAGAGAAAGAAAAGAAGATGGGTTAATCAGAAATGCCTGCAAAATTTTTGTATGAATGTGCTTGTTTCATTCTTATGCTTAGTTGACTGGTTTTGTGTAAATGGTTTGTAGTTTCGGATTTGGAGTGATCGTGAATAATGGAGAATAGAGAAAAATGTGTATATTTTCACCGTTAGTTTTAACTCCAAGTTTGCCACATTTTGTTAGCTAGACTAAAAGTGCTCTGCTTTAGAAAACTTAAAGGATTAAAGATGCTCAGAGGTATATTTAAAGGATAAAAAACAATTTTGGTTAAAAACTCCGTTTTAGCCTTTAGACTTAAGTTTTATTTTTATTTTTTGATATATTTTTTTAAAAAACTCTAGCCGCGACCCGCCCCGCTCCCGCACCGCCCCATTGCCTTGTCGAGGAGTTAAGCAGTGTATCACACCAAGCAACGAATGTTTTGATTTTTGAGAGAAGTCTAGTATTAGAAACAAGGGAAAGAAACCTAGCCTAACTCCAAAGGGCATATGAAGTCGTGACTTGGGTCGGGTTGCACTTGGGTAGTTGGGTAGGGCTTATTGCCTTAGGGGTTGGACTTGGGTTGGGAACTTGAGCAGTTGGGCTTACTATATATTTCGGTATTTCGATTAATCGAAATATTGAAAGTTGAATATCAAGAACTGTATTGAACTATCGAACTTATAAAAAATTCATATTGTATTAGTACCAAAGAATCGAAGAATCGTTATCGAAATACCGAATTAATTCGATCTGGTCTCATTTTTTGATTGTTCGATTTTATGTCCACCCTTAATTGTTGTTGCTTTGGGTAAAGAACAGGAGAAAAGACGAGGTGTTGGTTTGGGTGGATATCAGCCGGCAGAGAGAGGGGATATAAAAGAACAGAACAATCAAAAAAGAAAAATATGAAAGAACAAATCCAAAAGATGAAAATTGAAAAGACGGAGATTTTTAGTAGGTGTTTGGTCATGAGTTTTGGAAGTTTTTTTTTCAAAAAAAAAAAATTTCAAATATGTGTTTGTTTATTAATCTAGTTTTTAGGAGATTTTAAAAATCAAAATTTCAAATCTCAAATATAGCTCAAGACTTATTTTTGGGCCAAATCATAACCAGTTGAGACTTTTTAGCTGGAAAAAAAAAGGACTTTTTAACATATCAAAATTTGCCCCAAATTTCACATCTAAACATATTTTCAATTTCACATCAAACTTCACCCAAATCAACTCTTTCAAATTATATTCGGGAATTTATATCCAAATGTTTTACAAAAAAGGAACATCTGTGGAGAATTGGTGCCTAAATGCAAAAAATATCTTGCAACTCTCTTTTTGGTGTTATTCTCTCTTTGCCCTTTATTTTTGGGGGTTTTAGAAATCTGAACCTATTTTGTTTCTTAGCAACTTTTTCTTTTCTGGATACGAACGTTGCACATATATCTCATTTTAATTAGTATAAATAGTGTATATCTCATGTTAATCAGTACAAATGTTTTAGGACTTCTATATTTTTTTGCTCTCGTCAGTGTGTTTAGAGTGCTAAAAGAAATAGATATAGTTCAAAAGAAGGTGGTGAGACTTGTTAAGTCATCAAATAAACTTCTTAAAAATGAATCTTTTCTCATTGGGAGCCGGCTGTAATAGGACAGCGAGCATTTTTACCCCAACGAGAAAGGAATGGGCATTTTCGGGCGGGGGTGGCAGTAAAAGTTGCCTTGTGGTGATCAAAGATTATTCAAAGTTGTCTGGGGAGAAATAAACATTTCTTTAGTATGTGTTATTTTATTTATATTGTAATATTGTTTTGATGATAAATTTAATGTAACAGGTAATTTGCAGTTCTTGCCTATTCTGTAATTAATTTCATGAGACAATCCATATAAGCAAAAAAAAAAAATGTAAAATGAAAGTATATGGCTGATATAACAAAACTTTGCCATAAAAGTCATTCAATCCCATTAAGCAGGAACATACACCATTTACCCAACCATATTGGGTGATATAGCTTATACATCATTCAATGTTCTTTTCAAATTTCAACAAAATTAACAAAAACACATACTTAAATTTTGTTCCTCTCGGCATGTATCACTTGATAGTTGATACCCTACATATGTATGTGTCTTCATATACTACAGATGAACATCACTTTGGCTATGAAAAACAGTTAGTTGACATTCCAATACAAAGTCATTTAGTGAAAGCATATATAAATTAAGAAGCAAATTATATCAATAGACACATTTAAAGAAATAATAATGTATAAGGGTATATAAACATTGTCCCAAAAAATGGCTGAGGGTATAAACTAAAAAATACGGCTAGGTGGGTGCAAACTGCTGTGAAAAAAAAAAGGCAATACGATGTACTAAGCTCCCGCCATACACGGGGTCCAGGGAAGGGTTGGACCACAAGGGTTTATTGCCCTGGGAAGGGCCCGGTGCAAATTGTTGTATTTTCAAAAATTGCCCAAATACATTTTGTTGATGGTAAACAGTTGAAAACGGTTTTAAAGGTTAAAATTTCCATTTATGAAATGAATACTAAACAAGTCACATTAATGGTTACAAAAGTCTTTACACCATTTCGTTTCCTGGAGCAAACAAGTATCACTTTAATTTGTCCGTTAGTAACAAATAAAGAAACTCTAATTTTTTCCTCATTATAAAATCATATTAATGCAGTTCAACGTAGTACCTACTGGCAGTCACTGGGAACAATTTTATATACAAATGATTAGTTAAGATCTATATATTGGTAACAGATATGTACTTAATACAGATGCAGAGATATATCAACCATTCAAGGACCCCTTGCAGAAGCAAGCTGCTTCTTGAGGCTGAGGATTTCAAGACCACTTGAAACTAACTGATCTTTCAGCTTTAATGAAGCCTCCTCAAACTTCTTGTTCATTATGTCCATCTCATCCAGCGCCTCATTGTACCTCACACGAAATGCATCCAATTTTGATTGTGCCCCTCGAAGTCTCATTCTCAGCTTAGCTTTCACATTGATATGGTTGACTTCATCCTGTTCAGACATATCAGATAATCACATCCACTCTCTTTTGCAAATAGCAGGACAGTACAAGGAAAATAAGCTTAAAATAAAACGCCTGACTTGGCTCAGATTGCTCTTAGAAGTATAAAATAAATCGCCTGACTTGCCTCAGATTGCTCTTAGAAGTTACATATGCAACTTGTCACAAACATGTGCTGAGTTCATAGTTATTCATACCCAGGATACATCGCTTAATTACACATGCAAACATTTTCAGCAGATTGTCCTCATTATGCAGAAATGAAGCAAATGCAAAAGTTACATATAGAAGCAGATGCAGAAGCTACTCTTTACAGCTGCTTCATAAAGAAATTGGCATTATGAGTAGAAAGCAAAAGCTACAAAATTATTTCCCTTCTTTAATCTCAATCATCACATAGAGATAGAGTATAATATTAAAAACCAAGAAAAAAAAGAGAAAAGACAAATTATAAAAATATAGCGACAAAAGGGTAACCTGTCATCTGTATATATCTCATCATAATCAAATATAGCTGCAATTGACCATGTATATGATTACTTACATCATGCATTTTGATCTCCAAAGATGAAAGCTTCTCGCTGAGCTGACCGACTTCATGATCTGAATTTGACAGCTGACAACCGAAATATAGTGTTATCCTCGAGCATAGTAGAGAAAGAGTAAGTAACATAATGAATTGGTAAATAATCTGTCTCAGATAAACGAGAATCACATCTCCTTTACTTGTTCTGAAAGAAGATTTGACAATTAGCATTTCATGGCATTCAAGTGTAAACCTGAAAGTCATCTTTCTGAATTGGCACCGTCTCCGCATCTCTTATACGGGCTAACAGATCTACTCTTTCTTTGCTAAGCATGCTTAACTCCATCTGAAGCCGTTCTACTTCCTTGCGCAGATCCTGATGCTCCAGTGTCAGCATCTGCAGTTGCAAAATGTGACATTTCATTAGAAAAAGACCAGGTGTGCAGAATGGCAGCAACATATAATGATGCTGGAAACTTGGACAAGAAAAGGATATCTACTGAATTGGTGTGCTACAGAAAAGGTCCAAAATTCAAATAATATTGAATTAGATTGAAATCAGGCGATAAGTTTGTCATGCAAAGCTGCTGGTGGTGAAGAAACTGACAGCATCACAATGGCATTTAAGATTTTGTAATAAGCTTCATCAATTAATGATTACAGTTTCACTGGCAACACTCATTTTAAGTGCCTCCACATTATAACTGGATATTTGACAATCATGATTGAAGTTTCTTTAGGTTCAGATCACATAGTTTAGGATAAACAATCATGGGAGCGTTTAGTGAGTTCTCATTGGCAGATGTGGAAGTCATTGCCCCTTTTTTTTCATTTCAGTGTTTTGTGAGAGTAAAGAATGCACTTGAGATACATATAAATTTTGGGATTATTTTATAGGTGATAACAGTAGCGTGAAATTCAACCAAAAGTTAGAAGTTAGAACTATGGAAAAGCACTCTATATGGTAAAAGTTTTAAAATAAGTAGAAGAAAATATGCAATTGCAAGCTTAGCCTCCTTAAGTAGAAGGAAGGTAAGGAGATTGGATGGGATTGTGGTGACTAAATGTAAGACAATTTTGATCTAGACTCAGTTGTCAAGGAGAATAGCATGAAAGGTGAAATACAACACATAGTGGATGGTTAAAACGGAGGAGTATCATGGGAGTGCCGGAAGATACCTAACAAATGAAAACGCAAAATTATGTGGAATGATTGTAAGACCAACAATGTCATATGAGAATAATGTTGGGTCTTTAAGACACAGCATATCCACAAAATGAGCGTGTTCAAATCACAAATAGCAAAATAGATGTACGGTCATACAAGATCGTACCAGATTGGAAATGATCACATCAGAGAGAGGGTGCTAGTGACAGATGTGATGAATAAAATGGGAAGTGGCATAAGATGGTTTTCATAATGTCCTACACAGATCTCTGAATGCACAGTTGATAAGTGTGCCATTAAGATGATTAAGGATACCAAGATGGGACTAGGTGAGGTAGATCATCAGGATAGTGTTATCACTTTAAACTTTTGCCAATTCTTATCCTTTTAGTTGAAGATAAGAATATTAGTAGTTTCCAGAGTCTAAAGTCCAAACCTCCCTTTCTATATGGACCAATATTTGGTATGTCTATGTTCTTTCAATCTTTTACTGGGGACCATATAGCCATATCAGGGCTAATTTGCTTTCTTTGACAGTAAGAATCAGGCGCAAAGGAAGAAATTACGTTGCAAGGGAGCCTCATTCCAACTCGTCTTTGTAGGAGAAACCTTCAACAAATTTTCCTCTTACCCTACTTGCTGTCGGGAGAATATTCCTTTTTCCTTCTAGGGGCTTAGCCTATTCCTGTTCATGTGCTTTGTTTTGATGGACTTGCATAATATCGAACAATTAGTTTTGTGAGAAGGCACTGGAGAAAATATGATATATTGATATTGTATGTGATGCAATACAAGAGGTGCTATTTATAGCTACTCTATACAAAGGGGATACTACTCCTATTCCAATGTGGGACAATTACATAGCTATCTCTAACACTCCCCCTCAAGCCGGAGCATATAAATCATATGTACCGAGCTTGTTACATATATAATCAATGCGAGGACTAGTGAGGGACTTGGTGAAAATATCTGCAAGTTGATCATTCGATCTCACAAACTTCGTAGTAATATCTCCTGAGAGTATCTTTTCTCTGACGAAGTGACAATCAATCTCAATGTGTTTAGTTCTCTCATGAAACACCGGATTTGATGCAATATGAAGTGCAGCTTGATTATCGCACACAAGTTCCATCCGACTGATTTCACCAAATTTCAACTCCTTGAGCAATTGTTTGGTCCAGACTAGTTCACATGTTGCCATAGCCATTGCTCGGTATTCTGCTTCTGCACTAGACCGAGCAACTACATTTTGTTTCTTACTTTTCCAGGACACCAAATTTCCTCCTACTAAAACACAATATCCAGACGTAGAACGTCTATCAGAAGGTGATCCTGCCCAATCAGCATCCGAGTACCCAACGATCTGCTCATGACCTCGATCCTCAAACAGTAATCCTTTACCTGGAGCCGATTTTATATACCGGATAATGCGGACAACTGCATCCCAATGACTATCACAGGGAGAATTCATAAACTGACTTACAACACTCACAGGATAAGAAATGTCGGGCCTAGTCACTGTGAGATAATTTAATTTACCAACCAGCCGCCTATAGCTTGCAGGATCGCTAAGCGGCTCCCCCTGTCCAGGCAGAAGTTTAGAATTCGGATCCATCGGCGTGTCAACAGGTCTGCAACCTGTCATCCCTGTTTCCTCAAGAATGTCTAACACATATTTCCTTTGAGAAATAACAATACCTGAGCTAGATTGAGCAACCTCAATACCTAGAAAGTACTTCAATCTGCCTAGATCCTTAGTTTGAAAGTGCTGGAAGAGATGCTGCTTCAGATTAGTAATACCATCCTGATCATTGCCCGTAATAACAATATCATCAACATAGACTACCAGATAAATACATAGACTTGAAGCAGAGTGGCAATAAAACACAGAGTGATCAGCTTCACTACGAGTCATGCCAAACTCCTGGATAACCGTGCTGAACTTACCAAACCAGGCTCGAGGAGACTGCTTTAGACCATAAAGTGACCGACGCAAGCGACATACAAGGCCACGAGACTCCCCCTGAGCAATAAAACCAGGTGGTTGCTCCATATAAACCTCATCCTCAAGATCACCATGAAGAAAGGCATTCTTAATGTCCAACTGATAGAGGGGCCAATGACGAACTGCAGCCATGGATAGAAAAAGGCGAACTGATGCCACTTTAGCCACTGGAGAGAAGGTATCACTGTAATCTAGCCCAAATATTTGAGTGTATCCTTTGGCAACAAGACGTGCCTTAAGTCGATCAATCTGGCCATCGGGACCAACTTTGACTGCATAAACCCAACGACAACCAACGGTAGATTTACCTGAAGGAAGAGGAACAAGCTCCCATGTACCACTTGTATGTAAAGCAGACATCTCGTCACTCATAGCCTGTCGCCATCCTGGATGAGACAATGCTTCACCTGTAGACTTAGGGATGGAAACCGAGGACAATGAAGATATAAAAGCATAATGGGGAGATGACAGACGATGATAACTCAAACCAACATAATGAGGATTAGGGTTTAGTGTGGTCCGTATACCTTTTCGAAGTGCAATCGGTGTACTAGGAGCAGGATCCGCAGTAGGAGCCGTGTCAGGTGCAGGACGAGAACCAGATGGGCCTGATGTAGGGCGCGAACAACGATGATAAGTCAAGAGTGGTGTTCCTGTGGCTGGGCAACTAGGAGGGATAACACTGGACTCCTCGAAAGCTGGTATGGGTGAAACCTCTGTGGTTGAAGGTGGAGGAGGATTACTAAACTCCTCAAAAGTCGGTATAGGTAAGACCTCAGATATGTCATGGTGGTCAGCAGAAGTGACATCAGTTGTGAAGAAAGGTTTAGACTCGAAAAATGTGACGTCAGCTGACATAAGGTACCTATGAAGATCAGGTGAATAACAACGATATCCCTTCTGAACACGAGAATAACCAAGGAAGACACACTTGAGAGCACGAGGAGCTAACTTATCTTTCCCCGGGGCTAAGTTATGAACAAAACATGTGCTCCCAAAAACCCGAGGTGGAAGAGGGTATAAGGCTGACTGGGGAAACAATATTGAATGTGGAATCTGACCCTTGATGGGAGATGAAGGCATCCTATTAATCAAATAACAAGCTGTGAGAACTGCATCGCCCCAAAAACGCAGCGGAACACGAGACTCAATTAGAAGTGTGCGAGCAGTCTCAATAAGGTGCCTATTCTTTCTTTCTGCAACCCCATTTTGCTGAGGGGTATAAGGACAAGATGTCTGATGAATAATTCCATGAGAAGACATAAACTGCTGAAACTGAGAAGATACATATTCTAAGGCATTATCACTGCGAAAAATGCGGATAGAGACACCAAATTGGTTTTTGATTTCAGCACAAAAACTCTGGAATATAGAGAATAACTCAGAACGATCTTTCATTAAGAAAAGCCAAGTACATCTTGAGTAATCATCAATAAAGCTAACAAAATAACGAAATCCCAAGGTTGAACTGACTCTACTAGGACCCCATATATCAGAATGAACCAAGGAGAAAACAGACTCTGCATGACTCTCAACACTACGCGTAAAGGAAGCTCGGGTATGTTTCCCAAGCTGACACGACTCACAATCTAATCTAGACAAACTGGATAAACTAGGCACCATCTTTTGAAGTTTGGATAAACTCGGATGTCCTAAACGTCTGTGGATTAGATCTGGAGGATCTGTAACTAGACATGTTGTGGAAGGACTGAGCGAGTTAAGGTAGTAAAGACCTTCTGATTCACGACCTGTACCAATTGTCCGTCCCGTACTGCGGTCCTGCATAATAAAAGAATCATCAATAAAATATATACCACAATTGAGGGCACGAGTCAAACGACTAACAGATGCAAGACTAAAAGGACAACCAGGAACATAAAGAACGGAATCTAGGGTGATAGAAGACAATGGGTTGGCTTGTCCAACTCCTTGTGCCTTAGTTTGACATCCATTGGCTAAAGTAACAGTAGGAAGAGACTGTGAATATACAATATTCGACAAAAGTGATTTATTACCAGAGATATGATCAGAAGCGCCTGAGTCCATGACCCATGGTCCAAGAGTACTAGACTGGGAAACACAAGCAAAAGAATTACCAGCAATAGGAGTGTCAGTCTGGGCAACTGAGGCTACTTGTGGAGATGTTTGCTTACTTGCTCGATACTGAAGGAGCTCATTATATTCTTCTTTAGATACAGAAAAGCCCTGGTTACCTGTAGTCTCGCTCTGAGCAACGTAGGCATTTTTGGGTGGACGGCCATTTAAGGAATAACACATTTCGCGAGTGTGTCCAAGTTTGTGACAATAAGAACACTTGGGTCTAGATCTCCCAAAATGACCGCCTCCTCGTCTATTCTCCATAGCTTGAGATGCCCGAACATCCACTGTCTGGGATGCAAGAACAGAGGAATCAAGTATCTGTGATGAAATCACTGGGTGACTTGGTGCTGCAGCAAGGCGAAGTAATCGATAGAATAATTCATCAACTGTAGGGACAGTCGGACTCGCCAAAATCTGGTTTCGTACTGAATCAAGATCATGAGGAAGTCCAGCGAGTGTAAGAACTAGAAACATTTTCTGTCGCTGCTCTTGTTGTTTTGACACACTAGCAGAAACTGGCATCAATGTCTCAAATTCCTCCATGACTGCCTGTACCTGACCCAAGTAAGTAGACATATCTAATTCTTGCTTCTTTAAGTTTGTCATCCGTGATATCACATCATAGAAGCGAGATATATCATTAGTGTATAACGTACGAGCCTTTGCCCAAACCAAATAACATGTCTGGAATGGCCGAAACAAAGGCATCAACTTAGAATCAATAGAACGCCACAAGATGCTACATAATTGAGCATCAATTTTTGCCCAAAGCGCTATCGCCTTTTCATCTCCTTCGCTAGACTGTTTAATCAGATGATCTTGCACACCTTGACCTTTACACCACAACTCGACAGATGAAGCCCAAGCTAAGTAGTTTGAACCTCCCATTAAAGGTTCCGAGGTAATCATAACATTAGAGTTTCCAGAACTCATGCTTTTAGACCCAAAAACATCAATTCCCAAAGACATCTTGTAAATTATTACCAAATAAGAGAAATAATCAACTGTAATCCACTGAAAATAGAGTAAGGAACACTGAACCAGAATAGTAAACTACTGTAGCAGTTGGAAAGTTACTGTTGCAGCCGGAAAATATTCAAAGTGGTCGGAATGAAATAAAAACAGTAGGGGTAGGATCGGAATTACCAGAAGACCCAACTGTTCTGAATGAACTTTTTCAAAAAATGGCCGGAAGTCAACTTTTTGAAATCACTATTCACGCCGGAAAAATAAAAAAGTGGTCGGAATTTGGTGTAACCTGGATGGGTAGGCTCGGAATTGCAAGGGAAACAATCTGTCCTGAAGAGTCGTCGCCAAAAAATGGCCAGAAGGTGGCCCACGCAACGTTGGAATTTCTCTGGAAAATTTTCTTTGGACAGCTACAGTACCGCCGGAGATTTTCACTGGGATTTGGTCGCCGGACAGTGACTACTCTTGTGGTAGTGTTGGATTTTGTGCACAACACTGACCGAGACAAAGCAGACGCAAAACAACTTTGAAAGTCGCCGGAAAAAAAGGGTTCCGGTGACTGATTTTACTTCCCGGAATCGCTAGAATTTATGCACAACGATAAATCTCTCACGATAGCTCTGATACCATGTGAGAAGGCACGGGAGAAAATATGATATATTGATATTGTATGTGATGCAATACAAGAGGTGCTATTTATAGCTACTCTATACAAAGGGGATACTACTCCTATTCCAATGTGGAACAATTACATAGCTATCTCTAACAAGTTTATTGTTACAAATCTCCCTAACCTTTCTTTCTCTCTCTCTCTGTCTTTCCCTCTTTCTCTCTCTTGCATCTCTATTCGTCTCTCATTCTTCTCTTTCTCATTTCTACCCCTTACCTTCCTCCCTTCTGCCGCTACATCAAATTGGTACCAAAGCACAAGTTTAGATTCGCTATGTAGTTGCACTCTTTGCTACAAATCAGTATTATGCCGGCTACTCATTGCCAAAGAAGTTTGTCCAATCGATTGGTGGTATTATGCTGGCTACTCATTGCCAAAGAAGTTTGTCCAATCGATTGGTGGTTTCCCAAGTACTTAGATAGAACGATGAACTACCTCACCATATCAGGCTCACTTGTCAGAGTCAACTGTTGAGTTTTCTCCACAGCGAACACAAAAGAATTCAATCATGAGGATATCATTATCATTCCATATTATTTATCTTGATCTATTACGTGGTACTAAAATAACGGTAACCATATTTTATTTTAGAGATAAGATTTTATCTAATTTTATCATTTTAGTTAGAGATTGGAATGTCGTAGTATCAAGAGTTCTAATTCAACCAAAACTTCCTATCTTATAAATAAGATCTTCATGTACTTTCTTTGACAGAATCAAATCATTTTGTTGCATTCATTTGGCATTAATATCCCCCTCCCTAATCTCTCTATTTCTGTCTCCCTCCCTTTGTCTCTCTGTAATTCATTCTCTCTATGTTTCTCTCTCTTTCCTCTTCTCTCCTCTCTCGATTATTCTCTCCAGAGTCACCTCCCCCCCCCCCCCCACAACTCCCACCTTCCTTCCTTCTAGTGTTACATCACTAGGTAGACCTAAAATCAATAGAGGGTTGTCTCACAAGACCTGCAATCTCTCGAAATTAATTCAGACTTAGCTAAAAACATAACAAAATAGAAACAAAGGATCATATTGGGCAATACCAAAGAGTTGAGATAAAGGCTTAGATGTAGCTACACATACATTATGTCCGACTATTACAACACAACACATGTTCCATTGATCTAAACAGAGTAGACAGATTAATCTGGGTGAATAACAGGAATAAACTTTTTAAAGTAAACAGCTGTTATAAAATGCTAGAACAACAGAACAGCCAGAAGATTCCTAATTGGCCCAGGAAGATGATATGGAAGACCAAAGCATGCGTGAAAGTAGCTTGCTTTGGATGGTTAGCAGCTAGGGATGTCTGTCTAACTCAGCATAAATTACAAAGAAGAGGTTTCTCTTAGTGCAGCTGCTATATTTCTACACTGCACATTATCAAGACAATGCTGGGAGCTTTTTCATAATATTATGGGAGTGTCTCTGGTGATTCCCGAGAATATTAGTAGTCTCTTGGAAATCTGGCAAGCTCAAAAAGTGAAGAAAAACTTGAAGAAGATATGGAGGAACATTCCCATCTGTCTTTTATGGCTGGGAAAGGAACAAGGCATGCTCTGAAGGGAAGAGGTTGCAGATTGCTAGAGTCAAGAACAAATGTATCAAGAATCTATTTCTCGGATGTGCTTGTATACTCTATATAGGATGGATCAGTATTTGGATTTCTTGTATTTTTATATTTTTTTGGGGGGGTTTGGGGGGGGGGGGGAATGTAATATGTTTGGTGGGTGTAGTGGAATTTGACTTGTACTTTTTAGTACCATCTTGGTACCAGTTCTAACAAATCTTGACTTATATAAAAAAAAAAAAGGAAAATATTATGCCCGATTATTTCCAGAAGTCATTCTAGTCTAGTTAAAGACTTGTATGCCAGTGTATGCAAGAAGTGTGAGATAATAAATCCTTTAACTAAGAGAACCCTTAATTTAACCTAAAAGACAAATTGTTACTAGTATTCGAATGAAATTGACCCAAACGAGTGGAATGTATATAGGGATTTGTATAGCCAGCCCAACCATTTGATTGGGCAAAAAGTGGCAAAGCTGATTGCTTGATTGTCTTATTCACCATAATATGTCATGAATTATTAATTTATAATACCAGGAATTCACCAAGGTTCCGAAATTAGCAAGCTCGAGGCAAAAATTCTGTTCCAGTATAACTTGGCTCCAGCTGTTGTATACCACTATGTATCATTTCTTTATTCATTAATTTCTTGGAGGGAGTGCTTCTGACAGAGTGGTAAAGCCGATGCTGAAGAACAAAAGCACTTCCTCACTTTCTAAGTCAAATAAGCAACAAGGCGATACGAGAAGAGTTAGACGGCATAATTATTCAACTAAAGTATATCCAGCTTCGCGAACCCCAGAATACTTTTCTAGGCTGAATCATTATTCTCGCACTCAAAATAAATTCTGAAAGCTTGACAAAGTACAAACATATTACCTCTTGAGATCTTTTACATTGTTCCTCAGCAACTCTCAGGCCAAGTCTAAGTTGATCGATCTCTAGTAATTTCTCTTCACTGTAAAACAATGTATGTTTATCATCAGGCAGATTGATCTAAAGGTTTAAATGAATACAAAACTCATGGCACCTAGATTACACCCAGCTTTATTGATGAGGGTAGTAGCAGCTGTAGAATCAAAGTTTATATTTGATCAACTAGGCACCTCAAGAAAATTTAGAAAATATATGAACAAGCTATTATATACTCCATTGTCCTAGCACCCAAGTGTGAGGAGTAGCATTCAATGAAGTTGGTGAAACCCCGGATAGACCAGGTTCAAATCTCAGCAGAAGCAAAATGTTAGGTGATTTCTTTCCATCAGTGCCGGTGGGAGGAGCAGGTCCACGGTGGAGTAGTGTAGGTACATACAAGCTAGCCCGAACACCACTGCAATAAAAGTACACTGATACATAAAGAAACACACCCCATTGTCCCAATTTACCAGTCACTTTTTACTTATTGAGTACCAATTTTACTAGAGCTAAATAGGACAAGATTAAACTCAATCTTGAAATTAATTTAGATTTCAGAAAGCAAAAGTGTAGTGCATGTTGTGATCTTGCATCAAAATACATTTTAAAAAAGACAACAGAATACACTTGAAAATATTAGTCAATAGTTACTTCACTTGACGATTGAAAACCTTTTGGACAAAGGGAGTAGCAACATATCAGAGTGATAGGGAGCAAAGGACGGACAAACCTGAAACTTCTCTCCAACAGCACATTATTTTCTGAGACGACCAATCTCTCCTCAAGGAGCTTGCACTGCATTCTACAACTCTCAAGTTCATTCTTCACCTGTAGTTTAAAGTCAGGATCATAAATCAAGATTCAATAAGTAAATCATGTGCAACTGACATGTACAGAAATGTGCAACATGTTTTGCTAAGTTCATCACCTCAATGGATGTCTTTGATTTCTTTAATTTAGCTATGTGCTTTTCTAAAGATCTCACAAGATAAGATGTTCAAAGCAAATAGAAAGGATACATTTTACAATATGGTACTCAGACCTCACAAACAATTCTCTTAATTATTTTTTAAGAAAGAAGTTCAAATGTGAACTAGCTTTGAATTAACTATGCTTTAAACTCGGCAATAAATTTTCCATAAATATCATGTTCCCTCTAGACAGTGTACCAAAGAGAATAGCATGCAAGCACTGAATCCTTGAAGAGATCCTCAATATCATCAGTAAGAGCCACTGCAGTGTTTCTAGAATATGCTTAAATTGTTCAACTACATCATGTGTAAATCTGAAGGTTACCTCTGTCATTTTCTGTGATAGAGTGGCGATTTCAGCACTATAAGATTTTGCTTTTTCATTGATTGCTTCAACTGTAGCTTTCTCCCTTGCAAACCATATGGCCTTTTCCTCCTCCATTGCCAAAAGGGCATCAGTTAGTTGCTGAAAAGGAAAGAAGGCACTCATAAATGACGTAATTGAAACAGTTAAATGGAGCCTCAGAATACATGTTCCCCAAAGCAACTTCAATTGGTACCATAGCTAAATCTTCTTTTTCTTCTACCAAAAAGTTGACAGAAGTTTCCAATCTCTGACATCGTGATTCAGATTCTTCCGAACATAATCTCTGCAATGCCATAGAAAAAATAAAATAGAAATAAGTTAATGTTTTATTTTCCTGAAGAAAGAACAGTAGAATTTAAGCTAATAAATCATGCTCAAAAGGCATGGAATCTCAGAGGAAAAGTTAACAAACATAAACTTACAAGGGATGACACCTCTTCCTTCAGCATATTTAGTTCGGTATTTGACATATTCAACTCGTCAGATAAAGCCTGCAATTCACATGCCAAATTTTCTGCTCTAGAAATGGCTTCTTCTTTTTCCGCATGAGAAATTGTTAATTCCTCTTCCAAAGAAGCAATAGTTGTCTCCATCTCAAATGCCAGCACTTCCAGCTTCCTGTACTCCTCCTTCACACCAGAAAGGGAAAAGTAGCTTAAGAATAAGCAATAAAGACAACTAACTTCCTCTCGAGTAGAATGCAGGCAATCAGTTACTTGTCTACTTTTCATATCATAAGGATATGAGATACTCTCTCTGTTTCAATTTATACGAGGTAGTTTGACTCGGCACGGAGTTTAAGAAAAAAAAAGACTTTTGAAACTTGTGGTCTTAAAAGCTTAAGGGGTAAAAGCTTGTGGGGCTATGACATTTGTGTGGCTATAAAAACTTCTCTTAGGGGTAAAATGGATAAATGAAAAGTTCAAAGTTAAGTTGTTTCCAAATATAGAAATGTGTCATTCCTTTTGGAACGGACTAATAAGGAAAGTGTGTCATATCAATAGAAATGAAGGGAGTACTATTTATAAGATTGATGGAAAGAGTAAATATAATGACAAAGCGTCTTATGGGCATTAAATGCCCAACATGCTGTTTAATACAGATCAAGGGTTCGAGCCGTGGAAGCAGCCACTAATGCTTACATTAGGGTAAGTTGTCTACATCATTACCCCTTAGGGTGCTTCCCTTCCCCAGACCTTACGTGAACGTAGGATGCTTCATGCACCGGGCTGCCCATGCTGTTTAATATAGGGCTAACAAATAAAGTTCAAAGTGATTCCTAGACCTAAGTTGGATGAGAAATATCTCAAGAAAGAAACAAACATGCTATGGAATTTTGCTAAATCAGTATATTCTAAGATAAATAGAAGCAGACTAGACTTCATGATGCATACCAATAAGGTTTTCTTTTCTTTGAGGGCACAGAAAATATAGCATGTTTATACCAAGTTTAGTGATGCTTAATTTAGTAATAAAGTTTAACCACTTAGAAATGTTTGAGGTTATCCTGAGATCGTCATCATAAGATGATTGGGAGAAGAAACATGGGTAAAGTACTTTTCCCATATGATGATCTGATCCTTTAATTTGAAAATGTTATTACGTCGCATGTAAGTTAGACAACGATGCCTTGGGGGCTGTAAGAGGATTTAGATTGAGATTAATAGAACCCAAAAAGCCCATACATGAAAATGAAGTGAAAGCACAAATGTCACTCTCCAAGCCCTGGCTTGGACAGCCTTTTGTTAATTTTCAGGCTTGTCCTACTTCACTTGTCAGGAGTTCTTTTAATGGCAGGTGAAAATTCAAAAATCAATGGTTTCTTGAACAAAAGTTACAGTAAAAAGACACCAACTTTTGGTCCGCCCTCCTGTTTTGCCATTATTGAGTTACTGATTTTCCTGCATGGATTAAGGGCTTCAAAAGTTGTATATAAAGGTCTAGGGCCACTCCACCATTGACTTAAGGTTTTGGGCTAAATGCACTGATTCTTTCACAAGGTATCAGAATCAACCTTGGGGTAAGCATATTCTCACACCCACAAAGTTCATGTGTGAACCACCAGAATTGGATTACGTAGGTGGGAGAGTGTTAAGTTATTAAATGTCCCACATAGGTTGTGTAAGGGCTTCCAAAGGATTTTATAAAGGTCTAGGACCACTCTAGTCATTGCCTTAAGTTTTTGCGGGGGACACCCAGATTCCTTCAGCACCATAAAGTTAGGCTCAATCTACATGTGTGACACTAATTTCAAAACTGGACCAACAGACAATGTCGAAAGTGGTTTTTTCCGTTCCAGTACACATTTAAGGAATATAGGACACTTCTTGAACTTGTTTACACTATAGTTTGAGCACACCATACCTACCTGCACAGCATGTTCAACACAAACAGAGGAATTCTTCGCTCTTTTGGAGTCAAACACATTAGAGCTACTATCAACAACTGAATCACGCCTTCTTCCAATGATCGAGTCTCGTTTATTGATGTCACGCTCAAGAATAGCCCTCTGTCCATTCAAGCGTTTAATTTCCCTCTCAGCACAAGCTCTTTCACCCTAAGAATGTGATACTGTCAGAAAAGATAGAAATGCCTCAGACGGCACAAGAAAATCAACTTTCAGAACAATTTGAATGAGACCTCAAGTTTTGTCTTCTCCTGGATGGCATTCCTAAGTTTGGATTCTGTGTCTCTCAACTTTGCTTTTGTTTTCTCCAAATCTTTTCTAATGCTTTCCTTCTCTCTGACTAAGGAACTGGAAGATAAGCATGACAGTTCCTTTTGAAGACTTTGAATTTGAGAAAGGTGTTCAGATTTTTCTGCTTCACATTTTTCAGAGATTTCCTAGAAAAGAACATGATTCTGTCAGCGCAAGTGGAGATATAAAAAAGGGAAGATATCGGAGAAAGTGAAGCAACTTACTGTTAATGCATTTCCAGAATCTTCAATAGCTCTTTTCAGTTCTTCTATCTGATTATGCAGATCCAGAGACTGATTATCCAGTAGAATCTAGATTTTGATTAGCAAGCGTTAAAAGGTACTTTCAACAGAAACTCAAATATACTTGGTAGTCAAAGATCTAATTATAAAGACAAACAAAAAGGAAATGCAGTCAATCCGCACCTTTTCATCCTCAACTACATTAATCTTTTGCCTCAAGAAAGATTGTAGTTTCTCATGGTTTCTAATTATGGATCTTATTTGGTTGGAACTGTCAAGTGCTGAAGACTTCAAATCCTGAAAGTGGGAAACCAGATCAGGTCGTAGAATACACATAGATAATAAACTATAGTACTAGAATTAATATATAAGAATATATAAATGATAAAACCGTGTGTTGTTTAAGAACATATTGAATACATGCCAGGAATATATGAAAAGAAGGACCAAATTTAAAATTGATTATGCAATGACATACAGTACTCACAAGGACTAGTTTGGATATGGCAGAGAAAGACAGGACAAGTTCCTCTACCACAGGAATGAGTGAATCAATTAAGGTTCGTGAATTTTCAAATTCTGACATCATATCTTGAACCTCTCTCAGCAGCTCAATTTCAGAGTTCATGTTATCCTCCTGAAAGAAGTGTATCCATTAATGCCCCAGGAGACATGAAAAATGGTTATATAGCATGCTTAAAGCGGAGGCCTAAAGAATGTCAGTCTTAATTATCATCAAGCAATATGAGGGTGGAAATGAACTTACAACAAGAAGTACTGCAGATTGCATTGAAGCAAGTTGTTCATGAGCCCCTTGTGCCTCAAGTTTTGCACTCAAAAGTTCTTGGTAAAGCTAAAGCATTAAAACAGAAGTCATTGCACTGTAACACTTAAATGAAAGGTATTATGGATATCAAATGTAAATATCAATGTAAAAATGAGATCCTAGCAGTCAAAGAATTAGCTTGAAAACATGCTTATACAGATGCAGAATAACACCGGTTTCCTTGGCTTCTTTGAGTGGCAGGATCATTTGAGTCTGTATCCAATAGAGACATGCTATACCCACTCAACTCGAAAGCTATTACCATCCTAATGTGTTTTATGAGTCACTTATGCAGTTATGCCTTGTACCAGATGGATATCCCAGACATACTCAACAAGCAAAACAAAAAGGCCAAACACTGATTCCCACTCTGAGATGTGGCACGTGCAGAGGAAACAGATATGATGCATGTGAGGTAAGAAAGAGGGGACTAAGAGGCATATTTCTGCTGGAAATGCAAAAAAAAAAAAGGGGGGGCAGCCCGGTGCACTAAGCTCCTGCTATGCGCGGGGTTCGGGGAAGGGCCGGACCACAAGGGTCTATTGTACGTAGCCTTATCCTGCATTTCTGCAAGAGGCAGTTTCCACGGCTAGAACCCGTGACCTCCTGATCACATGGCAGCAACTTTACCAGGTGCGTCAAGGCTCCCCGTCCTATCGGAAATGCAAAAGGAAAGCAAAATACTATTTAAAGCTTCATTTAATAAATAAAACCAGTAACTATTGAATAGATAAAAATCACCATCAGGATACATCATTCTATTTTTTTATTTTTATTTTTTTTGATATGGTAACATATGTATATATTAAAAACAGTAGATAGGTTGTATTGAAACCATATTTACAAGAGAGCAAAAATAGAAGACAGTTCAGTAATCCTAGCAGGAGCCTAGAATTTCTATGATTGAGACAGTATCTTCTGTGTAAACCTGTCTATACCAAAAACAAAAAAGCCTAATACATCTTCTAATTTTAATCACTACATAGTTTTTGAGAATGCATCTTGGGGCTAAGATTAAGAATGAGATCTTCGACCACCACGGCTTATAGCCTAGTGGTACCGCTGCAGATCTCCTACACCAAAGTAGGCAAAGGCGAAAAGCACAAAAAGTGCCAAAATCTGTTGGAGCTTTAAATGCAAAGCGCAAATAAAGTGTGGGCTTTAGCGAAGAAAAGCACCATGACGGAAAAGAAAATAGAAATGTAATGCATGAAAATGTAACTATAAACACAAACAATAATTATTTGGACAAAACAATGGAAAAACTATATTTAAGCTATATTTGTATCTGCGTTGTTGTTCCCTAAAGACAAAACTCATCGGTGAAGGTGCACGCGGCTTAGTACCATCATGCCTACACTAAAGGGCCAAATTAAGCAAGGCGAACCGTACAACCTGGGCTTCACTGAGCTTCAGGGCTTAAGCGCGCTTTAAGCAAGCCCTTAACGACATTGTCCAACATAATATATGCTGGTTCAAATCTCTCCATCCCTCTCGATTCCCTAGTCCCTCTATGTATTTAAAAAAATTAAAAGAATGCAAAAATGTGACTAAGGTGTAAAGGAAGAAATAAGACGTAATGAATCAAAAAAACATGTGGATCTTCAAATTCAGATTCAGCACCATCATGGTTTGGGCTATTTATGTGGCTTCTCGTCTTCGTTACTAGTTAGATTTTGAAAGCAATATTTAGTAATGACATGCCAACATTTACAAACTAGAATATTACTAATCAAGCAACACTTATTACAAATATATAGGAGACTACCACATGTTCAATATTTCCTTGTGCGTTTAACATGCAAGTGGGAGAAAGAGAACTTTCTTAGTATTCTATCAGGAAGAAACAGTTTCTTTGTCACAGTCAAACAACTGTGACTGTGAGAATGCAATGGTTGGTATAGATACAGCCACAATAATTATGCCACTAGCAGAGAAATTCTAAAGTGAACAAGAATATATCACCACTTTGTCTGCTCTCTCACAGTGTTGTCAAAGGCGAAAAGTTCTAAAAAGCGTTCCATGTGTATTGGGGCTTTAAGCGCAAAGCACAATTTAAGCGTGGGTTTTAGTAAAAAAGGGGCGGAATGAAGGAAAAAAATAAAAATATATATGTAATTTAAGGAAAAATAACAAATTCATATTGTTTTCCTTAATAACTAATACACTTATTTGTCAATTATATTTGATGTTTAGTACCGTTCGATTCAAGATAGAATTCATGGGCATTGAGTGTGCACGCCTTAGTGCCTTGCCTACACTAAAGCGCAGCTTAAGCGAGGGGAAGCACCCTCCATGAGCTTTTCTGAGCTTCAGGGCTTAAGTGCGCCTTAAATGAGCCTTTGACAACACTGCTCTCTCAATATAAGGAGATAAATCATCATAATTGCAATTTCCAGTGCATAAAAAGTGAAGTCCATATTACCTCTTCATGCTTCTCTCTTGCAGATATGGTTTGCTCTGTTGCTATCTCAACAACAGAGTCCAAATTCAGTTGGCTTGAGGATCTCTCCATCTCCAGCACAGTGATCTGAACAAAAGTTCCGCATTCTGAGAAATACTTAAAAAGAGGAAAAAGGACAAGGTAATCTTATTTATATAGATGACAGGAAGATGAGAAAGAAAGAAAATGAGAGGACACCTTCTCTTGCAGCTGCTTAATCACCAAAATAGCTTCCGACTCTCTCAAAGCTTTGCTTCCATTTAAGTGCATCAAAGAATTGTCGTCTTGCTCAGAACCATCGACCAGATGAATGTCAGCCTCAAAAAGCTTCCTTGTTAGATAGTCAACTTTTACCTCACTCGCGATTTTCTAGCAAAAGATTAAACTAAGAAACCAGGCTGCAGAATCAGAAATAAAAGAAGCAAAGCAAAAGAACTTACATGTGATTCAAATTTTAAAAGCAACTCCTCATACTCCCTTTGAAGTTCCGATAATTCATTGTCTTCCTGCCAGGATTTTAAAAAATAAGATAATCAGTGGTATAATACTATTTTGAAAGAAAGTTCAAATAGCGGAGTGATGTGAGAACCATTGAGGAGCTTTTTTTTCTAGAGGCTCCTTTTCTCCTGCTAGTCACATGCAACAAAGCCCGCGGGCCAGGGAGAGTACAGTCTTCCAATTGATTACTCCTTGAATTGTCATCTTGCTTGACAGAGTCTCCAATGCTGTCAGAGTCTAATAGTTCTTCAAAAGGAAGTAGGGGTCCAATGTCACGTTCTATCCTTTTGGCTTCGACTACAGAAGTTTCCTCTGTGACTGCGGAGTTCAACTGAAGCAGGAGAGAATAAAATATTTAGTTTCCCTGTGCATAGGTAAAGCCTGCTTCACGAGATCATTGAACTTTGATAAACTCAATGAACACTGAAACTAATAACAATGAGAAGAAAAACCTCAATGTCAATTATATAAGAAATAAACATCTGATTATTTTCTTTTCTTTTTTTGGGTGGAGATGGAGGGATGATGATAACAAGGAGACCTCAACTGATAACTAAGAAAAGTTAAACTATAATTACAGAAAACTAAGGATGCAGATATACTCCTTTAGGACTATGACTATCTCAACCCTACTTTGCTGTTCTTGGCACATCCCCAGCTTTAGATGGTCATGCTTCAATCACAGAAAGTAATGCCCAAACTTGTTCTGAAGATTCAGAAATTAATATGTAAAAAGCAGAACAGCAGTCCCTAAAAGAGATAAATATAAAGAAAGATTATAGGAGTCGATTACAGTGAGATAGATATAGTTGGCTTTGTTGCTATCAAAGCATAGCATTCTATGGACTCTTTTCCATGTCCAGAAATGGTATGTCAACAAATACCTTTTCTCAGTGATACAGAAAGCTTGAAGTGTAAAACAAAATCATATTTAAAAAGTTTTCATCTTTAGGGAAAAGAAATTTTCGGTCTTCCCAGATGATGCGAACATCTATTTTTTTAAAACTAAAATACTTAGTATACAATTGAAGGGCATACTATCATAGTGGGTGCAATTTAATACTTGTAACTCATGCAATTAACTTTGCCACTTTTCTCTTCCGACATTGACATTCTCCTGCTTCACTACGAGTCATGCCGAACTCCCGGATAACTGTGTTGAACTTACCAAACCAGGCTCGAGGAGACTGTTTTAGATCATAAAATGACCGGCGCAAGCGACATACAAGGCCACTAGACTCTCCCTGAGCAACAAAACCAAGTGGTTGCTTCATATAAACTTCATCCTCAAGATCACCGCGAAGAAAAGCATTCTTAATGTTCACCTGATAGAGAGAGGCCAATGGCAAACAACAGCCATGGATGGAAAAAGGCAGATTGATGCTATTTTAGCCACCGGAGAGAAAGTATTATTGTAATCGAGCCCAAATATCTGAGTATATTCTTTGGCAATAAGACGGGCCTTAAGTCGATCAACCTGGCCATCCGGACCAACTTTGACTGCATAAACCCAACGACAACTAACAGATGATTTACCTGAAGGAAGAGAACAAGCTCCCAAGTACCAGTCGTATGTAAAGTAGACATCTCATCAATCATAGCATGTCGCCATCCTGAGACAGTTTCACCTATAGACTTAGGGATGGAAACAGAGGAAAAATAAGATACAAAAGCATAATGGGGTGATGACAGACGATCATAGTATATAAGGTACGAGCCTTTTCCAAAACTGAATGACATGTCTGGAAGAGACGAAACAAAGGCATCAACTTGGAATCAATGGATCGCCACAAGATATTACATGATGAGCATCGATCTTCTCCCAAAGTGCTTTAGCCTTTTCATCTCCCTCACTAGCCTTTTTGGTTATGTGGTCTTAAACACTTTGACCATTACACCACAACTCGACAGACGAAGCCCAAGATAAATAATTTGAACTCCCAAGTAGGGGTTCAAAAATAATCATAAAGGTTGAATTTGCAGAACCCATGCTTTTAGAACAAAAAACATCAAATCCTAAAGATATGTTAGATTGAAGAGAGGTTTATTACCATGTAACTCACAAAAGTTGTAGCTTGGTAAAAGAAAAAAAGTTGTCGGAACAGTCGTCGGAAACAACAAATAGAACGCCACAAAATAAAGTCACCGGAATTAGGTTTAAACTTAATGGGTCGAGTCGGAAGAGCATTGCGACCAAGCTGTCCTGAAGGTCGGCCAAAAAATGGCCGGAAGAGGTCCCATGGGCCGGCGCGTGGAATAGATTTCGCTGGGAAAAAAAATACTCCGATCAGTGCGTGAGAACGCGTAGAGCCTCTGTTAGCGGAGATTCTTTTTCGGGTTTGGTCGCCGAGGGTTGGGGGACCTTGTGGTGGTGTTGCTTTTTGCACAACACCACCAAAATTTGATTTTGACAATCGCCTGAATTGAAGCACGCCAACTGTTTTGGCTGGGTTTTCTTTCCCGAATGTTTTCTCACTGCCGATCTGATTCCATGTGAGAAATGGCATACGGAAAAAATATTATTGATGTATTAACAATGATACAATGAGCCCTATATATAATACATTTACTCCAACTATATATGGGACTAACACTAATTACACATACACATATTCCAACATATATGTTGGGCTCTAAAGTGTGCAAGGACAATATTTTGCAAGTTCAAAGGGATATGCATCAACCCATTAAATTTTGGCATAATTGCTACTGAAAACTACAATATACTTGAAGTTCCCTTATTGCCATTGTATTCAACTAGGCTTTCATTTTCAGTAGTCTTAGTTCAACTAGGCTTTCATTTTCAGTAGTCTTAGTTCAACTAGGCTTTCATTTCCAGTAGTCTTGAGATAGTTCCTCCAACTCCACGAGTACACCATACATCATTTTATTAACTAGGGACAATTTCAAAGATTTTCTCTGGGTTTCGCTTCGTAACATTAATGTCCTTGTAGTTTACGATATTACACTTAGCTTCCTTGTTTTGATTTTCTATAAGTTGTAACAGTTTTTAACGTCTTTATTATTAATAAAAAAGAATTACATTTTGACAGATTTGCCCTTTTATAATATTAAACTTTTCTAACTAATTAATTTTATCAAAATGTCTTCTTTAGCACATTCTTTAATAATAAAACACGCGATTCCTTGGCTTCAAAAGTCATTTTCTTGGTTTCAAACAGCGTCGGCGCGTGGTGGAGGGCTCGCCGGAGCTTGGCCGCGCGTGGCGGCGCGTGTAAGGGTCTTTGCCGGAGCTGTTTTCAGGGATAGGCTCGCGTCACTGGTGGCTCTCTGATGGTGTTTGTAGAAACTCAGGATTCCGGGTTCTCAAGCTCCTCGGGGAGTGTGCCTGAGAGCATCTATATGTAGAGAGTATCTGTATTTTCCAATTACAACACTTTAATATCAGAAAAGAGAACAACAACAACAACAAACCCAGTTTGATCTCAACAGGTGGGGTCTGGGGAGGGTAGTCTATACGCAGACCTTACCCTTACCTAATGCAAGTAGAGAGACTGTTTCCAATAGACCCTCGGCGCAGGAAGGGCAAGAAGAAGAGGAGGAAAGCAAGGAAGGAAGAAAGATGGAAGAGAAAAGAAAAAGGGAGAGATAAAGGATAAGTGGTAATATCAGAAAAGAGAAAACTAGTCAAATTGCAACTACTTTACATTAAGGATAAATATGTCCAAAGAAATTACAAAAAAAATCAAAACAAAAGAGGCAAGCATAATATCATAAACCACAATGTTAGTGTTAAGAAGAGAAACTTAGAGGGAGGGCTCTGAAATTATCCCTATCAGTTATTATTTCATCATACTTGGCTAAATTTTTATAAATGAATTGCATTTTTATCATTAAAGAATGTGATAAAGAAGATATTCTATAAAATTAATTAATTAGAACAGTTTAATAATGATAAATATGTCAAGAATTGTTATAAAAAAGTTAGAGAAAAGGGAGGTAAGCTTAATATTGTAAACCACAACGCAGGTTAGTGCTACGAAGCGAAACCTTGAGGGAAGTCTCTGAAATTATCCCAATCAATTATTATAAATGTTTAGTACATAATAGTTGGCTTACTTTTTAGTTTTCTCGAATCTCATTGACTTGTATGCTCAAGTACTTTCACTGAAACTAGTATATATTCAAGCGAGCTTTCTGAATAAACACTGCAGTTGATAGAGCATTAAAACATCCCTTTGAATTGAGTGTCAACCATCCTTAATGAGTTTTTGCACGGTGTCCTAACAATATGATGACCATTAAAACCAACTTATCTAACTGATGCACTTAAACACAAATTAGCAACAAATTTCTCCAGTACTCTAAGGCAAGTCGATTCATACACCAAGAACACTATTGATGCAGATTCATAGTACTAATAAAATGCATCTTTGGATGCAGCATTGCACAAATATGGTCAATAATAATCTACTGCTCCTATTTACACGACAAAAGATAATGTATGGTAATGCTACCAACGGAAATCAAATCTCACCTCCTTCAAAGCCTCCCTTGAAACGTTACCTGGGCAGCATGTATACCGCCGTTTATCCTAGAATGCAGAAGATATAACATCAAATTAATCACAAGAGAATGGAAATAAAAGAAAGCTAAGGGTAGAAGACCAAATCAAATGCTAATGAGTGATGTATGTCATATTGCCTTCATTGACTAAGATTACATAAGCAATTTTTCCAGAAATGCAAAGAGGCCTATTTTAGGAATTGGTAGCAGATTTTGAATTTTCTCCTCAAACAGAAAATTTGTTATGCCCCTGGGCATTCTTCCAAGGAAGGACTACGAATCCTTAAGAATTTATTGGATTCACCCAAAAAATCTAGCATAGAGCAAAGCCACTACTTTAAACAATAATCCCAAATGAGCTCAAATTTTTGTTTTGCATAAACTAGCTGGAAGGTCTCAGACTCACGTACGAGGTGAAGAGGGAGTTAGCTGAGTTAGCATAAAATACTAACTTAAAACTTTAAATTTATTTTTTTGCTTGGGCACGAAAAAGTTGTATGCCATAAAAAGTTGAACTCCGTGTGACAAAAGATGTATCACTTGCATACTTTTGCCCTGGACCTGGATGCCTTACGGTAACCAGGCCTCACCTCGCCTTGCGACGCACCTTGGAAGGGGTAATTTTTGAAACATTGCTTTGAAATAACAAAACTTCCCAACTAATATATGTTTTTACCAATATTTAAGCAGAAGCAGTAGACCAATTAGTTTCAGGGCAAATCTATTGGTTTTTAGAGCTTAAAGAATGAAAATTGCAAGTTACCTATCCCCAAAAGGGATAAAAAAGAGCATCTGGTCAGGCTCATTAATTAGTAGAGGTGCAGGCTCATTATCCACCGAGCTTCAAATCGTGCTGCTAACTGGCCTCGAGGATTTATCGATTTTTCAAAAAGAGTTCTTTGGACTTGCTACCATAATAGACCAGATGCTGCAATTAAATCTGGTCAAAATCTAAGGCCGCATTGGGTAATTAAAGAATATGGCAAGACTTGTGAGGCTAGAGAAAGAGGGCAAAAGAGTATCCTCTTGTTAATCTGGAGTTGCATGTAGGCAATGGCAATTCATGTGACTAGGATTGAAAGAGAATGCAAAGCTCTTGAGCAACGAGAAAGCTTAATGTCAGAATTCTTACATCTTGGGCAATCCTCACCTCATGAGCTAGCTTTTAGGGTTGAGTTAGGTCCAAGGTTCATTTCTTATCTTGGTATAAAAACCACACCCATCCCAATTCTTGGTACCCGATGATGGACCCACATTATGTTGTCCATACTCCAGTTGGTAGGCCTGGACGTGCGGGGGTGTCAGAATTCTTGTATTGGTTGTGGATAGGTGATTGGTGATTTGGCCTCTTTATATGTTTTTGGGCAATTCTCACTTCATGAGTTAGCTTTTGAAGTTGAGTTAGGCTTAATGTGTCCATTTCCTATCACTTACTATATTGAGGATCAGTTCCAATTTGCTAATACTGGACTGGAGGCAGAATCAAGGGAGTAACGATAAACAATAGAGAAAGTGTCCAAGGAAATCACATCTAGGATTCAAGGGATCATAGAAGGTAAAAGAAAAAGAACTAGGAACCCAATTACCTGATAAAAGAGATGGAAAAAGGACTTCTGTACTGAAAAAAATAATTTAGTTGCTTTTAGAAGTCTTTGCTCTACAGTAAATTAGGTGAAGTTCCAGCAATATGTTAAAAATTGAATTGTATTTGTCAATTTCACACAGCGAAGCACTACCAACTTGTTGAAATTACACTCTTAAATAGTAGTGCTTCTAGGAAGGATTCAAAAGCAAGTAAAGCAATGAAAAGATTGAAATCCACTAATTTACCTTTTTATAGGTATCACGACCCTCATCCCTATTTGAGCATAGCACCATAGAACTCAAGTTCTCAATTTTCTTGGCTTGCTCTTGTAACCTCTTCTCCCTTTCAACTTGAGCTTTCTTTTCCTCCTCCAACTCTAACGCAATTCGTTCCCGCTCCAATTCACTCTGTTAAATATGTTACACCTTTGAGACTCATAAAATTGCCAAAGCAACTATGAAGTAATCATCACAAACCTTCAGTAAAGTGTTCCGAAGATTCAATATTTCTTCATCAGGATGTTCTGAATGTGATGCCTTCAATGGTTTAAAAAACATAGGTTGGTCAACATATCAATGCAACCACTTCAAAATAACAAACAGGCGTGACTGCTTGCACAAACCTGCAATTTTGATCGCAGCTCCTCAATCTCCTTCTTTTGACGCTTGAGCAACGCAGCATCAGTCAGTATCTGGTATCAAATACAGATAAGTTAAGATGCAATAAAAACAGGCATCATATAAAGGTAAATAGAAAGTGCAAACCAGAAGCAACTCAGACTAACAGCAGACATGAGAAAGAGGCATAAAGAAAGATTAAGTGATGACTTGCTTTCTGGTGCATGAATTAGACATGCACTTCGTGAATTCCATATGAAAATTGTTTGAAGTAATGAAAAAATATTATAAAGTGCAGAATGCAGTAAAATATCCAACCTCATTCACGTGAACACAATTTGTAACCCGCAATGCCCTGCTTGCAAATTGAAGACTACTTTTAGTCTCATCAGCATGAATCTGGCATCAAGGAAAAAATGCATTATCAAAATAGCATCAAGCAGAAAGCCCCACAAGAAAACCAAAGGCAGAAAAAAGGAAGAAAGAAAGAAGAATCATAGACACATGGTCATCCAAGCATTATATGATCCACGAGCACAATATGTGATGAAAAGAAAGTTCTGCCGGTAACACACTATATTTCTAAAAGGTGGTCCCGTTGCATATATATGAGAGAAGACAAAGAATGACCCTGTAAAGTATAGAGACAATAGAGAAATCTCTCTTGTGTTGTATTCAAGAAATAACAAGTATATATACAAGTACATAGAGCCTTAACTATGGAAAGAATCAAAAAGGAAATCCTATAAATCTGCTGTGAATCCCTATAATTATGCTAGCTATGTATATTACATAAGATTATGTCTACATTCAGATTATGTCTACGTTCATTATCTAACACTCCCCTCAAGCTGGAGCATAGATATTGATCATGCCCAGCTTGTTACAAAGGTAATCAACTCGAATTCCATTCAACGCCTTTGTGAACAAATCAGCCGGTTGCTCTCCTGTCTTCACGTAGCCAGTGGAGATCAAGTTCTCCTGAATCTTCTCACGAATAAAATGGCAGCCAACCTCAATATGCTTAGTTCTTTCATGATACACCGGATTTGACGCAATATGGAGGGCAGCTTGATTGTCACACCAGAGTTTTGCTGGTATTGGATGCTCTAACCCAATTTCAGTCAACAGATGATGTATCCACATAATCTCACATGTAGACTGTGACATAGCTCTATACTCGGATTCTGCACTAGATCGAGATACAACACTTTGCTTCTTACTCCTCCATGATACCAAGTTTCCTCCAACAAAGACACAATAACCTGTAGTAGATCTTCTATCAATTTTCGATCCAGCCCAGTCAGCATCTGCAAAACACTCAATACGAGTATGATTGTGATTGCTATATAATATGCCAAGTCCAGGAGCTCCTTTCAAGTAACACAAAATCTGTTCCAAAGCTGCCCAATGTTTGACCGTTGGTGCAAACATGAACTGGCTAACAACACTTACCGCAAAAGCAATATCTGGACGAGTCACAGTAAGGTAGTTTAATTTCCCAACTAACCTCTTGTATCTCTCTGGATCGTCAAAAGGATCACCATCATCTTTCATAAGATGCACATTAGGAACCATTGGAGTACTGCAAGGTTTAGCTACCAACTTTCCAGTTTCTGCAAGCAAGTCAAGAATGTACTTTCTCGAGACAAAAGAATTCCCTTCTTGCTTCTATTTACTTCTACTCCCAAAAAGTATTTCAACTGGCCCAAGTCCTTTGCATGAAACCTAGTGTCCAGAAAAGACTTGAGTGAAGAAATCCCAGCATAGTCACTTCCTGTGATAACAATATCATCAACACATACGAGGAGAATAGTGCCAGCTACTGATTTCCGATAAAAGACTGAGTGATCGCACTTACTCATTTTCAACCCAAACTCCTGAACTACCTCACTGAACTTGCCAAACCAAGCTCGTGGACTCTGCTTCAAGCCATACAAGGACTTCTTCAAATGACAGACTTTCCCATACTCCCCCTGAGCAACAAAACCGGGTGATTTCTCCCTATACACTTCCTCTTGAAGATCACCATGAAGGAACGCATTCTTGATATCCAACTGATGTAAAGGCCAATTCTCGGACGCAGCTAGAGAAATAAATAAGCGTACAGATGTGAGTTTGGCAACCGGGGAGAAGGTGTCAGAATAATCCACCCCATAAGTCTGAGCATACCCTTTCGCCACAAGTCTGGCCTTAAGTCTTGCCACAGAACCATCTGGATTAACTTTAACTGTAAAGACCCACTTGCATCCCACTGGTTTCTTTCCCTTTGATAAATCTACTAAATCCCATGTGTGGTTGTCTTCTAAAGCATGTATTTCCTCAAGCATTACATCAGACCATCCGGGATGATTCAAAGCCTCCTTCACTGTTTTGGGTACAGAGATGGAGTCTAGAGAAGCAATCATAGATCTAGACGTAGAGGATAAGTGGTCATAGGAAACAAAGTTAGCAACAGAATATGTCGATTTGCAAGTCCGTGTACCTTTGCGAAGAGCAATAGGAAGATCAAGGTTATCTAGAGGATCATGCAAAGAAGAATCAGATGATGCAGGAACTGGTGCGGGACATGTATCATTTGTCTCTCACCTCCGCGAATAAACTTGAACAATTGGAGGTCTTGCCGGAGCAGGTACTGAAGGCATAATAGTCGATTGGTGCTCAATAGAAGAATTGGGAGATCGAAGAGTATCATCTGATTGTTCTGACAAAGTACGGGTAACCTGATATACTAGTCACTCATCTTCCTCCCCTGGCTTGTAGAAATGGGAGGTGAATAGAAGAATGGTGTAGTCTCTGAAAATACCACATCAGTTGACACTAAATATTTGCCAAGCTCAGTAGAATAACATCGATACCCCTTCTGAAGGCGAGAATAGCCCAGGAAAACACACTTCACAGCCTTGGGATCCAACTTGGTAAGAGATGATCGAACATCTCGAACATAACATATACTTCCAAACACCTTAGGTTCCACCGGAAATAATGACTTATTCGGAAAAAGAACACTATAAGGCACATTACCATCGAGTACACTAGATGGCATGCGATTAATCAAAAAATAAGCCGTAGAAACCGCATCAGCCCAGAACTGTTTAGGAACCTTCATTTGGAACAAAAGTGGTCGAGCTGTCTCAAGTAGATGTCGATTCTTCCTCTCAGCAACTCCATTTTGAAAGGGTGTATCAACACATGAAGACTGATGTAGTATACCATTTTGTCTCATGTACGACTGAAATAACTCTGACATGTATTCTTTAGCGTTATCACTCCTTAGAGTACGTACTAAAGCATTGAATTGAGTTTTGACTTCAGCACAAAAGGCAGAAAAATGAGTAAACACTTCGGAGCAGCTCTTCATAAAGTAAATCCAAGTCATTCGAGAAAAATCATCTATAAAAGTGACAAAATACTTATGCCCAGTTTTAGAAACAACCGGACATGGTCCCCAAACATCAGAATGGACCAACTCAAAAGCTGACTCAGGTCGCGTATTAACCCTTGGACTTAACGAGATGCGATGGTGTTTTGCAAATCGACATGACTCACAATCCAATGATGAAATATTCTGAAACTGAGGACAGAGCTTCTTTAACAAAGGCAAAGAGGGATGTCCAAGTCGACAATGTGCTTCAAAAGGAGACACGATACTAGAGCATGCAACAGACCGTGGCTCCCATTCATCAAGAATGTAGAGATTACCAGATATATATCTTTTACCAATAACCTGTATCGTCTTAAGATCTAAAAACAAACAATGATCGGGAAAGAATGCAACACAACAATTAAGGTCTTTGGTAATTTTACTAACAGAAATCAAGTTAAAGGCCAAGTTGGTAGACTTAATACAGATGACAGGGTAATAGAGGATGATAGATGCAACGCAGATTGCTTCATCATGAAACTTTTTTAATAAAAGATACTCCAAGCAAATTTTGACATGATAGACATTGAAATTTCATTTATTCTGTTTTAAGTTCTCTAAAGAAATCAAAAAACAATAACAACAACGACCCAGTAAAATCCCACAAAGTGGGGTCTGGGGAGGACAGTGCGTACGCAGACCTTACCCCTACCCCGATGGGGCAGAGAGGCTGTTTCCGATAGACCCTCGCCTCAAGAAGACGGAAATAAAACAAGAGACAATTCATCAGTAATGTCAGCAGAAACCATAGAAATAGTAATAGGGGCATAAAAACCATAAAATAGATGACATGAAATAACAATAACCGGCAATTAAGGCTCGGGGCTATGATAAACAGAAAAGATAGTGTGGACTCAACATTAACCACTAACCATCTAAGATCAACCCTATCAAACTCGCCTCACCCCCGGTATAAAGTAGAAAAAGCTCGACTACCCCCTAGCCTACAACCCTAATGCTTGACCTCCAGACCTTCCTATCAAGGGTCATGTCCTCGGAAATCTGCAGTCATGTCATGTCCTGCCTAATCACCTCTCCCTAATACTTCTTAGGTCGCCCTCTACCTCTTCTCGTACCCACCAAAGCCAACCGCTCACACCTCCTCACCGGAGCCTCAAGGCTTCTCCTCCGCACGTGCCCAACCCATCTGAGCTTCGCTTCCCGCATCTTGTCATCCACAAGGGCCACGCACACCTTCTCCTGAATATCCTCATTCCTAATCTTATCCGTCCTAGTGTGCCCCCACATCCACCTCAACATCCCCATCTCTGCTACCTTCATCTTCTGGATATAAGAGTTCTTGATCAGCCAACACTCTGCCCCATACAACATGGTCGATCTAACCACAACTCTATAAAACTTACCTTTGAGTATCGGTGGCACTTTTTTTGTCGCACAAGACTCCAGATGTTAGCCTCCATTTCATCCAGTACGATGAGTGACGTCCTCGTCGATCTCTCCGTCCCCCTGGATAACCGACCCAAGGTACTTGAAACTACCTCTCTTGGGGATGACCTGTGATCCAAGCCTCACATCCCTGCCTACTTCCCTTGACTCAACGCTGAACTTACACTCCAGGTACTCTGTCTTAGTCCTGCTCAACTTGAAACCCTTAGACTCGAGGGCCTGCCTCCAAGCCTCCAATCTCTCGTTAACATCGTCTCGCGTCTCATCAATTAGAACAATGTCATCAGCGAATAACATACACCACGGCACATCCCCTTGAATATGGTTTGTTAGTGCATCCATCACCAATGCAAAGCTAAGCGTAGAGCCTTGGTGTAACCCCATAACAACCGGGAAATACTCCGAGTCGCCTCCCACAGTCCTAACATTAGTCTTAGCTCCATCATACATGTCCTTGATCGCTCTGATGTAAGCTACCGGCACACCCTTTGCCTCAAGACATTTCCAGAGCACCTCCCTAGGGACCTTGTCATATACTTTCTCCAAGTCGATAAACACCATGTGTAGATCATTCTTCTTATCCCTGTACTGTTCCCACAACCTCCAAATAAGGTGGATAGCTTCCGTAGTCGAGCGGCCCGGCATGAACCCAAACTAATTGTCGGATATAGACACTATCTTCCTCACCCTCACCTCCACCACCCTCTCCCAAACTTTCATGGTATGACTTGGTAACTTGATACCCCTATAGAGAATGTTGTGCACCAACACAAGGACTTATGTATTTTATAGGTGCTTTTCAGCCTACGATAAATATAATAAGCACAAAAAAATTACCTGGGCAAGAGTGATATTACATATGATGGCAGTGTTTGCATTTCCACCCAGTGCAGGTTGCAAGATACGTGTTAGTTTACTGTCTCGATACGGAACGTGACCCCTGCAAGATTGCATAACACATTAGTACAAGTAGGAGAACAGCTTTACGGAACCAAGTCAACACATAACAAACTTACCCTTGACTCTCAGCACCTTCACTTAGTTTTTTAATCACAGTTCCTAAAGTCATCAAGCTTTTGTTGATGTGGGAGCCTTCTTTTAGACGAACACCTTCTGCTCCGGTTTTGGCAGCACGTTCTGAACCAGCAAGGTCCACCAGGTTCTGGAAAAATGTGAGGATAGAAAGAGCATCCTTATAGATTTTTCTACATAAATAATAGCATCTTAAAAAGAGAATGTAAAAACTTCACACCGCATACCAGAACAGATACACGAACTGCATCACAAGAATTGTCTGTTTTTATATCTTCAGCCTTCTCCCTACTCTCAACTATCTGTTAAGTATAAATTTTAGGACGTGAATGTATTCTCATATCTTAGTATAGTCATTCAAGTGTATCTTACCATCCGGAAAATTGTGTGTGACCTACTGCTGTATACATTCATATTAGTTTCTCCAATATGTCGATGACCTGCAAAACAAATTGTGAGGACTTCAACTCTTGCTGAAGCTTTGACATATTAATTTGAGATAGAGTAGCCAATAACAAGGCAGAAGAACAAGAGGGGATATTGGATGCAGCACTTCTTTAAAGATGAAAACCAAATCTTTAGGGCACGGAAATGTTTGGCAGTATGCTCTTAAGACCAATACTCACAGTGGAGCCTTTGTTAATAGATAAATTGGAGAATATAAGATACTTTCGAGGACAAACAATTATGAGAGGACATACACAAATTGATGATACTTTTAACTCACATTCTCCAAAATCCATGAGTTCAAGCACTTGATCAGGAGAGGCGACAATTTCCTCCCTTAAGCCAGCGACAAATATTCCCCGCTACATGCCAGATCAGCACAGGATGAAAGCCAAATTATGCTGACAGTTCATGTGCAACTACAAAACAATGATGCGAAACCAAAACTAATCCATTACCTCTACACTTTCATGGATTTGCAACTTTCGGTGCTCTGGAGCCAACAAATCATTTATCTCCTCATTATAGATTTCCATATACGACATCCGTAGAAGAAACTCTCTATCCCTTTCCTAAAATTCCAGGAGATAATATCATACATCAGTACCTATTAAATTTTGAAAAGGCAGAACCGACTTCATGTACTAAAGAAGTTTCTAAGGAATGAGCATGTTGCACAGGACAACACTGGAACATATATTTTTTTTAAAACGGTTGATAAGTCATGAAAGAAGATATTTCATTAGTTTCTTATGCAATCGAAAAACCCTCAGGAACTTAAACCAGCACAAACAGAAGAGGCTTGTCACTTCCCTTATTCATCACTCATCAGGGCAGTATCTTTTCTATCAAAAAGTCACTCTTGGGCTCTTTTTAACAAGGAAATGAATCTGATGATCAATCTTTCCCTATGTTTCATTTCAGGTTAAGAAGGGAATCAAGACTCTAATACTTTCAATCCTTCAGCTTCAAATAGGTGAATCAATATGCTCATTTCCTATCTTTCTTTCGCCAAATAGGTTTAGTGCCTTTTTTCTTTGATACGATTGTTGGAACTCTTTGTATAGAGGTTGCACCTATCATAAGACTGTTGGAGACATAAGAAATAAAGAGAAAAAATCTGGTTGACTGTCAAGTCTCAGCTAGTTAGTGTATGGACTCATTTTGAGGATTCCCCAATATACTAAGCTGAAGCATAAGAATCTAATGTTTTGTGCCACACGTGTGATGTAGCTGGAAGAAATTGCTTTCCTCGGTGTCCCCTAAAAATCCTCTACACCAACTTTATACCCATAAGTCCTAAACTATGGAGCAGTTTTATAGGAAAACATAAATCCTCTACACCAACTTTATACCCATAAGTCCTAAACTATGGAGCAGTTTTATAGGAAAACATAAGCAAATTTCAGAAAATAGTAACTGCTAGAACCGCAAAATGACTTTAAAACTTGAAAAAAGACCCAGAATCGCCTTTATGACGAGTTGTTCTCCAGTAAATAAACTTATTTCTTTTCAGTCTATTGAAGTTGCAGACAAAGTTATCATTAAAGAATGTCAAATGTATGAAGGCGGCATGAATGCAATTAATGGTTGAAGGGGTGCAAATTGATCCAATGGCAATGTCAAACCTCTCCAATGAAATTAAACAGATCTTGCACAGCCATAGGGATGACTCCAGGTTCAGTTGCTGATCCTCTCATAGTATATGTCTTTCCACTACTTGTCTGACCATATGCAAAGACTGTCCCTGCAAAAGAAGATAAGTTGGCAGATCAGTAGATTAAAAGACATATATTTTCTTTTTATGAAGTTAGGTAAAGCTAGTACCAAGAAGGTACTGCAAGAGGTACAGAAAAGGAAATTACAGCGACACCGTTACATCTTTAACATCATAGAGCCCCCCCCCCCCCCAAAAAAAAGCCAACAAGCTATGGCATATCCTCTAACCTGTGATCCGACACCAGAAGAATAGACTATGTATGCATTTAAAAGGGCAGCCCGGTGCACGAAACATCCCGCATTCACGCAGGGTCCAGGAAGAGCCGCACCCCAAGGTAGTGTAATGCAGGCAGCCTACTCGGGGAATAGACTATGTATGCATTTATACTTCACAAAAGATGAGTGTTCTTATCCCCAAAATATCTTTTATTCCTTTTGAAGAAAATAAGAACACAACAAAAGATTTTAAGCTTCTGTTCTTGCTGCCATTCGATGCTTGTATGGCCATATTTATACAAAGTATAATCAGCCCTTCTAGCTAACACTTAGCTGTAGCAGTGTGTGCTCTATGTGGTTGTGTTTGATACAGAACACTGAGGAATTAACATACACCTAATAGTCCTACAACACTACAACTGCTTTGGCAGCTACGGTTGGTTTAGCTACACATTACAATACACGATAGGAATGTTATCCAAATCCTAAACTAACCAGGTTGTCTGACATCCCACTCAAGCTGGTGTCGGGAGGTCTCAAAACACCCAGCTTGGTACGTAGAGCCCGAAATTGTTGCCAGATGTTTAGTGAATATATCAGCTACCTGGTGCAAGGAGGGAACAAACTTAGCAACCATAGCATCCCAGACAACCTTTTCTCACACGAAATGATAGTCAATTTCGACATGCTTGGTTCGTGCATGCAACACAGGATTGGAAGTGAGATGGAGAGCACTTATATTATCTGTGAACAACAATGGAGGGCAAGGTAAGGAAATGCCAATATCCTTCAAGAGATAAGTCACGCAAGTGAGTTCTACTGCTAGCGACACCAAGGAGCGATACTTAGCCTCTGCACTAGATTTGGCCACTGTGTGTTGCTTTTTAGAAGCCGGCTGATACAGTTTGAGCCTAGGAAGACACATGGACCGGAGGTAGATCGTCTAGTAAGGGGGCATCCTGCCCAATCCGCATCAGAGAACCCTATAAGATTAAGAGACAACCTGGATGATAATCGTAGACCACAATCAATGGTGCCAGAAATGTAACGAAGCACGCGCTTTACTCCAGTCCAGTGAACAGCAGTAGGACAATGCATAAATTGACATAGGAGATTAACAGTATGGGAGATTTCCGGGTGAGTGAGTGTGAGGTATTGCAAGGCACCAACAACACTTCTACATTCAGAGACATCAATGGGAGTACCAATGGACACATGAAGATTATGTTTGAGAGAGAGTGGTGCTGGAATAGCTCTTGAGGCCAGCATGCTGGTGCGAGTAAGAATCTCAGAAGGCATATCTGCGTTGGCTAAGGAAAAGGCCATCTTTGGTGCGAGTTACCTCTATGCCCAGAAAATAGTGAAGAGGACCCATATCTTTCATCGCAAATCGAGTGCGCGGCTGGTTGATGAGTCGAGAGATGAGAAGAGAGCTACTGCCAGTAAAAATTATATCATCAACATAGAGTAGGAGCAATGTTAGACAACTTGGTTAGTTTAGGATTTGGATAACATGCCTATCATGTATTGCCATGTCTAGCTAAACTAACTGTAGCTGCCAAGGCAGTTGTAGTGTTGTAGGACTATTAGGTGTATGTTAACTCCTGGATGTATTCATCAAGGGATTTGGATCCAAGTTTCACAGTCTGAAGTTGTTGCTTCAACTGAAACTCTTTATCTTTGCTTGCTTGTAGGTAGTTATCCTCAATACAATTTCGCAGTTTGACATCCTGTAATAAGGAACATTGATTCTTCGGTCATTGTTCCAGATAGCCAACTCCTAATAAGAACATCGCGTTCTTCCCACTCAGCGAATTTCGGGTTTGGATTAGTTGCTCCTTTCACATTCTCTACAATTTCGGATAGATGGTCCTTTTTAATAACCTTGTCAACGTTTAAGGTTTGCATAAGTTGAAAGATTTGTGTCCTCCAAACAAGGTAGTTTGATGATGTCAACTTGATGGAACAAATTGCAATGAGTTGGTGAAGTGATGAGGGTGATAGGGCTAGTGTAGTGTTAGAGGAGGAGGCCATGCTGTTTTGAGGAAGAAACAGGGACTTAAGGATCGCTCGATTTTAATTGAGCCTTTGCCCTGATACCATTAAGAAAATAAGAACACAGTAAAAAAATTTAAGCTTCTGTTCTTGCTGCCATTAGATGCTTGTATGGCCATCTTTATACAAAGTATAATCAGCCCTTCTAGCTAATACTTAGTTGTAGCAGCATGTGCTCTATGTGGTTGTGTTTAACTGTTGGTTTTTTAATAGATGGGGCAGCAAAAATATTGATTGAAAATGTCTTTCAATAATTTTATCAAGTATAACAAGGCTTTAAATAGCCAATTTAAGAACAGAATCTGCAGAAAATCAGGAGAATAAATATTCAAATTCAAAATCTAAACTATCTTAACTAACTTATCCTATTAAATTTAAATTTAAACAAAGACTCCTCCTTCGACTGAAACTACTTATTATTCTGGTAAATCAAATATCAGCAGTAACAAATGCAAAATCCAACACTCCTCGCTTTTGTTGCTGCAATAGGTTGATCCTCCTCAATTTCTGCTTTGGCAATTTGTGGTTGCATTCTTTCAAGTTGTTAGAGATAGCTATGTAATTGTCCCACATTGGAATAGGAGTAGTATCCCCTTTGTATAGAGTAGCTATAAATAGCACCTCTTGTATTGCATCACATACAATATCAATATATCATATTTTCTCCCGTGCCTTCTCACATGGTATTAGAGCTATCATGAGAGATTTATCGCTATGCATAAATTCCAGCGATTCCGGGAAGTAAAATCAGTCACCGGAACCCTTTTTTCCGGCGACTTTCAAAGTTGTTTTGCGTCTGCTTTGTCTCGGTCAGTGTTGTGCACAAAATCCAACACTACCACAAGAGTAGTCACTGTCCGGTGACCAAATCCCAGTGAAAATCTCCGGCGGTACTGTAGATGTCCAAAGAAAATTTTCCGTCGAAGTTCCAACATTGCGTGGGCCACCTTCCGGCCATTTTTTGGCGACGACTCTTCAGGACAGATTGTTTCCCTTGCAATTCCGAGCCTACCCATCCAGGTTACACCAAATTCCGACCACTTTTTTATTTTTCCGGCGTGAATAGTGATTTCAAAAAGTTGACTTCTGGCCATTTTTTGAAAAAGTTCCTTCAGAACAGTTGGGTCTTCTGGTAATTCCGATCCTACCCCTACTGTTTTTATTTCATTCCGACCACTTTGAATATTTTCCGGCTGCAACAGTAACTTTCCAACTGCTACAGTAGTTTACTATTCTGGTTCAGTGTTCCTTACTCTATTTTCAGTGGATTACAGTTGATTATTTCTCTTATTTGGTAATAATTTACAAGATGTCTTTGGGAATTGATGTTTTTGGGTCTAAAAGCATGAGTTCTGGAAACTCTAATGTTATGATTACCTCGGAACCTTTAATGGGAGGTTCAAACTACTTAGCTTTGGGCTTCATCTGTCGAGTTGTGGTGTAAAGGTCAAGGTGTGCAAGATCATCTGATTAAACAGTCTAGCGAAGGAGATGAAAAGGCGATAGCGCTTTGGGCAAAAATTGATGCTCAATTATGTAGCATCTTGTGGCGTTCTATTGATTCTAAGTTGATGCCTTTGTTTCGGCCATTCCAGACATGTTATTTGGTTTGGGCAAAGGCTCGTACGTTATACACTAATGATATATCTCGCTTCTATGATGTGATATCACGGATGACAAACTTAAAGAAGCAAGAATTAGATATGTCTACTTACTTGGGTCAGGTACAGGCAGTCATGGAGGAATTTGAGACATTGATGTCAGTTTCTGCTAGTGTGTCAAAACAACAAGAGCAGCGACAGAAAATGTTTCTAGTTCTTACACTCGCTGGACTTCCTCATGATCTTGATTCAGTACGAGACCAGATTTTGGCGAGTCCGACTGTCCCTACAGTTGATGAATTATTCTCTCGATTACTTCGCCTTGCTGCAGCACCAAGTCACCCAGTGATGAAATCACAGATACTTGATTCCTCTGTTCTGGCATCCCAGACAGTGGATGTTCGGGCATCTCAAGCTATGGAGAATAGACGAGGAGGCGGTCGTTTTGGGAGATCTAGACCCAAGTGTTCTTATTGTCACAAACTTGGACACACTCGCGAAATGTGTTATTCCTTAAATGGCCGTCCACCCAAAAATGCCTACGTTGCTCAGAGCGAGACTACAGGTAACCAGGGCTTTTCTGTATCTAAAGAAGAATATAATGAGCTCCTTCAGTATCGAGCAAGTAAGCAAACATCTCCACAAGTAGCCTCAGTTGCCCAGACTGACACTCCTATTGCTGGTAATTCTTTTGCTTGTGTTTCCCAGTCTAGTACTCTTGGACCATGGGTCATGGACTCAGGCGCTTCTGATCATATCTCTGGTAATAAATCACTTTTGTCGAATATTGTATATTCACAGTCTCTTCCTACTGTTACTTTAGCCAATGGATGTCAAACTAAGGCACAAGGAGTTGGACAAGCCAACCCATTGTCTTCTATCACCCTAGATTCCGTTCTTTATGTTCCTGGTTGTCCTTTTAGTCTTGCATCTGTTAGTCGTTTGACTCGTGCCCTCAATTGTGGTATATATTTTATTGATGATTCTTTTATTATGCAGGACCGCAGTACGGGACGGACAATTGGTACAGGTCGTGAATCAGAAGGTCTTTACTACCTTAACTCGCTCAGTCCTTCCACAACATGTCTAGTTACAGATCCTCCAGATCTAATCCACAGACGTTTAGGACATCCGAGTTTATCCAAACTTCAAAAGATGGTGCCTAGTTTATCCAGTTTGTCTAGATTAGATTGTGAGTCGTGTCAGCTTGGGAAACATACCCGAGCTTCCTTTACGCGTAGTGTTGAGAGTCATGCAGAGTCTGTTTTCTCCTTGGTTCATTCTGATATATGGGGTCCTAGTAGAGTCAGTTCAACCTTGGGATTTCGTTATTTTGTTAGCTTTATTGATGATTACTCAAGATGTACTTGGCTTTTCTTAATGAAAGATCGTTCTGAGTTATTCTCTATATTCCAGAGTTTTTGTGCTGAAATCAAAAACCAATTTGGTGTCTCTATCCGCATTTTTCGCAGTGATAATGCCTTAGAATATGTATCTTCTCAGTTTCAGCAGTTTATGTCTTCTCATGGAATTATTCATCAGACATCTTGTCCTTATACCCCTCAGCAAAATGGGGTTGCAGAAAGAAAGAATAGGCACCTTATTGAGACTGCTCGCACACTTCTAATTGAGTCTCGTGTTCCGCTGCGTTTTTGGGGCGATGCAGTTCTCACAGCTTGTTATTTGATTAATAGGATGCCTTCATCTCCCATCAAGGGTCAGATTCCACATTCAATATTGTTTCCCCAGTCAGCCTTATACCCTCTTCCACCTCGGGTTTTTGGGAGCACATGTTTTGTTCATAACTTAGCCCCGGGGAAAGATAAGTTAGCTCCTCGTGCTCTCAAGTGTGTCTTCCTTGGTTATTCTCGTGTTCAGAAGGGATATCGTTGTTATTCACCTGATCTTCATAGGTACCTTATGTCAGCTGACGTCACATTTTTCGAGTCTAAACCTTTCTTCACAACTGATGTCACTTCTGCTGACCACCATGACATATCTGAGGTCTTACCTATACCGACTTTTGAGGAGTTTAGTAATCTTCTTCCACCTTCAACCACAAAGGTTTCACCCATACCAACTTTCGAGGAGTCCAGTGTTATCCCTCCTAGTTGCCCAGCCACAGGAACACCACTCTTGACTTATCATCGTCGTTCGCGCCCTACATCAGGCCCATCTAGTTCTCGTCCTGCACCTGACACGGCTCCTACTGCGGATCCTGCTCCTAGTACACCAATTGCACTTCGAAAAGGTATACGGACCACACTAAACCCTAATCCTCATTATGTTGGTTTGAGTTATCATCGTCTGTCATCTCCCCATTATGCTTTTATATCTTCATTGTCCTCGGTTTCCATCCCTAAGTCTACAGGTGAAGCATTGTCTCATCCAGGATGGCGACAGGCTATGAGTGACGAGATGTCTGCTTTACATACAAGTGGTACATGGGAGCTTGTTCCTCTTCCTTCAGGTAAATCTACCGTTGGTTGTCGTTGGGTTTATGCAGTCAAAGTTGGTCCCGATGGCCAGATTGATCGACTTAAGGCACGTCTTGTTGCCAAAGGATACACTCAAATATTTGGGCTAGATTACAGTGATACCTTCTCTCCAGTGGCTAAAGTGGCATCAGTTCGCCTTTTTCTATCCATGGCTGCAGTTCGTCATTGGCCCCTCTATCAGTTGGACATTAAGAATGTCTTTCTTCATGGTGATCTTGAGGATGAGGTTTATATGGAGCAACCACCTGGTTTTATTGCTCAGGGGGAGTCTCGTGGCCTTGTATGTCGCTTGCGTCGGTCACTTTATGGTCTAAAGCAGTCTCCTCGAGCCTGGTTTGGTAAGTTCAGCACGGTTATCCAGGAGTTTGGCATGACTCGTAGTGAAGCTGATCACTCTGTGTTTTATTGCCACTCTGCTTCAAGTCTATGTATTTATCTGGTAGTCTATGTTGATGATATTGTTATTACGGGCAATGATCAGGATGGTATTACTAATCTGAAGCAGCATCTCTTCCAGCACTTTCAAACTAAGGATCTAGGCAGATTGAAGTACTTTCTAGGTATTGAGGTTGCTCAATCTAGCTCAGGTATTGTTATTTCTCAAAGGAAATATGTGTTAGACATTCTTGAGGAAACAGGGATGACAGGTTGCAGACCTGTTGACACGCCGATGGATCCGAATTCTAAACTTCTGCCTGGACAGGGGAGCCGCTTAGCGATCCTGCAAGCTATAGGCGGCTGGTTGGTAAATTAAATTATCTCACAGTGACTAGGCCCGACATTTCTTATCCTGTGAGTGTTGTAAGTCAGTTTATGAATTCTCCATGTGATAGTCATTGGGATGCAGTTGTCCGCATTATCCGGTATATAAAATCGGCTCCAGGTAAAGGATTACTGTTTGAGGATCGAGGTCATGAGCAGATCGTTGGGTACTCGGATGCTGATTGGGCAGGATCACCTTCTGATAGACGTTCTACGTCTGGATATTGTGTTTTAGTAGGAGGAAATTTGGTGTCCTGGAAAAGTAAGAAACAGAATGTAGTTGCTCGGTCTAGTGCAGAAGCAGAATACCGAGCAATGGCTATGGCAACATGTGAACTAGTCTGGACCAAACAATTGCTCAAGGAGTTGAAATTTGGTGAAATCAGTCGGATGGAACTTGTGTGCGATAATCAAGCTGCACTTCATATTGCATCAAATCCGGTGTTTCATGAGAGAACTAAACACATTGAGATTGATTGTCACTTCGTCAGAGAAAAGATACTCTCAGGAGATATTACTACGAAGTTTGTGAGATCGAATGATCAACTTGCAGATATTTTCACCAAGTCCCTCACTAGTCCTCGCATTGATTATATATGTAACAAGCTCGGTACATATGATTTATATGCTCCGGCTTGAGGGGGAGTGTTAGAGATAGCTATGTAATTGTCCCACATTGGAATAGGAGTAGTATCCCCTTTGTATAGAGTAGCTATAAATAGCACCTCTTGTATTGCATCACATACAATATCAATATATCATATTGTCTCCCGTGCCTTCTCACACAAGTGTTTTTGAACTTGCATCCATCTGCAATATGACTTGTTCTTTCTTTTTATTCTTTTTGGTTTTGCGCATAAAAAACAATCTCAACAACTTTGTCTTGTCTGAAGGTTCTTCTAAAGGAGTTTTAATTTGGGTAATGATAAGATTTGCCGGAAGTGGTTGTAAAGGTCTTTCTTCTATTACAACATTCCATAAATCATAGGTTTCAAAATACGATTTTATTTTCACTGACCAAATCTGATAATTTTCGTCAGTGAAAGTTTGTGGGGCATTCAACGAGAGACTGCTGCTTGCCATGTTTGAAAATGGGTTTAAAAATTGATATTGGTTAAAAATGATTTGAAATGATTCTTTGGAAGAACTCATAGATCCCGTAAGACCAATGAAGCTCTTGATACCACTGTTGGTTTTTTAAAGATGGGGCAGCAAAAATATTAAAAATATTGATTGAAAATGTCTCTCAATAATTTTATTAAGCATAACAAGGCTTTAAATAGCCAATTTAAAAACAGAATCTGCAAAAAATCAGGAGAATAAATATTCAAATTCAAAAACTTAAACTATCTCAACTAACTTATCCTATTAAATTTAAATTTAAACAAAGACTCCTCCTTCGACTAAACTACTTATTATTCTGGTAAATCAAATATCAACAGTAACAAATGCAAAATCCAACATTACGGTTAGTTTAGCTACACATTACAATACACGATAGGCATGTTATCCAAATCGTATAATAACCAGGTTGTCTAACATCTTTAAGCCCACTAGACCACACGATGCAGACCGGACAGTCCTCCAGATCTGTCTCAGCTCTGTTCAAACTCTTTGTCTAACCCAACCTAGCAGCAAACTCTTCACATCCTTAGGCATCACCCATTGCACTCCAAAAAATGTTTGAAAACAGAGTATGAATCTTTCACCTCACTGTATAATATATGTAATCAATGCATATGCATTATAAACTACAACAACAACAACAACAGTCCAGTAAAATCCTATAAATAGGATGTGGGGAGGATAGTGTGTACACAGACCTTACCCCTACCCTGGAGAAGTAGAAATATTATTTCTAAAAGACCATTGTCTCATGAAGACAAAAAGAGACAATAGATCCGTAACAGCAATAGAAGCTAGAGAAAAATATCAGCATCGTAAGAGATAGAAAATAGATGGAAAAGCAATACCAATAACCAGTAATAATGACCCAGTACTATGAAAAATGGAAAAATAGTGTGAACACAACATAAACCACTAGCAATCCAAGACAAAATACTATCAGACTAGCCTCACCCCCTGTACGAAGTAAAAAAATACTGGAGTACCTCCTAACCTTCAACCCTAATGCTCGACATCCACACCTTCCTATCAAGATCCATGTCCTCGGAAATCTGAAGTCGCACCATGTCTTGCCTGATCACCTCACTCCATTACTTCTTAGGTCGCCCTCTACTTCTTCTCATACCCGCCAAAACCAACCGTTCACACCTTCTAACCGAGGAATCTTGGCCTCTCCTCCGCACGTACCCAAACCATTTAAACCTTGATTCCTACATCTTGCCGTCCATGGGAGCCACACTCACCTTCTCCCGAATATCTTCATTCCTAATCTTATCCAGCCTAGTATGCCCGCACATCCATCTCAACCTCCTCATTTCTGCTACTTTCATCTTTTGGATATGTGAAATCTTGACTGGCCAACACTCAGCACCATACAACATGGCTAGTCTAACCACCACTCTATAGAAATTACCTTTAAGTTTCGGTGGCACATTCTTGTCACAGGACTCCAGATGCTAACCTCCATTTCATCCAGTCCACTCCTATACAGTGTGTGACATCCTCGTCGATCTCCCCATCCCTAATTAGACTTAGACATTTATTGTGATGTTAGTATACACGTATTATACATTGTATTCGCCTTTCCCAAAATTGTGATTAAATATTCATTTTCCTGATATCTTGTTTTCTTATTTGGGATTAGCTTCATTTGCTCCAGATGTAGCGCTGTGAAATTGCTTCTTTCTCTGGGGGCGTCTCTCTCTCTGTCTCTCTCTCTCTTTGTTGTTTAAGAATGAGCACCAAATTGATGTTGTTTGTTTATGGTAGAGAAAGATGGAGATGGTTGTGAAGAGGATGGTGAAGTGGTAGAAGGATGGGGTTTCAATAATTTTTGTTAATTTTTTGGCTACAAAATAATATGGCTATCCGGGTGCAAATAGTAATTGTTGTCCAGCTATTTGTGTTTTATGATTATCAATAGTCAACCCGCTATTTGTATTTTTTTTTCCTTTTAAAAATTGGCTCATAAGTTGGCTTGAGCCCAACCTCAGCAAAGCCTCAATGGTCATCGGGCTGACTTGGGTCAGACCTAATAGCCTCTGTTCTTCTAAATGGGTCAAAAAATCTTAACCCAATCCTATCCAAATAATTGGTTGGGTTGCACTAGCCTCACGGGCCAAGCCCACTTTAGCGGCAAAACATCCAGACCTCTTTCCTATAATTTTTTCGATAGAAAAACTTCATTGATTTCCTCCCAACAAAAGCAGGTCCTAATAAGGGGCTTTGATTTTTCAAATTGTTAAAATTCCCACGTTGGTTAAGGATATGGTATACTTTCTTATATGGTCTTAGGTAATCTTCACCTCAATAGCTTACATTTTGGGGTTAAGTTAGGTCATAGGTCTATTTTTTGAACATGGTATCTGAGTCAAAATCATCCATGATATTTGATTACCTAATATTGGCCCCATATCTACACTCCACATTCCTATACTTAGCATACTAGGGGGTGTTAGAATCCCATATTAGTTGAGGATATATGTTGTAACCACTTTAGAGTCTTGGGCAATTTTCATTTCATGGTTAGTTATTAGAATTGAGTTAGACGTAAGGTTATTTTCTTAACACAAATCTTCTTTTGATGTCGTTGTGGACTATAAAAAGAATTGGAAATCAAAGCTTTATAGAACAATTTCACATTGAACTTCCAATCTTTATTTCTAGACCAGATCTCTAGGCTCATTGTTCTAGCATATGTAATGATAGAAAAAAATGTTACACAAAGAATCAGAATCGAATGGCTGAAATGGAAATTGCCTACCGAAGTGAACGGTATGTTCTATAAAATAGTTATAAGACCAGTAATATTATACGTGAGTGAATGTTCGGCTGCTAAAGCCTAACACATCCACAAAATGAGTGCCGAGATGCAGATGCTAAGAGGGATGTGCGGTCATACAAGATTAGACAAGCTTAAAAATGGATGATGTTTGCCAGAAGTTGCAAGTAGCACGCATTGACGATAAAATGAGAGAATGTTCTTGAGATATTTTTATCATATCCTGCATCGACCTCCAAATGCACTAGTTCGTGGAAGTAAAAACAAGAAATCTAGCAAGTGGGATCATAAGAAAATTCTTTCTTCTCCAAGAATTAAGTTTAGAAGACTAGTAGAATCTCTTCATTCCAAGATGTACATGTACCAATCAAATGAGTTTTGTTTTATGGAATCAATGAAATATAAACCATGCTGAATAAAGGAGTTAATAGAGGACAAGGTAGACCTAAAATCACATTGAAGGAGTTGTCTCGAAAGACCTAAAATCTCTTGGAATCCATGCATACTTGCAAAAGATAGAACAAAAATGGAAGAAGGTATTTATATGCATGATACCAATAAATATAGGAATATGTTTTAATCATGTTAGTATGTTTACTTTAAGTCATATATTTTGTAGGAGTCTTCTAAGCCCTATTAGATTTCTTTAAGATAGAATGTGTAACACTTTTATTTTTGTTTTGTATAAGATTGGTTTAGATGAATTAATTATAAACATGATCAATGAGGTTTGGTACAGCCAACCCCAACTTGTTTGGAACTATGAAATAGTTGTTGTTGTACCAGATAATGGAGCTTGGTCCCTTGCTTAACTCCTGAGTGTCGTCAACAATTGTCCCACTCTCTCAACTTTCTGATCATCACAATCCTTCTAAAACAAAGACAAAAATTGTCTCATCCAGATTGATGCTTTCCTCTCTACTTTGCCAATAACTCCATGTCAGATGTCAACTGACTTGTGATTTGCCCCTAATGGCAAGCGCAGATATGTCTTATGTATTTTGCTAATCTTGCAAAACCAGAATTCCTCCCAGTTCCTCTATCCTCACAAATTTTTGCTAGAATCATATGCAACCTAGATATTGTTTCAAACACAAGGAGAATGATCTTAAAGAATTTCAATCATACTATATCTTCTTCACATAGTATGAGAGTATCAGTAGTATATATTCTTCCTCTTTTCCAATGTATATGACACTATTTTCATTTTGGGACGTCCCAAAATATTTAATGCTATTCCTAATATATACAAATTTCAACCTTGCAATAATTCAAAATTACTACTCCATCTGTTCCAGTTTATGTGAACCTATTTCCTTTTTGGTTCGTTCCAAAAAGAATGACCCCTTTCTAAATTTGGTAACAATTTAGCTTAAACTTACAATTCTACTCTTAATAAGAAGCTTTTATAACCACACAAATACTCTGGGCCCCTTTTTGACTTGTTTAGGACTACAAATTCCAAAAGTCTTCATTTTTTTTAAACTCCTTGCACGGTCAAACAGGTTCACATAAGGGAGTACACTATTCGAATTTAGAACTCAATGGGATATTCTCTCTATTAAATCAACTTTTCAACCATTACTTTAATATTTTTTTCCATGTCACTTATAATATAAAGTCAATTTAACATTTTAAACTTTCAGTCAATTGGAATCTTGTCATGTCGCTAAAAGGATCAACTAGTACATCTTACTGAAATAGGAGAACAAAATATGATAACGCTGATGGAACGAAAACATAAACACCTAGAATTACATGATTCAGTCAATTATGCCTATGTCCAGGAGCACGACTTCCATTATAATAGAAGTATATATATAGAAAGAATGGAGTCTACAATGAATTTCACAAGTGTTTCCCAAATCATTCTCTCGATATACTTGACAATTGTTAGAAAGAATTATCTCTACCCTAATAACATTTTATTCCAATCAATTTCAGATTAACAATTAACAAGAGATGACTATTTATAAAGAATATTCTTTCACCAATGCCAGGTTACCAATTCAATCAATTTGCTGTCATGGACTTCGATTCCAAGTTGCAAGACAAATGACTTCGAGTTGTAACCAAGCTGCAAGCCAACTCACCCTAGGTCGAAATCAAGTGGCAAGCTAACTTACTCCAGGATTGTAATCAAGTTGCAAGTCAACTTACTCTAATTTGTAATCAAATTGACAGCCAACCTACCGAAGAGGAGCCTTGGAGCAACGTTAAAGTTGTCCCATGTGACCTATAGGTCACGGGTTCGAGCCGTGAAAGGAGCCACTAATGTTTGCATTAGGATAGGCTGTCGACATCACACCCCTAGGAGTATGGTCCTTTCCCAGACCCCGCACGAATGCGGGATGCTTTGTGCACCGGGATGCCTTATTGACAACCAACCTACTGTAACTTACAAACAAACTGCCACCAAACAACTTATCAAATTGAATAGGAAAAATTCAAGACGTTTTCCTAACAGAGCTCTTTTATGTTTAACTTTAAATGGAGTATGCCTCTTAACTTTTTGTTGTTAATCTTCTGGTCTTCCCAACTGCATTGAGTTCATTCTTAAATTTTAAACACGCAACATCTCGCTATTAAAGTGTCTTAGGAGCTAAAATAGTAACAGGTAAAATGTTTTTAATTCAAAAACAAAAGAAAAGGAAAACTGCATTCCAAACTTGTATCCGGCAGAAATGGAAAATAAATAAGACGACAATTACAACAAATGCCAAGACATAAGTAAAAGAGAGGCCTAAAATACCATTAAATCCTTGAATTGCAGCAGAAACAATATTTTTAGTTCGAGCTTTGTAGATTTCAAGTGTTGTGCATTCCTCCCCGAAAATTTTATCTGCATACCCAAAGAAAAAAGTGAAGAAAAAAAATGAGTAGGTGAAGAGAAAAAGGGATAAACCTAGAGAGAAAAGCGAGAGAGAGTACCAAAATCAAACTTGGCGGGCTGGTTGGGAATGAAGATAGAGTTGCCGGAGATTCGCCAGGGGCTGCACTTTGCATCTTCCGGCGACAGAGGCCTCGCTCTCACTGACACGTGGATTCTCTCCATCCTGATTCCTTAGGGTGAACTCTTCCCCGAGAAGGAGTCTCTGATTTGCTGATTTTCCCGCCCGGGGACTCTTCCGCCAATATTCAATTGGGACTCTTTTTTATGGAAGGCTTAAAAAAGGGAAAATGTTCAAATATGCCCCCATACTATTTGACATAGGGCTTTGCATATATATCAGGTAAAACCGATAACCCGAACCGTTAATTGTTTATTGGGTTATCGGTAACGGATTATTGGATTAACAGTTCGGTAATGGTTTAGAATTTTTTCACTATTGGGTTATTCGTTCGGGCCTCGTGTTACCAATTTTGTTAAGAGATAACTTCATTTATAGCCCATCGGGCAAAACAAATATCATCTGGTAACCCACAAATTGACTCATACAAGTCATAGGCTAAAAATAATGACAACTGCTAGCCGGAAACTTCACTGATCGAATTCCCTTGCCGGAAATCCTAGAACTGGTCTGATCTAAGAAGATCTGGACTTTTACCCGTTAAATCAACATAAAAACAAAAGAAATAGAGATGAAAGAGGAGAGAATGGCGTATCAATAGTGTGGAACAGTCGCCGTCGATGAGGGTTGAAGAGGAATTTATATTTGAAACTTGTAAATGCATTCACCATCATCACCCGTTTCCGTATGCTCGGTTCCAATATCATTCCCAGATCCATTTATTTGAGGGAGGTTCAATTTCCTATTGTTAGAATTTCCTTTCCAATGTGAGGATCACTGTTTTCAATGAGACAAATAATTAGTCTATATTATTCTGTTAAGTTCTTGATATCTTAGTTGTTTTCTGATAATTTGGCCATCATATGCTGTGACATAGTTTTGTCAACTCTTTAAGCCTTGAACTTTTGAAGGCACAAGTCATTTGTTCTCACTATGCTTCATATTTGTTTAATTGCAGATATGAGCTTCAGGAGTTGTAGTCCTCCATTTTTATGGGAGTTCCGCCAATTTATGTCCTATATAATCAGTGAGAGTATTACTGATACCGTCACCAACCAGTGGTCAACTCCAGCGGTGACTAGTAAAAATCAGTAGCAACAACCTATAGGGAAGAAGAGGAAAGCGAGAGGAGCAGTGTGTAGCATAAGGCAACGAGGAGACAACCTTGTATTCTTTCTCTTATTTTCTCTTATAGTTTCTGTAAATATGTAGATAATATTTTGAAGATCTTTGACTAAAAATTTAAAACTCCGGTGATCTTGTTACCATTTTCGGCGACAGTGAGACCATGAACGTCGGTGGCTGGTTTCTCAAAGAGAGAAAGAACAGAGGAGATGACTATGAAAAAAGTTGAAATATCTACAAAATAAACTGTCATTACACAAAAATTATACAAAATAGACTGTCACTATACAATTTATATACAAATAGATTGTCAATATACAATTTATATACAAATAGATTGTCAATATACAATTTATATACAAATAGAGTGTCACTATACAAAATATATACAAAAATAGAATGTCATTATACAAAAAATATACTCCCTCCGTTTCAATTTATGTGAACCTGATTCCTTTTTGGTCCGTGCCAAAAAGAATGACACGTTTCCTTATTTGGAAACAATTTACCTTTATGCAATGATTTATAGCCACACAAAATACATGTGCCTCATTTTACACCACAAGTTCAAAAGTCTTCTCTCTTTTCTTAAATTCCATGCCCAGTCAAATGGGTTCACATAAATTGAAACGGAGGGAGTACTAAATAGACTGTCATTATACAAAATATGTATAAAATAAACTATCACTATATAAAAATATACTAAATAGATTGTCATTATACAATTTATATACAATTAGCTCTCACTATACAAAATAGACTATCACTATACAAAGTAGATTGTTACTATACAAAAAATATAAAAAATAGACTGTTACTATACAAAAAAATATACAAAATAGACTGTCACTATACAAAATAGACTGTCACTATACAAAATAGACTGTTATTATACAAAAAATATATAAAATAGATTGTTGCTATACAAAATAGACTGTTACTATACAAAAAATATACAAAATAGACTGTCACTATACAAATAAACTGTTACTATACAAAAAATATACAAAATAGACTGTCACTATGCAAAAAATATACAAAAATAGTCTGTTATTATACAAAAATAGACTGTTATTATACAAAAAATATACAAAAATAGACATTTCGTATATGACCTGCATTACATATTTCATTCAATTATTAGCTAATACTTATCAGATCCATAAGTACATTTAAAAAGGCAAAAAAAGGTTGTTTTATCGCGCTAGGTAGGGTCGAACTTGCGACCTTCAGCTTAGGAAACGTGCGCTCTATCCACTGAGCTACAGGCGCTTGTGTTGTCATGCTTATTCCTTTCGGCTACTATATGCAATACATTTGGACCGAAGGGCTATTTTTTGTAAGTAGGACAAAACATGGGCCATTAAAATTTTCAAGGGCTATAGAGGGTAGTTTTCTCTTTTGTTAATGGGTTAACTGATAACCCAATAAGCATTAATGAAATTGCGACTTTACCCTTAAGTATATACATATGCTAGAGCTTCAGTTCATTCTTTCTTATTCTTTCTCAGCCGCACTCTTTAGTCTTCAGTTGGTTCATCTTCATTCTTCATAGGCATTACTAGTTACTCCTAGTGTAAGTCTTTAGTCTTATACATTAGGCTTTTAATTTCTATAACAAAATTCATATTCATATAGGGATTGTTAAAGATTCTTTTTTTTCGTTTCTTAATTTTGTGAGCTCACGTTGTGCCGCCTATACCTACTACCAATTTCTTTTTTCAGGTTAGACATTTGACAAACAACATCCAGTTTATCTTGGACTGTTTGAGCCTTTGAGGGCATCAACACTTGTGGAAGTGCAGGTATTATGTGAGTACTTTAAGGTGAAATTGCTACTACTTTATATTATTATTAATATATTTGGACAATTGTTGCCGAAGAATTGGTACTATTCAAGTTGTGGCCATCGAACAGAACGCAAAAATGGGTAGAATACTAGATGTGAATTCTTCTCTTTTTTGCTTAACTCCAGTGAATTGTCTTCTATTTTTTTCTTAACTCTAGATTGAGTTATATTATCGGGTAAACCGATAATCGAACCGATAATGATCGATAACCGATTAACCTATACTTGATAACTAATATCTTATCGGTTCGCTTATCGGTTTATCAAATTTATAAACTTATATGCTAAACCGATAATATTCATAACCGAACCTAACCGACCGATGCCCACCCCTAATTTGAAAAGGATCAAATTTTTCCTCCGTTATGCTATCGGTCCAATAATACCCCTGACGCTATAAAAGTAGATCAAAATTGCCCTTCGGCCATTAACCCCTCCACCATGGCCACCACCAAACCTACGCGGCCTAACATTTGTATGAGGTGGATGCCATGTGGCACCCGACCACCCAACTCAATTTTATCCACTCCTCTCCCGCCACACTCTGTTTTCCCAACATTATAAACTCACCTTAATTCATCAACAGTGAACTATGTTTCCTTCTCTCTTCAAAATAAAAACTTGAATCCAATTATATTTCGAATTATCTATAACTAACAAATATGGGATGTGGGAAGGCCGACGTTGAATTATACCTAAATAGCAGACATTGTTGCAGAGATAGCAACAAAAAATCTTGTACTTTAATTTTCAAGAATTCTTGCTTCTTATTTCCAATGTTTATTACAAACAGAATAGGAAGTTCATACGATAATTATGCTACTAGGATTAGCGAAATTCGACAATCTCTCATATGTTGGATTCTGTTGGAGAAGCTAAAATTGAAGGAATCAAATTTCTATTTAGTGAACCTGTGAAAAAAAAGTTGTGAATGAAGACTAAACAAAGCCCGCACTTCCAATGAGAGTTGCCAAACAAAAGCAGGCTGCCCCAACTACATTCACAAGGTCCAACCGTTCAAAAAGAAGTCATGAATTTTGAACACTTTTTGAAAAATTGTGATGGTGATGAAAAAGAAGTACAAATTGAAGAAATTACAAGTTTGGGAAAGAAGGGACAACAATTTAATTCCATCTTCATTTTATTCTACCATTATGTTAATATACTCATTTGTAGTATCATCACAGAGTATGTTATAAACTTTGTGATGATCACAGAATACTTGGTCCTTTCAAGTTCATATCTTTTACATGCTTGTTAGTAAGCGAGGCTTTTTCTTTGCCTCAATAGGATTAGTAAGGTAAGGTTTAGCCCGGTTTGTGTTGCCTTGGTCCTATGCCTTTGGAAAAATATCCACAGGGCTATGAGATTATATGCCCTTGTGAGACTTTGCCGGCAGCTACACCATGAATCCTCTACATGAGGCTGTCATCATAAGGCAATGTGAGGCGCAGAGGATTGATTATATAGCCAAGGCATATGGGTAACAATACCGGTGCTATTGTCCTCCTTATTTGTACTTTTCCGAATTGTTGTATTTTTCTTTTCTTTTATTAATGAAAAACTAGCCCTAGGCGCTTGCCTAGCGGATTGCCGGAAAAAAAAAAGAAGCCCGTAGGCCAGAGAGCTTCTTATCATGCTTTATTGTGAACTAATTACACTAAAGAGATAAATAATAGTACAAAAATTGCACCCTACTCATATAAACAATTTTCTATTTTCCTACTTTGACGAGAATAATTTTCAAGAAAAATATGAATTTGTAGGTGTTGAAGTTAAAAACTTAAAATTGGAGACTAGCTAGTGAAATTTGGTGTTTGTAAGTGATTTTTGTATGGCGAACTATGTTTTTGTTTCTATTTTAGAAAAATAGAATATGAAGTAATCGGCTATGGTGGTGAAAAATAAGGATGGAAAAGAGAAGTATTTGGGCAAGGGGTTAAATGGGTTGGACTGGCAGGCCACATGGATGGTGTCAGCCAATGTGTAGGGAATTAACGGTCAAAGGACAATTTTGAACCATTTTTGTAACGTTAAAGGTAAAGGGATATATTTGGCCCTTCACCGCTTAATTAAAGTTATTCATTAATCACAAATTAGAAAAATCAGACTAACAACAAAAGATGAAAATAACCCAATAAAATTGAAAGACTAAAATACGCTTAAATAATGGAAGACACAGATTAGTACATTAATCAAGTGACTTTTTGCTTAATCTAAAAAAATGAAGAATTCGAGAAGTTGTTCAAAAATTTAACAAGATTCATTTAGAATTTGGAAAGGTATTTTCCCCTCCTATTTAGGAACCTAATATTGGCAATTTATTTACAAAACAAGTTATAATCTCCTTCATATCTATTTAAATGTTGTTTAGATGGTTGTTACTTATTGTATTGTATTACTGTAAATATAATATTTATTTTAGTTGTTATTGTTAAATCTATCGCTATATAACGATAAAAAGTGTCACTTTATGTAATTACCAATTTGGTGTAATCGCGTTGTTACCTTATTTTTTCCCCATCGTATTGCCTTCCTTAGTGTTAAATCATTTTATTTATCCTTTACCCTACATTTTTATATAATAAGTCTATTGTGTATCCTATTTTCTCTTTGTAATGTTATAAGTTTATTCTTCATATTGTTGGTGCATGACATTATAAAAGGAGAGCCAGCAATACACTCCATCCAAACGTTAGTATTCATCAAAACACTTCAATACATTACAATACGATACAATATATTATGAAACGATATGTAACACATCCAAACAGAATGCATATGGGCTAAAATAGTGCAAGAGTTCTACGATGAACATAAACACAATGCATATTGGCTAAAATAAAACATATAATATACATGTATATTCCATTTGTTAAAACTTAAACAGTTTCAGGTAAAATTCTTGGAAATATACATCTTGTAATTGTCACGAACTACATTTGTATCTCTCTTCCAGGAGGAAAAGATAATTAAAAGATGTAAAGAAATAGAATTAGTAAGAGTTTGATGTTAGAATTCCAACATTGCAATCTAGAGGAATAATATCTCGACTCTCCCTTTTTCCTTCCTCTTGCTATGGTCACCAAAAAGAAAAAAAATCAAGAAAATGAATGGAGTGTCTAAAACTTTTCCTAATTAACTAGCCTTCTTCTCTTTAATTGCAAATGCCATTTTTACTGATCCAACCCACAAATTCCCATTTATTTCATTTACTTCACTGACAAATTTCCATCTTTTGCCCTTTGAGTCCTCTAAAATCTCCACTATATGGCCATCTTCACTAAGTCTTACTGCTAAACCACCCCCACCAAGACCAAGACTTGCCAAGTAGGAATGTGCTTTAGTAATATCAAAAGGGATTTTAGCCAAATAATTTTTAATCCAAGTTTTGGAGAGAAACCAGTCCAAGAATTTGCTTCTTCTTGAGTTAACTCCCACCCAAAACTCTCCATTTTTGTTCCGTTTAATGTTGTCTGGAAAACCTGGGAGCTCTGAAACAACCTCAACACTGCCAGCTTGTGATGTTTTGAGCCAAAACTTAAAGATTTTGCAAGTGGTTGTCTCTGCAAAAAGGAGGAAATCACCATGTTTGCTCATGGCTACTCCATTTGGGAACTTGAGATTCTTGAGTAGAACTGATACTAGCTTGCTTTGCATGTCATATTTCATTAGCCTTCCCGTGTTGTCACCACTAACTATGACTGATATATAACTCCTGAACATTCAAAAGCATGAATCGCCATGTTAGCAGTTTGGTCTACGGATAGAGGCGTATCCAACATTTAAATTTAATGAATTCAACATTTAGATTCTCACAACTGAATTCGTTATACTTTTGAAAATAATGAATTCAAAATTTAATATTTAATAAAATTTTAGTATTTGTTTAAGGAAAAATAACACTATATAAACGCTCTCAAAATAATAGCCGACAATATATATATATATATTTTCTTTCTCTCTCTCTATATGGATATTATATACAAAAATAATACTATATTTTTTTGATTAACGAATATAAGTAGTTTCTGGCACGGACTAAAAGTGAAAAAAATACATTTTTTGCGAGTGTTACCTTCTTGAAAATGTAGTACTGCTATCTGTAAAATAGAGGACTCCATGAGTTTGATCAATGCAGAGTGAATTGGTGAATCCAAAAGGAACACCTTCTGCCATTTTAGCAACTTTGGTAGCAAGGCCTCCATTTGGGCCCACAACGAGGAGGCCCAAATAAGCATCTGCAACATATAGATCACCACTATTTTCATCAAAGTCCATACCCAATGGGCGCCCACATCTGTGCTCAGTATCAGTATGGTCATGAAAACCTTCACATCCATTCCTGTTATTGCAGTCCAACTCAAAAACATTACATAAAGGAAAATTTACATGAGCGTGACGCACGTTGATTTATTGCATTTTTTGTTTTTAAGAAGATATCCTCCCGCAATATTAGTATTTCCATCAAAATTGTATTCATTGACACAACTATTATGTGCGAACGAATGCAGTTGATATAGACGGCTGGCAGCGGAACTTTTGATACGAACAGTAATTAGGCAAGCTATACTTTTGTATGGTAATTAGGCTCTGATTAAACTATGTATAGTACTTTAAGAAAGTTTCTCCTAAAATAAATTTGATTAAACATGGTTAAACATCCTATCGTATGTTTATTACTAAAGAGATATATCAACGAACTCTTTTCACAACTTCAATTTGATTTGATTTTTGAAGCCTAGATTTGCCTTAGATATTTGACAAGAATTTTTGACAAGAAAGAAAGAGCCTCACAAAAATAATCTGCTGGGGGACCAGACCTTGTTAAACGCTCCAAAAAGGGATACTTAATACCGTTTATGCGGCCTTAAGGACGCCTACGATGATAGAATTCAGCAGTAGTTGTAGGATGTTCTGCTAGTAGTAGTCCCAAAACGTGCAATCACAAAATAGATCGATTTGCTTAAAGAATGAATGAAGTTCATTTAATTATAAATTACACTTGATATTATACTATCAAAATTATAAAGCAAAAAAATATCTTTTTATTTTGCTTTCTCGGATTATTTATTGGTGTGTTTATATACACAGAAAGAAAGAGGGAGAGAATTCATATAAATTCATGCATGTTTACCATTTTCTTTTTCTTCTCATTCACGTTTACCAACATTAATTCATAATTAAGTAATTAGGACTAGCTAGTAGCTAAGAATCGGGAGGAAGAATTAATTTAATTTCACGAGGCGAGGGGTCGAGCTAGCTATTAGGTCATCCTTGTCTATCTAACAAAAGACCTCTCTTTATGTGACGACCCGGCCAGTCATCTCATGATTTATCGCTCTGTTTTTCCTATTTTTGCTTCTTTATGCTTTGTTTATCCGTGTTATGTGGTATCGAGTTGGTCGGATCGAATCCGGAATGATTTTGGTAAGGCTTGAGACACTTAGTCTCTTTTGAGGAAGGTTAAGTTGGAAAAGTCAACCAGATGTTGACTAATGTGTTAGAGGGCTCGGATGTGAGTTCCGATGGTTCGGTTAGCTTCGGGAGGTGATTTGGGACTTAGGAGCGTGATCAGAATGGGTTTTGAAGGTCCGGAGTAGATTTAGGCTTGAATTGGCGAAATTGGATTTTCAGCGATTTCCGATTGGTAGGTGAGATTTTGATATAGGGGTTAGAATGGGATTCTGAGAGTTGCAATAGTTCCGTTATATCATTTGGGATGTGTGTGCAAAATTTCAGGTCATTCGGACGTGGTTTGGTTGAGTTTTTGATCAAAAGCGGAATTCGGAAGATTTTGGAAACCTAGGCTTGAATTCGATGTGTTTAGGTTGATTTGATATTGTTTGAGGTGTTTTGAAGATTGGTACAAGTTTAAATAAGGTTTTGGGATATGTTGGTGCCTTTGGTTGAGGTCCCGAGGGCCTCGGGTGAGTTTCGTATGGTTGAACAGATCATTTTGAGTTGAAGAAAATTGTAGATTTTGGTTTCAGCTGTTGCAGGTATTTTACTCTTCATGTTCACGAGTGGACCCTCGCGTTCAGGAAGAGTCAGTTGAGGAAGGTGGAATTTAAGCATTCGCGTTCGCGAAGGGCAAAGGGTTTGTGCATCGCATTCGCGGGGGAGGTGTCGCGTTCGCATAGAGCAAAAAGGGCAGCTGAGCTTCAGAGGGAAATTTGTTCATCGCGTTCGCAAGAGGCGGAATGCGATCGCGAAGATTGGTTTGAGCAAAGCATCACGTTCGCGATGGGGGTGTCGCGATCGCGAAAGAGGAAAATTGGTCAAAGTTAATTTGTGCTTTGCGAACGCGAGGCTTTGACCGCGTTCGCGAAGAAGGATTTCAGGCCTAGGCAGAAGGATTAAAAGGTCGTCTTGTCCGCGAATGTGGGGTTTATTTCTTCCATTGTTGGTCATTTTTGGAGATATTTGAAGAGAGATTCAAGGGGAATCACTTGGAGGTAAGAATTTTGGACTTAAAACTCGATTCTATTGTGAAATCTACCTAATAAATCATAGAATCTAAGCCTAAAATTGAGGAATTAGGGCTTGAGATTAAGAGACTTTAAAATGAGAATTTGAGGGGTCATTTGGACTCCGATTTCAATGTTCTTGGTATGTATGGACTCGTGGAAGGATAAGGATTCTGTTTATGTGATTTTTATCAATTTTCGATATGTGGGCCCGGGGGTCGGGTTTGGCCAATTTCGGGATTTTTGGTATTATTTGATTGTTTTTGCTTGAGCTTCGTTCCCCTAGCATATTTGGTCACCGTGATTTTGATTTTGAATAGATTCGACGCAAGTGGAGGCCAATTCGAGGGGCAAAGGCATCACGAAATAGTATTTTCATCGGTTTAAGGTAAGTAACCATTGTAAATCTGGAACTGAGGGTACAAACCCCGATATTTGACTTGTTTTGATAAAATGCGGTGACGCACATGCTAGGTGACGAGCGTGTGGGCGTGCACCGATAGGGATTGTGACTTGGCCCGTCCCATAGCGACTGTTGAGTCGCGTATTTGATTTGAAACCTTATGATATTCCGTACTTTAGTCATTTATACTGTATTATGGGTTGTATGTTTTGTTTGGGGCCTTGTGCCGACCTGTTGATACCTTTAGGGGCATTTTTACTGTTTTTCCTAACTTTATTTGTTGAAAGCATATCCTCAGTCATGTTTTACCTGTTTAAATGTGTAAAATTAATTTTATCACTCCACTTCTAATTGTGAGGACTGTTTGGGCTGAGTTCCCTAATTTCTATTGAGGGAGGAGAAACTTTATGCAAAATTCTCCAAGTGTGAGTTTTGGCTCAGTTCAGTGGCTTTCTTAGGGCATGTGGTGTCCAGCGAGGGTATTCAGGTTGATCCGAAGAAGATAGAGGCGGTTCAGAGTTAGCCCAGACCGTCCTCAGCCACAAAGATTCGCAGCTTTCTTGGTTTGGCAGGCTATTATCGCTGGTTTGTTCAGGGATTCTCATCTATCGCATCGCCCTTGACCAAGTTGACTCAAAAGGGTGCTTTATTTGTATGGTCGGACGAGTGTGAGGAGAGCTTTCAAAAGCTCAAGACAGCTTTGACCACAACTCCAATATCAGTTTTGCCGTCAGCTTCAAGTTCATATACCGTGTATTGTGATGCTTCGAGAGTTTCTATTGGTTGTGTATTGATGCAGGAGGGTAAAGTTATTGCTTATGCTTCTCATCAATTGAAGCCCAATGAGAAGAACTACCCCGTTCATGATTTGGAGTTGGCTGCCATAGTGCACGCGTTGAAAATTTGGAGGCATTACTTGTATGGTGTGTCTTGTGAGGTGTTTACTGATCATCGTAGCCTCCAGCACTTGTTCAAACAGAAGGATCTCAATTTGAGGCAGCGGAGGTGGTTGGAGTTACTTAAAGATTATGATATCACTATATTGTACCATCCGGGGAAGGCCAATGTGGTGGCCGGTGCTTTGAGCCGAAAGGCAGTGAGTATGGGGAGTTTGGCATATATTCCAGTTGGGGAGAGACCTCTTGCAGTTGATGTTCAATCCTTGGCCAATCGGTTCGTGAGGTTAGATGTTTCGGAGCCTAGTCGGGTTTTGGCTTGTGTGGTTTCTTGGTCTTCTTTATATGATCGCATCAGAGAGCGCCAGTATGATGATCCGCATTTGCTCGTCCTTAAGGACAGAGTTCAGCATCATGATTCCAGAGATGTGACTATAGGTGATGATGGGTTGTTGAAGATGTAGGGCCGGATTTGTGTGCCCAATGTAGATGGGCTTCGGGAGTTGATCTTGGAGGAGGCCCATAGCTCGCGGTATTCCATTCATCCGGGTGCCGCGAAGATGTATTAGGATCTGGGACAACATTATTGGCGGAGAAGAATGAAGAAAGACATTGTGGGATTTGTAGCTCAGTGTCTCAATTGTCAGCAGGTGAAATATGAGCATCAGAGACCGGGTGGCTTGCTATAGCAGATGGATATTCCCGAGTGAAAGTGGGAGATGATCACTATGGACTTTGTTGTGAGACTTCCACGGATTTTGAGAAAGTTCGATGCTATTTGGGTGATTGTGGATCGGCTGATCAAGTCCGCGCACTTCATTCATTCATGTGTGTACTACTTATTCTTCAGAGCCGTTGGCGGAGACCTATATCCGGGAGATTGTTCGGTTGCATGGTGTCCCAGTTTTCATCATTTCAGATAGGGGCACTCCGTTTACTTCGCAGTTTTGGAGGTATGTGCAGCGAGAGTTGGGTACTAAGGTTGAGTTGAGCATAACGTTTCACCCTCAGACGGACGGGCAGTCCGAGCGCACTATCCAGATATTGGAGGACATGTTGCGTTCTTGTGTCATTGATTTCGGAGGGTCATGGGATTAGTTCTTGCCGCTTGCAGAGTTTTCTTATAACAACAACTACCAGTCGAGTATTCAGATGGCTCCGTATGAGGCTTTGTATGGGAGGCGGTGTAGATCTCCAGTTGGTTGGTTCGAGCCCGGTGAGTCTAAGCTATTGGGGACAGACCTGGTGCATGATGCTTTAGGAAAGGTGAAGGTAATTCAGGAGAGGCTTTGTACAACACAATTGAGACAGAAGAACTATGCTGATAAGAAGGTTCGGGATGTGTCCTAAATAGTTGGCGAGAAGGTTCTGTTGAAGGTTTCACCCATTAAGGGTGTTGTGCGATTTGGGAAGAAGGGGAAATTGAGTCCTCGATTCATTGGACCTTTTGAGGTGCTTCGGAGGATTGGGGATGTGGCTTATGAGCTTGCTTTGCCACCCAGCTTGTCGAGTGTGCATCCGGTGTTTCATGTTTCTATGCTCCGGAAGTATAATGGGGATCCGTCTCATGTTTTGGATTTCAGCACAGTTCAGTTGGATGATGATTTGACTTATGATGTGGAGCTAATAGCTATTTTGGGTCGTCAGGTTCGAAAGTTGAGGTCAAAGGATATAGCTTCGCGAAGGGCAAAAGGTTTGTGCACCGCATTCGCGGGGAAGGTGTCGCGTTCGCATAGAGCAAAAACGGCAGCTGAGATTTAGGGGGAATTTGTTCATCGCATTCGCGAGAGATGGAACGCGATCACAAAGATTGGTCTAAGCAAAGCATCACGTTCGCGATGGGGGTGTCGTGATCGCGAAAGAAGAAAATTGGTCAAAGTTAATTTGTGCTTCGCGAATGCGAGGCTTTGACCGCGTTCGCGAAGAAGGATTTCAAGTCTGGGCAGAAGGTTTAAAAGGTCGTCTTGTTCGTGAATGTGGGGTTTATTTCTTCCATTGTTGGTCATTTTTGGAGCTATTTGAAGGATATTGAAGAGGGATTCAAGGGGAACCACTTGGAGGTAAGAATTTTGGACTTAAAACTCGATTCTGTTGTGAAATCTACCAAATAAATCATAGAATCTAAGCCTAAAATTAAGGAATTAGGGCTTGAGATTAAGAGACTTTAAAATGAGAATTTGAGGGGTCATTTGGACTCCAATTTCAGTGTTTTTAGTATGTATGGACTCGTGGAAGGATAAGGATTCTATTGATATGATTTTTATCGAGTTTTGAGACATGGGACCGGGGGTCGGGTTTGGCCAATTTCGGGATTTTTGGTATTATTTGATTGTTTTTGCTTTGGCTTCGTTTCCTTAACATATTTTGACGTCGTGATTCTATTTTGAATAGATTCGACATGATTGGAGGCCAATCCAAGGGGCAAAGGCATCGCGGAGTTGTATTTTTACAGGTTTGAGGTAAGTAACCATTGTAAATCTGGAACTGAAGGTACAAACCCTGGTATTTGATTTGTTTTGATAAATACGGTGACGTACATGCTAGGTGACGAGCGTGTGGGCGTGCACCGATAGGGATTGTGACTTGGTCCATCCCGTAGCGACTATTGAGCCGCGTATTTGATTTGAAACCTTATGATATTCCGTGCTTTAGTCATTAACCCTGTATTATGGGCTGTATGTCTTGTTTGGGGCCTTGTGCCAACCTATTGATACCCTTAGGAGCATTTTTTACTGTTTTTTCTCACTTTATTTGTTAGAAGCATATCCTCAGTCATGTTTTACCTGTTTAAATGTTTAAAACTGGTTTTATCACTCCATTTCTAATTGTGAGGACTGTTTGGGCTGAGTTCCCTAATTTCTATTGTTGTACCCGAGAGGTTGTGAGGTTAATGACTGAGAAAGGTTGAGAACCTAATAGTGAGGATATATATATATATATATATATATATATATATATATATATATATATATATATATATATATATATATATAAAATATGGATCGGGTTGCATGCCGCAGCGATACTTATATGGATTGGGCTGCACGCCGCAATGATATATATATTGGATCAAGCTGCACGCCGCAGCGATATATATATATATATATATATATATATTGGATCGGGCTGCGCGCCGCAGCGATATGACGCTTGGGCTGTAGGAGCCCCTCTGGAGTCTGTACACCCCCAGTGAGCGCAGTCGACTATAAATTATGGATCGGACTGCACGCTGCAGTGGTTACTATGATTTCTATTACTATGAGATATTAATGAGCCTGAGTGCTGAGAGTGAGTACTGAGTGACGAGAGTGAGTCACAAGTGACTGAGAGGCTGCCCGAGAGGCCATATTCTGCGTGATACCTTGCCCGAGGGGCCCAGTTATGATATTTTCACTGATTTCACTCTTCTTTTAAAAACAAGTCTCTGTTGGAAAAATTGCTAAGTATATGATTTCAAGTGTTTAAACTGAAGTTGATAATTTTACGACGAAACTGATTTTAAACTATGAAATGGACTTGTTACCTTGTTGTTTATTCAATTATATGATTTTTAACTGCTCGGCATTGCCTTCAGACCTTATTTACTTTAGTTACTTACTGAGTTAGCATACTCACATTACTCCCTGCACCTTGTGTGCAGATCCAGGTGCCCGAGTGGTAGAGTGAGGGTCCTCAGCTGATCCAGAGGTTGCCAGAGATTTAAAGGAAGCTGCATGGCGTCCGCAACCCTATTTTCTCTTTCTTATCTTGTTCTTTTCCGCATTTTCTAGACTTTTGTTGTATCAGACAATCAGTTATGTAGCAGAGGCTCTAGACTCGTGACACCAAATATTTGGGGCTGTGTAGTTCATGTTTATTTGACTTCCACTTATATTTTGTTGTTTTTAAACACTTATTATAGAAATTTGGTATTTAAACCTGTGTTAGGAAATGGTTTTATAAAAGGAATTTGTTGTAGTTAATAGTTTGGGTTGGCTTGCCTAGTAACGTGATAGGCGCCATCACGATTGAGTATTTGAGGTCGTGACACTTTATTTGAACGCCAAGAGGAGTAGTTTGTTTCTCAAAACTCAACATGTATTTTTCGCTTAAATAAAAATTATTTACACCACAATGTTAATCTTTAATCTCATACATGAAAAATGAGATAAGTTAATTAAAATTAACGAACTATATGTGATGTTTAATTTTAAAGAAGAAATATTATTTTAAATATTTTTTTTGTCACACCTGAAATATTTAGGATTTCTATGACTAGAAGTTGCAAGACTTAAAACTTTTATTATAGCTAGAATAGATCAGGAGCAAAGGGGAATGAGAAGGATTATAGGCTGTTTGTCTGTTTTACTCATTAGGCACTAAAAAAATATAGGAACAAATTTTGTATCTGAACAACAAAATTCGTTACTAATCTTACTTAACGACAAATTATCAAAAAATCTATTAACTATAAGTAATTTAGCGAAAGATTAACAACAAAATTTATAGCTAATTCCAATTTCCAATTTGTTTAGTAGTGATGACTTTTTCATTGGGGATTTCATGTCCAGTGATTGAATTTCCTTTATTTTTGTTTGTTTATATAGATATCAATTCTTCCAAGTGGTAATAAAAGGAATTTAATAAAAAATAAATAAATTGTCTTAGTGGTGATAGGGAAAGGAGGGAAGGGGTAGGAGAAGCGGAGAATTAGGTGAGTGATTCTGAACTACCAAAGTGTTTTATGTTGGAAAGTAGTCATGAAAAGAGCATGCTATACGTAATACGTTAGTTCCTTGTTGACTAGTTCTAGCGTCAACAAAACATGTTCTAACAACCATAAGAATAAAGAAAAATAAGAGATAAAACCATACCTCTCCGGCGATGTGACGGCGAAATCCAGCCAGCGGCTCTCATTTCGGAGCCATTTGATAATTCGGCCATCAGAAACGCCAGCGTAAGGACCATCACCGTGACGGTCAAAGGCAAAGCTCTCTGGCCCAACAGCACCCACTATTCCAATTATTTCTGATTCTTCAAACCGTCTCTCTATTAATGGATTAATTGATGAGTTTTGATCAAGTAATGAGAAGAAGGACACAGCTATCACAACAACAATAGCTGCCGCAAATGAAAGCTTAAAGGTTAAGCTGGAGGTAGAAATAGATAACAGAGAAAACGCCATTAGCTAGGCTAAGTTTTTGGAGGACTGAAAATACACTATATTAGATACTTGTGTGGGTTTTAACATGCATAAATAGTTACTTACATTTTCACGACATATAAAAAAGTAAAAAAATAGAAGAAGAGAAGTTTGCTGAGGCTACATAGTACTCTACGCTCCATCCAAACAAATAAATCAGTTTCTATATAGTAGGACAAATATATAAATATTTAACTTGTCACAGTATTTGCATATTTCGAGATGTTAGTTAAGAAAATGATATATTTATACATTAAGAAATAATTTAACTATAAATTTTTTATTTTACCCTCAATAAGTTGATTTACGGTGACACGAATTTAGAACACCAATTTTGAGTATATTTCTTTTTTGTTAAATGATCGAGCACTAATAAGAATAAAAAAGTAACCTCACAGAAAAGTATATTCACTTCTTTGATTTTTATTTTTATTTTCTTCTTTTCCTTATTTAGTGATAAGAAAGTTCATAAAATATTTCGCACAGGAACTGCTTGTATCCACATGATATCCCACCAAAGGTACACCAACTCTCTATATTTTTCCTTCCGTTTTTCTGTTTTCTTGTTCCTTATATAAATTATTTCTATCAGAGGAATATTTCTTTTAGATCTGATCTCTAATTATAGCTTTGTTTGAGACGTAACAATTAAGAATCTATAAACAATTGGGGGTGGAAAAACTGTCACACATTGAAGGGGTATCAATGATATCAAAGTAATTAAATCGTTTATCAATACAAACTTACTTAATAAACTTTAAACAATAATTAAGGTGGTATGAATTAATAGCAGAATGAGTTAGGATATCGATAACATCATAGTAAGAGCACATGTTAAAAGAGGATAAATGCTACTCTTCTCTCCATTCCTTTTTACATTTGATTTTTTAGTCTTTGTTATTTGGTCCAAAATAATCTTTGTTATCGAGTAATTTTCTTTTTTCAAAGTTATCCTTGCTAATTAATGAACTAAACAAATTTCTATTTTTTTTTTACATATATGAAACATATATTTTCCTTATAGAATGAGATACACTCGAAAACGGTTCAAGTCCCACTATTCTACTAGTATATGTGAATTTAACCAAGAATAATATTACAAGTTATCCACCAATGATTTCCTTTCCCAAATGGTTAAGTTGTCATAGATGATGAGATCCACAAAGTTGCCTTCTCGTAGTAGTTAACTTGCAATATATGGTTAAAATTAAAAGGTACATATTATGATAGGAAAGCAGAAAGGTCCATTGCCATATATATATATATATATATATATATATATATATATATATATATATATATATATATGCCAACAAACAACAAGCCATATGGACATTAGAATTTTAGCCACAAATGATGGATGAATAGACCATGGTTATGGATGTGGTATGTGATGCCAGACAAAATACGCTCCCAAATAAGGTACAAAATTGTATGATTTCTTTTGGCACTATATCATGGTTATATTATTGAATATGAACAAGGCAATTTTGGGTTGCGGCCTATATGATAAGATAGAGCACCATGCTTGATTTTGGTGTTTTCTGTTTCCCCTCAACACTAAAATAACGGTAATGTTATTTATATAATTCTTTCAAATTATGCAAGCAGAGGTGTCTTGCAGTCTAGACAGCCAAGAAGCTACCAACGTACGTAGCCTGCTGCAGGATTGTGACATTATGTTATTCTTTTTAAAATAAATTTTGACACTATGGTTAGGTTAAAGAAATCCTAATTTCTTTATTATTACATGATGTGCCGTTTACTCATATTACATTATTATTGCCATTTACTTTTTTTTTTGGTCAAACTGTCAAATTTTCGTTCAACCAAATATAATATTTACAACTCACTAATTCTTTTGGACTCTTGAACTAGTCTCTCCTAAAGAATAAAATATTTGACAATCACTGACTTCTTACATTTTCTAACTCTTGCTATACATTTTCTACTACTCTAACTAGGATAATTGTTCAATTTGTCCAGCTCCTTTTGCCATTTGATTTCTTTCTGCCCTCATGAAGCTCTAAAATAATAGTCTTCATCCTTTGTTGGCTTAGTTATCTTTTTGTCTTGAAATCTCGTTTGATTCCTCTCTGCCCAAACAAGATATACAACAGTTGCATATAGGAACCTTAACAATTGTGCTTTAACTCTGCTCGAACTTCTCTTTTCTAGCCATTCTGTTTCAGCATTCCAGCTCCCTATGATATGTGTTTCCCCCAGCCATTTTAACAGGGTTGCCCACAGTTGTCTGGAGTAATCACATTCAAAGTATAAGTGCTCCATTGTTTCTTCAATAGATTTTTCACACAACACACAATCGGTAGCTATTGATATGCCCCATTTTCTTAATCTATCAACTGTTGTGAGCTTCTTGTGCATAGCCAATCACAAGATAAATTGATGTCTTGGCAGAACTTTTGAACCAATTGTTATCTTCTTCCAACTACACTTAGGATATTGGGGCATTGTTGCAACATATAATTTCTTTATACTCAACTTCCCTTTGATACAATACTTGTTCAAGTTAGCTCTTGGATCCCTTTTAGCCAACCATTCTCTCGTATCAAATATTTTTCTAATCAACCAACAGGATTGTTTAGGTGTTTGAATTGACATAATCTCTTTTCTTTTTATATAATAGCTATGTATCCATTGTATTCAGAGATCGTCCTTCTTTTCAGTAATTGCTCAAAGAAGCTTACAAAGAGCAGCTTTATTCCAGTTCACTATGTCAATTATATTCAATCCTCCTGCTGAGTATGACATACAAACTTTATCCCATGCAACCAATGCTTTTCTTGAGGTTTCAGTGTTTCCAGTCCATAGAAATGTTCGACATGCAGTTACTATCAGCTTAGATATCTTCTTTGGAAGTAAGAAAATCTGTGTCCAGTAGGTTTGCATTTCAAAGATCACACTCTTAATCAATTGTACTCGACCACTGTAAGAAAGAAATTTAGTTGACCAGCATTTGAGTCGAGCAGTAATCTTTTCTACTAATGGCATACATTGTTGTATAGATAACTTCTTTGCTGACAATGGGACTCCAAGGTATTTGAATGGCACCTCCCCTGCCGCAAACTCATCTCCGTCATCATCTCTTTCTTAAATTCTTTTGAAACTCCTGCAATATATAAGGCACTTTTCTCCATATTTACCTTCAGTTCTGATACTTCTGAAAAGTGCTGGAATCTGCTCATGAGTAATCTAATTGATATCTTATCTGCTCTACAACACAATATAAGGTCATCTGTAAAACAAATATGAGTTATTTTCTGCTTAGCGCACCTCGGATGGTAATTGAAGTTTGGTATTCCTTCCAATGTCTTCAAGGATCGATTAAAGTACTCCATTACCAAGACAAACAAGTAAGAAGACATTGAGTCTCCTTGTTTAAGCCCTTTTTTTTTTGCTTGGAATCTTGTTGTTAATCCTCCATTAAGCAATAGAGAATAACTCACTGTTGTTACACATTCCTTACCAACTGCACAAACTTCATAGGCATACCAAACTCAATCAGAATCATTCTTAAAAATGGCCATTCGACTGAATCATACGCCTTTCATATGTCTACCTTAATTAAACACCTTGGTTATACCCCTTCTTTGTATATCCTTTGAATAACTCATGGGTTATGATCACATTATCCAATATATTTCTCCCCTCTATAAATGCAGATTGGGTTAGCCCAACAATATAATCAACCAATGTCTTCAGCTTTACTGTCAGGATTTTTGCAATTATCTTGTAGACTGTGGAGCAACATGCTATTAGTCTAAAATCCTTTACATATGTAGGGCTATTCACCTTGGGCACTAGAGTTATTGTTGTACAATTTATACTTTTCAACAATTTCCCATTATCAAAGAAATCCTTAATGGCTTGTTTGACTTCACTTCCAATAAGTTTCCAGTATATTTTGAAGAATTCTGCAGGGAAGCCATCTACTCCTGGACCTTTATCATTAGGTAACTCTTTAATTGTCAGCTCTATATCTTGTTCTGTTATTGGTCTGACCAATTCCTACTGTTGTTCATTTGTGAGACAAGGGCCCTTCCTAGTTGTTTCCAGATCTATACATGTTAGTTCTTCAGCACACTCTCCTAGTAAGGGTTGGAAAAAGCTTGTGAATTCTTGTTCTATCATTCTTGGCTATGTAATCCTGGCCCCTTGATCATTGCATATTGAACCAATTCTATTTCTTACTTGTCTTGCCTTCAGCTGTGCATGAAAGAACTTGGTATTTTGATCTCCTTCTTTTATCCAGACTGCTCTGGATCTCCGTCTCAGCACCTTCTCATTCACTTCTTCCCATTTTATTGTCTAGCTTATCAGTTCCCTTTCTTTTGTAATTAACACATCATTGAATGGATCTTTGTCAAGCTTCTCCTGAGTGATCTTCAATTGTTGTCTTAGGCTATCCAGCTTCTTTTCTAATGATGGCATCTCTTTGTTCAGCTTCAACACTCTATCTTTTAATCTCCTCAATTTCATCCATGCAGAATACATTTTGTATCCTTCTATATGTTGTCCCCATACTTCTTTAACAGCTTGTTCAAACTCCTTATTATGCAATAACACATTATATAATCTAAACGATTTAGGCATATAAGACTTGACTACCATTGTGTTAATGACAATAGGAGAATGATCTGACACACCTTGGTTTTCAAATATAGCTTCTACACTACTATACTTTGTCAGCCAAGCAACATTACCAAATGCCCAGTCTATATTACTATAGATTCTATCATTTACATCCCTCTTATTATACCAAGACCATTGCTTCCTTTTCTGTTTAGTTGTTCCACCCCAATATCATCAACACATCTCTGAAAGTCCACCAATTCTGCTTGTTGTACTCGTTGTCCATTAATTCTATCATCAACAAACAACATACTATTCAAATCTCCTATTAGCAGCCATGCCTCTTGAATATTACTCTGAATTTTCCTTAATTGATCCCATAAGTTCCTCTTTTCTGAAAAGTGTTCTTTCCATATACAAAAGTACTCTGTGTACTTTTATCCCTTACTTTGCAATGGACTAATTGATCACTTGCTAAGGTTATATTGACTTGCACCGGTTGTTGTTAATACCTAATTTTTCCTCATATATCTTTAGTACATATATATACTTTCAAAATAGCACAAATGCAGCTATAAGCATGCACAAGCATTTTGTAATTTTTCTATAATTTTTGAAAGCTCCAAATTGATTTATTTCTTCTCTTTTTATTTATAAAATTTTCAATAATTATCTTTCAAATTATTTTCGTGGTGATTTAGTCATCTAAATTCTTTATTTATGCCAAAATTTTATTTAAATATTTTAGTGCATTTTTTATAATTGCATTTACATTTTTAGGCTAAATTGCATATCTTTGCAATAATATCCCTACTAACGCATAATTACGTTATTGATGCATAAAATGATCTCTTATGTTTTTAAAATATTAAACAACTATTTTAAATTATTTTATTACACGAAAATACTTTTTAGAAGTCATTTATTATTTTTTATAAATTATATAGGATTAAAAGTGGCTATTTAAAATCTAGCCTATTTTTATTTCAATTTCAACCTTAATTCTAACCCAATACCCAGCCCAACTTTAAAACCTAAACCTACCCAGGCCCAAATACCCATCTTCCCAACCAAATACCAGGCCAAATCCTGGCCGTTGATCATTTTGATCAACGGTCCAGGTTCCCCCTTTCCATAATTAACCTAACGACCCCCCCTAACCTACACTACTACAAAAAAGACCTTTAGCGGCAATACAAAATGGCTTTAGCGGTAATAACAATAGCCGCTATATCTTTTACCAGCCAATAGTGTTTTGCCGCTGATGCTGGGATCGGCAAAGCCTTAGCGGCTTTTCTCTCAAAAGCTGGTATAAGGTATGTTTTATTGCCGCTAAAACATATTATCTTTAATGGCTATTGTTTGTGGCAATTATAATGGATACTAAATCCAATCCAAAATGGTCAACTATACTTCTTTAGCATCCATTTTTATAGCCGCTAAATTGCCGCTAAAAATCAATATCTTTAAAAGTCACTAGCGATAATAGCAATAATTTGGCGACAATTAATAATAGGTATTACATTTGTATAAAATATGACCCAAATAATAAAATATATTAATATTAATTAAAAAAAAGTAATATATCTCATTAAATCTTAACAAACAAAAGGAAGTATTAATCAAAAATATTAATATCACGGTAACTTAAAACATAAAAATATATTGTTTGGACAAAATAGCTAATGTCATCATAGTAATGATCCAGAATGATGGTCTTCAAATGATTTCCACAACTTTTCATCATTTTAAAATCTTCCAACCACTAAATTATCGAACATCAGACTGTATGACCTGAAATTATAAAATAATTGTGTTATAGCATAAATATAATATGAAAAAACATCTTGAAGATTCCATCAATGTTAGATACTTTGTCAGTCAACTCCCTCGCCTAACATCTATAAGCAAAAACAACTACATTCTTTTGATCGTGCATAACGAAGAATCAAAATCTTAACATAACGAAGAACCATGGTCAAGCTTCAGCTATTATTTGAACATCAATGGCTTCATAGATGAATTTATAGTCCTATTCCCTTCATAAACTAGCTCTTCATGAGGATTCTCTAGAGGGACAACTGGATGAAAAAACTCGAATGATGCATATGTGAATTGGGAAAAGGTAAACTGAGTAACTCTAAACTTAGCCATAAACATGAAGTGCTGAAACATGAGACTAGTGTTATAGCTAATAGTGCAGATTTTATAGCTAACAATGCATTTTCTTTTGCAGGAACAACTGAATTTTATTTTTTCTCACAGATTCCTAGTGCTGGAAGGAGGCTACTAAACCTCGACAAGTCACAAACTCCAAATCTAAGGATTAGAATTGCTAACATAAGACCACCAGATTGAGAACTCGGCATGAGGGCATTTACACGACATATGGAACACCACATGAAAGGAAGATCTTAACTGGAAAGCTAAAGGTTCACTGCGCAAGATATTCTATCACTCCAGTGAAGAGTCACACATTGATCTAAAGTAATAGCAAACTGGTGGAGATAATAGGAGCTTTATTACGACAAAACCCATCAGTATTGCTAGCACCGAACAACCAAATGTCAGCCACTACAAACCAGAACGTTTGGATACTCAAAATCAACTAATATCACTGAAGCATCTGAGCAAACATGGTCTGTTGCGATACTTTGTAGAACAACACACATCTTCAAAGACAAGTCAATCAACCTGAGAATAGTGAGCTTTGATTACTTAACTGTTTGGATTGGAAATCTTTGGACGGAGTACTTACTGTATGGTACTGTGCATTTATCCAGTGGTATTAGCATTTTATGATGTTCATTCTGGAATTGCTTAGCTCTATATGGGAAACAAATGCAACTCTTTTTCTGATTTATCTTAAGGAAATATCATAGTACCTTCCAAGTGCTGTCCTCCAAGAGCTAATCCTGTAAGAGCTGTTAAGTTGCATCTCTCTCTCTCTCGGTACAGTTCCAGTGAAGTCATTATTGGATAATAACAAGATTTGAAGCTTTATGCATTTTTTTAGGTTTGGTGGAATAATGCCATCTAGGATATTGTCTGAGAGGTAAAGCCCTTCCAAGTTTGGAAGATGGTCACATATAGTTGTGGGACACTTACCAGTAAGATTGTTTTTGGAAAGAGCAATGACTTGCATCATTGTAATGTTAAATATTGATGGCGGTATAGGGCCTCTAAGCTGGTTATCTTGCATATCTAGGATAGTCATATAATTATCTTATATAATATAAAGACAATACACTAAATTCACAATCTCTTGATAGCCACTTGTTGCTAATATATAATGTTTGACAATATTGTTATCTTTGAGTCTTTATAGCAAGTCCGTCACAATAATAAAATATATTCTCCTCTTCACATAGCCTTGAAAGGGGCTCGACATATAAGTGAGTTCTAGTAGTGCTAGTGTCAATAAGGGCAAAATACTCAATTGTTATTTGTTTAATGATCTCACCCAATTCAAAATATTTTGGTATTACATGCCTACGCATTTCAAAATCTGTTGAGAATTCTTTGTAGTCCCTGAATGTCTCCAAATTTAGTTAACTCCAGAACAACAACTATGCTGGAAATGATGCTCAAGTTAACAGCCTTACATAGCTGGAAAACAACAGGAAGTTTCAATCAAAAGGCATCCTAATGAGAAAAGCATCACATTTATTGGAAGCACAAATGTCTCAAAGATTGGTTGCACGCACACACCAATGCACTATTAGACAGTCACAACTATCGAAGGTGTCCATTAAACATTAAAATCTATTTGCTACTTTCTTTAAATCTGTTTGCTACTGTCTTTCCCTGTTTACAAGAAGGAAACTCCTAGGCAGGCTCTAATAGAAACGTTTAATACAATAAAAATGATATCATATATGCATGACAAAAAAAGTTTAAAATATTATAGTTTGTAGTTTTCACAGGTTTACTTGCTCATTCATCAAGGTGGCAATACTTTTTGATCCTCCTGTGTGAGGCATCGTTTGCTTGGCCCTATTGTTTCTATTTGCTTGGGTATGTCTCTGTCATTGAAATATTAAAATGATATCTTATAAACCTTAAACAAAAATTGAGCATACCTAAAATCAAAACGCTATGAAAATGACCAGGTAATAGAATATAATCTTATTACCAAGTTATAACACAATCATCCGTGCAAGTGTCCGAACAGAAAACCTTACACACGCTAGATAACACCCTCTTTGTTAATATGCATCAAGAAGAACAAAATTTTCTCCATCCAATCACCAAAAAAACTATACAACTACATGTACAATTGATATGGCAAATAATAAACAGTGAAAGTAACATGCTAAAAATTTAATGTGTTATTAACTATCATCTTTCTCTGTCAATATTCCAATTTTATCTTTACAGATTTGCCATGATACTTTATTGCAGCTACTATTGGGATATATAGCAACTTATCGTGACCTATGATAAAAGGAGTTGACTGAGAGTCGATCAAAATATTCCAAAGCTAACAGAGGAGCTTTTACTAACCTTGCAAGCTGCCACTACCTTATAGTAATTCAAAGTTTTAACAGATGAATTTCTCCTACTATTCATTATGACTGCATATCAAGTAAAACTCTTTTATTTTAGATAGTCAGAAATTCAAGGAGAAAATATAAAAATTTAAGAGATTTCGTAGAATCAATACTAGTAGCAAAGTTAATCATCCACTAAGCCTACAAAAAACTAGTATATGGCTTTAACTATTTGAGGCAAATGCCTATTGCACTATAAGTTCTTCTACAACACTTACCTCATAGAATTTTTTTTTTATGACAATAAAAAAAAGCATTTTGTGTTTAAAGGAAATTACAGAGCAGATAGAGCGTGATTTACAGCAAACTCATCAAGATTTGAATTCTTCTCAGGAGACTCACCACTGTTTGGGAATATTCGTCTAAAAATTATTTGTATCTCTGAACTCCTGAGAAAGTATAACTTCAATAGTGACTTGAATTATAGTTTAGACTTGGTAATCAATTCTCAAACTACGAATTGACACTAACAAGTCTATATTTGCCTAATGTCTAAGTAAACCTCTTAATAGAGTTGGTAGAGGCTCTTGTAAAAGAAGGTTAGTTAATGAGATGTAATGAGCTTTTTGTTAATGAGATGTAATGATGGCTACCTTATCTACTATGATTTTGATACAAGAACATCTAGGTGAACCTTCAGAAATTCTTTCCTATACATTCTCTCTTTCCTCTTGTCTCAATTACTTCATTAAATTCCACTTATAACGCTACAATCTTAAAGTGTACTCCAACCTCCTTTGTTCGTTTTATGTTCAAGTCTGCATTATTCTACCAAAATCTCAACTCTCAAATGTATGGTCATATATAAGCAACTCATGAAGGTGCAAACACTTGAATCTAAAACCTTGACGAACTAAGACTAAGGGAACAAAGCATCTTGAAGTTAAATCCCAGAATTGCTCAAAATGAGATTATACAGTACATTATATTTAATTATAAGAAAGATTGAGGAACAAATCATCTTGAAGTTAATTCCTAGTAGTCCTCTAAAATGTAGTACATTAAATTAAATATAATAGGAACTGTAGATATCAATAATTATGAAATAACATAAAAGAGTAGATGGGATATAAGTACTTTTTGCTAGATTATTCACAATACTGCAAATACAAAATAACAAGTTGGTCACTATAAGACAACAAAAAGAAACTTTATTCAACAAAAAGACACATTTTAGGCCATACCTCCAAATGTTGCACTTGTAGCAAAAAGCATCAAAAGAGGAGGAAGCTGCAGGACAAAATCTCAAAATAAAAAAGAATGAAATATATAAAACGAAACTGAATATTGCCTATCTACTCAAATTTAGAGAGAGCGAGAAGGGACAAATCTAGTATACAATTAAATGGAGGATTGACAAAGAAAAAATGAGAAACAACTGAAAAGGATTAATAGCCCTATCCCAATAAAATAAAAGTCATCTTGGTCCCTTCACACATTGATTAACGAAAGTGATACCTGAAGAGCTTGTACATGAAAAACGTTTATCACAAATTCGTAGGATAAAAGAGAAACAAAATAAAAATTAAAGACAAGAAAGCACAGAATGAATTGACCAATTATTGCGCCTGTATTGAATCCATCAATTGCACAAAGCAATCCATCAATTTCTTAGCCATCCTATTCAATGGCACATCAAAAAAGACATCAGATCAAAGTCAACAAGAGCAGGATGAAAGTCATCATATTTAAGATAAAGTGTAATCCATTTGAAGTGACCTTCAAATAATAAGCACAACTAGTATATACTAGACTAAAAAAATGGAATTTCACGATTGTGTTATCAGCTATGCACCTCCTATGTCCTGCAAGCATTGTTTAAGAATAACAAAACAATTCTTATCTACTTAACGTTCAATGTTTCAAAAGGCCGATAGATCAATGCTAGCTGACTTGGTGAAAAAGCATACCCCGTTACACCATCAGCAATACTCTTGGAGGTCATCCTCACCACCATTCTCATGTCTCAAATTCAAAACACATTTAAAGTGTGATGTGGTATCCGATGAAACCTAGAAATTATCATGCTTCACAGCAAAATAACTTTTAAGAAATAAACCACCAAAATTACTGGTAGGAAGTAACTACTCATTTCATGCCAAAAGCAGTAGCAATATGTGCTTCCATAATAATATTCTAACTTATTTTTTTGACAAGTAATCTGGCTAGCATTTTCACAAACATGTTAGCCGCGAAAATGATCGACTAAAATAACATATGAAACTTGACACAGAACACCTTAAAGACTTAGTAGCCTTTGATGCTTTTTGGCTATTAGAGAAATGAAGAGAAGAAAAAGTGTCTGATACGAGATTTATTTTTCTTTCTCTGTTTCTCAAATCAATCAAAAAAATTGTGGACTGTAACAACTTTAAATTTCGATACCCGATTTTGCTTCTCAAATCTTACTAGAGTTTTAAGTTTAAAATATAAAAGTACTACACCAGTTAAGTATTCATAAACATATGAATAACGATAAAACACATACAAAAAAAATTAATATCATGAATCGTAAATAAGCAGATCAAAAACAAAAAATAGACCAAAAAAAGATCAGATATTATAGAAAAGCACCGGCTAACATGATTCTGTTCGAGAATTTGTGTCACATAATAGAAAAGACGAGACTGATTGGGAAGATGCTCTTTTGGACTTTGTGTATTCGTGGTTTACAAAGAGGAAAGGTATGATTAGGGCAATGCGAGCAGATATATTATCCAGGGAAGGAACATTTAGAATGAAAAACTTGGAGGGAAATGAAATATTCTAAAAGGTTTGTTTCAATTATTGACTTTCACTGGCAATTTCTTTCAATTGATAGCAAAAGCATGACTTTTTCTGGCTATAGCTTATCTGCCGGTAATATTTGGGTCTAGAGGAATAAATTAGCAGCAATAATGTTATTGCAGCTCAATAATTGCCGGTAAATGCCATTTTTGTTGTAGTGCTAATTCATTTCCTACGTTATACCGCCGTCATCTAATCCTCTCTGCTCTCAAACTCTCTCAACCTAACCCTAATCCAATCCCATTGACTCTTATCTATGGCTATCTCCTGTGGCTTCTCACTACCTCCCAGGCCTCCAATGGCCTCTCTCACATTACTCTTGCCATCTCCATGGCCCTTAAGGGACCAAGGCTAGTTGGCTCACATCTATGGTTCTCTCTCGCCTGTTTCAGGCCATTTCAGTGTGATTCCGAGTAAGATCATCCTATATTGACTACGATCTATGGGTTTTTCAGTATGTTTCTTCACTTCTGTGCCGTTCTCTTTGAAAGCCTAAATTTCTTTTTCTGGACCTCTTAGATCTGCACAGATCTGAGACGATCTAGACTTGTTTCATGTGAGTTTTACAATAACCTTAAGTTTCTTTACAAGAATCGTATGATTTTCAAGCGATTTTCATTTTTTCTTAAAACTAGGGTTTCCAGAATTTCTTTTTAAAAATTGTTTGATGATCTTTTGTGTGTTTAATCTTCTGCTTCTCATATATTTTGATTGATTTTATGAGACTACTACAACCTTAACTCGCTTGTACCAAAAGCCCTAAATTTTTGGGGTTCTTCGTTTGGTTTCTGAGTATTAGTACATTTGACTGGTTCTTGCTTTGAGTTCTTGTGATTTCTCATGACTTTCTTGCCCTAATATGCTTCTAATGAATTTCTTAGTTTGACCTTTCACTGATTCTATGTGCTTGTGTTCATCTTGACTATTCATATCAAGACCTGTATCATTCTCCTTGAATCAATGTTGTTCTAACTATTTGTTTTATTAAAGTTATGTGGAATTCTGACTATTCATGTTCTACCTTATTTTATATGTTGCCTCTTTCGTGACTTTCTCTTTGATTATTATGAATCCCTCATTTCTTGGTTTGATTTAAACACTTTCCCTTAAACTTTCGATTATTACTTTTCTACTCGATTCGATTGAATTGCTTGTCTTAATTAATTTTCCCTTGCCTTGTCTGCATTATTGCTTGATTTTTACTGTTATTTCCTTAATTAGAACTCTATGTATCTACCCCTAATTGCTTATTCCAGGTCTTTTGAACTCTTTCCTTATTTGGAACTTGTTCTTTACTGTTTGAAATGACTCTCTTAATTAAGGGAAGACTTGGACTGATTTTACTTTAATTGATTCCGAGATTCTCCAATTACTGAACAATTTAATTCTTACCTTATTTACCTAGCTTTCAAACTACTATATATATATATATGCTTTCTTCTACCCTAATTACACAGAACATTAGTTCACAAAAAAGCACACTTACACTTTGAAGGTTCTCTTTCTCTTCTGCTATTTGTGATACTTGCTAATCTAGCCGGCTGAAAGCCAAGGCTAGATATTGGAACTTCATTTTCTTTATGCACCCTTTTCTTCAACTGGTATGTCTCTAGTTAAGTTTTAGAATCCAAACCTTATATGTTTTCATTCCTGCACTAGTTCATCAGTTATGAGCTCAACTTGTATTCCTGCTTACTTCTTTGCTCAGCATGTCTAAAATCTTCCTGTTCAATGTACTCTTTATATTCTGCACTCCTTCTTGCTTTGCCTAGCATGTCTAAAATTCTGTCTTGTTCAATGTATGCACTCTTTCCTGCTTATTTTTTTGCCTAGCATGACTAGCCTGTCAAAGTCCCTAATATCCTAAGTGTTTATACAGTATGATTGACTATATGTTTTCTCTATACCCTATCCATGCACCCCAAAGTGACTCTTATGTGCCCCAATCCTTTTACCCATATGTAAGATCTGTTTGTTAGGTGTTTTATGAATCTGGATGTTTTTATGACCAATTAATTGTCTGTTGTTATGGTACTCTTATCAAACTATCTTTTACCACAAAACTATTGCATGCTTCTGAAAAATCTCTTTTACTTATGAAGTTCTCTCTATACTATTTTCAAAACCTTTTCAAAATTATGTCAAGCACTCTCACTTCACTCTTAGAATATCCTCTTATGTGTGTACTACCTTGAGATCCTTGAGATCTCTCTAAACTCTGGCATGTCAGATCTGGCCTTTCCACACTGCACCTAAATCAGTTATAGTTTGAGAAAAGGTCTAGGTGTGAGCACTGCCCTGGGATCCTTGAGGTTCTTAGGGAACTCTGACATACCTAGACACGAAATTGTCTGTGGAACTTTGGCATTTGAGGCTATTGGAGGCTTGGGAAGTCATTTGGGCCTGTTTCAGGCTCCCTATAATTAACTTCTTCTTTTTCTTTATTTGTTTATGTAATTTATTCAGCTGGTCTATAATAATTATTTCTAAATAACATTGGGGTGATTAGTGAAAAGGGGTGGGTAGTTATATATGTTGGGTAAATCGGGTAGATACCATGCCTATAGGATCATGTTAACACATTGGCTATGTTTGCTTTAATATTAGAAACCATGCCTATAGGATCTAAATGGCTCTAGTAATAGAAATCATGCTTATAGGGTCAAAATCAGCCTTATAACTAGATACCATGCCTATAGGGATTAAAATCAGCTCTAATAGAAATCATGCCTATAGAACTTAAAATCAGTTTAGTTAAACAAATCAGTTTAATTCATGTTAGTTCATTCTGAATTGGTTTAATTAACTGTCCGCTTCTTTAAACAAGTTTTCAAATGCTGCCTTAAGATAAATACAGTTAGAAAGCATGTCTTTAGGATCTCAAGTTGTCCGTTTTAAAAAACTGTTCACTGTTTTACTTCTTTCTAATCAATATAGATACCATGCTCTTAGGACACCACTGTTATGCGTTTAGGCAAGCCTCTAGGGTGATTCAAATTTTGCAACTATAAAACTGTGCTTTGTTATTTTTAAAAATGTTCAGATTTAACAAGTCTAAATCAGTAGGCAAGCTAAATAGGTTTTTGACACTTTGTCCTAATTCAATACTGTATAATCCCTGCTTACCTAGATATCATGTTCTAGGATTTTCTCTTAAACACCTAACTGTTGTTTGAAGACGTGCATTTATCTGTTATATTTGTGAAGGTGACTGTGAGCCTGTAATTTGTTCTCTTTAAATGCAATCCTAACTGTTCTTGATTGACTACTAGACTTTTATCCTTTAAAACCTTAGGAAAGTCTAGAACTGCCCAAAAACAGAGGTCCTAAAATACCTCCAGGGCCACGAGGAAGGGACGGGTAGTGCACGTATAGGACATATGTCAAGGTTATTAGAACGTTTTAGGCTATGACCAAGGGGAGGGAATTGAGTAGTAAGGATATGATGACTACGCATTAATGTCACGTGTAGCCCCTCGTTGAGGAGTGTTTACCGGGCATTGTGTGGGGTGATCCTGTAGGCTAACCAACTTAGGACCCCCTTTCCAATTCCTGATGTTTAAACTTTACTTTTCTCTATGTATGCAACTCGTTCAAGTCTTTTCCTTTTGTTTCATTACTTGAGTCATGCAAATGTCAAAAACATGCCTTTATTTGCAAGTATGTGTTTAAACTATTTATTTGTTAAAAAGGACTAATTCATAAATATTAAGTTCGGCTGGGACCCACCGTTGTGGACCACGAGGGGTGTCTAACACCTTACCTTCAAGGTTATTTCGAGCCCTTACCCTAAATCTCTGGTAATGCAAATTAGTCTAAAGAGTTAATCACTCTAGGTGCCTTAACGCACCATAATCCGTTAGGTGCCGACTCTTCAAAAACCCAAATTCCCAAAAGTAAGTGAGTTATTACCCCCCCCCCATGAATGTCGAAACCCAGACTTCTCTCTCCCCGCAGAGAGAAAAAAGGGGGCGCGACAACATAGCGAATCTGCTGGCGAAACCTGTAGGCTCTTACCATAACGAACTTATCTTTTGTAAATTAGTCCAAACATGCTCCATCCCACGTACCCTTTCCCTTTATGTGGATTTAACTGTCTACTTTCTTTTAAGCGTTTATGATTATTTTATTCCTGAAATTGACTTGTCTCTTTGTTTTTTTTCCGTAACTGTCTTTCAATTATTTAAAAACTGTACTTATTTTTTCTACGTGCAAATACTTGACTACATGCTATTGATTGCTGCATAAATCATGATCCACATCATATTTCACTCGTGCTATTAAATCCTATAGCAATGCTTGCTGAGTGGTTGCACTCTTCCTATTTATTACCCTTAAATTCGGAAAGGCTTATTTGCGGTAAAACAAGTCGATCAGTGGTGCAGTCGACGGTTCCGTGCCTTTCCCCCTCAAGTTGTCCGCTTGAGGGTACCAGTCTAGACCCCCATAGTAAACTTACTTTGATCGAAATTGTGCATGCATCATGGCCAAACCCAGTCGGATCAATATGTTGTCCACATAATAATCCTTTAAGATGAGCCTTATCCAAAAGTCCACCGGGGTTTCCATAATCCCAATGGACACAACCACGTTCTGTGCATTAATTTGGATAACTAAATCCAATATGCTAATCATGAATGTATAAATAGTCGAGTCTGGTGGGGGAGAAAGGCCCTTTTGTTTTGCAGAAAATGAGGCACGAGGTCCCCAGATTCGGTATGGTTAGCAATATTCCATCATTGCTACTAGATTGGTAGGAGGACCTTTCCTCAAGTGAAAAGAAACATGTAAAAAAGTACCTGGGTAACTTGCCTTCCCTGTTAGACATTGAGCCAAACAATAAGTTGATTGAGGCTGCCACTTTGTTCTAGGACGCTGAAAGGTCTGTGTTCCATTTCGGCGACATAGAAATAACACCACTTTTAGAAGAAATTGGAGGGCTTGCGGGATTGACTTGGGATAGTCCCGGTTTATTGGTGCCGGAGAACCGTACCGGTAAAAGGTTCTTAAAGATGATGGGGTTGAAGAAAAATACTGACCTGGTATGCTTGAAAGAATTTTATATACCCTTCGAATATCTGTATGAGAGGTATGGCTACAGCAAGTCCTACCGTACCTACTATGATGAGCTCTCTCTCTCACTTCTCTAGGCCACATCCACCGCAGAGTGTTCGTGTTCATTGTATGCTTCTTAGGCCTGATAGTATTCCCAATGAAAAGGGAAAGAATCCACACTAGGTTGGCCATGGTCGCCAAGACTTTGATGGAAGGGATCAATGGACAGACATACGCTATAGTCCCCGTGATCATAACCGACATCTACAGGGCTCTAAAGTGCTGTCAAAGAGGGGTTAAGTATTTCGAGGGTTGTAATTTGTTGCTGCAGTTGTTTTTGTTAGAAAATTTTCAAAAGGGTCACTATCGCCAAGAATTTCCGCGAAGGGCTTGGAACGACCATATTGCCTTCCATCACCCCAAACAAATGACTTACACTCCAGACAGGTTTGCTCAGCCGGAAAATGCCAAAGAACGGGTAGAGTTCTTCGACAATCTGACCGAGGAACAAGTGTAATGGATGTTTGAATGGTTCCCAACCGACGAATTCATCATCAGATCCAGAGACGATCCACACCTGGTACTGATTGGGTTGAGAGGTATATACCTTTATGTCCCTATCCGAGTTATGAGGCAAGCAGGCAGGAAACGGGTTGTACCAAGGGTTGCCAAGATAAGTCATTTCAGGGTAGACTTTAAATATGATGACGTCCTTTACAAGTTCCAAGCTCAGCACATGTGGCACTACAAAATCATTATGGAAAAGAACATCGTTGAGCCAAACAAGTATCATACGGGGAGTGAGCCTCTCTACCCGGTGTGCTTAGAAGACAATCTAAAAGGAATGGTGATACCAGGAGCCAGTCGAGGGAATAGAATCATAGACGAAGAAGCTGAAGCTCAAGTCAAATACAACAGGCTGCGCAAGAGGGTCCACAACTCTAAGAATGAGAACCAGGAAATACATGAGAGGAATGTGAGGTTGATCGAATAATGGAAAGAAATGACAGTCACTTCCAACAGGAAGTTGGAATTCTGGAGTGAGGAATAGTGGAGCTGGAAGATAAAGTCATAAAGAGGATCGAGGATTGCTAGAATGCTGAAGGAACTGAAAGAGGACATCTGGCTAGAGCCTACTTACTGCTGGGTCTGCGGGAGCTCAGGGACCTGTATGATGGAGTTAGGAAGATCGAATCTGGGGAAGGTCCTTCTGGGACCAAATATGCTAGATTTATTTGCTTTCCTGAAATGTAATAAGGCCAAGTGCCAGTAGTGACTTATTTTTCTATTATTTTAGTGTCGTTTTAGGATTCGTCTATTTTACATTATGAAATGAAGTATTTAATGGTATCTAAAGTTCTTCAAATCTACTTGTCACTAGGCCTACCTCGGGTACAACGAGGCTCCTCAAATTAGGACACGAATTTACATTTCCGCAATATGTGTTTAGATACTGCAAACATTTCAGAATCCTCACTGACTTGTTACCTTTTTATTTTTCCTTATTTTGATTATTCCCATCCCCTTAGGTTGGTTCACTCATACTGGCATCAACAACATACCATACCAGATCTAGAGGCCCTCTACCTCCTCCTCCTCCAAGCAATGCAAAAGGCAGAGGAAAAGCAAAAATGGACGACTTAAGTGACATCCGAAAAGAGAATATTGAGAAAGCAGAAACTTTAGATGGCCGTAGTACTCTAGCCCCAAATGATCTAGTCTTGAGACTAGAACAAAAGATATTGGAATTTCAAGGGGAACTTGAGCAGGTTTGCAATTTAGCAAACTTGTCACTCACCCTAAATGTCCCCGACATCCACCAACAAAACACAAAAAACCCAGCACCTCCCCAAAACACACAAAACCAACACCCATAAAATCCTCCTACACCGAATCAATACGCAACCCCGCCCCAAAATCTCAATCCCTTACCAGTACCAACTCCACCACAACAACACCATCAACTAATTTAGTACCCACCAACCACCACTTACCACACTCCCCAAAACACACCACAACCTATTCCTGATCCCCAAAACTCAACTAATGACCATCATTACACCCAAGTCCCCAGCACCCATCAAAGCAACCCTATATACGTAGAAATTGTACCTCACCCCATCCAACTGATCTCCTATACACCGAAATCGTCCGAGAAGGACCTGCTCATTAAAAACATGGCTGAAAAACTCGAGAAGTTGACAAGTCAAGTTCAAGGTGTCGAAGGTGGCAAAGGAATAGAAGGGTTGGACTATGAAGACCTATACATACAGTCAGACGTAGAACTGTCAGAGGGATACAAACCTCCCAAGTTTGAAATGTTTGATGGCACAGGTGATCCCAGGGTCCATCTGAGGACCTATTGCGATAAACTTGTTGGGGTCGAAAAAGACAAAAAGATTCAAATAACACTCTATATGAAGAGTCTTAATGGGGATGCTTTGTCTTGGTACATCAACCAAGATCCCAAGAAATGGTCCAATTGGGTAGGTATGGCATCAGATTTCATGGACCTGTTCAAGTTCAATACAGAGAACGCACCAGATGTTTCTACATTCATAATCTTAAGAAGAAACCTACTGAGACTTTCTGAGAGTATGCTATTCGTTGTAGGTCGGAAGCGGCCAAGGTCAAGCCATCTTTGGACGAGGAATAGATGAACAAGTTCTTTGTCAGAGCATAGTATCCACAATATTATGAAAGGTTGATGGTTATCGAAAACCATAAATTCTCTGATATCATCAAACTTGGGGGGAAAATTGAGGAAGGCATAAAAACGGGATGGTAACGAATTTTGAGGCACTATAGGCCACAAACAAGGCATTACAATCAGGCGACATATCAAAGAAGAAAGACATTGGGGCAGTAATGGTGGCCTAGGGCCCGAAATATCCACTTACCTATCAAACACCTCCGCCCACATACCAAGCATCACCACCTATATATTATCCTTCATCTCCTAGATATTCCCATCTAGCCACTGTCTATCACACCTATAACTCCCAACCATCCCATTTCCAGTTACCTCCAACTCGCCAAAACTTTCCAAGACCAAGACACAATTTCGACCGCAAGCCACCCAAACAATACACCGCTATTGCTAAACCCATCGACCAACTGTATGAAAGGTTGAAAGACATTAGTTATGTCACCCCCATTCTTTCTATGACATTAGAAAATCCATCCCAATGGGTCAATTCAAACAAAACTTGTGCGTACCATTCTGGTATGAATGGGCACACACTAATGAGTGCCTAACATTGAAGGATAAATGTTACATCCCACGTTTTCGTACGCAAAAGTACATCGTAAGCCAATTGATGTAAGCTCGAAAATGAGATAATTTTTGAAAGTATATAATGTAAGTTCATCATGTTATCTTGGAGGTTACAAATCTTTAAGATCATGAATAACAAGTACCAAAAGGGTTGGGAAGCTTAGACGCTAAACGAATTGAAGAAAATAAGTTTCGTCGAAAGTCGACAAGTTTGGAATGTTATAACATATACTTTTGGGGTGAGACTAGGGTGATTAATATGATGAGGAGGTTACGTTATGAGTTATTTTAGTCGAATGATAGTCGTGTGTTATGTTTTTTAAGTCAAGTGAGTTGTGGAACAAAAATTTGGCAAAGGTCATCACAAGTTGCATTCATAATGTGCTGAAATTTAGGTCAAATCTAGTTGCACTTTTCTCCCAATATACTTGGAATCAAGGGATGATCTATATATCAAATTGAAGATCTATGAGTCTAGTTTCCAACTCATTAAATCGTTTGTCAATACAATCTACAAATATAGAGATATCTGTATTTTTGTGAGACAACACAGATTGGTAGGTGACAAGTAGGTGCATCACCTACTTGCCAAAATGAGAGGACTCAATTAAAAGCCCCAAAGTCGGCCAAGAGGGGACTTTTAAGGGATCAACTCATTTATTTCACCCATATTTCAGACCTCGAAAACCAAATTTAACCCCTGAATCTCCACCCTAAAAATCCCACACAAAACCTAGGGTATTTCGGGTGTTACGCCGTGGTTCTAGTGCTGAAAAGTCCGGACAGCTTGCTAGTTTCTCTTTCTCCTTCTTGTAGATGCGTTGAGAAACTGATTTTTGATGAAGAAGGACTAGGTTTTGTGGGTTATACTCAGTACAAGGTAAGGTTATGCTTCTCTTTCCATTATCTATGCGTTTGCGAGTTGTAACTCGATCGTAAAGACTAGACCTAGCGAGTTTCGAAAGAGTGGTATGTTGTTTGTTCTTATATCATGGTTGGATGGTTTTGAACTTATTTTTAAGTTGAATTCATGGCTGGTTTATTGGATAAGTTGTATAATTATGTACTTTCGGTTGTGTTTCTCAATTTGAAAGAAAAGACAAGTTAAAATGTATTTAATGAAACTGAAAAATTAATTTTGAGTTGCTGAACTTGTGGGACTGTTTTGTGGGCTGTTTCGTGTTTCTATTAGGTTGTCTCTTTTGCTACCGTTTTTATGAAGTTTAGAGGAGGAATGGTGTGGATAAACACCACATAATGGCAGGGTTGTTTGTTGGTCATTCGTCGTAACATTTTCGGATTGTTTGACACTATTATGGTTGTCGTGTTATGTATGAAATGATAGCGGTATGTTGGGATGTTTGGTGATTGTTTTGACTTGTGTGAAGTCATATATATAGGGGAGGTGTTGTCCGTTTCATTGTAAAATAGGTTGTGGGCGATACATAATAGTTACGACGCTTAAACAATAACGATATTTTCATTTCCCTTATTGTAGACTATGGAGTCGTGATATTTGCATAGCTTGAGGTTGGGCAATACATATACAAGGTATGTGAGACTATCCCTTTCCTTCTTTTGCATGACTTCGATTGTACATAATGCAGTTAACGAGCTTCCAAAGCTACTCTACTCTTAGAAGCTAGCAGTACTTACATTGTTTCCCTTCTTATGGAACAATTGATGTTGAGGTTGTTTCTCTTATTCTTATGTTATCAATGTTGTTGGTACTTCTTGATTCTTATAACATTCTTGATGAAGAGTTATTCCTAATAACGTGTATAGAGAATATCGACCTTACGTCACTCTGAAAGGTTCATAATATGATTCTAATGGGTCCTACTTGTATTATATATATGTATCTATTTTACTCTACCGAGCCGTGCTATAGTCGGTCGGGTATGACACCTATTGTGCAACCACTGATCAGTTGGGTTTTACCGAGCTTCACGTGGTTGGGTATGATTCTACCGAGCCTTATGATGGTCGGGTACGATTTTACCGAGTCCTCTTCGAGGCCGGGTACGATATGATGATGATGATGATGCCCACAGAGGCATATGCTTTTTAAAAGTTTATGTATATATATATATATATATATCAGTAGCCCCTACAGGCACTCAGATGTTACAAGTTATATCTCCTTTATCTCTCTTTACATTACTATTCTTATTTATGTTTTCCTGCCTTACATACTCGGTACTTTATTGGTACTGACATCCCTTTTACCCGGGGATGTGGCGTTTCATGCCTGCAGGTCCCGATTGATAGGTTGACAGTCCTCCAAGTAGGCTATCAGCTCAGCGGAAGGTGTTGGTGCACTCCACTTGCTTCGGAGTTGCCTATTTGGTCAGTATGCTTTGGATATGTATTGATTAGTATGGTGGGGCCCTTTCCCGACCTTTATGATATTATGTACTCTTAGAGGCTTGTAGACAAATGTCAGGTGTATGGATACTTGTATGGCCTTGTTGGATTATGTTTTGAGTTTACAAATGGTCATGTCGGCCTTATAGGCCCGTATGTCACATGTATAAGTTCGCATCTCATGTTGGGTCGTCATATGTTGAGTATTCCCTTATGTTTCATTCATGTTATCTTGTGACGGGTTTTCTTGCTCATAAACCCATGATAGTATGATAAGAAAGATATGTTACGTTGGTACTCAGTTGAGTAAGGCACCAAGTGCTCGTCGCGGCCCCTTCAGTTTGGGTCGTGACAATAAGATCCAGACGCTAATCGACAACAAGGTTATACAGGCGAAAGAGGCCGCGCCCAATGTACGCAACAACCCCCTCCCTGATCATAGAGGTGGTGGGGTACATGTGATAGAGACAAACGAAGAATAGGACCCTGAGGGGTCGATTGGGCTTATTCGAGAAGGCGATGACTTTAAAGTTACAGTCATGCTTACTCCTGTTGTGGTATAGACTCAGTTACCAATCGAGGTCGAGGTAGCTACACCGGTTCCATATGAGGTAGAGGTAGCTCCACCTGTGGCCACCCCCAAGTAGAAGTGGTCACACCTTTCACTGTGAAAGTATCAACCACACCTCCATTCGACTCAAAAGCAATACCTTAGGATTACGTGGCCGACGCTCGGCGAAAAGGGAAGGCCATGGTAGAAGATTATGACACTACACAAGGAATGACTAGGACTGGAAGAGTCTATACACCTGAACACTTGGGAGGATCGAGTAAGGATGCCACTACCAGGCAGCCTGTCATTGAGATAGGGCCAGATGACCTGTGGAGGAAAGTACAAGCAAAGGAGTATTTTGTTATTGACCATCTGAGCAAAACCCCAGCTTAGATATCCATCATTTTACTGTTGCGAAATTCAGAGGCACATAAGAATGCTTTAATGAAGGTGTTGAGCGAGGCTTATGTACCCAATAACATCACTGGCAGAGAAATGTCCAATATGTAGGGCAAGTACTAGAAAGTCATAAGATTATTTTCCATGAAGATGAGCTACCGCCTGAAGGGTTGAATCACAATCGAGCATTGCACATCACAGTGCAATTTGAAGATAAATTCATTGCCAGGGTTTTGGTTGACGGAGGTTCGAGCCTCAACATTTGTCCACTGGACACTCTGAAAAGGTTAGACAAGGGTTTTCATGAAATACGGGTAGGAAGCATGAACGTGAAGGCTTTCGATGGGTCCCAAAGGGCCACAATCGGGGGAATCAACCTTTGCTTGCAGATGGAGCCAACTTGGTTCGACGTCGAGTTTCAGGTGCTTGACATACCAGCCTCATACAATCTTCTATTGGGTCGACCATGGATCCATGCCACTGGAGACGTGCCTCCCACACTACATCAGGCCGTGAAATTCGAATGGAATCGTCAGGAGGTGATCATTCACGTAGATGAGAGTAACCCCATTTACACCAGTCAAACCATCCCGGCTATTGGGCATAGAAGAAGGCTAGGAGGGGAAACCTATCATAATATTGAACGTGTCAATGCTGTCGAAAAGGATAAATGGTGGAGCAGTAAATAGAAAGCATATTAGCCTGGTCTGTATACGAACCCGGCAAAGGGTTGGGAAACACCTCCAAGGTATTACTAAATCGATACGGCTGAAGGGTCATGGTACTACCTTTGGGCTCAGATATCAATACACATGGAAAGAATATAATGAGTGGTCACCACTATGGCGTGGACCATATTACCCTCTCGAGTAACCAGTGCCACGCTTAGAACAAGCTTTTCACCAAGCTGATATGATATAGGGGACTGCAGAAGAGGAAGCACTAGCTGGGTTGAAAAATTTATTCTTGGAGAATAAAGACATGGACTGCAGTGCCATAATTGAGGAGGAGGAGGAAGAAGGCCTCACTATTCAAACCATAAAGAAGGAAGTTGTTCTCAGGAACTGGACCGCCACACCATCCCGAGCCTGCCGAGTTCCTGGGTAGCTTGGCAGATTTTACTTCTATAGCCATTCTAGGCATTTAAGATTTCCAGTATTTTTGTTTTAAGGTTTATTTGTTTCAAAATAAATACTCGATTCATCGAGTCGTACTTGTCTAGATGATTTTTCGGTTTTAATCAAATGCATTTGCTCTTTATTATTCATTACTATTTCTACACTTTTTCTTTCTACAATGTTATTATTACTTTTCCTGATGAACCAGTGACTGTGACATGTAATGAGGCAACACAACATAAGGATAGCGATTCAGATGAAGAAGATGAGATACCCGAGGAAGTTGTCAGGGAAGTTGAAAACTTTGAGAATAAGCCTAAGTCCAATTTAGACGAAACCAAAGTAGTAAATTTGGGGGATGCCGAGACCGTTAAGGAAACTCACATCAGCATTCACTTGTCACCAACAGAGAAGGAAGAGTACATCCGTTTCCTAAAAGAATATGAGGACATTTTCGCATGGTCATACGATGACATGACCGGTTTGAGTACGTCCATAGTGGCTCACAAGTTGCCTACTAATCCCATGTGTCCTCCAGTGAAGCAGAAGCTCTAAAAGTTCAAACTAGACATGAGCCTGAAAATCAAGGAGGAAGTTACCAAGCAGATCAAAGCCAAAGTTCTCAGGGTGGTTGAGTACCCAACTTGGTTAGCTAACATCGTGCCGGTTCTGAAGAAGGATGGGAAAGTTAGAGTATGTGTTGACTATCGGGATTTAAACAAATCAAGTCCCAAGGATGACTTCCCATTGCCAAATATGTACATCCTGATTGATAATTGCGCCAAGATGAACTCCAATCCTTTGTAGATTGCTTCACGAGTTATCACCAGATCTGGATGGATGAAGAAGATGTAGAGAAAACTGCCTTCGTTACACCTTAGGGTTAGATGATGCCATTTGGTCTAAAGAATGCTGGGGCTACATACATGAGAGCCATGACAACCATCTTCTATGATATGATACACATAGAGATAGAAGTGTATGTGGACGACATCATTATCAAATCCAAGAGAGTCGTAGATCACATAGCGGACTTGAGAAAGTTCTTTGACAGGTTAAGGAGGTACAACTTGAAACTGAACCCCGCAAAATGTGCATTCGGGGTTCCCACAGGAAAGCTACTGGGATTCATTGTTAGTCGCCGAGGAATCAAGCTGGATCCGTCCAAAGTCAAGGCTATTCAGGAGTTACCACCACTTAGGAGCAAAAAGGATGTTATGAATTTCCTAGGACGTCTCAATTATATCAGTCACTTCATAGCCCAGTCCACAGTCATATATGAACCCATCTTCAAGATGCTGCGGAAAAATGCCGAAACAAGTTGGACCGAGGATTGTCAGAAAGCTTTTGACAAGATCAAGGAGTACCTATCCCCACCACCAGTTCTGGTCAAGCCAGAACCGGGGCGACCTTTTCTACTCTATCTATCTATTTTGGATGGAGCCTTCGGATGCGTTTTGGAACAACATGACGAGACAGGAAGAAAGGAGCAGGCCATATACTACATGAGTAAGAAGTTCACACTTTACGAAGCACGATACTCTCTGCTGGAATGCACTTGCTGTGCTTTGATCTGGACAACTCAGAAATTGAGGCACTGCTTCTGTGCCTATACTGCATACCTTATATCCAGGGTGGACCCTCTGAAGTACATATTCCAAAAACCCATGCCGGCTGGAAAGTTAGCTAAATGGAAGATATTGTTGAGTGAGTTCGATATCATCTATGTAACTCAAAAGGTGGTCAAAAGACAAGCATTGGCAGATCACCTTGCTGAAAATTCGGTGGGAGGAGCATACGAACCTTTGAAAACATATTTTCTTGATGAAGAAGTGTCATTCGTAGGGGAAGACACCACTGAAGCATACGACAGTTGGGGGATGTTCTTTGATAGAGCTGCAAATTTCAGAGGAGTAGGTATTGGAGCAGTTTTAGTATCAGAAACTGGTCAACATTATCCGGTATCTGCTAAACTCAGATTTCCCTGCACCAACAACATGACAGAGTATGAAGCCTTCATACTAGGGCTCAATATGGCAATCGACATGAACATCCAAGAGCTACTGATGATCGGTGATTCAAATTTGCTTATGCACCAGGTACAAGGAGAGTGGGCCACCAAGAATTCCAAGATATTGCCATATCTACTCCATGTGCAGGAATTGAGAAAGAGGTTCACGAAGATAGAATTTCGACATATGCCCAGAATTCAGAATGAGTTCGCTGATGCATTGGCCACCTTGTCATCTATGATACAACATCCAGATAAGAATTATATCCCATTCCGGTGAGGATCCATAACCAACCAGCATATTGTGCTCATGTTGAAGAAGAAACAGATGGAAAGCCTTGGTTCCATGACATCAAGGAGTATTTGTCAAAGGAAGAATATCCAGAGCATGCAAACCATACTCAGAAATGCACACTCCGGAGATTGTCCAATCACTTCTTCCATAGCGGAGGAAATTTGTACAGAAGAACTCCTGATTTGGGTTTACTAAGATGTGTCAATGTAAAGGAAGCTTCTAAGCTACTTGAGGATGTACATGCCGGGACCTGTGGCCCGCACATAAATGGTTTTGTCTTGGCTAAGAAGATACTCAGGGCCGGTTATTTTTGGATGACCATGGAGACAGATTGCATCCAGTATGTCCGCAAATGCTTTCAGTGCCAAGTGCATGCTGATATGATAAAAGTGCCGCCAAATGAGCTCAATGCAACAAGCTCACCTTGGCTATCCACCGCTTGGGGGATGGATGTTATTGGTCCAATTGAGCCTACTACTTCAAACAGACACAGGTTTATTCTGGCAGCCATTGATTACTTCACAAAATGGGTAGATGTTGCATCTTACAAAGCTGCAACCAAGAAAGTCATCATAGATTTTGTCAAAGATCGTATTGTTTGCTTGTTTAGAGTTCCTGAGTCCATTGTTACTAATAATGCCACCAATCTCAACAGTGATCTATGAAAGCCATGTGTGAAACTTTCAAAATCAAGCACAAGAATTCCACAACCTATAGACCTCAGATGAACGAAGCCATAGAAGCTGCCAATAAAAACATCAAGAAGATACTAAGAAAGATGGTAGAGAACCACAAACAATGGCACGAGAAGCTGCCTTTTGCTTTATTGGGATACCGCACTACAGTTTGCACATCGATTGGGGCAACTCTCTACATGTTGGTTTATGGTATCGAGGCTATCATCCCAGCCGAGGTAGAGATTCCTTCTTTAAAAGTCATACAGGAAGCTGAACTTAGCGATGTAGAGTAGATAAGAAGTCGCTATGAACAATTGGCCCTTATCGATGGAAAGAAGATGAACACAGTATATCACGACCAACTTTATAAGAGAAGAATGTCCAGAGCTTTCAATAAAAGGGTCAAACCAAGGCAATTTGCACCAGGTTAGTTGATCTTGAAGAAGATCTTCCCACATCAGGATGAAGCCAAAGGGAAATTCTCTCCCAACTGGCAAGGTCCTTACATTGTTCACAGGGTGCTGACAGGAGGAGCACTCATACTTGCAGAAATGGATGGAGAAAAGAGATGTGGCCCAGGGCCCAAAAACTCCACTCACATACCAAACACCCTACCCATATACCAGACACCTCCACCTACATATCAAATATCTCCACCCACCTATCAAACACTTCCACCTACATACCAAGCATCACCACCTACATATCAACCTTCATCTCCCAGATATTCCCAACCAGCCATTGTCCATCGTACCTATAATTCCCAACCATACCACTTCCAATCACCACCAACTCGCCAAAATTATCCAAGACCAAGACCCAACTTCGACCGCAAGCCACCCAAAAAATACATCGTCGTCGCTGAGCCCATCGACCAATTGTATGAAAGGTTAAAGGCCACAGGTTACATCACTCCTATTACCACTGTGGCACTAGAAAATCCATCCCAATGGGTCAATCCGAACAAAACATGTGCATACCACTCCGGTATGAAAGGGCATACCACTGTTGAGTGCCAACCATTGAAGGATAAGATCCAGACGCTCATTGACAACAAGGTTATACATGCGAAGGAAGTCGCACCTAATGTCTGCAACAATCCCCTCCCTGATCATAGAGGTGACGATGTACATGTTATAGAAACAAATAAGGAATGGGACCCTGAGGGGTCAATCAGGCTTATCCGAGAAGGCGATGACTTTAAGTTTGCAGTCACACTTACTTCTATTGTGATTCAGACTTAGGTACCTATTGATATTGAGGTAACTGCATCAGCTCTATTCGAGGTGGAGATACTCCTCCTGCGGCCACTCCCGCTTCGTTTGAAGTAGAAGTGGTCACACCTTTTTACAGTGATAGTGTCAACCACACCCCCATTCAACTTAAAAGCGATACCCTGGGATTATGTCGCCAAGACTCGGTGAAAAGGGAAGACTAAGATAGAGGAATCTGACGCCACACAAGGGATGACTAGAACGAGAAGAGTATACACACCTGAACACCTGGGAGGTTCAAGTAAGGATGCCACTGCTAGGCAGCCAGTCATTGAGACCGGATGACTTGTGGAGCAAAGCACATGCGAACGAGTATTCTATTGTTGATCACCTTAACAAAGTCACTGCTCAGATATCTATCCTGTCACTATTGTAGAATTCAGAGGCACATAAGAACGCCTTGATGAAAGTACTGAGTGAGGCTTATGTACCTAATAATATCACCGGTGGAGAAATGGCCAACATAGTCGGTCAGGTACTGGAGATCCATAATATTATCTCCCACGAAGATTAATTGTCGCCTGAAGGTCTGAATCACAATCGAGCATTGCACATTACGGTACAATTTGAAGACAAATTCATTGCCAGGGTCTTGGTTGATAGAGGTTCGAGTCTAAACATTTGTCCATTGGACACCCTGAAAAGGTTGGATAAAGGTTTCCATGAAATATAGATCGGAGGCATGAATGTAAAGGCTTTCGATGGGTCTTAGAGGTCCATGATCGGGGAAATCAACTTTTTCCTACAAATGGGACCAACTTGGTTCGACGTTGAATTCCAAGTGCTTGATATACCGAACTTATAAAATCTTTTGTTGGGCTGCCCATGGATCCATGCTGCTGGAGCCGTGCCCTCCACACTACATCAAGTCATAAAGTTTGAATGGAACCGTCAGGAGGTAACTATTCATGGAGATGGGAGTAACCCCATCTACACTAGTCAAACTATCCCGGCCATTGGACATAGAAGGAGGCTAGGAGGGGAAACCTATCATCACATTGAACGGGTCAATGTCGTCGAGAAGTATAAGTGGTGGAGCAACAAAATAGAAAGCATACTAGCATGGTCCGGATATGAATCCGGCAAAGGGTTGGGAAAGAATCTCTAGGGTATCACCAAGCCAGTACGACTGAAAAATTATGGTACCACCTTTGGGGCCGGATACCAGTATACATGGCAGGAGTACAGGGAATGGTCGCCTCCATAGCGTGGACCGTATTACCTTCTTGAGCAACCGATACCCCGTTTGGAACAGGCTTTCCATCAGGCGGACACAATATGGGGAACTACAGAAGAAGAAGCACTAGCTGGACTAAAGGATTTGTTCTTGGAAGATGAGGATATGGACTGCAGTGCCATAATTGAGGAGGAAGAGGAAGCAGGCCTCTCCATTCAGACCGTGGCAAACGGAGTTGTCCTCAGAAACTAGACCGCCACACCATCTCGAGCCCGCCGAGTCCCTGGGTAGCTTGGCAAAATTTATGGCTGTTCTAGGCATTTAAATTTTTCAGCAATTTTGTTTTAAGATTTCTCGAGCCAACCTTTGTTTGAACAATTTCTCAGTTTTATTCAAATGCATTTGTTTTTTATCATTATTCATTACTATTTTTATACTTTTCCCTTCTACAGTGTTATTATTACTTTTCCTGATGAACCTGTGACTGTGACATGTAATGAGGCAATGCAATATGAGTATAGTGACTTGGAGGAAGAAGATGAAATACCCGAGGAAATTGTCAGATAAGTTGAGAATTTTGAGAACAAGCCTAAGTCCAACTTGGACGAAACAGAAGCAGTAAATTTGGGAGATGCCGAGATCATCAAAGAGACCCACATCAACATTCATTTGTCACCAACAGAGAAGGAAGAGTACGTCCGTTTTCTAAGGAATATGAGGATATTTTCGCATGGTTGTATGGTGATATGACCGGTTTAAGCACATCTATAGTAGCTCACAAGTTGCTTACCAATCCCATGTGCCTGCCAGTCAAGCAGAAACTCATAGAATTCAAACCAGACATGAGTTTGAAGATCAAGGAGGAAGTTACCGAGCAGATCAAAGCCAAGGTTCTCAGGGTGATTGAGTACCCTACATGGTTAGCTAACATTGTGCCAGTTCCAAAGAAAGACGGAAAGGTCCGAGTATGTGTTGATTATCGGGATTTAAACAGAGCAAGTCCTAAAGACGACTTCCTACTGCAAAATATACATATCCGATCGATAATTGTGCCAAGCATGAACTCCAATCCTTTGTAGATTGCTTCGCAAGTTATCACTAGATCTGGATGGATGGATGAAGATGCCGAGAAGACAGCTTTTATTACGCCTTGGGGTGTATACTGTTACAAGATGATGCCGTTCGGTCTGAAGAACGCAGGGGCCACTTACATGAGAGTCATGACAACCATCTTTCATGATATGATACACAAGGAAATAGAGGTATATGTGGAAGATGTCATTATCAAATCCAAGAGGGCCGCAGATCATATAGCAGACTTGAGAAAATTCTTTGACAGGCTTAAGAGGTACAATTTAAAGTTGAACCCCACAAAGTGTGCATTCGGGGTCCCTGCAGGAAAGTTATTGGGATTCATTGTGAGTCGTCGAGGGATCGAGCTAGATTCGACTAAAGTCAAAGCTATTCAGGAGTTACCACCACCTAAAAGCAAAAAGGATGTAATGAGCTTCCTGGGACGGCTCAATTACATCAGTCGATTCATAGCACAGTCCACAGTAATATGTGAACCCATATTCAAGATGCTAATAAAGGATGCCGAGACAAGTTGGACCGAGGATTGTCAGAAAGCTTTTGACAAGATGAAGGAATACCTGTCCATACCGCTAGTTCTGGTCCCACCAGAACCAGAATGACCTCTGTTACTTTATCTATCCGTGTTAGATGGAGCCTTTGGATGTGTTTTGGGACAACATGATGAGACAGGAAGAAAGGAGCAAGCCATATATTACCTGAGTAAGAAATTCACACCTTATGAAGCACGGTATTCTCTGCTTGAACGCACTTGATGTGCTTTGACCTAGATAGCCCAGAAATTGAGGCATTATTTCTTTGCCTACACTACCTACCTCATATTCAGGATGGATCCCCTAATGCACATATTTCAGAAGCCCATGCCTACTGGGAGGTTGGCTAAATGGCAGATACTACTAAGTGAGTTCGACATCGTCTATATAACTCAAAAGGTAGTCAAGGGACAAGCATTGGCAGATCAACTCGCTGAAAATCCGGTGGGAGGAGAATACAAACCCTTGAAAACGTATTTTCCTGATGAAGACGTATCATTCATAGGAGAAGACATTACTGAAGCATATGACGGTTGGAGGATGTTCTTCGATGGAGCCGCAAATTTCAAAAGAGTAGGAATTGGAGCAGTTTTGGTGTCAGAAACGGGTCAACATTATCCGTATTTGCCAAACTCAGATTTCCCTATACCAACAACATGGCAGAATATGAAGCCTACATACTAGGGCTCAACATAGCAATCGACATGAACATTCAAAAGTTGTTGGTGATCGACGATTCAGATTTGCTTGTGCACCAGGTGCAAGGAGAATGGGCTACCAAAAATTCCAGGATATTGCCTTATCTGCACCATGTGTAGGAATTGAAATGGAGGTTCACGAAGATAGAATTCTGACATGTGCCCAGAATTCAGAACGAGTTCGCCAACGCATTAGCCACTTTGTCCTCCATGATATAACACCCAGATAAGAACAATATTAATCCCATTCCGATGAGGATCCATAATCAGCCAACATACTGTGCTCATGTCGAGGAAGAAACAAATTGAAAGCCATGGTTCCATGATATCAAGGAGTACTTGTCAAAAGGAGAATACCCAGAGCATATGAATCACATTCAGAAACGTACACTCCGGAGATTGTCAAATCGCTTCTTCCACAGCAGAGGGAACTTGTACAGGAAAAATCCAAATTTGGGCTTACTAAGGTGTGTCGATGCAATGGAAGATTCTAAGCTACTTGAGGACGTGCATGCTGGGACCTGCGGGCCGCACATGAATGGCTTTGTTTTGGCCAAGAAGGTACTCAGGGCATGTTACTTCTGGATGGCCATGGAGACAGATTGTATTCAGTATGTCCACAAGTGCTTTCAATGTCAAGTGCATGCCGACATGATAAAAGTGCCACCGAACGAGCTCAATGCAACAATCTCACCTTGGCCATTCGCCGCCTGGGGAATGGATGTTATTGGTCCAATTGAGCCCACGACTTCAAACGGACACCGGTTTATTCTGGTAGCCATTGATTATTTCACAAAATGGGTAGAAGTTGCATCTTACAAAGCTGTAACCAAGAAAGTCATTGCAGATTTTGTCCAAGATCATACTGTCTACCGATTCAGAGTTCTTGAGTCCATTATTACTGATAATGCTGCCAACCTCAACAGTGATCTGATGAAAGCTATATGTGAAAATTTCAAAATCAAGCACAAGAATTCCACCGCCTATAGATCTCAGATGAATGGAGCAGTAGAAGACGCCAACAAAAACATTAAGAAGATACTAAGGAAAATGGTAGAAAATCACAAGCAGTGGCATGAGAAGTTAACCTTTGCTCTGTTAGGATACCGTACCACAATTTGCACGTCAACTGAGGCAACCCCCTACATGTTGGTTTATGGTACCGAAACTGTCATCCCAGCCGAGGTAGAGATTCCTTCTCTAAGAGTTATATAGGAAGCCGAGCGATACAGAATGGATAAGGAGCCTCTATGAACAATTGGCCCTTATCGATGGAAAAAGAATGAACACAGTGTGTCACGACCAACTTTATCAGAATAGAATATCCAGAGCTTTCAGCAAAAGAGTCAAACCGAGACAGTTCGCACCAGGGCAGCTGGTATTGAAGAAAATCTTCCCGCACCAAGATGAAGCCAAAGGGAAATTCTCTCCCAACTAGCAAGGTCCATATATGGTTCATAGAGTACTAATAGGAAGAGCACTCATACTTGCAGAGAGAGATCTGGCCAAAACCAATCAATTCAGACGCAGTCAAGAGATACTATGCCTAGATTATTTCACATTTCTTTTGTGATGTAATTGAACTACGCTTGACCTGATTCCCATTTAACAGGGGTTACGTAGGCAACCTTATGGGTTCGGTCATATCATAATAAAATTTTCATTTCCCCCAGAATCAGAAACTGGGGCAGAATTTTAAAGAGGGTCCTCAAAATTTCGGAGCAAGTCCAGCCAGCGCCATCACATGCCAGGAAGTCAGTTATCAGTCAAGAACTGGGGCAGAATTTTGAGAAGGATTCTCAAAATTCCAAAGAAGATTCAGCAAGTCCACCATCCGCAAACGGTTAAAAAAATCATCTACCAAAATAGGGCAGAATTTTGAGGAGGACCCTCAAAATTCCAACATAAGAAAGCTGCAATGCCTTTGAAATGTGTCACAGTCGCTAGTTCATCAAAAGTTACTTGATAAATAAATACGCTTCCAAAATAATTCTATTTTTATTAATGAATGCATATTTTTCGAAAATTCTATTTTTTCATAATAGTTAGGTACTACCTAGGGGAACTCGAAAGGGGCTTCCAGAGCAGAGCAAAGCAAGGCTAGCAGACGAAGCAAGAACCAACCTCCCCTCATGAAGCTTAGGATTTTTCTTTGAACACAAGCATATTTGACGATAGCATTCGCACACAAAGCAAATTCACCATCCATCCGGCCTTCAGACACTGAACATATCCTAGCTAAGACATACTCTACCCTTATCTGCTATTCTCTCTTTGCATGAGTCTAATCTCTAACTCCACATTTACGTGAGTTTAATCCTTGACTCCACATTTGCATGAGTCTAAGCCCTGACTCCATATTTTCATGAGTCTAAGACTTGACTCCATATTTGCATGAGTCTAAGCCTTGACTCCACATTTACATGAGTCTAATCTTTGACTCCATATTTGCATGGGACTAAGCCTTGTCCCGAATCCTGCATGAGGCTAAGACCTGCCTCCATTTTGCATAAGGCTAAGCATTGCCTTCCATTTTGCATAGTACTAAGCCCTGTCCTGAATCTTGCACGAGGTTAAGCTCTACCTCCATATTTGCATAAGGCTAAGCATTGCCTTCTCTTGCATGAGTCTAATCTCTAACTCCACATTTGCATGAGTCTAATCCTTGACTCCACATTTGCATGAGTCTAAGCCCTGACTCTATATTTGTATGAGTCTAAGCCCTGACTCCATATTTGCATGAGTCTAAGCCTTGAATCCACATTTGTAGGAGTCTACTCCTTGACTCCATATTTGCATGGGACTAAGCCTTGTCTCGAATCCTTCATGAGGCTAAGCCCTGCCTCCATTTTGCATAAGGCTAAGCAATGCCTTCCATTTTGCATGGGACTAAGCCCTGTCCCGAATCTTGCATAAGGTTAAGCTCTACCTCCATATTTTCATAAGGCTAAGCGCTGCCTTCTCTTGCATGAGTCTAATCCTTGACTCCATATTTGCATGAGGCTAATCTTTACCTTCATACCTGCATGAGTCTAAGCCTTGACTTTATATTTGCGTGAGTCTAATCCCGGACTCCATATTTGCATAAGGTTAAGCACTGCCTTCTCCCTGCATGAGTCTAAGCCCTGACTCCATATTTGCATGAGGCTAATCCTTGCCTCCCCATTTGCATAAGGCTAATCCTTGCCTCTCCACTTGCACGGGACTAAGCAATGTCCCTTCTTTGCACATATATTACTCTATTTCTACTACCATCTATTTGCCTTTCAATCGGTCTAAGCTCTGCCCTCTACCTCACAAGACTAAACCTTGTCTTGTTACTTCATATTATTGCATATCATGGGCTGAAACATCGCTAATATATCTAAAGGCATCATAGTCTAAAGGTATCATCCTCATAGCTGAAAGACACCATGCCATGGCCTGAGGATCTCTCAAGTTTGCATATCATTATTCAAAGGCGTCATGGTTCGGAGGCACCATTTTCATGGCCTGAGAACACCATTTCATGGTCTGTGAATCCCTCACTAAGCAATTCATGGCCCAGGACCTCATCTTTAACCGTCCAAAGACAACCTTCATGGTCCAAAGGGAATTTGCATCATGTTTAAATTTTTGCAAATACGTTTGTAGCATCTTTTATCTGTAGGTAACCAGCAAACAACCGCTATCCTAGCAGGATCAATCTCGCTCCAGTTTCCTCTGACCGTCCCGAGCCTTAACCGCGCATCATAGCCGCTTCCACATCTCATGTCCGTTCTCGCAATAGTTTCATCGGCATACTCCGCAACTGAATCCAGAACTACACATAGCCTGATTCCTGTAAAACCAGGGATATGTAGGTAACTCGAAAACCGGAGCTCAGCCTCTGTCGTTCAAAATATCCCATCCAGTCAAAATTGGCCATCATTTCTTTACTCGAAAACTCTTTCATCCTTCCCGAGTAAAGAGGGGCAGTTGTTGATACCTTATTTTTCCCTATATATTTTAAATATGCATAAATTCCTTCAAAATAACATATATATGTGCATATATAAACATGCACAAGGTTTTTATTATTTTTCCATAATTTTAAGGGTTTAAATTGATTTATTTTCTCCCATTTTTATCCATAAAATCCCCAATAATTATTTCCAAAATTATTGTTTTGATAATTCATTTATTTGATTTCTATACTTATGAAAATATGGCTAATGTAATTTTTATGTACTTTTACAATTACATTTAGCATTTTTTAAGCTAAATTGCATATAATTGCAATGTTAGCCCATTTTAAGGTATAGTTATATTTTATATGCATAAAATTGGTCCCTATATTTTTAAAACGATCATTATGTATTTTAAATCATTTTGTCACCTTAAATTATTTTTCAGAAATTACTATTATTTTATATAAATTAAAATATTAAACAACTTGCTATTTAAATAATAGCCAAATTTGGCTTTCAATTATGGCCCAAATTGGACCAATCCCCAACCCAATTTCCTATTTAATAACCCGACCGCCCCAATTGTCCTTACCCAACCCAAGCCATCTTAAATTCTGGCCGTTGATCTAAAAGATCAACGACCCTCATTCCTCCTTTCCTTTTTAATTTCCAAACGACCCCCTAACCCTACTTATTTCCAAATCCCCGCCGCCTTCAGATGCTCTCATCTTCTCTCCTCTCTCAAACCTAACCCTAGACTCCGTCTATCGCCTCCTTCTCCGATCATCTCCGGCGACCTACCTTTCAACCCCAAGCCTCCAATGGGTCTTTCACCGCCTTGCCCATCATCTCTAAGACCTTAAAGGGTCCTGGGCCATGCCGATTTGGACCTAGGGTTTCTTCTTTCGTGTTCATGGCTTCTCTAGTGTGATTTTGGCAAAATCACACAATATGTGTTACGATTTGTGAAGTTTACAACAGGTTCTTTCGATTTCTATTTGGGTTTTCTTTGAAACCCTAACTCTCGTCTGAATCTCTTAAGATCTATGTTATTTTTAACACTTTAAGCTTGTTTCCTTCTATGATTTGCTTATTCTCAAGCTTCTTCTGAAAGATCCTCAATTTTTAACATTTTACTTCCTTTAAAAAATTAGGGTTTTCTCGGAGTTCTTTTTACCTTTATTTTAACCGATTTCTTTATGATTAAACTTCTTTCCTTGCTTATTTTTGACTGATCCTATGTTCCTACTACTTTTTAACTCAACTCTGTTAAAAAGCCCTAACTTTAAGACCTTCTTTGCTTTGGTTCTATGTGTCAGCATGACTACTTGATGTTGTTAAAGTTTATGTCGGTTACCATGCTTTGAATGGGTTTTCTACTGAATCTTTAACCTACTTATGTTACTTTTGTATGACTATGCTCCTTTTGTTTGTTCTTCTCTTTCTTCTTTCTGTCACTATGGCTAACTTTGTTTGTTATTCCTATTCATTCGTCTCTATTTATATGCTGAAGATACAGAATCATGACTCCCTCTTGATTGATTATGATTTCCTTAATTGATGGTGATTGAAAGATTTTCTTTTAAAGCCCTAAAAGCTTTACCCCATCTGTTTAAGCTGACTAATTTTCTTACCATATTTGCTATGATATTTATTTCTACTGAGTTGTGTCCTTAATTAAAGCTTTATAAATTTAGTCCTAATCGACTACTCTATGCTTACTGAACCTTGACTCCTTCCTTATTTAGTCATGCACTGATTTTTCTTCTTGCCTTATATGATATTGAATATTCCCATTTGATTTGATTCCCTTAACTTAAGGGAGTACTTCCTTGATTCTCTAATTGATTGATTCTAAGCTCTTAAATTATTATACTACTATGATTTTTACCTTATTTCACTACCTACTTTCAATTATAAATACTCTAAGTCTTTCATAAACACAACACACATGAACACTTGGTTTTCAAAACTACCTCTCTTACTAAAAAAATCTCTGCTCTCTCTCTCTCTCTCTTATGCTATTTACTACTATTAGTTGGCTGCAAGCCAAGACTAATCATCTGTGCTCTTTGGTTCTTTCATTCTGCTTACTCCTATCTTCACTAGTATGTCCTAGTTTTGATTTAAAGCTCTAACAACAATATGCTTCTCTTATTGTTTCAGTTTCTTTTATTTCTAACTTGCTTCTACTTGTGGTTCTGTTGTGAAATTTAAAGTTAAATTACATTATCAGCATGCTAGTATGACTCCCCTCCCTTTAAATCAATATATTCCCTTATGTAGGTTTCAAAGCATGCCTTGTCAGTTGTCTTTCACTTCTTGTGTGCATACTATTCTATGAATCCCCAAACCCTTATCACCCCTTCTATGTGTCTGTATTGTTCTTGACTAGTTTGTGATTATGCCAGTGTCCACTATCTTTGAGCATGTCCAAACCAGTCTTAAGACCCTTGCTGGGTTATGCAGTCAAATGTTTATGTATCCCCAAACCCCTTGACCCCTGTGTGACTGTTGAATTCTGAAAACTAGCTGTGTGTGATCTTTTCCTAAGGTGTTTAAGCTTGTTTACTACTCCAACCTCTTTTCAAGCAGTCTCTATTGCTTTACTAAGTGCTTTCAAAAAAGACTTTCCAAAACAATCTCTAATAAACCTTTTCAACTTGGGTCCTGCACTTTCACTTTACTCTTAATCAATAAGTTCTGCCCCCTCTAGTATGTGTACTGCCTTAGGATCCTCTTGAGAGCACTCTAAACTCTGGCATACCAAGGCTGGCCTTTCTACACTGCACTAGTTCAATGCTTGATTGCTAAGTCTAGGTGTAAGCATTGTCCGGGGTCCTTTAGACCCTTAGGGAACTTTGATGCACCTAGACTCTGATTTGTCTATGAAATTGAGGCTTATGAGACCATTGGAGGCTTTGGGAAACCTGGGCCTAATTGGGGGCTCCCTATAGAATAGCTTCTTGATTTTCTATTTTTATTTATGTAATTCATTCATTGGCCTGTAATAATTTATAAACAGATATTTGGGAATTTAGTAAAAAGGGTGAGTAGATGTATACTTTATGGGGTAATATGGGTAGAGATCCTGCTCTTAGGACCTTGTTATTGAAATTTGACTGATTGTGCAAGTAGCAAACATGCTCATAGGTTTTGCTCTTTTGAATCCGATTGCTTTTGCATAATAGAAACCATGCCTATAGGATTTCACTTCTAATTTCGTTTGCATTAAATAGAAATCATGCCTATAAGATTTCACTTCCAATGTCGTTTGCATCAAGTAGAAATCATGTTCTGCATTTTTGTCATGTTAGAAACCCTGTTTACAGGTTCTAAACAATCAGATCTAAAATCAGTAGATGCCATGCTTATAAGATTCGACTCCAATCCAATTTTAATCAGTCTTTCTGTACGTTGCTAAAAACAGTAATACGCCTAGATATCATGTCTATAGGGATCTATACTCGCAATTCTATCTGGAAATTCGATTTAGCCTAAGAAATCAATTTTATTTTTCCTAGTTCATTTCTAATGTTGGTCTTATTAAGCGATGACATTTCCTGAATCAAGCCCTTTCAAAATTGCATTAATCTCATTAGATACCATGCTTATAGGTATTAAAGGAGTCAGTTTCGATAACATGTTTATCTCTGCATTAATATAGACACAATATACTGCATATAGGCAAGCCTTATGGCATTTTTCAAAACCTGCATTTCCCTGAAGCTGTTTTCGTTGTTTAATGTTTCTGATTCTAATAAGCTTTTTGCCACAACCCTGACCCCGAACCCGGTCGTGATGGTGCCTTTCGTGAAGACAAGGCCAGCCAGACCAAAAGAGAACACCTCATTTAAACAATTAAATACCATAAATAGTTCTAAAACATGATATAATAGCCATAATTTGCGGAAATAACGATAACAATAGTAGAAACCATCCCGACACAGCCCAAACCGGGGTGTCACAAGTCATGAGCAACTAATAAATCCGGATACCAGTCTACTAGATATGAAATCCGATACAGAAGTTGAAGAACATAAAAATAGTAAGATAAGGGAGGCACGGGGTCTACGGACGCCAACAACTACCTCGTTGTCTCCGAAAAACACTGCCTGGACTGGGAGGATCAACACACATGAGCGGAATCTACGATGCCTGAATCTGCACACATGGTGCAGGGAGTAATGTGAGTACTACGACTCAGGGAGTAATAATCATAAATAATGACTGAAAGCAAGAAAACACGAAAGGCACAAAGCAATTCTATATCAAGCAGTAAGATCACTTAAAGCAGTAAATCCATGAAGAAGTCAAATGAAATTCCTTTAAACCAAGTAAAACATGTAATTTAAAAGGTAAATAACAAGTAGAAATCAGCCCCTCGGGCACAGTAACAATCATTAAGAACAGTATCAGCCCCTCGGGCTCACTCTCAGTACAATATCAGCCCCTCGGCCTCACTCTCAAATCATGATAGGTACCCGCGCTCACTGTGGGGGTGCAGATTCTGGAGGGGCCCTTACGGCCCAAACTCTACATCAAGCCACCTCGTGGCATCATCTCTCTGCACTCGGCCTCACATCACTCGGCACTCGGCCTCACATGACTCAAGCCACCTCGTGGAATATAAAGTATCTCAGGCCCTCGACCACATATCACTCGGCATATCCTCACATATGGCCCTCGGCCTCACTCAGTCCGAAAATCATCACAAGCCCCTCGGGCATTCGTAAAACAGTAGTTCTCAGGCCAAAACATCATTTAGAAATATCATTTAAGTTTCAAATCTGAGTAAAAGTGGCTGAGTTCGTAAAATGGTAGATACCAACAGGAATGAGTTCAAATGATAAGTCAAAATAGTGAGTAAACAGTGATAAAAATCATCGAAGGATTCAAATAGTTGGCACGAAGCCCAAATATGGCAATCGGCCCAAATCATGATGATAACAAATAATTTTTAGTCAAATACGCGGTAAAATCATCGATCGAGACGGACCAAGTCACAATCCCTAGTAGTAAAAGACCCCCCCACGCTCATCATCAAGCGCGTGTCTCACCTCAATATAGCACTACGATGTGCAATCCGGGGTTTCAAACCATCAGGACATCATTTACAATCATTACTCATCTCGAACCGGCTATAACTCTAGCTTCACGATGCCTTTGCCCCTCGAATCGGCCTCCACGTGTGTCAAATCTATCCAAAATCAGAACGAATACATCACAATATGCTAAAGGAACAAAATCCAAGCAAAAACAACCGAAAAATATCGAAAATCCCAGAATTTGCAAAACCCGAGCCCCGAGCCCACTTCTCGAAACTCAAAATTTTTTACATCATTAGATTCCTTATCACCCCACGAGTTCATACATACCAAAAGTTCTCAATTCCGACCTCAAATGGTCCTTCAAATCCCAATTCAAAAGTTCAGATTCCCAAGCCCTAGTTCTTCCATTTTTAGCTTAAGTTCCAAGAATTTCTAGGTTAATTTCACAATAGATTCGAGTTTTAGGTTTGAAAATCTTACCTCCAATCAATTCTCCTTGAATCCTTCTTTAATCACCTTCAAAAAGCTCTCAAAATACTCAGCAATGGAGGAAAAATGGCTCAAAATCGCGGATAAAATGACTTATAAACTTCCTGCCCAGGGGTTTTCGCATCTGCGCTCCCACCACCGCTGTTGCGGTACCGCTTCTGTGGTAATTCCTCCGCATCTGCGGAAATCACTTAGGGGGCCAGGTTCCACATCTGCGGTCCATGAGCCGCATCTGCAACTCCGCATGTACGGTCCATATGTCGCATCTACTCCCCTAGCTATTCTTCCCAAACTGCTTCTACGCTCTTCTTCTGCATGCGCGGCACCGGACCTGCGGTCCCCAATCCCCAGGTGCGGAAATACCAGAAGCAGCAACTTCTGAGATCTCTTAAGTCCAAAATCTTCCTGTTAACCATCCGAATTTACCCCGAGGCCCCCGGGACCTCAACTAAAAGCACCAACATGACCCAATACCTTATTCAAACTTGTTCCAATCATCAAAGCACCTCAAACAACATCAAATTACCCGAAACACATCGGATTCAAGCCTAGTTTTTGAGAAATCTTCCGAAATACGTTTTCGATCAAAAACCCAACCAAACAACGTCCGAATGACCTGAAATTTTGCACACACCTCCCAAATGACACCACGAAGCTACTGCAACTCTCGGAATTCCATTCCGACCCTCGGATCAAAATCTTACCTACCAACCGGAAATCGCCAAAATACTAACTTCGCCAATTCAAGCCTAATTCTACAACGAACCTCCAAAACCAATTCCGATCATACTCCTAAGTCATAAATCACCTCCCGAAGCTAAACAAACCATCAGAACTCATATCCGAGCCCTCTAACTCATAAGTCTATATCCGGTTGACTTTTCCAACCTAAACCTTCTTAAGAGAGACTAAGTGTCTCATTTCTTACCAAATCCACTCCGAACGCAAACTACTCAACTCGATCATATAAAATACGAATAACGAAGCATAATGAAGCAAAAATGGGGGAAACAGAGCGGTAACTCATGAGACGACTGGCCAGGTCGTCACATGCTCCCCAACTTAAACAAACGTTCGTCCTCGAACGAGACAAGAAACATACCTGAAGCCTCGAATAGGTGAGGATATCTGCTCTGCATATCCCGCTCGGTCTCCTAGGTATCCTCCTCCATGGGCCAACCTTTCCGCTGCACTTTCACTGAAACTATATCCTTTGACCTCAACTTCCGAACCTGACGACCCAAAATAGCTACTGGCTCCACATCATAGGTCAAATCATCATCCAACTGAACCGTGCTGAAGTCCAAAACATGAGACGGGTCCCCAATGTACTTCCGGAGCATAGAAACATGAAATATCGGATGCACTCTAGACAAGCTGGGTGACAAGGCAAGCTCATAAGCCACCTCTCCAATCCTCCAAAGCACCTCAAAAGGCCCAATGAGCTGCAGACTCAACTTTCCTTTCTTCCCAAATCTCATAACACCCTTCATGGGCGAAACCTTCACCAAGACCTTCTCACTAACCATGTAGGACACATCTCAAACCTTCCGGTCCGCATAACTCTTCTGTCGCAACTGTGCTGTACGAAGCCTCTCCTGAATCACCTTCACCTTCTCTAAGGCATCCTGAACCAAATTTGTCCCCAATAGCCTAGCCTCGCCGGGCTCGAACCAACCAACTGGAGATCTACACTACCTCCCATACAAATCCTCATACGAAGCCATCTGAATACTCGACTGGTAGCTATTGTTGTAAGCAAACTCTGCATGCAGTAGAAACTCATCCCATGATCCTCCGAAATCAATAACACAAGCACACAACATGTCCTCCAATATCTGAATAGTACGCTCGGACTGCCCGTCCGTCTAAGGATGAAAATATGTGCTCAACTCTACTTGAGTAGCCAACTCTCGCTTAACAGACTTCCAAAACTGGGAAGTAAACTGAGTTCCCCGATCTGAAATAATAGAAACTGGAACACCATGCAGCCGAACGATCTCCCGAATGTGTAACTCTGCTAACTGCTCTGAAGAATAGGTAGTACACACATGAATGAAGTGCGCGGACTTGGTCAGCTGATCCACAATCACCCAAATAGCATCAAACTTCTTCAAAGTCCGTGGAAGTCCAACAAAAAAGTCCATAGTGATCATCTCCCACTTCCACTCAGGAATAATCATCTGCTGAAGCAAGCCACCCAATCTCTGATGCTCATATTTCACCTGCTAACAATTGAGACACCGAGCTACAAATCTCATAATATCTTCCTTCATTCTTCTCCACCAATAGTGTTGCCTCAAATCCTGATACATCTTCGCGGCACTCGGATGAATGGAATACCGCGAGCTATGGGCCTCCTACAGAATTAACTCCCAAAGCCCATCCACATTGGGCACACAAATTCGGCCCTACATCCGCAACACACCATCATCACCAATGGTCACGTCTCTAGCATCATCATGCTGCACTCTGTCCTTAAGGACAAGCAAATGCGGATCATCATACTGGCGCTCTCTGATGTGATCATATAAGGAAGACCAAGAAACCACACACACCAACACCCGATTGGGATCCGAAATATCCAAACTCATGAACTGATTGGACAAGGCCTGAACATCAACTGCAAGAGGTCTCTCCCCAACTGGAATATATGCCAAAAATCCCTATACTTATTGCCTTTCGGCTCAAAGCATCGGCCACCACATTGGCCTTTCCCGGATGGTACAATATAGTGATATCATAATCCTTAAGCAACTCCAACCACCTCCGTTGCCTCAAATTAAGATCCTTTTGCTTGAACAAATGCTGAAGACTACGATGATCAGTGAATACCTCACAAGATACACCATACAAATAATGCCTCCAAATCTTCAATGCATGAACTATGGCAGCCAACTCCAAATCATGAACGGGGTAGTTCTTCTCATGGGGCTTCAACTATCAAGAAGCATAAGCAATAACTCTATCCTCCTGCATTAATACACAACCAATCCCAACTCTCGAAGTATCACAATATACGGTATATAAACCTGAAGCTGATGGCAAAACCAATACTGGAGTTGTGGTCAAAGCTGTCTTGAGCTTCTGAAAGCTCTCTTCACACTCGTCCGACCATACAAATGAAATGCCCTTCTGAGTCAACTTGGTCAAGGGCGATGTGATAGGTGAGAATCCCTGAACAAACCGGCGATAATAGCCTGCCAGCCCAAGAAAGCTACGAATCTCTGTGGCTGAGGACAGTCTGGGCCAACTCTGAACCGCCTCTATCTTCTTCGGATCAACCTGAATACCCTCACTGGACACCACGTGCCCCAAGAAAGCCACTGAACTAAGCCAAAACTCACACTTGGAGAACTTTGTTATGTAGGCATTATTGTAAAGATAATAATAAATGTCTCTTTTCATTTTGTAAAGACAAATTTAATAGAGAAAAATGTAGGCATTTTAGGATTGACCTTTAAAAATAAATGAGATGAGCCTCGCCCAATAAAATGCACCAATTGTGGGGCCCTTAATAAACGTTTAATTGAATATTTAGAATTCGGGATGGACTGTTTAGTGAATTTCACTGCCTTCCCCAAAGATAATAACGCGTTAGACTCTTTAGGCGCATTTTAATAATCTTACCTTCTTAAACTCGGGTGTGCATTTCATGCGACCCAAATCCAAATCCCAAAACATTGAATAAAATATGTTCCGGATTGCGGGTGCATTTCATGTGACACAATCCAAAGACATGTTTTTTAAACGATGTTCACATTCCAGGCCCTTGACTCATTCAATTAAACATTTATTGAGGGCTCCACAATTGGTGCGTTTTATTAGGCTCATCTCATCTCATTTATTTTTAAAGGACAATCCTAAAATGCCTACATTTTTCTCTATTAAATTTGTCTCTACAAAATGAAAAGAGACTTTTATTATTATCATTACAATAATGCCTACATAACAAAGTTCTCCAAGTGTGAGTTTTGGAACTTATTATTTGGGTGCGAAACTTCGCACGATAGTTCGCGCGCTTTAGTAGCTCGATTTTGTCCATTTTTTCCGTCTTGTCCTTGCACACACTCGACTCCTAGGGGTTGTTCTTGCTCATAAATCATTCCAATCTCCTCTTGAAAGCATCATTAGGCTTCTCATCCTGCAAGGTATACAACTTTTGAGTAGAGCCTGTTTTTCCATCAATTATCCATAATATGACATTGGAATATAATCAAGCAGAAGTATAAACAATAGCTAAATCACCCAGATTTCGCCTATTATCAATACCCCACACTTAATTCATTGCTAGTCCTCAAGCAATCAAGTAGAGAATTCTTTACTCAACTCTTTCCCTTAACGCCTTACACCTAGAACAATGTACATGTATTACGCTTAGCAGTGAACAATCCTAGCCTCAAAGTCGACTCTCAAGTGTCATGCAATATTCACACTTCCTCAAAGTACTCTATATAGAAGTCAAGACTTGCTTTTCTGTCAAGAATCATATGCCCTCACAATTATATCAACAAAAACTGAGTTCAATCCATCACATTCAATTCATATGTCCACATATATCAAGGAAATCACTCAATCTCACAAAAGAGGTCACATGCATGCAATTGGTACCATAAACTTGCCCTTAATGTAAATCTCTACTAATGTAGGCGAGCTTGATCCAAAATCAATTAGGATTTTTTCATGGTTGTAATGTGGGCTAAGGGACGGGTAGGATGTATTTAGGAATAGTGACTCAACCCCTAAGCACTTTAACACATCACACGAACACTTTTCAGCATAAATTCTTCAACCCACTTCTCATTTATACACAATGCCATCCCACATATACACTTTTTTTCTTTAAGCACTCTATTAATTTATTCCCACTAGCTAGACCAAAATTCTTAGCTCCAAAATTTTCACTCAATTTCTGCTAGTGGTGTATTTATTTACAACATAAGTGCATCTTTCATCCTTTTATTGGTTCCACTCAAAAGTCACCCCACACTTATTTCCTTCTTACTTCTTTCAGCGCTCTTCTCACAATTAAAGTGCTTTAAGAGGTAAAAGGATCAAAACAATGTCAATTAAGAACAAAAGGGTATAGGCTTGTAATGCGGGTGCCAAACTAAAAGTCTGAAGGCTCAAAAGGGTTAACTAGGGACAAATTTTATTTTTTAATAAGCAATTAAGCTCAAAAAGGTCAAAGAAATCCTAATCATCATTTTTCAAACCGAGCATCACCTCAAATTTTGCTTCAACTCACATACCGGGCAAGTTCTTGACACAAGTACAATACATGGACTACACAAATACTCACCACACATGGCATATAACTCATTCCAGATCAGCTCATCAAGACACTCCATTACGAGCATTCAATTCAGTACAAACATACAAATTAAGGCACTTTCAGTGAGATTCAACAATTAAGACTAAACGCATTACACTCTAGGGTCTATTGTGTTCAGGTGTGTCAACGCTATGGGTTCACTTTTCTATAGCTTATAACTTCTTATTTTAGTCTACCTATCAAAAAAAATGAAAACAGAAATTAAAAACTACATATGCCCGGTTCAAGATAAACCCTTGGAAAAGAACCGTGGCTTAAAGAAAAACCAAAGGGGATTTGTTATACTACCTAAAAATAATAAAAAACATAAAAACAAAAATCTTTTTGTTGTTTTCAATAAGCTCAGTCCCTCAAGAACTCCTATCTAAAAGAATCCGTCATCGGGCCGCCCAAATATAACTATTAAAAAAAAGTTATATGTTTAAGAACAATTACTCCAACAATACTACAATTACTAACAATACTAAATCACCAAAACATTTAAAAACAAAAGTGAAATAATCACGCAATTCCAAAATATTATATATTGTACCACACCACCAAAACATTCCAACAATCCAAAACAATTTAAACAACCTAAAAATCATTAATAATTACTAATAATTACTACCATCCTTCCACCCCACACTTAAAGCGAGACATGTTCCCATGTCTTTCATTATAAATAAGAGATGAAGCAGAAGTACTTCCCTGAGGAGTCACTCTTGATCGGACACAGTTTCGGGATTCACATTGCACGCACGCCCCAAAGCTCGCAGCCAACCCATGAACTTCTTTTCTGACTTGACTTGTCGGTCAGCTATTGTGTCCACACGAGTGTTCAAATCATGCATAGAAGTGCGTATATCAGCCACCTCTTGTTCCAATGTGGTGGATCGGGATACTCTAGCACTTCTTGAAGAGGATGTTACGCGTGATAGTGCTGCAGCTGATCTTCTAGGTGCTTGAGTCAGTGCTTCTCCCTCCACATCCATATGCTCTTCCTCCTCCGAAGCGTTCGAACAACTTTCATTCTCTCTACCTATCTCTGCTGCTAGGGTTGCCTCCATGGTGTTCGGGCCAGGTCTTATCTTGTGGCTTTTTATTACCAGCCCATCCACATGAATGTTTTCAGGCACCTGCACATTCCTGCAAAGTCTAGTCACCAAAGAAGGGAAAAAGAAACCATACTAGTGTTGGGGACATCTGATGAACATCTCGTCATGTATCACTCTAGCCATGTCGAAGGGAAGGCCCTTGATGAACAAAATCAACGCAGCCCGGGGTCCATTCACCTCTGTAGTATTTGTAGAGGGAATAAGTCGACTGTTGATCATGTACAACCAGCACTTCGCCTCTTGAGTTAAGACGGCTGAATGGAACTTCTCCCCAAATTCTAGCCATTCTACCATTTTCCCTGGTTCACAAATTTCATCAAAGAAGCGCTCCCACTTGGCATCGGTTGGATGGCTCCCATATTCATAGAAGTCCGAGTTCTCAGGCAGAGGGCCGGGCAGTTGATAAGCTGCGCGTATCGCCTCAATGGAGGCATCTACCTCCTTCTGGTGCACTGTGACCACCTGGTGGACGTGCTCGGGTAGATTGGCATAGAATTCTCGTACCACCATTTCATTAGCCTCCCCTGGCTCGTCAATGAAAGCTTGCAACCCCCGCTCCATCAACTCATTGAACATGTGGGGGCATCGTTCCTTGACCTTGTTGATGTTGATGCCCCTTTCTGTAATTGCCTTCTTAACCGCCTTTGCTATAAAATGGTTATGAGCCTCAAGGGAGACAAATTTGGTGCTGTCATAAGAGCGCGCTGGAGCAGCCCTTTGGCGGCTTGATGATGGACCTGTGGCTTGGCGCTTTTTCATTGGTGCCATAATACCTGCAAAACGTGGACATATTAACTCAGCCCAACAAAACTATTATGACTTGCTGCGGTTACTCAGACTTCACACGCAAAATTGGTCATAACTACATAATCATGCTCATTGAGGCTTTTCCACAAATACCTTGTGGGCAGTAGGCTCTCACAGCTTTTTTCTAATGGTCTTGCAACAATGGCTTCCCACAAAAGTTCATTCATCTCCCAATTCAAGTACTACGCACCCCACACTTACAACAAACTAACCCCACAATACATTTTACCAAGTTTGAAACCCAAATAACAAGATACAACTATATTAATAGCTTAACATTCAACAAGAAACTTAAAATCTGAAAATAGCAAGAGAAAATCATAAAACTAAAGAAAACTAAAACTAGGGTTCATACCTTGTTAGAATTCGTGAGGTGGGGTGAAACTGCTAATAATTTTAGGGAAGAAACCCTAAGTATTTTGAGATATGAGATGAGTGCTTGAAGTTATGAAAGTTAGGTTTTTTTTTTTGGTTTGGAAGAGATGATTGTGTTTTGGGGGTTTTGGGTTTGGTTTTAATGGAAGGGGAAGAGATATTATCTATTTATCTTACTAAAATAAAAGAAACAACAAAATAAAACAAACACAAAACAGAACATAAAACGCCTGAAAAGTTCCAGTCTTATAGGATCGTCCAGGCGCGCGAACTATATAGTTCGCACGATATTTCGTGCGTTTAGTGCTCTCAAGCAGAATGGTGCGCGAACTATCGCGTGAACTATATAGTTCGCGCGATACTTCGCGCGTTTCAGTTACACCCATTTTTTTTAATAAATAACCCATAGCATCTGCCCTTGTTCACCTGCATTTATTAGTACATAAAAAAAATTATATATTCACAAATACCACAATAGTTGGGTTGCCTCCCAACCAGCGCCCTGTTTTACGTCGCGGCATGATGCCATATTGCATTAAACATCAGTTAAATCTACTGAGGTTTTGTGACGTTGAATGTCACCGCCCCAATAGTGTTTAATTCGTTGACCATTTACCAAGAAAGTACCACTTGAATTTGTGTCTCGTAATTCAACTGTTCCATGAGGAGTCACGCTTACTACAACGAATGGGCCTGCCCAACGAGACTTAAGCTTTCCTGGAAAATGCTTTAACCTTGAATTAAACAGAAGAACTTCTTGACCCGGCACAAACTCACGATGTTGGATGTGCTTATCATGCCACCTCTTGGTTCTTTCTTTATATATCTTGGCATTTTCATAAGCATGCAACCGGAACTCATCAAGTTCATTGAGTTGTAGCAGTCTTTTTTCACCGGCTAAGTCCATATCCATATTTAGCTTTTTGATTGCCCAATAATCTTTGTGTTCTAGCTCAACAGGAAAATGGCATGCCTTTCCATAAACCAGCCTGTATGGAGAAGTACCTATTGGAGTCTTGTATGCATTTCGGTAAGTCCACAATGCATCTTCTAATTTACCGGACCAGTCCTTCCTATTTGCGCTCACAGTTTTCTCCAAAATCTGTTTTACCTCCCTGTTTGACACTTTAACTTGACCACTCATTTGAGGGTGATATGCAGTAGCAACCTTGTGCCTCACACCATATTTTGCTAGGACATTTTTCAATAATTTGTTGCAAAAGTGTGTTCCTCCATCACTTATCAACACTCTTGGAGTTCCAAAGCGTGTGAAAATGTGCTTCTTTACGAAACTTACCACTACCTTCGCATCATTAGTAGGAAGAGCAATGGCCTCAACCCACTTAGACACATAATCAACTGCAACCAAAATATATCTGTGCCCATTAGAATATGGAAATGGTCCCATGAAATCTATTCCCCAGACATCAAAGAGTTCTACTGCCAGAATATTTTGTAAAGGCATCTCGTGCTTCTTCGTGATCGTTCCGGTTCTTTGGCACCTGTCACAATTTTTAACAAAAGCATGTGCATCTTTAAATAATTTTGGCCAGTAAAAACCTGATTGCAAAACCTTTTGTGCAGTTCTGTCTCCCCCATGATGACCTCCATAAAGAGAAGAATGACAGTCATGCAATATTGCATTCATCTCCTCCTCAGGGACACACCTTCTTACCAATTGATCTGCGCATTGCTTATATAGAAAAGGCTCGTCCCACATGTAGAATCTCACATCATGTAAGAACCTTCTTCTATGGTCAGCTGTGAATTCTGGTGGAGTCACCCCACTTGCAATGAAATTCACATAATCAGCATACCACGGGGTTTCATCCGAAGTGATGGCTAGCAAATGTTCGTTCAGGGAATGTTTCTTTGATTGATTCTCCTTCAGTGACATGGCCTCTATTTTCCAGCCTGGATAAATGATCTGCAACCTGATTCTCTGTTCCCTTTCGATCTCGAATCTCCAAATCAAATTCCTGCAAAAGAAGAACCCATCGAATTAACCTTGGCTTGGCATCTTTCTTTGCAAATAAATACCTTATAGCGGAGTGATCTGTGTAAACTATGACTTTTGTCCCCACTAGATAGGATCTAAACTTATCAAATGCCCATACTACTGCGAGCAACTCTTTTTCAGTAGCATTGTAATTCATTTGAGATGAATTAAGAGTTCTACTCGCATAGTGAATGGAACAAAACATTTTCTCCTTCCGCTGCCCCAAAACAGCTCCAATGGCTATATCATTTGCATCACACATCAACTCAAATGGAAGTTTCCAATCTGGAGAAATGATAATCGGTGCAGTAACTAATCTTCGTTTTAGCTCATCAAATGCTTTCAGACAAGCATCATCAAACTTGAAAGATGTATCTTTCTCAAGAAGCCTGCACAAAGGAGATGAGATTTTTGAAAAATCCTTGATGAAACGACGGCAAAAGCCCGCATGGCCTAAGAAACTGCGAATGCCTCTAACGAATGTTGGTGGAGGTAATCTTTCGATTACTTCCACCTTTGCTTTATCCACCCGCAATCCATTCTTGGACACTTTATGCCCTAAGACTATGCCTTCACGTACCATGAAATGGCATTTTTCTCAATTTAGTACCAAATTTGTTTCTTCACACCTAGCAAGGACCTTATCAAGATTCATTAAACATTCATCAAAAGAACATCCAAATACAGAAAAATCATCCATAAATACTTCCACAAATCTTTCAACCATATCAGTGAAAATAGCCATCATACACCTTTGAAAAGTCGCAGGTGCATTGCAAAGACCAAATGACATTCTTTTAAATGCATATGTCCCATAGGGGCATGTAAATGTGGTCTTTTCTTGGTCTTCTGGGGCTATAACAATTTGATTATATCCCGAGTAGCCATCCAAAAAACAGTAATATTCCTGCCCGGCTAATCTATCAAGCATTTGGTCAATGAAGGGAAGGGGAAAATGGTCTTTCCGGGTGGCATTATTCAATCTTCTATAATCTATGCAAATCCTCCACCCAGTAACAGTTCTAATGGGAATCAAATCATTATTTTCATTTGTTACTACGGTCATTCCTCCTTTCTTTGGAACACATTGGACTGGACTTACCCATTTGCTATCAGATATTGGAAATACAATACCTGCATCAAGCCATTTAATCACTTCTTTTCTTACCACCTCTTTCATGTTCGGATTTAGGCGGCGTTGTTGTTCTATGCTTGGCTTGTGCTCTTCCTCCATGAGAATTTTATGCATGCAAAAAGCTGGACTAATACCTCTTATGTCGGACATTGTCCACCCAATTGCTCTTTTATGCTCACGTAGTACTCTTAACAATTTCTCCTCCTGCAATTCAGACAAGTCAGCCGAAATAATAACAGGTAACAATTCAGAACTACCCAAATAAGCATAATGAAGATGAGAAGGTAAAGGCTTTAATTCCAATTTGGGAGCTTCTTCAACTGAGAGCTTCAGAGGAGGACCATCTGGCCTGTTCAAAGGTTCAAAGGGAACTAAACCTTTTATATATTAACATGTTGCATTCAAAATATGTTTCATCTCCTCAACCTCATCATTAATCTCCAAACTTTCAAACAGCACAATTGCTTTTTCTAAAGAATCCTGCAAATATACACTTGAGGTAACAAGTTGTTCATCAATCTCCATGACAGATATCATAGACAATTCTTCATACTGCCGAAGAAGTTGAATTGCTTTATATACATTAAAAACAGCTTCCTCGTTGTCAACTCTCATGATCATTTTTCCTTCTCTTACTTTAATTATAGCATCACCTGTAGCCAAGAGAGGTCTTCCTAATATAATAGGAACTTTTTTATCGGCTTGAAAATCCAAAATAATGAAATCAGCCGGGAAAATAAATTTCCCAATTTTCAGTAGCACATCCTCTATCACCCCTTCCGGGTAAGCTATGGACCTGTCTGCTAGTTGCAACATCACAGTGGTGGGGTTTGGAGCTCCCAAACACAATTGTTTGTACAAAGACAATGACATCAAATTTATGCTTGCTCCCAAATCACAAAGTGCATGGCCTACATCAACATTGCCTATTCTCACAGGGATAGTAAAGCTGCCAGGGTCCTTAAGCTTTTTAGGAAGCTTATTTTGGACCCTTGAAATGCACTCTTCAGTAAGTGCAACTGTTTCAAATTCAGTCAGTCTCCTCTTGTTAGCCACAATGTCTTTTATGTATTTGGCATATTTTGTAATATCACGCATCGCATCTACCAACGGAATATTCAACTGAATCTGACTCAACATAGAGAGAAATTTGTTAAACATGTGATCGTCATTCTTTTTCTGCAGCCTTTGTGGAAATGGTGGTGGTGGTCTTGGAATATTTACAGGTGCTGGAATTGTATCATCTTTCTTTTCCTCTTGTGCTTCTTTGGGAATTAATTCACCTTCAGGTATTTGCTTGTTCTTTTTCTTTTATGAAACTTCTTCTAACTCCCTTCCTGTTCTAAGTGTAATTGCACTCACTTGAGGATTTTTCTCTGTATCACCAGGAAGTGCCCCTACAAGTCTAGTATTTTGATTTGCAGCCAGTTGTCCCATTTGCCTTTCAAGATTTCTGAAGTCTGTTCTGAGTTGCTGATTGTCTTGCAACAATATTTTTAACAAATCATTTGTACTTTCTTCTGCTTGTTGTGGAGGCCTTTGAGGTTGATTAAAATTTCCTTGGGGTCTATATTGATTCTGATTTGATTGATTTCCACCCCAAGAGAAATTAGGATGATTCCTTCAATTTGCATTGTAAGTGTTCCCATATTGTGCCTGTTGGTTCATCGGCCCTCTGCTTTGTTGCCCCACATAATAAATAGATTCAGGATTCGTTGGGCACATGTCACTTGTGTGATTATCTCCACACATTTCACAACAAACTGACATTTGTTGAACCTGCTGCATTGGTTGTGATGGTCCCATTGTCATTCTGGTCATTTGATTTGCCAATTTTGCTAAATCTGCTCTCATGGCGGAAATGTCATCCAGTTCAAGTAACCCTGCTTTCTGTTTCATTGCTCTCCTTGGTTCTCCTTCACCTTGCCAATTATGATCATTAGCAGTAAAGTTATTTAGCAGAAGTTGTATTTCACTGTATGGTTTTGCCATGCAACTACCTCCACAAGCTGAATCAAGATTCATTTTGGAAGTTTCGTCCAATCCATCAACAAAAGTATGGCCTAGTACTTCATCAGTTTGACAATAATGAGGACAATCTCGAAGTAGTTTCTTGTATCTTTCCCAAGCTTGGCGAAGAGTTTCACCATCCCGTTGTTGAAACCCAAGAATCTGACTCCGCAAAAACTTTGTCTTTTTGGTGGGGAAAAACTTGATTAGGAATTTCTTTGCTAAATCATCCCAATTGCAACCATTCTCTAGCATCCCCCAATAATGAAAAGGGAAATAAGGTCAGCCTGACATAATCTTTGGAAACATTTGGATAATTATAAGTATCCGTTATTTCCAAAAAAATTTGAATGTGCCTTTGTGGGTATTCATGAGATAGACCAACATATTTCCCAGTGGACTGTATCAGCTGCACCATGTACTATTTAAGCTCAAAGTGGCCGGTGATTTCAGGCTTCACAATGGCCTGAGTCATATTAGCAAGGTTTGGCCTTGCTGCTTCTATCATCGCACGTTCTTGATTACCTGCCATCACTGTTGGCTGTGGTTGAACTTGAATGTCCAACTATCTTTCTGTTTTATTTCTAGCTTCCCACTCCTTCCTTGTTCTATGAATTGTTTGTTCAATTTCAGGATCAAAAGGTAAGAGGTTGTTTGTGCTTCTACTCCTCCGCATTCAAGAGAAGAGCCTGCGCAACACAAACAAAGTAGATGGAAAATTTAAGTTTTTATTAACAGCTAATAAAATCTTAAAACAGTCAAGTAGCTAATTTCAATTCCCCCGCAACGACGCCAAAAACTTGTTGTGACCAAAACACTCACGCAAGTGTACGCGATCGACAAGTAATATAATAGTAAGTAGAGTATCGTTCCCACGAGGAATTGTGATCAACTTCTCGACTGATGAAGACTCAAACAATTATCAATTCAAGCTAAATTATCACAAAATATATAAAGAACCAATTTACAATTTACTTAGTAATTAAACAATAATTCAATACAAAATTACTACACCAATTTACACAATATTTTGATAACAATTTTGGTAAAGATATTCCAGGGTCATGGACTTGCTAGAGATCATGCTACTATTTTAGCTTAAGATTGATTTATTGAATTATCCGGGTTATTGATTATAGGGTTAATAATATTCATAAGAATCTTTCGAGTTCTTATGCATCTATTCAAGTTAAATTAATACCTATATGTTTATGGTATTAATATTAACTCAAATGCATTTACAAATCCTATTTCTCAACCAAGCAAGGCAATTAAGTATAGTTCTATCTTAATTGTGAATCTTTCACCCGATGACCAGGATCCGGATATTGCTCTATTTGATTCTATATGCAATCAAGAATTTCCTTTTTTAAGTTTAACTCAAGATCTGTAAATAATATTTCACTGTTAGCTACGCAGTAAAATAATTAGAAGCAGAATCAAATAAACAATTCATAACAATAAATTCAAGATCTTCAATCTCAGCTTCAAATAACAAGATCATCTAACATCCATGACCCAAGAATACTAGAGTATTTAGCTACTCATAATCATACAAAAATCAACAATAAAAGTCTTAAACATAATATAAACAAACAAATAGAAGAAAGTTTAGAAAAACCCTTTGAATCCTTGCTCCAAGATGTTGTTCTTCTTCTCCTTTCTTAGCTCCAAGATGAAGCTCCTCAAAAAGTTCCTCTCTCTAAAACTCTTTCTCTAAAATCTCATCTTCTCCATAATGGAGTTCTTGCTTTATGTAAGTTGAGTGGGATTTAAGAAAGAATTCCGATTTTACCCCTAAATAAAGTCTTCTCCGGATAGGACCCGCGCGAACTATCGCGCGAAGTTTAAAAGTTCGCGCGATAGTTCTCGCGCTTCTCTTGGCTTCCAAGCAGAAACATTTGCGAACTATTGTGCGAAGTTTCAAACTTCGCGCGATAGTTCGCGCGCTGCAGTAGCTCAATTTTGTCCATTTTTTCCGTCTCGTCCTTGCACACACTCGACTCCTAGGGGTTGTTCTTGCTCATAAATCATTCCAATCTCCTCTTGAAAGCATCATTAGGCTTCTCATCCTGCAAGGTATACAACTTTTGAGTAGAGCCTGTTTTTCCATCAATTATCCATAATATGACATTGGAATATAATCAAGCAGAAGCATAAACAATAGCTAAATCACCCAGATTTTGCCTATTATCACTAAGCCAAAACTCACACTTGGAGAACTTTGCATAAAGCTTCTCCTCCCTCAATTTCTGCAACACAACTCTCAAATGCTCCGTGTGCTCCTCTTGACTACGCGAGTACACCAGGATATCATCAATGAATACTATAATGAACGAATCAAGATAAGGCCGAAACACGCTGTTCACCAAATGCATGAATGCTGCTGGGGCTTTGGTTAGCCCGAAAGACATCACAAGGAACTCATAATGACCATATCTGGTCTTGAAAGAAGTCTTAAGAATTTCTGAATCCCTGATCTTCAACTGGTGATAACCTGAACGGAGATCAATCTTGGAGAATACTCTCGCTCCCTGAAGCTGGTCAAATAAATCATCAATGCGAGGCAAAGGATACTTGTTCTTAATTGTTACTTTGTTCAATTGCCTATAATCAATGCACATTCTCATGGTGACATCCTTCTCCTTCACAAACAGAATGGGCGCACCCCAAGGTGACACACTAGGCTGAATGAACCCCTGATCTAGGAGTTCCTGAAGTTGCTCCTTCAATTCTTTCAACTCTTCTGGTGCCATACGATACGGCGGAATAGAAATGGACTGAGTGCCCGACACCAAGTCAATACCAAAATCAATATCCCTATCCGGTGGCATGCCTGACAGGTCTGGAGGAAACACATCGAAAAAATCCCTAACAACTGGGGCAGAATCAATACTGGGAGTCTCAGCTCCAACATCTCTCACAAACGCTAGATATGACAGGCAACCCTTCCCAACCATACGTTGGACCTTCAAGAAAGATATCACTCTACTAGGAACATAATCAGTCATACCACGCCACTCGATCCGCTGTACACCTGGCATAGCCAAAGTGACTGTCTTAGCATGATAGTCCAGAATAGCACGACACGGAGATAACCAATCCATGCCCAAAATGACATCAAAATCCACCATGCTCAATAGCAATAGATCCACTCGGGTCTCCAGACCCCCAATAGTCACCATACATGACCGGTACACACGGTCTACAACAATAGTATCGCCCACCGGGGTAGATACATGAACAGGTAAAGTAAGAAACTCATGGGGCATACCCAAATAACGAGCAAAGTATGATGACACATAATAAAAGGTGGAACCGGGATCAAATAACACAGAGGCATCTCTGTGGGAGACTGAAACAATACCTGTAATGACAGCATCTGAAGCAATGGTGTCTGGCCTGCCTAGAAGTGCATAGAAACGGGCCTGACCGCCCCCTGATCGACCTCCCCCTATGGGGAGACCCCTAGATGCCTGACCTCCACCCCTAGTTGGCTGGGTGGGTGGTGAAGTAACTAGAGCAGAAGTCGAGGGCTGACTCCTCTGCTGGGATGAACTGGCAACACGACGAGGACACTGCCTCCACACATGCCCAAACTCTCCATACTCAAAACAACTTCCGGGTGCTGGAGAAGGGGACTGAAGGGAACCCCTCGCACCGGAGTGACTAGCTGATGCACTTGGAGTAGAAGAACCCTAAGTCGACGGGGCACGAGATGAACTCTAAGCTGGGAGGGCACTGAGTGAAGGCTGGCCCTGCTGAGACCCATGATAACCACAACCTGAAGAAGCCTCGCGATACCCTGGACGGGCCGACTGAGTAGGCCTGAAGGAATGACCTCTACCATACTGGAACTAGCCCCTAGAAGGAGCACCACTGTAACTGCCCGATCCTCGAGGCCTCTTGGCCTCCCTCTCCTCTCGATCCTGATGGCAAACCATCTTAATCTCGCGAGCGATATCAACCATCTCCTCGAATGTAGCACCCAACACACTCTCTCTGGTCATAAGAATACGAAGATGATAGTTAAGTCCATCAACAAATCTCCTGATCCTCTCACGATCTGTTGGAACCATCCAAACAGCATGACGAGCCAAATCAGAAAACCTCGACTCATATTGTGACACAGTTATATCCCACTGTCGCAACCACTCAAACTGTCTACACAGCTCCTCTCTACGAGACTACGGTACATACTTCTCCAAGAAGAGAGTGGAGAACTCCTTCCAAGTGAGGGGCGCTGCTCCTACAGGTCTACGCCTCTCATACGCCTCCCACCAAGTGAAGGCAGCCCCAGAAAACTGAAAGGTGGTAAATGCCACACCACTGGACTCAAGAATCCCTGCTGTACAAAGCATCCACTGGCACTTATCTAGAAAACCTTGGGCATCCTCGCCCTCTGCTCTGCTGAATGTCGGAGGGTGGAGTCTACCAAACCTCTCAAGACGATGCTGCTCATCATCTAGCATAACTGGCACAACAAACTCCTGAGCTGGTGCAACCGGCTGGGCTGGAGGTGCCCCCGGTGTCTGAAGTCCCTGCATTACCTGCTCAAGGGTGAGAGCAGCGGGGGTCTGATTGCCTCTCCCGGCCTATGAAGTAGCTGCTGCTGTAGTGGCTGAAACTACCTGAGCTAGGCCAGTGCAAATTGATAAGATCTATGCCAAGGCCTCCTGAAGACCCGGAATCATGATGGGCGCAGCTGGTGCCTGATCTGGTGCTGCTGGAGCATCCATAGTTGGAGTCTGATCCGGAGCTAGGGCAGCTGGTGGATCTACAGGTGCTGACCTTGCTGCTCTGCCTCTGCCGCGACCACGACCGCGTCTACGGCCTCTGGTGGGCTTAGCTGGTGGCACTGATGGTCGTCCACCTCATCCGGTATCTCACGTCCTTACTATCGGTGAGAGAATGGAATATCAAAGTTTAGTACTCAGACCAACAAGTTCGCACGACAAGAATTTCAAGAATATGAAGTTTTTCCTAAGGATTCTGCAGCCTCTCGAGGATAAATACAGACGTCTCCATATCGATCCGCGAGACTCTACTAAACCTGCTCATGACTTATGAGACCTATGTAACCTAGGCTCTGATACTAACTTGTCATGACCCTGACCCCAAACCCAATCGTGATGGCGCCTCTCGTGAAGACAAGGCCAGCCAGACCAAAAGAGAACACCTCATTTAATCAATTAAATACCATAAATAGTTCTAAAACATGATATAATAGCCATAATTTGTAGAAATAACGATAACAACAGTAGAAACCATCCCGACATAGCCCAAACCGGGGTGTCACAAGTCATGAGCAACTAATAAATCCGGATACCAGTCTACTAGATACAAAATCCAATACAGAAGTTCAAGAACATAAAAATAGTAAGATAAGGGAGGCACGGGGGCTGCGGACGCCAACAGCTACCTCGTAGTCTCCAAAAAACACTGCCTGGACTAGGAGGATCATCACTCAGGAGCGGACTCTACGATGCCTGAATCTGCACACACGGTGCAGGGAGTAATGTGTGTACTCCGACTCAGTGAGTAATAATCATAAATAATGGTTGAAAGCAAGAAAACACGTAAAGGCATAAAACAATTCTATATTAAGTAGTAAGATCACTTAAAGCAATAAAACCATGAAGACGTCAAATGAAATTCCTTTAAACTAAGTAAAACAGGTAATTTAGCAGGAAAATAACAAGTAGAAATCCGCACCTCGGGCACAGTAACAATCACTCAGAACAGTATCAGCCCATCGGGCTCACTCTCAGTACAATATCAGCCCCTCGGCCTCACTCTCAAATCATGATGGGTACCCGCGCTCACTGTGGGGGTGCAGATTCCGAAGGGGCCCTTACGACCCAAACGCTACATCAAGCCACCTTGTGGCATCATCTCTCTGCACTCGGCCTCATATCACACGGCACTCGGCCTCACATGACTCAAGCCACCTCATGGCATATAAAGTATCTCAGTCCCTCGGCCTCATATCACTCGGCATATCCTCACATATGTCCCTCGGCCTCACTCAGTCCGAAAATCATCACAAGCCCCTCGGGCATTCGTAAAACAGTAGTTCTCAGCCCAAAACATCATTTAGAAATGTCATTTAAGTTTCAAATCTGTGTAAAAGTGGTTGAGTTCGTAAAATAGTAGATTCCAACAGGACTGAGTTCAAATAATAAGTCAAAACAGTGAGGAAACAGTGATAAAAATCCCCGAAGGATTCAAATAGTTGGCACGAAGCCCAAATATGGCAATCAGCCCAAATCATGATGATAACAAATAAGTTCAGTCAAATACGCGGTAAAATCATCGATCGAGACGGACCAAGTCGCAATCCCCAGTAGTAAAAGACCCCACACTCATCATCCAGCGCGTGTCTCAACTCAATATAGCACTACGATGTGCAATCCGGGGTTTCAAACCCTCAGGACATCATTTACAATCATTACTCACCTCGAACCGGCTACAACTCTAGCTCGCGACGCCTTTGCCCCTCGAATAGGCCTCCACGCGCGTCAAATCTATCCAAAATCAGAACGAATACATCACAATATGCTAAAGGAACAAAACCCAAGTGAAAACAACCGAAAAATATCGAAAATCCCGAAATTAGCAAAACCCGAGCCTCGGCTGCACTTCTCAAAACTCAGAAATTTTCACATCATTAGATTCATTATCACCCCACGAGTTCGTACATACCAAAAGTTCTCAATTCCGACCTCAAATGGTCCTTCAAATCCCAATTCAAAATTTCAGAATCCCAAGCTCTAGTTCTTCCATTTTTAGCTTAAGTTCCAAGAATTTCTAGGTTAACTTCACAATAGATTTGAGTTTTAGGTTCGAAAATCTTACCTCCAATCAATTCTCCTTGAATCCCTCTTTAATCACCTTCAAAAAGCTCTCAAAATACTCAGCTATGGAGGAAAAATGGCTCAAAATCGCGGATAAAATGACTTATAAATTTCCTGCCCAGGGGTTTTCGCATCTGCGATCCCACCACCGCTCCTGCAGTACCGCTTCTGTGGTAATTCCTCCGCATCTGCGGAAATCACTTAGGGGGCCAGGTTCCGCATCTGCGGTCCACGAGCCGCATCTGCGACTCCGCAGGTGCGGTCCATATGCCGCATCTGCGTCCCTGGCTATTCTTACCAAACCGCTTCTGCGGCTCTTCTTCCGCATATGCGGCACCGCACCTGCGGTCACCAATCCGCAGGTGCGGAAATACCAGAAGCAGCAACTTTTGAGATCTCTTAAGTCCAAAATCTTCCCGTTAACCATCCGAATTCACCCCGAGGCCCCTGGGAGCTCAACCAAAAGCACCAACATGACCCAATACCTTATTCAAACTTGTTCCAATCATCAAATCACCTCAAACAACATCAAATTAGCCAAAACACATCGGATTCAAGCATAGTTTTTGAGAAATCTTGCGAAATACGTTTTCGAACAAAAACCCAACCAAACCACGTCCGAATGACCTGAAATTTTGCACACACATCCCAAATGACACCGCGAAGCTACTGCAACTCTCGGAATTCCATTCCGACCCTCGGATCAAAATTTCACCTACCAACTGGAAATCGCCAAAATACTAACTTCGCCAATTCAAGCCTAATTCTACACCGGACCTCCAAAACCAATTCCGATCACACTCCTAAGTCATAAATCACCTCCCGAAGCTAAACGAACCATCAAAACTCACATCCGAGCCCTCTAACTTATAAGTCAACATCCGGTTGACTTTTCCAACTTAAACCTTCTTAAAAGAGACTAAGTGTCTCATTTCTTACCAAATCCACTCCGAACGCAAACTACTCAACACGATAACATAAAACACGAATAACGAAGCATAATAATGCAGAAATGGGGGAAATGGAGCGGTAACTCATGAGACAACTGGCCGGGTCGTCACACTTTTAAATAAGGGAATCCCTAGGCAGCTACTAGGTTATATCTTCTGGGTAAAAAAGTTTGGTTTGTTTATGCATATTCACTTAGAGATCCTGCTTTAGGACTTTAATTAATAAAGACCTTAATTGTGTTTGAGTCGTGCTGCTTGTATGTTTGTTTGAGGAGGAAACTATGAGCCTTTTAATTGCTCCCATTATGTGAAAGTCCTAAATATTTTGACTGTCGCCTTAGAATTTTCGCCTTTTAAAACCTTAGGGGTACGTCTAGAACCACCTATAGGTAGAAGTCCTAACACCCTCCAAGACTATTAAGAAGGGACAGGTAGAAGTACGCAATAGGAGTCAGTGACCAAACACTCGCTTTGTATGACAAATAAAGGGATGGGAAGGGTAGACATGGGATATGATGACTACGCGTTGATGTCACGTGTAGCCCATCATCGAAGAGTGTTTATCGGACATTGTGTGGGGTAATCCTATAGGACAAATAGCCTAGGACCCCTTTTTACCTAATCTCTTCTCTATTCAAAATTTTTGTCCTTTACAACTTGTTCCAACCTTTATCTTACTACTTGAACTATCCAACGTGCTTTATTTGCAACTTATTTGATTCAACTATTTATATGGACTAACTTGTAAATATAAGTTCGATCGGGACCCACAATTGTGGACCAAGAGGGGCGCCTAACACCTTCCCTTCGAGATTACCTCGAGCCCTTACCCTAATCTCTGATAATGCAAACCAACTCAAGAGTTAATCACTCTAGGTGCCCTAACGCACCATAATCTGTTAGGGGGTGACTCTTCAAATACCCAATTCCCAAAAGGAAATGAGTTATTACCCCTATAAATGTCGAAACTCGGACTTCTCCCCGTCAAAAGGGAAAAAAAAGGGGGCGACACCTTGTTGAATGACTTTGTTCTTATCATCTTCAGTATCAAATTTGAATATAAAATAGCCCTCATCGTGTAGGTACACTTGTGAAATATTAACAAAATTCCACACTCCATACACAAATTTAAGCATCTCCTTAAATGATGGTGATCCGCCTAGAACATACCCGATTAAAGCTGCCTTCCATTTCTGAGTTTGTTCATTCACCTCATTCAGATTCAACCAAACAATCTTTGTTCCTTCCTTCATTATCGGTGGATAGTATTCCAATTGAAGCCTTTGTTGTTGAGATCGATTTCCTTTGACTACCTCAGTCATCGTTGGAGTTTTTTGACTAGGGTTTCCTTTTTGCGTAGAGAATGTCAATTTCCTCGCCGCTGAATTAGCTTCTACTTCCGCTTGCTTTTGGATCTCCATTTCATTACACCTTGAAGTCTGCATCACCGTGGGAGCACTTCCCATTCCCGTCATCCATTAACCTAATTGAATTTGTCCTAATGTTCGAGGTTCTCCCGATTCTGGTGTTACTAATCTACTTCCTTCTTCCTGTTCCGGTATCATCGTCGGTGTCTTGCCTTTGTTTTTCCATCGACTCATGGCTTGAATGCGTACGTTAGCTAGCCCTACTTAATGTGCGCCTGCAGAGCCATTTACTCTTCATTGTTGCCATTTACTTTATTTTACTTATAAGTGGCCTAAAGCCAAAGTTTAATATGAAGCCTAATTTTTTGTAAAGATTATAACATATAGTTTTATTTGAAATCTATTCTTCTAGCTTTTTGAGATTCAAAGTTATTAATAATTTTTTTTTATAATCGATTTCTTCCAATAAATCCTTTTCAATTGATATATAGATAATTCATTTAATCTTTTCGGAGACATTATCGATCTTAGCTAAGATTTATTAATTTTAATTTGAAAAATTGTTTTTGCTTAGAGAATTGTTATAGGAACTGATAATACATTCTATAAAGGCGAAATACGTAAATGGCCCCTTTAAGTTGTCTGTAACAATCAGACGGACTAGTTAGCCCAACTCTCGTTAGCCCAACTCTAATAAGAGGCTATAAAGTGTATCTAATAAATACCGACCTAGTTAGCCCAACTCTCGTGTGATCTACTTGTTGTTGACATGTCAAATGAGCCAATCAAATAATGACACATGTAATTTGAAACAAAAAATTATCACATAAAATTAAAAAACCAGGAAAAAACTAAAAATGAATTTCCCTTTTTTTACAAAATGTTCATGGTCTTTCATGGAAAAGAACAGTTCATCCTCTACCCCACCCCCATTTTAATTTTTGATTTTTCTCCATTTCTTCTCTAAATATTTTTTTTCTACATGTTCCCAACAAGAGCTATGCTTTATCTTTAACATAAAGCCTAGAAATTTCCAATAGGCTTCTCTCATAATTCTTACATGTTTTTCTCTAACAAGTAAAATAAATTTTTGACACTGAACATTTAAGATGATAAAGATATATTAGACAGTGAACATTTACATGTTTTCAGGGTGCAAATCACTTGCAGGTGGCGGCGGAGAAAATTCCTGAGACGACGATGGCAGTGGCCGGAGGACTGACGGAAATAATAGAAAACAAAAAGAGAAACCCAATATATCTTCAATATCTATTTTGTTTCTTTTGAACCCGCCTCATCTGGGTTCTTCACTAATTAAGCAATATATTCTCCAATTTCAGTACAAATTGGAGCTTTAACAAATGGGCAGCATGATGAACTCGAACAAAATCACTTGTTTTTTCACTGATTATTGCTAGTCAACCTTGGGTTTTGCTAAGGAAGGTTTGTTGGTTGTATTGAAATTTTTTTTTTGGGGGGGGGAGGGGAAGGTGGAAACAATTTCGAAGAAAAAAAGCCGGGCCGGCAAAAGAGACAGTGAGTTCGGCGTCTGCTTTAGAAAAGAGAGTGATAGAGTGAGGGTGAAGAAAAATTAAATGTGGTGTGGGCCCCACTTAAAATAATTTAAACTGAAAATTAAAAACAAAACTGTAATAGAAGTCCTCACGCGCCCGATTTTAATTGAGACATAACTGAATTGCCATGTCAGCGCAAAATGTTTACAAGAAACACTTTATAGCCTCTTAAAGTGTCTAACTGAAAATGAGCTCAGTTAAGGTGACCGTCTGATCGTTGGGGACAACTTAAATGGGCCGTTTATGTATTTCGCTTTCTATAAACAATATAAATATTTGAAAAAGAATCAAGTCTTTGTATTTGATTAAGTATATAGTGTCTTCTGCTTATACTATTTTTTCTTGTCAAATCAATTTCAATTCAGACGGTAAAAAAATTATTCATACTTCCCATTTTTAAGTAAGTCAAACAGTCACTTTATTTACATATTTTAAAAAATTATTTTCTTTTATATGAAAAAATCTATTTTTGTACTAAAAACTCCAAATTTTATTTTATTAAATAATTATATTGTACCTATTATTTTTTAAAAATGGGCCCCCCAAATTTGGGGGCCCAAGGCACAAGCCTCATTAACTAGAGCATTAGAGCGGGTTCTAGAGCTGAGGGTCTATCGGAATAGCATCTCTGTTTTCACAAGGTAGGGGTAATTAAGGTCTGCGTACACTGGATTTGTTGTTGTTGTTGTTAGATTAAAGAAAACTCATCTAGATATTGGAAATAAATTCAAGATTTAAAAAATCTTAAACCAACTATATGTATTCAACGATATAATAAATTTACTGTGATATTCTTAAGTATTACTTTGACAATTATCAACTTGTAACTTTAGTGAGCATATATTAAAGCTCATTATTATAGGAAGAAGGTAATCCAATGCTAAGTTAGGTTTTCTATGTAAAAGCACTTATCAAATGCGGCTGTTAACAACTAGCAGTATAGACTTTTTGAGCTTTAATTTAACTAAATATTGTAGCGTTAGGCAGCAATTCATAATTTGTACGCTTGCAACCACAATTTAAGTTGAATGTCAAAGTTAAAAAGTAAAACCCATTTAGAATACGTACCAATACGTACCCTGTGTCTTAATTAGGGAACAACTTTTTAAAATGGTGCTTTCAAAGAAATAATATCTTTATATAGCCACTTTATTAGGACTTTCAAAGGGTCAAAATTAATTGTACTTCTCCCAAATTTGGGTGTCAGCATATATATGGTTAGAAACTTGAGATTGAGGCATAGAGATTTTAAAATTAGTTGATTGATCTTAGCTTACAAACCTCCCTTATATCTCTATATATATAAGCAAGAAAGTTACCATATATAGTTGACATTATGGTTAAGCCAAGTGGCAAATTAATAAATGTCAATAATATATGGTAATTTTATTCTATATTTGACTATTTTAGTTAAATATAAATAATATATATATATATATATATAATTAAAATATAATTTTGAATTTACAGATAAAGTTCTAAAATTTAAATTAAAATTAAAATTTTAATTTATCTTTTTTATCATGTTATCATACTTAATTCGGTTAATGATCATATGCAATCATGCTAGGAACTTTTGTTATTTTTTATAATTATTTAAATATTACTTCGCCTCTAGCAAAAAAATCTCGACATATAACTATACAACTCTTTCACATTTAAAATCCTATAAGTATAGTTCTTTGAAACACTGTAGCTAGATTTGAATAAAACGAAATTCTTTTAAAATAAATGTAATATATAGGGTACACGTCTATGTTTATCTAAATAACAAAAAAGAGTTTACAAAACCAAATAAAAGTTTACTTACATATATAATAAAGTAAACATACATGTTGGAGAAAGAAACATCACAAAATCGATCAATATAAGCTGAAACCCCTTCAGTTAGTTGTAGTCAAACCAATATTGCAAGGGTATAATATTTTTTTCGTTGAAGAATATTAGTTTTGAATCATTAGATTATGTGAAAGGTTTTTTTTTCAAACTCAACAAGGGATAAATTGGTTTCTAATTGATAGTTTCTACAACGACTTTTAAATGTAACAAAGAGTATATATAAAGAAAAAATTGGTATGACATGAATTTTTTTTTTTAAATGCAAACAAATTATTTCAAAAAATCTCTTTGCTTTTTTTAATTCAAATATAATAAAAAGAAAAGATATTTTTGAACATTAGTAGAGAGTTTTAAAATTATTATAATAGAAGTTATATCATAGATAAACTCAAAAAGCCGAAATCTTATGGAATATTTACATAATATCCGGTCATATTTATTGTTTACTTTTTATAGCTAATATAAATAGATGATATACCGACAACAAACGATTATACACATATTATATATGAATTATATATAAATTACACATCATTCAATTTTTTAATTTAAATGGTCGGGTGAGCACCTATTTAGGCTGATTAGATAAAGCCAAAATAAAAATATGAAATAATTTCAACCAAAGACTAAAAATATAATTAGGTTCATATGTACACAATTTTTATTAAAACTCACCCTTTTATTGTCACGACCAAGATTTCACACCCTCGGGAGTCGTGATGGCGCCTACTCGTAGAGGCTATGCAAGCCACTAAACATATAAAATTTCTAGCTCTTTCATTTTAAACCCTTTTTAACAATCTGAATTAATAGGTATCCAACATTTAGATATTAACGATAAATAAAATCAAGCAGAAAACTTAATCTAATATAATAACCAAGACCAGTACGATAATGACAACACACATCTCTACTCGGAATCCGGTGTCACAATATCACGGACGGACTAAGATTACTACAACAAATGTCTGAAAGAAATATAATCTGTCTCGAAATCTACTGAAAACAGACCACATAATAAAGTAGAAGAGAACGTCGGGCCTGCGGACTACCTCGGGATCTCTGGCTGGACTAAAGGCAGGCTCCCAAAGTGCTACTGTGCAAAAGCTGCTCCAAAATCTGCACATAGTGCAGAGTGTAGCATCAGCACAACCGACCACATGTGCCGGTAAGTGTCTGGCCTAACCTCGATGAGGTAGTGACGAGGCTAGGACCAGACTCCAGATAATCCTGTGCAGTTATATAATATATAGCGGAAAATAAACAGGAATAAACAATTAACATGGGATGGGGTACGTGCTACGGGGGAAATATCGAATCCAGCAGAAACTTAAGAGAAATATGAGAGAACAATTCAAGATTTGCAACAAAACCATAATAACACTATTGCGGCGCGCAACCCGATCCCTATCATTTAACACTGTTGCAGTGTGCAACCCGATCCATTTATATCACTATTGCAGCGTGCAACCCGATCCAATATAACATTGTTGTGGCGTGCAACCCGTTCCATATATAGTATTGTTGCGGCATGAAACCCGATGCAACATAACATGGTTGCGACGTGCAACCCATTCCATATATAGTATTGTTGCAGCGTGCAACCCGATCCAACATAACATTATTGCGGCGTACAACCCGTTCCATATATAGTATTGTTGCGACGTGCAACCCGATCCAACATAACATTTATATACCTTTAGCAACAACTATACCAAGAGTCCTGGCAAGGGATCAACAATAAGCTACACTATCCCGACAAGGGATTCGACAGTAAAAGTAAATACATCCCGGCAAGGGAGAAACAACTATAATCAATCTTAACCCAACTTCTACTCATCTCAGCTAACACCAATACTCAATCATAAGTAATTTCCACGAAAACAAACTTAATCCTTACTCAATATCGAGAATCATCAATTAAAGCATCCGTATTACTATTTAAGAACACAAAATAAATTGCAATTTAAGACTCACAGTCATGCTCGACACCAATGTATAGATACTCGTCACCATGCCTATACGTCATACTCAACAAGAAACAAATAGCAAATAGGACACAACTCCTAATCCCTCAAGCTAAGGTTAGACCGAACACTTACCTCGAACTTCCACGGCCAACTCAAGCCTCAAACACCGCCTTTCATTTTGAATTAGACTCCAAATCAATTGTATCTAGACATAATCGACTTAATACGCTAAACAATCCAAATCCAATGCTTAATTATAGTTTTCCCATCATTCTTCCCAAAAGGTCAAAAATTGACCCTAGGCCCACTTGGTCAAAACACGAGGTTCGGACCAAAATCCGATCACCCATTCACCCACGAGCCCGAATATATATTTTATTTTGAAATCCGACCCCAAAACGAGGTCAAATTCCCAAATAATCAAAAAGCCCTAACTCTACCCAAATCCCTAATTTTCTACCCTTAATCTCTTGTTTTAGGCCTAGAAATCTAGTGGGTGTTGATAAAAATGGAAGAAAACGAGCTTAGAATTACATACCTATGAAGCTATGGTGAAGTTCCTCTTCAAATATCGCCCAAGAGGTGTGGAGAAGATGAAGTTTTTGAAAAATGGTGGAATTCCCGTAATACATTCTGTTTTTGGAACTTAAAATAGCTGGGTGAATTTGCTCTATGCGTTCGCGACAGGCTCATCGCATTCGCGATGAGCTAGGGCTGAGAGACCTTTGCGTTCGCAGAAATGGGCTTGCATTCGCGGAGAACTAACTCCTCGAGCCTTCGCGTTCGCGTCCAAGTGGTCGCGTTCGCGTAGGTATAGTACCCCCCCCCTGCCCAGGCTCATAAGCCATCGCATTCGTGAAGGGTATCCCTCCTTAGCCTCATGTTCGCGTCACCAGCGTCGCGTTTGCGAAGAAGAAATTTGGCACCTAGGAGATTTGCCTTACGCGTTCGTGAGTATGCCCACGCGAATGCGAAGAGAAAAATCCCTGGGCACGGAACAGCAAAAACCTGCAACATTTATGAGTTCAAAAACCTTTCGAAACACACCCGAGCCCTCAGGGCTCCAAACTAAACATATGTACTAACTCAAAAATATCATATGAACTTATTTGTGCGATCAAATCGCCAAATTAACCCCTTAAACAAAAAATTAAACCTCAAAATCAATGAAATATTTCAAAACTTCTTAAAACATCAAATTTTGCATTTAAGGTCCGAATCACGTCAAACGGATTCCGTTTCTTACCAAACTTCACAGAATTATCTTAAATCATATATAAGACCGGTACCGGGCATCAGAACCAAAATACGGGGCTGATACCAACATGTTCTAATCAAAATTTCCAACTCCTTTAAACTATTTCAGAAAATAATTTTCTTTAAAAAATTTATTTCTCGGGCATGGGACCTCCGAATTCGATTCCGGACATATGCCCAAGTCCCATATTTTTCTACGGATCCTCTGGGACCGTCAAATCACGGGTCCGGGTCTGTTTACACAAAACGTTGACCGAAGTCAAATTAATTCATTTTATAGTAAAAATTTATCATTCTTCACAGATTTTCACATTTAGGCTTTCCGGCTACGCGTCCGGACTGGACACGCAAATTGAGGTGATGTTAAAGGAGGTTTTTAAGGTCTCGGAATGTAGAATTCAATTTAAAAACAAGTGATGACTCCACATTTATAGTGAAATAAATTAATTTTTTGTAACAACAGAAATAATTATATAAAAAATAAGATAAAAGAAAATAAATATTGAGAAAAATATTAGAAAGATCTAAAAACGAGAAATAAAATATGACAACAAATTTCTTCTTATATTTCATCTTTGTTGAGTATAAAAAATTTGAAAGTTAATCTCATCGATTTCAAATATATTTTTTTCAACTCAAATAAATAGATTATAAGATAAGGATATCTTCGAATGTTTTTAAAAGTTTACATTATGTGTCGTTTTTAAAAAATCACTATTACTAACAAACTGATATGATATTCGAATTTGGATTGGAATGCACTTTGAGTAGTTTTCATTGAGGTTAAACCAAGTATGATATCGAAAAATAAACTGCTTGACAATTTTAAGACAATATATGCAATGTTTTATAATAATAATCAACTAATTTAACATTTACTGATTCAAAGAATTTCTTTTTGTATATGTAGGGTATAAAAATTCATATTCTGGGGCTAAAGATATCGATAAACGTAAAGTAGAGTCATGCTAAAATAAATCCGACCAAAAAATTATTTATATTTTTAGATAGCCGATTAAAGTGAATTTTATATTAAGGATAATATCTTCACTTGCATCATTATAAAGATAATAATTATTATTATTATTATAATATATATATATATATATATATATATATATATATATATATATAAAGTTTTAGAAATTGAAATTTCAAAATAGAAATATTTTTTGAAAGATAAAATCATACCAAATAAGAGTTCAAGTCGTAATATAAGAGTCACATCGTAATCAAAGAACCGTTTATATCCTGTCAACCTTTGTGATTTGCCATAAATATGAGTTATTATTTCACTTTTTGGCTATTTTAGGTTCCAATGACACCTATGAGAATAGTGCAAAAATAAAATTATCACTACGAGAATTGAGAAAAAGTTTATCTTTTTTATGTAGTATTTCTTAATTAATATCTGACGATTATCTATAATTATTTAGAAAGTTTAAATGTTAAGGTTATCTACATATAATTCAAATAACTCAGATATTTAACATGGTTAATGTCAAATATCAAAATGGAGTAAAGAAAATTCATTAGCTAATTTTTTTTAAAATATTTTTAGATAGCCAACTAAAATGAGTTTTGAATTAAGAATAATATTTTCAATTACATTATTATAAAATAATTATTATTGAAAAATAATGTTTTAGAAACTGCAATTTTAAGAAAGAAATATTTTTTAAGAGATATCAACACACCAAATAAGAGTTCAAGTAGTAGTAAAAGAGTTAAGTCTTATCTAAAGAGTCATTCATTGTCTCAACATTTGATTGTTTTGCCATAAATATGAGTTATTATTTTACTTCCTGACTATTTTTAGGATCCAATGACACCGACAAGAATTGTATCAAAAAAGAAAAATAGAATATTTGTTAACTTTTTTCATGTAGTTAATATCCAATGATTATCTATATTTACTGAGAAAATGTAAATTTTAAAATTATTTACATACAATCCAAATAACTTAAATATTTGATATGATTAGTGTTTGCGCATCCGTGCGGGCACTACTACTAATATACAAAATATCATAAATCCACTTTCCCATTTACAAATTTTGTTAGTTTAAATAAGAAAGTTTTAGTATAGACAGGAGCAAAGCTGGAAGAGCAACTTAGGCTAGTATAGACATTGAATACTGAGGATCCATTCTCTAGCAATTCAATTAAAAGGTTTATCATTAGAAATAAAAAAAAATTAAAAAACAAAGTTACTAAAAGGCGAAATGACTTCCTGGCCACTTAAACTTGCATCAGTTTATAAAGCCGATATATGGACTCTTGGGTTTCCCATTTGAATACTTTTACTTGAGAAAATGGCTACTAATAAGCACTTGTGATGGTGCGTGTTGTTCAGTTGCTGCTGACATGGATTTTATTTAATATTTTGTATAGCCACATCATCTATTCATTCACATTTTGTTGACACCTGGACGTTCAAGGTCCCACTTTTTTTTTTATCAAATTAAATTTTTCTACACATATCCCTTCCACTCCCTCAGAACCCGCCGGAAAAAACCTTATCGAACTAGGAATCAATTTGAAAAACTTTAGATTTTATCATCGGCAACGGCTCCGACGATTCTCTGTTTTTTTATCCTATCCAATACCTTTCACTTTCATTGTTTATCATCTTCTCACCAAGAAAATATAAACCATTTGCAAAAGCTTTTACCACAAAAAATTACAAGGAAAATATCACCAAAACTAAAAGACTAAAATTACCATCTCAAAATATCAAAGAGAAAAATCATGAAGCAGTGAACAACTTTTATCATGATTGAAATCTGTCACGACCCGGATTTCCCACCCTCGGGAGTCGTGATGGCGCCTACTGATGTGAGTTAGGCAAGCCAATTATTAAACCATCTACTTTTTTACCAATTTTATTCTCTTTAACAATTACGAAGGAATAACATTTAAATAACGGAATATAACATAAGCGGAAGAAAACAATAAGCCATCTGAACATAAATATCTATTACAACCGTTTGGGTCTCGACTACCCAGAGCTGGTATCACATTTTCACAGATGGTCTAAGAATACTACATATAAAGGTCTGAAAGAAATAATACAACACTGTCTCTGGAAATACATGTAAGAAACAGGAAAGTAGATAGAACGAGATGCCAAGGTCTACGGACGCCTGCAGGGCTACCTCGGGTTGCCTGATGAACAAGAATCAGCAATCTCACTGCGGTCCGAAGTCTACAACAGTGGGGTCTACTCAAAAGAGTGCAGAGTGTAGTATCAACACAACCTACCTCATGTGCTGCTAAGTGCCTAGCCTAACCTCGGTCAAGTAGTGACGAGGTTAGGACCAGACTACCAAATAAACCTGTGCAGTTATATAATATACATCGGAAAGTAAAACAGGAATAAGCAAGTAAAGATGGGAGGGGGAAACATGTTGCGGGGGTATACCAGTAATAACAGTAAATCCAGAGTAACAGTCTAAGGGCAGCTTAGGATTTAAAGCGAACAAAAGAAACTGATATCCAAAATAAACACACTTGTATCAATAATTGTTGCAGCGCGCAACCCGATCCCAAAATATAACGACAATGTAGCGGTATGCAACCCAATCCACATCATTTATCATTGCTGCGGCGTGCAACCCGATCCACATATAATATTGTTGCGGCGTGCAACCCGATCCACATATAATAGTATTGCGGCGTGCAACCCGATCCACATATAATATTATTGCGGCGTGCAACCCGATCCACATATAATATTGTTGTGACGTGCAACCCGATCCACATATAATATTGACAACAATAATAACAAGAGTCCGACAAGGGATCAATAAGGTCTACACTATCCCGGCAAGGGATTCGACAACATAAGTAATACGTCCCGGCAAGGGAGAAACAGCTATAACCAAACTTGTTACAACACCTAACTACCTCAGCTACAACCAAACTTGTTCCAACATCTAACTACCACAACTATAACCATAATCATTACCCAACACAAAGAATCATTAACCTAAGCATCCGTAATATCAATTAAGAATACAATGCAAGGGAACCACAACTCAACAATAGCCCGGCAAGGTGCAACATAATGATCTCTTCTCTTTCTCACTTTTACTTCACAATTCACTTCACAACTCGATCCGATGCTCTAGAGTTTCAATTATTACTTATACTTTCAAAATTCTTTTTACAACTGGAGCCGACGCTCTTCAATGTTCATAGGTCACAATTCTTCCACAACTTTACACCACAAATAGAAATCTTCACCAAGGCATGAATAATACAACAAAATCATGAAAATCACAATATAAGACTCACGGTCATGCTTGATACCAACGTATAGAAACTCGTCACCATGCATATACGTTGTACTCAACAAGAAGCAAATAGCAAATAGGACACAACTCCTAATCCCTCAAGCTAAGGTTAGACCAAATACTTACCTCGAACTTCCACGACCACTCAAGCCTCAAACACCGCTTTCCCTTTCAAATTTGGCTCCAAATCAATCGTATCTATACATAATCGACTTAATAACATCAATAAATGCTAAACAATACAATTCCAATACTTAATTATAGCTTTCCCATCATTCTTCCCAAAAATCCAAAAATTAACCCCCGGCCCGCTTGGTCAAAACACGATGTTCGGACCAAAACTCGATCACCCATTCACCCACAAGCCCAAATATATAATTTGTTTTGAAATTCGATCCCAAAACGAGGTCAAATTCCCAAATAATCAAAAAGCCCTAACTCTGCCCATATCCCTAATTTTCTACCCTTAATCTCTTGTTTTAGGCCTAGAAATCTAGAGGGTGTTGATAAAAATGGAAGAAAACGAGCTTAGGATTACATACCTATGAAGCTATGGTGAAGTTCCTCTTCAAATATCGCCCAAGAGGTGTGGAGAAGATGAAGTTTATGAAAAATAATGAAAATCCTGTAATGTGTTCTGTTTTTTGGAACTTAAAATAACTGGGCGAAATTACTCATCGCGTTCGCGATGGGTTAGGCCTGCTAGGCCTTCGCGTTCGCGGAATACGGCTTGTGTTCGCGGAGAAATGACCTCTCGAGCCTTCGCGTTCGCGTCCATGTGGTCGCGTTCGCGTACGTTTAATGCCCCACCCCCTTCCCGGGCTAAATTAGCATTCTCATTCGCGAAAGGAATTCACGAACATGTTCTAATCAAAATTCATTTCAAATTCCTTTAATCAATTTCAGAAAATAATTTTCTTTAAAAATTTATTTCTCGGGCTTGGGACCTCGGAATTCGAATCTGGGCATACGCTCAAGTCCCATATTTTTCTACGGACCCTCCGGGACCGTCACATCACGGGTCCGGGTCCGTTTATCCAAAACGTTGACCGAAGTCAAATTAACTCATTTTATAGTCAAAACTTATCATTTTTCATAGATTTTCATATTTAGGCTTTCCGGCTACGTGTCCGAACTGCGCATGCAAATCGAGGTGATGCTAAATGAGGTTTTCAAGGCTTCGGAACACAGAATTCAATTTAAAAGCAAGGTCATCACAAAATCAGACCCAACTTTTCCCAACAAATCAACAAATAATTTCAACAAATCAAAGCAGCGACCATGATCGAAATCAGACCCATTTTTCCCCAACAAATCAGAAGATAATTTCAGCACGACGTACATATATATAGGTGTAATCAACGGAGCACGACGTACAATAATTCAAAGCCAAGTCAACGACCATGTGAAGCTCAACGTCGGAGGCAAGCTCTTTGAAACAACAGTATCAGCTCTTCGCTCTGGTGGACCCGATTCTCTCTTATCCGCCTTATCAAACCGGAATTCCGACGAACCAGAACAAATCAGAAAATAATTTCAACACGACGTACATATATATTGGAGTGTGATTGATAGTGAAAAATTGAAGAATAAACAAATATGACGGTTTAATATGAAGCTTTGGAGTGTGATTTATCAAAATTTTTATTATAGGCTTAATTGGGAATAAAGGAGGAAGAAAAGAAATGGAGGGATGAGGGATTACAGGAGTAGCGACAATGAGTGACGAAAAGGGAGGGGCAGGGGTAAGGGTACATGGAGGAATAAATAGAGGTGGATCTTTTTTTTAAAATTTTTTATCGTATTCATGCGCTTTATACACGTGATTAACACGTAATTGACCACATCAGCTTTAATAATGCCACATAAGCATAGTCAACGGTCAAAAGTGTTTATTAGTATCTATTTTCTCAAGGTGTTCAAATGGGAAACCCAAAAGTTCATATATCGCCTTTACAAACTGATGCAAGTTTAAGTGGCCCGGAAGCCATTTCGCCTTACTAAAACAATGGTAGAGAATAGTGGTTTTCTTTATGACAAATCATAAACTCCTAAAGAAGACATCATAACAGAGCTGATCCATAACTTGCCATTTTCCTCCTCATGAACTTCACTAATAAACCTCAACGTCTCGCCTTCAACATCTTCTAAAACCTCCAAAATTCGCCCATCCTCACTTAACTTAATTGCAGTAGCCTGTGGCTGCCCTCCGACTAACAAATTGTGCAGTTGCTGGAAATTGAATTCCCCTAACAATGTCTTCCCGAGCCACGAATCGGATATAATTAATCGTGCAAGAGGTGATGCTTTTGCATGCAAAGCAACCCAAAATTCCCCTCTTGAATTTATTCTAACATTGTCTGGAAATCCTGGCAACTCAGCAAATATATCATGGTTTCCTGCATTAGGACCTTTAAGCCAATACCTTAGTATTCTACATGCAGAAGTTTCAGCTACTAGTAGAAAATACCCGTCTTTGCTTAAGGCTACACCATTTGCAAAAGCTAGGCCTCCTAGTACAACTGTTACTTCTTTTGTTGGTTTATTATATTTCATCAGCCTGCCTGTCTTATCTCCACTTGCAGTCGCAGCAACAAATTGCCTACATATATACAACATGAAAATAAGATACTCGTGCGAGAATCCTTAATTATGAAAAGAGCATCTCAGCGTGTTCATGCAAGATCCGGAGAAAGGCCATATCCTAAGGGGTGTGAAAATTCCTTAATTATGGGCGAAATGATATTCTGGTTGGAGTTGAAAAAAAAGTAGTTGAAGTTGAGATTATAATGTTATTCTAGTATATGCATACAAAATGTATTAATGTTGCATATGAGAAGAATCTTTTTGTTTACCGTCTTATCTATTTTATTCTCATAAGAAAACACTTTTAGTTCAGTTCAATAAAATATGAGTCTCCAAAACCAGATGTCGTAGATTCAAATCCTACCGTGCGTGATGCTTTTCTTCTTAGATCGAATTAGAATAAAATAGAATATTCATTCCGTGTACTTTCACAACAATCGAAATTTGACCTAATTTATCTATGAATTACAGAAACGAGGAGGTCAATGGTAATTAATCTAAAGGTCTAATTGATCAACACACTTATATTGTAAATATGCAGTTATGAATAAAAAGAATTAATTACCTGCGCTGGTAGATTGTGCTTGTATCCGTGAAGTAAATAACATCGTCGTGGTCATCAATATCCAGATCATTTGTGAAGAGAAGAGGTTGGCCTTCAAAATCTTGGACAAGTGGGGTAGCCAATCCACCAGTAGGTCCCACAACATGGAGTCCAAAGTAGGCATCAGCAATGTAGAGATCCCCAGTTTTATGATCAAATCGTAAGCCCAGTGGTCTTCCACATACATGCTCCATTTCAGGAGCAGATGGCCTGCTACAATTCTCCCTTTAACATAACAAAAGTTTTATCAGAATTTTTCAGCTTGAGAAATCCGCGGACATCTATATATGGAAATAACAGGAAAATCCAGATTCACGAAGCTAATTACGTTCAAAAAACCAGAATCTTGTTTTATTGAAAGTACTCTATTTGTGAACAGTAATAAGTTAAAGATTAATGGAATTCACGATAGATCATTGAAAAAGTGGTTTTTCAGTATTTGTGGGACATCTTGTGAAAGAGTCAGAAGTTGACTTTTAAGCTTGTGGGTACAACGTGATAGAGATTGTTATATTTAATATAGTAAAAGTTGGTTTCATTACCCCTCGTCTTATTTAACTGTGTTAGAACCTCTTAAGCAAAAATAGGCATTATTTCGGGACATGCCAAACAAGGAAATTAAGGTGGAACATTCTAACTGAGAAGGAGAGGATATATGGAAAATATATTGTGCGCAAAAAGCATAACTATATATACTATTTCCTCTGTCAATTTAGATGAGGTAGTTTGACTCGGCACAAAGCTTAAAAAAAAAAAATACTTTTACAATTTGTGGTCTTAAAAGGTTAAGGGATAAAAGCTTTGCGGGGTCATAACATTTATGTGGTTATAAAAATTTTCTCATTAAGGATAAAATAAAAAGTTTAAAGTTGACTTATTTCCAAAATAGAAATGTGTCATTTATTTTAGTTGAAACATTAACTAATAGTGAGTCGCTTTGACCACTGCATTGCATTCGTAGATGAATATAAAAGCTTCTTGGAGCTTATTGACTTATCCTAGAATCCTAGTTATTTTGAAGGCCAAATATTAAGTACATGAAATTAAAAGTTATACTTGGACTGCTTCAGAGGAGCACTGATGCACCGGTGAGGAGGTGTGAGCGACTGGCTGTAGTGGGCACGCGGAGAGGTAGAGGACGACCTAAGAAGTATTGGGGAGAGGTGATCAGAGAGGACATGGCGCGACTTAGGATTACTGAGGACATGGCCCTTGACAGGGAATTATGGAGGTCGAGTATTAAGGTTGTAGGTTAGGGGAGAGTTGTAAATATTTCTACAGCACAATAGAGTGAGACTAGCCAGTTAGGAGTTAGACTAAGAATGTCATTGGTCGTCTATTGATGCAGGGCTTTACCTGCTAGTTTTACTATACCAGTCATCTTTTTCGTATTTCGTATTCTGTATTTCAATATCTCTTGTATTGCTATTGCTGTTATTTTATTATGCATTTTTATGGTACTAATATATCGGCTCCTGTTGCTTTTTGAGCCGAGGGTCTCCTGGAAACAGCCTCTCTACCCTTCGGGGTAGGGATAAGGTCTACGTACATATTACCCTCCCCAGACCCCATTTGTGGGATTATACTGGATCGTTGTTGTTGTTGTTGTACTTGGACTGCTTCACGTAACAAAAAAGTACTCATATATAGAGTATGTTTTAGCATAGAGAGGAAAATGCAATACCCTCTGCCCAATTTGTATCTCAAACTTGCTAGGGATTATCGAACTGATCAAGCAGGGAATCGCTTGGTTCAAATTTTACTGGCACAAAGAAAAGAGTAGAAACTCAAATGCAACAGTAAATTAAAGGGCGTTATGCGTACCTTTGGGAAGAGGTGACTGCAAAGTCAACCCAAGTCTGAGAATGTGGTTGCCACTTAAGAATGCGGCCATCGGCAACACCAGTATAGGGTCCTTCACCATTTGGATCAAAAGCAACACTTTCTGCTCCAAATGCTCCTTTCAATTGGATTAACTCGGCTTTAGAGAGGACATCTTTGGACCCTGGTATAGGAGCTGGTTTAATCACATTATTCTCATCATCAGAGTCGGAGGCCAAGATTGCAGAGACAAGTATAAGTGCTATAGCACTCAACATGAGGAACTTTGAGGCATTCATTATTGTCATGTAGTTTTGGTTATTACAAATGCACAAGGTATATATGTTATAGTTCGTTCCACTTCATTTGTGGAATATATATTTGCCTTCTGCCTGTAATTGGGCCATTCGTGGATTGTCTTGCATTACAATTAAAGTCGTACCAAAGAATGGTATGAAAGAAAGTACAAAAAGGATAATTCGGTACACAAATCATCTCGTATTCATGCAAGATCTGGGAAGGACCTCACCTCAAGAGGTGTAATGTAAACACCCTACCCTAATGCAAGCATTAGAGTTGTTTCTCGGCTCGAACACATGACCTATAAATCATACGGAGATATTTTTATCGTTGTTCAAAGGCTCCTTCTTATGAAAAAAGTCAACTTCTAAATTATAGATACTGGTATACTGTAATGGGCAAAAGTCAACTTCTAGAAATTCAAACTGGTCAAGAAGAGAGGGAAGAAAATTGAGAAAGAAGCAATTAACAATTAACGAGCCATTTATTATTTGGACAACCACTTTTTAGGTTCTGTCCACTTAATCTTTTTCACTTTTGACCAAAATAAATGGCTGGAAAAAGAGATTAAATTAAAATAATCTAAGTTTAGAAAGTCGTCATTTTTTTTAATAGACTAAAGAGATAATATCACAGAAAATAGAACGATAATCTTTCCATATGAACAAAACTAGAGGAAAAGATTAAGTGATCTTTACCCAAATAGTTGACCAAATTCACCGTGTACTTTTTCTAGCCCGTATACATAAATTATACACTAACTATACATGGTTATACACATATTGTGTGTATGTGTATATATAAATATGAATAAAATATTGGATTACAAAAATAACCTTTTAATATTAAGCATAATAACTCACAATAAAAGGACATAATCGAAATTCTACACATTAGCCTTGTAATCCTATTAGTTTTAGGACAAAATACTACACGTTAGGATTCCTACATGATTACTTTTAGGAATCCTATTATTATAATTATTTTCGGATATAGATATATAATACTACATGTTAGCATGTAAACCTAATAATATTAGAAACATATTAAATTTTCTATTGGTATAATTACTTTCGGGATATAGACATATTTTTAGCCATGTAATCCTATTACTTATAGGATATACTTCTTTAAAAATTTCTATTAGTAATTTAATTTGAAAATGTATTATATTGTCCAAATGCATTTAGAAATAGGAGAGCAAATATTATTATAAAAGCACAAATATAATATTGATAGACCAAAATAGCCCTAAAATATTAAACAGAAGAACTCATAAGGAAAAGACATAATTGTAATAACTTTTTTTTAACTACAATAACTTCTATGTTAATTTTCTTAATATTTAAGATTTTAAAATTAATACAACTTTGTCTATTGAATTCTTATAGAAATACGTAGGAAGGTTTAATAAAATTAATTTCATAAGAATCCTCCATACTGGTAACATATTATCACTCTATATTATTTAATACCAAGAAAAAAAAAGTAATACTAAACAGACTGCATAAAGCATTGAATTGAGAAAAAAATATCCACGATAATATATTATATTTGAATTGCTTTCATACTCAAATAATATTTTTTTATTATTAATTTTTTGTGTAATATAAAAATATACACAATTATTAAATAACAACTAAGCAAAATTTTAAGAATATTATGTGTGAGAAAAGAAAGAAAAAGGTTGGTAAGAGCCAACACCACTAATAATTTTGCAAACATAAAGATCTAAAAGTGAAATATCAGATCGATCTTCTTACTCTTTGAAAATAAAATTTATGGTTGATAAAATTATAATTATGGTTAAATATTCAAATATGAGATGAACTAATATTAAGAATCTAAATCAACAGAAAATAAACTATATTTTATGTTAAACCCAAATAATCTAATCTTTCAATTAATTATTTAGCTAGAGAATCCAACTAAATTATTTTTAAATTCATCATATGAGTAAAATATTTTTCAAGTTAAAAAAAATCTTAGGACACATAAATTTATTTCATAAAAAGGGTGTTAGAGATTAAAAAAACGGATCATAAAGTAAAAAAGATTAGTATAATATTAAGAATGTCATAAAGTGTTTGAGGAGCACAATCAACGCTAAATCCTAAACCAGAATAAGTTTTCAAGACTATATTATAAAAAGTCGACTCTGGTATAGCGGGATTATCTTTTGTAGATGTCTCCGACGGAATCAAAATAATATTCTTATGTCATGCATTACTTGCAAATTTCAGATCAAGAGTCATGATATTGTTAGTAATAAGAACAAGTGGTGTATCAGCAAAGATTTTATTATGAGCTCCTACAACTCACTTTAGATTTGATATACCTCTTCAAAAAAACTGAAATAACCATCACAAATATATCAAAGCAGAGCAATAATGCTAAATTTATAAGGAAAGCAAAAGTGATAATATGGAATGAAGCGCTTTTGGCTAAGCGTCATACGATCGAAACAATCGCCCAGAGTTCTGGAGATATATTAGATATCGATGAATCGTTTGGCGAAAAAGTAATAATTTGGGAGGTGATTTCTGTCAAGTACGATCAATAGTTCCAAAATTGACCAAAGCGAAAAACTGTAAAAGCTAACTTGCCAAAATTAAACTCATGACCTCAAATGAAAAATATTCAAATGACAAGAAATATAAAAGTAAGAACAGATCTAACATTCAATGACTTCTTGCTTCGTGTCGGAAACGAAGAAGAGCATCCAATAAAAGATGATTTGGTTCTTCTAGAACACTTGGTTGATACCCCAACGGTAATAGTAGTGCATTTAATTAATAAGGAAAATATTTTCATCATTAGATTAAAATGCAATTTGCAAATTTACATGATAGAAATTAAAGAGCTACCTTAGCTAACAGAAATGAATATGTTGATCAACTAAGTAAAAGACTAATTGTTAAGTCTTTTTCAGTTTTGACTCAGTAGAAGATGATACCAACAATTACTCCCAAAAATAATACTTAAATACTTTAATACCAAATGGCCTTCTACCATACATGTTTGTTGTCGGGTTCATTATTTATTACGTATGTTAATGTCACTATATATAATAGACTAAGTTAAAATTGATCTTCCATTGCATATAGGTTGATTTTGAAAAGAAATATGCCTATCATGCTACTGAAAACGTAGATTCGCCGAATAGCTTATCTAATAGTACACATATGGTATATAGAAATTTTGACAATAACGTCATACATGCAGAACCTATGATACTAGTCAATGTGCTTCTAGATATGTGTTTATCCCCGATTTCAACTTTCGTCTTCCGAAACTAAAGAGTATCCTTTTAAATTTGCGTGAAAATAATTTTTAGTATGTTTATATTTTTTAATTATAATAAATAAAGCACAAGACAAACATCCTATAATTGGACTGTATTTACCACAATATGTTTTCTTACACGAATAACTATATGCTGCACTTTCAAGAGAGATATAAAGAAGAATATACCATCACATTAGATACCTTTAAACTACAATACATAATTATCTACTTAACATGACTAAAATTGATCATTTATATAAGTTCTGATGATATCCTTTCATTTTGAATTCACGTATTATGATAATGTAACAATATTTTTCGGCATTTAGATGATTGTTGTAGTATTATACATAAAATTTCTCCCATTAATTAAATTTTATTGTTTCTTCATATAAATAAGTATTTAAACCATCATGTGTCATTATTAACGTGTAACGTACGTTTATAGATACTAATATATATATATATATATATATATATATATATATATATATATATATATATATATATATATATAAAATATTTAAACAGTTGGGTGAACGGTTATTAAGATTAACTCAACTGAATCTATGTCTGAAACCAAACTGGGCTTATATTACTCAATAGAGCTGAGATATTGGCATTGAGGGATGTGGAATACCAACTTTATGTCTTCTTTATCACATTTTACTTTGGGCCCATTTGATGAAGGTTGCATTTTCCGTGTATTTTATTGATTTCTTGATTTCTTATAGAATTTTGGGAAGTACTTCCTCTCATTTCTTGTTTACAGTTCCCTTACGATTTTATTTTTTTTTTTTTTTTTGCAACATATATTTAATAAAATTGACAGCCTGTTATCACCCGAAATGTCTAGTTCAAATTCGCATGGCGGTGTAGAATAATTTAAAAGTGGAATTGATTAATATTTATTCAATAAACATGTGTCTAGTCATTGGGTACAACAACAACCCAGTAAAATTTTACAAGTGGAATTTGGGGATGTCTAGTATAATCCCACAAGTGGGGTCTGGGGAGGGTAATATGTACGCAGACCTTACCCCTACCTAGCAGGTAAAGCCCTGCATCAATAGACGACCAATGACATTTTTAGTCTAACTCCTAACTGGCTAGTCTCACTTTATTGTGCTGTAGAAATATTCACAAGTTTCCCCTAACCTACAACATTAATGCTCGACCTCCATAATTCCCTGTCATTGGGTAGTAGAATTTAATTGCTTATATAAAAATAAACATGTTTAATTGCTTATTTTTATTTTATAATCCAATTACAGTAGTGTTACAAGACATTATTAGGTTAATAGCTGGTTTTGTATAAGTTTTATTCTCAATATAATCCACACATGTGAAACCAAAGCAAAGATTGAGTTTGGTGGAAATATTGTCCCTAGGGGACTACTTAGGGGCAGTCATACATACCCCAACATCCCTTCGTAAGGTCGCAGTGTTTGGTAGCACTATAACATATCTTGAAGGACACTACCTTATGTTTCAAAGCCAAATTAAATAACTGCAATTATGTAACATAAATAAATAATTAGTGTAATCCAAAAAAATTAGGTGCGTGCATGACCTGACAATATTTAAGTTCGATCGAATGTTATGGCTCAGTCTCGTTAATGATTAAGTAGATAAAGCCATAATTAATTGAAGATTAATAATTTCATAGTAATAATAGAAGGAGGAATACCACTCCACAAATTAAGGGCGACGAGGGAAAACGAGAGAGGAATCTAAGGCGCCAACAAAAGAACTCAATGTATACGCTGTACAGTCTACTTCATTTTTTGCTAATTCAGTCAGATCTTTCTCTAACAGCATCCATATATAATAGTCATTTATCATAAAAGCCGAGTTATTCTCGGAACCGAATATTATATTATGTTATAATATATGCTCTCTATAACAGCACTTCATTATATCGCTCTATAACATAATTTTTTGAAACAAGCGAGACTGTTATAGAGAGGTTTGACCGTAGTACATTTTAAAAACTAAGTTCATTCTTTTTACCGCTTAGGACTAGATTTCAAAACGCGACTTCCGAGAGATAGACAATGCGGGTGTTAAATTGTTAATCACAAGTTCACAATACAGTAGCAAAATTCTTTTAATTATCATAGGGTGGTTGCGGTAAAAATTAATGTATTTCAAATATTTATATCAAATTATATTAATTTACGATAGTTAAGTAATAAATTATGGTAAAAACATGTGTTAGTTCTTTATATACGGTAAAAATAGTTAAGTGATCATATTATTACATTGTTGTAAGTGTGTGTTGATATATTACTTATTTTTTATATTTATTTATTTATTTTTCGCTAAGCTTACTTTTAGTACTTCGATGTTCGATCCCAACAGTGGCTGAACTAGGAGTTTTGTTGAACTTCTTACGTATAAACGCTTATGGTTTATACGCTCTTCTCTTTTTTTAAAGTACAATTTCTGACACATCTTTGCTAAACTAGTTAGCCACATGCTTTGCCCATTATGCATAGGAATCTATGATCTAACAATTGTATTTAGTTGGTTAAGAGTAGGTTGGCAAACGGACGGGTCGAGTCGGATATGAGCAGGTCAAAACGGGTGTTTTAAAAAAATGGATAAATTATTCGACCCGACCCGTATTTGAAAAGGATAAAAACGGGTTTATCCGGCGGATAATATGGATATTCATATTATTCATAGCTTCTTAAATATGATCGCTTATGAGAGAATTCCTAGTCTTCCAAACTTGAGAAACTCCAATTTTACAAATGTAAAAGTTAAAACATTAGTTATCCATTGGTTATCCATTTGGTTAACCATTTTCTAAGTGGATAATATGGTTCTTTATCCATATTCGACCCGTTTTTAAATGGTTCATTATCCAACCCATTTTTTGATGAATAATATGGATGGATAATTGTTTTCTTTTAACCATTTTGCCACCTCTAATTAAAACGCCGAAAATATAAAATAATAATAATGTGCCCCTTTTGGTTGATTTGGATTTTGGATAATCTCACGGACGATCCATTTAATTAACCAAGGGAGACCTATATTTTTTTATTAGTTGTGCTCTGTGCAGTGCATCTTTAGAAGGGATAATACTAAACGTTAAAAGTACAATGATAGATGCAATCAACAAGTTAAATATTTGGCCATAGACCATAATTTTAACCAATTAGGAATACTTCTAAGAGTTTAGTTATGTTAAAACTTAATAATATATAAGCGTTGCTAAAAAAACCTTTGTTTAACATAGTCGTGGTGGCAAAATGAATAAAACAAAATAGGTATCCATCCATGTTATCCATTAAAATATGGGTTAGATAATGAACTATTTAGAAACGGGTCAAATATGGATAAGAACTATATTATCCACTTAGAAAATAAATAATCAATGGATAACTATTGGGTTTAACTTTTACATTTGTAAAGCTTCAAATTGGGGGTTTCTCAAGTTTGGGAGACTAGGAATTCTCTCAAAAATGATCACATACAAGAAGCCATGGATAATATGGTTATCCATATTATCCGCCGGTTAATCCGTTTTTTATCCGTATTAAATATGAATTGATTCGAATAATTGATCTATTTTTGTATTACCCGTTTTTGACATGTCCCATATCCGACCTGACCCGCCCGTTTGCCACCCTTAGTTTAACATATAATGTGATTCTTAGTATATGTAGGAGACCAGAGCAGAGGTAGAAGTCTGAATATGGATTCGCGGAATCAAGTAGCTTTTGACAAATAATATATTCATGTTAAAAAATTCATAGAATATATATAAAATATAAAATTTAGAACCCAATTTTTAATACTTGAAAGTGTCATTCTAAAATTCAGAACTTATAAACTTAAATTTTTGGCCCGTCTCTAAGGAGGACTAGACTATTTTGATTTAGGATAGCGGCATGTTCTATTGTTATTATTAGGGACAATGAACAATGTCTTTGTATTAGTGCATCCTCGTCTTCGAAGCTTTTAGCCAGCAAAAACAACAAAAAAAGCTTCTTGATAACTCAAACTAGAGATCTCTTATATATGGATGTGTGGTAAATATAAAGCAAAATGCCGATGTTCTTTCATAATTAAAAATGCCAACCTTTAGGTATCGTATGTTTTAATTTGGTTAATTCTTTTGTTGTAAAAAAACTTGAGCTTTCTTCGAACAGAGAGTTTGTTGTCTATCTATATTTAATAGCCATTTCGTTCAGCATGTGATGTTCATACAATTCATTTAAAGTTTCAAAATTTAAAAAGAAATGCTTTACTTATCTAAGTATTTTAATGGTAAATAATCAAAGAAGATCTCAAAATACAAGTGTATCTATTAAAAGAAATAATCAAGGCGGAAGGTTCAATGTACGCAATTATTTTAATCATATGTCAATTAATTTCACCTACTCATCCTCAATATATATATATATATATATATAAATTCCTTTTTTAAAAAAAATTTGCTTTTAATAGAAAAAAAATTTACTTATTTTTTTCAAGCTTGGTCTTGTTTTTTTGAAGGTATGCATATGTATACACCCCCCCCCCCCCTCCTCCCCACAATCCAAAAAAAGAAAAAAGAAAAAAAAAAGGAGCAAAATCGTATATTTGCATTGTCAACGTGATTGTAAGTAATCAATGCAGAAAAAAAAAAAAATACGTTTAGTTGAACTAGCACTTATCCTTGCAATTGGGGTATGTCTTTATCACGAATTTAAATCGGCCAACCGTATCTGATCACATCTTTACTAGAAACCAAAAAAAAAATTAAAAAAATTAGGCATATTAGTAACCGTATAATTAACATTGACAAGTCAAATATTAAAATATTACCCTAAATTTATTATTGTAGTTTCAAATGGTAGGCAAGATAGAACCACGATTATCTAAGCTAAGGTTGTCCATTGCATTCTCAAAACAAAAATAAGAAAGAAACGAAAAGCTTAATAGGATTAGCAATAACTTTTTCTGTTGAGCTACAGAATTTATCTGTCATTAATTTCTGTCTTTTTAGTAATAAAATTTCAGTATTTAAATAAGAGCTGACCTTTTTCGTAGACTTTGATTATTTTAACTTATTTTTCTAATAAATTTTCCCGATTTCACAAGATGGATTTACCACTTTATTCTCATGAATAAAATTCCATATTTCAACACCAAACTAAAATTGCCAAAATGAGTTTGTTAATAACCTCCTTAACGTTTTTCCTCCTATTAATCAAACAAATGAGTAGAATTTACGTGGCAAATTGCTTTCTCAAGATATTTGAAAAATAACAAATCGTAAATTGCTTTAGATTGTATATATATTTTCTATTCTCGCAAAGGTAGATATTAAACCGGGCCCGCTCGATTTTATTGATTAACCTAGACTAGGGGAATGGAACGAGGATCGGCCCCATAGCATATTAGATCGAGACATAAGGATAAAGTACCGAGTTCAGGATTCGTGGTACCTATCGAGATCGAGACTAGTAATGATCGAAGTCGAACAGGACAGCCATCGAGCAAGATCGAAGATAGCATAATAATGGAAAGACGAGATATCTGTGACTGGTCGAAGATCATGGCGGAAATTTCGGAACAGATCAAATCAAGGGCGGTTATTTAGCTAATCATGAGATTTCCTTATGTAATTAGAATTATATCGTAAATAGGATTCATCTACTATATAAGAGGGTCTTAACCTTTTATAATGATCTTACATTCACGCATATCAAAGCAATATACCACATTGTTATCTCTTACAAACTTTATTGTTCAGTTCATACTTTTCCATAGTCTACTTAATCGGTTCGAGGGCAGTTTAGTTCGAGGACCCCGGTTGTTCATCACATTGGTTTGTTTTATTTATTGTAATTTCTGTCATTAATTTTTATATTTATCATTTTGTGCCAAGTGAAATTACGTATCCTTAAAATCATTTATAAGTTTAATTGTTATTCGATTTTAAGGGTAAACCGCTACAGTAAAGGAATATTATTGTTTCTTTTAAATGGGTAAAGATGCATGCAGAACTTAAAGCGGTCCACGCATCTATCTCAGAGATTTTTGAGTGCAAAATTGGGACCAATGAGGAAAAGAGAAAAGAAAAGGAGAAAACAAGTTGTAGAATTGAAGCAACAAATCCTGAGGAAGTATAGAAGGGGACCATGGAAAATGTCCCAATAAGCAAACAATGAATTAAAGAGTGACAAAACCATGTGATGATTAGATGCTTCACTTTAAAATATATTTTGAAAATAAAGTTTTTCAAATTATTTAACTTCAATTTAAGTGGACAATAAAAATATTTTTTATATGAAATGGTATAATTATTAAATTAATTTATAATAAGTGCTAGAGTATATGAATTATAAGCATGTTTTGTGCTATATTATTCTTTGTTCACACGTTATGATCATGGTATGAGTCAAACATGAGCTATGAGCTTCTCGGTCGTGCATGATATCTCAGATTTTTCGACATTAGAAATATTTGGACTAATTGCCGTCAATTATGAGAAGCAAAAGTCAACAATTATACCATAGAAGGCCTAGTAATTACTACTAGTATTTGACCATCTTTTTCGTTTTCATGTTTTTTAAAATTTCTTTTTGGTGTGGGAGCAATGATTTCACAACCTAGATTTTCTAAAAATTATTTAATTAAAATTATAGGGAGGTCCATACGAATAGAAGTAACATCACTTTAGAATAGCTAATATAGCTCTTTGCGAATTAAATTTTAACTTTCAAATAAAGAGGAACAGAGGTAGTTATATTGGTATGCGTTTAAATTTTATATACTATGCATGATAATAAATTTTACACTTGCACTTTGCTAAGTTATAACAAATTTAATTAGTTTTTTTTTTTTGGTGGGGGGGGGGGGGGGTAACATATCAAACTTGTTAAGAAAAGTTATACTACTTAACTTGATTGTGCAAAAATTTATATAGTATCAATGTACAGAACTTAAATTCAATTAGTATATACTATGAAAAGTTATCTTGCTTTCTTAAGCGTTGAAACATGTTGTTAGAACTTTGTTTGTGTAATTTATTCTGCTTTAAAAAGTTTGATTACACTATTGTAATTAGTAATCCTAATACCCTAAGCAAAAAAAAGACCAGAAATTGGATAATTTTATGGATCCACAAAACATTGGAATAAGTCCCTGAAGCAATGGTAGGGTCAAAGTGATGATGAATAATAGGAAGGTAAAACATGCAAGGTTCCTCAAAAGGTAGACACAATCTGCTAGAATCTTATAGGGGTGTACATGGTCCGGGTTGGTTCGAATTTTACGATTATCAAACCAAACCAATTGTGTCGAGTTATTAAATCTAAAGACCAAACCAAACCAATAAAACTCGGATTTTTTAATCCAGGTTTTCGGATTTTTCCCCGGTAAAATCTTCGTAGAACAAAATATATAATTTATGCTCAAAATATTTCTTTAATCCTAATAAGATACAACTATATAAAGTAATTTTCAAGTAAATTATACAAAATATGAGATGTGTCATGGCATTATCCTAAAATATTCAACAATAAAGACAATAAAATTATGTGACATAAATATTGTTAATTAAAAAACTATAATAAAAATAAACATAATCTAAAAGTACTAAGTCATGCTAAAGTAAGTAGACTAATAAGGGAGTATTAATTACATGACTAAACACTAAAGAAAAGATAAAAATAGATTATACATTTTTATCTAAATTATTGCAAAATAAAAACTAGATATTCAATACATTCCCGTTCGTAGTATTGACTATTGAATTGAATGTCTTTTGTTAACATTAGTATTGATTTAATTTTGGTTTAGGCTTTTGTTAGCGTTATTTAATTTACTAATATTAATGGCCATAAAACTTATTGGAACTGTCGAAAGTTCTAAGTTCAACCTTAAAATAATACCTTAAAAGATAAATTTATGAAATTTTTAAAGAAATATTTATAAATTACATCACAATAAATATATTTATATATTAAATATATCTAAAAAATTTATATATATAATGTCGGGTTGGTTTGGTTTTGGTTTGACTTTCTTTAGTTAAAACCAAACCAAACCAATAATGGTCGAGTTTTTTTCTCCAACACTAAACCAAATCAAACCAAACCATAGTCGGGTTTTTTTTCTCGGTTTGGGTCGGATTATCGGATTGGTGCGATTTGTCGGTTTCCTTTGTACACTCCTAGAATCTTACACAATATTCATAATTCATAGTAATATATATTCTCTCCTTGTCATAAACATGGAGGGATAGTGCCCTAGAACTAAACTAGAAGGCAGTGTCCGAGCTAGCTTTCGCATACAAGCTCAATCGAGTTCAATAACTTTGGTTCAAATTTTATATTTGTCTCAAGGAAATTTATTGAATATTTACGAATTATTGCTTAATAACTTAAGATATCAAAAATTCCAAGCTCATAAGCTTCTAAATAATCCAGTATAATCCCACTTAGTAGGGTCTGGGGAGGGTAGTGTGTACGCAGACCTTACCCCTACCCTGAGGTAGAGAGGCTGTTTCCAAATAGACCTCCGACATCCTTCCCTCCAAGAACTTCCCACCTTGCTTTTGGGGAGACTCGAACTCACAACCTCTTGGTTGGAAGTGGAGGTTGCTTACCATCAGAGCAACCCCTCTTTTCTTTTTACGGTCAATATGTCTGTCTCCTCTTTTATCTATGCAATTACTACAAGTTGAACAAATAATATGAAAGCTATACATTGACACACATCCATATATATCAGGCCTTCTTGCCTCCCTATTTTTCATTTCTTTTCTATAAAACAATTCGCTAGCGTGTCGCCATAGATTTTTAAATTTGTTTTAAAAAATTTAATTTGGGTGAAGTTTGGTTTGAAGATGAAAATGTGTTTGGACAACAGTTTACAAAACATATTTCCCAAATTTATTTTGAAAAAATATAAAACATGACTTATACCACAAATTCTAAAAACTATCACAAATACCCAACAATATCATTATCAATAACATTCATTATACTAGTTTCTATGAACGTGCGTTGCACGTTAAAAGTTGCACACAATGGTTTAGGGAATTATTTTTATAAAGGAACATAATATTTAAGTAATGAGAGAATTATATACAATACAACAATAATTTAAATGCCAAAAAGATCATTACATTAGCATAAGACCTTATATCAAAATGATTGAATATTGTCATTTGAACCTGCAAAATGATCAATTTATAGTCTGGTTGGCCAAGTTTCTAAAATTAGCTTATTTTGAAAAGTGTTTTTCTCAAAAGTACTTTTTAGAAAAGTGCTTTTGGCGAAAAGCAATTTGTGTTTGGCTAATTAATTTGAAAATCACTTTTGAACATTAATTAGTGTTTGACCTAGCTTTTGAAAATTGATCCTAAGTGTATTTTTCTCAAAAGTGCTTCTCATAAAAGTGCTTTTGGAGAGAAGCTACTTTTTTATTCTTCTCAAAAAATGCTTCTGCTTCTACTTTTTTTTCCTTCTAAAAGTTTGGCCAAACACCTCAATTTTTTGCCAAAAATACTTTTAGCAAAACAAAACACTTTTGGCCCAAAAAAAAGCTTGGTCAAACAGGCTATATGGTAGTTAGATAATATTATTACATACTTATAACTATCTTAACTTTTCTTTGTAGATAATGTTCTTTATATATGTTCCCTTCATATGCTTTGGTGCTCTGTCATGACCAGAACATTGTTGTGAATATTGATATTCCTCTCAAAAGTGCATCATATAATTGTTCGTATGAGAAAATATGTTGCAGCATATACAGTTCAATATTTGGAATTATTTGCCCTTGTGCTTTTCTTATTGTCATTACAAAACACAAACGTTCGATAAATTTTCTAGATGTGAAAGTTGAATTCTAAGGATGAACACAGGCTTGAAATTAGATTGACATATCACGATTTCTGCATGTATAACGGTGTTGTCAAATCCTCTATGTACCATTCTTATACCATTGCATAAGCTATTTGACGAAATTAAGTTTCTCGGTAACATGAAGAATGTATTTTGCTTCAAAATCAACATGTACGCAGTGAAAGTTTATTTTTAAATTAATAATAATATATTCAACTCCAATTAAAATCACCTACCATTAAAAAAAGAAAAAGCTAATGCACCATGAAGCCACAAAATAAACAAAAACCATGTAAAAGAAAACTAAAGGCCTCTGTCAAAAGGAATTAAAAACTTAGTGACATGTACTTTGCACAACTTCCATTTTCATTTAGTGATGGAATATTTTCCTTGTTAAGAGATCTTTACAACTAATTTCGTCAATGTGCTTGATAATCAATTGTTCTAGAAAAAGGACCAAATCATCTTTTATTGTATGCTCTTTTTCATTTCTGACACGTACTAAGAAATCACTAAATATTGTATTTGTCCTTATTGTTAGCTGAAGATCCAATTTGTCATCAAATTATATATTTAGTTTATTAAAAATAAAATTGAAAAATGATAACTTTTTTAGAAATTAATTTGTATACTTTTTAACATCACAGCCTAGCAAGTATTTTATAGCATCAAAGAGTGTAACATCATTTGCCATTGAACAACTCAAGTTTTAAACAGTATGTACAAATTATTATATGGTTACATTAGAAACATATTTATTTAATAAAGGAATAAGAGGAATTGAAAGATTTTTTATATGTTTATCTTCCTCGCAATCGATATCTCTTGTCATACAATTATTGCAATTAGCAATTTTATTTTCATCATATACCTTCTTGTAGCATTTTTTTCGAGAAGAATACCATGGATCATCTCTATTTATATAGTTTATTATTTGTACATTGAATCTAGAATATAAATCATGTATATAAATATAAGTCAATTTATTGGGTTTTACACATTCGAAAAGGACGTAAAATTATTTTAAAGTTTTTTAATTCACAATTATAGATAAGCTACTTATGATGGTTTTACGTATTTGAAAAGGACGTAAACTTGTCTTGAAATATTTTGAAATCTTTTACCCTTGCAATTGTACATGAGTCATTTATGATATCATTAACTATTTTAAGACAAAGTAAAAAATTATTTATTCCTTTATTTTAAGACAAAGTAAATGACTAAACTTCCTAAAACATGTTTCTTATTGGTACAAATAACATAAAGAAATGTAACCAACATTTATTAGAAAAAGCAGCTTCTTGAAAAAGACCCAAATGATCTAGAAAGGCCTGACGGCCTAATCTAGTACATCACTTTAATAAAACGGATAGAATATTAATAACTGACTTAATTAATAGGCGAACACAAACCAACAACTAATTAAATAAGAGTACAATATTTAAGCCAAGTAGAAAAGAGAAAAATAGTTTGATCTCATGCTGATAGAATTCAATAAAACTATCTATTGAATATATACATCCAATAACTATTTGTATGAATCATCTTGAATAAATTCTTTGAAAAATAAGGTAGTTGATAAAATTGAAGGAAAAAAGTAACAATTGAGGAATATATTACCTACACGGTTGATTTTCAATCTTAGGAATAACATATAAATACATAAGCTAAAGCAAGAAAACTTGGTTGATACTACAATAAAAAGAGTATAATATAGAAAGAAATAATACCTTTTGCAAAGTTTGGAGCATTGTAATGTTTGCAGAATTTTGATATTGTATTTTTTTGAAAATAGCACAGGTTAATCAGTTTTCGGACTGGTAATTGAAAAATAGCCAGCGTTTGTAAAGTCATTAAAAAATAGCCACTATTTTACTGCATCACGAAAAGTTCCAGCATAATATACTGGAGATTGGTGCACCTGGGTAAAACACACGGAAGGTTCCAGCATAATATACTGGAGATTGGAACACCTGTGTATGAACTTCCAGCATATTATGTTGGACCAGTATATTATACTAGAATATTTTTCGGATTTTGAATAGTATTTTCGTTCAGATTTATCTTTACATGAAAAGTGGCTAAATTTCGATTATTTTTAAAACTATGGCTATTTTTCAATTACTATTTGTAAATCTGATTATTTTTAATTTTACCCTGTATTTTTACACCAGGACCAAAGCTAAAAACTAATATGTAGAAGTATTTGGCTCTTTTTAAAAAAAAATGAATTCGTACAATTTAATACGTTCTCCAATTACATTAGTAAAAAGATTTTTTTTTAAGAAATATATCCTAAAAATAAAAGCATTACATGTCTATGTGGCAATGTGGCACATAGAATTCCTAAAACATAATAGAATTACACGACAATGTGGCAAGTCTCAAACAGAAAATAAGTTATATATATATATATATATATTGTTTTCAATTGATATTAGGATTTGGACTTAAAACGTAAACCAAAATTGTGGATTAGTAGACTACGTACTGTTTAACCTTTTTTCTCAGTTAATTCCCATTAAGTTTCCTCAAATTCACAAACTTTCTTTAACTATATTATCAAACCAGCATATTTACAAATAAATTGATTTAACAAAAAATTTCGAGGTTTTAAGAATTAGGAATAGGATCCTAAAAGTAATAGAATTGTATAGCTAATGTCTGGGATTCCCGTAAGAAGTATGTCCTAAAACTAATAGGATTACATGACTAACAGGTACAATTCCGGTTATGACCATTTATTGTGAGTTATTATTCTTAATATTATAAGGTTATTTTTTGTAAACCAACATTATATTCGTGTTTTTATAATAATATAGATATAAATATAGATTATCGCAAACCATAGTTCTGAACATAATAAATTTGGTACAAAATTATTATTTTTATAATGAACTACATGATACACTATCAGATGACCGAGAAGACGAAACAACATTATTACAAAATAATAAATGGTGGGCTCTTTTATAAAATACAAAGTTTGGAATAATTTTTACAAAATATAATAGTGATATTCTAGCCCAAAACCAGCTATTGAGTTGATTTTGGGATTTGGAATTTTGCTAAATGTAGGCAAGATAATACATTTCGTAGTAAAGTGAAATTTTTGGCTCTTTTACTTGTGAAGAGTGAATGGGAGAACCAACAAGGGTTATGGTGGAGTGGTAAGTACTCCTTCATCTTTAATTAGAGGTCTCGAGTTCGAGCCCCTGGATATGGAGTCGCCTTTGTTAAGGCGCTTTATCTCCCAATGTGGGAATCCCCGGCGCAAATCCAGATTTACTCGGGTCCCAACGTGGATACCGAACATCGGGTGAAAAAAAAAAAGAAGGAAAAAGAGTGAATGGGAGAAGAATACACATAAATGATGGGGTCAAAAGAAACATACATAGATGGGGTACACATAGAATGGCCATGGGAAGCAAATCTTAAAAGGGAATCAAAAGAAATTGGCCTCTTTGCACACTACTCCCCCACCTGCTCAAGATATGGTAAGTGCACATGATTTCACAATAGGAACAAAGGCACCATTGCTTATCTCACCTGTATCTCTTTGTAGGATTTGTGGGTCCCATCCACCCCCACTGTCACCATGAAAGAACCCTCTTGGCAATCTCTATAGTTAGTTTTCCCTTCTTACTATACTGCAACAACAATAACAATCCAGTGTAATCTCATAAGTGGGGTCTGGGGAGGGTAATATGTACGCACCTTACCTCTACCCGAGTGACAGAGAGGCTGTTCCAGACCTTACCTTTCCCTTCTTACTTTCACACACATATATATGTATGTGTAGCTATACATTTCTCCCTTCTGTAATTGCTTTCTTATTATAGGTAGTAAACTCCAACTTCCAAGAAATCCTCAAATACTTTGTTCTGTTTTTACTCTAATTTAGTAGCTTTTCTTTCTTCATTGCTTGTCTTGTAATCTTTGGGATGAAATCTGGTCAGATCTTGCTTTGTTTGTTGTGGAATTTGGTAGGACTTATTTCATTACAAAGCCAAACCTTCCCCACTCTTTTTCCTTCCTCATATTCATAACAGAAAGATAGACAAAGAAAAAAAAAAAACACCCAACCAATACAATTACAAACAAACCAACCCCACCAAGGAATTAAGTAAAAATCCAAACTTTTCTCCTCTAAAAGAATTGGAGCAATGGGAATGGTAGCTGCTGAGCAACAGTTTCATGTCTTAGCTGTAGATGATAGCTTGATTGATAGGAAGCTCATTGAGAGGCTCTTTAGAACCTCTGCTTGCCAAGGTAATCTTTTTAGTTTTCTCGTTTCCTATGTTGCTCAGACTTATCGAAAATATTACGGGGTGTGTCAGATCCTCCAAAATAGTCATTTTTGCATCCGTGCAACAACATTTTGATGAGTCCGCGCAACATAGTTGGTTTCTATTTCCATTTATTTTTCTGGCCAAAGGGATTTCAAGATAACATTTTTATTGATTTTCTACTGTGTGCATCTGCATTTTTTATAATGGCAGTTACTACTGTGGATTCTGGAAGTAAAGCTTTAGAATTTTTGGGGTTTCAAGAAAATGACCACAATCACCCAAATCCACCTTGTGTTTCTCCTCATAACCATCAGGTAATGTTCATTTCCCCATTTCACTTACTTTCTTGTACTGACTTCTTGTATTTTTCCATAAATTATTCCCTTTTTTGTTTCTTGGATTTTCCACTGGTTTTTACTGAAAGTTTTAAAAAAAAGTTAATCTTTTTTGTTCTCTGGAATTTGCAGGAAGTGGAAATAAATCTTATTATCACAGACTACTGTATGCCTGGTATGACAGGCTATGATTTGCTCAAGAAAATTAAGGTATGCTCAAGAAAATAGCACCTTTTTTTCCCCTCTTGCTGCCATATTACTCTTTGATCTGAATTGTACATCATTTTCCTTTCTTGGTAATATACTTTAGGACATAAATTGTTCCCATAAATTGTTAGTGGCATTCCCATTAGCCATATGGGTCCTTTTCTCACCTTTCAATTTTGAGATCAGTTGAGAATCTTGTTAGGAAATCTAGCCCACCTGTATGTGTACTGGCAAAGCTGAGAAGGGAGTCTTGGCGTAACTGGTAAAGTTGTTACCATGTGACTAGGAATATTACGGGTTCGAGCCGTAAAAATAGCTTATTGCAGAAATGCGGGGCAAGACTGCGTATAATAGATCTGTGTCTGATATGTGTACTACATAACTAGATGTTGAAAGGACATGTGCCTATGGTTTTATGTCTTTCCTTTTTTGGACCCCTACTGAAACAACTTTTCCTTTTACTAGATTCTTTTGCCAATCAATTTATCTAGTTGGTAAATTAATATTTGTACTCTTTTTTATGACAGGAATCGTCATCATTTAGAAACATTCCAGTAGTCATTATGTCATCTGAGAATGTTCCTTCAAGAATCAATAGGTAAATACTAACAAGCACAGTATTACCTTAATTTTAGTTTCTTAGGCGAAGTGCATCAATAACCACTTTTAAGCATGTTATTTAAAATATATTTACAATTTATAATATATTTAAAGATTAGCCATTTCGTCCAAATTTCAAGACTAAGCATCCTGAATTTTCGTATCATGAATTTTTGAGCTACTAATTTGAAAATTAGGACAAAGTATCCCGAATTTCTGAACTGCTAATTTAAAATTCAAGACATAAGATTCAAATTTCTCGACACAATTTTTGAAATTTAGGATATGATGTCCTGAAGAGGTTCAAACTTCAGGACGTCATTGTCCTAAAGTTTAAGCGTAAATTTTTAAATTCATTATATACTATAGATATATTTTAAACCGCATACTTAAAAGTGGTTATCTGGTGTCATTTCCACTAATTTCTTGAAGATTATTGGATAAAAAATAAAGGGTTAATAATATTTTCTGACTGAGTCATCAGATGTTTAGAAGAAGGAGCAGAGGAATTTTTCTTGAAGCCAGTCAGATTATCAGATGTCAATAAGCTTAAACCCCATATGATGAAAACCAAATGCAAAAGCTTTCATGAACCTGAGAAAATTGTCACAAAGGAAAATCAAGAATCACCAGAAATCGAAAAAGTTCCATCAGAACAATCACAGCCACAGCCAAAAACAGAATTAGACACAGAACAAATACAGCAAATCCAGCAATCTCAAGGCAATAATAATAAGAGGAAGTCCATTGAAGAAGGTCTATCTCCAGAGAGAACAAGGCCGAGATACAGTAGCCTAACTACTGTCTAATCTTATGATCAATGCAAATATAATTTCCTTTTGTTTTTTTTTAGTCAGATAACTTTGTTTTTGTCTCTTTATAACAATACAGCCAATTTTGTTTGCTAACCTAAGAGGTGAATAGATCTTTTTATTGTAGATAGAAATGTGTTCCTTTTTCTTCTTGTAAATGAATGGAGAAGCATTTAATATACAAAAGTGGTGTTTTTGTTAACACTTAAAATTTGTTAAACCTAAGTTTTTCATTTACTAGTCTTAGAGTACGCTTTTTGCGCGTGTATCCCATCTCTATAGGGATAAAAAGAAATTAAAAAAAATTACATAAATACTATATTAAAATTTGTGCTTAAAATAAAAATTAAAAAATATAAATTCTTGAGAATGATTGATCATCCTGTTTAGCTAGCTCAATAAAGAATAAACTCTATCCTACATAAATTCTCGATCATCTCGATCAATATAGCAAACTCAAGATTTTATTCTAGTTTATAATTATATTAATTTAATTTCATAAATAATTATGCTTCTTTTTTAATTTCAGCAACAACACACATTTATAAAAAATTAAGAATTTTTCTGAAATGATTTTTGAAAAGCTACATATTCTTAAGTTTCTTTTAGAAGACATAATTAGGGTTAGCAAACTAACATAAGCCATTTTTTTAATCACAAGAAAAATGCGAATTTTTGTATTTCTCTAATGAATAAGACATCTGATAGGAATTATTTCCAACATATTAGAAAAGAATAAAACACTATTGCGAAAGAAAATTCAGTTACTATATTTTGATAAATATGGTATCCCAACTCATTTGGGATTGAGGCTTAATAATTATTGTTGTACTTTCTTATTTTGAAGAGAACTTTCTTTTTTGTCCAAGCACATAAACATGTCCTGATATTGTCTTTTTTTTTTTTGGAAGCAAAAATCTATGATTGTAGTGGAATTACTTGCAATTGATAAATTCTAAAGGTCTTCGTTAATACTAACCTAAGAGGAGTGAAAATATAAAATTCATATTAACATCAGAATTCGAATCTATTCTTAAACACATTTTGAGGATGCAGTGTTTTAGTTTTCATGTATGTGTAAACATTTGTAGATCGAAAAATTTGATGAAAAATAGCTAGAGTTTAAGAGAAAGTGAGAGGAATCGAGAAGCCTCTGTTCATTGTCTTTCAGATCTATCGTTCTTACATATGAACGATATGTATGTATATATATAAGGGTATAATTGGTAGTCCACTCAACTACTTGGGCCACTGCCCGACAACTTATTAAGAAATCAACAATTGGGCTTAGCCCAGTACAAATAAATACAAAGGTGGCCCAATCCTTCAAGTAATAGCACTATCTCTAATACCCCCCCCCCAAGTTGGAGGGTGTGCACACGCCCAACTTGCGAAACAAAAATTGATGAGAAGCACCTGCAAGAGACTTAGTGAATACATCGGTTGGTTGGGAAGCAGTATTAATGTGACTCAAAGATATCAAACCATCAGTCAACTTAGTGCGGATGAAATGGCAATCGAGCTCAATGTGTTTGGTGTGCTCGTGGAATACCGGATTCTTAGCAATATGAATCGCAGCCATACTGTCACAAAAACAGGTATAGGTGCTGAGAGAGGCATACCTAGATAAGAAAACAAACGAGCCAACTAAGATAATTCAGCCACAACTTTACTTAGGGCCCTGTATTCTGCTTTAGCAGAAGAGAGAGACACCACCTGCTGTTTCTTAGACTTCCAGCTTATTAAACTACCTCCAAAAGAAACACAGAAACCAGTAACAGATTTGCGAGTCTCAAGGCAGGCTGCCCAGTCACTATCACAGTAGCCATGGAGAGATAGATCAGAAGAATTGTTCAAAAAAAAAAATACCAACATCAGAAGTACCCTTTAAGTACCTTAAAAACATGTAATGCAGCTTCCATATGAGGAACTCGAGGGGTCTTAAGAAATTGACTAAGATGTTGCACAGCAAAACATAAGTCGGGCCTAGTATGAGTGAGAAAATTGAGTTTACCAATTAAGCTATGATAAGCATCCGGCCTAAGCAAGACATCCCCAGCCTCAGAATGTAACTTGGTGGACAAAGCAAGAGGACACACAACAGAAGAGACATTTGAACACTTAAACTCAGTCAATAGATCAGAAATAAATTTTCTTTGGTGTAGAAGAACCCCTGAGGAATGATAAAGCACCTCAATGCCAAGAAAATAGTTAAGGTGGCCCAAATCCTTGATCTTGAATTCAACATCCAGAAAATTCTTTAAAGCAGTAATTTCAGCTATATCATTGCCAGTGAGGATGATATCATCTACAGAGACAGCAATGAAAATAGAGGAAACATCAGTTCTTTTGAAAAATAATGAATAGTCATTCAAAGAATGAGTGTACCCTATAGAACAAAGATACTGAGATAGCTTTGTATACCATTGCCGAGAAGCTTGTTTCAAATACAAGGATTTCTTTAAACTAGGAGAAGAACCAACTGAAAGACCCTGTGGCAATCTCATGTAGACTTCCTCATCTAAGTCCCCATGCAAAAATGCATTATTCACATCCAATTGAAACAATGACCAATTATGTTTGACATCAAAAGCAATGAGGCATCTAACAGTACACAACTTTACAACAGGTGAAAATGTTTCAGCAAAGTCTACACCCTCTACTTGAGTGTTACCTCTAGCTACTAGCGTTGCTTTATACCTCACAATAGAACCATCAGCCCTATATTTAATTTTGTAAACCCATTTGCATCAAATTGACTTCTTACCTTGAGGCAAGTCAATAATGTCCCATGTGTGATTAGCCTCCAAAGCCTCAAACTCTTTTGTCATGGCCTCTTGCCAAGCAGGACTTATAGCATCCTGATGGTAAGAATGAGGCTCAACTGCAGCTGTTGGTGCATCAGTAGTGATAGTAGTAGAGGAGAAGAAAGAGGGAGGAAGGGATACGACATAATCCTGAAGGTGAGAAGGTAGATTGTGAGTTCTAGTTGATTTCCTAGGAGCAGCAGGAGTAGAAGAAATAGGTGAAGGAGAGGAGTGAGTTGGAGATGAATCAAAATGGGGAGGAGAAGAAAAACTAGAAGGAAGAGAAGCATGGGTGGAAATGGGTGAAGAATTCGAAATAGGTGAAGAAGGGGTGAAGGAAGGAGGAAGAGAAACATCAACAGCTGAAGGACCAGAAGGGTCGGAAATGATAGTAGATGGAGAATGATGTAAAGGAGAAGGTATAGAATAAGAAGAGTCTGAGAGGTGAAATGGAAAAACAACTTCATGAAAATTGACATCTCTGGAAATAAGTACAGACTTATTTTGCAAATTGTAAAGCTTATAGCCCTTCTTCCCAAAAGGGTAACCAATGAACACACAAGGGATAACCCTTGGCTGAAATTTGTCCCTTTGACACTTGGGAACTGAGGCATAGCAAAGGCAGCCAAAAGGTTTCAAATGGTTATAGGATGGTAAATTACCATATAAAAGTTCAAAAGGAGTTTTGTTTGATATTACAATTGAGGGAAATCTATTTATAAGATAAGTGGCAGTTAATACGCAATCTCCCCAGAATTTTGTAGGAAATTTTGACTGGAATAAAAGAGCCCTTCAAGTTTCTAAAAGATATTTATGTTTTCGCTCAACCACACCATTTTGTTGAGGTGTGTGAGGGCAACTTGTTTGGTGTAAGATCCCATTATTAGAAAAAAATTGAGACATGGAATGAGAAGAGCCAAGCTCTAGGGCATTGCCACTTCTAATAGTTTTAACATGGAGGTTGAATTATGTTTGGACCATTGCAATGAAAGCCTTGAGAAGAGGAAAATCATTACTTTTGGCATGCATTAAATGAGTCCAAGTGGCTCTACTATAATCATCCACAATTGTTAAAAAGTATTTTGCACCAGTATATGTTTGTGTATGATATAGTCCCCAAATATCAATATGAATTAGTTGAAACAAGGAAGTGGAACTAGAGGTACTATCTGGAAAAGACAATCTAGATTGTCTAGCTAGAGGACAAATTGAGCAAATGAAAGATTGCTTAGAGGAAATATTAGGAGAAATAGCATGAATGACCTTTATTTTAGCAAATGGGATGTGACCCAATCTATGATGCCAAAGAATATCAGAACAGGTTACAACATTCACAGAATTCACACAAGAAACATTAGACTTTACACAAGGAAGAGTAGAAGTAGTACTACACATACAACATGGACATTATTATTCGATAAATTATTTACAACTGATGTAGTATCATTTAGGAAAGAGGCAGGGGATGAATGCATGGAGAGTACATTAGCAGTTAAATCTTAAATAGAGATACAATTCAGTTTAGGAAGAACATTAGAAAGACTAGAGGTGGAAGAGCTAGAAGTGGTAAGTGGAAGAAGCTTGTAAAGACCATGGTATTCATATGAAATACAACAATAATTATTTTTAACAGATTAAAAATGCTATTGCAAATGTACTGGATTCATATGTTTTGATTAATCTGCTCTTCCTTCGTTTTGTAATTGGCTTTTTTTCTCTGTCCTAGTACATAACTGTACATTTGAAAAAAATATTCTATGGAAGTAAGAGGTCGTTTGGTACGCTGACTTAATTATCCCGGTATTATAGTCCTGGGATTATAATCCCTAGACTAATTTATCCCAGGTGAGAGGTGGAAGAAAATAATACCAGGTTTGATGGAATAAGGTGGGATTAGATGGGATATCCAGGATTAAGTTTGGGACAAAGTTTGTACTATGTTTGGTTGTTGGTATAAATTTATCCCGGAATAAATTTATACCACCAACCAAACATAGTATAAATTTAATACCACACTTTAGCCCACCTTGTCTCGTGTACCAAACGACCCCTAAGAGCCTAAGATTATCATGGAATTTCTTAATGTTAACAGATTCTGAAAGGAAATATTAATTATGAGCAAAATATGGAGTTTATGTTAAGAAAATTTTAATTTTGGCACAAATTATTAGTTACACGCCTAACTTGTTTGTAGTCTTAGTTGCTCACCCAAACTTTGTTAGTTGATAGTCGATATCTCATGGTCACTGATATGACAAAGCGCGTTTACACTCTCATTTAGGCCTGTGAGAGTGGAAAAAATAATTTTCAGATAGGATATTTTCGTCAATTATTACATAGTCGTATACAATACTTATTGGTATGAATTGTGTATTTCTTCTTGCTTCTTCTTAATATACAAAGCATATCTTATCCCCATTTAATTTTACATTTTTATTTTTTTTTTATTTGGAAACAATGGTTATGATTCAATTGTGTATTGCTTTTTTAGGGTCAAATTTGTAATAAATCTTAACTAAAACTCCATCATTTGAGCCAAATAAAAAAAAGTTTTATCCAAACTAATGGAGTACCAACAGTGTATTTCTTATTATTTTTCCTTAGACAAATAACTATTTATTTTAATTGTATATTCTTATTATCGAGTTAAATTAGTAAAAAGAAGTTAGTTGGAGCTCCATTATTATTATTTTTTGCCTAATAAAATATGTACAACCAAAATAATGAAGTTGCAATTGTATACTTTATTTTTTATTTTTCCTTTACATACAATAACTATTTATTTAAACTGTGTATGTTTTTTGGAGAGAAAAAAAAATATAAATATACTTGCTTAAAGCTCCATTATTTTTTGTCAAAGAAAAGGTTTTAAGCAAAATAATGCAATATAAACTACCTAATGTTTTTTTATATATCTTTTAGATGCATCAATTATTTATTTTAACTATTCTTTTTCTGATAAATTTGTCAACACTTAGATTGAAAATTATCATTTAAACCAAATAAAATAGATATATTTAGTTGTTAAATGAACACTTACCCATTAAAATTTTAAGAATATCAATTACTTTTCGTTTGAAAGGGAAATAAAGAGGCAAAATTGGTAAGACGTAAGTAATTTTCGTCGTTTTACTACTACTCCCTCCGGTCCAAAATAAGTAATTTTTGGCCTTTTTTTGTGGTCCAAAATAAGTGATTTTTCTAGATTTTAAGAATGAATTAATAATTTTTTTCTTACATTGCCCTTGGAGTGAATAGTGCTGGAGTATGTGTTACGAGTGTTTATGTGAAGAGTTAGTAAAGGTTAATACGGTAAATTTCACTGCTAATTAATGTGAAAAGATGAATTTCTTAATTTGTGTGAAAACAACTAAAAAATCACTTATTTTGGATCGGAGGGAGTATTATAGAAGCGAGTAAGGAGAGGAGCTTGGGGTCGTCCTGCTCCAGGTTGTGCTATCCCATTGGTTCCTTCCCATATCCCAATAACGCCTCATAAAATTTGTGAACCTAAGGGCCCCACTAAAGTTTCATTTCCTTCACACCTCACTGCGTTTCAAGCTAAGGAGTGTCATTATTTTAATTTGTTAGATTGTACTGTTTGAACGTGTCATCAAATAGTAACCTCCAACTGCTCTCTTGCTTTTTCTTTTTTGCCCAAGCCATAATTTTTCTCATTTGATGTAATTTTGTTCCTAGCCAATAAAATCTTTTATACCTATAATTTTGATGACCTTTTGGCCCCAATCTTCTTTTAATTAATTATTAAGGGTGGTAATTTGAGCCCAAACCCATCTAACCCGCCTAACCCGCCCAACCCGCCCAAAGATTAATGGGTTGGATTACAAACATTTTAGCTCATGGGTCAATTTGGGCTGAGCCCAAGTTAACCCATTATATTTTATAGCTCATTCTGATCCATTAAACAGCCCAAATACAACTCATGAAACTCACCCAAAATAAAAGGTATCTCAACCCAACTTATATAGAAATTTATTTAGTTGCCCCAATTTTACTTCTTTTTTTTTTTTACATTTTTAATTTTATGTTTTTTTGTTTTTTCTGCACCATCCACTCACCCTGCCCCCTTCTCCCCGCAAAAAGAAGTTTTTACTTTTTTTTTTTTTGTATTTTCAGTTTTCTATTTTTTTTTTCTGCACCACCAACCCCCCACCCCCCTCAATTTTTTTTTTTACTTTTTTTTGGTATTTTTAATTTTTTTCTGCACCACCTACCCCTGCAAAACCCCCCCTCCCCTAAAATTATTTTTTTTACTTTTTTTTTGTATTTTTAATTTTCTGTTTTTTTTTTCTGCACCACTCCCCCCGCGCGCAAAACCCCCCTCCCCTCAGAAAAAATTCCTTTTTTGTATTAAAAAAATTACGTTTTTTTTTATTTTTAATTTGCAAATCGCATGACGAGGAATCAAGAAGGGAAGTACTCCTAACAGCCTTGTAGCCTCCCGAAAATAAGTACAGACGTCTCCGTACCGATCCGCGAGACTCTACTAGACTTACTTATGACTCGTGAGACCCTAGGGAACCTAGTGCTCTGATACCATATTGTCATGACCCAAAATCCACTAAGGGTCATGATGGCGCCGGACACCGCTGTCAGGCAAGCCAACCAAAATACTTAATTAAATTCTCGTTTTAAATATTTCCGAAATCACTTCTTTTACGTTTAAACAATACACATTAAATTCCTCTGAATAAATAATGAAATATCTAACAACTTTTAAAATTTCTGAATACACCCATAGACATCCCAGAACCTTGTGTCACAAGTGCATGAGCAATTTCTAAGAAATAATGTAATACAACAACCGTCCGCAATACAATATTGGACAGAAAATAAATACAGTAATCTGAAAGAGACTCTACTAGCTGCGGGTCGTCTCGGGAAGTGCAGCTCACCTAAGTCTCCGTATCAACGATGCTGCTACGTCCACTAGGCCACTAGAGATGCATGTGCCTGTGCAACAAAAATGCACAGAAGTGTAGTATGAGTACGAAAACAACGCGTACCCAATGAGTATCCCGCCTAATCTCGAAGAAGTAGAGGCGAGAGGTCGACTTCGATACTTACTAATGGTCCAATAATGTTATATCAATAATATTTTAAATCGTGGATTTTTATAACCATGGTTGTAATTCGATAGGTTGAAGCAAGTAAACAATTCGTTCTCTTATAGGAAATTTTCAAATTCCTTTTCATCATTTATACATATATTCTTAAGTCGGGAAGAGGCAATAACAACTTCAATAAGTTTCAAGGCAAGCAATACAAGCATGCGCAAAACATGCCGAGGTCGTACAGCCCGATCCAACAGAAATGTAAAATATGCACTGCCGAGAGTCGAACGGCGCAAACCATAGATGCATCTATTACCCCATTCACGAATCACACATGCGACGCGGTCAAATTAAATAAACAATTACCCTGCTCGCGAATCATACATGCGACGCAGGTACACATAGAAATACATGCTCAAACAGTCAATTAAGAATTTATCAGAGAACATTTATCCAAATAAAAGTCAATTCTCTTTTAATGATTTAAGAAAATGAAGTTTAATCCTTTTAGAAACTCATTTACCAATTCGATAGGATTTTAAACAATTCAATTGCCAACAAGATTATAGATATTCCAAGTATAACATGCTTTTGGATCCTAGACTACTCGGACTTACATATATTATTAGCTACGCACGGACTCTCGTCACCTCATGCGTATGTAGCCCCCACAAATAGGAGCACATAACCAATTATTTCACCTATGGGGACAATTCCCTCTTACAAGGTTAAAAAGGAGACTCACCTCGTTCGGAAGATCCATAACCGGTATTCCACGCCTTTCCGAAGACTCGAATCGATGCACAATGCTCCAAAACTAGCCAATAATTATGCAAATCCGTTAATATATGTTCAATTACTCATTATAATCCAATTTGTAACAATTCTTAACCCCGATCGAAAAGTTGACAAAATGGCCCTCGGGCCCACGTGCCCGGATTCCGAAATATTTTAAAGATAAACTTTACCCATTACCTCACGAACTCAAATATATAATTTACTCTCAATTTCATACTCAAAATCGTGGTCAAATTCCAAGAATATCAATTTTCTAGGTTTTCCCTCAAACCCCAAGTTTCTACCAATTTCATGCTCAAATCCGTATATAATCATGTATTTTAACCAAAAACTACCATAAATTACTTACCTCATGCTTGGTGGTGAAAATGACACCTCAAAGTTGCTCCAAAATCGGCTCCAATGGAAGAAATGGGGTTGAAATGAATCCAACCCCCGATTTAAAAGAACCTCACTGCCTCCAGCATTTCCACACCTGCGGTCACTTGGCCGCTTCTGCGGTTCCGCAGATGCGGTTCCAATACCGCTTCTGCGATCCTCCTCCAGCTGCCCCAGTCCACTTCTGCGCCGCACCAACCGCATCTGCGATCACGCATGTGCGGGAATTCCTTTGCACCTGCGGTCCCTGATCCCTTCACTTCTAACCGTTTCTGCGGTGCCCTTCTTCGCTTCTGCGGTGAACCCTCCGCAGAAGTGGATACACGAGCAACCAAACTCCTTCAGCCCATCCTTCAAGCTCCAATTCGATCCGTTAATCACCCGGAATCCACCGGAGACCCCGGAACCCCAACCAATCATACCAACCAGTCCCAAAACACATTATGGACTTGCTCGAGGGCTCAAATCATATCAAATAACGCTAAAACCATGGATCGACCTCCAATCCAAACTTTATGAACTTTAGAATTTCAAACTTCTATTTTCGATGTTTAAACCTATCGAATCACGTCCGATTGACTTCAAATTTTGCACACAAGTCATATTCGACATTACAGACATACTCCAACTTCCGAAATCGGATTCCGACCCCGATATCAAAAAGTCCACTTCTGGTCAAACTTCCCAAAACCTTCAAATTCCTATCTTTAGCCAAATGACTCCAAAACGACCCACGGACCTTCGAATTCACTTCCGATCGCGCTCTCAACTCTAGAATCACCATACGGAGCTATTCCCAGACTCAGAATTCCAAACGGACATCGATAACACTATAATGCACTTCAACCCAAACTTATAAAATTTCTTCCAAAATGCTAACTTCCACAATAGGCGCCGAAATGTTCCCGGATCTTCCAAAACCTAGTCCGGACATACGCCCAAGTCCGAAATCATCATACGAACTTGCTGAAACCTTCGAATCCCGATTCCAAGGTCGTTTACTCAAAAATTCAACCTTAGTCAATTCTTTCAACTTAAAGCTTCCGAAATGAGAGTTCTCTTTCCAATCAACTCCGAACTTCCCGGAGTTCAATTCCGACTATGCGTACCAGTCATAATACCTGAAGTGAACCTGCTCATGGCCTCAAATTGCTGAACGACGCGCTAGAGCTCAAAACGATCAGTCGGGTCGTTACACGATTTATAGAAGTAATCTTATTATGTTAATATTCCTAAATATTATGAGTTCCTATACAGTTCAAATAGAAAAGATTTAATGATCAAAAATTTAATTTATTTTAACATTATAATTAGAAAATGCTAATGAAATAATGATTTTGTCCGATCTAAAATTTATTTTTAATGATAAAAAGGTCGATCAATTTTGCATTGAAATTTCATGCTCCTGAGATGTATAAAGTTTGTTGTTAATGGTAATTTCACAGGTTATTACCAAAAATTTCATGCTTTTATAATAGTCTAGATTGATTGAAGAAGAAAAAATTAAAAGAAAAGTGAAACATTATTTTCCTATATATTTAGTAGTTTTTAATATTAGTCTCACATTATTTACCACATAATTAAAAAAAAATTAATCTGATTTATTGCAAAACTAATTGAAGCAAAATTATTCTTAAAAAAAAAAGGAGTCCATTAATGTTAAAAAATTATTTTGTTCATCGTGAAACAATTGGAGTATCATTAGGATATCACTTAATTGCCAAAACTACTACAAAAGAATGTCTTTAACCTTTGTCTCCAAACAACTGACTTTTCAAATATTTATTTAAGGAAAGAATTTAATCGATTTAAAGTCCTTAATTTAGGTATTTAGTTTAAATAAGAAAAGATTTAATAACCAAATTTGAAGGAATTTCTAGGTCCGAAATATTAGGAAAATAAGTAAATTACTATTTTATCTTATGTGAACTATATTTTTAAAGGGTAAAAAAAACGAACGACATTTTGTTAAAGATTTTCGTGCTTTTAATATAGTATAGATTCGAAAGATTGTCAAAAAAATCCCACATTAATTTCATCTTTCTTGTTTTTTATTCAAATTTTAAGGGCATCCTTGACAAATTAAACATCTTGTGATGGAGCTAGTATTTGTAAAGATTACTTGCAAAATACAAAAACTCTTTTTATATTATAATATCGTTGGTTAAACTAACCCTAGCCATAGAGTCTTTTAATTTTGTCACAAATTTATTCAATCAATCACAAGGGACTAGAACAAACAACTAAATATAGTATCTTGTTCCGTTAAGATGAAAGTAGCTCTATTTTTAATGTATTTTATTAGTTGGGCATCGTAAACCTCGATCAAATAGCACTATAATTTTGAAACTTCATACAATTATGTTTGTATAAAATCATGTTGGATAAAGCAAGGAGAGAAACGTTTCTGAACATAAAAATTTATAAGTTCCTCTGAAGTTGGAAAGAATAAATAAATTAAATCGCCTTGTTCACTATTCTATCCTCTCATAGCCATTTTAGAAAAAAAATGCACCAATAATAGAAATTTATTCCCTACCAATTTTGGAAATATTCTCCTTGTTAAACCTAACAATCAAAGTAAGTTAAATATTCGACTCAAACTAAAAGTTTTCACCTTTGGCTAATTTAAAGGTTTAAAATTGCTCAGGAATATATTTAAGGGACTAATTTAAACCTATATCAAACATAACGGGCCATTTTTGTATTTTATCAAGAATCTGGTGTCGGAACAAACTTTGCAAAAGGAGGAAAACGGAATCTGGAGTTCTATTTGGCTCCATAAGCGAGTTGATTTTCCGGCCAACTGATAAACGAGGAAGGTAATTTTGCCCTAGAGTTCGTTCTTTTTCTCTCTTCATTTAAGAAAATGGCTCTTTTTATGTTTAACTAATTTTGATTTAATTATTTAATGCAATCCCTAGGTGATTGACCCTTTAAACATTAAAGGTCCGGTCTTTGTTATGTGAATCTATTTTATGTGATGTGATACTGATCCAACTCTTTATGTTATCTGCATGAATTTTGAGTTATCTCTGTGCTACATATTTATAAATTGGTAGGCTATAAATTACTAGGTTTTTTGTCCTTTTCTCCCGTTCCTCTGTGGTTAATTTGTAATTTTTGCAAAAACAAAAATCAAAGACTACATTATTAAGTAAAAAACTAGAACTTTGAATCACTTTCAATATCCCTGTGTTCCAAAGATAAAGATCCTAGCTTGTTATCAGCTGCGGGCAGTGGCGGATCCACATGCTGATTTTGGGTGCTCAAGCACCCATTATCTTTGACAAGATTTAGTAAATTTGTATAGCTAATTATAAAAATATTTAGATAAATATTGGGTGAGCACCCATAACTAAACTTTATTTTCCTTTTCTTTCCGAATTTTTATCAGTGAGCACCCACGACTTTAAAATCCTGGATCCGCCACTGGCTGCGGGTTTTGAATACTTATATAGGAGGGAGGAGGTTCACTTCATGTAGCAAATGGCAAGTTGAAGGCCATTTTTGCTCAATCTTCCATTGTCTTCCTATAGTTGTGACTTGTGAGCTATTTTTTTGTTTCGGTTGTGTTGTTCTTGGTTGCTCGGGCGGTATGATGGAAAAGCAACTTGATGTTGATTTCTGTATAGTTTTTGAAAGGCATATCAATCCAAGGAAAACTTGACATGTCTTAATTTGGAAAAACTGATAGTTTGGTAGTCGAACCTTTAAGGTCATTAGTAATGCAAGGAGCTGAGCAAGAGCAGTGGACGTTTTTAATTTTATTTACACGAAGACAGCTTCTACCTAGGCTAAACAGTACTTTTAGATTGGTGCCCATTTTCTCAATCTGAATTATAGAATGAGAACTGGTTTAGGTGTCTTCCTTTTTGTTCTGATTAGGCTATAAAGTGGGAAACTGGTAGTGCTCAATACTTTTCATGCAAGTCCTTTTTCTCCTGATTTTCTTGTTCAAACTACATCCTTTTGCCTCCAGCATCATTCATAGGGAAAGCTGAATTTCACATTAAAGGTTAAAGCTTTCACGTGGTGTCTTATTCTTAACACAGTGAACGTGAATGACATTGTTTTTCTTTTTCTTTTTGAGCATGAGTAGGAGATTACGGGTTCGACCCGTGGAAACAACCTATTGCAGAAATGCAGGGCAAGGTTGCGTACAACAGACCCTTGTGGTCCGACCCTTCCCTGGACCCCGCGCATAGCGGAAGCTTAGTGCACGGGGCTTCCCTTTTTTTTTAGCATGAGTAGGCTAAGAACACTATATGGCGAAAATTGTAATTCTTTTTCTATATCTCCCTTTGCACTAGGTTATGGTGAAGTTGTGAACAGTTCTTTGTTTATTAAATTGCTAGAAAGAAAAAATTGACCATTTTAGTTAAGAGGTTGTATATTTAGAACGAACTAAAATAGGGAGCTAGTCGATAAAAAAGGATAGAAGTTATATAATGGACAAACATCAGACTGGTAATACATATACAAATGCTTTTGGAAGTTCCTTATCGACTCTGAACTTTCGTAACATGTATTTTGATGTAGTTGACTAATGCTATAGCATTACATATCTTTCGCATTTGCAAGAATATTTGATCTTTTAATTAAAATTCTCCTTTACGGGTGCTTTGGTAGTTTGTCGCAGGACAAAATAGATTTTAATTTATGTATTGTTATGTGTAGGCTGATCAAACTCTCCTTTGCCAAGTCTTGTCAACACGGATTGCATCGAGGTTCTACTTAGTGCATTGCACATTGGAAGATTGGGAAATGTCTAGTGGGGATGTTTAAAAAGTCTCGTGCCAAGATATTCAACTGGTGAGTCTTGAGCCGCATTCATAACATTATCTCTAAAGTTTGGACGTCTAAATCATTTAATAGGGCTTGAATCAACAGGACAAAATGGAGTATACACATTTATTTGTTAGTATGTGAAGCAGGTATCTGATTGACCCTTGCAGAATTTTGCAGTTCTATACATAAAAATTTCATACTTAAAATTACTATATGTTACATCCGATTAAGATATCTTAATCCTTCAACAGGTTGTGCCTTACCACTATTATCCACAAAATTGTCTTTTTCAATTAGGGAGAGTCCAAGGCCAATCAAAAAATAATTAGAGAGAGTTCAAGTGAACAAGGCTTGTTATATAAGCAGAGTCTATAGTGAGCAAGTGAGGCTGGTACTTGAACAGTTGAACTTGTCAACCTAATTGGCTTTAGTCTGAAACTCTGAATGCCGACGAGGTGTCATGTTTGTCCATCTAGATTGTGTTGGTCATGCTTGTTGTCATGGGCAATAACCAGAGCATTACTGGTAGAAATCATTTGGAATGGTATTGTCTAGATCAATTATGGATCTCCGTCTTAACCTGAATCATCTACATGTAAGAGCACTGGATGACCACTTTCTAGTTGTTAGTGAGCACATACAATCAATGAGGTGATATGAAGGGATTATATTTTGGCATCCGATTACTTGGTGAATTCAGCATTACTATCATAATTTTGGGCCCTTTTGTATCAATGACTTCCGTGGATGATTCTGAGTGTTTGAGATGGAGGATGCTGCTCTTCCTTTTTAACATATTAATAAACCATAGCTTCATAATGTATGCATAGTATTTGGTGGTGACAGCTGGCAAAGCGCTTTCTATCAATCATTATTGCATGACATAAGAAAGATTTTCAAGCAATATGGAAAAGAAATGCAAGTTACTAAACACAATTCACTGACAAATGGATCTTTCAACTTTCGCATCCAGTTTGAAGAGATAAACAACTATGCCCATTCACTTGCTAAGTCACGTTGTCTAAATTCTCAGGGAAATTTACACCGAGAACTGTATTGCAATTTTATACAACCCCCCCCCCCCCCCCAAAAAAAAAAAAAAAAAAGAAAAAAAAAAGAGAGGAACTTTTAAAGGATAACAAGCTTCTGTGTGGAGATGTAGAGTTTTACATGCTAGGTCTTAATGTGGTTGATTACATCCGAATCACTTGTAGGTTTCTCCAGCTCCTCATTTAATGTTTCACAGTTGTTGACCTACATATATTGTTGCTTTTTAGCTGTTCTTTTTTACTGTGTTTAACTGGTGATAAGTTAACCCTTGAGTTTCTTTTTCGTAATTAACAATTGGCATTGTTTGTTCATTCTTACGAATAATGACTTGCACGGCTGCACTTCACAATCATCAAGTTCTTTATTGTAAAATTGTTTGTGTGGTTGCCTCTCCTTCAGCTTTGTTTCTCCCCTGTCAGGTGCAAAATCTCATAGAAAGATGCCTACAACTTTACATGAACCAGAAGGAAGTTGCCAATACCCTCTTACATCAGGCAAAGATTGAGCCTGGCTTCACTGAACTTGGTGATTCCTTTCTCTTTTCATCTGGTTTCTTCTTTTGCTAATATGAAGCTTTTGGAGAGTAGGCTATTTGTTGTTATTTCAGTTTCTAAAAGAGAAAATACTTAGTAGGCCTCTGGATGTTTGTTTTACAATTTTGTAATTTTGTTCATTATTTCAACTTCAACTTGAAATATAAAACTTGAAAATGAAAAACCAGTTTTGAGTATTTCATGTGAGTTTCTCATACCTCTATTTCATGGAAGAATTATTAATATGTAGAAAATAATTTTTAAGTTCGGAGTGCCGGAAATGAATTTACTGAATTTTAGATAATTTAAGGATTCTGCTGACTGCTGAGTCTTCATTAGTTAAGATATGCAAATAACGTCATTCTGAAAAAAAATAAAAAAATCTGTAAGTAACGTTGCTATCTATGTGCTCCATGTGTATCTACATAAAAGAGATGAATGTAATCTTGAACTTTTTCCAGTGTGGCAAAAGCTTGAAGAAGAAAACCAGGAATTTTTCCAGGCATATTATTTGAGGTTGATAGTGAAGGACCAAATACAGAGATTCAATGACTTGCTTCACAGACAGCTTGAAACAATGCAGATATATCAAGCTGGTTCCAATGCCATTTCTAATGGTTCGCAGATTCGGCCAAGTAAGATATAACTAGCGGAGATTCTTCTATTGACCTTCCTGGGATTATTGTTGTGTTTGAATCTCTTTCATAATGGTTTCACTCCTACGCCCAACACATTCTTCAACCATTCTTCTTGCTCATGTTTTTACTTAGTTTTTTCCCTTAAAATTGTCCGAGTATATCTTTGTTAGTAAAATATTTTTAATGGATACTCATGGGAATGGTCTAACCCATCATTTTAGTGAAGAAATACTGTAGTTATATGATGTCAAACCCCCCACAAAATTGTATATATCTTACATGAAACCAAGTTTCTGTACAAAGAGCATCCCATTATCAAAACTGAGTAGAACATATTGGATGAACTATGATCCTCTTTTCTTTTTGATTGTTTACCTTGATCTCTACTCTCTAGGATTATATTTCTATGGAATTGCCATTTGCTTTTTGAGTTTGTTTTGATTCAGGGTGAAGTAAGAGACATAAAATTGTATAGTTTCCATACACAATTTTTTCAACTGCTGGTGCAACACTGGCTACACAATATTGTACATGCTTATACACTTCGGTGCCCGTCTTAATGTTTCAATCTAGCTTTCATCATCTTCTGATGAATTGTTAAATAAGGGAAGTGACATTATGGTTGTTAAATATATGTAGTGCCTCAGAACTCAACATGTCAAGCGACAGAACATGCTGGACCTAGTGTGAAGCCTGAGAACATGAACCAGACTGTTAATGCCAATTTACCTCACATATACACTAATGGTGCGTCCTCACTTCAGCCATGGACGCAAGTTTCTGTTGATGTGTCTGCTAATGGAGGAGGAATTGATGCATCGACAAACATGCTATTGGCTCAGAGCTCAAATGTGGGAGTGATGCAAGGACAGAATGGGGGGATGGTCAAATCAGAAGCAGTTTATTCAGGAAATTTGCCGTTCCTCTATGGTACGGAGAGCAATATCGTTGAAGCTCGTCCAGAAACTGGGGATGCATCTGGTTCATCTTTCAGCAGCGGAGAATCAAACTCTCAAGTGCTGAATGAGTCTGTATTGGATGCTGATTCAACTTCATTTGGGTTCTTGGGGCATATTCCTCGAAACTTCAGTTTGTCAGATTTAACAGCAGATTTTTCCAACAGTTCTGGTTTGTGCTTGCCTTATCTTCTGAGTTAATATATCACTTCTGTGCAGAGCTTTATCTTTCTCATATCTGCTCTTGCAGATATAATGGAGAGCTACTCTGGATCGGCCTTCCTAGCAACAGATACTGGCAATTTCCTGGATCCTCATGGTAGTGAAGAAAATCAAGGTTGTGTGGCATCTCAATTCTGGTATTCTCTTTTTATGGTTAATTTGGAAAAGAAAGTCTCACTACTCAATAGCTCTCTCTGTCTTCTTTTGGCACATATCAATATGAAACAGAACAATGTCATTTCCTGGCATACCAAATATAAGGGATTGTTAGAAGAAAGCCCGTATATTGGACTTATAGGTTGGGTGCTTATTTTAGGTCATAAAGTGCTCACATGCGCAGCAAAAAGAGGTGAACTTTGAAGATGAGTTATGGGAACCTACCAATAATGATATCTACTTAACTTTCTGCAGATATCAAGAGATTGGATGCTATATCAGAAGGCTTGAGTTATGATGATTTTGCCAGCGATTGAGTGAACTTTCATTCTGATGGTACCATCTTGCAATTTTATCCTCAATATGTGGACTATCATGTTTAGAAATATAGTTTGCACCTATACTCCAGCTTAATGTCCTAAGATGAGCAATTTTTCTTTGTGTAGTATTTGTTGGGTTAGCTCCTATGACTATCACATTTTATTTAGTTTGAATGATTTCTATCCTTACAGGTCCAATTATTCCAGTACAATGTTCTGTAAGTACGTTTGCGAAAGTGGAATTGCTTCACCCCTTTTTGAAGGCATTGGTTGGTTTCAATCAAGGGTATAACTCAATCGATATGGTTGATCTTGCATGAGGTATGGGGAGTAGGAAATAATGTAATCTAAGTAGTTGTGCAAAATGAGGTCAGTCATAGAAATTAGAAACAAAACATATTATGATGTATAAGTTGTAAATAGAGCTGTGATTGTGAAGATCTGATGTAATGTGTAGTCGAGAATACTTGAACTTTTGTTTTTCTCGGGTACTATTTTCTCTTTCCTTTTAATTTTATTGTTCAGGTGGGAGGAAGAAGGGGGGGGGGGGGATTCAAATTTCTCTTTTATGTTGGTTTTCCAAATTTTTGGGGTACTGACATTGTGATTTATTCACTCCAATGCTTGAACTTGGATGATTGCTGATGTGTTTTGAAAGAGCACGGAGCTGTTGGTGTCAATGGCTATGGAATTATTCCACGAGGGGAGATTTGTCATGCAACTCTGTTCTTTAGTAGTTGCAAATCCCAACTTGTAATGACTCTACTGCTTAATTAATAAATAAAGTACTCTCTTTTTGACCAAAAGAAGGGTTGATCTTTAAGTGATAGTCTCGTGTATTTATTCTCTTGGCTTCCTCCATTTCTCTATTCAGACATTTGATGCAAACTCTAGTTGGAAGAGTTAGCAAATCGATTTCTACTCTACTTTTGCTGGAGAAACGATGACTTCCCCGAAATATAAACAAGGAAAAAAGAGTGTCTTTCACAAAGCAATTGAGCGAAGAACCAAACTGCAAAATCAGGCCAAGGGACCACTACAGACCCTCGTGAAGAAATCTTTTTCGTATGATGTTGTAAGGCATGATGTGTTATATATAGACTAGTCTTGGCGTCTTGCTCAAAGACAGCTATATTTCAGACAAATGCAGGGCTCATCCTGATATATTTGCCTCTGGTTTAAGATACAATAAATTGAATGTATCAATATGAGATCCCTGGGAAGAGTGATGGGTTTCAACTTTCATAGTGCCATGGGGAAGGAAAGATAATTCAGCCACCACATTATCATTGTTTATGCTATAATCAATATTTGCTGTTGGTTGAGATTCAGATATTTGCCTTTTCGTTGTTTCATTGGTATAGTGTTTATTTAGTTTGTTATGAGTGGCAGTTGACAGTTGTTTTCTAGTCATTAAATGCTCTGGATTATTATAGAGTCAGAAATATTCGACTGTTGAACTTGCGCAACTTCATTGCTTATATCATTCTTTCCAAAACCCAGAGGTGCAGAAACAACAAGATGACATTTAACACCATGCCTTTCATCACCTTTAGTTAAGCTAACTCTTGGATTTATGAACAAACTGGTAACTACAAGAGAGAGCACACGTTGAGTATACGAGTGCCAGCTGACGATCCCCTAGCTGGCAATCTTGACTCATCGCGTGATGCAAACTGGCATTTATTTGAAAGGGCATCAAGATTGGCATCTGTAATCCACGAGATAAACTCTAGTGAAGCGCCTGAAGTTATGCAGGCCCAGTTCTAAGTGCATTGTCTAGATCGGCTATCAAATCATTGACATCTTCAATCCCAACAGAAATTCGAACTAGATCCTCAGTAAGACCTCTAGACTCGCGTACTTCAGCAGGTATAGCCACATGGGACATGAAGCAAGGCAGGCATATGAGTGACTTCACACTTCCTGCAAATTTGGGGGGACCAGAAATGAGGATTGAGTCAAAGTAAAATGTACTAATGGAACAGATGACATGTAAATGAGGCATACTTTGGAGATTTAAACACCCTTCTAGCAAGAACCAAGATAGATCACTAGGAAATCATTCACTTCAGTCTGTAACTTCATCCTGTGGACTGCAGGTTTTTCGTTACAGCTAACAAAAGGATACTTTTTTTTGGCTTTTCGATGGTAGAGTAATTTACAAATTTCCTTATATCATTTTTATTCTCTGCTGTCACACAGAACCCACAATTTTAAGGGGGTATAATGGACTGAGCGATAACTCTATAAAAAAATATCTGAATCTCAGCTATTTTTCCTCAAGTAAACTAGCCTAAAAGGGAACTGATTCGACACACTATTCCAAAGGAATTCACTTCCAGAGCTAAAATGGAAGTGCTAATAAATTTCTGCATTTAATATCACATGCAGCGTCAGTATTTCTTACTTCTCGATCTATTCTATTATAGAGGTTCATAACGAATTAAGAATATCCATAGTCCTTCGCTGAGTTTTACAGCGACAAAGCAAATGTTGCTTTTGTTAAAGAAGACAAAAGTGCAGATATAAAAGTTGAGATGTGATTTTATGCATTTTCTATAGGTAAAATTTGAACTTTAATATTGGAAAAAGAGGATAGAGTATAAGATGAAACTCACCAAAACTGACAGTAATGCTGAAGTATTTGGTTGCCTCAACTACATGCTTAGAGAGTGCCAATGACCCTGTAAAAAAACTCAGTACAGATCCTGCACCCTTGGTCTGTAATACCAGCATGAAAAAGTCAAATGCCAATTGAAAACATAGAATTGATGCTAAACTTAGACAAGTAAAAGTTGGGAATAAATAGTGATACCTGAGAATAGTGCAAAGATCTGCCAGGATGGTCGGGAAGACCAGCATAGTTAACCTTCTTCACTCGAGGATGGGATGATAGAAATTCAGCAATCTTTTGTGCATTTTCCTGTCATATTGTGGAAACACATAGCGCCCATATATAGATGTAACTTCGACAGAATCTTTTCTGAATGCTATGATTGTCAGGCAAGCACTCACCAGTGAAAAGTAAACATAAGAGGAAAAAGGAACTCTGAATTTAATGCAATGAGGTAAAATTGGAGAGCAACATGAATTCTCTACACGAATCTACAAGTTTCTGACTGGAATAAAAAAGTTGTACAAACTCTAGAACCTAATGTAAGTGTAACAACAACTAAGTACCCGAAAAAGCTAAGTTTAATTCCAACTTTTCAATATTCCAATTTTGATCTTTTGCTTCTACTTTGTTCTGTTTTTAGCTAAATCCTTATTGATTCTGAGAGATCATAAAACTTTTGAGACAGCTTCTCTCCGTTGTAATATTTGGTCTACCTTGTCCTCTTTTATCGCCTTCAGTTATCATATTGCTGCATCATTGGACCGTGCATATGGGGGTCTCAATAGTCCCAAAAAGTTTCTCACTCTCTAGGAACAAGAATAATAGATTTGATGAAGGCAGGCATATGCCTATGAAAAAAGTTGTATAGCAAGCAATCACAGCACATGAAACTAAAAAGCAAGAAAATCCAATACCTGCTGCTTTAATACACGCAATGCCATTGTTTTGATCCCTCTTAAGCAAAGCCAGCAATCAAATGGGGCTAAGCCTGCACCTTCTGAGTTTTGAAGGAAGTATATGTTCTTTGCCAAGCTGGTTTAAATGAAAAATTATTAGCACGACACCGAAAAGATACACAAAATTAATACTCCGAAAGAGACACAATGCATTGACATCATTGAGGTAAGTTAATAATTTCCCGAGAGACTGATGTATGCAATAGTTATTTAGTAACTGCGACTTCAGGTAATTGAATATACAAAGCGAGATGACCTAATAAGAAGGTTGCTTTTCAAGTATTTTATGTTCAATCTCCCTAATCTGATAGTTTTGGCCATGAAAGCAACTCAAGGACACAAAGGATGAAGTGAAAAAATATGATAACCGTAGATCAAGCCATGAAACGAATATGATCATATCAAAGAAGAAAACACCTTTCTCCTTTAACAGCTAGTACGCCCCCCATCAGATCACTATGTCCAGATATAAACTTAGTAGCTGAATGCATCACAAAATCTGAAAAATAACAGACCATTTAAGGTAATCAGCATCTTGCAAATGTTACCACGAGAAAGTTCATGTTACCATAAGAAGAAGTATCTGTAGATACCTGCTCCGAGCTCCAAAGGATGGGACAGTACAGGGGACATGATACTGTTATCTACCAGTACAAGAGCCCCATGTGCATGAGCCATCTCAGCTATTTTCTGGTAAAAGTCAGCAGGAAAAAACGCATATAAGAAAAGTGAAATTCTTTTGATGAAGTAATTAGTTTCATTGACAGCATCAAGCAGATTCAGTGAGTATAAATTATGAATTGATATTTAATGGACTTAACATATCAGCAATCAAGTAAAGAGAGAAACAATATTTGCATAATCTACATATGCCAAAACCGGTTACTCACACGAATATCACAAATTTGCTGACGAGGGTTGGTTGGACTCTCCAGCCAGACAAGCTTTGTATTTGGTCCGATTGCAGAGGCAACCACGTCTAAGTTAGTTGTATCCACCCGTCTGTTAACAAAGTAAAGATTAAAACACTAAAAACCAAATAGAGAACTAAGTTCATTCAGAAAAAAGAGATACTAACTTCACTATAACTCCAGTCTTTGGAATTACTTGTGACAACAGGCGGTCAGAACCACCATACATATCATCACCAGCAACAATCTCTTCACCTAAGAAATTATCATTGGTAGAGTTAAAGATGTTCTATAGCTAGGAATCCGTAGCTTGTGGAGATACTAAACCAACTTGCAATAACATGTCGAAAATGAAGTCAGTAACAGATATTAATAAAGAAATAACTAGCAAAAAGAAGGTATCTTTTGCTTTTTCATGGAGCGAGGGGGGTTGGAGGGAGAGAAAAGAACATGCAAACACAAATTGAACAAAGATTCAAGGTCTCGAAAAGAAGGCATAAAGCATCTCTCATTAGCACAATTAAACCAGATATGTATATTGTTCATTCAGCCTTTCTAATTTTGTATGAAGAAATTTTGCAAGTACCAGTTCCAACAAGACGAGCTACAGCTGCCAAAGCAGTCATTCCACTAGTAAAGCAAAATGCTCTATCTGCTTTCTCAAGCTTGGCAAGGAGCCTGAAAAGTTGAAAGGAGATAATGGTAATGAACACAGAAATTGTTAGCACCTAAGTTCCTATTAGTAGCTGTAACATACCTTTCCAGTACATCCCGTGTTGGATTTCCGCTCCGTGTATAATCATAAGGTCCAAATTCTGTGGCTGAAGGCTGCAGAAGGAGGTAAAGTTTTTCATGATTCATGTAAATGAAGAAAAGAATTAAAATATTGTTTATTTATCCAACATTTAATTGTGTATTGAATAAAAATGCAGCTTCAAAGTCATATAATGAATTACATTTCATAGCCTAAGAGCTCTTTCGAACTTACTTGCTTAAAAGTAGACGTTTGATACAGTGGAGTACTCATGGCATCATAAGGATCAAACTCATTGCTGAAGTTCATTAACATTGTTGAAACACTAGGCTCAATTGGCTCCTCAATTTCAATATCAGGTAATTCCATAGCCTCCATATCTGCCATCCGTTAATATGTACTATAAGTCCTGAGAGTAAAAAGGGCAGCCCGATGCACTAAGCTCCCGCTATGCGCGGGATCCAGGGAAGGGCAGATCACAAGAGTCTATTATCAGCCTTACCCCGCATTTCTGCAAGAGGCTATTTCCACGGCCTGAGAATAAATAACTAAAAACATTTTTATGCTTTGGCTACCAATAAATTTGGTACATACCGTCCGTTAAGTCAGCAACACAATCAACCAAAGCTGCTGTAGAGACATCCATCTCTTTCTCTCTTGAGCAATTCAATTGGTATTTTTTCACCCTTAATGTTTGAGTACTTCCATTCTCATTCAAGTTTACTTTGCAAACAGAAGTCACTGGACATTTTCCCTGTACATTAGCACAACCTTCTATCAGATGCAACATTTTCTTGATAGGCTGCCAAAGAAATTACCAAGTGGAGTAGTCCAGCTAAACAAAACAATAAGAATATAACAACAACAATAAGAAACTTGTGTAATCCCACAAGTGGGGTCTGGGGTCGTGTGTACGCAGCTGCCCTGAGCAGGTAGAGAGGTTGTTTCCAATCAACCCTCGGCTCAAGGAAAGATGAAAAAAAAAAGCGGTAGCAACATGCAGAAATAACAACGATCGAGAAAAACAAAACAATAAGAACAAGAAACAAAAAGATAGAGACTTTTCTTTGCACACAAAGATTTTCTTTAAGCTAATACAAGCATACAAAAAGAGATTTTTTTTTTTGGTTTCTCAAGCTTAAATTGACTTAATATACAACCCAATTCAAGATTTTGTATACTCTTTCTACCCTAACAATTATATATTATTCCAGTAACAAATAGATACCAAATTCAAGATTTTGTGTACAGAGGAAGTGGCAGGTAAATACTTGGTTGTAAAGGTAAGCAGGTAGAGTAATGTAGGCAGATTTGAGAGACAGAGATGATGCCATTTTTAGTACACTGAGCAATGGTATGAGTAAGGTTTTAATGTAGTTTGATTACCTATATATAGGAGGCAGAAATTTTGTCCATTTTAGCAGTGCCTACATAAGTGGAACAAACTAAAGATTACAGGCCCTATTCCTAAGTGATGGTTAAAGAAGAATAATTAGAATATTTCTCTCTTTCTTCACTCTATATTTGACACGTGTTACTGCACAATAAGTTTCTAACTGCAATGTAGACTGTTACTCTGGAGATTTGGACTGAGATCTTCCGACATTAAAGCACAATTTCAAAATAAGCTTTGTTTCGGCCAAATGTATAAGGTTGTTTTCAGGTCCAAATACAATAAAATAAAGATTAGTTTACAAGAGCGAAACTGAAGATAAAAACAATTGAAGGTTAAATGTACCAATTCTTTTATAATGGTAATATCCAGAATAGTTTGTGCATAACTTAACTAATTTTACGAGATGTTTATTTATTCCATTGGCATAAATATCAGATAACTTTATCGAAGTTGAATGAGAGCCTCTAATGCTGCCACACCCTTAATTGCTACTCATACCATTTTTCCCAAAAAGAAAAATAAAACGCCCTTAATTTCAAAATAAATAGGCGCAAACTTCCTTGAAAATCAGTGCCGGCTGAAGGGTGAGGCGGCCAAAGCAATGGCTTTAGGCCCCTAAAATTTTGGGGGCACATTTTTCACTAGTAGTAGTACTTTTATAAGTTACCACTATTTTTTTTAGAAAAAATTTGAATAGCTTAAAGTAAAACGCATAATTTATAATTTTAAAAAATCTTTGATATGTTATGAATGTTAACCATTAAAATTTGAATAATTCGAAACGTCTGAAAATATTTTTAATTATTTATTTTGTGAGAAAAATTTGAGATCACTAAGAGATACGAATCTAAAAAATGTCTCAACCTCGATAAAAACATAATAGTCACTCTGATATTGATCGATTAAACTTAATTTTCCAATTAAAAGTATTAAAAAGAAATACTACAAGTAGAAGACAATATTCTAATTAATATACTCGATCAGATAATAAAACCAATTTTTTTCCTCAAATACCTATATTATTCATAGAATAATATTACTATAACAGTTATATTTGTGGAAAAAAGTTTGTCTATATTAAAATTATCAATTTTTAGATAGGACTTCACATTTCAAGAAGTTAGGAAAATAGACTTCAAATGAAAATATAAAAAAAATATTTTAATAAAAAAAGAATTAAGGCCTCTCATCAAAATTTGGCTTTAGGGCGCCGACAATGTTGAGCCGCCCCTGATGAGAGTTTATTACACAAATTGTCACTCCACTATTTGAATAACCTTGTAAAGTCATATTGTTTTTATTTATAAAAGAAAAGTTACTTAACTATTTTTATAACACCCAAAAGGTCACTCAACTTTATTTTTCAAACTTTCGACAAATACTTATTTTACCTTTTAATGAAGGAACTGAATTAGTTTCAGTATCATTAATTGGACTAATTTGCTATAAAATCAGCATCCCAATTACAATTATACCAATCTAAAGCTCAAACAATGCCGCATTAGTCCCAAAAATATTGGGAAAATTTCATATAAGAATAACCGGACTCCGTACTTTTCAATTTTATAATCCATATTTTAATTTACAACAAATTAGGCCAAAAATAATAGACTAAGATTCAACATTCATTCCAATAGGTTCTAAAAATTACTATTTAATTTTTAAAAAAAATTCCTCAAGCTTTTAAGTTAATTTTTGAATCAGTAACTATGACTCAAATAATAATTCAACAAACCAAATCCATTTGGGTGGTGAAAATTAGATTTTTAACAAGCTTAAATATGTGGTTTAAATTCCGAATTTGATTTTGTGAGAACTTTGGAGTGGATTTTATTTAGAATTGTTAGAAATAATATAAGGAGATTGTATATAAAATTTGAAATCATTTAATGAAGATTTGGACTGGTTTTGAACAAGAATTGCAACTGAAAATCGTGAAAGAAGTTCGTCATATACACTATTATAAAAGATGTATAAAGATGTATAAAAGTGTATAAAATGTGTTTATACACTCATATACACTATTATACAAGATTATACATAATTATATAAAAAACTGACTTCGTCTTCTTTCTTGCATCTTTTCTGAAATTTAACTCAAAATCTTGCTCAAATCTACTCCAAATCACTTCAAATTTAAATTTTGAACTTCTTTTGATATTTTCAATTAATTAGAACAAGACCCAATCCAAACAACTAACAAACTCAAAAAATCCATTTTCGAAAGCAAAACTTTGAATGATCTTTAATGGTGGACTTCTACTCTTCAATTTTCTTACATTGCAATCAGGTAACACAAGAGGAGAAGCAAAAAATATACGGTCCCTTGAAGCATATGTGGAAGATGTGAGAAGAAGAGGGAGTGAAAGCAATGGTTGTGAGAACACAAATTTAACTCCATAGCTTTTAGAAGCAATGGTTGTAAGAACATATATTTTAAATTTGCTAGTGCTTTCAAAATATGAGCAATATAGTTAGGTCGGGTAATATTTAAAAACATAGGCCATTTTTTGTTATGGGGTGAAGTCATGTATATTTTCTAGTAATTCCTTCAAAAATATTTCCTATAGTTTGCAATACTTATAACATTTTAATTTTTTTTAAATCGTGACTACAATTTAAAATGGAAAAAAATATGACATGCAAATGAGAGCATCCTTGGGTGTTAAACGTAAAAATTGCATGGGATGTCCTATTTGGTCGCCCCTATTTAACCTATACTCATTTTTTTAAATTTTTTTAACTTGTACCCACTTTTTAAATAACTTCAGCTCCCTTTCTCCTCCCCCTTCTCCTCCTTCATTTTCTTTTTTCTTCTTCTACAATGATGACTTCAACATTGCTCTCTTTAATTAATGAAGCTAAAACAAATATAATGAGGATATTACTCTGGTTGGCATGGAGGATGACTTCAACGACATAAGATATTAAGTCTTGTACCAGCCAAGCAAATCCATACAACATAGCCACCAGTTTCTGAACAGAGCCAAATCGATAAATAATTTGATGAGATAATAACTTGATGCATAGAAATTTGTGAAGAATCTTGTCACTGTTCCACTGTATGATTCTTCTCGTGACCATGGGAAGGCACGAAACAAGAACTGTGAAGTAACTTGGGTTGGAAACAGATGAAGTAAAGTAAGCCACCCTCATCCTTAAAATACTTTTGTACTCCTAAAAGCAAGTGAAAACCTTTTATGAAAAAAGAACCGACATACATATATACATGCTATCGCATAGTTATGGAAGTTACAAAGACAAAAACTTCAGTTCTAGAGCTGAAGTTTCCCAGTTACAACACAAAAACTTCAGCTCTAGAGCTGAAGTTTTCAGTTATAACACAAAAACTTCAGCTAGAGCTGAACTTCAGGCCCGGCTACTAGAATGCTGAAGTTTTGCGTGATTGCCTTTGCTACTTCAGCCCCGTGTGCTGAAGTTATACGAAAAAGCGGGTACGCTTGCAATTTTTTTTTTGTAAAGTGGGCACAAGTTAAAATGTGACACAAAAAGCAGGTATAGATGCAAATCTTGCACTGTTTTAGCTCAGTTACAAGTTTGCAAATGTATAGCCAAATATCAATAAGACCTTTTTTTTACCATTCCCTCTAACTATAACAGCATGATTTTTTTTTCATCACCTACCTACCGTATTGTAACTCTCTCCTCATTTTTTTTTTACCATTCCCTCATTTTAGTGTAACCATTGATCGAGACACTCAGTCAACACTCATTCATGCCTTCTCCCATAACCTATATTTATGTTTTTTTTTTGTTTTCTTATTTTGTGTATCTTTAGGCGTGAAATATCCGTGAGTTTTTATTCTCTTTTTTCCTCAAATTTACACATACATATCACAACAACAAAACACAAAATCAAATGTGAGAAACCTAAAATCTCATCTCGTTCAATGCTAATCTTCTTAAATTTCGATTTTGGAGTGGGTATTGTTTGAACTTATTAGAAATAGTCTAAGTAGGTTGTATACATAGTTTGAAGTTATTTGCTGGAGTTTTGGAGTAGTTTTATACAAGAATTGCAAGTGAAAATCATACAAAAAGTTCATTATAGATGCTTATACACTTTTATACAATGTTATACACTTTTATACAAAGAGGTACATTATGTATATAGTTGTATAAAAGTGTATAAAGATGTATAATTGCAGTAGTAAAAATATTAGTGATTCACTATGTATATAGGTGTATAAGAAGAATGAGAAGAAGAAGAAAATGTGAGAAATTCACCAAATACCTGTAAATAATGCATCAACCTTGTATAAAATAGTGTATAAGAGGTTTTATACACTTTATATATTATTTATACAATATTATACATTATTATACAAATGAATCCTATCAATGGAGCTTCAGAGGTTCTTTTTCTTCCTTGGGCGTCCTTTGAAATTTAACTCAAATACAACACAAATCTGCTCCAAATCACTTGAAATTTAAGTTTTGAACTCCTGTTGATAATTCCAATCAATTGGGACCACCCATTTCAAACAACTAACAAATCGAAAAACCCAATTTTCTGAAATCGAATCTTTTGAACTATAAGTGACAAAATTACAGAATAATGCACTTCAAAACAAATTATCATCTTTGAATCTGGAAGAAGAATTGAAGGAGAATAACAATAGAAAAATTTTGGGGTGCAAAGGCGTGACATGGGAAGAAGAAGAAGAACGAAGAAAAAAAAAGGTGGGCTAAGGGCATCTCCAACCCTTGCACCATTTTTTTATACCAAAATGGTGCAAAGTAACTCCAACCCATTACACTATTTTTTACACCAAAAAAAGAATATTTCATTAATATTCTTCTCTCTCTTTTATATTATATTATTTTTTTATAAAACAAATCCCTTTTTACATATTTATCCCATGTAATTCATGTTTCTTTCTTATATAACCATTTAATATAAAATTATTTTATATCTTTAGTTTTTAAATAAATATAAATTATAAACAAATATTATACATTATACATATTAATGTATAATTCAAATAAAAATGAAATCATTATAAGCAAATATATCTCATCCCATTATGTTATTTAATGTATTTTTAATTTAATCTATGTCAGTCACTATTGTATTAAATATTTGTTTTTATGATAATCAATGAATATTGTATTATTTATTAACAACATATTATATTTTATTTTTGTATTTTTTTATGGTTATATATTTTTATACAATTATAATTTATAATAAAATTAACTTACAATTTATATAAAAATAAAATATACAAAAATTAATTTATAAAAATTATACACCAAAATTAAAATATAAAATTAATATTATAAAGATATTACATAAAAACTATAATTAATTATAAAATTATAATATTTTTAAATTAAAAGTGTTATATGATAAAAGATAATATTAAAATAATGGTAAATAGTAATGGTGTTGATGAATTTGGTGTAACACTATTCACACACCAAAATGGCTTAAGAAACGGTGTTGGGTTAGAGCAATAAAATATCAAATCTTACACTAAAATGATATTTGGTGTCAAAATTGGTGTTGGGTCGGAGATGGTCTAACTTATGAAAAGTAATTTTCAGGTTATATATAACCTGGGCTACACTGGGTAAGGACTCCAAACGTGGACTATTTTGTGATAGGTTGTTAATTCTCCCAAAATTAAACGCCCTTGATTTCAAAATAAATAGGCGCAAACTTCCTAATGAATTAAGCAGTTACAAAAAACGGAAGAGTCTTGTGGAGACATTGGGGCTGCTCCAATTTTCTTCCATCCAACTGGTAAAATGGCGAAACCAAAACCATTCTCTTTACTCAATAATGTTTATGCATGTTTTTTCTCTGATTCACTACTCATATAGGTTTACATTTTTTCTTTTTATTGATTAAAACAGTTGCATTTATGATTACAATTCAATATTATGTTTGTTGTGGATTTTCTTGTTAGGATAATTGTTAACCATAATGATGTTTTCCTTGAAACTTAAAAAAAGAAGAGTTTGTCCTGCTTGACAATATGCATATGTGCGTTTTTTTGGTAATGTTAAAGTTTCTGGATTTTTGGGTTTCTCTTTCAAGGTGTGTACTTGACTATCTGTTTGAATTCGATAAAATTGTATGCATTTTATTACTACATCCGTCTCAGTTTATCTGATGTTCTTGACTGAGCATGGAATTTAGAAAGAGAGAGGTTTTTGAAACTTGTGATCTAAAACAAGTCGTAGATATTTGTGTAACTATAAATCATCTCATTAGGGTAAAATAGGAAGTTTAAAATTGATTTGTTTCTAAATATAGAAATGTATCATTCTTTTTGAGACAAGCTAAAAAGAAACAAGTACTACAGAAATTGAAAGGACGGGAGTACTAATTTTGAAGATTTTATGATGCTTACCACATTTGTCAAGTAGGTTGGGTTGGACCACGGTCATTGGGGACTGGAAATATATGAATAATATTAGTCTTATGATCTAGATACCTTCCAGCAAGGAGCAGCTTATTTCAAAGGATGAAAGACCAAAATGTTTTACCATTTAGAATAGTCGCAGCGATGGAGATAATTTGATTTTTGTTCTTCTGTGCTTATTAAGGTTGTTGCATTAGCTGAAGCAAACATTGATGGGGAAATCCTCATTCTTGTGCTGATTGAAGCTCCATTTAGGCAGGCTTCACTATAGGCTAGTAGCAGAGCCACATAGTACTAGTTAACCTGAAAACATAGAGCATTAGTAAGATTACTATCAGGAATTTATGGAAAGGTGGTGTCATAATATTGTGTTTGCAGACTTCTGATTATAGAAGATGAATCTTGGAGCAACAGTAAAGTTGTATCCTTGTGACCTATAAGTCATGGGTTTGAGGCTTTGAGCCATGAAATTAGCTATTGATGCTTGCATCCGGGTACGCAACCTACATCACACCCTTAGACTTGAGCTTCCCTTTAGAGTTCTGATAACCTTTTAACTAGTCAAACCTTTACGTTGGAACTCTTTTTTTTGAGTAACAAATAGTGACATTCTTTTGTTCATTATGGTGTGGTTCTCCCACGAATAGGCAAATTGTTTGTCAGAGTGTGGTATCTAAGGCATGACAACCAGTTTAACTCCTCAGCTCATAGATTTTTGCAGTAAGATGGTTACTTTTTACTTTTTATGTGTATTTGCATAGTATTGGTATGAGATGATTTAAATGGAGTAACGTGGTTAGTGAGGATTCATATGGCCGACCCCAACTTGTTTCATTATTTGGCTCTGAGTCATAGTTGTTGTTCTTGATGGTTAATTTGCTTCACTTGCAATTTGGTGATCTTCTGTAACATCATAGACCTTCCAATTTGTGTTTAAAGTCTGTTTTACTTGTTTTTCTGAAGGTGCTAGTGAATTGCTTGTATTTTTTGGGGAAATTTACTTTCTACTTCTCATGGAAGCTTTAATGGAAGAGTATGCTGCTTTTGAGGATAAAGTGAAACGTACTATATATATAGACAACCTTTCGCCTTTAGCTAAGGAGTCTGTTCTTAGAGCTGCACTTGATCAATTTGGGAATGTCATTCAAGTCAAGTTTATACGAAGCTACCTTGAAATGAAAGGCACGGCATGCACTGCTTTAGTTGAGATGCAGAGTGCAAAAGAGGCAAAAACAATAATCTCTGTGATATGCAATTCCCCGTTCATGATCTCGGGCATGCCAAGGCCCGTTAGGGCATGTTCTGCTGTAGCAGAGATGTTTGATGACCGTCCAAGGAAACCTGGTAGGAAGATAGTGTGTCGTTGGTTGAAAACCAGTGATCCTGATTTTGAAGTGGCCATGAAGATGAAGCTTATTATTAGGAAGCATGCAAAAGAGGCCAACTTTCTGCTGAAGGTAAATTTCCAATTTTAGTTCTTCTTCAATCATTCATATAATTTGGTTTTGTGGCTATAATCCAAGTACTGTACTATACATTGTTGTCTCAACGGTTCGTTTTCTCATGTAGCGTCAATTGGAGGAGGAAGAAGAACTGGCAAAAGAGCAGTCAGAGTCCTTGAATGCAATCTATAGCAAGTATGAACTCATAGAAGATGTCACTAAAAGTGGAACTGCTATTCGATTGGCAAAGCGTTATAAAATGCGTATTGCAGATGTTGACCGTTAATCAACATCCTATCCAACATTTTGCACAGGAAACTTGTAGAGATATAAAGATTCAACTGTTAGACAAATGACATATTTTGCTTTTTGTCAGTAGAAGAGATTAGTATATGATACCTATTCATGTGCTCTTGAATTGTAATTGTTGGTCTAGAAGGCATGTGAACCTGCAGTCAGTTAGCTTCTAGCTAAATAGAGTGTTTTTTTCTTCTTCTTGGTGGAACACCGAAGAAGCTAGTTGTAAGCAATGCAAATCTGATATGTCATAGCAAAATTTGTGATTTCTTCCGTTTTGCCTATGCATTGATGGTATAATTACCCAATATTTGTTTTGATGGAGGTAGCAATCACCCAATGAAATAGTTGAGATGCATGTAAACTAGTCCAAACACCATCGTTAAACAAAATTGGTTATATTTTAAAACTCAATGATCAAGAGTATAGCTTTACTCCATTGATTAAGGTAGACCTCACTGAATTCTACTTTGAGCTGAATGTTAAGGAAGGAGCAGCATGAAGTACAGCAGTCTTAAAGCAAGACTACTGAAATACCAAAAATATCCATGGTCGGCGAGCTAGCATGTTGACCTCCTATTCTCTGAAAGGTGAATAGGAATTGTATGATAAATGTATCATACAATTTAGCATGTTTATATACTATGGCTACTGAAGAATAATAGAAATGGTTATCAAGTGACTTTGATTTTCTTTCTTATTTAATTGGAATCTACTAAGCTAAATTTTATACTAGCATTATGCACATATTATTATTACTAAAATAATTTATGCAAAAATAATACCTCATTCTAGCAGTGTTTTCACATGGAAAAAGATGCACATAACATGCACATGACCCACTTGTTAACTTCCTTAAAAACTAAAATCTCATATTTACTTTATTGTTCTGAAAAAAACTCATCAAATGACATTAATCTCTCTAGTATCCAATTTAATGAGATTGATTAAGAGAAGAAATGATAATATAACTGCTTTTATACAAGAATTTTCTAAGGACTAGTAATACAAATCATGAGCGTCTAAGATTTAGAATTTACAAGCTGATATGAAATAAAGTACATCATCTGTTTGAAATATACATAAGCAGATTTTTCATAAGTCTAGTAGACCATGAACAAGAGGCAACTATAACTAGAACGCAGGTACATCTTCAAATCCAGCTCCCGTCGAACACAACAACATCATCATCCAATATCTGCACGCAAGATTCAGAAGTGTAGTATGAATACAACCGACCACATGTACTTAATAAGTAACAAACCTAATCTTAGGTTGAAAGTAGTGGTAATCTGGGGCAAGAGTCAGAGTCCAACTCCAATAACCAACAACGGTTCATAACAATAAAGTAAAGATGGTAGAGGAAATAACTTTGCTCATTAACAGATATGGAAAAATATGCATGCTTTTCAAGTATACAGTAGATCCCAAATCTTTCACCGAAAATCCCAAAAATATACGAGTAAGTTTGAAAATCGTGAATTTTTCCCAAAAACCTTTCAACAATAAATAAGATGTTTCAGTTTCAAATAACATGAGGAAAGTACATCTCTATGTATGTATCTCAAGTGTGCATGTCAAATGCAATGTATCTCAGTGATAAACTTATTTACTCACACTCTCAGAATACTCCATCTCACGGTCTCACACTTTTCACTCATCATGCTCAATCACTTGGCACACTCAGTCACTCAATATTATATATGGCCAATCTAGCCCAGGGAAGATCCATCCCAAATACACACACACACACACACACACACACACACACACACACACACACACACACACACACACACACACACACACACATATATATATATATATATATCAACTGCGGCGTGCAACCTATTCCTGTAATATCAATCACACTCAGACTCTCGACCTCACTCAGTCATCATCAACAACAACAACAACAACCCAGTATAATCCCACTTAGTGAGGTCTGGGGAGGGTAGTGTGTACGCAAACCTTACCCCTACCCTGGGGTAGAGAGGCTATTTCCAAATAGACCCTAGGCATCCTTCCCTCTAAGAACTTTCCACCTTGCTCTTGGGGAGACTCGAATGCACAACCTCTTGGTTGGAAGTGGAGGTTGCTTACCATCAGAGCAACCCCTCTTGTCGACTCAGTCATCAATCTCTCCAGTAAAATTGGTTATATTTTAAAACTCAATGTCCAAGAGTATAGCTTTACTCCATTGATTAAGGTAGACCTCATTGAATTCTACTTTGAGCTGAATGTTAAGGAAGGAGCAGCATGAGTACAACAGTCTTAAAGCAAAACTGCTGAAATACCAAAAATATCCCTGGTCGGCAAGCTAGCATGTTGACCTCTTATGTGCTTATTCTCCTTATTATATATATATATATATATATATATAACAACAACAACCCAGTATAATTTCATTTAGTGGGGTCTGAGGAGAGTAGTGTGTACGCAGACCTTACCCCGACCCTGGGGTAGAGAGGCTGTTTCCAAATAGACCCTCAACATCCTTCCCTCCAAGAACTTTCCACCTTGCTCTTGGGGAGACTCGAACTCACAACATCTTGGTTGGAAGTGGAGGTTGCTTCTCACCCTGCTCTTGGGGAGACTCGAACTCAAAACTCTAATATATATATATATATATATATATATATATATATATATATATATATATATATATATTAGAGTTTCGACACTAATACATGTAATATTATATAATTATATTATAATTGAAATTCATTTAAAATATAACAGAGAATCACTTTCTTTCTTTCTCAATTAGAGTTTAAAAGGTTTTATTCTCTTTCATTCTCAATTATGTAAAATTTTAGAGTTTGATTGCTATTATCAAAATTAATGATACAAACAAACTATATTCTAATTAATTTTCTTATTATTACAATATTATATGTGCTTTAAAATTTTATTTAATAACCATAAATAAGATTTTGTCTAGTCTATAGGTAAAGATCATGATATAGATAAAAAGGGGGGGGGGGGTATCACAATATTAAAAAGAAGTAAAAAGAGACATGTTGATAATTTTGAGTGTAAAATATCTATTTAAAGTGTTTAAATGAGACATAAAGGAGGAGAAAAGTTATATATTTCAAAGTTGCGGGAGTTATTCAAATGGATTTACATGTCGCAATTTTTAATATAAGGAAAGAAGATTGAAAATCATTGAGCAACGAGATTTTCTTTCCAGAGTAGTCATAGAAAGAGAATCAAGGGATTTACAGGTATGAGTTCTCCAGTACATTGTCAGTCACTGGCCATGGATTAGTTTGTTCTGTGCTGCAACTGCCAGCGGCCTCAACTCAAAGGCATAGGTTGATCTCTCTAGTTGAGGCTGCATTCGCAACTACCTAATGCGACTAATAAATCGCAATTTAAGAATACAATTTATAAGTCGTTTATAAGTCGCAATTATCAATGGAGTTATGAATCGCAACTAACAATGCTACTTATAAAGAGCAATCGACAAATGCACCTTATAAAGAGCATTTGACAAATGCGATTTACAAAATGCATTCGACCAATGCAATTTTAGAAGGCATTTGACAAATGCGACTTATAAAACACATTTGACAAATGCGATTTACAAAACACATTTGACCAATGCAATTTTAGAAGGCATTCGACAAATGCGACTTATAAAACACATTTGACAAATGCGACTTATAAAACGCATTTGACAACTGCGACTTGTAAAATGTATGACAACTGCGACTTGTCAATCACAATTATCAAATGTCACTATGAATCGTAATTGATAGGCAAAATACATAATTTACCCATTGACCTTGCACCCAAATCCCTGTTACAGACCTCTCTACCACGGATAACCTTCTATAAACCCAACCTTTTAGAAGTGTGTCAATAACATACCATTCTGCTTAGCTAGCATGTACGTGTTTAACACAAAAAATAAGAGCGTGAGAAAGGTAAATCTTTTGTCCAAAATCTTATTTAAGTGCCATCTGTCAAAAATTAAACCAATCTACCTTGCACCCAAAAACAAAAGAAGAAAAGGAAAAGACCATCTGGTCTGAATTCGGGGACAGCTTCACCATAAAGAAGACAAAACCCAATCTACAATTTACACCATAACATTCAATCAAATAAGATAATTTAGTCATCTTCTCTATCTTTTCCTTTTCCATTCAGAAATTTGGATGATTTGTGGCGGTGTCGAATTTTTGAATCGTCATTTATGAGGAGAAAGTTTCGAACCTCCATTGTTGGGGTTTCTTGAGTTTTCGAATCGGCGTTTGGGCAGAGAAATCTATCAACAATGTTGGAAGTTGTTTGGACCGAATTGTTGAGCTTGTTTACTGAACTAAATTTTTGTTGCTATTCTGAAATTGATTTTAAAGTTATTCTTGAATTTTTGAATTAACTGCTGGATTTGTCAAAATTCGAACCAGTATAAAAAAAATTCAAATTATAATTTTAAGTTGTCGGTTCAATGGATGTGGAGGTGATATGATGAGTGGTTCCAACTATGGTGGTGGGGTGGTCACCTGCGATGATCTGCCGGAGAAATGGGGGAGCAGAGAGCTATTTCAGTTTTTCTAAAAAAATAAAGTTGTTTTGTAGCCATAATTTAAAACCTAATGAATTTGTGGAATTGAAATATGGTGCATTTATAGAAAAATGTGAAATTATTATACAAAAATTGCTCTCAACATTGGTGGCCGGAGTGGATTCTCCACTGAGTTGGGTGGGGAGTCATTTTCATTTTCTTTATTTTTTAAATAAAATTTGGACGGATTCTTTTTATTTTTCTACTTTTATGTTAGTGACATGTGTCACAGCCTTATTCATGCGTGACATACACATGTTTAGAAAAAGTGGTCAAACATAGAAGTGGTGTGTCATTGATACACTTCTAAAAGGTTGGGTGTACAAAAGGTTGCTCGTGATATAGAGGTGTGTAACAGGATTTGGGTGCAAGGTCAATGTCACGACCCAGAATTCCCACCCTCGGGAGTCGTGATGGCGCATACTTGTAGAAGCTAGGCAAGTCATGAACTTATAAATCATTAACTCCTTTGTTTTAAAACTTCTTACCAATTATAATTACAAGGAAATAAACCGTTAAATAACAATGGAATATGAAATTTAACAGAAGTCTTAAATAAATAGAAAATCAAAATGTCTCAAAGACTATCACGTGTCTCTAATCAGAACCTGGTGTCACAACATCCACGGACTACTAAGAGTACTAAATACAACCGTTTGAAAGAAATATAGAACTGTTTTTCTCGAATACATGAGATAACAAAATATGAAATAAGATAGAGGAGACGCTGGACCTGCGGATGCCTGCAAGTCTACTTCGGTGTCTCGGTGGGCTGACGGCTGGCTCCCGAGCTACTGCTGCTGAGCAAAGGCTACTCTGGTATCTGCACAGAGTGCAGAGTGTAGTATCAGCACAACCGACCTCATGTGCTGGTAAGTGCCTGGCCTAACCCCGGCGAGGTAGTGACGAGGCTAGGACCAGACTCCAGATGAACCTGTGCAGTTATATAATATATGGAGGAAAAAGTAAACAGGTAATAAGAAATCAAAGCTGGGGAAGGGGAACGTGCTTCGGGGGTAGAAGATAAAACAGAATATCAAAGAATAATAAGGAAACTACAATTTAACTTCTAACACGGATAAAAAGAAATAAGGCAACTTTCACTTTCAGTTTCATCTTGTTACAGGCGTGCAACCCGATCCCATTTCTCTTATCTTTTGGTAGGCGTACCACCCGCTCCCATTTTATTATATCTTGTGGTAGGCGTACCACCCACTCCCATTTCATTATATCTCGTGGTACGCGTACCACCCGTTCCCATTTCATTATATCTCGTGGTAGGCGTACCACCCGCTCCCATTTCATTATATCTCGTGGTAGGCGTACCACCCACACCCATTTCATCGATCTTGTGGTAGGTGTACCACCCGCTCCCATTTACAAGTCATCATAAAATTACAAGAAATCCCGGCAAGGGAACAAAAATAATATAATAACTTCTCAGCAAGAGAACAACAATATCAAAACAGTCATCTCGGCAAGGGAGAATCAGCTATAACCAAATCCTAACTCATTTTGTACTCAGCTCAATTAATGACAATACTCAATCATAACTAAGATCTACGAGGATAAAATCAATCTTTACTCAATATAGGAGATCATTAATTAAAGCATCCGAAGTGCCATCTAAGAGTACACCAACGTTCAAATTAAGACTCACGGTCATGCTCGACAGCAACGTATAGATACTCGTCACCATGCCTATACGTCGCACTCAACAAGAAGCAAGTAGCAAATAGGACTCAACTCCTAATCCCCCAAGCTGAGGTTAGACCGAACACTTACCTCGAACTTTCACGGCCAACTCAAGCCTCGAACACCGCTTTTTCTCTCAAATTCAGCTCCAACCCAATCAAATCTATACATAATTGACTCAATATCATCAATAAGTGCTAAACAATCTAATTCCAATGTTCAATTATAACTTTCCAATCATTCTTCACAAAATTCCAAAAATCGACCCTGGGCCCGCTTGGTCAAAACACAAGGTTCGGATCAAAACCCGATCATCCATTCGCCCACGAGCCCGAATATATAATTTATTTTCAAATCCGACCCCAAAATGAGGTCTAAATCAAAAATAATCAAAAAGCCCTAACTCTATCCAAATCCCTAATTTCTACCCTTAATTACATGTTTTAGGCCTAAAAATCTAGTGGGTGTTGATGGAAAATGAAGAAAACAAGTTAAAGATTACTTACCCAAGAGATTATAGTGAAGAGAAGCTTCAATAATCGCCTAAGAGCTTTGGAGAAGAAGAGGTTGTGAAATTTTTATAAAATCCCGAAAGTGTTCTGTTTTTGGCCTTTTTAAAATCACTGGGCGAAAATGCCCTTCGCGTTTGCGATTGATCATTTGCGTTCGCGATGGTCAGGCTGGGTGAGCCTTCGTGTTCGCGTACACGGGCTCACGTTCGTGGAGTGTAATCTCCTCGAGCCCTCGCGTTCACGTCCAAGGGTTCGCGTTCGCGTAAGACAACTACCCCACCCCCTGCCCAGGCCCATTTGGCCTTCGCGTTCGCGTGGCCAGGACCGCGTTCGCGAAGGGTTATCCCTCCCAAAGCCTCGCGTTCGCGACCTGAGCTACGCATTCGCGTAGAAGGAAATTCCTTCAGCAACAATTAACCCATCGCGTTCGCATGGGTACTCCCGCGAACGCGAAAAAGGAAGTACCAGAAATCCAATAGCTGAGAAATCTGCAACATTTTCTAAGTCCGAAACCCTCCGAATCACACCCGAGCCCTCAGGGCTCCTAACCAAACACACGTACTAACTCAACAACTTTATACGAACTTATCCGTGCGATCAAATCGCCAAAATAACCTCAAAAACAATGAATCAAACCTCAAAATCAAAGGATTTTTCTCAAACTTCGTAAAACATCAACTTTAGCAATTTAGGTCTGAATCACGTCAAACGGACTCCGTTTTTAACCAAATATTATAGAAATGACTTAAACCATATATAAGACCTGTACCAAGCGCCGAAACCAAAATATGGGCCCGATAGCATCGCTTTCTAATCAACTTTCATTTCAAAATTCCTTAATCATTTTCAGAAAACAATTTTACTTAAAAATTCATTTCTCGATCTTGTGACCTCGGAATTCGATTCCGGGCATACGCCCAAGTCCCATATTTTCCTACGGACCCTCTAGGACCGTCAAATCACGGGTCCGGGTTCGTTTACCCAAAATGTTGACCAAAGTCAAATTTATTCATTTTAAACTCAAATTTCATCATTTTCACAGAATTTAATATTTAAGCTTTTCGGCTACGTGCCCGGACTATGCACGCAAATTAAGGCGACTCTAAATGAGGTTTTCAAGGCCTCAGAAGCGCAGAATGCAATCAAAAACAGGTGATGATCTTTGGGTCATCACATTCTCCACCTCTAAAACAACCGTTCGTCCCCGAACGAATTGAAGAAAGAAGTACCTGAGTCGGGGAAAAGATGAGGATAACGGCTCTGCATATCAAACTCGGACTCCTAGGTCGATGCCTCAGGAGGCTGACGTCTCCACTGAATACGAACAGAAGGAAAACTCTTCGACCTCAACTGACAAACCTGCCGGTCTAGAATAGCCACTGGCTCCTCCTCATAAGACAAGTCCTTGTCCAACTGGACAGTGCTGAAATCTAACACGTGGGATGGATCGCCATGATACTTCCGAAGCATGGACACATGAAACACTAGATGCACGACTGATAAGCTCAGCGGCAATGCAAGCCTATAAGATACCTCTCCCACTAGATCAAGAATCTCAAATGGGCCAATGAACCTAGGGCTAAGCTTGCCCTTCTTCCCAAATCTCATCACGCCCTTCATAGGCGACACTCGGAGCAATACTCACTCACCAACCATGAAAGCCACATCTCGAACCTTGCGGTCTGCATAACTCTTTTTCCTGAACTGAGCTGTACGAAGCCTATCCTGAATGATCCTGACCTTGTCCAAGGCCTCCTGAACTAGATCCGTACCCAACAACCGAGCCTCCCCCGGCTCAAACCATCCAACCGAAGATCGACATCGCCTACCATACAAAGCCTTATAAGGAGCCATCTGGATGCTCTACTGGAAGCGATTGTTGTAGGAAAACTCTGCTAAAGGCAAAAACTGATCCCACGAGCCTCCAAAGTCAATAACACAAGCTCAGAGCATATCCTCCAAAATCTGAATAGTCTGATCGGACTGGCCGTCCGTCTGGGGATGAAATGTTGTACTTAACTCCACCTGAGTGCTCAACTCTCGCTAAACTTCTCTCCAAAAACGCGAGGTAAACTGCGTACCTCGGTCTGAAATGATAAACATATGCATACTATGAAGACGAACAATCTCCCGGATATAGATCTCAGCTAACCTCTCGGATGAATAGGAGACTGCCACAGGAATGAAATGCGCTGACTTGGTCAGCCTATCAACAACGACCCATACTGAGTCGAACTTCCTCCGAGTCTGTGGGAGCCCAACAACGAAATCCATAGTGATTTGCTCCCACTTCCACTCGGGAAGCTCAATGCTTTGTAACAATCCACCAAGCCTCTGATGCTCATACTTAACCTGCTGGCAATTCAAACACCGAGCCACATATGCAACAATATCCTTCTTCATTCTACGCCACCAATAATACTGCCACAAATCCTGATACATCTTCATGGCACACGGATGAATAGAGTACCTGGAGCTACGGTTCTCCTCTAAAATCAACTCTCGAAGCCCATCCACATTAGGCACACAAACTCGACCCTGCAATCTCAAAACTCTATCATCACCTAAGGTAACCTTCTTGGCACCTCCACGCTGCACCGTGTCTCTAAGGACACACAAATGAGGATCATCATACTGCCGATCATGGATATGCTTCAATAAAGAAGAACGAGCGACCATGCAAGCTAATACATGACTAGGCTTAGAAATATCCAACCTCACAAACCGATTGGCCAAAGCCTAAACATCCAAGGCAAGCGGGCTCTCACCGACCGGAATATAAGCAAGACTTGTCATACTGGCTGACTTCCTACTCAAGGTATCGGCCACCATATTGGCCTTTCCCGGGTGATAAAAGATAGTGGTGTCATAATATTTCAACAACTCCAACCACCTCCTCTGCCTCAAATTCAACTCCTTTTGCTTGAACAAATACTGAAGACTCTTATGATCCGTGAACACCTCACACGCCACGCCATACAGATAGTGCCGCCAAATCTTCAATGTGTGAATAATGGCTGCCAACTCTAAATTATGAACCGGATAGTTCTTCTTATGAGTCTTCAACTACCTCGAAGCATAGGCAATGACCTTTCCATCCTGCATCAACACTGCACCAAGCACAATAGGAGATGCATCACAAAAATTGTATAAGGCCCTGAACCTGCGGGCAAAACCAACACCGGTGCCGAAGTTAGAGCTATCTTGAGCTTCTGAAAGCTCGCCTCACACTCATCTGACCATCTGAACTGGGCACTCTTCTGGGTCAAACTGGTCATCAGGGTTGCAATAGATGAAAACTCCTCCACGAACCGACGATAGTAGCCTGCCAATCCCAAGAAACTCTGAATCTCTGTAGTTGATGCTGGTCTAGGACAGTTCTTGACTGCCTCAATCTTCTTCGGATCAACCTGAATACCCTCTATTGACACAACATGACCCAGGAATGCAACTGAACTCAACCAGAACTCACACTTTGAGAACTTAGCATATAACTGACTATCCTTCAGAGTCTGAAGAATCACTCTGAGATGCTGCTCGTGCTCCTCCTGGCTACGGGAATATATCAAAATATCATCAATGAAGACGATAATGAACGAGTTCAAATAAGGCCTGAACACTCAGTTCATCAAATCCATAAAAGGCTGCTGGGGCATTTGTCAACCCGAACGACATAACCAAGAACTCATAACGCCCGTACCGAGTGCGGAAAGCTGTCTTAGGGACATCAGAGGCCCTAATCCTCAACTGATGGTAGCCAGATCTCAAGTCTATCTTTGAAAATACCTTGGCACCCTGAAGCTGATCGAGTAAATCATCAATCCTCGACAATGGATACTTATTCTTGATTGTAACCTTATTCAACTGCCGATAATCGATACACATTCTTATTGACCCATCCGTTTTCTTAACAAACAATATCGGCACACCCCACGGTGAAACACTGGGTTTAATGAAACCCTTCTCAAGCAAGTCTTGCAACTGCTCCTTTAACTCTTTCAACTCTGGCGGGGCCATGCGATACGGCGAGATAGAAATGGGCTAAGTGCCTGGAGCCAAATCAATGCAGAAGTCAATATCCCTGTCAGGTGGCATCTCCGACAGGTCTGAAGGGAATACCTCAGGAAACTCATGAACAACATGCACAGAATCAATAGAGGGAACCTCAACACTAGAATCGCGAACATACGCCAAATAGGGCAAACACCCCTTCTCGACAATACGCCGAGCCTTCACATACGAGATAACACTGTGGGTAGAATGACTAGGAGTCCCCCTCCACTCTAAATGAGACATACCCGGTAAAGCTAAGGTCATAGTCTTAGCGTGGAAATCTAAGATAGCGTGGTAAGGTGATAACCAGTCCATCCCCAATATAACATCGAAATCAACCATGTCTAAAAGTAATAAATCTACATGAGTCTCAAGACCCCCGATCACCACAATATAAGAACGATGGACTCGATCAACCATAATAGAATCACCCACCAGTATAGACACATAAACAAGATCACTCAATGAATCACTAGGCATGATCAGATACGGTGCAAAATAAGATGACACATACGAGTACGTAGACCCTGGATCAAATAGCACCGAAGCATCTCTATCATAAACCAGAATAATACCTGTAATGACTGCATTTGAAGCCTCAGCCTCGGGCTTGGCTGAAAGGGCGTAACATCGGGACTGGGACCCACCACCCTAAACTACCTCTCTAGGACGGCCTACTGCTGGCTGGCCTCCACCTCTGGCGGCCTGAGCTCCACCTCTAGGACCTCTACCTCCACCTCTAGCACCTCTACCCCCACCCCTAGCTGGCTGGGTGGCCTGTGGAACACCTAGGGCCTGAACCATAGCACGAGAACCCTGATGTGGAGAACTGCTCGAAGCTCGAGGGCAATACCTAGAAATGTGCCTCGTGTCGCCACAAGTAAAACACGCCCTTGGCTGCTGGGGATGACGACCTTGGAAACTCTGAAACGGTGGTGCACTGATAGGTGCTGGTGGTACACTGAAGGACTGCTGATCAGAATACTGCATCGAAGGACCACGACTACCTGAAGCACCATGAGAAACCTGAAGAGATGACTGAAAGGGCCTAGGAGGATGGCCTCTACCATATGAATCTCTACCTCCAGACGAGGCACCACTGAATCTGCCTAAATGACGGGGCCTCTTATCCGACCCATGACCACCTCCCTGCGATAGAACCATCTCAACTTTGCGGGACACATTGCCCCCCTCCTGAAAGGTGATCTCATTCCCAGTCTCCCTAGCCATCTGAAGATGAATTGGCTGAATCAGACCATCAATAAACCTCCTCACCCTCTCTCTCTCGGTAGGAAGTATGGCAAGAGCATGACGAGCTAAGTCAATGAACTTGGTCTCATACTGGGTAACAATCATGGAACCCTACTAAAGGCGCTCAAACTGCCTCCAATAGGCCTCCCTCTGAGTAATGGGGAGAAACTTTTCCAGAAACAACACTGAAAACTGCTCCCAAGTCAAGGCTGGCGAACCGACTGGTCTAGCTAAGCAATAATCCCTCCACCAAGTCTTGGCGGATCTAGACAAGCGAAATGTAGCAAAATAGACCCTATTGGTCTCAACAATACCCATGTTCCTGATAACCTCATGGCAACTGTATAGAAAATCCTGGGGATCCTCAGAAGAAGCACCGCTGAAAGTAGTAGTGAAAAGCTTGGTGAACCTATCCAGCATCTACAAAACATCGGCAGACATGGCTGCTCTATCGCCGGTTTGAGCTACTACACCCGGCTGGACTACCCCAACTGGCTGAACCATTGGAGTCTGAATATAAAGAGCCACCTGCTCTGGAGTGCGAGTAGCAGGGGTCTGAGCCCCTCCTCCAGCCTGAGAGATGGCTGGTGTTACAAGAAGCAAACCTGCTCGGGTGACACTCTCCATGAGTCCCACTAATCAGACCAGAGCATCCTGAAGAACTGGAGTAGCAATAAACCCCCCTGGGACCTGAGTTAGGCCCACCGGAGCTGCTGGGGTCAGAACCTCGTCATCAAAGTCAACCTGATGCTCCGCTACTGGGGCTGTTGCTCGGGGATGAGCTCTACCCCTACCTCGGCCTCTGGCACGACCTTGGCCTCGCCCTTTGCCCCTCATGGGAGCTACTTCTGGGGGCTCGGGCTACTGAACGGTAGATGAGGAAGCGTGTGTTCTCGCCATCTACGAAAGAACAGAGTAGAAGTTCAATTAGTATCGAGAAACAAAATCGCACGACGAGAAAGAACAAATGTGAAGTTTTCCTAACTCTGTAGCCTCTGGGGGATAAATACAAATATCTTTGTACCGATCCCTCAGACTCTATTGAGCTTGTCCGTGAATTGTGAGACCTATGTAACCTAGAGCTCTGATACCAACTTGTCACGACCCGAAATTTCCACCCTCAGGAGTCGTAATGGCGCATACTCGTAGAAGCTAGGCAAGCTATGAACTTAGAAATCATTAACTCCTTTATTTTAAAACTTCTTACAAATTATAATAACAAGGAAATAAACCGTTAAATAACAGCAAAATAAGAAATTTAGCGGAAGTCTTAAATAAATAGAAAACGAAAATGTCTCAAAGACCATCACGTGCCTCTAACCAGAACCTGGTGTCACAACATCCACGAACTACTAAGAGTACTAAATACAACCATTTGAAAGAAATATAGCATTGTTTGTCTCGAATACATGAGATAACAAAATTTGAAATAAGATAGAGGAGACGCTGGGCCTATGGACACCTGCAAGGCTACCTCGGTGTCTCGGTGGACTGAAGGCTGGATCCCGAGCTACTGCTGCTAACCAAAGGCTACTCCGGTATCTGCACAAAGTGCAGAGTGTAGTATCAGCACAACCGACCACATGTGCTAGTAAGTGTTTGGCCTAACCCCGGCGAGGTAGTGACGAGGCTAGGACCAGACTCCAGATAAACCTGTGCAGTTATATAATATATGGCGGAAAAAGTAAACAAGTAATAAGCAATCAAAGCTGGGGAAGGGGAACATGCTTCGGGGGTAGCACATAAAACAGAATATCAAAAAATAATAAGGAAACTACAATTTAACTTCTATCACGGATAAAAAGAAATAAGGTAACTTTCACTTTCAGTTTCATCTTGTTGCAGGAGTGCAACCCGATCCCATTTCTCATATCTTGTGGTAGGCATGCCACCTGCTTCCATTTTATTATATCTTGTGGTAGGCGTACCACCCGCTCCCATTTCATTATATCTCGTGGTAGGCGTACCGCCCACTACCACTTCATTATATCTCTAGGTAGGCGTACCACCCACTCCCATTTTATTATATCTCGTGGTAGGCGTACTACCCGCTCTCATTTCATTATATCTCATGGTAGGCGTACCACCCGCTCCCATTTTATTATATCTCGTAGTAAGATTACCACCCGTTCCCATTTCATCGATCTTGTGGTAGGCGTACCACTCGCTCCCATTTACAAGTCATCACAAAATTACAAGAAATCCCGGCAAGGGAACAAAAATAATATAATAACTTCCCGGCAAGGGAACAACAATATTGAAACAGTCATCCCGGCAAGGGAGAATCAGCTATAACCAAATCCTAACTCATTTTGTACTCAGCTCAATTAATGACAATACTCAATCATAACTAAGATCTACGAGGATAAAATCAATTTTTACTCAATATAGGAGATCATTAATTAAAGCATCCGAAGTGCCATCTAAGAGCACAACAACGTTCAATTCCAATGTTCAATTATAACTTTCCAATCATTCTTCCCGAAATCCCAAAAATCGACCCCGAGGCCGCTTGGTCAAAACACGAGGTTCGGACCAAAATCCGATCACCCATTCGCCCACGAGCCCGAATATATAATTTATTTTCAAATCCGACCTCAAAATGAGGTCTAAATCACAAATAATCAAAAAGCCCTAACTCTATCAAAATCCCTAATTTCTACCCTTAATTACATCTTTAGGCCTAAAAATCTAGTGGGTGTTGATGGAAAATGAAAAAAACAAGTTAAAGATTACTTATCCAAGAGATTATGGTGAAGTGAAGCTTCAAAAATCGCCTAAGAGCTTTAAAGAAGAAGAAGTTTGTGAAATTTTTATAAAATCCTGAAAGTGTTCTGTTTTTGGCCTTTTTAAAATCACTGGGCGAAAATGCCCTTCGCGTTCGCGACTAACCCTTCCCGTTCGCGATGGTTAGGCTGGTTGAGCCTTCACGTTCACGTGCACGGGCTCGCATTCGCGGAGAGTAATCTCCTCGAGCCCTCGCGTTCGCGTCCAAGGGTTCGCGTTCGCGTAGGACAACTACCCCACCCTTTACCCAGGCCCATTTGTCCATCGCGTTCGCGTGGCCAGGACCACGTTCGCGAAGGGTTATCCCCCCAAAGCCTCGCGTTCGCGACCTGAGCTACGCGTTCGCATAAAAGGAAATTCCTTCAGCAACAATTAACCCATCGCATTCGTGTGGGTACTCCCACGAACGCGAAAAAGGAAGTACCAGAAACCCAACAACTGAGAAATCTGCAATATTTTCTAAGTCCGAAACACATCCGAATCACACCCGAGCCCTCTGGGCTCCTAACCAAACACACGTACTAACTCAACAACTTTATACGAACTTATCCGTGCGATCAAATCGCCAAAATAACCTCAAAAACAATGAATCAAACCTCAAAATCAAAGGGTTTTTCTCAAACTTCATAAAACATCAACTTTAACAATTTAGGTCTGAATCACGTCAAACGGACTCCGTTTTCAACCAAATATTACAGAAATGACTTAAACTATATATAAGACCTGTACCGGACGCCGGAACCAAAATACGAGCCCGATACCATCGCTTCTAATCAGATTTCATTTCAAAATTCCTTAAACATTTTCAGGAAACAATTTTACTTAAAAATTCATTTCTCGGGCTTGGGACCTCGGAATTCGATTCCGGACATACGCCCAAGTCCCATATTTTTTTACGGACTCTTCGGAACCGTCAAATCACAGGTCTGGGTCCGTTTACCAAAAATGTTGACCGAAGTCAAATTTATTCATTTTAAACTCAAATTTCATCATTTTCACAGAATTTCATATTTAAGCTTTCCGGCTACGTGCCCGGACGGCGCACACAAATCGAGGCGACTCTAAATGAGGTTTTCAAGGCCTCGAAAGCGCAGAATGCAATTAAAAATAGGTGATGACCCTTTGTGTCGTCACAGTCAATGAGTAAACTATGTATTTTGCCTAATTGATAAATGCTACTTATAATCGCAACGTTTCCTGCCATTTACCTTTTGAAAATCAAATACCTGCCCACAACTTTGAAATATATAACTTTTCCCCTCCCTTTATTGCTCAATTAGACATTTTAAATACCTGGTACCACACTTTAAATTATTAACCTGTTTCTTTTTACTTCTTTCTAAACTTTTTTTTTCTTTTAATCCATATTATAATCTTACCTAGGTTTTCGAGCATATAATATTAATATAATAATAAAATTTAAATTAGAATAGTTTGTTTGTATTATCAATTTCGATAATAACAATCAAACTCAAAAATTTATTTACATAATTGAGAATAAAAAAATAATTTTTAAACATATATTAAAAGTATATTTTATAATAAATTTCTTAATGATTCTCTGTTATACTTTAAATGAATTCAAATTATGATCTAATTAGACAATATCACAATAACAAGACATAGCCAATCAATTAGTGTCCGGCTTATTTATGAAGTTGCAAAGCGATACCACTTCTTTTGACTCGAGATTATAATGCAAAGTTTTGCATGCCTTTACATAGGTTCGGGCATTGGAATCATATATGTAGCGTGCATGAATTTTCCCAGACAATGCTTTTGCATGTCTATTGAGTTTTGAACCAAAAGTATGTTAGGCAGCATGTTGAATTTATTTCATCACATTCATGTTTTTTTAGTAATCTTTTTAGGTAAGAGCCCACTTACAGCTTGTTTGGATGGTTGTTACCCATTGTATTGTATCGTATTGTTACTTTAAATACAATGTTTGTTTTGATCGTATTCCAACCGAGAGGTTGTGAGTTCGAGTCTCCCCAAGAGCAAGGTGGGAAGTTCTTGGAGGGAAGGATGTCGGGGGTCTATTTGGAAACAGTCTCTCTACCCTAGGGTAGGGGTAAGGTCTGCGTACACACTACCCTCCCCAGACCCCACTAAATGGGATTATACTGGGTTGTTGTTGTTGTTGTTGTTTGTTTGTTTTGATTGTTACTTAAATTTTATTGTATCGTATCGTTAAATCCGTCGTTACATAACGACGAAATGTGTCACTTTATGTAACGACCTATTTGGTGTGGTCGCATGGTTACCTTGTCTTTTTCTCTCAATCTCACATTTTATTATTATTAAATTATTTTATTTTATCATTTACCCTACTTTTTTATATAGTAATTTTACCTTGTATCATAATTTTTCTTTATAATATTGCAAGTTTATTCTTCATATTGATGGTGCGTGATATCATGAAACGATGGCAAACGCCACAATCTATCCAAACATTGTATTTATCAAACGATATAGTACAATACAATACAGTACGATACGATACATTTATGAAACGATGCATAACAACCATCCAAACAAGCTGTTACCCTCGGATGTCAAAGTGTGATCCTTTCTGGAATTTGTTTTAAAAGAGTATAAATTTTCTTACCAAGGGTAACGCTCAAGGGTCAATGAAGCGACTAAGTGTTAATATATTTTTTAACACTTTTTTTTATTACTTGTAAGAGTATTTTATGTTGGATAAAAAAATTGTAATCACATTAAATTTTATGATTTTCATTAATTCGGTGATTGTGAAAGCAATATAAATATGAGTTGGAATATGCATTTGTAACACATGGAATAAAATTAAAAATAATTAACTTTACTAAAAATTCGTTAATTCAGTAGAATTGTTCGAAGGCCTTTTAAGTTGAGTTGGGATATGATTTCTTTACAAAGAGATCAGTAAAGAACCTAACTTAGTTGGGAGACGTATGACTAGTAAGAATGGGAATCGACTTATATTCTTTAAAAGTTTTTAAGAAAATTCTGTAGGAAAAAATTATAATTAATATTTTGAGGTCAACACATAAAATTAGGACAAAAAAAGAAGTTGGAGTAGGATTAAGCTTCATTGTTGTCGTGTCTTGTCTCTACCATTGAGGTAAGTGTTCACATCAAACATTAATGGCACTCTGATCATAAATAAATAACTGCAAAAGGTAGCACATATAATAGTGAAAGAAGTAGAAAAAAAAATGATATTTATGTAGTTCAAATAAAGGTCTAGGATAAAGATTAAATATACATTCAAATTATAATAAGACTATCTTTTTTCTTTTTCATGTACATGGATGCTGATAAGTAGGGATTTGACCGCTTATTTGCTTTCTTTTACTTGTGTTTTAGCTCAAAAATACTTAAAAGTATTCCCGGAAACTAACGAAATGTGTTTACTTGCAGGAATATTGGGAAACGAGCCAAAGAAGTCAAAATCAACTCATGAAGGAGTCAAAAGTAAACAAGAACCAAAACTAGGCAAAAAGGCTAGCAGTGCGGATCGCATAATTGTAGTGCGGCCGCAGAAGGGAGATTCAGAGAAGAGTGTTTTTGCCAGCTCGGGGACTGCGGACCGCATCAAAATTATGCGGCCGCAGGAAGTCAAGTGCATCTGCAATCATTATTATGCGGCCCACAAGATTGAAGAATCAAAGAGTTGGTTCAAGATCAAAAGTAGAAGAGTGTGGACTGCACCACTTTTGTGCGGCCACATAATCAGAAGTGCGGCCGCACCCACTTTTATGCGGACCGCAGAATTCTGAAGTCCCAAGTTCAAATTCCCAAAGACTGCGGACCGCACGATAATTGTGCGGCCGTAGGAGCCCATTGTGCGGACTGCACCAGAATTATGCGGCCGCAACACCTTCGCATGGGCATTTTTGTCCGATATTTTTAGCTTAGTAAAAATAAAACTTTTTATCATTTTTAGAGAAAGTATAGTTTGTAGAGGTGCTCCTGAGCCGTTTTCTTTACTTCTTTGAGTAATTTTGTACTAGATTGACTTCTTAACATTAAATTTTCTTTGTTTAATCAATGATTATGCATTCTATCTTAATTTCTTCTTGTATTTCTTTATTTTTCATGAGTAGCTAAATCTTTAGCTAGGGTTGTGGATCAACTCTAGTGTGGGTACTTAATGGGTATCCAATTTTAGGACTTGTTTGTGATTGAGTTAATGATATTTAGCCCAATTTATGTTTAATTTCCAGAATTAATGGTTGCAAACATTGATTCATGCCTAATTGACCGAGTCTTTGCTTGAGAAAGAGAGACCAGGTTTAGGAAAACTTGGCTAATAAGGAATTAGAGTGAACTCAAGAAATTGATAGCTCCAATTAAAAGGTCAAATCTAGAGATAGTAAGACCCGACTTGAACATACAACACTTGATTTGTGCAATACATATTTGGGCTTGAGAAAGCCAAATTGGGCAAAATCACCCAAACTACTGAGAGGTATAGAGTGAGCAATTGCGTGTGATTGCTATATCACGATCCTGATAAATCAAACTTGCCCTATAGTTTACAACCCGTCAGGTGAAAGTCACGACCCTAGATTCCTTTATCATTTGAAAAACAACCAAACCAAAAATATTATCTTCTAGTTTATTATTTGCAATCATTAGCTAAAAGTAGAAATAGAAACAACTAACGAATATGTGGAAGTACAAATTGAGTTACATCATACAACTACTCTAGTTATATACCTAATCCCATATCTAACTCCCTGAGGAATCAACCCGGACTTGTGTTGGGATTTATTATTGCTTCAATCGCCTCACTACCTATAATCTTGGTGTGAGTTTGGGCGAGATCAATTTTTGGCGCTTTTGCCGGGGAGTTAAATGGATTTAGCTATATATCTAGGTTTTTGTGTGTTTTGTCTTTCTTTCCTTCCGAGTCACTAATTTTGTGTTTTAATTGATTTTAGGTACAAAATAGCTCTCAATAACGATCCCATTGGAAATGTTCCATTGGGGGAGGAAGTGGACGATGATGCAATGGATGAGGTTCCTCTTGAACCTCAAGCTAATAGACGAGGTTGCCCGCCTTTTGATAATGTGCCCGTCCCTCCCCCACCTCCACCAAGAGCGGAATCCCACCGATAATTACCAAACGAGGGTTATGCAAGTGTTATAGTCCCGCCCCGCATTAGGGCGGGCAACTTTCAAATCACTAACGTGATGATTACACTACTTGAACAACATGGTTTCTTCACCGGGGCTCCAAATCAAAATGCCTACAAGCATCTCAAGGAGTTCATCGATACTTGTTGGAGGAGCAAGCAAATAAATATTTCTGAGGACGCGCTGAGGTTGAGGCTATTTCCCTTTTCTCTATGGGGAAAAACATTGAACTGGTTAGAGAGGTTGCCCAACCATTCCATCCACACTTGGGATGAGTTGGCAGAAAATTTTATTTCCAAATTCTTTTCTCCGGGACATATGACAACGCTTCGGGATGAGATTCTTGCCTTCAAGAAAGAACCCAATGAGCCATTGCAGGAGATTTGGGAAAGATATTGTACCATAGTTAAAGAGTGCCCGAACAATAATATGACTAAGGCCATGGTCCAACAGACCTTCTACATGTGGATCAACATAACTAATCAATGTGTGGTTAACCAACTCGCGCGGGGGGGGAGGGAAGAGGGGGGGACTTCATGAACATGCCATATGCCGAAGCTTGTAAAATTCTTGATGAGATGGCGGATACCTCTTCGGCGTGGCAAAGTAGAGCCAATGTTCTGCAAGGTGACCCTAATGTTATTCACCTACACAATGGGAAAGCTATTGCGAGTTGACAATTACCATGAACCATTTGGCCAAGGCTCAGCTTCAACAAGTTCAAGGGCCGAAACAAGTGCATGCAATGGAAGGTGTGAATATGATAGTAAACAAAAGACAACAACAAGGTCAATAAATGCAAAACCGTCCGAAACAATTTATGCAAGATGATAGTGGTTATGATCAAGGTGATTCACTCAATGAGAAAGATGAAGAAGTTCAATATGTCAATAATTATCAAGGTCAAAGAAATAATGCTCAAGGGCAAAACCAACAACAATGGAGGTAAACAAATTAGACCCACAACGGGAGAGAGAACAACCAAAGGAAGACCATGAATAGTGATTCCGTCACTATTCATCGGCCATAAACTCTTTCATCCGGCGAGGGAACACTACAAAATTGGTCTTAAAAGAACACCATTCTCATCACAAACAACCTCCCTCTGTTTTTTCACTGATTTCTGTATCAAGAAGCTACAGATCTTAATTCTAGTTTTCCAGTTACTGTAGCGTCGAGTTATTTCTTTCAAACTACTTCGTTATTCAACTTTGTAATGTGAATCTGTTATGCTCTAAGCTCAAGTGTTGGTTTTTTGAAAAACTATATACTTGTATAACAATTCTACTGATTATCAGTTGAGTTCGAAAATTACTGTAGCATGACATCTCTCTTGGTGAATTATCTGGCAGATATTCAATCTAGATTTTGGCTACTATTAATGTAGCATCACGTTTCTTCAGTGATTTACAACTTTTACGCGAAGTATCCAGATTTTGAAGAACTCCTTGTTGTATTAGAATTGTCCTTAGTGTTCTGGGTTGATTTAGGGAAGACTGTCACGCAGTGCTGCCATGGCCACTTTGGCCAGTGGCCAGCCACCCTCTCACGTTGGGCCACCTCCACAACCACCCCCCAACATCACCCAGCCTTCTAATGGCACAAAACCTATGGACTATGCAAATGCTGTAAAACCTATGAACAACACTTCGACAATGCAAGAACGTGCAACAGTAGTTGAGCCAATTCCTCCAAGACAAGCCCATATATTTCAAGGACAACCAACTGTACGATTTTCTGAAGCAGAAGTTGAACGCATGAATTTAATGGAAGGTTTTCAACAGGCTGTTGTTTACAAATTTTCATACGGATGGCCAGATATCAATGAAATACGTCACATTGTTCCTTTACATTGTGGTATCAAAGCTGAATGCAACATTGGATATCTACGTGATAGGCACATTTTGATTCGTTTTTCATTATGGCAAGATTATGTAGACTTCTCGTCAAAAGGTATGTATTATGTAAAGGATAAGCTTGGAGATGAATATCAACTAAGAACCTTGATTTATGATGCTAAATTTAAAGTTGACGAAGAGACTCCTAAGGTAATGGCGTAGATCTCATTCCCTAATCTACTGCCTACTTATTTTGTAAGAGAATGCTTGTTCTCCCTAGCTTCTGCAGTCGGTAAACCCCTCCATTTGGACTTGGCTACTGTCAAGAAAACTAGACCTAGTTGTGCTCGCGTGAAAGTGTTGGTGGACCTGCTAGCAGACCTGCCTAAGAAGGTTCGATTAGACATTGTTAATGAGCCTACTGGAGATATTAGAACTGAGTGGGTGACTATCAAATATGACTATTAACCCAAGTATTATAAGGAATGTAAGCTTCAGGGCCATGATGTATTCGACTGCTGGAAAATTCATCCTGAACTAATGGCCAGCAGATATGATGAAAAGAAGGCTTCAACTGATGTTGTAGTGCAGCCCAACAAGGATAACAAAACAAACAATGCTCTGATAATGGTTCTTACAAGTGGGAAAGTTGTTGGCAATCAAGTTTCTCAATGGAAGGAGGTCAAAGATAGGAGAGTGCAAACAAAAGAGAAGCAGGCAGCAGATTTAGCAAAAACAAGACAAGAAATCGTGGCTGTAAACAATCAAAAAGGAATTCCACAGCAAGTTCAGACAACAAACAAGTTTGCATGTTTAGAAGTGGAAAACAGTGAAGAACTTTGTACAAATCAGCTCATTGACAGTGTTGTCCAAAACAATGCCTCCAAGTCCATAATTCCTCTGACTGAAAATAATACAGACCCCATTAATATTCATACAGTTGGGGAGAATGAGTCAGAAGAGCTGTAATTTGATTTTTCGACTAGACAAATGGTACAAAAGGTAACTTCACCTAGTTCATCTAGGAGACCATTAGCTATGTCAGAACCAAAGAAACTAAACCCTGCAGCACCTACTTTCAATCCTACAGCAATAAGAAATCATGCAGCAAATAGGGAATCAACAACAGATTGTGTACAACAGGATTTGGGGAATGAGCAGCATTTTGACAATTACTCAACAGCCCAATGGGTGCAAGAAGCATTCAAAAATAATGTAGTTCAGGTCAATACTTCATGTCAAGACATTCCTTCACAGGACACCAAAGTTGAACAACATTTAGCAAATAATAAAGAGAATGAATTAATTGAAGATACAGATTTTGTGAAATTCAGGACCAGTGAAAAAGATAAATGGGCAGGAGGGAGATTATGGATCAACCAAACAGAGGAAGTCTTAGCAGATGGGCAGATTCTAGATGCAATGCATAGTGAAGAAGAAATTGGAGGAAATGAAGTGGAAGATGAGAATTAAAGTGTTAATTGTAATGCCAATGCAATCAATATTCAAAGCATAAGTGAATGCACAAATGCAGCAGCAGAAAAGACAAAAGAGGGGAACATCAATATTATAGATCTAGAAGGGACTTTACATAATAATGTTAGTAATGTCTTGAAAGAAGCTGAAAATGCAGACAAGAACCAAGAGAATAATTCAGACAAGAACCAAGAGAAGACAATGCAGGTCTATGCAAGAAGTGTTGTACCATTGAGCACAGTGAAGGATGTAGCAGGAAGTGTTGTTCCATCGAACAAAACACACATGTTGACCAATGAACATGAGGAAAAAGCTGCTGAACTTACCAATCAGGAAAAAGCTGCGGAGCTTAACAATCAGGCATATGATGTTGTGACATCAAAAGAACCAATAGAAGCACATGACCAAGGTGGCCACTATGAACTTAAAGGTAGAGACATGGATGAGGAATCCACTGCACAAAACTTCCTTAATGTTGCCAAGCAGGGTGATCTGTCGCCAAGGCTTATCGAACCAGTAAAATCTACAACAAAAGGAAAAAAGAAATAGTTAAAAGAGACTTCTACTGTACCAGTCAGTGGAGTACAGACAAAGAGAACACTGTCCAAACTCAAAAACCTTTAATGGATGCAATTATATGGATGCGAGGTCAGTAAATACAATGCAAGCATTTGAAAAGCTGATTACAATGCACAGAAAACATCACTTTGAGTTCATAGGAATACTTGAGCCTATGCAACAATCTCACAAAATGGAGAGGTATAGAGCAAGAATTGGTTTGGCACAGGCTATGGTGAATGTGTCAAACAAGATTTGGGCTTTTATTGATGAAATTTTTGAGGTTACTATTCTATATAACATGACTCAACAACTGACTTTGAGATTGATGCACACTGAAACACATGTTGAGCTCATCCTTACACTAGTTTATGCCAAATGTGATTGCATTGAAAGAATTGAACTATGGGATACTTTGTATGCAATGGCATCAGATATGACAGTACCATGGCTAGTTAGAGGCGACTTTAATGTGATATGGGACTAGGAAGAGAAGTATGGAGGCTTGCCGGTTTCTCTCCTCGAAGTATATGACTTTAGGCACTGCATCAATACCTGCAACTTGACAGATTTGGGATTTAAAAGAAGCATATTTACATGGTGGAATGGAAGATCAGAGGAGGACTGTATTTTTAAAAGATTGGACAGATATTTTGGCAATAATGAATTGCAACAGACCTTTCCTGGATTGGAGGTAACTCACCTGTCCAAAATTGGGTCTGATCATTGCCCGATGCTGCTGAAATGTGATATAGAAACTCCTCCAATTAAGAAGTCATTCAAATTTCTAAACTTTTGGACAAAGCATGAAACCTTCAAAGATGTAGTAAAGGAGAACTGGAATGTCTATTTTAGTGCTAACCCTTTTTGCATTTTTAACTACAAGTTAAAGAAGCTTAAGCAATCACTATCTACCTGGAGCAAAGCTATATATGGGGATATATTCCAGAAGATTGCAAGCCTGGAGGAGGTGGTCCTGGTTCATGAAAGACAATTTGAAGTCAATCCTACACAGATGAGCAGACAAAGATTACAACAGGTACAAGCTGAAATGATTAAATATCTTGCATTAGAGGAAGAATTCTGGAGACAAAAAGCTGGCATGTTATGGTTCAAAGACGGCGACAGAAATACTAAATTCTTCCATGTTCAAGTTAATGAGAGAAGGAAGAGACTGAAATTATCAAGGATCCAGAATAGCCTTGGTAACTGGATTGAAGAAGATCACTTAATAGCAGAAGAAGCACTAAAGTTCTACAAGGATCAATTTACTGAGAGTAAAGTTCCTAATGCTTTTGATATTCTAAATCATGTACCTTCAATGGTAGATAGTGATCAACATGAAAGATTGATAGCTTTTCCTTCCAATGAAGAAGTGAAGAGAGCAGTTATGGGGTTGAATGGGGACTCAGCAGGTGGACCGGATGGCTTCACTGGAGCCTTTTACCAAACATGCTGGGAAATCATTGAAGAAGATGTAGTAGGCATGGTCAAGGCTTTCTTTTGCGGTCAACAATTGCTAAAGAGTGTGACACACACAAACCTGGTTTTATTACCAAAGAAAAAAAAAAGTTATGACCTTTGCAGACATGAGACCAATCAGTCTAAGCAACTTTGTTAACAAGATTTTCTCGAGGGTTATTCATGAAAGGTTGGTTGAATTTTTACCAAACCTAATCTCACAGGAACATGCAGGTTTTGTGAAGGGAAGAAGTATAGTTGAGAATGTACTGTTAACTCAAGAAATCATTACGGATATCAGGTTGAGAACAAAAGTAGGCCCAAATGTTGTGATTAAGCTCGACATGACAAAAGCTTACGATAGACTATCATGGCTATTCATGACCAAAATGCTAAGGAAGATGGGATTTCCTGAAGCGTTTATTGGATTGATCTTTGATTTGATTGGGAATAATTTACTCTATTCTTATAAATGGTCAACCGAATGGTTTCTTCAAATCATCAAGGGGAGTTAAGCAGGGTGACCCTTTATCGCCAACCCTATTCATTCTAGAAGCAGAAGCACTATCTCGAGGATTGAATTCACTACACACTAACCTGTATTTATGTGGATTTGGAATGCCAAAATGGAGCCCAAAAATAAATCATCTCTCATACGCTGATGATACAATCATTTTCTCCTCATTTGATGAAACTTCACTGAGACTTGTCATGGAGGTTTTGCAAGCTTATGAATCATCGTCTGGTCAACTGGTGAACAAAGCCAAATCTGCCATATACCTGCATCATTTAATGGATAATGAGGTGATTAACAAGGTTGAAAGGATTACAGGTATAGGAAGACAATGTTTCCATATGACCTATCTTGGCTGCCCTATTTTTTATGCAAGAAGAAGGAGTGACTACTACCAGGGATTAATCACTAAGGTCATGGACAAACTGCAGTCGTGGAAAGGCAAACTCCTATCTGTAGGAGGCAGAGCTGTATTGATCGCAAATGTCATGCAGAGTATCCCAATTCATATGTTGTCAGCAGTTAATCTACCAATTTATGTGATCAATAAATTACATAGCATTTTTGCCAAATTCTTCTGGAGCAGCAATATGGGAGGCAACTCTAGACAATGGTCATCATGGACTAACCTTTGTATGCCTTATGAGGAGGGAGGCATAGGCTTTAGGTCCCTACATGATGTATCCAAGGCACTATTCTGCAAATTGTGGTAGAATTTCAGGACAAAGCCCAGTTTATAGAGTGCATTTATTAGTCAAAAGTACTACAAGAAACAAAATCCAATAATTGTACCTTGGAAGCGTGGATCCAATGTGTGGAGAAAAATGCTAGAATGTAGGGACTTGATTGAGCATCAAATCTGCTGGAAATCGAGAATGGGATTAGCTCAATTGTGGTTCGACAATTGGACTGAGTTGGGAGCCTTATATTTCCAAGTGCCTGCAAAGTTTGGTATCGATGAGGATATTCACAATGTCAATGATCTGGTTGAAAATGGTATGTGGAACTTGGAAAAATTATTTCAGACTCTACCTGAAGATTTGGCAAACCACATTGTGGAGAATATTAGACCACCAATCGAATGTGCAGAGTTAGATACACCATTCTGGATGCTTGAAACAAGAGGTCATTTTTCAGTGAAGTCTATATGGGATTACCTGCGAAGAAGAGACAACCCAAGATTAGCTTATAGGATGATATGGGTCAAAGGCTTACCTTTCAAGATATCCTTCTTCCTGTGGAAGGTGTGGAAAGCCAAGCTACCACTTGATGATTTCTTGCGTAAAATAGGATACTCCATGCCATCTAAATATTGGTGTTGTGCTGATCCTAAGGAGGAGTCGTTAATTCATTTGTTCTTCACATCCAACGCAGCTAGGAGTGTTTGGAGTTACTTCCTGAGGAGAGCAGGAATTGCATTACAAGATTTGTCATTACAACAAGCAATTACAAAGTGTTGGACAACACCAGTTATTCCCAGATTGAAGCCTATCATGCAAGCACTGCCAGCGTGTATTGTTTGGGAGCTATGGAAAAGGAGGAATTCACTGAAATATGGGGATGTTGTATCTGTCAACAGGGTAATTTATCAAGTTTCATCCACAATTCAAGCTCTAGTGAAAATAAGGAAACCGGGCATTTACGTACCTCATAAATGGCAAGACTTACTGCATACTTTTGAGAATTATGTTCCTAAGTTGAGGTGGGAAAAGGTGTTATGGGAGCAGCCAAGTAATGGTTGGATCAAAGCCAATACGGATGGGGCATCAAGAGGGAATCCTGGTAGGAGTGCAATTGGGATAGTTCTGAGGAATGAATTTGGAGATATCAGATATGCAACAGGAAGAGAAATAAAGGAGGGATCTAATAATGAAGCAGAAGCGACAGCATTAGTAGAGGCAATGAGAATGTGTAAAGCAATGAACTTCAACAACATTTAGCTACAAACAAACTCATTGATGCTTAAAAATATTATAGATGGACTGTGGAAACCACCTTGGAATATTGTGGATGCAGTAGAGGAAATCAACAGTCTCAAAGAGGGGTGTAATTTCAAAATATCCCATATATTTAGAGAGGGAAACAAACTAGCAGATCACCTTGCAAACTATGCTCTTGACAGTGGTAACATCGAGAGTTTTGATTTCTAGGAACTTGATATATCAAGCAGAAGGATGGTAAATGAAGATAAGCTACAATGTCCAAAACTGAGAATAAGAGTTGCAAGAAACTAGAGAAAGAAATGGAAGAAACAAAGGACAACATGGGGATATTCACTAACATTTCTTACCCTTTTGCAGGTACTAAATTTATACTGCTGTACTTTGTTGTCAAGAAATCTCCAGTGGTGGTATTAATGCAATGCATTCATTCCAATGGAAGTAACTTGCAGCTGGGCAGTGATACAAACCATGGAAGCGTCAACAAACAAGAAAAAAACTTTGTTACTTTGTCAAGAGAACTCAAAAGGATAGAAGAAATATGGAGATTAAGAATTGGATTCAGATGTTTTAAGAGAAAGGGACAGCTGGGAGTTCACGTCATTTTAAGTCAAAGAATTAGAAATGTGCAGGATCAGCTTAACAATTTGAGCGTGACATTGTTTTCACAACACCATATGCACCAGCATCACTCGAGAGAATCAAAAAGCAATGGTCACAGCTTTTTGCACTACACGCTTGTCTTCATTGGCATCATTGAGCGTAATCCAAGAAAGGTGGTGTCACATGGGAGAGGGCAGTCTGGAAAAAGGTCATAGGCATTAGTGAGAGAGTCAGTGCTAATTCAATTTAAGAGAACAATTACGATCAGTTGTTGCAGCAACACGTATTTTGGTGAGCTTTTACTTGGTACGATGCAAAACAGACAAGCCACGATAAAGTTCAAAAGCACACCTTTCATCGAGCACAACATCAATCGATAAAGTCATTGAATGTTCAACAAGCATGGGGGAACAAGAGTGACTTGGAGGAAATGCTAGGTACTAAACAAAGGCCAAGACAGTTTTTAAATTCTATAATCCACGACTGCACTTTGGGAAATGAAAGAATGGGCACTAAAGTACAATGGAAGCTTTTGTATTATTTAATGCACGCATATATCACACCCCCATATGCACGAATATTGCCATGTGAAGCTACAAATCTCAAGAATTCTTTTAAGACTATCAAATGGGGTAACTTGAGGCATCTTGGATTATTAAATTGGTTAAAAGAAGTGGCCAAAGCATGGGTGTTTCATGGTCTCACGTGCTGGAGGGTCAACTGGACATTGAGAAATTTGGAAAATAAACGAATGGAGATTAAAATTGCACACTACACGACCCAATTTTCCTTGGGAATTCAACAGCCTTTGGGAGTAAGAAATAAGGGCCATTTTTTATTCTAACAAAGTTTGCTTTTTTGCAGGGGCTATCTGGGAATATAAAAATGTTGGCATTGTAAAGTGGAGCTCACATTTCTTCAAGAAAATCTGGAAAACAAAAAATAACTGGAGCAAAAAAAATGTGCTCAAGTGGAAAAGTTACGGCCAAGTTTGTCTATTTTTAATGAAATTTCAATTGGTGGTATTAATGTTATGCATTCATTCCAATGGAAGGGATTTAAAAATAGGCAAATTAATGTCCACGAGGAACAATACTCGTATGAAGAAAAACCCATACAGGCATGTCTGCTATTGAAAAGGATGTTCAACACTTTTGAAATTATTGTATTGATGGGGATATTTGAAAACATGGGACAAAAGCTAGTGCTTTCCTTTTGGAACATTAAAAGGCTAACATTGGGTGGAGGAGATTGTACATTTTTTTAATACATATATCATCTCCCAATCTTGGAATGCAAGACCAACGCATCCAATTGAAGAGGAAGGCATGCACATGGGGATTTTTAAAATAATACCACTGAAGGAAATTTTCAATAATAATAAAAAAACAAAAATCACAATGGGCTGTCCAAATTTATACACTGGAGCAGGTCATGTGGCAAGGTTATCTGCAGCATTCGGGTAATTATTGACCACAATGGGCTGTCATATCAATGCAGCAAGGTAGAAGGACAAAGCAGGATGAAGCACATGTAAGGATATCACCAGAAATCAGTTCAATATGCTACAGTACCGGATGGCTACAGTTACGTATGCTATAGTAACCGAATGCTACAGTACAGAGTTACCAAATTGGTGAAGTCTACGTGAAGTTGCTGAAAAGGGGCTATTTACGCAAATCAAATTTCACACTGGAACTGGGACGCTTTGGACTGGAGATACAACGTCGACATGGACTCACGTGGGCTGTTTTTATAATTACAAAGTTTTAGTAGGCATAATGTGATATCAATTTGAGTATTATGCTCAATTTTGATAGTATATTACATTAGAGTGCAAAGTCTATTTCCTTTCATTGAAGGAAGACAATGACAATTTCCTAATTGTTGTATTTTTCTTTTCTGTTATTAATAAAAAAACTAGCCCTAGGCGCTTGCCTAACGGATTAAAAAAAAACAATGGAGGTCACAAGGGAATCAAGGTAATTGAAACAACCAAAACCACCAAGGCAATTGGAGTGGTGGCAATTCTAATCAAGGTAATTGGAACAATCAAGGCAATTGGGGTAACAACAGCCAAGGCAATTGGGGAGGCAATAACCAAGGAGGGTAGAACAACAACAACAATCGGGGGCCGGGTTTTCAAAGGCCCCCGATGTTCCAAAAACCAAGCAATCCACCCCTATCCTTCTCAAGGCCCGAGCTCTTCTTCCAATGAGATGGGTTGAATTGAAAACATATTTAAACATATGATGGAGAAGAATGCTGACTTCGATTCTCAAATAGACTCGCACAACACTTCTATTCGGAATATGGAGGTTCAATTAGTCCAAATCTCACAAGCGTTGAACACTCGTCCTAAGGGGGCACTACCTAGTGATACAGTGGTGAACCTGCAGGGTGGAAATAATACGGGACATGCTGTGGCCATGACTACTAGAAGGGGAAAAGGTGGAGATGCTACTACCTCAAATCAAAGAAGGATTGTGGATGAAGATGTTGTGGTTCAAGAAGATGAAATTCCAAGCAATGTGGTTCAAGCTAATGAAAAGGTGATATAGATGAAAGTGTGGAGGAGACGCAAAAAGAGGTGAAACCGTCTAGGAAACATGTGATTGACATGCTAGAACCGGTAGTGCCAAAGGCTAAGGCATCAATGTCAAGGCCTCCTCATCCATACCCTCAAAGGCTTGCAAATCAAAATAGTGAGAACCAATTCAAAAAGTTTATTGATATGATGAAAAGTTTGTCGATTAATGTGCCATTGGTTGAGGCATTGGAACAAATGTCGGGATATGCAAAATTCATGAAGGATTTGGTAACCAAGAAAAGATCAATGAATTGTGAGACCATCAAGATGACTCATCAAGTGAGTGATATTATGCACTCAATGGCTCCGAAGTTGGAAAATCCGGCCGCTTTCACAATCCCTTGCACTATAGGGAGCGTCGATTTTGCCAAAGCATTATGTGATCTCGGGGCAAGTATCAACTTGATGCCCTATTCATTATTCAAAACTTTGGGAATTGGGCAACCAAGACCCACATCCATGAGGCTGCAAATGGCGAATCGAACAATGAAAAGGCCTTTGGGTATTATTGATGATGTATTGGTTCGAGTTGACAAGTTCATCCTCCCAGCGGACTTTGTGATTCTTGATTGTGAAGTGGACTATGAGGTGCCTATCATTTTGGGTAGACCTTTCCTCGCAACGGGGAGGCTCTTGTTGATGTGGAAGCTGGTGAGGTCACTTTCCGGGTGAATGAAAAAAATGTGGTCTTCCATGTGTGCAAATCAATGAGGCAACCGAATAGTAATGAAGTTTGTTCGTTTGTGTATTTGGTGATCGACGTGATAGTTGATGATGCTAGTGTAACAGTGAACGTTGAGGACAAATTGGAAGTCGTTTTGCTCAACCTAGATGATAAGGAGGAGAGTGATGGCTATGTGGAGTGTGCAAATGCATTGCAACGCATGCGGTCATACACTTATGAGCCCCTAAAACTATCTTTGGATCTTGAAAATCGGAAGACTCCTCCAACAAAGCCCTCAATCAAAGAGCCTCCTACCTTGGAGTTAAAGCCATTCCCCCACATCTCAGGTATGAATTCACTGGCCCTTCTTCTACTTTACCTGTTTTCCTTTCTTCTTGCTTAACTAACATGCAGGTAGAGTCCACATTGGAGGTGCTACAAAGGAGGAAAGAGCAATCGGATAAACTTTGTCGGATATCCGGGGCATAAGCCCCCCCTTTTGCATGCACAAGATTATTTTGGAGGAGGGTGCCAAACCCTTCGTTGAATATCAACGGAGGCTAAATGAAGCAATATAAGAGGTAGTAAAGAAGGAGATAATCAACTGGTTAGATGTCGGGGTTCTCTATCCCATTTCTAATAGCTCGTGGACCTTTTCGGTGCAATGTGTCCCAAAGAAAGGGGGAATGACTGTGGTAACAAATGAAAAGAATGAATTGATACCAACAAGAACCGTCATCAGGTGGAGAGTGTCCATGGACTATAGGAAGCTCACTAAAGTTACTTGGAAAGATCATTTCCCGCTTCTATTTCTTGAACAAATGCTTGATTGGTTGGCCGGGCATGCTTTTTATATCTTTCTTGATGGATACTCCGGGTATAACCAAATCCTTATTGCTCATAAGGACCAAGAAAAGACCGCTTTCACTTGTCCCTAAGGTACTTTTGCATTCTCACGGATGCCTTTTGGGTTGTGTAATGCATCGGCAACTTTTCAACGGTGTATGATAGCTATTTTCACCGACATGGTGGAGGAAATTCTTGAGGTCTTCATGGATGATTTTTCTGTGGTTGGGAATTCGTTTGAAGCTCGTTTGAACAATTTGGATAGGTCTTGGGTAGATGTGAGGAGACTAATTTGGTGTTGAATTTGGAGAAGTGTCACTTCATAGTTGAGGAAGGCATTATCATCGGCCACAAAATTTCAAAGCATGGTATTGAGGTTGATAAGGCCAAGTTTGAGGTGATCTCCAAACTCCCTCCCCTACATCCGTGAAGGGAGTGAGGAGCTTCTTGGGTCGTACGGGTTTCTATCGCCGATTCATCAATGATTTTTCCAAGGTGGTAAACTCATTGTGCAAACTTTTGGAGAAGGATGCCAAGTTCCATTTCAATGAATATTGTATGAAAGCATTTGAGTTGCTTAAGTTCAAGTTGACTACTACTTCTATTATTACCGCATCGGATTGGAGCTTGCCTTTTGAGCTCATGTGTGATGCTAGTGATGTTGCGGTCCAAGTGGGGTGTTGGGTCAAAGAATAAACAAAATCTTCCATCCTGTCTAATATGCTAGCAAGACCATGAATGATGCCCAAGTCAACTACACAGTGACCGAAAAGGAGCTACTTGATATTGTCTTTGCTACGGAGAAGTTTCGGCCGTATTTGATGGGTACTAAGGTGATTGTTCACACCGACCATACGACACTTCGGTATTTGATGAGCAAGAAAGATTCTAAGTCAAGGTTGATGATATGGCTGCTTCTATTGCGAGAGTTTGATCTAGAGATTCAAGACCGCAAGGGTAGTGAAAATCAAGTGGCGGACCACTTATCCCGATTGAAAGAGGAGGGGAGGCCACATGACGGCCTTGAGATCAATGATTCATTTCCCGGCGAGCAACTCCTAGCTGTTTCAATGACTGGTATGCCATGGTTTGCCGATTTAGCCAACTATCTTGTGAGCGGCATTGTCCCGAATGAGTTCTCTTCAAACTAAAGGAAGAAGCTCAAACGGGATTGTCATGATTATTATTGGGATGAGCCTTATCTCTTTCGGATATGTACTGATGGTGTGATCGAGCGATGTGTGCCGGAGGAAGAACAAGTGGGTATTTTTGAGGTTTTCCACTCTTCACCGTATGGTGGTCACCATGGTGGAGCAATAACAATGGCAAAAATTTTGAGTTGTGGATTCTATTGGCCTACACTCTACAAGATGCTAGTGAGCTTGCCAAGCTTTGTGATGAGTGCCAAAGGGCCGGTGGGATTTCTAAGAAGAATGAATTGTATCTCACCACAATTTTGGAGATAGACATATTTGACGTGTGGGGTATTGATTTCATGGGTCTGTTTGTTAGTTCTTGTGGGAATACCTACATTCTAGTCGCGGTTGATTATGTTTTCAAGTGGGTCGAGGCCGTTGCTTTGCCCAACAATGAAGCGAGAAGTGTGGTGGCATTCTTGAAGAAAAGCATCTTTACAAGGTTTGGTACTCCGAGGGCCATTATTAGTGATGGGAGTTCACATTTTTGCAATCGAGCTTTTGATACCTTACTCACAAAGTATGGTGTCACTCATAAAGTATCGACCCCCTACCATTCTCAAGCAAGCAGGCAAGTTGAAGTCTCCAACTGGGAGATCAAGAGTATTTTGTCAAAGATTGGCAATGCCAACCAGACAGATTGGCCACGAAAATTTGATGATGCTCTTTGGGCTTATAGGGCGGCCTACAAGACGCCGATTGGTATGTCTTTATATCGATTTGTGTTTGGGAAAGTGTGCCATCTTCCGATAGAACTCTAGCATAAGGCCATGTGGGCTTTGAAAAAGTTGAACCTTGAGTGGGATATCGCAGCAAACCTAAGGGTGTCACAATTGAATGAGCTTGATGAATTCCAGTATCATACCTACACAAGTTCGTCCCTTTATAAGGAGAAGATGAAGTACCTCCATGACAGGTATACCCACAACAAGGAGTTCAAAGAAGGTGATCTTGTGCTATTGTTCAATTCCCGGTTAAGGATGTTTCCGGGCAAGTTGAAATCAAAATAGAGTGGGCCCTTTAAAGTAGTGAATGTAACCTCTTTGGTGCTCCAGATTTGAAAATAAGAATGATGAGGTTTTTAGAGTCAATGAGCACCGGGTTAAACACTGTCTTGGCAAGGTTGATGATGGCCATATTGTGGCGGTTCTTCATTTCAAGTGATTGGTAATTTGCATCGTGCTGCAATGTTAAATCAGGTGCTTCTTAGGAGGCAATCCATGTCTTTTTCTTTTTTTTTTAGATAGGCTTGGTTTTGTGCTAACCAGTTTTGAAGTGTATGCAGGAATGTGTGTGCATTGCAGGGACCGTGCATGAAAAATTTGGCTAAGTATTAAAGTGCATAGTCTCTGAAGTTGGCCTGTAAAAAATGCTTAAGGAATTACGGTCGTACACATTTTTGTGCGGTCCGCAACGTGACTTTTCATGGGCAGGTAAGGAGTGCAGACCACATCAAAATTATGCAGCTGTACTCAGGTCAAACTGTGGGTCCGACAGGTCAATAGTATAAATAGATCTTTTCTTATCATTTTACAACTTTATGACCTTGAACTCTTATCACCCAAACAACTACAGTGCACCCTACTTGTTCTCAATATTCTCCCATCTCATCGACTTAGATTCTCACCTACATCTTCATTACTGGTATGTTAATTTCTTCATTAGATTCTTCATCTTTTGTTTGATTTTGTTCTTAGATTTAAGGTTACTTACATGCCTAGAAATGTCAATGTTTAGTTGTTTTTGCTTAGAATCATGTGAGTAGCTTCTTAAACATTAATTGGGGTATGGGCAAGTAGCTATTGATGTTTGATTGTTAAAACCATGATCATTTGAGACCAAAATTGCATGAACCCTAGTTTCAGTGCTCGTGAAGTTTGAATTATACGGCCGCACTCATTTTTGTACGGTCCATAGCGGAGGTTATGCGGCCACACTCATTTTTGTGCGGTCTATAGCTCTCTAAATTAGGAAAATTGTATGCCTGACTTATGCGACCGCACTCAAAATTGTGTAGTCCGTAATGGATTTGTGCGGATGCAATCATTTTTATTTAGTCCGCAGTGATAGAAGTTCAGAGACCCCAATGGTCTGAACCTGGGGCTGTGCGGCCGCACTTATTTTTGTGCGGTCCGCAATGAGCAGTCTGCGGCCGCACTCACTTTTGTGCGGTCCGCACTGCCCTTTTGAGAATGTTTTTTCTGCAACTTCCAATCATGCTTATGTATACATTATGAACTTCAATTGTAGCTGATTACTAATTCTTATGTATTGCAGATAATGGTTCGCTCACGTGGCAAGGGTGATATGTCAAAAGAGAGGACAGAACCCTCCCGAAGCCGGGGTCGAGACAAAAGCAATCTCCCTCTAGCAATCCAAAAGGTTATAAGCAAGAAAGCCACAACCAATAGGGCCCCCGATACCTCAAAGACCAATGAGTATGTCCCATATGGGGAAGCTTCTGAGGGTAACTCCGTGCAAGCACAGCCGGAAGCCCAATCACAATAATTCCTAGGGAGACTTCATTTGGTCGATGAATCTTCTTCAGCCGCCAGTTCATCTGAAGGTTCGGAAGAGGGAAACCAAGACTCTGAGCCCTCTTCCTCACCTGCTCCCCTTGCTCCAATAAACTTAGATGATGATGATGTTCCAGACGATGGCAGATGGGGCGATACTGCAGTGCTAGGGTTGGAAAGATCAAGGAGGCCGTAGATATAGGAGGACATATTTGTTAGTGCCAATGCCTTCGCCAAGTTTAGGGAATGGTGGCTATAGAGGTCGCTCACTCTTGAGCAACAGTTCTTAATGAAAGACCTAAACAAACACAACCCCAATGTCCTTAAGAAATTCCAGGAGTGGAAAGGATGGAAATGGTTCACTACCAGTGTCCTAGATGCAAATGAGTACCTGGTCAAGGAATTCTACGCAAATGTTGCTCATATCAAGCAAGGAACTAAGGTGACAAAAGTGCGGAATCTGAAAATCCACTTTGACTCATGTGCACTGAACACATATGTGAGGTTTGAAGAAGTGAAGGCAGTGCAGTATTTGGAGAAGCTAGCCATGGGTGATGCAGCTCATCCGTGGTTGGCTAAGATTCTGGCAATCCCAGGGTCAACACCTCTGTGGCTCACAGTAGGAGTTCTAAGTTTCTGGGCCACCCTAGACTTTGAAGCAAAAGGGTGGCAAACGTTTGTGTGTAGCCGCATTGACCCATGCCTCAATGAAAACATGCTCCCACTTCCCCGAGCAGTCTTGGTGGCTTCAATTATGGCAGGGTATCCGATAAATGTTGGTGTTATTATGTCCACCAACATCACTCTAGATGTCCAGAAGGGTGAGAGATCTTATTCATACCCGAACTTCCTCGCTTAATACTTCAAGGATCAAGGGGTGGAGTCAAAGCATTATGATATAGATGTGAAGGCCGAGAAGCCTTTCTCATAGTACCACCTCCAGAGAGATGACAACCCGAAGTTCAAGGGTAAAGCTACTACCTCTGTTGGCCAGTCTGAGGAGCCAGCAGTAGTAGTTACTGATTCAGCTACCAAGCCCTCCACAACAGCCGGTACTTCCACCGGGACAACAACCATACCACCTTCATCCTCCGGAACACCTGCTTCTACTAGATTATCAGTGCTACTACCAGTGCCAGCTTCCTCTACTTATCCTCAGACTGCGCTGCGAGTCTCCCATACATTTGCGAGTCTCAACTCTGTACAACTAGATGCAGGCAGTTACTACAAAGCTGACTGATATATCCAGTACTGTTGTTAGCTCAGTCCTCAGCCCCAGCTGCCCCAGTATAGCCACAGGTACCTCTCTCAGTGGAGGAAGCATTGGCCGATCAGAAGACTATCATGGATAAGGTGATGCCACAAGGGAAAGCCATTGAGGATTTGAGTGAACAGGTAAAGAAGATGCGGAAGTCTCAAGCATCAAAGAAGTCGGTGCACAAGCTGAGAAAGGAGATTGAGAAGATTACATCTACTAGTGATTTACCATTGGGCTTGCTCATGGAGACAACACCCCCAGCAGTACAGGCACCACCACCAGCACAACCAACACCAGAGGCAGCAACCGGCCAGTCTGAGGAGCCGGTTGCCACTTTTCACACTGCTAAGGAGATGATCCGAATGCTCAGCAACCAAGTTGACCCTCAGCCTGGTGATGTGGAGATACAGCTTGAGGCTGATGTTGTTGATGATCCTATGCAGACTGAGACCACATAGGGATTTCCCTTAACTCTTTACCCTTTCCCTGTTCTTATTTTTGTTAAGCATTGGGGACAATGCTTATTTTTATTTGGGGGATGGTCTACTTTGATAATTTGATATTTGGTCTGCAATAACTCTGATACTATTTTTTTTTCATCTTTATTTTCTTTTGGTATGTATATATTCTCTCCATTTGATGTAAATATTCATTTCCCCTATGTATATTCTTCTCCCTTATACATATATTCATTTGACTTCACTTTGTATATTTATTTATCTCGCTTTCCGTAGTTTATTTCATAACTTTTTTAGTTTGCTTTTCCTTAGTAGTATAACTTCTTTTAAATTTGCTAGCTTCTTTTTACGTTTGAGTGAACAATAAGCCTTTGGTTTTTTTAATGTCACGGTTCTTTCCAAAAGTATATTATGTGTGAACCGGGTGGCTCTTCCCAATGATGGATGGCGTGACAACCTTCTTAAGGGATTGAGTCCGTTTTCTTTTATGTTTTGGTAAATATAGTAGTAATGAATAAAAGGGGTCTCAAGCATGATTCACTTGGTACCAACACATTTACCTATAATCGTATGGTTAAAAATAAGTTGTTGGCAGAAAATAGCTCTAGTTGTGACTCTTTTGACTCTTTTGTTGACTTAAGTAGTCATAGAGTGGTTCAAATCAGCCATTTGCGATTCTTAATCTTAGCTAGGGTTGTTATGGTCCCTCGACTCCGTTCTCTTTAGCAATCCAGAAGCGTGAGAGGTGAGATGTTTAGTTGCAAGTCCAAGTACCCGTGCTAATAGTCTAAAACTTGCCCCGAATGTTTGTCTAGGTAAAATTCTATTTGTAGCTTGGCTTGAGAAATGATCTTAGGCTCTCCTTGATCCAATTTGAAATTTAAAATCTTCCATGTCCTACCAATGTGATATCCCTAGTCAACCCCTTTGAGCCGAAGCCTTTTTTTCTTTCAATAACCACATTACAAGCCTTCATCCATTTTGTATTAACCCTCTCTTGGCACCCGATCTTTCATTAGCACTCTTGAGAAATAATTAACAAAAACATAAGTTTGGGGGAGAGAAGAGGAGTTTGAAAGTTATGAAAGGTACAAAAAAGAGAAAGAAATGAAGAAAAGGGAAGGCGAAGAAAAGAAAGAAAGAACAAAAAAATGCCAAAAAGAAAGTGAATAAAGTGAAGAGTTGAAGAGAATTCAAAAGAAAGAAAGGCTGAAGTAAATAGAAAAGAAGAAAAATGAATATCATGATCAAGAAAAAGTGACGTTACGTCTCTCTAGTTCCCCGGAGGAAGAAGAAAATGACTCAAAGAGTCGAGAAAGTATGAGCCGAAAAGAGAAAATGGAGTGCTTAAGGAAAGATGAAACCATTCTATTCCAACTAGTCCTACCTTGGTCCAAAAGCCTTCATTACATCCCTCAAAATACCTACATGATTTCAAGTTGAGTGAGCTTACATTAGTGGTGATTTACATAAGAATTAAGCTTATGGTACTCAAATCCGGACTTGTGACATTCTTTTGAGAGAGATAAGCGAACTTTTCACAATCCTTGACTTGAGTGTTACATTCTAAAGTGAGATTTACTAATGGAGAGTAGATGAGGAGGAGTTTAGGATCCACAATAACCTACGAAAGAGCGAGCTTCCTTGATGAATAGAGTCAACTCTTGATGCTCTAGTGTCACACTAGAACTATTATGCTCAAAAGGTCAATCATTGTGTTGTTGATAATTCATATGTGTTATGGGTAATTGTTGGTCCCTTCACCTTAGGCTAGCTGAAATATCCTTTTTTCTAGTGGAGGTGGAAATTGCCTTATTTGCTTGAGGACAAGCAAAAGCTTAAGTTTGAGAGAGTTGATAAGTAGGGATTTTGACCGCTTATTTACTCTTTTTTACTTGCGTTTTAGCTCAAAAATGCTTAAAGGTATTTCCGAAAACTAATGAAATGTGCTTACTTGCAGGAATATTGGAAAACAAGCCAAAGAAGTCAAAATCAACTCATGAAGGAGTCAAAAGTGAGCAAGAACCAAAACTGGACAAAAAGGCTAGCAGTGCGGACCACACAATTCTAGTGCGATCGCAGAAGGGAGATTCAGAGAAGAGTATTATTGCCAACTCAGGGACTGCGGACCGCATCAAAATTGTGCGGCCGCAGGAAGTCAAGTGCAGCCGCAATCATTATTATATGGCCCACAAGATTGAAGAACCAGAGAGTTGGTTAAAGACCAAAAGTAGAAGAGTGCGGACCGTACCACTTTTGTGCGGCCACATAATCAGAAGTGCGGCTGCACCCACTTTTATGCGGATCGTAGAAGCCTGAAGTCCCAAGTTTTCAAATTCCCAAAGACTGCGGACCGCATGATAATTGAGCGTCCGCAGGAGTTCATTGTGCGGACTGCACCAGAATTATGCGGCCGCACAACCTTCGCAGGGACATTTTTGTCCGATATTTTCAGCTTAGTATAAATAGAACTCTTTGTCATTTTTAGGAAAAGTTTGGTTTGCATAGGTGCACCGAGCAGTTTTCTTTACTTCTTTGAGTAATTTTGTACTATATGACTTCTTAACATTAGTTTTTCTTTGTTTAATCAATGATTATGCATTCTATCTTAATTTCTTCTTATATTTCTTTATTTTTTATAAGTAGATAAATCTTTAGCTAGGGTTGTGGCTCAACGTGAGTATTTAATGGGTATTTAATTTTAGGGCTTGTTTGTGATTGGGTTATTGATATTTAGCCTTGTTTATGTTTAATTTCTAGAATTAATGGTTGCAAACATTAATTCATGCCTAATTGACCTAGTCTTTGCTTGAGAAAGAGAGACTAGGTTTATGAAAACTTTGCTAATAAGGAATTGGGATGAATTCAAGAAATTGATAGGCCCAATTAAAGGATCAAATCTAGAGATAGTAAACCCCGACTTGAGCATACATCACTTGATTTGTGCAATACCCATTTGGGCTTGAGAAAGCCAAATTGGGCAAAATCACTCAAACTACCGAAAGGTATAGAGTGAGCAATTGCATGTGATTGCTATACCACGATCCTGATAAATCAAACTTGCCCTATAGTTTATAACCCGTTAGATAGCCACCTAGGTGAAAGTCACGACCCAAGATTCCTTTATCATTTGAGAAACAACCAAAACCAAAAGCATTGTCTTCTTGTTTATTATTTGCAATCATTAGCTAAAAGTAGAAATAGAAACAACCAACGAATATGTGGAAGTACAAATTGGGTCACATCATACAACTACTCTAGTTATATACCTAATTCCATATCTAACTCTCTGAGGAATCGACCCCGACCTGTGTTGGGATTTATTATTTCTTCGATCACCTCACTACCTATAATCTTGGTGTGAGTTTGGACGAGATCAGATGCACTGACCGACTTTATACATTTCAAAAACAAATAATTATTTAAATAACTAATATTAATATCAAATAAAATTGTAACCACTATATATTTAATTGGGCGTCTAACTATATTTAAACTCCGAACTCTAGATAATTAGGATCCTCTAATTATGAATTAACTATGGAGTTTCTCACCATTCATTTTATTGGAAGTGCAACGGCACTTAAACTATTCTAAATAAACTAGGATCCTCCAACCATAGAATTTGCTCATGGAAAACAACAGTGCTCCGACTCTAACATTTTGGAACATATACAATTTGATTCTTGCTTGAAGATGTGGTATGTGACTTGCCAAATTTACGAAGTCTTTTTAGAATAAAACTACTCCAAGTCAAAGTGTAACGAACCGATCGGTCGTTTTGGGCATTTACGCTCCTTTCAACTATTTGAAGTCTTGAATATCTTCTTATGATGTATTATGACATGTGTGAATTGTCGGATTTGGTTTTCAGGTATTTCAGAGTCAATTTGGAAGAATGAAATTCAAAGTTTAAAGCTTATGTTTAAAGGTTGATGGGATGCTGACTTATGTATAAACGACCTCGGAATAGAATTTTGATGATTTCAATAAGCCCGTATGATAATTTTGGACTTAGGAGCGTATTCGGAAATCATTTGGAAGTCTGTAGTTTAATTAGGCTTGAAATGGCTAAAATGGAAATTTAAGTTTGGAAATTTGACCCAGCATTGTCTTTTTGATATCGGAATCGAAATTCGATTCGAAAATTGGAATAGCTCCATTATGTCATTTATGACTGGTGTGCAAAATTTGGGGTCAATCGGACGTGATTTCATAGGTTTTGACATTAGTTAATTATAGAAGTTTGAGGTTTCAAGTTCATTACGCTTGAATTGGTGTGCGGTTCATATTTTTATTGTTGTTTGATGTGATTTGAGGGCTCGACTAAGTTTATATGGTGTGTTTAGGACTTGATGATACCTTTGGTTGAGGTCCCGGGGACCTCGGGTGTGTTTCGGGGTGAGTTTTGAGAGAGTTCGGGTGTTTTGACACTCTGATATTGTTCTGGAACTTTTGGAGGTGCGGACCTTAGCAGAAAAGTGCGAACCTTATAGGAGGAGTGCGGACCGCACAATTTTGCCTGCGGCCGCACTCCAGGGAGCTCTGCAGATTCGCCGGTCTGACTTTGGAAGCTTATATATTTTGATCTACAAGGAATTTTGAGATGATTCAAAATCGAAAGTCGTAGCGCTTCGTGTCTAGTATCCAGAAAGGTAAAGAAGTCATCATTTGGACATCTGTAGAGAAAGTTATGGCCAAAATATGAAGGTCTGGCAGTGCAGTCACCAAAAGGTGCGGCCGCACAATTTTTGTGCGACCGCACGAGCTGGGATGTGCGGTCGCACTTGGAATTGTGCGGACCGCACATTGGGAGTTCAGGGGTGTACTATATAAATGAGGTTTAGGGTATTATTTCACATTTTGGAGCTCGGTTTGTGATAATATTTCGTGGACTTTTCAAGAAATTCATCGGGGTAAGTGATTCTAACTCAGATTTGGTTAATATACATGAATATATCATTATTTTCATCATTTAATTAGTATTTTGATATGGAAATTTGGGGAAAATTGTAGAAATTTTATAATATAATTTTTTGAGTTTTGAACATCGCATCGGAGTCGGAATTGAGTGAAACTAGTATGGTTGGACTCGTAATTGAATGGGTTATCGGATTTTGTGAGCTTTGTTGGGTTTCGAGGTGCGGGCCCCGGGTGTGATTTTTGATCGGATTTGGGATTTGATTTAGGATTCGATCTTTATCAATTGTAATTGATTCCTTGGGCTTTATCTGATGTATTTGAGTTGTTTTTGGCTAGTTTTGAGCCGTTCGGAGGTCGCTACGCGCGTGATAGCATTTTTGGAGCATCGCTTGCCTTGCTCGGTGTTGGAATTGGCTTTTTCAAGATAAGAAACTCTTTTAAACTTAGTGCTGAGGATATGAAACCCTGAATTATGTGTTGTGTGATTGGTATTGAGGTGACGCACATGCTAGGTGACAGGCGTGTGAGCGTTCACCCTATGAATTGTGACTCCGTTGTTTTCATGGCACAGTATAGTAGTCCTACTTTGTTGATATCTATATTTTCACCATGTGACAAAGTAATTGAGTTATCAATCATACTAGATATCATGTTTAGGCTTTATGCCGATACTATTAGGACCCATAGTGGTCGTTTCTTGCTGTCATTTCACTGATTTCATTGCTATTTTGTACTCAGTCATATTCATGCATTCATATCATATCTCAGTCTCAGTTGTTATTTATTGATACATCATATTATTGTTGTCGGGCTAGCTTTATGACATTGTGAGCCCAGAGTGAGACTGGAGAGATTGATGACTGAGTGAGGCCGACAACTTAATTGTGAGGTTATTGATAGTATAGCACGTGAGTTGTTCGTGCAGCATGTGAGTTGTCCATGCGGATTCTAATATTGATATTATAACACGTGAGTTGTCCGCGCGGGTTCTGACATTGATATTATAGCACGTGAGTAGTCCGTGCGGATTTTGATATTGATACTATAGCACGTGAGTTTTCTGTGCGGCACGCGAGTTGTTTGTGCAGTACGTGAGTTGTCCGTGCAGATTATAGCGCTTGGGCTGAAGGAGCCCCTCCGGAGTCTGCACACCCCCAATGAGCGCAGTCGACTATGTGTGTGTGTATGTGTGTGTGTATATATATATATATATATATATATATATGTGTGTGTGTGTGTGTGGATCGAGTTGCACGCCGCAACGAGTACTGTACAATGCTGAGTGATTGAATGTGCTGAGTATTGGGCACAGTAAGAGATAATGCGAGACAGTGAGGTTGAGTACTCTGAGAGTGTGAGTGCATGAGTTCATTACTGAGATGCATTGCATTTGACATACGTACTTGAGATACATGCACAGAGATGCATTTTTCCTTTTGCTGCCCGATTTTGGTGACATTCATAATTTTTACCTGTATCTTGACATGTAGGCATAAAGATGTACTTTCCTAGTGCTATCTGAAAATGAAACATTTACCTGATGAAAAGTTTTTGGGAAAAAGTTACAGTTTTCAAACTTACTCTTATTTTTGACGATTTCGGTAAAGGATTTGAATTTTCACTAATATACTTGAAAAGCAGAACTGTTTCGGAAAACTATGAAAAGGCTGAGCATTTTATCTTTGAGCTACTTATTTATTTACTTGCTTTAAACTGTTATGAACTGCTATTGGTTATTGGTGTTAGACCCGACCTATATTCCAGCTCGTCATTGCTTTCAACCTAAGTTTAAGTTTGTTACTTATTGAGTACATGGGGTCGGTTGTACTCATATGACACTTCCGTACATTGCGGGAGCTGGATTCGAAGGTGTACATGTGTCCCTGTTGTAGCTGCCTCTTATTCATGGTAGTCTCAGATTATAAAACTCTGTTTATGTACTTTTCAAACAAAAGATGTATTTACTTCATATCAGCTTTGTAAACTCTATTCTTAGAAGCTCATGATTTGTACTACTAGTCCTTGGGAATTGTATAAGATTCAGATAACTCCTTTGTTTAAATATTATTGGAACTGGATATTATTAATTGGCTTACCTAGTGGGTTGGGTTAGGTGCCATCACGACTGGTAGATTTTGGGTCGTGACACAAAGTATATAAAAACTTAAAATATCTACCACAATTATAAGATTGTTTTTTACCATCCTATGACTCGGATACACGTAATATAATAACATAAAAATATACGAAAATTCATGTAATTACACTCCCCTAAATTTCTCTAAAGGCAGAATACATAACCGGATCCTTAAACTTGGTCTTTTTTGTCACTTGGACACTTAAACATAGAGTTGTTCCTATCAGGCCCTTCAACTAAACCACATCTGTGCCAATTAGACACTGTGTAGACCATCCGAGAAAAACTTTTATAAAAATTAAATGCATATATTACAGTTGCCTCTAACACCTTAAAATATTCCACCTTATAGAATTAACCCCCAAAACAAATTGAAACTCATTTTCAGAAAATGGAAAACCTAACCGTCGGCTCTGGCGACTTAGTGCCCTAAAAAGCTCACTGAAAATTTCCTCCGTTCAACTTCATCTCACTTCTTCTTGTTTCGATTTCGCACGCTATTCTCTCTATTCCTCGTCTAAGTTGGTATAGCTTACAAGTGTCGTATAAAGAGAACAAACATGCCAAATGAGAATAGTCAAATCCATGTACACTAAATTTTCTTTTAAAAAAAACTAGAAGGAAAAATGATGGGTTCACGAGAAGAAGAAGAGAAATAGAATGTAGGGTAAAAGTTAGCTTTAACTGAAATAATATATTAGAATATAAAAATAATGAACAACCTTTTTCTCATGTTCACACACGCACTCAATCATGTCACTACAAAGTGTCTAATTGGCACAGATGTGGTTTAGTTGAAGGGCATGAGAGAAACAACTCTATGTTTAGGTGTCCAAGTGACAAAAACACCAAGTTTAAAGGTCCAGTTATGTATTATGCCTTTTCTAAAGCTTTTTGAACATGACATTGTTGATAAGTCTGGATATTAATTTCCATAATACATCAAGTATTTATAACTTATATGTGCAAAGACTCGAGAAACACACACATAGCTATGAAGTATACAAATTACGGACATAGTATTGCGCGATTATTGAGATAAAGGCAGATTTTTAATTTAAACTCAATGGACTCGCAATATTTCTAAAATTATGGGATCATATTTATTATTTATTGCAATTTAAATAATTTTTTTAAATATAAATTCATGTTCTGCATCTAAAGTACTGACTAAATCCACATCCATTCTTAATTGGGTATTTCGTCTAAATTATGCAGTAAAAATAGCACGGGCTAGTTAATTTTCAGACTGGTCATTCAAAAATAGTCAGTGTTTGCAAAGTCATTGAAAAATAGCCACTATTTTGTTGCAACAAGGAAAGGTCCATCATAAATACTGGAGATCGGTGCATCTGTGTATAAACTTCCAACATATTATACTGGAACTCCAGTATAATATATACTGGAGTATTTTTCTGGTTTTTAACAGTGTTATCGTTCAGATTTATCTTTACATAAAAAATGGCTAAATTTTAATTACTTTTAAAATTGTGGCTATTTTTGAATGACCACTTATAAATCTAACTATTTTTGAATTTCTCCCAATTATGCAAGGTGGCTTACTATCATTCCTCGCTCTCAAAGGCTAGAAAAACATGAGAACCTTTTCCATTCATTTTTGAATAGTGTGCTTTTTTTTGTTTTTTGCACTAGCAAATGTTTGAGACATATAAGAAGGAAAAATTAGGGAACGTCCTAAACACTCCCAATTTATTAGATTGGACTTGACATTGGGCATAGGCTTATCACCGCCAATCAGTGGTGGAGGCAGGATCTCTATGAAGGGGGTTCAAATTTTTTTTTTTGTAGCTAGTGGGAATTGAACCCATGACCTTATGTAGATTTTGAACCCCCTTGACCACTAAATTACACTTTTGGATTATATTAAGGATGTTCAAAACTTAATATATAGAGATAAAAAACAGATTTTGCCTTATATATACAGTATAATTTTTCGGCGAAGGGTGTTCGGGTGAACACCCTTGCGGGGTAAATCCGCCCCTGCCGCCAATGGTTGTCAATTGTCATCTATTAAACTGCATTCTAAAATAATTTTTCTCTTTTGGAGAATGCAACTAAATTATCACGATATTTATTAGAGACAATATTATTAGATAATATTGTTATCAAGTTGATGTTTTCCTAGCGATTATAATATAGTAACTAAAAAATGTATCTATATGCTGATCAAAACCATTTTTTTTAAATCAAAAACTAGAACTTGCACTATCTATATGCTTTGATTTTTACTTATAAGTTATATAGGTAATTATTTTTAAAGTATGTCTTTATGTTAAAAGTATGTTAACTTTACATATAAATCCAATAATAGTAGTAGGGCCTACACGTGCGAGGCACATGACATAGACATAGAGACTATTACATATAAATTATAGCTAAAAGTGCATATTTTGGTGAAAGAATCTCATTATTTTGTCCGATCACTTAGGGGTCGTTTGGTATGACGTATAAGAGAGTATAGTGCTGGTATAAAAATTAAATACCACCTTAATATTTCGTTTGGTTAGTAAACCAGGTATAAGTTATCCCAGGTTAAAATTAATACCGAGATAACTTATACCTTATAGAGGGCGGGTAATTAGCACTGGTCTTCTTACAAATTATGTAATTATCATATTTAATACAATATATCAAACAATAAATAAAAAACAATCTCAACATAACTAATACCAGCATAACTTATTATAACTTATTCCGGCATAAGCTGTATTCAAACCAAACGACCCCTTGCTAGTACTAACTACAGTAATCTTTCAACTTACTGTAGATTATAATTTGAGAAGTACATGGGCCAGATTGAAAATTTAGCTATATGGGTCCCACACACTGACACAGGTGCGTGCCTTGGTGGCTTCTATCCTTTGCCGACAGCAGTACCTTCCAAATTACAAAATGGTTCTGTCCTTCTACCACTATATATCGAAGGTTCTTGTACAAATCATTCCTAAAATGGTAAGTCATTAAAGAATATCCTTTATTTGAAATTAAGTACTTTCACACAATTACTTTTGTCCTATATAATATATGTGTGTGAATTTATTAGTAGCTTTTTTGCAGCAAAAATCAATTCAAAAGTTTGGTGGGGTTCAAGTGGTTGGTCTTTCCCAAGAATAAATTTTGGATCTTTTTTGGGACTGATTTCAACAAAAGGTCAACTTTATTGAAATTCAAGGGGTAATTTGTTTCTCCTAATCTGATCAATTTTATAGCATAAACTGAGGAGTAGGGTTGATCTTGAAATGGATTTGGTGTAGAAAAGTGAATGCTTTTTTGGGTTTACATTTTTTTTTTCCTACGCGAATTGGAGCAATAAAGTGCTGAATCTCGGTCGTTCGTGGCAGCAAGGCCACTTGCAATATCTCGTCTGAGTTTGCATTGATTGTTGAATCTTGGAAAGAAAAGGAGGAGGTTGAGGATGGCAGTTCCATGGAGTATGACACTGTGGGTGGCTAAGATGGTGTGGGTGGCATTGAGTGGTTGGGTAGTCTCTTGCTTGACTATTGCAGATGAGGTTGCTGGCTCTATTCGAAGTGGCGATATTGGTCCTTTTCATGTTGGTTGAGTGGTATTTGTACAGCAAAATAGGGTCCATCATGTTGTGGTTTGTTCTTATCAATATGTGGGGTCATTTGTGGATAGTCTTTCTTTCCTTTTAATTGTTCTTTTTGGTTTTCATTTTGTGAATTGTTGCTTGGTTCTCACAGATTTTGTATATATCTGGATAAATATCATTTACAGCAGTTCAATTAATTGTTCTTCACTGTTCTTGCTTGATGAATGTGGTTTCCAGAGGAACCTAATAATCTGAGGTCACAGTGGCTTGATAGGGCTTAAGCTTCAGATACCAATGTGTTCAGCTCTTTGCAGCTTCCGCTTAGCTCCTAATCTGTGAATATTGCTGTTCGGCCAAATGATTCATTTCTTGCCGATTTCTGCGCTAAAATAGATAGCTTTGGATATGATAAGAACACTGTAATGTATTTCCTCTCAGTTAACTCTTTTACCGCACTTATACCTGCATCTTGTACGTAAAATGCAGCCATAATTCTGCTGTGCTATTATTTCTATACATTGAACTGCTATGATAAGATTACAATTTGAGATTCTTGTGCTTCTGATATGGAGGAAAATGTTTTCCGTTGTGAAATCACTTTTTGGGTGATTTTCGAGTGTTTGGTTGGGTATGAAAACAGTTGGTGTCTGGTAACTGTCAAGGTGTAGGATACGGTATGAAGATTATGCTTTCGTGAAATTTTTGTGTATTAAAGGATGACAACAATGTCTAACTTTTGATTGATACAAGTGAGATTGAATAAGATTTTGAGATATTTGTAGAGGGAAATGACTTCCACCTATGAGTGCCGGAAGTCATTTTCTCCATTTTGTGAGAAGACATTGTCCTTGAGGAAAACATTTTCCAGGAATACATTCATTGCACTTTTCATCATGCCAAACATTATCTGTGACTAGAATGCAGCTGCAATTAGCTTGACTTGTTACTTGTTTTCTGAATTACTGATAGAGCGGTCTCTGATACTTGTTGGAAGCATTCTGGTTGTATTGAGGATAATAATGCAGCCTTGTAACTGATTTGGCTAGGCTTGTGTTTTTTCGGGTTGTACTCTGTGCTAAGAGGGCTCTCAAGTTTATAGTGGTCATAATGATTTTAAGTTGGTAAAGGTTTATGACTAAATCTGGTGATTCTACCAGAGTGGCCTGTATAGACTCAATAAGAAAATTCTCCCTACTTAATTCTCTCTTTCATATGTCATTAGAATGCTTAAAGGAGAATGTATGTAGTAGTTGACAGTTCTGTAGTTTTTTAGTTACCTTAAGGTCAAATTATTTATAAGAGAAGTAGTATTGAAATGATATGGATCCTAATAGAGCGGAATGATTACATATGTATCATATACCCGACCCAACTTTGGTTGGGATTCATGAGTCATAGGTGACCGCTTGATCTTACCAGTGTCAAGTATTTTTGTTTCCTTTGCATTCATCTGTCGTGGTCCGATTATCTCTATAAAGTTCATCCGGAATCTAAAGAAGGTAATGTTTCCCATTCTTATAATATTCATGCAGATTTTGTTGCTCAAGTATGAGAATCTGTAAGATTGCACTACAATTAGGATCCCATGTTAAAAATCTCAGGTCTCAATGCAATCCTTTGTCTAGCTTTGGTGGATTCTTGGTTTCTGTAATAGCTCCCTCTCACTTCCTGAGGATAACAAGCAAAGAAGCAAGAATTCAGTTGTTTATTGACTTCCTTTCAAGCTTAATAATCTGTCAGAAACTGTTTTGGGCTCCTTGTTCTTTTATTTGAGGTGAAGTGGAAATCTTGTTTCATGTTGATCATCCCCTATGCTCATTGGGTGCGTAATGAAGGTGTACAGGCCAAGCTAATATCAGATTTCGACAGTGAGGTGGTGCATTGCCATGAATAATATAAGGAATCACCATTTGAGCTGTTTTGTCTTGACCACTTGTTGGAATGTCGATTTTTTTCTGGTTGTGGAGAGAAGTGTTAGAGTCAACGGAAGAAAGTGGATAGCAAAGAAGTGTTCGAGGATGACAATGAGTTACTGATCTTAACAAGTCAAGATTATTTTTCAGAAATTAGCACTGAGGGGTCCTAACTTTTTGATTAAATTGTTGGTTCTCATATCCCATATGACACATGAAGCTATTTAATTGGTATTTACAAGCACCAATTTCTGAGTATATCTCACCATATAATTTCCTTAGTTGAATTGTACTTCTTACTTGGCTCAAAACTATACCTACCCCATAATCACACGGGGTGACCTGATCTCCAAACCAAACTAGATAGTCTCTTACCCCAATAATCACAGGGGCCTCAGATATTATTGGTAGAGATACTGCTCAAGAAAAACATTGTAAAACAGCTGATAGATTCTCCTGATGAGAAAAATATTTCTGTGATTCCTGTTGTTGGACTCGGAGGGCTTGGAAATACCACACTTGTTAAGCTGGTTTATAACAATAATAGGATAGTTCAGAATCTTGATCGGAGAAGTTTTTTGGAAGATTTTAGTCTGAGTAAGGTAATTGAGAAAATTCTGAGGTCTGCAATAGGAGAAAGTTTTGGCCACCTAGATATGGACCAATTACAAAGTCATTTGAGTGAGGTTATGCAGTTGAAAAGGTATTTACTTGTGATGGATTATGTCTGGAATGAAGATCAAAACTAGTGGACGGATTTGAGGGAGTTGCTGATGATTTGTTATACAGGTAGTAAAACTGTTGTCACTACGCGCAGTAAGATGGCTGCTTTGATTACTGGAACAATCCCACCTTACTATTTGGGAGGTCTTGCTGATGATGCCTGCTTACCTTTATTCTTGAAATGTGCATTTGGAGGGCAGGACAATTTGTTTCCTTATCTAGTAGAAATAGGAGTGCCTTTGGCTGTGAAAACCTTGGGAAGGTTGTTGTATATGAAAGACTGAGAATGAACGGTTGCGGATAAGAGATGTGAAATGGTAGATTGAACAGAAGAAATCTGATATTTTATCAATATTGAGATTGAGCTATGAATAGATGCCATCACATTTAAGACAGTGCTTTGCCTATTGCTCTATGTTATCCAAAGCTCAAGAAACTCCAAGGGAGGACTTCGTCAACCACTGGATTGCTCAGGGATTTAAACAGAAACATGAAGTTGGAAGATATTGGTAATCAGTACTCTGTTGAGTTGCTATTAAGGTTTTGCTTCCTCGACGTTATACAAGATTTTGATGGAAAAATATTGTCATGTAAGATAGACAATCTTGTGCTTGATCTTGCACAGTGGTTCTGAATACTTAAATCTGAAATGTAATGCTTCTGTGGTTTCTGAAAGAGTTTGCCACTTATTTAAGATATGTCTAGGAAACACTTCCCAAGATTTTTATTTCCTTTGTAAAAGTTGAGGTCTTTCTCTTATTCATTTAACGTTGGACCTGTCAAATTTCAAATGCCTTCTGGTGTTAGTCTTGAAAGGAAGCCTTGGAGTAACTAGTGAAGTTGCTGCATGTGAAGGTCACGGGTTCGAGCCGTGAAAACAGCCTCTTGCAGAAATGCAGGGTAAGACTACGTACAACAGACCCTTGTGATCCGTCCCTTCCTCGGACCCCACACATAGCGGGAGTTTAGTACACCGGACTGCCCTTCAAGTGTTAGCCTTGAACAATTCAGATTTTGAGGAGTTGCCAACTTCAATAGGTCACTTGAAGGAATTAAGATATATTAACCTTAGTGACAATGGTAGGATCACAAGTTTCTTCCAAGGTCTATGAGAAAATTAGTAAATCTGCAGACTCTTAACCTCATTAACTATGAACAGGTTGCCAAGAGACTTTGGAAAGTTAATCAGCTTGAAGACCTTGTATTTGGAGTTATATCTTTTTATAAATGTAATTAAGTTCATATAAAGTTCATGCCAAGAGACTTTGGAAAGTTTATCTACATAGCAGATATCAGTAGAGATGAAGAATCAACACTCTTTCACGGTGAAGAACTTGATTTGATGGATGGAGAGATGAATTATATATGTTATGGGTGATATTTATTTTTCACCTAGCTCCTTTGGCTATAATTGGAGTTACTATGTTATATTTTTTTATATATGTATTAAGTTCTTGTAAAGTTAAAGTAGAATAATCATTTAATTTTATCATGTCGCGATTCTTGAGCATTTTATAAGTGGCAATTGACAATAAGTTGCAATTACTAAAGGCGATTTATTAGTCTCAATTAGCAGTGTTATCTAGGCCGATTTATTAGTTGCAATTAATGAATGTGAGTTATAAGTTGCATTTACTAATGTGATTTATAAGTTGTAGTTGCGATCAATTCCCATTCATTCTTTAATGGAATAGGGAATGGGTAGAGTTGCGGCTTTCAGGAATGGGCGATAGCCTATGACTAAAAGCGCCAACTATCTATGATTGACCAGGATCGAAATGCAAATCGACGAGATGAGCCAACGAAAGATTTAAGTTCAAACTATGATGACTGGCATCCACACTTACGCAACGAAATTGAGGTGCGATATGTAAGGCGCAATTAAGGAATACGATTTATAAGCCGTAATTTCAAAATGCGAGTTATAAGTTGCATTTACTGCATATGATTTATAAGTAGCAATTGCAGAATGTATAAATTGCATTTATTAAATACGATTTATAAGTTGCAACCGTATAATGCACTTTATAAGTTTCATTTGTAAATGCAATTTATAAGTACAATTGCATAATGCGACTTGTTTGATACGAGTTATAAGTTGCATTTAATAAAGGCAGAATAGCCTAGGAAACACTTGTACTTATTCCGGTTTGACATCCCGGTCCTTGTACTCCACAAAGTTTCATCCAGACACCTCTACTCGATCAAAACTAGTGTTTTGAACGCTTCTAACCATTGACCAAGCTTATGTGGCATTGAATATGTTGAGTTGGACGAAATGCGAGAAATGCACGCGTATAAAGCGAGTGTAAACAACGAATTTGATTTTAAAAAAAGATTAAATAAAAGAAAATAAAAAAAAAAAGGAAAAAAAGTTAAGAAATTGTTACTTTATTATTAAAAAGTTCCCCTTCATGTTTAGTCCCAAGATTCACCTCTTCAATATCGCAAACAAATTGTCTTTCACCTCTGATTTTTGCTTCCATTTTGTTTGTAAAAGAAGAAAACCAAATCTAAAAGTCAGTCAATAAACAACACTTAATTTGCTAACAATATAGGCTAGCAGGTGAGATTTCATTGAAATAATCTTTTTCTTTTACAAACAATTTCTGTTCATAAAAATGATTAAGATTTTATGGGTCTTCTTGTTGAAACAATATCTTGAAATCATCATAAATAGGATTGAGATCTCCACAGAAGAGTGGGAATTGCATGATTCCAATGTTTTATTTCGGATGGGGTGGCTGCGATTTGTAACATTTAGGAAGTGTTAATTCTATTAACTATTTGATTTTCTTCTTTTTCTTTCTTTGTTTTTGTTTTCATTTGTCAATGAACTGATTGCTGGATGTATTTGGGGTAATAGAGCTAGAGAATTTTTAGGGTTGTGAAGGTTAATTAATGGAGGGGGGGACTGTTTGGGGTGGTGAAAGTGGCGGCATAGAGGCGGAAATAACAAGAGATAGAGAGTAGAGGGGAGGAGTGAAGTGAAAATAAAATAAAAAATAGAGTAGAAAATTTTGAAATAAAGTGACAAAATAATGATATGGCATAAAATATATGAGATGGACATGGATGTGCATCCACATTGGATCGTTGAAGAGCACGCGAGGTCGAAAGGGTTTAAAAGAGTTGTTTTGAACGAGTAGAGGTGTCTGGATGAAATTTTGTGGAGTATAGGGACCGCGATGTCAAACAGAAATAAGTAAAGCTATCTCCTAGGCTACTATGGCTTTAATAAATGGATTTACAAGTCGCAATTCTAGACTGCACTTTATAAGCTGCATTTCGACATGCGTTTTATAAGACGCAATTGCAGAAGGCCATTTACCAAGTCAATTGCTGAGTGGCGGGAGTTTTCTGCGTGCGATTATTTGCATCATATTCCCCCAAATTCTGTCTCCTATGATGGCAATGGCCTGTCAGACAGCATAATTCTGTCTCCTATCATACTCTCCTCAAATTGAAGAATTTAGCAAAGGTCAGTTACTTTTCAAAGAATTATGCTGTTGTTGATGGGATAACGAAGGAATGGTTCTTTGCCTGATGTTGGAATTTGGAGCAAATAAAAACGTTGGTTGCATCAGTGGAGGCAGGCTTGAGATTTTCCAATTGTGTGTCTGCCGTAATCCCAACCCTTGTCCAATTGCTGGCCTCATCTTCTGCCAGTAATGTGGAGAGTACAATTCTTCTATTGATGAGATGCAGACAGTTCCAAATAGATGACTCAGAGGATTGCCTCCGGAAAATGTTTGCCACTGGTAATTCTTACTTTGCTAGTTAGTGCAAACGCTGATATCTATATACTGTTTGAGATTATGCTTATTCCAGGTTCTTATTTTGTTTAGTTAGTAATCAAGTTTTACTCAGAACTCTGACCGATAGCAGCACCACACCTACAGGTATTTTCACAGGACAAAGCAATTTACGAAGCTGTTGAGAATGCTTTCGTTACAATTTTTGTAAGGAAGAACCCAGTTGAAACTGAAGCCGTAGATTCAAGTATTGGAGATCTTGCTGCTCTGGAGTTGATAGTTGGAGCCTTGGTGTCAAAAGGCGATATAACTGTTAAGTTTGGCAGAAATCTTTTGTCCCACATCGGTGGGAAAAGAATGGTTGGGGGGATTTTCCCCTTATAAAAGAAGGCTTAATGTTTAGGATTTAAACACACCTCTCATTTGCCTTCTCATCTGTTTAAGGCATTTGTATCTTCTCTCTTTAGTATTATTTCACTTGTATTTTTGGAGTGGAATAAAATATTGGTTGTGTCCGAGGAGTAGGCAAAATTAGCCGAACCTCGTAAATTCTGGTGTTCCCTTTATTGTTGCTTTGTTGTCTTATTTATTATTTGGTGGCTGTCATAAATTTTGGTATAGTAGTTGTGACTTATTCACACTCTATACATTTGGCTTCCGCAACAATTGGTATCAGAGCCAAGGTACTGTCTAAGTATGCTCTGTGGTTGCAGCATAGTCTGATCTTCCACATCAGAAAAGATTTATCTTGGTAACTGAGTCAAGGTTCTGTCTGAGTATGCTCTGTGGTTGCAGCTTAGTCTGATCTTCTACATCAGAAAGGAAATAATCTTGATTTGTGTCGTCAGCTATTAAATAATATTTGTGTCAAATATGGGAGACAATAAACAAGAAGAATCTACATCAAGTGTCAACAATACGTCATCATTGGCATCTTCGCTTATGACAAGAATTGTGTCAAATGCGAAATTTGCGGTAGAAATTTTTGACGGGTCCGGACATTTTGGGATGTGGCAAGGCGAGGTTCTAGATGTCCTTTTTCAACAAGGGCTAGATCTGGCCATTGAAGAAAAGAAACCAGATGTTATTGGAGAAGAAGATTGGAAGATTCTCAACCGTGTTGCTTGCGGTACCATTCGATCCTACCTTGCTAGAGAGCAGAAATATCCATACACAAAGGAAACTTCTGCAAGTAAATTATGGAAAGCACTGGAGGATAAATTTTTGAAGAAAAATAGTCAAAATAAATTGTACATGAAGAAGAGACTGTTTCACTTCACCTATGTTCCTGGTACCACGATGAATGAACATATCACCAGTTTCAATAAGTTGGTCACAGATTTGCAAAATATGGATACAACTTATGATGATGGTGACTTGACCTTGATGTTGTTGGCGTCACTTCCTGATGAGTACTAGCACCTTGAAACTACTCTACTCCATGGAAATGACGAAGTTTCTCTCAGAGAAGTTTGTTCGGCTTTGTACAGCTATGAACAAAGAAAGCGAGAAAAACAGAAGGGCGGAGAAGGAGAAGCACTATTTGTGAGGGGTCGTCCTCAAAGTCAAACGAGGACAAAGAAGGGAAGATCCAAGTCAAGATCCAGACCCAGCAAAGATGAATGTGCCTTTTGTCGAGAAAAAGGGCACTGGAAGAAAGACTGTCCGAAGTTGAAGAATAAGGCCAAACATAACAATGGAAAGGCCATTATGGATTCAAATGTAGCTGATTGTGATGATTCAGACTTCTCATTAGTTACAACAGAGTCATTAACATCATCAGACATATGGTTGATGGACTCGGCTTGTAGCCATCATATGTGTCCCAACAGGGACTGGTTTGTGGAATTTCAAGAAGGAGAATATGGAGTCATCCACACAGCGGATAACAGCCCTCTTACCTCATATGGCATTGGTTCAATACGATTAAGGAACCATGATGGAATGATCAGAACATTAACAGATGTTCGATATGTACCGGATTTGAAGAAGAATCTCATCTCTGTGGGAGCCCTGGAATCAAAAGGGTTCAAAATCATTGCAGAAAATGGAGTGATGAGAGTATGCTCCGGTGCACTAGTGGTAATGAAGGCTAATCGGAAGAATAATAATATGTACCGCTATCGTGGCAGTACAGTTATTGGGACAGCGACAGTGACATCCAGTGACGACAAAGAGGCAGAAGCAACCAAGCTATGGCACATGCGCTTGGGACATGCTGGAGGAAAATCCTTGAAAACTCTATCAGATCAAGGATTGTTAAAAGGAGTAAAGGCTTGCAACTTGGAGTTTTGTGAGCATTGTGTCAAAGGGAAACAGACAAGGGTTAAATTTGGTACAGCGATCCATAATACTAAAGGCATTTTGGATTATGTACACTCTGATGTTTGGGGTCCTTCCAAAACACCTTCATTGGGTGGGAAGCACTATTTTGTAACCTTTGTTGATGATTTTTCCCGAAGAGTATGGGTGTATACAATGAAGAGCAAAGATGAAGTGTTGGGAATTTTTCTCAAATGGAAGACGATGGTGGAGAATCAGACAGGCAGGAGGATCAAGTGTATTCGCACAGACAATGGAGGTGAATACAAAAATGATCATTTCAATAAGGTCTGTGAAAATGATGGCATCGTCCGACACTTCACTGTTAGACATACACCACAACAAAATGGAGTGGCAGAACGTATGAACCGGACCTTGCTGGAGAAGGTACGGTGTATGTTGTCCAATGCTGGCTTGGGCAAAGAATTTTGGGCTGAGGCAATTACATATGCATGCCACCTCATTAATCGCTTACCATCTGCTGCTATTAATGGCAAGACACCATTTGAAAAATGGTATGGAAAACCTGCTGTAGATTATAACTCTTTGCACGTGTTTGGCTCAACTGCATATTATCATGTGATAAAGTCAAAATTGGATCCAAGGGCAAAGAAGGCTATTTTTATGGGAATTACTTCTGGAGTCAAAGGATATCGCTTATGGTGTCCTATGACAAAGAAAGTAATATTCAGTAGAGATGTTACCTTTGATGAATTTGCTATGGTAAATAAGGTAACAGAAGATACCAAACAAAATAAAGGTGCTTCTAAGCAGGTGGAGTTTGAGGGAAAATTTATTTTTCCTACACAAGAAGCAGAGGAGGAAACAAATGAAGATTACCCTCTGGAAGGAGAGCCAGTAGAGGAGATTCCAACTCAGGAACCTCAACAACAACTTGAATCAATAGCAACCAGCAGGCCAAAAAGAACAATAACAAAACCTGTTCGTCTCATAGAGACGGTTGCTTGTGCAACCTCAATTGTAGCTGATGATGTTCCTACTACTTATAAAGACGCTGTCCAAAGTTCAGAAGAAGATAAGTGGAGGATTGCCATGAATGATGAAATACAGTCCCTTCATCAGAATCATACATGGAGATTGGCCAATCTCCCGAAGGGAAAGAAAGCAATTGGGTGCAAATGGGTATTTGCAAAGAAGGAAGGATTTCCTAACCAAGTAGATGTTCGCTACAAAGCAAGATTGGTGGCCAAAGGATATGCTCAAAAGGAGGGAATTGATTACAATGAAGTGTTTTCTCCAGTTGTAAAACATTCCTCCATTAGAATTATGTTGGCTTTAGTAGCACAATTGGATTTGGAACTAGTTCAGATGGATGTAAAAACTGCGTTTTTACATGGAAACTTGGAGGAGGAAATCTACATGACTCAGCCAGAAGGATTCAAAGTTGCTGGAAAAGAAAATATGGTGTGCAAACTTGAAAAATCGTTGTACGGATTGAAACAATCTTCTAGACAATGGTACAAGCGATTTGACGAGTTTATGTTGCGGCAAGGGTACAAGAGAAGCAAATACGATCATTGTGTGTATTTGCACAAGCTTAAAGATGGTTCCTTTGTATATCTTCTCCTATATGTTGATGATATGTTGATAGCTTCCAAGAATTTGGAAGAAATTGATAAGTTGAAGATTCAACTGAAGAAGGAGTTCGAGATGAAGGATTTGGGTGAGGCAAAGAAAATTCTTGGCATGGAGATAATTAGAGATAGACGTTCAAAGAAACTCTGTTTATCTCAAAAGGAATATTTGAAGAGAGTACTTCAACGTTTTGGCATAGATGACAAGACTAAGCCAGTTAGTACTCCACTTGCTTCCCATTTTAAGCTAAGTACTACTATGTCGCCAATGGATGAAGCTGAACGAAAGTATATGTCAAAGGTACCATACGCAAATGCTGTTGGTAGCTTGATGTATGCAATGGTTTGCACAAGGCCTGACATTTCACAAGCTGTTGGAGTTATTAGCAGATATATGCACAATCCAGGGAAGGAGCATTGGCAAGCTGTGAAGTGGATTCTACGGTATATTCATAATACTGTAGATGTCGGGTTAGTTTTTGAGCAGGAAGACAATCAGTCTGTAGTTGGATATTGTGACTCAGATTTTGCGGGTGATCTGGACAAACGAAGATCAACTACTGGTTATGTGTTTACTTTTGCAAAGGCACCAGTTAGTTGGAAGTCTACTTTGCAGTCAACAGTTGCTTTGTCTACAACAGAGGCAGAGTACATGGCTATTACAGAGGCTGTGAAGGAGGCAATTTGGCTTCAAGGATTGCTAAAGGAGCTTGGTGTTGAACAAAAAGGTATCACAATTTTTTGTGATAGTCAAAGTGCTATTCAATTAGCGAAGAACCAAGTTTATCATGCAAGGACGAAGCATATTGATGTTCGGTATCATTTCGTACGAGAAATCATAGAAGAAAGAGGAGTCACAGTGAAGAAAATTCATACTACGGAGAATCCTGCTGATATGCTAACTAAGGTGGTGACTGCGATCAAGTTTCAACATTGTTTGGATTTGATCAACATTGTTGAACACTAAAGATTGAAGATGAAGACACAACCAAAATTTGTTATTGAGAGAAAATTGAAGATGTGGAATTTTGCCAAGGTGGAGATTTGTTAAGTTTGGCAGAAATCTTGTCCCACATCGGTGGCAAAAGAATGGTTGGGGGGATTTTCCCCCTATAAAAGAAGGCTTAATATTTAGGATTTAAACACACCTCTCATTTGCCTTCTCATCTGTTTAAGGCATTTGTATCTTCTCTCTTTAGTATTATTTCACTTGTATTTTTGGAGTGGAATAAAATATTGGTTGTGTCCGAGGAGTAGGCAAAATTAGCCGAACCTCGTAAATTCTGGTGTTCCCTTTATTGTTGCTTTGTTGTCTTATTTATTATTTGGTGGCTGTCATAAATTTTGGTATAGTAGTTGTGACTTATTCACACTCTATACATTTGGCTTCCGCAACAATAACTACTAGCACAGTATGTTCCTGAACTATACATTTGGCACTTCATTTTGCTATGAATGAGTTGATAAAATATCACAAATGCCTAGTCTACATTTAAGAATAATCAAAAGATAATGACGCCCTATTATTTTCTCTAGTTTGTTGCCCTATGGCCTGGTCTCCTTTGCTCACTAATTGCTATGCTTAGTTAGTTAGTGTGGGCAAAACCTGAAAGAACAAGAACTTAAAAATTTATAAGCACAAAAAAGTATAAAAGAATTTGAGACTAGTGGATCTAAATTACAGCATCAAGCAGTTATTATTGAAGAATGGAGAATGTAAAGCAGTACAAGTGAGATTTGATAGGTGGTGGGGATGATGCAAATAGGCCTTCTACAACTCAAGACCACCATACATATGTTGCTATCAACACTTTCATGAGTTGAATAACTTTGAGATTAGAGGATTTAATACAAGATGCAATTAATGGAAGAGATAAAGCAGTACAAGTGAGATAGGATAAAGTAGGAAAGCTATGATACAAGTCCAAAGTGGATAGGTTGTGCGGACGAATGCAAAAAGGCCGGTTACAGCACAAACCACCATAGATGTCAACACTTCAACTGAATACTCCCATGTTAAGTCCTTTGCATACAACACAAATAACACTGTTGACATCCCCATAATGTTGTTCAAGATTACTCGGACATATATCTGCTTGTAAAACAAATGAAATAATATTAGAGTTGTCAACACAAAATTACAAATAAAAAAGAAAGCAAGTACTCTGCCGGAGGTTTCATGAGAAAATAAAGAGAAAAAATTCTACTGAACATAGTAATTGTGTTGGAGAATTTGAGATAGAGGAGAAGAGATGTAGACCTCGGAAAATGTCAAAGAAGAAGTTGTGGAACTCTGCTGGCTTGTTGAAGATAATAAACTTATTGCTGTTATTGCAGTTCTTGCATTGATAGCCAGAGGTACTATGATAAATGATAGGAAGAAAGAAGGCATGCCAATTGCATTTGCCAGTCGTATAATATTATCCATGAGTGGATCAGCACACAATGTTAATATAGCAGTGCCCAAAATCACTTGCAGCACAGACTTGCAGAATGCTCCTTTCAACACCAAAGAGTAGTCGAAACGTTTATGTTTTTCTCTTTTAGCCTCATCCAAGAACTTGTCGACTTCTCCCCATATCATCTGCAAAAATAAATTCCAAAACAAACTCTAGCTGTCAAAATATCTTGTACATATATACATCAGACACAAGACATATAGGACTATTTAGTTAGTAATATATTTTACTTTATCCTGAAGTTCTTCGGTACTCCTCTTGGCATTACGAAGCCAATATTTCACACCATCGAGAAACTCATTTTCGTCGATCTTGTTATCTTTATTTTGATCAAAATCCTTGATGATTTCCTCGATAGAGCCTTGGTGATCTAGATGTGCTTCTCTGATTTTGACATTTTCCGTTAGTTTCTCCAGTTCTGATGGTGTTAAGTAACTGTTTTGATCATCATCTAACTTATGGAAGAGCCTGTAACACGATCAGATGATAAGGATTAATGAGACATTGATTCTTAGGAGCTTGTGAAATTTCTCCTCTGAAGATTTATTGAAAGTTTCTCTCTTGAATTTTATTAAGCGTGGAGGGCTTTAAATAGCCTACTCTGAAAACAGAAAATCTGTAGAATAAAATTCAAAAGCCTAAAATATCTAAACTAAACTTATCTAACTAAAGTTAAATTCAAACAAAGAGTTCTCCTACAACTAGACTACTTATTATTCTAGTAACATATGCAAAATCCAACAAACATTACCTTTTAATAGCTTCTATGTTGGGGCTACCGTCATCTTTTAAAAGGCCTTCGGATTCAATTGCCTGGTTCTGTATTTGTGTGAGAACTCTTGGCATGAGCTCCTGAATCTTAACTACTTCTTTTTGTTGTCCCTCAGTGTACGCCTTAACTACCTGCATATATATGGAGTTGCCAAAATTAATCATTTTACATAGTACTAGCTCAAATTATGATCATATTCCACCTTGTTCCTATCAACATCCTTTTATTTTGACTAACTAAAAGTAATTCTTTTTGTCACAGATAGAGTCACTAGTGTCTATATTAGTGAAAGAGAGCAAAAGAAGAAGATTTGTTTTGCCTCATCAAAATATTTCTTGATGGAGGTGGAATCGCCCTTGGATTCCCGTATCAACTTCTTGCATCCCTCAATGAACTCTTCCTCATTTATCCTTTCATCTCCATTTTTGTCGAATATCCTTGACAGTGTTGACAGGGCAAAGTTACTGTCCACTTTAACCTTTCCTGATTCAAGCTGGTTTACCAGTTCTTCTAGTTCAGTGAGTGTTATGGAGTTGCTCCTATCTTTGTCGGCTTTGGTAAATAATCTGCACGAGTGAAATTATCTTGACTTAAATAGATCAAAATGCTGCTACTTTAAATGAATTGTAGTATTAACTGTACGCCAACAACAACAATAACAACAACAACCCAGTAAAATCCCACGGGTAAGGGTAGTGTGTACGCAGACCTTACTCTTACCCCGCTGGAGTAGAGAGGTTGTTTCCGATAGACCCTCGGCTCAAGATAGTATTAACTGTAAGTCTTGGTAAATATATGAGGAAACAAGACTTTTCATAAGAGTTTAACTTCTACACAGTGATGTGTAAAAAGGAAGATGTTTACACTTCCAGGTGACTTAAAAGTATGGGTGGTAGATTTAACTCATTATTTAAGGGTGTCAAAAAATGTTACCCTTTGAGCACGTTAATGTCAGGACGTCCATCTTTAAAGAGATTTCCTCTTGCCTGCCTTTGGATATGCTCCACAAATACTTTCACCAGGTTTTCGTATCTTATATATTCTAAACACTTTTCTTGAATCAATGGATTCCACATCTATATATATCAGAACATAAACAAACATGTTATTATAACATGAAGTACATAAAAGAGTGACTTATATGACCTTAAGTAATAAATAAATAAAGTGGTATTGGATAATAAACCATAAAATTAGGTTGTTGATCACCTGATATGCGAAATATGACAGCAGCAATGTGACTGATACTATGAGAGCAACAAGAATGGTGATGCGCTTTCCCACTGATGAACTAATGATATCGATGAATAGCATTATTATGAATGGTGCAAGGGAGAGAAACATGACACCGGCTATATAACCAGTTAGATCATTTGTTATGATTCCAGTACCTGTAAAGAAAGATCTCATTCTTATGATGCTTAGTTGTATCTTTTTCCAAACTTCTTAGTATGAAAAGGAAATTAACATACTCTTTAAGTCTTTCATTTTCAAAGTAGAAGAAGATGAGTCTGCACTTTGTGTATTTGAATTTCCTGAGATGTTTTGTCTCCCAAGTATGACACATATGCCCCAGAGCACAGTAAGATTCAAGACACTGGAACCAACATTCGAACCGAGTGCAGAAGATACCGATAGTTGAGCTTGCTCTCTACTGATCACAAGTCCAGATACTGAAAAACCAAATGCTAGCTAGTTAGAATATAATTTCCAAAAAGGAAGAATTGGCTAAATCCCCTACTGAATTTAGAGATGTAGCCATGTTGTTTCAATGCTTAAAGGGATGAGAAGCAGGGGCAGAGCTGCAACCAGGTTGTTAGTTGAACACCCTGTTGCGGAAGCCAAATGTATATAGTGTGAATAAGTCACAACTACTATACCAAAAATTATGACAGCCACCAAATAATAAATAAGACAATAAAGCAACAATAAAGGGAACACTAGAATTTACGAGGTTCGGCTAATTTTGCCTACTCCTTGGACACAACCAATATTTTATTTTACTCCAAAAATACAAGTGAAATAATACTAAAGAGAGAAGATACAAATGCCTTAAACAGATGAGAAGGCAAATGAGAGGTGTGTATAAATCCTAAACATTAAGCCTTCTTTTATAGGGGGAAAATCCCCCAAAACTTAAGAGCCCACCGATGTGGGACAAAAATTTGCCAAATTCAACAAATCTCCACCTTGGCAAAATTCCACATCTTCAATTCTCTCTCAATAACAAATTTTGATTGTGTCTTCATCTTCAATCTTCAGTTTTCAACAATGTTGATCAAATCCAAACAATGTTGAAACTTGACCGCAATCACCACCTTTGTCAGCATATCAGCAGGATTCTCCGTAGTATGAATTTTCTTCACTGTGACTCCACTTTCTTCTATGATTTCTCGTACGAAATGATACCGAACATCAATGTGCTTCGTCCTTGCATGATACACTTGGTTCTTCGCTAATTGAATAGCACTTTGACTATCACAAAAAATTGTGATACCCTTTTGTTCAACACCAAGCTCTTTTAGCAATCCTTGAAGCCAAATTGCCTCTTTCACAGCCTCTGTAATAGCCATGTACTCTGTCTCTGTTGTAGACAAAGCAACTGTTGACTGCAAAGTAGACTTCCAACTAACTGGTGCCTTTGCAAAAGTAAACACATAACCAGTAGTTGATCTTCGTTTGTCTAGATCACCCGCAAAATCTGAGTCACAATATCCAACTACAGACTGATTGTCTTCCTGCTCAAAAACTAACCCGACATCTACAGTATTATGAATATACCGTAAAATCCACTTCACAGCTTGTCAATGCTCCTTCCCTGGATTGTGCATATATCTGCTAATAACTCCAACAACTTGTGAAATGTCAGGCCTTGTGCAAACCATTGCATACATCAAGCTACCAACAGCATTTGCGTATGGTACCTTTGACATATACTTTCGTTCAGCTTCATCCATTGGCGACATAGTAGTACTTAGCTTAAAATGGGAAGCAAGTGGAGTACTAACTGGCTTAGTCTTGTCATCTATGCCAAAACGTTGAAGTACTCTCTTCAAATATTCCTTTTGAGATAAACAGAGTTTCTTTGAACGTCTATCTCTAATTATCTCCATGCCAAGAATTTTCTTTGCCTCACCCAAATCCTTCATCTCGAACTCCTTCTTCAGTTGAATCTTCAACTTATCAATTTCTTCCGAATTCTTGGAAGCTATCAACATATCATCAACATATAGGAGAAGATATACAAAGGAACCATCTTTAAGCTTGTGCAAATACACACAATGATCGTATTTGCTTCTCTTGTACCCTTGCCGCAACATAAACTCGTCAAATCGCTTGTACCATTGTCTAGAAGATTGTTTCAATCCGTACAACGATTTTTCAAGTTTGCACACCATATTTTCTTTTCCAGCAACTTTGAATCCTTCTGGCTGAGTCATGTAGATTTCCTCCTCCAAGTTTCCATGTAAAAACGCAGTTTTTACATCCATCTGAATTGTGCTACCAAAGCCAACATAATTCTAATGAAGGAATGTTTTACAACTGGAGAAAACACTTCATTGTAATCAATTCCCTCCTTTTGAGCATATCCTTTGGCCACCAATCTTGCTTTGTAGCGAACATTTACTTGGTTAGGAAATCCTTCTTTCTTTGCAAATACCCATTTGCACCCAATTGCTTTCTTTCCCTTCGGGAGATTGGCCAATCTCCATGTATGATTCTGATGAAGGGACTGTATTTCATCATTCATGGCAATCCTCCACTTATCTTCTTCTGAACTTTGGACAGCATCTTTATAAGTGGTAGGAACATCATCAGCTACAATTGAGGTTGCACAAGCAACTGTCTCTATGAGACGAACAGGTTTCGTTATTGTTCTTTTTGGCCTGCTGGTTGCTATTGATTCAAGTTGTTGTTGAGGTTCCTGAGTTGGAATCTCCTCTACTGGCTCTCCTTCCAGAGGGTAATCTTCATTTGTTTCCTCCTCTGCTTCTTGTGTAGGAAAAATAAATTTTCCCTCAAACTCCACCTGCTTAGAAGCACCTTTATTTTGTTTGGTATCTTCTGTTACCTTATTTACCATAGCAGATTCATCAAAGGTAACATCCCTGCTGAATATTACTTTCTTTGTCATAGGACACCATAAGCGATATCCTTTGACTCCAGAAGTAATTCCCATAAAAATAGCCTTCTTTGCCCTTGGATCCAATTTTGACTCCGTCACATGATAATATGCAGTTGAGCCAAACACGTGCAAAGAGTTATAATCTACAGCAGGTTTTCCATACCATTTTTCAAATGGTGTCTTGCCATCAATAGCAGCAGATGGTAGACGATTAATGAGGTGGCATGCATATGTAATTGCCTCAGCCCAAAATTCTTTGCCCAAGCCAGCATTGGACAACATACACCGTACCTTCTCCAGCAAGGTCCGGTTCATACGTTCTGCCACTCCATTTTGTTGTGGTGTATGTCTAACAGTGAAGTGTCGGACGATGCCATCATTTTCACAGACCTTATTGAAATGATCATTTTTGTATTCACCTCCATTGTTTGTGCGAATACACTTGATCCTCTTGCCTGTTTGATTCTCCACCATCGTCTTCCATTTGAGAAAAATTCCCAACACTTCATCTTTGCTCTTCATTGTATACACCCATACTCTTCGGGAAAAATCATCAACAAAGGTTACAAAATAGTGCTTCCCACCCAATGAAGGTGTTTTGGAAGGACCCCAAACATCAGAGTGTACATAATCCAAAATGCCTTTAGTATTATGGATCGCTGTACCAAATTTAACCCTTGTCTGTTTCCCTTTAACACAATGCTCACAAAACTCCAAGTTGCAAGCCTTTACTCCTTTTAACAATCCTTGATCTGATAGAGTTTTCAAGGATTTTCCTCCAGCATGTCCCAAGCGCATGTGCCATAGCTTGGTTGCTTCTGCTTCTTTGTCATCACTGGATGTCACTGTCGCTGTCCCAATAACTGTACTGCCACGATAGCGGTACATATTATTATTCTTCCGATTAGCCTTCATTACCACTAGTGCACCGGAGCATACTCTCATCACTCCATTTTCTGCAATGATTTTGAACCCTTTTGATTCTAGGGCTCCCACAGAGATGAGATTCTTCTTCAAATCCGGTACATATCGAACATCTGTCAATGTTCTGATCATTCCATCATGGTTCCTTAATCGTATTGAACCAATGTCATATGAGGTAAGAGGGCTGTTATCCGCTGTGTGGATGACTCCATATTCTCCTTCTTGAAATTCCACAAACCAGTCCCTGTTGGGACACATATGATGGCTACAAGCCGAGTCCATCAACCATATGTCTGATGATGTTAATGACTCTGTTGTAACTAATGAGAAGTCTGAATCATCACAATCAGCTACATTTGAATCCATAATGGCCTTTCCATTATTATATTTGGCCTTATTCTTCAACTTCGGACAGTCTTTCTTCCAGTGCCCTTTTTCTCGACAAAAGGCACATTCATCTTTGCTGGGTCTGGATCTTGACTTGGATCTTCCCTTCTTTGTCCTCGTTTGATTTTGAGGACGACCCCTCACAAATAGTGCTTCTCCTTCTCCGCCCTTCTGTTTTTCTCGCTTTCTTTGTTCATAGCTGTACAAAGCCGAACAAACTTCTCTGAGAGAAACTTCGTCATTTCCATGGAGTAGAGTAGTTTCAAGGTGCTCGTACTCATCAGGAAGTGACGCCAACAACATCAAGGCCAAGTCACCATCATCATAAGTTGTATCCATATTTTGCAAATCTGTGACCAACTTATTGAAACTGGTGATATGTTCATTCATCGTGGTACCAGGAACATAGGTGAAGTGAAACAGTCTCTTCTTCATGTACAATTTATTTTGACTGTTTTTCTTCAAAAATTTATCCTCCAGTGCTTTCCATAATTTACTTGCAGAAGTTTCCTTTGTGTATGGATATTTCTGCTCTCTAGCAAGGTAGGATCGAATGGTACCGCAAGCAACACGGTTGATAATTCTCCAATCTTCTTCTCCAATAACATCTGGTTTCTTTTCTTCAATGGCCAGATCTAGCCCTTGTTGAAAAAGGACATCTAGAACCTCGCCTTGCCACATCCCAAAATGTCCGGACCCGTCAAAAATTTCTACCGCAAATTTCGCATTTGACACAATTCTTGTCATAAGCGAAGATGCCAATGATGACGTATTGTTGACACTTGATGTAGATTCTTCTTGTTTATTGTCTCCCATATTTGACACAAATATTATTTAATAGCTGACGACACAAATCAAGATTATTTCCTTTCTGATGTAGAAGATCAGACTAAGCTGCAACCACAGAGCATACTCAGACAGAACCTTGACTCAGTTACCAAGATAAATCTTTTCTGATGTGGAAGATCAGACTATGCTGCAACCACAGAGCATACTTAGACAGTACCTTGGCTCTGATACCAATTGTTGCGGAAGCCAAATGTATATAGTGTGAATAAGTCACAACTACTATACCAAAAATTATGACAGCCACCAAATAATAAATAAGACAATAAAACAACAATAAAGGGAACACCAGAATTTACGAGGTTCGGCTAATTTTGTCTACTCCTCGGACACAACCAATATTTTATTTCACTCCAAAAATACAAGTGAAATAATACTAAAGAGAGAAGATACAAATGCCTTAAACAGATGAGAAGGCAAATGAGAGGTGTGTATAAATCCTAAACATTAAGTCTTCTTTTATAAGGGGAAAATCCCCCCAAAACTTAAGAGCCCACCGATGTGGGACAAAAATTTGCCAAATTCAACACACCCGTGGTCCGAAAATTATACTATGTATATAAGGTCAAACATTACTTTTGCTACATATATTTTATAATTTTGAACATCATTAGTGATATTGCTTGCTCCGCCACTGATGAGAGAAGGACTAATTAACAATTGCTAGACGATGTGGATCAAACATGCTACTTATAAGGATAACAGTTCAAGTTCTCTGCACTGACAATGTGACTATTTTAGTTAACTTATAACAATAAGTCATCAGAGCCAGTGTTTTAAAAGGCGTTTTCGGGGCGAGGCGCACCAAAAATGCCCCGAGACAATGGTGTGGGGCGAAAGTTTCAAGAGGCGTACGCCCGGGCGTTCGGGCCACGTTTTTGTAGTGAGGCATAAGCCCAGAGACTTTTTAAAATTAAAATAAAAATTGTTAAATAAGTCCTTCATATAATACCCAAACTAGTGTTAGAACCCGCACGATGCGCGGATAATTTGACAGAATATTAATCTTATAAAACTATGATCTAATATATCATATTATTTTAATAAATATTAATTACTACATTAAGACACTTGTCTTAATGTAGTGCTTTTGCTTCTCCTATTCTATATAGATAGATTCTCAAAAATCAACTTGTAATTACTCGAAAACTTGAAAAAGGAACTTAAATATATTAAATTTAAAAGTCAAGACCTTTTTTTATTAATTGAAGCCCTAATTTATGATTTTTCTCAATTCTTTATCTTATCCGCTAGTATACTAATATCTCCCAGAATCAACGAATATTCAAACTTTTTTTTACAAATACAAAGAGAACTACATTCTATTTCATAGTAGCAAGTTCAAAATTCAAATTGCAAGTTAGTCATCCTTTTTGTTCTTTCATGTAAAAATTTTTATTCTTTTCCACTCAAGTTACTTGTGTTTGTAAGTAGCGTATAATAGATTGTTTTGACTAGTTTGTTGTGGGGATGAAGCATATATATAACACATTTATAGTTTTCTTTAATTTTTATGCAATTTTACCTATTTATAAATATTTATTGTAATTATATTATTTTATAAAATATTAAAAATTAAATACCCTCGGGGCTTACGCCCCATGCCTCGGGGCTTACGTCTTGTTGAGGCACATGTAAAAGGACTCGCCTTATGTCCACGCCTTTTAAAACATTGATCAGAGCAAACTTGATATGGTAACATGTGAAATAGGATAATAACCTGCTATAACAAGTTAAATTGTACTGATATAATATTTTATGATCCTATGAAATACTTATGGTACTTGAACATTTCCTTGGAAAGATAAAAAAAAAGTTATAAGGAATAGATAATTACCAAACGCCATAACAATTCTTGGCCAAGTTATAAGGGTTGGAAAGATACTTGCACCAAAAATTCCAGTGTCAAGAATACTAAAGAGCCTGTTGCTTCCTTGGGACAGTACTTTCTCACCAAGAATTAGCAAGTACTGAAATGTGAAAATCATGAATATGTACCCTCCAATATTTTCTGCACATGGAAAGAAACCATATATATGTTTACATTCATCCCCTGAAGTTATAATTGCCTTTGAGCTGCCTAGAATTAGATAATCTGATTGATTCTTGAATTGTTCAACTCCATTTGAGATCAATTGAGTACTTTCTGAACCTTCAAGTTTCAGAATACGCCCTTCAATAATGGGAAAAACAAAGATCAAGATTGTAATAAAGAAGAAAGAAAAGCTAGCCATTGTAGAGAAAATGAAGAAAATTTTGTGCAACTATGAACCTCAATGTTTATTACTTCTTAGCTGCTACTGGTTAATATTTATTGTACTCAACTGGAGAAGTGAAGTTGCAGAATAGCACATCATGCTCACATCAGAAGGTTGCATCATCGTAATATTTTATTTTGTCCACCAAAAACATAGTAGTTAATTAAGAGTTAAGACTCGAAAATTTAGAGTCTATATTGTTTAGGTTATAATTGAAGACTTACAGATTGTTTGGATGGTTGTTACATATCGTTTTATAATGTATCGTATCGTATCGTATCGTATTGTATTATATTGTACTGTATTGTTTGATGAATACTATGTTTGGATAGATTGTGTCGTTTTCTATCGTTTCATGATATCACGCACCAACAATATGAAGAATAAACTTGCAATGTTATAAATAAAAGTTATCATACAGGGTAAAATTACTATATAAAAAGGTAGGGTAAATAATAAAATAAAATTATTTAATAATACTGAAGGGCGAGATTGTGAGAAAAAGACAAGGTAACGATGCGACCACACCAAATCGGTCGTTACATAAAGTGACACATTTCATCGTTACGTAACGACGAATTTAACGACACGATAAATTTTTACTAACAATCAAAACAAATATTGTATTTAAAGTAACAATACGATATAATAATACAATAAGTAACAACCATCCAAACAAGCGGTTAGTGAAAACATAAATAAAAGTACAATTGAATAGGACATCATGCTCACATAAGGAGGTTGCATCATCATAATATTTTATTTTGTCCATAAAAAAATATTTAATTAAGACCCGAAAATTTAGGGTCTATATTATTTTAATGAATAATTGAAGACTTAGTGAGAACATAAATAAAGTAGCACAATTGAATATTCATATAGTAGTATGGTTGTCAAGTGGAGGTGCTAGAATTAATATTAATTTCCTTCCAGTTGGTGGTGCAAAATGTGGTTAATAATGGACAAAGAGTGGTGACGCGCGCATGAGATTAATGGTTTAGCTATAATAGTATAATTTAATTAATGATCTCTCACATGTTTTAATTCGAAGACAATTAGGTTATAGGATTTCTTTGATTCCTAGTACACAACTTGGTCCAACGTTGTTCTTTCTTAATTTCCACCATTTAATTATTGCCTTGGAAACAGCCTCTCTACCCTTCGGGTATGGGTAAGGTCTGCATACATATTACCCTCCCCAGACCCCACTTGTGGGATTATACTGGATCGTTGTTGTTGTTGTAATTATTGTCATGGAAATAAGATTTCAAAATACATTAATTCATCAAAATCAGAAAATTAAATGTGTCCACGAAATCATCTTTCACTCGGTGGTTAGATCAATTGCCTCCAAGAATATTTAAATAGTAACAAAGTTTAGCAGTAACTAGTTGATTTAATTTATTTGGTCTTCTGGTAACCACTCTAAATATTTTATAGAAATAATCAAACACCATAATCTTTAGCTGGCTTCATCAAACCCACTTGTCTGGGTATCACAGAAAAAAAAAAGTAAACGAAAGAACCCTTTTGATTGGTGCTTACGCAAAACTAATATGTGTAAGTATTTAGAGTTTTATCAATTAATTAAAGTTAATTAATGTATATTATAACAATATTAAATGACTTAATCATGATAAATTAATATGATTTAGAGTAAAAATCGGGTGCAGAATAAAAAAATATAAGGTACATTACGGGGTCATTTGATATGAGGTATAAGAAGGTATGATGTTGGTATAAAAATTTAATACCACCTTAATACTTTGTTTGATTAGCTAATCAGGTATAAGTTATTCTAGGATTAAAATTAACACAAGGATAACTTATACCTTGTAGAGGGTGGGGTAATTAGCACTGGAATAACTTATACCTTCTTTTTAAAAATTATGCAATTGTCATTTTCAATACAACATACCAAAAAATGGATGAAAATAATCCTAGCATAACTAATCCCAGCATAACTTATCCCGGCATAAGCTGTATGCAAATTTAATGTGTAAGTTGCATTGTTTATCACATTGCTTGACGTTTACTTCTTATTTGTTTATTCATATTATGGTTACTAATTTATTTTAGTGACAACGATGAAAATGACAAAAACTAGGAGGACGACCAACTTGTGAATTAATGGGACTTTTTTGGCAATTTTGGATTTTTTAATTATTTTTAGTATCTTTCTAGTTTCTAGTGCAATTTTTATACTATATTTTTTGAAATTTGATAGCACTTTCCTCATGTTTAAGGTTAAATATTTGTCGAGCATAAATTGTTGATGAAGACTAAAAGTATTAGATTTTGACAAACTTAAAGGATCAAAACTGTCTAGTACATGCTTAAAGGACTATTGTTAACCTATCTTCAAACATAAGGGGCCATTATTGTCAACTTATAGAAAACTTAAAAAACCAAGACTATTTAGTAGTTAGTACATGCTTAAAGGGCGACTATGAACCGATCTTCAAACATAATGGACCATTTTGTCATTTTCTCGAAACTACATACCTGTATGTATTTGGATTCTCTCTTTTTGACTGCTAGTTCCCCCTCTTTAATTTCCCGATCAAAAACCTCTCCCCGTCCGACAGATTCCGCCATAATCGGCGGCATTGCAGTGCTGTCTTTGTCCCAAGCTTCATTGAAAAATCTCCAACAGTGAAAGGCATGGCATTATGGCTTTCTATCAATTTCAACTTCTGTTGGATTTTACGAAACTGAGTATAGGTAATGGTAAGACGACCCAATTTTGATCTATTAATTCTTTTTCAGAGAGAATTTTCCCTGCCAAGTATTTGTTTGCATAAGATTTGTCATATTCTACGTTGACGTCAAACACAAAAGTCCTTTAAGTTGAAAACCATGATGACTGAAGGTAAGTATATTTAAAATTACCGAAGGTACTATGCTTTACATCAAATGGTGTTGTGATAGGAACTCAACTGAATTCCAGCTAAGAAACGAAGGAGAAGCTCACCTAAAGGGCAAATATGGAGAATTGCCCTTGAACAGTGTGCTCGATTAGAACTCAACAATGGAGTTCTGAGTAATTGAAGAGAGAGAGAGAGAGATGAGAAGAATATAGAATTCTTATTCAAACATTACATGAGAAATTACAGAATTGGGGAAAATTCAATCTATATAGGAGGGCGGGAAAGTTAGTTGTAACTAACTTTAGGAACTCCCCTTCCTTCAGCTGCCTAGCGCGTGCAACTCACGTGAGTTTCTAACAACTTTTTAACAAACTCCTAACTGATTTAGCTAATGGGGTATTTAGCTAATAGGATCGTATCAACTACCCCCCTCTACAGACAATCCTTGTCCTCAAGGATCAAATAAAGGAAACCTCTGCTTCATGACATAGTAGTCTTCCCAGGTGCTATCTTCAGGAGTAGCATTAAACCATTTGACTAAAATCTCAGAAACAGCACGCCCATGTTTTTGAATCATGCGCCTATCCAGTTTAGCTTCAGGTTCCAATAGAACATGACCTTCATCGGAGAGCACCACTGGTAAGGTAACTGTGGCTGAGTGAGATCCAATCTTCCTTTTCAGTTGGGAGATGTGGAAAGTGGGATGAATCTTTGTACCAGCAGGCAGGTCCAAGGTGTAAGCAACTGCTCCCACCTTAGCAATGATTTTGAAAGGACCAAAAAACTTGGGTGAGAGTTTCTGATAACCATGTGACTTGAGAGAGAGCTGTCTATAAGGTTGTAACTTGACATAAACCCAATCTCCTACTGCATATGCCCTATCAGTTTTTCCTTTGTCAGCTTGGGCCCTCATCCTATTCTGGGATTTCTCCAAATGAGACCTCAACAGTCTGAGGGTGGCCTCCCTAGCCTGTAGACTTCTATCAACCAAGTCCAATTGGGAGTCAAAACTCATATAAGGAAGCAAGGGAGGAGGCTTCTGGCCATAAACTGCCTCATAAGGGGTCATGTTGGTGCTGGAATGATAGGATGTGTTGTACCACCATTCAGCTAGTGGCAACCACTGTGGCCATGTTCTTGGTTTCTCAAATGTCATGCATCGAAGGTAGGCTTCTACACATCTGTTAACCACCTCTGTCTGGCCATCTGTTTGAGGATGGTAGGCTGTGGAAGTTAGGAGAGAAACCTGCTGTAACTTGAACAACTCCTTCCAAAATTTACTTGTAAACACAATATCCCTATCTGACACTATAGACTTAGGCATTCCATGAAGTTTTAACACCTGATCCATGAACACCTGAGCCACTTCCAATGCAGTGTAAGGATGCTTGAGGGCTATGAAATGGGCAGCCTTGCTCAGTCGATCCACCACTACAAAAATCACTTCTTTCCCAGCAACCTTAGGAAGGCCTTCAATAAAGTCCATGGAGATGTCTTGCCAAACCTTCTCTGGTATAGGTAAGGGCTGGCGTTATCCTGGATAAGCCACAGTCTCATTTTTGCACTTTTGACACACATCACAGCTCCTTATATAGTTGTAAACATCCTGCTTCATTTTCTTCCAATAGAAATCTTGTTTAAGCCTTTTCAATGTGGCTGTAATGCCAGAATGACCTCCTATAGGACTGTCATGGTAATAGGATAAGAGTTTAGTTCTGAGTGCTTGATCAGTACCAATCACCAATTTATTCTTCCTGCTTAGAATCCCATTGTGAAACCTATAGTAAGGTTTAGTGGTTTTGCCTTCCTGTATGGATTTGATAAGCTGTTGAAGTGTAAGATCCTGAGTCCGTGAAGCTTTGACTGATTCCAAAATATCTGAGCTAACATTGGAAATGCTATATAGTTGAATGCCTTCTTCCCTCCTAGATAAAGCATCAGCAACCACATTCTCTTTTCCCTTCTTGTAGTCAATAGAATAGTCATAACCAAGCAACTTGACTAGCCATTTCTGCTGGCTTGGAGTAGTGATCCTCTGCTCCAACAGGTACTTAAGGCTGTGATGATCAGTTCTGATGGTGAATGGTCTTCCCAGCAAATAGGGTCTCCACTTTTGTACAGCAGATATCAAGGCTAGTAATTCTCTTTCATATACTGATAGTGCCCTGTTCTTGGCTGATAAACCCTTGCTAAAGAAAGCAATAGGTTTATTGTTTTGGGCCAGAACAGCTCCAATCCCCTTACCAGAAGCATCAGTCTCAACTGTGAATGTTTTTGAAAAATCTGGGAGAGCTAGAACAGGTGCTGAAGTGATAGCTCTCTTCAATTCTTCAAAAGTAGTATTGGCTGCAACATTCCATTGAAAGTTACCCTTTTTGAGCAAGTCAGTTAAAGGCCTTGCAATAATACCATACCCCTTGATAAACCTCCTGTAATAACCAGTCAATCCCAAGAATCCCCTTAGACCCTTGATGGAAGAAGGTAGTGGCCAATCCAGCACTCCTTGTACCTTCTGATTGTCCATAGACACACCATGCCCAGAGATAATGTGGCCTAAGTAGTGAATTTGAGTTACTCCAAAAGCACATTTACTCTGTTTGATGAACAAGGTATGGGATCTCAGCACCTTGAAAGCTTCCTCCAGATGTACTAAGTGGTCAGTCCAACTTTGGCTGTATATGAGGATATCATCAAAGAAAACTAGGATAAACTTTCTGAGGAATTTGTGAAAAATCTGATTCATCAAGCTTTGAAAGGTAGAAGGGGCATTGGTTAAACCAAAAGGCATAACTAGGAATTCATAGTGGCCATGGTGAGTCCTAAAGGCAGTCTTAGGTATGTCTGGTTCAAACATCCTAATCTGGTGGTAGCCAGCCCTTAGATCTAGCTTAGAGAAGTACTTAGCACCATGTAATTCATCCAGCAGCTCTTCAATTACAGGTATTGGGAATTTGTCCTTGACTGTGTAGCTGTTTAACTCCCTATAATCCACACATAAATGCCAGGATCCATCCTTCTTCTTAACCATCACAATAGGGGATGAATAAGGACTAGTACTGTTCCTTATGATCCCAGAATCTAACATCTCGTTCACCATTTTTTCAATTTCATTTTTTTGCACATTAGGATATTTATAAGGTCTGATATTGATAGGAGAAGTACCTTCTTTTAGGATGATCTTATGGTCATGCAGTCTAGGAGGAGGAAGTTGTTTTGGTTCCTCAAAGAGATCACTGTACTGCTGCAATATAGCTTGTAACTCTCCATTCCTACTAGGCTCCTGGGGCAAGCTTTCCACTGCCAACAGGCTAATTTCCACATCTTGCTGCTGGTGCTCCATGAACAAACCTACAGATATCATGCATAACTCTGCAGGTTTGGCCAATAACTTGTCTATGCTGCCTTGCTGAATCAACTTGGTAGCTGGGGGTTGTATTCCCCTTAATGACACCTTGTGCCCCATAATGTTGAACTCCATTCTAAGTTTTTTGAAGTTCCACATGATATCCCCCAATGTAATTAACCACTGAATACCCAAAACCATGCTGCACCCTCCAATTGGTAATACCAACATATCTGAATCAAAGGACACACCCTGCATCTTCCACATCAGCTTCTTACATATGTTGTTGCTTTTCACCTTCTTCCCATTAGCTACAGACACATCAAAAGGACCTATAGCTGTCAATACACAACCCAATTTCTTGGCAGTATTAAGGTCCAAAAAATTGTGAGTGCTGCCAGTGTCAATTAGGACCTGCACAACCTTGCCCTTGACACCCTAATAGTCCTAAAATCATGCAGGCCATTCATAGTATGAACTGACACATGAGGCAAAATGGACCCCTCATCATCAGTTTCCCACTCTTGACTAATCATACTCAATAATTCTGCTGAATCCAGCATCACATCTTGCTCTATCTCCACTCCTTCTAAGTCCTCTTCCACTTCCATAGAAAACAGTTGTCTCCTATTTTTACACACATGACCAAAACTGTATTTCTCATCACAGTTATAACAAAGGCCTTTACTTCTTCTTTCCTCCATTTCAGCAGGGGTTAGTCTTTTGGCATTTCTATAGGTAGGTTTAGAAGGTAAGGTTTTGGAGTTGGAAGGTTTATTTGAGGGTTGACTAAATCTGGGAGTTATCTGAATATTGGTTTGCGAAGGTTGGGGATTAACAGACGAAAATCTGGGTGTATTCTTGGTTGAAAATGAAGGATTTGAGAGAATCATGAAGACTTGTTTCTGGACTATCAATGTCTGCTCCTGAATCCTAGCTAAACTAATGGCTTTAGCTAGAGATCTAGGTGCTAACATCTTACCAGGTAAGCCAATTTCTGGTTTCAAACCCCTAATGAAACAGCTAACAACATATTCTTCTGATAATTCCACCCTAGTTAACAGTTCGTCAAACAAATCAACATAGTCTTGGACTGAACTTACCTGTCTTAGATCTTTAAGATGTCCCATGGGATCATCAAATAGCTCAGAACCAAATCGAGCATACAAGCGAGCTACATACTCACCCCACCTTGGCCAATCCCTAGTCACCTTGTGCTTCATATAGGATTGATGCCATTGTAGAGCCCTTCCTTCCAGCTTGCACGAAACTGCTCTCACTTTAGAATCTTCAGGTATCTCTTCATATGCGAAAATCTGTTCGCATTTGTATAACCAATCTTTCAACCCTACACCATCAAAAACAGGAAATTCTGTATGATAATCACGATTGGGAGGTTGATGGCCTCCAGGACGAGGGCCTACCACCTCTGGCCTTTCATTCTCTACAGGGAACTCATGATTTTGGACTCCAGTCGTAGCCAAATTTCCCACCAGCAACTTCCTAATTTCATCCATAGCCTGAGCCACCCTATTGTCGACTGATTTCTGCAATTCCGCCACTGACGATGTAACTGACTCTATCGATCCCTTGAGACTATTGACTTCTTTCCTTAATTCGTGCATTCGAGTGTTGTGATCGCCCATTTTCACAGCTCCAAGGAACGAATGCTCTGATACCAATGATAGGAACTCAACTGAATTCGGGCTAAGAAACGAAGGAGAAGCTCACCTAAAGGGCAAATATGGAGAATTGCCCTTGAACAGTGTGCTCGATTAGAACTCAACAATGGAGTTCTGAGTAATTGAAGAGAGAGAGATTTGAAGAATATAGAATTCTTATTCAAACATTACATGAGAGATTACAGAATTGGGGAAAATTCAATCTATATAGGAGGGCAGGAAAGTTAGTTGTAACTAACTTTAGGAACTTCCCTTCCTTCAGCTGCCTAGCGCGTGCAACTCACGTGAGTTTCTAACAACTTTTTAACAAACTCCTAACTGATTTAGCTAATGGGGTATTTAGCTAATAGGATCGTATCATGTTGTTAAGAGTCTGTCAAGAGGTTTGTTTGTCAATAGACAATGTAGAGAACTTTTAGTGTTAGAGAACCTAAAATTATTGAATATTGAATGATATGAGTCCAAATAGATCAGTGGATAGTCAGTAATGTATGTGGTGTGTGTGTATATGTATTGCTTGCCAAAAAGTCACTTCAATTCACAAGTTTGTTATTGATTAACATTTAACACATGGCACAACTATGCCTCAATCCAGAATAAGTTGGGGTCGGCTATATAAATCCTTACCAACGTTGTATCTTCTATAGTGTTCTTTGACCGATTATTTGCCACCTGCTCTCCTGTGTGCATCTACTGCTGTTCTTATTAGTTAGTAATTGACAAAAGCTGAAAGAATAAGAACTTAAAATTTTATAAATACTATAAAGGTACAAAAGAATTTGAGATTAGTGGATCTGAATTACAGCATCAAGCAGTAATTATTGGAAGAATGGAGAATAAATTGGATAGGTGGCCGGGACGATGCAAATTGTGCTTCTACAACAGAAACCACCATTCATATGTAGATATCAACACTTCATCTGAGTAAATTTGAGAAGAGAGCATTTTAATTACAACATCAATTAGATTATTATTTATTGGAAAATATAAAGCAGTACAAGTGAGATAGGATAAAACAAGAAAGCTAGGAGACATGCCCAAAGTGGATAAGTGGTGCGGATGAATGCAAAATGGCCAGTTACAGCACAGACTACCGTAGCTATCAACAATTAAGCTGAATACTTCCATGCTAAGTCCTTTGCATACAATACAGTTAACACGGTTGACATGCCCATTATGTTTTTCAAGATCACTCCCACATAGATCTGCTTTTGAAGCAATTTAAAGAATAGAGTCGTCAAGACAAAATTATCAATAAAAAAGGTAAGTATTCTGCAGGAGTATTCATGAGAAAATAAAGATAAGAAAGAATCTACAGAACGTAGTATTTCTGTAGGCATATTTGAGATAGAGGAAAAGAGATGTAGATCTGGGAAAATGTCAAAGAAGCAGCTGTGGAACTCTGCTGGCTTGTTGAAGATAATAATGTTATTGCTGTTATTGCATTGATAGCCAGAGGTACTATGACAAATGACAGAAAGAAAGAAGGCACCCGATTGCACTAGCCAGTCGTATAATATTAATGGATCTGCACACAATGTTAATATAGCAATACCCAAAATCATTTGCAGCACAGATTTGCAGAATGCCCATTTTAACACCAAAGATTTGCAGAATGCCCATTTGATCTTGAGACCTGAGACTACCTGGAGCCAAATAAGAATTTGCCTCAAATATGAGAGCTGAGAAGCATATGTATCACATAAAACCAGAGTGTCATCTGCAAATAAAAGATGAGTGACCCGTAGGTCACAATGCTCGCTGAACGAGCCGGTGAAGCCCCTTAAGAGACCCCCTGAAGCCTTAAAATGCGATGGTGTTGGTTGAATTACTAAGTTGCATTTTGTCACCAGTTACTAGATCTAGGACTTCTTTTCATATGGATTACTTTAAGAGTTCAACCTGATGATAACTGAATTAGATGAAACCTTGCTGGAGCTGCATTTGATTCTTGTATTTACCTTATAATGGAGAGGACTCACATGGACATTGTAACATTGTATTTATGACCACCAAATTATTTGGAGTTCCTTTTATGTTTCTGGTCTTAATTTTGCTATGACAGGGTAGGAACTTAAGTCATTTACGTTGCAGATACCAAGACGATTGGCTTATGATGGACCTAGTTCTCTTCAGCTCTGGGAAAAGGCACCTTTTGAGCCTTATGCAATACCCAAACATGTAAGTTTATGATAGATAACACAAGTATTAAGTTCTTAATATCTTTAAGCAGTTCTTTTGCATTTCTCCTTAACTACTATTTTTCCACCATTTTTTCCAAAAATTTTCAGATGTCATATTACGTTGTCTGTCCAGACATCAATGCTCTAACAACAGCTGCAACTGATTTTTTCCAACAGCTTGGAACTGGTTAGTGTACTTAAATGTCTTGCTGATCTGAAGATAACATATTGTGTTCCATCTGTGCTACAGAAAATAATACACTGGTTGCTTTGGTTGTAGGAAGGTTAAGATTCAGGTATCTGAAAAGTGTAAATACACATTGATTTCACAAGGTGGCTGGTTCATATTTAATAATCTGCATTTCATAACTCAACCTGCATGTCTCTTCCATTTTGGAGATGTGGATAAGTGACTAATTTGAAATCATTTTTTTTAATTGCACAAAAAGATGAGATCAAGGTTTGAAATCATTTTTTTGGTGAAAATCTGAATACATAGATGATCCTGAGGAAATTCTAGATGTTTTAGGTTCCTTGTAAGAACAAGGTTTTTTGTTTTTTACTATTTTGGGGCTTTGATGTAATATACACACACACACACAAAACACACACACACACACACACACACACACACACAGAGAGAGAAATATGTTACCATTCTCAAATAAAGAAGATGAAATCAAAGTTGGAAAGATTATATTGAAGTAACTAGAAAAAGGAGATCAAATTATTGCGTTCTTCTCATATAAATCCAGCTTCAAAATTGTCCTTGACCTGGATATTTGTAATGTAAATATGGCCACCTCTATGTTTGACGAATGAAATTTTGTCCTTGACTTGGATATTGACTACGCTTCTCTCTTTCAGTTTATGAGATGTGCAAACTGGGAACTCATTCACCTCAATGTATGGGAAATGAGATGGAGATAGATTCTGGGAAGAATGTATCTTCTGTTTTTGTTCTGATTGATTGCCCTCAGTCAATGAAGATAGACAGCAGTAGTGCATCTATGCTGGGATCAATCAGTGATTATTTCCTATCCCTTTCCAATGGCTGGGATTTAGAAAGCTATTTGAAATCTCTCTCAAAAGTTCTCAGGAATTTAAAGCTTGGTTCATGCATGACCATGAATCCAGAAGAAGGAAGTACTGGTCCATGTACAGTAAGTTGTGACTCTCTTTGTTTGTCTTTTTTATTCCTCATCTACTTTTTTCTCTCTATCTCGCTTTTGTTCTCTCTTTCTCTCTTTTCCTCTCTCTTTTCTCTATTGCACTATAAAGTCGAAGATGCATCATTAAAGTGAACTTCGTTGAGTCCATTATGGATTAGCGGAAATAAAGTATCCTTTTGATAGAGTTTAGATGTTAGGACAGTCCCACCCCTTTCTCTTGATATGGGTATGCAAAGCAAAAGGGCAAGAGTAGATTGAGAGAAAAGAGTGATTACGTGGTCGTTAATTGTCACATGTGCTTCATAAGTATTTTGCCTTCTGGATAAGCTAATGCAAAAGGAAAAACTGGAAAGTACTTGTCAATCTAGAACTTTTCTTACTGCCTCTGGTACCTCCACTACGTAGCTATTTATTTTACTATGATCGGTCGTGACAAGAATGTTTATGTTGCTAAAGCTTGGGGTTTGGTAGCTGTCAAGTTGATAGTGAAGGAATGCCTTGCACAATGACCTGGTCTGTTATAATATTGTTACCCCAAGAGTAGTTCTCACTTACCTAAGGTTAGTGAAATGCCCAGTAGTTGGATGGGCAAATATAGCAAGGGAGACTTGTAAATGTTTCGTCTTATGTAGGTGTCAAAATTTACTAGTAAAATGCATCTGCTAAAGGGGATTAGTCAGCTTCAAAGGTGATAAATCTCTAAGGTAGAGCAGCAGACGAAGTGATTGGATTCTAGGCGTAACAGTAGCTCAAAATTCTCTTAATGTGAGAGAAGGATATACTGTGACCAGTTGAAACATTTGAGAAGCTTAATTATTAAGGGCTAAATTTTTGAAAACTGAGATGAAGTAACCTTGGCTAAGGGCTAAATGCTCTTATATTTCTGGTTGCATTTCTGATTCATAATTACTGATTGTTTTCTTTTTTCTTAGTTTCGGATACCCACTTGTTCCATTATTTTGGTCTTTGACTTCCATCTATCCAAAATGCTTCTTTTCAGAAAAGTTGAAATACTCTACCGACACTTTTGAGGAGTCAATGCAATGTAGCTTTGAATGAGAATCTGACATGCTGTTCTGTTGGGTCCAAATGGGGAAGAAATAGATATTTGAGAATTCATATAGCAGACTTAACTAGTTTGGGATTGAGGGTATTTCTTTGTGTTATTTTCTGTTCTACCATTTCCATAGTTATAAAACCCTGGAGTATCGGACTTAAGCGAATGAAAAGATGATACTAGGAAATATCTCATTTAAGCGATAAATTATATGGACAAAGTATTTCACCAGAAACTGATATCTGATTGTATATTTGAATGTTAAATCAGGTGATATACGTGGTTTGCCCTTTCGCTGAGCCTCTTGCGGTCCTACAGACGGTGATTGAATCTTCTATTGCTGCTGGATCAGTAATTCTTTCTTCAGACAAAGAGAGGCGATCTACACTGCAGAATCAAGTCGGGAAGGCCTTAAGTTACTCAGCAGCAGTGGATGAGTCACTCCCAAATGTTTTAACACTTTCAGGGTTTTGTATTCCTAAGTTGGTACTGCAGATTGTCACTGTTGATGCAATTTTTAGGATTACAAATCCTGCTGTCAGTGGGCTTGTCATCCTAAAGGAAATTGCTTTCACAGTTTATTACAAAGCCCGCAGGATATCTCGAGGGTCCTCCAGAGACATGGTTCAGTCATCATCCATGTCTGGTAGATCTCATCCGGTCCTGATGCAAATGACTTCCCCAGTTCCAGGGATGTGGAAGGACTGTGTTGGTCCTCGAAGCATAGGAACTTCCCTTCAGAGAGAGGCTGAACTTGATGCTAGCCTAAGGTCTGGTAGTTGGGACAACTGGCAAATATCAAGAGGGGGAGGTCTCGGATGTGATCCAAACAGAATGGAGGATTTTTCTTTTCAAGATGAAGTTCGTTATTTGTTTGAGCCCCTTTACATTCTCGCTGAACCAGGTTCATTGGATCGTGGACTTTCATTTCCTATGTCTTGTAATCCAATGGCTGAATCTTCAAAGCTTTTGTTAGATGATTGTACAGGTGAAAATTTTATGCAGAGTTCAGCTTCTTCAGGTGGCGGAGACACTGGAACAAACAATCAGTCTGAAACATCTGAACCAGATGGCTTTGGATCTGCACATCAAAAGTCACTTCCAAGCCTGCATTGTTGTTATGGATGGACTGATGATTGGCGCTGGCTGGTGTGTATATGGACAGATTCCAGGGGAGAGTTGCTTGATAATTATATATATCCATTTGGAGGAATAAGTAGTAGGCAGGATACGAAAGGCCTGCAATCTTTGTTTGTGCAAATTCTGTGACAAGGATGCCAGATACTTCAGGCATGTCCTCCTGAGGCTGCCATTGCCAAGCCTAGGGATTTTGTCATTGCACGTATTGGAAGCTTCTTTGAGCTTGAATGCCAGGGTAAACATTCGCTATCAATATTTTGTGCTTATTGTTTACTTTTATTGCATTACGATCCACAACGGTCTTGAATTTTGATGACATTGACTTGCTGGCTCCACCTTTAATTCCAACAGATTTTCAGCTGATCTCATTGTTATTCTTGGTGTGGGATAAGATTATATGACACTTTGAACGTCTTGAAAGAGTGCAGCTTTTGTTGGTTTTATTTTGAGGGACTAGAATGAAGTTTCTGCTTGGGTTACCATTCATCTGTAATGTTGCTGAAGTTGCTAATCTTATTGATGCAATTTTCTGGACGCAGAATGGCAGAAAGCCCTGTATGCAGTTGGGGGATCTGAGGTGAAGAAATGGTCTCTGCAGCTAAGACGATCTGTGCCTGATGGAATGTCGGCAAGTAGTAATGGGACATCCTTGCAGCAACAGGAAATAGGTCTGATTCAGGAAAAAGCACTTCCTTCCTCCCCTAGTCCATTGTACAGTCCTCACTCAAAGGCTTCCTCTTTCATGAAAGGTGGCTTGGAGCAACCATCCACAAGGAAGCAGTTAATTGGTGGACAGGGTATGGTGGACAACTCGAGGGGTTTACTTCAATGGGTGCAAAGCATTAGTTTTGTCTCTGTTTCAATTGATCATTCCTTACAGCTTATGTTGCAAGCAGATTTAATGAGTCACGGTAGGTGTCGTCTTTTCCCTTCTTTTTGTTTCTTTGATTCCCTTTTTATCTGATTGATTTGACTCTCCTTGCCTTTCTTCTGGAATCTCTTATACTATCTACCAATGAACTGTAAAGGAGATGTTATTTCTGAAAACTTAACCAATCAGAGATAAAATGAACTAGGGGCCACTTGTAAGCATAATGTTCTTTGCAGATAACACTCCAAGGGAATTGCTTCTCTAGTTGGAGGTGTGAAATTATTCTTTGAGAAACTCTAGGGAGGAATAGCCTAATGCTGAGGAATTGTGGTTGAGATACGAGTACCAAGGGAGTAAAGTGGGATTCAGCACGCGCTGGGCTTATGTGTTGCAGTTTTTTTTGTGTGTGTTGGGTTGGGGAGGGGGGGGGTGGGTTGGTGTTTACCATATGGACGAATATTCTTTGAGAAATATTCTCTGGATTTATCATCAGTTCACATTTTTATGCCTAGTTATTTCTGTTTCATACTTGTGTATGGTTGTATATGAACAAGAAAATTTTGCAGGGACGAGTCAAAGTAGTGGCATTCTGAGTCAGCCAGGTTATCTTGAAGGTTATACTCCAGTGAAGTCCCTTGGTTCTACATCCACCTCCTATATTCTAATCCCATCACCCAGTATGCGGTTCCTACCTCCTGTCAGTCTTCAGCTTCGCACTTGCCTAACTGCTGAATCACCACCACTCGCCCATCTTCTCCACAGCAAGGGCTGTGCTATCCCTCTTTCAACAGGTTTTGTGGTTTCAAAAGCAGTACCTACAATGAGGAGAGATGCGAGGAGCATCTCAAAAGAAGAATGGCCCTCAGTTCTATCTGTCAACCTCGTTGATTACTATGGTGGCAGCAACATCATCCAAGAAAAGTTTTTGAAGGGTGTTGGTAAGGTTGGGGGAATGGGAACAGGCTCGGAAACATGAGACGTTGAAATAGAGACTGACTTGATTCTTGAGAACATAGCTGCAGAACTCCATGCTTTATCGTGGATGACTGTAAGTCCGGCATACTTGGAGAGAAGATCTGCTTTGCCTTTTCATTGTGACACGGTATTAAGGCTTCGAAGGCTGCTTCATTTTGCTGATAAGGAAGATTCTCGGCAACCTGAGAAATCACAAGTTTAGGGTATGTAAAAATTGCACTATGCGCACAAAACTTGTTGAAGCCGTCCATCATGTACGCAGCTTATATGTTTATTTCACTTTAGAAATGACTGCAAACGCGAAGTGCATATAGTACTAGCTTACTTGTTAGAAGACAATTCTTTTCGAAGAGTGTAACCTTAGGAGAAGTTAGTAGTTGTAGGATAGTAGATTGTTAATTTTTGTACATAATGTTGTGTATACTTTCACAGCGATTCGAAGAGAGTTGAGTACACAATTCTTTTGCCTTCAAAATTCGTTTCAAGGTCGAGTTCTCATTATCTTTACAACATTCTAAGGCACTTTATGACGGGATACTTTACTTGACTGCAATCTTGTGAGTGTAGTTTATTGATTTTTTTCCTATTTGATAGCGCTTTTCTGAATGAGAAATCGGATCTTAAACCAAGTATTGGTGCTTCATTCAAAATTCAGATGTTGTATTTGAATTTTTATGAAGGAATTGTTATGAGGGAATTACTTACATTATGAAGGAATTGTTATGAGGGAATTACTTACATTAAGGATATTTTTGTTTTTTAGTACTTTATTCTATGTATTGCTAATATGTATTTCTATTTCACATTCTATGTTGTATAAACTAATATATAGATTCGCTCATAAGTTAACGAGGGTATCATTTATACCGTCAACCATATGCTACATAGGATTATGCGCGATATTATCTTATGCAGGAGTTTATGTTGATATTATTTTTCCAATCATTCCGATCAATGGATCTTTAAAAACCGACTAAATCGATCGAATCGTACCGAACTAATTATTAGATTTATTTTAATAAAATCGTTTGCTTTTATATAAACTTGTAATCGTACCGAATAATAGGCTAGGTATCTAATTTTACAAAAATAAATCGAAAAAATATCGTACCGTACAGAATAAATTTATATATAAAAATATATTTTATATACTAAGTTTAAAACTAACAAAACATTAAGTTTTTTTCTTGGGTCTTGGGATTATGGAAATGACGACAAGTGACCAAATAATTAATATCCAAAGAGTGTTTTGGTACGAAGGAAAACATTTCCTTATGAACTCATTTTCCTTATCAAGAGAAAGGAAAACATTTTCCAAAACTTTTTCTCAACCTTCCGCACTCTCACCACCCCACCCTACCCCCTCTCCAAAAATATTTTTTTTTTCTTTCCAAATTTCAGTTTTTCCGTTACCACCCACCCTACTACCCCTCCAACCCCCACCCCTCCTTCGCACCCCGAAATTTTTTTTTGCCTTAATTTTTTTTTTTTTTTGCAATTTCAAATTTCTGTTTTTTCATTTTTCTGCACCACCCACCACCCAATACAACCCCCTCCTCCCCCCCCCCCCTCACCCACACAAAAAAATTATTTTTTAATTTTTTTTGTAATTTAAATTTCTGTTTTTTTATTTTCCCCCCCCCCATCCCCCTCCCCCCCCCCACTCGAAAAAAAATTTAAAATATTTTTCAGTTTTAATTTTTTTATTTATCAGTTTAAAGGCTCAAAAATTTACAAGTTCCAAAATTATGATTTCGGAGGTTTATGTGTTTGGAAGTTTACGGGTTTAGAAATTATAAAGTTTACGGGTTTGAAATTCCGCGGTTTTGAAAGTTTAGCGGTTCGAAAGTGTATGAAATTTATGGGTTCGGAAGGTTGTTGGTTTGAAAGTTTATGACTTCATGTTTATTATATCTAAATTATTTATGAATACTCTTGAGAAATCATTTTCTTTAATTTGCGTACCAAACACCGAAAATGAATAAGATTACTACTTGTTTTCCAAGAAAATATTTTCTTGGAAAACATTTTCTACGGGAAACATTTTCCGTTATACCAAACACACCCAAAGTCTCAACTTCCAAACCTATTCTACTACTCATATCGAAACTAAATTAGTTCTAACATCTTGAGTAGCAAGCCACTAAGTATTCCAACGATCTTCAGTAGCAAGTCATAAGGTAGTAGATATCTTTCCTCTCGTATGATTTCGATTTGTTATACTAATCTTTTAATAAGTTCTATTCTTGAGTCCCAAATAGATTAATATCTTTTCACTCGTATGATTTATATTTCTCTTGTCTTTACTTAATCTGTTTTACGCAACTATAGTGAGGTCGAGGGTCAATGGGAAACAACCTCTCTGCCCTTGCAGGATTGGGGTAAGGCTGCGTACATCTTACCCTTTCCAGACCCCACTTATGAGAAATTACTGGACTTGTTGTTGTTGTACTATAAAATAGTGAGATGAGTCTCTATTCTGGACATCTGTCACGTTCTTTTGATCATCACTTTTAAAATAGTCAAAATGCCTAAAGAATTTTGCCAAAGTTTTATGCAAGTACACATTATCGCGTTCTAACTTCGACTAGTGACTCTTGCATGATATTTTAAAAAAAATGCCGAAAAATTAACCAAACTATACCGATACCAAAGAGAAATCGAGATGATTGAGACGGTTGCGAAAAATATAATTTTGTTTATACAAAATGGAATAACTAAAAATTTGGTATGATACAAATTTTATAAAATAATTGGCCGAACCAAACCATTGACACCGCTAATTCCAGCTAAACGACCTCGAGTGTAGTGCTGGAAATGAAATATATGTTTTGTTTACTTTTAAGAAAATGTTGAGTATATGTTTGAGGTATTTTAGTTATTTTAATTCGTATATTACTAATTCTCATATTTATTTTCTCACATTTTATCCCACAAAATTATAAACATTCTCCATAACTAATGCATATAGCCCTTTTTGTCCAAATGAAGTGACACCTTTATTTTTTTAATCAGTCCCGAAAAGAATATAACCTTCTATATTTAGTAACCATTAACTTTAAAATATGATGATTTATAGCTAGAGAATTGTTATTGTTTGTTTTAGACCAAGAATTTTAAAAGTAATTTTTTCAGGCACAAAAAAAGACAGCCAAACAGTATATTGTACACTAAATACTACACTCCGAATCCTGGATTTCATGCAAGTGTTATAATATGAGCTCACTTATAAGCTAGATTATGTTTTGCATTAGCCAATTGATCTTATAATCTCCAATATCCCAAGGTTGGAGATGCTGAAACAGTTTGTAGCTCCAGTAAAGCTCAAACATTGTTTTAATTTCTGCAAGTCAGCTATTAAGCTTCAAACTGAACTTCATTTTCAACTAAAGAATTATTCTTTACTTCCCAGAGTAGATTACACATGTAACCAAGATGTTGTTAGGTCAAATAGGATTATTTCCAAGCTAAGCAAAGAAGGTCAGATTGAGGAAGCAAGGAAGCTGTTTGATAAAATGCCTGAACCAGATGTGGTATCATGGACAGCGATGATTTCGGGTTATATAATATGTGGGAAGATTGATAAAGCGAGGGAGTTGTTTGATAGGACTGATGCAAAGAGAGATGTTGTTACTTGGACAGCTATGCTGGCTGCGTATGCGAGGACGAATAGGATTCTTGAGGCTGAGTTGCTTTTCAACGAAATGCCCGAGAAGAATGTTGTTTCTTGGAATAGTATGATTGATGGGTATGTGAGAAATGGTGGGATTGATAAGGGGTTGGAATTGTTTAGGAAAATGAAGGAGAGGAATGTGGTTTCCTGGAACATGGTTATAGCAGGATTGGCTCGGAATGGGCGAATGCATGAGGCAAGGTTGCTTTTTGATCAGATGCCTGAGAAGAATGTGGTGTCTTGGACTACAATGATATCAGGGTTGTCAAGAAATGGGAAAGTCGATGAGGCTAGAGTACTTTTTGATTGGATGCCTGAGCGGAATGTGGTTTCTTGGAATGCAATGATTACTGGGTATATGCAGAACTCGAGACTTAATGAAGCGCTTGAATTGTTTGAGATGATGCCAGAAAAGACTGTGTCTTCCTGGAATACAATTATCATGGGCTTCATTCAAAACGGGGAACTAAGCGGAGCTAGAATATTGTTTGATAAAATGAGGCAAAGAGATGTGGTTTCTTGGACAACGATGATTAACGGGCATGTGCTAGAGGGGAAAAGTGAAGAAGCGCTAAGAAATTTCTGTGACATGCAAATGGATGGTGGAGTGAAACCAAATGAAGGGACTTTTGTGAGTGTTTTGGGTGCTTGCAGTGACTTAGCTGGTCTTAGTGAAGGAATGCAAATTCACCAAGTAATTAGCAAAACTATTTATCAGGAGAACGAAATGGTCATATCAGCACTTATAAACATGTATTCAAAATGTGGAGATGTAGCAACTGCAAGGAAAATATTTGATGATGACTTGAGAGGCCAGAGAGATCTTATATCTTGGAACGTCATGATTGCAGCTTATTCTCACCATGGATGTGGAAGAGAGGCAATCAATTTGTTCAATGAAATGCTGCAAATGGAATTCAAACCAAATGATGTGACCTACGTGGGATTGCTTGCTGCCTGCAGCCACACAGGTTTGGTGGAGGAAGGGTTAAAATACTTTGATGAGCTCTCTAGGGACGATTCCATAAAGTTGAGAGAAGACCATTATACATGCCTTGTAGATCTCTGCGGTCGAGCAGGAAGACTTAAAGAGGCCTTGGAAGTTATTGAACGGCTTCCAAGTACAGAATCAGCGTTCATTTGGGGAGTACTTCTTGCGGGGTGTAATGTTCATGGAGATTCAGAAACAGGAAAATTGGCCGCAATGAAAGTATTAGGGATTGACACAAAAAGTTCTGGAACCTATTTGTCGTTATTGAAATTGTCCGCTTCGAATGGAAAGTGGAAAGAAGCTGCAAAGCTGAGGACACAAATGAAGGACAGAGGATTGAAGAAGCAACCAGGTTGTAGCTGGATAGAAGTTGGGAACAGAGTTCATGTATTTTTAGTAGGCGATGAATCTCATTATGAAACCGAGGTTATTCACTCATTACTTAGAAACCTTCATTTGAAAATGAAAAGGACAGGTTGTGCACCAACAGATAATTTTGCAATGGAAGAAGATTATCTTATTATCTAATTGATTCGTCAAATCAATTGATTCGTCATGGTAGAGAAGGAAAACAGTGCACGGACAAGAAAGGAATAGCCGGAATAGAATGAAGGAATGATTCAATCTTCGGTCATTTCAGAACCGACGCCTCCTTTTTTGCCTTTTATCTATACTTCCCATCCCAACAAATTAAGGAACAAGCAACTGCTTTCACGCGAAAAAGTCTTTTTGCTGGGTGTCAAGTTGGTTGCTTTTAGATTTGATTACCTAATGACATTCACATTTCACCACTTTTTTTTTTTTTTTGGCAATCCGCTAGGCAAACGCCTAGGGTTAGTTTTTCATTAATAAAAGAAAAAAAAAAGAAAAAAATACAACAATTCGGAAAAGTACAAATAAGGGGGACAATAGCACCGGTATTGTTAACCATATGCCTTGGCTATATAATCACTCCTTTGCGCCTCACATTGCCTTATGATGGCAGCCTCATGTAGAGGATTCATGGTGTAGCTGCCGGCAAAGTCTCACGAGGGCATATAATCTCATAGTCGTGTGAATATTTTTCCAAAGGCATAGGACCAAGGCAACTCAAACCGGGCTAAACCTTACCTTACTAATCCTATTGAGGCTTTAAATAGCCTCACCTACTAACATGCATGTAAAAAATAAGAACTGGAAAGTACCAAATATTCAATGATCATCACAGAGTTTATAACATACTCTGTGATGATATTACAAATGAGAATACTAATATAATGGTAGAATAAAATGATGAAGGAATTAAAATGTTGTCCCTTCTTGTCCGAACTTGTAATTTCTTCAATTTGTAACTCTTTTTCATCACAATCCCAATTGTTCAAGATGTATTCAAAATTCATGATTTCTTTTTTGAACGATTGGACTTTGTAGATATAGTTGGGGCGACCTTCTTTTGTTTGGCAACTCTCATTGGAGGTCGCCTAACATTTAAAAAATCACTAACCTTGTCGTCCCAACTAAATTTCCTTGTATGAGTCCTCTTACCTTTGTCGCTATGCATTGGTGATAGATCCCCTTTTCTTGCTGCCTCTGCTCTACAGTGTTGTAACATTGCTTCTTCCTCTCCGTCTTCATACAAGTCTCTCTCCAGGTGCACAGGTTGTTGAACATTTTGGTCGATAACAATTGTCTCCAATGCAGATTGACCTTGTGTATTTGTCGCCATTGCCTTGCTTTGATGTTGTTCTATTTTTTGCAATTTGTTCCTGCTCATACTCAACACTCCGATGCTAGAAGCAGTAGGATTTACAGGATTTAATGGATTAGAACTCACCATTGCATCCAAGAGTCTTCTTTCCTCCTCTGAAATATCTGGGATGGTTGTAACAATTTGATTCTGTCCAGAATTTGTTGTTGTGACTTCTCGATCACGTAGATGAGTAGCAGCAGTATGAGTAACATTTGAAGTGTTGGGAATAACTTGTTGCTGCTGCACAGTAGTTGTAGGTGTTCCAGCTACTGCATTTTGAATAGCTGGAGATGACGGACTTCTGGGAATGAAAGCAGGAGCATTGGAGTTCAAATTGCTCATTGGACTGGCTGCTGGCATTCTTTCAGATTTTACCATCGCTAAGGAATCAATCTCCTCACCTGCACTATCATGATTAGCCTCACGCTCAGCTTCTTCTGATGAATAACCAGCAAAACCATCTCCCCAATCCTCTTCATCATCATCATCATCCCGTTGATCTAGCCAAAGTTTGGACTTGATAGCCATCAACCTCAAATTTCCTTGTGTAACTTCATTGTTATTCCCTGTTGATAACATAAGTAGCCCAGTTTCACCTTCAACCCCTCCACAAGATTCCATTGACTGCGAAGGAACCTCAAAAATAGATTTGTTTAAGGTGACCAAAGGTTGTCTGACCATGGGATTGTTCATCATCATTTCTTTTTTAACATTTTTAATGATTTGTTCAACCTGTGGATTGGAGAAGTGCAATGTAGGTGCATTGGAGCTGTGTACCTCTGCATTTTGCGCATCAACAGGAACATTGTCCTTCGAAGTAATGAGTCGTTCACCTGTGTTTTTGAACTTTTGCTGTTGTGTGTTACAGCCTCGAGCTTGTGGCTACCCCAATTTTGGAGTTGTGTTGATCATCATAGCTGCATGGGCATTCTCTACCATTTTATCTAGCTCTGTATTGGAAATGTGCATTGTTGTTGTAGGATCATCAGGTACTTGACTTTGCTCATCTAAGTGATATTTATCTATTGCAGTCCCAAGTCTAGCAGCTAAGTCCTTTGCATTTTTCTGCTGAATTACATTGCATGTAACTCTTGTTTTTCCACCAAATGATTGTGTCTCATCACCCTCATTGACCAATGCATCAAAAGAGTTCGCGACTCCAATGACTGTTGATGGTATAATCTGATTTTGAAGAGCTGGAGTTTGCTTCTTGCTAGGTGATTTACTCACCACTGTCCAATTGTTTTGATTTGATGAAAATTGTTGTTGAGTATTAGGTGCATCAGTCGTGCTTGATGAAAGAAATACCTGCCTTGCATTTGCATTCAGTGTTTGGTGCCCAGTTTTACCATGAAGTTGCTCTGAGTCAGACCTTATAGAATCCCCAGCTATGACAGGAACCTCAACCCCTGCTACTGCTGCATTATTCTAAACAAGATCAGCTGTAGCTTTGTTTGGAGATGGATGTGATCGATGCACCACAGACCAATCTCCAGCTTTTGCATTTTGCACACCCTGAGCATCAGATTTTTGTGCAGCAACTACCTCCAACTGCCCAGCACTTTTAAACTTGGGATCAATTACTGCTGGATCAACAGTATGTTTCAGAACAACAGTAGGTTTCAAAGCTCCACGATCAGTTGTCTCTCCTCCTTTATTAGCTTCATTTTTTTAAATTTCTGCTTGTGTTACTTGTTGATCCTTTTCCTGCCGTTGGCCCTTACAAGATTGCCCAACCTCTTTAACACCAGATCCTCTAACACCAGCAACATTTATACTAGGTGTTTGGACAGCTGCTTCAAGAGCAGCAACTTTAGTATTAGGGACCCTTGTAGAAATTGCAGCAGTAGGTTTTGTTAATTCCGGTAGAAATTGCCCAGGTGCAACACGATTATTCTTGGGATCTTTAACAGCATGTGCATCTACTTGCAACTCCTCAGAAATCCTGTATAAGGCTGCTTCAACTGGAGCTATTACACCACCATTAAATACTACTCCTTCATCAACATTTCCAGCACTAACAACCTGACCAGTCTCCTTCATCAGCATTGTTTCCCTAACCAAATTCACTGCATTGGAAACTCTAGCTAGAGATCGATCAACTGGAATATCGGCATGAAGTGATGCATTAGTTTTTTGCTGCGACTTAGCAATTAAATAATCCCTGGCATCCCCTTGTAATTTTCCCACCTTACTCATCTCCTCAGCCAAAGCCAAAACTTCAGCAGGCATTATACGATCAATATCAACAGTTTCTTCATGACATTGCACGTTCCTTGTTGTATTTTTATTTAATCTGTGACATGTTTTTTCATCATGTCCTTGATGTTTGCAACAGTTACAATACAATGGTAAGTTATCATAAACAAAATCTTGAAAGAATTCAACAATCTTGCCCGTTTGTTTATCCACAAATTGCAAAAACAACTTATCATGTAATTTGTCCATTAAATCAAGAATCACTTTAACTCTTGCAGCACTAGGACGCGACTTAGTCTGGGTAGCTTTGTCTATGGCTATAGGCTTTCCAACAACTGAAGCTATTGACAATAAAGCCTTCATTGCAAAAAGTTCCGTTGGCAGATTAGGCAATGAAATCCAGACCACTGCTTTCGTCGTTTCTTCATTTACCTTAAAATCAAGGGACCATGGAAATATTCGGATTTGATGCTCCTTACCATTGTATTTGAAGTAGTTAACTGACCTCACAAGTGAATTAACGAAGTCTTCATGTTGATCCACCATGATAAGCAATTGTCGAGGTGCGAGTTGACCAATCAAAGATGGTTCTTTGATTCCGAACAGTTTCGGCAGTACATTTCTTAATGCTATTAGTTGGTGTAAACCTTCTTCTTTTGCGAATTCCATCCTTTCCTCCATTGAAAACTTGATTGTTGGGACGCCATGAATAATTTCAATTGGTTTCAACAATTTTTGATTCAAAGTAGCAGCTGCCTTTTGTTGGGACAATTGAGCAGCTGCTGGAGGTGTTGTAGCAATTTTTGATTCAACAATTATGTTGTATGTTATTAGTTTGGTCACTCTTTACAGCTGCTGGAGGTGGTTCGCCCACAGCTAAATGTGTGGGAGATAGATGCACGTTCATAGCTGCTTAACTGCCCATTGTTGTCGGTAAAGAAAAAACGAGAACTGAAGCTTTTGCGCTACAGTACCTACTACGTTTATCTTCAAATCTGTAGTAGATGGCTATGGATTTGAGGATGAAAACGATTGGGGATTGTGCGCAATGAGAAGACGCTTCTTTTGAGACCAATTTGGTGAATTTTCACTACCGGAATATGGAGTTATTGCCGGTCAACTGTTGCGTCGCTACTATTCATCGCAGCTAGAGAGAGAAAGAAGAGAGAAGGAGGAGCGTTCAAAGTTTAGATGATTTATTATGGTATATGTGCATTTTTCACCACTTGTTGCCAATATAATACTACATTTTCCTCTCGAGACGACAAAGAATGATAATGAAGATACCTTTTCTTGCTGAAGATTTTGTCAGTATACTGCAACTGATTTTAGCAACTTTGCTCTTCATATTATAAGTCAATTATATACTGTCGAATCTTTCTATTGTTTAATCAGTCGCCCCTCATGCATGTAAATTAAAGTATAATATATATAAAGTATAACTTGAATGTGGATTTTTCCCCCACATATATAATAAAACAATGAAAGGAAAAGATCTATATATGTGTCTTTGATTTTTAGTGGGCCAAACAAAAAAAAAAGAAGCAGCAATATGTCAGTATTCAGGAGAAATTCAAAAATAGTCAGATTTACAACTGATCATTCAAAAATAGTTCAGTTTCAAAAGTAATCAAAATTTAGCCACTTTTCATGTAAAGATAAAAAAGAGCGAAAATATTGTTCAAAACCCGAAAAATACGCCAGTATATTATACTGGAGTTCAAGTATAAGTATGCTTGAACTCCAACATATTATATTGGAGTTCCAGGATAAGTATGTTGGAACTCCAGCATAATATGATGGAGTTCCAACATAAGTACACTAGAACTCTAGCATAATATACTGGAGTTTCAGCAAGTATAATTGTCCAGTATAATATACTGGAGTTTGGAGCACAAGTGCTCCAGTCTCCAGTATATTAATAATGGAGTCAGCAAAGTATACCGGTCCAGCATAATATGCTGGAGTTCATACACAGGTGCACCGAAATCCAGTATATTATGCTGGACCGGTCTCTGTTGCAGCAAAATAGTGGCTATTTTTCATTGACTTTGTAAACACTGACTATTTTTGAATGACCAGTCCGAAAACTAGCTATACCGTGCTATTTTTACATGAAAAACGGAATACATACTATAATATATCATGTTGTTTATATAAATTGAAAAGACGAATAACTCGAATAAAAATTCAAAATAGTCAAATCGATCAAGTGTGTACCATATTTGGAACGTGTAAATAGCAAATCTCTATGTCGGTGGGGCACCCTCTCTGTTATAATACAGCTCCAGATAAGTACAGTCTAAATTGAAGTTTCAACTTGTGTTAAAATATTTAATCTGATATTATCTGCATGCTACATAATTATTGTACGAGCTTGGACTTTGGGGCTCATGCTTTTGTCCTTCGTTTCGAGAACGCAAATAAGTTCGGTGCACTAAGCTTTCGCTGTGCGCGGGTCCGGATAAGGGTGGACCACAAGAGTCTATTGTATATAGTTTTACCCTACATTTCTGCAAGAGGCTGTTTCCATGGCTTGAACCGGTGACCTCCTGGTCACATGACAACAACTTTATCAGTTACTCCAAGACTCCCTTTTACAAACTTCACTTATTATTACGCAAAAAGAAAAGAAAATTGTTGTGGCTTAGTTGGATAGGACACTTTATTTGACGCAATTCTTGAAATGGTAAAATACACTTAAAAATCAAGCATTTTTTATATTCTCTGAATCAGGTCAACTATTCAGAAGTGTTTCCAAGTTGTCATACAAATACTTTTTCCCCCCAAGTTGCAGAGGTCATAACTTAACTTACTTGACGTCAAAAATTTCATTTAAGGTGTTCAAACTTAAAATAAGTAAAAAAAATCTCCGATAAAGGGTGTTTAATATATCTTATATATCATTAAAATTTAATATTTTACCTATATATATAATATAATTTTCAGACAAAGGGTGGTCAGTTGACCAAACTTAGGGCTATGTACCTTCGCCTAGTCATGACTATATATATATATATATATATATATATATATATATATATATATATATATATATATATATATATATATATATATATATTGTTAGTAGCCCTTCAAAGTTGCATAATTATTAGAGAGAATACACATTTAAATATTGACCAAACTTGTCTATAAATTTGGATATTTTTGCTACTTTAATTTTCTGAAGCAAATAAGAAAGAAGATCATTTGAGAAATGGCAGCAAAGTCCACCTCAGTTCCTCTCCTTACTCCTTACAAAATGGGAAGTTTTGAGCTCTCTCATAGGTACTGTGTATATAGAATATTTCACTTTACATACATTAATTGCTTCTTAGTTTATCTTTTTTTTTTTTCTTTTGCATGATATATAGAACCATTGAGGTTACGGGCGAAACTATGTATGACTAAGGATGGTTAACTGAACACTCTTTGCCGAAAAATTATACTATGTAAAGGATAAAATATTACTTGTTATTGATTAAAATATAAATTTTGAACACCCTTGCATAGCTCACTGGCAAATGGTGTTCAAAACCCCATTTCCTGGCTTTGCCGCTGATTGAGACATATTATTGTATTATGTTATGATATGCAGAGTTGTGATGCCACCAATGACAAGGAACAGATCATACAATAATACTCCACAACCACATGCAATTGAATACTATTCTCAAAGAGCCACTAATGGCGGTTTTCTCATTTCTGAATCAACTAGTGCTTCTGACATCTCCAAAGGGTAAGGAGTTAATTTTCCTCTGCATTTATTTTTCTGCAATATAAGTAAAGCATATTGAAGGGTAACCTTGGAGCAATAGTAATGACCTATAGATTACGGGTTCGAGTCGTGGAAGAAGCCACTAATGGTTGCATTAGAGCAGGCAGTCTACATCACACCCCTAGGGGGTGTCCCTTCCCCGGATCCTGCCTAAATGCGGGATGCTTTGTGCACCGCGCTGCCTTTTTTTTTTTATATTAGTAAAGCATATTATATTGAAATAACATGGATTCAAACGGAACGAAATGCATATTAATGATTCATAAAGCCGACCTGTACTATCTTGAAATTGAGACTTTTGTTATTGTTGTATTTGAAGGTCCCCAAATATGCCTGGAATTTGGACAGAAGATCAAACAGAGGCATGGAAACCCATTGTTGAATCTGTTCATGGCAAAGGTGGTATCTTTTTTTGTCAGCTTTGGCATCCAGGGCGGCTAACTGACTCAAGCCTCAACAATTTCCTTATAGCTTGGAATGCAGGTAATAAATTCGTTAAACTTTGATTATATATACTGCTAGATACTGATAATGTTTTCTGAGACTAATCATTAATTCATTATGGTCTCTTCATATGATCTTAGACAATCCTCGTCTCTTAAGTTAAGTTTAGTTAGGTACAAAATCATTTCTTTAAACATAGTATATATCAGAGCCACACACATTCTTGATATTGAGCTACCTGATCTTGGACTTTTATATTATGTTATCAGTGCTTTAGATGTCCAATCCTAATTGTGCGCTTTACAACCGGAATAAGGAAACTTAGAATTCATCCTACCCGTCGATGAAAAAATGGGATTTGAGAGGAGCTGAAAGCCACTTGACTCTAAGGAGAGGCCACCAGCTTGCCGATCAAAAAGCTTTGTATGGAATGTCCTATTCCTGCTTGAGCTTTCCGATCAACCAATCCCCTATTTCAGGGACATTTGTGTTAGGTAGGCCCAGGGATCACTGATTTGTCGAATGAGCCCATCTCTCTAGCCTATCATGTGTTGGTCGATTCGGCTGGCGGCGGGCGGCTCCCGTGCCTCTCTATGGGGCCCCCTTTTTTTAGATTAGTTTGCTGCTAGGAGTCCCTAGAGTCGAACTAATAATAAATAGAAGTCCCAATAGAAGTTTACTGACCTGGCTCTTCAATTGACGATCTACTGCTTCCTCTTAATAGCAGATGCCCATGCTTTGATTCGAAAGCCCTAACCAATGATGAATCCCCATGTATTCACCATCTGATTTGATATGGGATGTAGTCGCTTTATATAGTGTTAGACAATTAGCTTCAGTTGAGCTTGTTTTTTTGATTGAATTACAACCATGATCCACTCTCTTTAACATATATAATTAGTGGAATATAAAACAATAAATTTTCTTTTACATATATGGTTTTTTTCCTTATAATTACTAATGGTTCTTTACTATGTGTAGTACCTGACGACAGCGAGTACTTCAGACCAACACCAAAGCAACTAAACGCAATTGAACTCCCCTTCATTGTCAATGATTTCAGAATTGCAGCTCGCAATGCCATTAAAGCTGGTGAGTTATCCATTCATTAACAACTTCAGGACATTTGACATTTTAGAGCAAAGATAGACCAAAAGTTAGTTATTGTCCACAATTTTTACTTGATGAATGGTGACTTATTAACATGTTAGTATTCCTCATATTGAAGGATTTGATGGAGTCGAGATCAACTCAGCAAACAGCTACATAATCGATCAATTCTTGAATGATCAATTCAACGACAGAACAGATGAATATGGTGGAAGCATTGAGAACCGTTGTAGACTTGCTCTTGAAATTATAGGAGCAGTTGTGGATGAAATTGGAGCAGATAGAGTTGGTGTAAAACTCTCTCTTTTCTCTGAAGTGTACGGAAAAAAGGACTCGAACCCAGAAGCTCTGGCGACTTATTTGGCTAGTGAACTCACTAAGCTTGGAGTTTTATATCTTCATGTGTTCGAGCCGAGGGAAGAACATCATGATTGCCTCAAATCATTTAGAATGGCTTTTGAGGGGACAGTTATTGCTTCTGGTGGCTACAATAAAACTAAGGGAGATGAAACTATAGCTGAAAGTTATGCAGATTTGGTCTCATTTGGACGTTTGTTTTTGGCGAATCCTGATTTACCGAAGCGTTTTGAAGTGAATGCACCATTGAACAAGCATGATAGGAGCAGTTTCTATAGGAATGATCCAGTTGTAGGTTACACTGATTACCCATCTCTTGAAGTTGTATATTAGGTTATTAACTTTGTGAAAAAAGATGGAGTTTGTGAGAATATAGGTCAATCACTAATGCTTGTGTCAGGGTAGGCGGTTTATACCACATTCCCTGAGTGTGATTCTTTGTGGAATAGTCTGTGTACTTTCTATTTTGGTAAAAGAAGTGATGAGGATTGTACTAGCTACTTGGACGTAGTAAGTATGTGAAACTACAATTATATATATATATATATATATATATATATATATATATATATATATATTATGTATGATAATCGAAGTAATGTATGGTGATCATGTTCTCATGAATTTATACAATAGAGTCCGATCACAACGACCGAATTGATTATGATATATATATGGTGCTTTCCTCCTCCTTGATCACTTTTTTTTTTTCTAATCACGAACTTTAAGTCTTAATTTCTTGAATTCTTTTATTGCTTTGGGCATGGCTTATATATATATATATATATATATATATATATATATATATATATATTAGTGCATCCATTTCATACTGTCAGTCGTGATTACTAAAATAGTTGTTTCAAATTATTTGTTACTATTTTAAAAGTTCAAGATAAAAGTCGATTATTTTTTTCCTTTTTTACCCTTAGTAATATTATCTTTAAAGACTACAAACACATCAATTATGGATAACTTTGTTCAAATACCAATGAAGAAAGATTAAATATTAAGACATCAATTAAGGACGCGTACAAGAGAATCATGACAGATAATTTGAGACGGGTGAGTATACATGTGTCTCATACACCAGCTATCCCCTCACATATCTGTCTGTTCTTGATAATTATCGAGCATTAAATGTACACGAAAGGAAGATACAAGTGGAACACATTTACTCAAAATTTAAAGAAACATTAATGGTATGTTGATGAACCGTGCCAACTTGAACTTTGCTAGATGTTGTAACCAGAGTCATTATCAAAAACTACTAGTAGTATATGGACAAATGAGTTTTACCAAATTACGTCAAAATTTGCAGCCATTTGAGAAGCTTTTGTAATTTGTAAAGCTCAAACTAATAATAAGCAGACTAATCACTGCCTAAAATCCCAACCCACCACCCTTTACAAAATTCTCTTGTTTTCTTGTTCAATCTGCACAAAATTTCATCAATTTTGTGTTATTCTGTGTTTCCATTCATGGGTTGTTCTGCTTCTCGTTCCTATAACTTTGTCACCAAAGATCCACAAAACCCATCAAACTCATTTTCTTCTACACATTCCACGTATTCCTACTCTGATTCTTCTTCAACTCCAGTTTCAAGAACCCTGTCCTTACCTACTCCTCTAGTTCACCACCCACCCCTTTGTAAAGGGGACACAAACCACTTAGTCTCACTTACTTCCTCTACCTATGGGTTGCTTGATCCTCAAGTTCCAGACAATCCCACCACCTGTTTGATGAAATGCCACAATGAGGGTGATCCGCAAGACCTCTTATCTCCTGACTCAGTAATCAACACTTGGGAGCTCATGGAAGGCCTTGATGACTTAGATTTTCGTATGGTTCAGTCCCATGTCGAAGAGTCTCCCTCTCCTAGAAAGTTCAAGTGTAATAGTAATGCTCATGATGTGAAGCCATTGTGGAAGCATTTGTCTGAGGAATCATTGTTGGCTAAAATGGATCCTAATGTAGCTTTAAGTTATCGAAAAGCATTGTCTTCGAAACAATTTGAGCATCAAGAATCCAACATAGTTAGGTCTGTGGATAGGTCTCTGAGCTCATTGTTGCTTAGTAGTGATTTCTACTTAAAGGGTACTGAGGACAGGATTGTTCTGTATTATACTAGTTTGAGGGGAATTAGGAAGACTTATGAAGATTGCTGCTCTGTGCGTATGATCTTTAAAGGGTATCGAGTATGTGTAGATGAAAGGGATATCTCTATGGATTCGTCGTATAGGAAAGAGTTACGAGATGTTTTGGAAGGTAAAGCAGTGAGCTTGCCACGGGTGTTTATTAGAGGGAAGTACATTGGTGGTGTAGATGAGATTAAACGACTTCATGAGACTGGAGAATTGGCTAAGCTTTCGGAAGGGTTTCCGGTTAAGGACGATGGATTCACTTGTGAAAGTTGTGGTGAGGCGAGGTTTGTACTATGTCCTGGTTGCAATGGAAGCCGGAAATTGTATGAACTGGAGGAAGGGAAGTCAAGGAAGTGCCCGCGCTGCAATGAAAATGGATTAATTCGTTGCCCCAGCTGTTGTCCTTGAAGCTTCACTCTTTTGTCTGCTGTTTCTGAATTTTGTTATTACTAATGTATTGTATATGAGTATGTGTAGGTCCAATCATAGACTTGTTTGTTTCAAATTTCTATATTATGTATCTCTGGAGCTATCATGTTCATTCTCTCTTGGAACATGGTGCTTGTTTGCTTGCCCTATTTCAAACAAGTCTACTCTGCAAGTGTTCTACTTTATTGATCCTTTTTTTTTTGTTATCAGAAAAGTAAGCTACAAACTGGAATATTTCTCAGAGTTTGTTTGCTTCGATCAACATGAAGTGAAGTTTGCAGTTTAACCAGATGGATTCGTGATTCAGCCAGTTTTGGTTTCGGTATGTCAGCCTTATTTTTGTTTTATATGCTATATAAAATATGATTCCTGCCGTTGCTGTCAAGAGAGTAAGTTGCTTTGGCTACAACTATGATGCTGTGCAGTAAATTTTATTGTTGCAAGTTTTCTATAAGTGATGCCTTATTGGTTTAATACCTTATGCAACATAAAAGTTTCAATATTTTTCCCTCATAGGAAGTACAAGTTCATTGTATATGATGAGTTGCTTTGAAGCTTTACCATATTCTTAGTAGGTGAATGTTGCAGTAAGATATGCTCTCTCAACCAACGTCTCTGAAAAAACTACTGGTAGAGAGCGCTACCCTTAATGGGCCTTACATGACACGAATTCGGATCAGTCGGGGCTACAAAGCGGCTATCAGACATCGGTGGGAAAAAAACCGACGTCTTCATTCTCTCTGTTGTAGCAGCTTTTCTGCTTAGTTTAGGTTTATTTGTATGTCAGCATGGCAGCTTCTTCATTATAAAAAGTTGAAGTTCGTCAGTGGTCAAGATTTTCAACTGATTTATTGTCGGTGGCTGCTAATCTTCTTGCCTTTGTATGAACTAAGTGGCGAATGCAAAATGCCAAAATCCATGAGAAATATTTAGTCATGGCCCATTCTTTAATAATGATAAGTATGTTTATGATGAAATGCTCCAACTTACCATTTTGGGACAATGACACATTAAGTAGAGATACTGAAAGAAGAAAATGGATATTTGCATGGTAAGCTCTGGTGGACAAAGTTATATGATATTTGTGTTGGTGGGAGGTAATAAATACCCGATAAAATAGTTGAGATGGGCACAAACTGACCTACATATCACCATCATAGAAAAGGATTAGTTGTCTTGAGCCTCTCTTCGGAGGCAAAACACAGTAGGTGATTGGTTACTTCTTATCTACTTAAGTTTTGGAGAATAAAGTTACATAATACTTGTGTTGGTGGAAGGTAATAAATACCTGGTGAAATAATCGAGTCGGGCGCACGCTGACCCAAAAATCACCGTCATTAAAAAAAATCAGTTGTCTTGGAGCTTAAAAAAAAAGTTTCTTACTATTGCAGGCACTGTAGGTAAGTGATTTGGTTTGCCAGAAAAAATACATTGTCTACCGACATTTTAATTTGCTAAAATCAGTTCAATTAAGACATTCAACAATTTACCTGTTGAAGCCATTGAATGGACCATAGCATTTATCACCTGTGCTAGTACTCAATTCTACACATAGACATATTGGTGCATTTGGTGGGTCTGCAAAATTTTAGGGCTCAAAAATAGGAATTCAGGACGATTCCCAGATTTTTCTGTGCTATAATCCACACCATTTGCATGCATCCAGGCGATTGACCTTAAATCTCCTAAAATTTTGTGGGCCCATAAAAAATGACCGAACGAACAATAGTCATTGCTCTGACATGACCGTTCTTCATTTTTTGGCGTTTTAGGGCAAGAAAATAGGAATTCAAGACGATTCCCAAATTTTCGTGTGCTATTATAGTCCACGCTATCTGCATGCGTCCGAGTGACCGACCTCGAATCGCCTAAAAATTTTTGGACCCATCAAAATCGACCTAACGAATAATAGTCGTCGCTCCGACATGAGTGTTCCTAATTTTTGGCGTTTTATGGCTATAAAATAGGAATTTAGGACGATTCCCAGATTTTCGTATATTATAGTCCACGACATCTGCATGCATTGGGATGATCGGTCCCGAATCGCCTAAAATTTTGTGGGCTCATAAAAAATGACCCATTGAACAATAGTCATCGCTCCGGCATAATTGTTCCTCATTTTTTGGCGTAAAGCACGAATTTGAGACGATCCACGTCATCTACATGCATTTGGCGACCGGCCCCGAATCTCCTAAAATTTTGCGGGATAATATAAAATGACCTAACGAACAATAGTCATCGCTCTTGCATGACCGTTCCTCGTATTTTGGCATTTTAGGGCAAAAATATAGAAACTCAGGACGATTTTCAAATTTTCGTGTGCTATAGTCCATGCTATCTGCATGCATCCGAGGAACCGGTCCCGTATCGCCTAAAATTTTACTATCCCATCAGAAATGACCTAATGAACAATAGTTATCGCTCCGGCATGACCGTTCCTCATTTTTTGGCGTTAGAGTCAAAAACAGGAATTCGGGATGTTTCTCAGATTTTCATGTGTCAAATTCATCCGCATCATTCGGACGACCGGCCTCGAATCGCCTAAAATTTTACGGGCCCATAGAAATGACCTAACGATCAATAGTCATCGCTCCGGCATAACTGTTCCTCGCTTGTTGCCGTTTAGGGCAAAAAACAGGAATTCAGGATGATTCTTAATTTTTCGTGTGCTCCACGTCACATGCATCCGGGCGACCGACCCTAGATCTCCTAAAATTTTGCGAGCCAATAAAAAATGACTTAACGAATAATAGTCATAGATCTAGCATGACCGTTCCTCCTTTTTTGGTATTTCAAGTCCATAAAATAAGAATTATGATGATTTCCAAATTTTCAATGCTATAGTCCATACCATTTGCATGCATCCGGGCGACCGGCCCCGAATCTCCTAAAATTTAGCGGGCCCATAAAAATGACCTAACGAACAATAGTCTTCGCTCTGGCATGACTTTTCCTCAAATTTTGGCATTTTAGGATAAAAACAACAGTAATTCAAAACGATTCCCAGATTTTCATGTGTGTCCAGGTCATCTGCATGCATCCTGGCGAATGGCCTTGAATCGCCTAAAATTTTACAGGATCACACAAAAAATGACCTAGTGAACAATAGGCTGCGCTACTATTCTAAGAATTCGGGACGATTCTCAGATTTGTGATATAGTCCACGCCATCTGCATGCATCCGAGTGACCGACCTCGGACTTCCTAAAATTTTGTCGGCATATAAAAAATGACTGAAGGAATATTAGTCATTGCCTCGCCATGACCGTTCCTCATTTTTTGGCGTTTTAAGGCCATAAAACTGAAATTTTGCCCTTTCCCTGATTTTCGTGTGCTATAGCCCCGGATCGACAAAATAAATTCCATCTTATAAAAAACAACGACCTAAGGAACATTTATCATCGCTTCGCCATGACTGTTCCTCGTTTTTGGCATTTCAGGACCATAAAACTGGAATTACGTATGTTATAACCCACGTCATCTGCGTGGACACGGGCGTCCGGATCTGGATCGCCTAAATTTTTTTCTGGCCCACCAAAAACGACCTAAGGAACATTAGTCATGACCGTTCCTTGATTTTTGGATTTTTAGGACCATAAAACTAGAATTCTGCCTCATTCACAAATTTTCGTGTGTTATAACCCACGCCATTTGCGTGGGCCCCGACGTATGGACGCGGAAAGCCTAAAATTTTGTCGGCCCAGAAAAAATGACCTAAGGAACATTAGTCATCGTCTCGCCATGGACATTCCTTATTTTTTGTGTTTTAGAGCCATAAAACTGGAATTTTGCCCAATTCTCAGATTTTCGTGTGCAATAGCCCACGCCATTTGCATGGGCCCAGGAGCCCGAACCTGGATCGCCTAATATTTTGTCGTCCCATCAAAAACCACTTAAAGAACATTACACATCGCCTGGCGATGACCGTTCCTCGTTTTAGGCCATAAAACTGGAATTCCGCCCAATTCCTAGATTTTTATATGGGATAGCCCACGCCATCTGAGTGGGATCGTGTGTCCGGACCCGGATCGCCTAAATTTTTGTCATCCCATAAAAATGATCGAAAGAACATTAGTCATCACCTTTCCATGACCGTTCCTATTTTTATAGCCTTTTAGGGCCATAAAATTTGAATTCCGCCCGATTCCAAGATTTTCGTGTACAACAGCCCACGCCATCTATGTGGGCTCGGGCGTCCGGACTCAGATCGCCTCAAATTTTTCCGGACCATCAATAAAGGCCTAAAGAACATTAGTCATCGCCTCGTCATAACCGTTCTTTATTTGGCATTTTAGGTCCATAAAACTGGAATTCTGCGTGATTCTCAGATTTTCGTGGTCTATAGCCCACGCCATCTGCATACGCTGAGGTGCTCAGACCTAGATCGCCTAAATATTTACCGAGCATAAAAAACGACCTAAGGAACATTAATCAATGTCTCGCCATGATCGTTTCTCATTTTTAGCGCTTTGAGGTCAAAAAACTAGAATTCCGTCCGATCTCCAAACCTTCATGTGTTATTGCCCATGCCATCTGCATGGCCCATCAAAAATGACATACAGAACATTAGTCAACCCCTCGCCATGACCGTTCCTTATTTTTTGGCGTTTTATGGTCATAAAACTGGAATTCCGCTCGATTCTCAAATATTCATGTGCGATAGATCACACCATCTATGTGGGTCGGGCGCCCGGATTGGGATCGCCTAAAATATTGTCGGCCCATAAAAAATGACCTAAGGAACATTAGTCATCGCCACGCCATGATTGTTCCTAGTTTTTGGCTTTTAGGGCCATAAAACTTGAATTCTATCCAGTTCCTAGATTTTCGTGTGCAATAGCCCACGTCTTCTGTGTGGTCTAGAGCGTCTGAACCCAGTTCGCCTAAAATTTTACCGACCCATTGAAAACGACCTAAGGAACATTAGTCATCGTCTCGCCATGACCGTTCCTCATTTTTTTTGTGGTTTAGAGCCATAAAATTGGAATTTGCTCGATTCCTAAATTTTTGTGTGTTATAACCCATGCCATTTGTGTGGGCCACGACACTCAGGACCGGAACACCTAAAATTTTGTCGGCCCATCAAATCTGACCTAAGAAAGATTAGTTATCGCCTCGCCATGACCGTTTCTAATATTTTGGCGTTTTAGGGCCATAAAATTGGAATTCTCCCCGATTCTCTGATTTTCGTGTGCGCATGCCATCTGCGTGGGCCCGGGCACCCGGAACCGGGTTACCTAAATTTTTGTCGGCCCATAAAAAATGGTCTAATTAACATTAGTCATCGTCTCGCCATAACTAGTCCTAGTTTTTTGGCGTTTTAGGGCCACAAACTGGAATTCTGCCCGATTATCACATTTTCGTATGCTATAGCCAATGTCAACTACGTGGGCCCATGTTCCCGAACTAGGATCGCCTCAAATTTGTCTACCTATAAAAAATAATCTAAAGAACATTAAGCATTGCCTCACCATGACTATTCCTCATTTTTTGGCATTTCAGGACCATAAAACGGGAATTCTGCCCGATGTGCTATAGCACACGCCATCTGCGTAGGCCCGAGCGCCCAAACCTGTATCATCTAAAAGTTTTCTGGTCCATAAAAAATTACCTAAGAAACATTAGTCATCGCCTCACCATGATCGTTCTTCATTTTTTGGCGTTTTAGGGCCATAAACTCGAATTCCGCCCGATTACCAAATTCTCGTGTGTCGTGGCCCACGCCATCTATGTGGGTCTGGGCGTATGGATCCTGATCACCTAATATTTTGTAGGCCCTTCAAAAATGACCTAAGGAACATTAGTTATCGCCTCACCATAGTCGTTCCTCATTTTTTGGCGATTTAGGGCCATACAATTGGAATTCCACCGGATCGCCTAAAAATTTGCCCTCCCATAAAAAATGACCTATGGAACATTAGTCATAGTCTCACCATGACTGTTCCCCAGATTGTTTGGCGTTTTAGCGTCATAAAACTAAAATCTAACGATTACCACATTTTCTTGTGCTATGGACCATGTCATCTGTATGGGCCCGGGCGCCCCGACCTGGATCGTCTAAATTATGCCGGCCAACAAAAACGACCTAAGGAACATTGGTCATCGCCTCGCCATGACTATTCCTTGTTTTTTGGTGTTTTAAGGCTATGAAATTGGAATTTCGCCCGATTCCTAGATTTTTGTGTGTTATAGCCCACGTCATCTACATGGGACTAAGAGCTCGGACCCGGATCGCCTAAAATTTTGCTGGCCCATCAAAAAGGACCTAAGGAACTTTAGTTATCTCCTCACCATGACCCTCATTTGTTAGCGTTTTAGGACCATAAAACTGGAATTTCACCCGATTTCAAGATGTTCATGTGCAATAGTCACACCATCTACGTGGGCAAGTGTCCGGACCCGGATTGATTAAAATTTTATCGGACCATCAAGAACAACCTAAGTAACATTAGCCATCACATCGCCATGATCGTTCCTCATTTTTTAGCGCTTTGGGGCCATAAAACTGGAATTCCTCATGATTTTCAGATTTTTGTGTGCTATAGCCCACGCCATCTAAGGAATTTCGTCCAATAAAAAATGACCTAAGGAACATTAGCCATCATCTCGCCACGACCGTTCTCCGCCTTTTGGTTTTTTAGGGCCATAAAACTAGAATTTCGCCCAATTTTAAGATTTTCGTGTGTTGTAGCCCACGCCATCTGCGTGAGCCCTGACGTCCGGACCCGGGACACTTAAAATTTTGTCGGGATAGAAAAAACGACCTAAGGAACATTAGTCATCTCCTCGCCATGATCGTTCCTCGTTTTTTGACGTTTTAAGAAAAAGTGGAATTCCGCCCGATTCCCAGATTTTTGTGTGTTATAGCGAATCCGCATGGGACCGGGCGCCGGGACCAATCAATGAATTAGGCTAAAATATCAAAAAATAGGAGAAAAAACTTACTTAATGTAGAGTTGTTTGTCTTTGTTCCTAGACATCCCGCATTTCATAAAAATAAAAAAGACTAGGATAACCCCTTCTATTCTTTTAATTTACGTTGCATCAGCCCCATAGAATATGATAATTATTTAATCTATAATTGAATTGATATATAATAATAAGTCGAGTGACTTTGCAGTTATAGTAAGTATAGTTAAGTTGTTTTAATCTGTTGAAATTAAATGTTATTATTTACTATTATAATGGGTAAAACTTTATAATATTTTTCTATTAAATATATGAAATTTTTGCCTGCGTATATACTACCTTGTTCACGTTACAATTTACAATGCCGCTAGATTAAGAAGTCGCCCTTACACCAGATGACCTATCGCTTGATTAAAACGTCGCCGTTATATGGGGCGACCTACTGCTTGACTAATATTTTTTTTAGGGTGAAATTCAAAAATAGCCAGATTTACAAGTGGTGATTGAAAAATAGACACAATTTCAAAAGTAATAGAAATTTAGCCACTTTTCATGTAAAGATAAATCTTAACGAAAATACTGTTCAAAATCCAGAAAATATTCCAGCATAATATGCTGGAGTTCTAGCATAATATATTGGTCCAGCATAATATGCTGGAAGTTCATACACTGGTACTCCAATCTCAAGTATACTATGCTAGAACTTTTCTTGTGCTGGAGTTCCAGCATAATATGCTAAAAGTTCATACACAGGTGCACCAATCTCCAGTATATTATGCTGGAACTTTTCGTGTTGTAACAAAATAGTGGCTATTTTTCAATGACTTTGCAAATGTCGGCTATTTTTCAATTACTAGTCCAAAAATCGGCTAGCCCGTGCCAGCGGCGGATTTATGTGGGGGGGGGGGTACATGCACCTATGCTCCCCTCCCTAGGCTATGTATAAACAAACTAATTTTAAATTATCTATATAAATATATTTGTGACCACCCAGGTTCAATCGACTACCTTGGTGCATTGATAAGTTGGTGGCCCTGTGTACCCCAGGTCAAGGGTTCAATCCCTGCCCCTTCACCTTTTTATATTAAGTTTTTTTTTTTTTAAGTTCCTTTTGGCTAAAAACATGGTCCACGTTTTTAGGAGGAATTTGGGTATATTTGATCAAATCCCTAATTCCTAAAAAAAAATACACCATTTGTCTCCATCTTAACTCTGTCTCTCTCTATATATGTGACTAGATTTTTCAAGAAAGCAGCAATTTCTTCTATACGTTCCTTTAAAATTCTCACCCTCAGGTATCTAACTACTCTCTCCTTACTCTGTATTTTAATTCACTCGGTGCAACTTTCTTCTCCTCTTGCTAGTTGTTATTCCCCGCACGCTTTTAGATCTTACTTAGTCACTTATTTATTTGCTTGTGAAGTTGACTTTGCTTATACTTGTTGTGTCACGACCCGAATTTTATACCCTCGGAAGTCGTGATGGCGCATACTAGTGAAAGCTAGGAAAATCGACAATTACAGATTTTATTATCCTTTTTCCTTATCTTTTAAAAATTTCACAAGTTAACATATGATCAATAATAGAATAAAAAGTGCGGACGACGAAATTCAACAATTTAACTAAATACCAGTACAAAATCCAAAATACAACTCCACCCAGAACTGATGTCACAATGTCACGGACTATCTAAGAATACTACAAATAAGGTCTAAACAAAGAAAAATACATGTCTATCTCTGGAAAAAAAATAAGAACAGAAGGCAATAGGATAGAAGGGGACGTCAAGGCATGCGGACGTCTGCAGGATTACCTCGGGTCTCCGCTGGACTGAAGGCAGGAACCTCATTGAGGTCCAAATGCTCCAGCACCGGAATCTGCACGCAGTGCAGAGTGTAGTATCAGCAAAACCGACCCCATGTGCTGGTAAGTGTCGAGTCTAACCTCGGCGAAGTAGTGACGAGGCTAGGACAAGACTACCAAATAAACTTGTGCAGCTAAATCATATACGACAAATAATGATAACAAAAACTAGCAGTTAAAGATGGGAAGGGGGTACATGTTGCGGGGAATATCAAGTACTAACCGAATTTCAGTAGAGAAGCATAAAGTACACCATAACTTCATATCAGCAAGAATAAGGAAAACAGTAACAAGTACACGGCATTAGCCTTTGTGCTTTTACTCTCATCCTCACCATAAGAATCAATATTCACTTTAATTCTTTCTTGTTGTGGCATGCAATCCGATCCCAATCATATAATATTATTGCAGCGTGCAACCCGATCCCAATCATATAATGATGTTGCGGTATGCAACCCGACCCCACCTGTCCACCCATATTACTCCTTGTTGCGGCGTGCAACCCAATCCCATATATTATTATTGCGGCGTTCAACCCGATCCCAATATACAGATCAACACCAATCACAAAGAATCCCGTCAAGGGAACAATAGTATAACAACAATATCCCGGCAAGGGAAACAACATCATAAACGATAACATCCCGGCAAGGGAAATAATATCATAAACAATAACATCCCGGCAAGGGAATCAACAATATATCTCATCTCGTTTCCACCATTCCTTCACAACATAAGTCTCAACTTGAGTCAATGCTCAACAATGGGCAATTACCAAGAATACTTTCATAAGCCTTGTTCATCATCATATTAAGCATGGACAATGCATAACGGAGTCACAACAATCATAGTATAAGACTCACGGGCATGCTTGACACCAACGTATAGATACTCGTCACCACACCTATATGTCGTACTCAACACTTAACACATAGCAAATAAGACCACAACTCTCATTCCCTCAAGATAAGGTTACTCGATTCCACGAACAAATTAAGCCTCAACTACCACTTTACCCCTCGGTTCCACTTCCAACTCAAGTGTATCTAGTCACAATTTACTTAATAACATTAATATATTCTAAATAAACCAATTCTAATGCATGAAAATAGACTTCCCTTCGATTTCCCCAAAAACTCAAAAATCGACCCCGGGCCTACTTGGTCAAAACCCGAAGTTCGAACTACAACTCGATCACCCATTCGCTCACGAACTCAAATATGTAATTTGTTTTGAAATCGGACCTCAAATAGAGGTCCGAATCCCCAAAAGTTGAAAATCCTAACTTCTACCCAAAAACACTCAATTTCCCATGAAAACCCCTTGATTTTGAAATGAAATCATGTAAAAAGAGGTTATAGAGTGAAGAAAATGAGTTAGAAATTACTTACTAATGATTTGGAGAAGAATCTTTCTTTGGAAAATCGCCCAAGAGAGTTTAGGGTTTAAAAATGGATAAAATCCCGTCTGAAATCCCATTTATCAGGTGCAGATGTCGCAATTGCGACCTGAGGTTTGCAATTGCGAACCCTTTGAAAATCTGTTGTCTTCGCAATTGTGAAGAAAATGTCGCATTTGCGGCCCCTGAAAATTCCTGTAACCTTCGCATTTGCGACTGTTGGGATTTACTAAGGGCTTCGCATTTGCGAATAAATGCTCGCAAATGCGAGAAAGCTGGCCAGGGCGCGATCTGTCCTTCGCAATTACTAAGCTGACAGCCTTCGCAATTGCGATCCCTGGTCTCGCAATTGCGAGATCAGAGGCCAGTTCCAGATCTGCAACCTGCAATATTTTCCTAAGTCTAAATTCACTCCGTAACCTATCCAAAACTCACCCGAGCCCTCGGGGCTCCAAACCAATCGTGCACGCAAGTCTAGAAATATCATACGGACTTGCTCGTGCGATCAAATCATCAAAATAACATCAACAACTACGAATTCAACCTCAAATTCATAAAACTACTCAAGAACATTGAAAATTTTATTTTCTCAACTAAAGGTCCGATTTATACCAAACGAACTCCGATTCTTACCAAACTTCACAGATTCGACTAAATTATTAATTTAAACCTGTACCGGGATCCGGAATAAAAATACGGGCTCGATACCATCAAGAAAATACATTATTATACTTCTAAAAGCCTTTATATTTTCTAGCAAATAATTTTCTTTAAAAAAAAATTTCTCGGGCTTGGGACCTCGGAATTCGATTTCGGGCATACGCCTAAGTCCCATGTTTTACTACGGACCCTACGGGACCGTCGGATCACGGGTCCGGATCCGTTTACCAAGAATGTTGACCAAAGTCAACTTTGATCAATTTTAAAGGCCAATTTCAGTATTTTTCTTAAATTTCAGATAAAAGCTTTCTGGAAACGCACCCAGAATGTGCACGCAAATCGAGGTGAGTCAAAAAGAGGTTTTCAAGGCCTCGGGACGCAGATTTGACTTCTAAAACAAAAGATGACCTTTAGGGTCATCACATGTTGCTACCGCAAGCAAGGAAAGAACATTCTCATCAATGAAGTACATAAAAAATGATCTGCGTAATAGAATGAATGATGATTTTCTAAATTATTGTTTAGTTTTCTATATAGAGCGTATGATATTTAAAACTGTAAGTAATGATGTTATTATCGACCGTTTCAAAGTATGAAAACTCGTCTAGGACAACTCTAAAGTGAATGATGGTTTTTGTGAATATAATATTAACGAAAATGGGCCAAATATATCCCTCTAATATTATTTACTGTTCCAATGTATCCTTCGTTATACTAGTCGACCAAGTATACCTTTATCGTTAGGCAAAGTCCTTTCATTTTTGCCCTTACTTTAATGGATCAGACACACGGAGGCTTTAAAATAGAAGCCCCAACTCATTCGGTAAAAAGCCCAATCCCATAAAAATAACCCAGTCCTATCTCCCCCTTCCCCGATTTGTACTCAAAGCTTGAAGTAAGCTTTAATGGAGTTTTAACTTTCTTCTACAAATTTTCTTCCTAAAAATCATTTGATACTCATGTTTCAAGATCCAAACATCAATTTCCCAGCAGTTTTAAGGATTATTTTGGTAGTCATTTAATGATCAAAACCACCAGATTTGAAGCTTTGAAGAATGCTTCCAATGGAGTCTTTAGCTCTCTTTACCGTTCCAAGTTATCTCCAGAGTAGCTAATCATTATTTCATAGCCCAAGATATTAAGTTAAGATATTTTGAAGATCAAAGATTAACTCCAAATCAAACCCGGACCAAAAAAAACTCCTAATTATTTTTAAAAATTTCAAGCTTTAAAACCAAAGAACACAGGTAATGGTGTTCTTCAAAAGATCTACTCGAGATCATAGTGAATTTTCATCTCCACAAACACAAAATCAACTGAATTTAATTCCCAATAAACAATAACATATATTTTTAACCTCAAATTTGAATAATATTTTTCCAGCCACAACTTCGATCTCCAAGCTAACCTAGCACTAGGTTCTTGTAATGTTCAATTCGTTTTCCACCCAGCAACCGCCAAATGATTCAAGTACAAAAAAGCTTATTAGAATTTTCAGAGATGCTTGTCTCGTCTCTCATCTTTACATCGCCTTCAAAGTTGGCCTTCACTGTGGGATGTAATGTGATTTTGGATGTTTTATGGGAAGGGGAGGTCAAATCGGGTCATGTGATATAATATATGTTTGGCTTTTAATCGAACGGGTTGGGGCTTTTATTTTAAAGCCTCCACATGTCCGATCGAAGGGCAAATATAAAACGTTGCCTGACGGTAAGGGTATATTTGATCGGATAGTAACGGAGGATACATTTCAACAATAAATAATGGTAGAGGGATATATTTGACCATTTTCCATAATATTAATATAGTTTGCTCGTCAACTTGTTATCACCGCAAATTTTATATGATCGAACCAAACATTTATCTTAAAGATAACGGTGCACCATGTTCTTAAAATCCTGTATATGCCTGTGCAATTTTCACTTTTTTTAGGTTAGCATAAATGGGCCCATAAATCCATTTTTAAGGAAGGAATTTTTACCTCCTATAGCAAAGACTAACCCCCCCTATTTATTTAAAATAAATACCATTTAAATAAATTACCTTATATAGATACCTTTTATGGGTTATAGCAAATTTTCTAATTTTGGTTATATCCTACACTTAAGCCACTTAATACGCTATGTTTTATTTTTTCTCATCCTCCGATTTTTCTCTCTCATACTTACCGCTTTTCATACAACTTCTAAACACACGTTCAAAATCACGCTCAAAATCAGAGAAATCTCCTCACCCACACTGCTGCTTCCTCCTCCTCCCATTCTCGACGTAAACCCTAATCTCCTCTAGATTCTACTCATTTGTTTCTATATTTAGTGTGGTAAGTATTTAATTTTTTTGATTTTCGTTGTTTTTGCTTTTTCACAATATCTCTACTCACCAAATTTTCTCTAATCAACAGTATTCAAGCGTATTCTCACAATGTCTGAGAATACACCCAGCAAGTTGATTACTAGAGGTACACCCACTAAAATTCTCAATTTCGATGGGCCCTCTTTCTCCTTGCAAATCACTCAAGGGGAATTGGATGCAGGTATAGCCAAAAATTTGGCATTGGAGAAGAGAACAAAATCTCGACATGACAATTTCAAACAAACCCAAGTCGAGAAATCATTGAAGGAAACAAGACTTCCCATTGTGGAAAAGAGGAAAAAAACATATTTCTCCAGCTTCATCTGTCAAGGGGAAGGAGGTTAAAGCAAGCAAAAACTCGGATACACTTGAAGAAAAGGTATTTTATGATGTATCCATCTGTATTATTGATGTATTCATCTGTATTTATATATATACAACGGTTGAGTTCTCTGTTCAAAAAGGATATTCAATGTATTTTTGTACTTATAGAAATTAATAATACAGATTTGTCAGTTGTATTCTGATGTATTCTTATAGTTGTATTTATAAGGATTTTCATGTCAGTTGTATTTATATGTATTTATAGTTGTCAGTTGTATTCATATGTATTTATAGTTGTTAGTTATATTCATATGTATTTATAGTTCTCAGTTATATTCATATGTATTCATATCAGTTGTATTCATATGTATTCATGTTAGTTGGCTTATGAAAAATGTGTTGTATTCATTTGTATTCAATTCAGTTGTATTATGACATATGTGTTGTATTCAGTTTACTATGAAATATGTGTTGTATAAAGTTGATTTTAGTTCTATTCATGTTAGTTGTATTTATGAAATATGTGTTGTATTTAGTTGTATTTATATGTATTTTACATTTGTTAAATGCAGGGAATTAAGTTGTTTGTGAAAAATCAGCCTATATTTGTACCGCATATCAGTGTATATACTAACACTGACATATTCTCTGAGCTAAAAGAAAATCTTTCTCCAGAGCAGTACAACCAACTGGGTAATACTTGTTTTGGAAATTTACTTCAAATGAAGCATTGTGAAGTCCATCATCAACTCTTCAGATGCTTCATGGCTCTCCAGTTAGAAGGAACTCCTGACAATGTATTTGCTATACACGTCAATGGTACTTCATTATGTTTCTCAATAAGGGAGTTTGTGCTTGTGACTGGCCTCAAATGTATTGGTAACGATGCTGATTTTGAGTTCAGTGAAAATGTTCCTAACCGGCTTATTGAGACTTACTTTGAAGGTGTCAATCTTGTCAAGAAGAAACATTTGATGAAATGCTTTGCTGACAAGAACTGGGGTCACGACAACGATGGTGATGCATTGAAGATAGCTTTGTTGTATTTCATACACATCTTCATTTTTTTCATTCGAGAAGAACATCACAACCATACCCAGGCTACATTTTGACTTGGTTGAGAGTGGGCGCTATTCGAAATATCCATGGGGTTTAAAAGCATTTGAAACGCTAAAAATTCTATTAGCAAGAAGATGGATGCTCAGAAGAAGTATTACAGGATAGTTGGGATGCTCCTAGCTATGCAAGTGTGGTTTTATGAGTGTTGTTCAAATGCAGATCCCAAAATTACACTCCGAGTTGATAACGCGGTCCCCGGAATACTCAATTGGAGAACCACTGAAAATCAACCAAACTTTGCTTATCTGATGAACAGCATGTTCAATGACAAGGGAAACATGGTAATATACAATTTGTATCGTGGCTACTTTACAATTTACTAATCATTAATGTTGCATACAGTTGTTGCATACATTTTCATACAGCTGAATACAGTTGCTGCTATTCTCATTAGTACTGTTGCATATTTGGTTAATTGAAACTTCAATACAGTTGTTGTTGCCTTCATTAATACAGTTGAATACAGTTGCATATGATTTACTAATCATTACTGCTGCCTTCATTTGAATACAAATTACATTTTGATTCCAGTATTAAAATACATCCATTGTAGTAAGACTTTGATTGTATTTCGTTTTTCAGATTGTTTACAAGAACATCCATCCAACCGATATAGAGCTTGCCATTATTCAGATTCCTCCAGTAGGCGTTGCTGTTGAGAACAATCCTACTCCTACTCATTCAGACAAGTCGGCAGAGGATTCGGATGACTTTTCTCCTACACCTGATCTCCAGTGTAAGAAAAAACATGTTGTAAGTGTTGGTCCATCTTCATCAACGCCCTATAAAAAGCGCAAGGAACAGAATATGCATCCCTCAAATACAGCTCCAGTTGGTGTATCTGAAATTGCACAAAATGTTTTGCATCACAATCAGCTGGCAGATTCCAAAAATGATAAAGTATCTTCTTTTAGGAAAGACCTAAATTCATTCAAAGAATACATGAGTTTTTTATCACATTAAACAGTATAGTTTAGTGCTTAAAATTCGTATGTGTACAAATGCACCTTTCTAATTATTTCTGTCTTGCTAAGGTTGTGGGCGAGTTCAATTCTCTGAGATCATTGATCAATGATAACTTTAAGATGCTTGCTGACCATCTTCAACACAATCAGCAAAAAGAATGCTTACACTAGAGAAAGGAAACCACAGGGACACGTGATGGTGGTATTGAAATGCCATATGAAGCCAACTTGCAAGATATTCCAAAAGGTCATAGACAGACTGATACAGTAGTCGGAGATAATATTGAGGTTTAACATTTTTTAACCTCTTTAGTATATGTTTTGATCTCATGTTTGCTCTTGTTCTGATTAATCATATATAAAACAATTTTATAACATTGTGAAATACAAGTATATATAGAATAATTTAGTATTTTAAATTATATTAATCCTATGTGCATCTGTATTTCTGTTGTAATTCTTAAGGAGATTCATTGAACATACTCCTAACATGTATTCAGATGTATCCATTGAACATACTTCTAAGTTATCTAAGTAAGACATGTATTCAGATGTATCTAAGTAAGACATGTATTCAGATGTATTCTGCTGTATTTTCAAATTTATCAGTAGTGTGTAACTAACATATGTATTACAGTAATATGTATTTAATTGACTCGTTAGTTTTGAATAACATGTATTTAACTGAATCTCTATGATGTACTTAATTGCCTCTTTATTCATGAATTTCTGCTGTAATACAGCAAATTCAGATGTTTTTTCTGTATTTAGCTGTATTCAGTTGTATTCAGTTGTCTTTGAACATACTTCTAACAATGATGCATACGACTAACAGAATGCAGTGGTTAATGCTCCTTGTGTGGAGACAAGAATGGAGGGGAATACTACATCAGAGGTGCCGTACAACTTACCACCTATAGGCCGAGAGGGTGTATCTACAGATTACTATGTATCTCAATTTGAGTTGGACGACAAGTTTTTCCTAGTCAAATTTCAGAAACTAGAATTGTGATACATAACAGTGCAAAAAAAGTTGCATCAACCCAGTACCATCTCATAGAAATCGGCGACCAAGTAAATGTATTCTTCGCCTTACGAGTCTAACTTCGACTCCGCAAGTTAGTATTTTATAAACTAATTATCTATTTTCCCATGGTTTTTATAATTAAAACTCTTTATACATAAATTCAATGAGCAACAGGTACCTCAGTAAAGTTGACCCCCATTTTTGAAAAAAGACACCCATTTGAGGATGATTCAATAATGGTGTCGCACCCTACATTAATCATTCAGGAATACGACAAATGGGTTCGTGATGGTCTTTTTTCTAGACATGAGCATAAGTGAGTTTTTTTTCGGTATGTCTATTACGTATTTATATTTTTTAAAATAGATATAATTCCTTTTTTATATCATACTTGTAGAAGTAATTTGGAAGACCATTATAAGAAGAACAAGTCAACACTTTATATACATTGGATTTTGGAGTTGATCAAGTCAATTCAAAAAATTGATTTTACCTTCTATCTTTTGACGGTAAACTATGGGATGACAATGTAAGTTTTACCCCTACAAACTTCACTATAATTCATTTCTTTAGTATTGATTTGTCTAATTATATAATTCACAAATTGAGCTCTAACCCAAATTTGTCTTACATTACTTTGATGTACTCAATTGTATGCATATGTTACTAATAAATCTGTTGTATTTAATTGTATTCAGATGTATTTTAACATTTTTTATTAGCTGAAAATGCAATATATTTTTAACTGAATCTGTATGATGTATTTAATGGCATCATTATTCCTGAAGTACTGCTGTATTTTAATGTATTCTGCTGTATTTTCAAAGTTATCAATAGTTTGTAACTAACATATGTATTACAGTAATATGAATTTCTGTTATAATAAAGCAAATTCAGATGTATTTTTCTATATTCAGATGTATTCAGTTGTATTCTTTAATATGTATCTTTCTGTATTCAGCTATATTCAGTTGTATTATTCTTTAATATGTGTGATGTATTGGACTAACACTATATAATTAAATTTGTGTATAGCATATTGACGTCATATTCTACTATCTGAGAAAGAAGGGAACATACAACAAAAAAAAGCAACTTCAAGTATACAACTGTTGATTGTATATTCAAGATAAGAATTGCTGAAATCTTCAACATGTATGCTGATAGAGATAGTAATGCTAATGTAACCAAAGAAGAGGATGTGGTATGTGAGTACATAAGGGGCTACCGATTGCTAGCTAATATACCTTGGCATACAGTTGACAATGTCTTGATACCAGTGTCACACCTCCTTTTTCCGACCCCGCGAAGGGCGTAGAAGTTTTTTCCAATTAAAGGACAATCGAAACGGGATTTATTTATTTATTTCAGAGTCGCCACTTGGGAGATTTAGGGTGTCCCAAGTCACCAATTTTAATCCCGAATCGAGGAAAAGAATGACTCCATATTACAGTCTGCGTACCAGAAATCCGGATAAGGAATTCTGTTAACCCGGGAGAAGGTGTTAGGCATTCCCGAGTTCCGTGGTTCTAGCACGGTCGCTCAACTGTTATATTCGGCTTGATTATCTGATTTTATACAAATATGAACTTATGTGCAAATTTTATCTTTTTACCGCTTTCATAATTGTTATTATTATTTTTACAAGAATGTGAACATCGTTTAAAAACATGTCTTTGGATTGCGTCACATAAAATGCACCCGCGATCCGGAACGTATTTTTATTCAATGTTTTAGGATTTGGATTTGGGTCGCATAAATGCGCACCCATGTTTAAGAATGTATTATTATTAAATCGTGCCTAAAGCGATTAACATATTATTATTTATGGGTAAGACTGTGGAATTCACTAAACAGTCCATCCCGAATTCTAAATACACAATTAAATATTTATTGAGGGCCCCGCAATTAGTGCATTTTATTGGGCGAGGCTCATCTCATTTATTTTTAAAAGGACAGTCCTAAAATGCCTACATTTTTTATTGAAATTTGTCTCTATAAAATAAAGGAGAAATATCTTAACTTATTTACATGTTATTACCTAGTTACATTATACTAGGCATGTTCTCAGTTTGTCAAATTAAAAAAACATAGCAATTCTAATTTTAATCCTAGACCATTTACATGCTGAAATTAACCAATATTATTTAACTAAATAAATTTCTACCAACTTCCTACTAGATGGCCTATTCGTTTGATTTTTGATTCAACGGAATTACTACACCATTTATTTATTTTTAGGCAATAGATGTAGATAGTTCATTTGTTAAGCTATCGTCGAATGTTCCACTATATGTATTAAATATCTACATGATTCTGATTTTTTGCAAACTACATAATTTATACATACAAATAAAATTCAGAATATAATTAAATATAATTCAGAATTTCAACTCTTCATTTTTTCGTATTCATGCTTCATATTTCGGATTACAATAACCAGCGTGTCAGTTGTGTACCTGATATTGGAAGCAAAAGAAAATGAAGATGAGAATCAGCAGCAGCAGTAAAATCAGTACAACACAGCAACAATAGCCCAACAACAGTAACAACCCAGTAACAGACCGGTGGAGTAGTAATCCAAAAAAAACAAAAGCTTCAGCTTTTATGAAACAACAATCAATTCTGATTTCAAACAACAAAAGAAAGCAGAATATTTTTTTTAGTTTTTTTTTATTTGAAAGCTTAAATATTTTTCGGAATTTTCTATCTCTTAAATGTTCAACCCTTTTCTCTCTTATTTTCAGATTTGTTTCTCTCTCCCGTTTTTTTTTCTCTCTCTGTATTTCTCCTGTCCTCCCTTTTTATTCTGATTTCAAGACTTCTTATAACCGATCCCATAAATCTTTTAATCAATTAAAATCAACCCATTTTCTCTACCAAACCCATTATCTTCCCACTCATCCCCATTATATTAAATAAACATATCACACCACCCCATTTCATTTTGTCCCCCATGCTTCATTTAAAATAATGCAAGATTCCCCTTTAAATTAAATCTTGTCCCCCCTTTATATTAAATAATCATATCACAACCCACCCCATTTCATTTTGTCCCCCATGCTTCAAATAAACAATTACAAAATGTACAATTCCTAAACTACCCCTTCCGACCTTACTGAAATTACCAAACTACCCTTGAACGTATTACAAATTTACCAAACTACCCATCAGCTATAACACATCAATTAATCAAACTTAACCAAAATATAGACAATATGATCAATTTCTAACAATGTTCAAACAACAATATGAACACGGATGAACATCATAACAACAATATCACATGAACATGATTTTAACAACATTTCAACAACAAATCACATGAACACAAATTGAACAACCAAGAACAACTAAAATTTGATTGAACAATATTTTAGCAACAAACAATCCTATTTTCGGATTCAACAACAACAACAAACAAAGTATGAAGATTTCTAAATTCAATCATATTGAACTTAAAATCAACTCTAACAACATTACAACAAACAATTCTTATATTAAACTTTAAACAAGATTATGAGAACAATTCAAGCAATAATCATAAATGGTAAACAAGAAATCAAACTATACAAAATTCGGATTCAAGATCATCCAAACAAAGTATGAACATGAATGAATCTATTTTAAGACAACAAACATGACGGATTAAACGATTAAAACAATATATTCCTTTAATACAACTAAATTCTTTAAACAAATAACAAGATCGACGAAGAAACAATTATGAACTTAAACTTGAACTTAACAATATTAACAATTTCTAACAATACATAAACACATGAAACAAATTGAAGAAATAGTTGATTAAATTTCAATTTGAATCTAACAAACATCAAACTAACAAATACTTACTTAAACAATAATACAAACATGAAATAAACATGAAAACAACTAATTAAACTTCTATTTTGAAATCTGAAAATTAATTTTAACAAAGCACATGAACATGAACAAACTAGAAAAATAATTTCAACGATGAACAACGAACAAAACAAGAATTGAATTCTTTAACGATTTTGGATCCGGAAAATATCAAACAAAAATATGGACAAAAATAAAACTCAAAAACAACTAACCGGAGATGAATCAACGACGAACTTTGATTGTAAACAAATCTGTCCGAGAACGAATCTCGCACCAAGATAACTTGACGTCGAAGACGACTACGAACGGACGACCAAAGAAGGTGGTCGTTTGGCATCGTTTAAAACGAAGAATGGCAGCCCGCCACAAGCAGAAGGCAGCAGCAGCAACACTGCTGGAGCAGCAGCACGAAACAGTGGCAGCAGCGGTGTCGGAGAAGATGCAACGGCAGCCATGGGAGCTCGAGTTCGAGCTCGATGAAGCTCGTCCATGGCTGGACGCGGCGGGCAGCAGTTGTGGTGGTTTGTTTGGACGACACAGCAGCAACATGAAGGATGAAAAACGCAGCAGCAGCAGTGTTGGAGAAGAAGAAAACGCAACAGCAGGAGGAGAAGCAACTACGGGCAACAATGGTGGCGTAGAAGTTGCTCGACGAACTTGAAAAACGCAGCCATGGCAGCGAGGGGATGTCGTGGGGGTGAGAGTGGTTGTGTTGTGTGTGTGTTGACGTGAGGGGGGCAGGGGTGTGAGGGGGGAAGGTCTGCCATGGGAGGAAGGGATGTGAGCTTGAGGAAGAAGAAGAAGATAGGAGAGGGGGGGCGGATGGTTTAGATTTTTAGGGTTTTCTTCTCTTATTTTTTTTTGTTTTGTTTTTGTTTTGTAAAAATGAAAGACAAATGGGGTTTGAGTCTTTTGGGTTATGGACTGGGTCGACCCAGTTCGAAATGGACTGGGTCGTAGGGAAGATTGGGCCAATTTTTGGGCCTGTGGCTTGAAATTGAAGAAGAGGCCTAATTCCGACTTTCTTTATATTTTTGCTTTCTTTTCTTCTTTTATTTCTCTAAAACTAAATTATAAAAATACTTAAACTATTATTAAGAATTAAATTAAGTTATAAAAGCGCAAATTAACTCCCAATAACAATTAACGCACAATTAAGTATTAATTAAGCATAAAATTGTATATTTGGACATTAAATGCTAAAAATGCAAACGATGCTTATTTTTGTAATTTTTTAATTTTTGTAAAACAAATTTAATTACTAACAACTATAGAATTAAATCCTACATGCAAAATGCGACATATTTTTGTATTTTTTATTAATTTATCAAATAAACACGCACAGACAAATACAAATAATTATTCAAAATATCACAAAATTGCACACCAAAGAAAAATCATTTTATTTTTGGATTTTTTGGGAGTAATTCTCATATAGGGCAAAAATCACGTGCTTACAGCTGCCCCTCTTTGCCCGGATACACGAAGGGTTTTCGTGCAAAGATAAAGCGAGCGATTTTTGCCCATCCGAGTACTCCGTGTGAAGCATTTTTTGAAAAAGATTTGACCGAACCTTTGCTTCAAAGGTTTCCTACATATCCTGGGCTAAACAGGAATCAGGTCAATGTAGTTCGGGAAGTTTTTGGTAGCTGGGACTACCGTGGGACTGCGATGTTACTGCTGTTGCATGCTGTTATCACTGCTTACCGATCTCCTTGTTACACCGTGCTTAAAAGAAAACAAGAAGCTAGGCTAGACTAAAATTTGTTCTTGTTGCCTTGCTTTCTTGTCGGCTTGTGTTTCCTCCGGTGCTTTTCTTCCGATGCTTTTCTTCCTTTTGACACATGGACTTGAGTTTATGCTGGGACCTCTTGTTGCAACCTTCTGCTTCCCGGTGCTGGGGATTTTATTGTTTACTGCTGGGGATTCCTGTTGTAACCTTCCGCCTTCTGGTGGGGTTACTGATTCCAAACTCTGTAATACAAGACTAAAAAGTTGCTTCAATGCAAAATTATGAAATGTATGCCCGCATTATACTGGTGGGCGACCTAGAGCTGAAAGTATTCCCGCATTTTACTGGTGGGCGACCTAGAACATGAATGTATTCCCGCATTTTACTGGTGGACGACCTAGAACTGAAATGTATTCCCACATTTTACTGGTGGGCGACCTAGAACTGAAATGTATTCCCGCATTTTACTGGTGGGCGACCTAGAACAGAAAGTATTCCCGCATTTTACTGGTGGGCGACCTAGAACTGAAATGTATTCCCGCATTATACTGGTGGGCGACCTAGAACTTAAAAGTATTCCCGCATTCTACTGGTGGGCGACCTAGAACTGAAATGTATTCCCGCATTTTACTGGTGGGCGACCTAGAACAGAAAGTATTCCCGCATTTTACTGGTGGGCGACCTAGAACTGAAATGTATTCCCGCATTTTACTGGTGGGCGACCTAGAACTGAAATGTATTCCCGCATTTTACTGGTGGGCGACCTAGAACAGAAAGTATTCCCGCATTATACTGGTGGGCGACCTAGAACTTAAAAGTATTCCCGCATTCTACTGGTGGGCGACCTAGAACTGAAATGTATTCCCGCATTTTACTGGTGGGCGACCTAGAACAGAAAGTATTCCCGCATTTTACTGGTGGGCGACCTAGAACTGAAATGTATTCCCGCATTTTACTGGTGGGCGACCTAGAACAGAAAGTATTCCCGCATTTTACTGGTGGGCGACCTAGAACTGAAATGTATTCCCGCATTTTACTGGTGGGCGACCTAGAACTGAAATGTATTCCCGCATTCTACTGGTGGGCGACCTAGAACTGAAATGTATTCCCGCATTTTACTGGTGGGCGACCTAGAACTGAAATGTATTCCCGCATTCTACTGGTGGGCGACCTAGAACTGAAATGTATTCCCGCATTTTACTGGTGGGCGACCTAGAACTGAAAGTAAAATGACAGAAATGTATGCCTCTATTATATGGGCGGGCTCCCAACTTCAATGCTAACTTAGGAGGAAATGCGTCTCCTATGGGTAAACTAAACTTAGGAGGAAATGCGTCTCCTATGGGTAAAAGTAAATTTAGGAGGAAATACGTCTCCTATGGGTAAACTAAACTTAGGAGGAAATGCGTCTCCTATGGGTAAACTAAACTTAGGAGGAAATGCGTCTCCTATGGGTAAAACTAAACTTAGGAGGAAATGCGTCTCCTATGGGTAAAACTAAACTTAGGAGGAAATGCGTCTCCTGTGGGTAAAACTAAACTTAGGAGGAAATGCGTCTCCTGTGGGTAAAAGTAAATTTAGGAGGAAATGCGTCTCCTATTGGTAAACTAAACTTAGGAGGAAATGCGTCTCCTATGGGTAAACTAAACTTAGGAGGAAATGCGTCTCCTATGGGTAAAAGTAAATTTAGGAGGAAATGCGTCTCCTATGGGTAAACTAAACTTAGGAGGAAATGCGTCTCCTATGGGTAAACTAAACTTAGGAGGAAATGCGTCTCCTATGGGTAAAACTAAACTTAGGAGGAAATGTGTCTCCTATGGGTGAAACTAACTTAGGAAGTGCGTCTCCTATTGGCAGAACTAGACTTAGGAAGTGCGTCTCCTATTGGCAAAGGCGTGGAATGTATTCCCTTGTTATACAGGTGGGCGCCTAAAATATGCAATGGACAGACAAGAAAAGTATTCCTTTCGTTATTCAGGTGGGCGCCTGGCTTCAACAACAACTTTGAAAATAAAATCCTATTCGAGGGCGGATGAACCCAAAATATCCTATTCGAGGGCGGATGAACCCAAAATATCCTGTTCGAGGGCGGATGAACCCAAAATATCCTGTTCGAGGGCGGATGAACCCAAAATATCCTGTTCGAGGGCGGATGAACCCAAAATATCCTGTTCGAGGGCGGATGAACCCAAAATATCCTGTTCGAGGGCGGATGAACCCAAAATATCCTGTTCGAGGGCGGATGAACCCAAAATATCCTATTCGAGGGCGGATGAACCCAAAATATCCTATTCGAGGGCGGATGAACCCAAAATATCCTATTCGAGGGCGGATGAACCCAAAATATCCTATTCGAGGGCGGATGAACCCAAAATATCCTATTTGAGGGCGGATGAACCCAAAATATCCTATTCGAGGGCGGATGAACCCACAATATCCTATTCGAGGGCGGATGAACCCACAATATCCTATTCGAGGGCGGATGAACCCAAAATATCCTATTCGAGGGCGGATGAACCCAAAATATCCTATTCGAGGGCGGATGAACCCAAAATATCCTATTCGAGGGCGGATGAACCCAAAATATCCTATTCGAGGGCGGATGAACCCAAAATATCCTATTCGAGGGCAGATGAACCCAAAATATCCTATTCAAGGGCGGATGAACCCAAAATATCCTATTTGAGGGCGGATGAACCCAAAATATCCTTAAGACTTGAAAATGTCTTACCTCGAATACTTGCTGGGGATAACACTGTTGGGGAATTATTTACTTACCTGTTGGGGGGTAAAATGTTATCAGCTGGGGATAACGCTGTCGAGGATAACACTGTTGGGGGATTCTGATTCTTTCAGAACTAGTGCTTCACTGAGCTCAAGTTTCATCCCTTTGCTGGGGAACAACTTCCTCCATAGAACTTATTATGTTGGGGGCAACACTGGTTCTAAGACCACTTCCCTTGAGACTGGCGTTATCTTTATTCTTTCCCGCATGGGTACCTGACTTCCAGAAAATTTTCTAAGCGGAAGGAAAATTTTCTGCCCCAGTTTGATAATATCCCTTGCGGCATGCATTTCTGGCATCAATGCCATTTCCTTTACCTGTTTCAAATCAAACAAAATTTGTTAGTTTAAAACATGGTGGTTGGTTGTGATACCCCTACTGGGATGGCTTTTCCCTTTCTCCTTCCTTGCTCTGCGTTCCACAGCTTGTTGGGGATGATATTATGTGCTGGGGATAATCCCTTCCTGCTGGGGATATCCGTCTTCTTTTGTGACATAACTCGGAAGCTGGCATTTCCCCGACCTTTTAGTCCTAGTATGAATTTCCCAAATCATGCTCATTGCTCTCCTTGATTTGCCCACTGGCTTTGGCCTTGAGGTTTATAACTTTGGTTTTGGCAAGGATATCCCTTTTGACACTCGTCAATCCTTTTGTCAATTCCCTTTTGCTGGGGATATTTTCTTGACACTGGCCTCGCGCTTGTTCCTCGCTGACTACACCATTTGGATGCACTAGTCAGATCTCATTTTGTATAATTGGGAAGCTGATGACATATTTTGAAGTCATTTCATACTTGTTCTGACCGGACAGACTCTATTGGGGAAAATTTTTTATGAAAGGAGAAAGATAAAAGATACAAAACAAAAGACAAAGGAAATGATGACTCTTTTACAAAAGAAACTATAAATAAAAACCTATCAAACGCAGATACCGACTCTAATGGCCATGACATGCGTATGTGGCCTATCCTCTACCGTCAATCATCTTTCAAGATCTTCAATTGGCGATTCCCCATTGGATTCTTAATCTTATTCGACTTGTAGTGCCCAAAGGGTTTTCACTATCAAGTCTCTCTCATTTTTTGTTCTTCTCTCAGCTTTCATCGCCTTATGGTGCCTGTGAAGGTTTTCACCGATATGACTCTCTCATTTGTATCACTTTCCAGCTGGGGATTTGGAGTGTTGCCGGTATGACTCTCTCTGCTGGAGATTAGAGTCCTTTCTGCTGTGGAACAGAATGTTATGTTCGCCGGTAAGACTCTCATTTGTCTGACTTGGCATCTTTTGAAGACTGGTCAGAAGGTCTTTCTTTGGACCGTAATGTGGGTTTTGGATAGGGCTAGAAAAAAAAGGGTATTAAAGGCTCAAAAATGCATTAATTCTGGGTTATTAGTTACAACTTTCGGAACTAGATTTATTTACCACAAACGCAACTTTTGCCCCAGTTTCTTGCTTGGGGATATTTTACTTGATTGATTTATATTTTTTCAAAACTATGACCGAGCCGTGAAGCGCCTACGTATCCTCTTTGAGGAATCAGGTCAAACGTAGTTCCCAATTCCTCTTTTTTCATTTGACTTTATTTTTTTTTTTTTTTGTTTTCATGCCATGCTCGCGTTTTCTAGTCGTTTTTACTGATTCCGAACGAGGGGTATGAAAGAAAAATAAGTAAGGCTCAAAAAGGGGTAACGAAGGATAAAGTGTTTAGGTAGCAGAACAAAATGCCTTCGTCATTCCAGTCTTCAAAACATGCCAAATGCAAACAACACAACAAACAATAGATTTATAGTCTCTTCCGACGGTGCTGGGCTTGACAATTATGTTAAACATATGTTTGTTCATTTGTCACTTCTAAAGCACCGTTGGGCGACACTCTCATTCTCTTTTATTATGAACGACCCTCATGCCAATTTAGGCGAATCTTTATTTAACGGTTTTCTTTGTGTTTGCCCCAGTTCCACATGACTCGGGCTCCAAATAATCTCAAACCGTTCTTATTTCCTTTAAATGCTTTGATCACCTTCTCAGGGTTTTATGATTAACTTTTAAGACTAGGCCCAAACTGGGTGCGCATGTCATGTCCCTAGAATCGGCATTGAACAAAAATGATAAAAGGACTAAACAAAAAGATGACTGGAAATAATAAAAGACCGAATTTTGTATTAGACTACCGGTGAAATGGTTTAAATAACAAAACAAACAAAACAATCCAGAACAAAATCCTAAAACAAACTGGACAAGACAACATCCGACTTATAACCCTAATAATCCGAACAACAGAAATGACAACAAAATGAGCCACCACAAGCTTCTCTCTTGCTGACCAAGGAACGAAACGTCCTCCCACTTTATCAAAATTGGCATTTTAGCCACTGAGCTTTGCATCAATACTGCCGAGACCATTACCAGCTTCAATCTCATCAACCTCCGTCGGCAAGTTCTCGAGGGGGTTCGAGTGCTCCATGTCACTGTTATTAATCACAACCCGCCCTTCTCGGATCATTTTCTCTACTTCCCTTCTCCAACTATGACAGCTCTCAATGTTGTGCCCTATGACATTGGAGTGGTAGGCGCATCGCGCTGCCGGATCAAAGCTCCTTGCAAGTGGATTTGGAGTACATGCGGGGAGTGGTTCAATCGAGCCAGCATGCCTTAGCCTTTCAAACAGACTGGCATAAGATACCCCGATAGGGGTGAGAGCCTTTTCTCGTTTCAGCAACCTCTTCATTCTTGCATGTTGACAGGGCCGGAAACCTGATCCAGATGGCTTTTGGTAGGCTTGTATGGGTGGGTAAGCATTTCGTGGAGTCGGGTACCTGGGAAGTGAGGTATGGCTTTTGAGGTCACGGGGAAAGAAGTGGTGTTGGGGAGCGGAGAAACATTGAAGAGTGATGGAGCTACTCGGATAGCTGGGAAAGCTGCCATAAATGGGTTGGGATGGAGAGTATGGAGAATCTTCCATTATGGTGTTGGGTGCTTGGGAAATGACCGAGTTCAAGAGGCTTGGCGGTGGAGGGGGTGGTGCTTTTCCCGTTATCCATGCCTGATACATGTCTGCCACATGCTGTCTCAGCATTTTCACTTCTTCTACCAACCTGTTGTTCTGTTCGACCAATTGTTGTCGGTCATCAGTACCGATCCACTCGGTTCTGCGGTTCTGAGCCATTGTCCTTTGATTTTGCTTTGCAGGGAGGAGTTACCACAACCAACCACTTTCTATATATGGACACATCAAAGGGAAGCCATCACGTTAGTGTTAGGGCATTGGACAGACAATCATGTATCAGAGATACAATGTACCTAAGCAGTTAGACAATTGTGCCCCCTGAAAATCTTCCACACTCTCTTTTATTTATTTATTATTATATTTTTTTATATTTTGTGGTGGTCGAATCTTATGGAGATTGCCTACGTATCATGACCCCGCATGAATCAGACCGAGCGTAGTTCGGACCAAATGAAAGGTAACAACAATAAGACACATTTTTTTATCAATTTTCATAATAAAATAAACTGGGTTTCAAAGGTTGAAAGATGACCAACAAACTCAAAAATCAAACAACCCATATATTCTAGCCAAAAGATTTATAACCTCAAAACAAAAAGGCCAGCTTCCTTTCCCCGTTTGATAAATGCAACCAAACGGCTATTTTTGCAAATGTGCCCCTTCCAAATCTCACATGAATTTGAGGCCGGGGAGGATTATTTTATGACACTTTACACACTTGTCCATTCTTTTACGAAAATAACCTTTCGACAACTGACAGATACTCTAAGGTTATTTCGGCAAGAACGGTTCAAGACGCGGCCGAAGTTGGCTCGAGTTATTTTGACTAAAAAAAATCCAAACGGTATTCACCTGACCGCTGACTCTTTTTTTTTCTTTTCAAATTATACTGAAAACCTGATGTTGCAAACACGGCCCTTCAGCGCCTCGGGGACGAAGATTTATAGGGCTGTGTGGGTCAACTAGACCAAAATCCTAAACAGGACCCAAAAAAAGTGGCTGTTTATGCAAAGTCAGCCTTCCGGCGTCCCTCTCGGGAACATTCGGCTATTTTTGACAAAACAGCATCACCCGACTTATTTATGACTCTTTTTATCATTTTTCGAATTAGAAAAGTCAATATTGCAAACACGGCCTTTCAACGCCTCGGGGACGAAGATTTTTAAGGCTGTGTGGGTCAACTGGTCAAAATCTTAAAAATGACCCAAAGGTGGCTGTTTATGCAAAGTCAGCCTCCCGGCGTTCCTTTCGGGAACATTCGGCTATGTCTTCATAAAACAGCGTCACCCGACTTCTCTATGACAAAATTAAAATTTTGACATGTTTTTTTTTTGGCTATTTTAGCAAAAGGGAAGGTTGGACACCACCCGACTTATTCATGACAAGATTAAAATTTTTGATTTTTGGCTATTTTAGCAAAAGGTGAAGTTGGACCCGATGAGGGTTGCCTACGTATCTCACATCCGGTGAGAATCAAACCCGCGTAGTTCGAGCCTCGCGAATAAGTAGATGAACTAATATATATTTTTTTTTAATTGGAACTGTGAAAGAACTGCTTCAAAAGAAGAAAGGAAGTATATATATATATATTTTTTTTGATTGATTTCTTTTTGAAAGAAAGACTTGTAAAAATTCCTTTTCTTTTGATTTGAACTTTGAGAATTTCAAAAGTAAAAGGAAGTTTTTTTTTTTTTTTGAATTTCCATTTGTTTTTTTTTCTTATTCTAAAGAAAAAAAAAGAAAATATTTTTGGAATTTTACTTTTGATAAAAGAAATGCTTCTAAAAAATATTTTTTGAATTTTGAATTTTCTTTTCAATTTTGAAAGAAGTATCAAAATATTTTCGGATTTTTTTTTTTTTAAAAAACATTTTTATTATTTTTTGTTTTATCAACAATGGAAAATAAAGATATTTATATTATTTTTTGCAAGACATATTTTTTTGGAATTTTACTTTGAATTTTCTTGGCAAGACAAATATTCTTTGCAACAAATAAAGATATATATATTTTGGAAATTAAAAAAAAAACTTTTCAGATTTTTATATATATTTGCGACAAATAATGAAAGACTTTTTTTTTTTTTTTGCATTTTCATAATCAAATAAATAATAAAAAAATCATTTTAAAAATAAGACTCTTTTTCATTTCCAAGTCCCCAGCAGAGTCGCCAGAGCTGTCACACCTCCTTTTTCCGCACCCGCGAGGGTGCAAGGGAGTTTTTCCAATTAAAGGACAATCGAGACGGGATTGGTTTATTTATTTCAGAGTCGCCACTTGGGAGATTTAGGGTGTCCCAAGTCACCAATTTTAATCCCGAATCGAGGAAAAGAATGACTCCATATTACAGTCTGCGTACCAGAAATCCGGATAAGGAATTCTGTTAACCCGGGAGAAGGTGTTAGGCATTCCCGAGTTCCGTGGTTCTAGCACGGTCGCTCAACTGTTATATTCGGCTTGATTATCTGATTTTATACAAATATGAACTTATGTGCAAATTTTATCTTTTTACCGCTTTCATAATTGTTATTATTATTTTTACAAGAATGTGAACATCGTTTAAAAACATGTCTTTGGATTGCGTCACATAAAATGCACCCGCGATCCGGAACGTATTTTTATTCAATGTTTTAGGATTTGGATTTGGGTCGCATAAATGCGCACCCATGTTTAAGAATGTATTATTATTAAATCGTGCCTAAAGCGATTAACATATTATTATTTATGGGTAAGACTGTGGAATTCACTAAACAGTCCATCCCGAATTCTAAATACTCAATTAAATATTTATTGAGGGCCCCGCAATTAGTGCATTTTATTGGGCGAGGCTCATCTCATTTTATTTTTAAAAGGACAGTCCTAAAATGCCTACATTTTTTATTGAAATTTGTCTCTACAAAATAAAGGAGAAATATTTTAACTTATTTACATGTTATTACCTAGTTACATTATACTAGGCATGTTCTCAGTTTGTCAAATTAAAAAAACATAGCAATTCTAATTTTAATCCTAGACCATTTACATGCTGAAATTAACCAATATTATTTAACTAAATAAATTTCTACCAACTTCCTACTAGATGGCCTATTCGTTTGATTTTTGATTCAACGGAATTACTACACCATTTATTTATTTTTAGGCAATAGATGTAGATAGTTCATTTGTTAAGCTATCGTCGAATGTTCCACTATATGTATTAAATATCTACATGATTCTGATTTTTTGCAAACTACATAATTTATACATACAAATAAAATTCAGAATATAATTAAATATAATTCAGAATTTCAACTCTTCATTTTTTCGTATTCATGCTTCATATTTCGGATTACAATAACCAGCGTGTCAGTTGTGTACCTGATATTGGAAGCAAAAGAAAATGAAGATGAGAATCAGCAGCAGCAGTAAAATCAGTACAACACAGCAACAATAGCCCAACAACAGTAACAACCCAGTAACAGACCGGTGGAGTAGTAATCCAAAAAAAACAAAAGCTTCAGCTTTTATGAAACAACAATCAATTCTGATTTCAAACAACAAAAGAAAGCAGAATATTTTTTTTAGTTTTTTTTATTTGAAAGCTTAAATATATTTCGGAATTTTCTATCTCTTAAATGTTCAGCCCTTTTCTCTCTTATTTTCAGATTTGTTTCTCTCTCCCGTTTTTTCTCTCTCTCTGTATTTCTCCTGTCCTCCCTTTTTATTCTGATTTCAAGACTTCTTATAACCCATCCCATAAATCTTTTAATCAATTAAAATCAACCCATTTTCTCTACCAAACCCATTATCTTCCCACTCATCCCCATTATATTAAATAAACATATCACACCACCCCATTTCATTTTGTCCCCCATGCTTCATTTAAAATAATGCAAGATTCCCCTTTAAATTAAATCTTGTCCCCCCTTTATATTAAATAATCATATCACAACCCACCCCATTTCATTTTGTCCCCCATGCTTCAAATAAACAATTACAAAATGTACAATTCCTAAACTACCCCTTCCGACCTTACTGAAATTACCAAACTACCCTTGAACGTATTACAAATTTACCAAACTACCCATCAGCTATAACACATCAATTAATCAAACTTAACCAAAATATAGACAATATGATCAATTTCTAACAATGTTCAAACAACAATATGAACACGGATGAACATCATAACAACAATATCACATGAACATGATTTTAACAACATTTCAACAACAAATCACATGAACACAAATTGAACAACCAAGAACAACTAAAATTTGATTGAACAATATTTTAGCAACAAACAATCCTATTTTCGGATTCAACAACAACAACAAACAAAGTATGAAGATTTCTAAATTCAATCATATTGAACTTAAAATCAACTCTAACAACATTACAACAAACAATTCTTATATTAAACTTTAAACAAGATTATGAGAACAATTCAAGCAATAATCATAAATGGTAAACAAGAAATCAAACTATACAAAATTCGGATTCAAGATCATCCAAACAAAGTATGAACATGAATGAATCTATTTTAAGACAACAAACATGACGGATTAAATGATTAAAACAATATATTCCTTTAATACAACTAAATTCTTTAAACAAATAACAAGATCGACGAAGAAACAATTATGAACTTAAACTTGAACTTAACAATATTAACAATTTCTAACAATACATAAACACATGAAACAAATTGAAGAAATAGTTGATTAAATTTCAATTTGAATCTAACAAACATCAAACTAACAAATACTTACTTAAACAATAATACAAACATGAAATAAACATGAAAACAACTAATTAAACTTCTATTTTGAAATCTGAAAATTAATTTTAACAAAGCACATGAACATGAACAAACTAGAAAAATAATTTCAACGATGAACAACGAACAAAACAAGAATTGAATTCTTTAACGATTTTGGATCCGGAAAATATCAAACAAAAATATGGACAAAAATAAAACTCAAAAACAACTAACCGGAGATGAATCAACGACGAACTTTGATTGTAAACAAATCTGTCCGAGAACGAATCTCGCACCAAGATAACTTGACGTCGAAGACGACTACGAACGGACGACCAAAGAAGGTGGTCGTTTGGCATCGTTTAAAACGAAGAATGGCAGCCCGCCACAAGCAGAAGGCAGCAGCAGCAACACTGCTGGAGCAGCAGCACGAAACAGTGGCAGCAGCGGTGTCGGAGAAGATGCAACGGCAGCCATGGGAGCTCGAGTTCGAGCTCGATGAAGCTCGTCCATGGCTGGACGCGGCGGGCAGCAGTTGTGGTGGTTTGTTTGGACGACACAGCAGCAACATGAAGGATGAAAAACGCAGCAGCAGCAGTGTTGGAGAAGAAGAAAACGCAACAGCAGGAGGAGAAGCAACTACGGGCAACAATGGTGGCGTAGAAGTTGCTCGACGAACTTGAAAAACGCAGCCATGGCAGCGAGGGGATGTCGTGGGGGTGAGAGTGGTTGTGTTGTGTGTGTGTTGACGTGAGGGGGCAGGGGTGTGAGGGGGGAAGGTCTGCCATGGGAGGAAGGGATGTGAGCTTGAGGAAGAAGAAGAAGATAGGAGAGGGGGGGCGGATGGTTTAGATTTTTAGGGTTTTCTTCTCTTATTTTTTTTTGTTTTGTTTTTGTTTTGTAAAAATGAAAGACAAATGGGGTTTGAGTCTTTTGGGTTATGGACTGGGTCGACCCAGTTCGAAATGGACTGGGTCGTAGGGAAGATTGGGCCAATTTTTGGGCCTGTGGCTTGAAATTGAAGAAGAGGCCTAATTCCGACTTTCTTTATATTTTTGCTTTCTTTTCTTCTTTTATTTCTCTAAAACTAAATTATAAAAATACTTAAACTATTATTAAGAATTAAATTAAGTTATAAAAGCGCAAATTAACTCCCAATAACAATTAACGCACAATTAAGTATTAATTAAGCATAAAATTGTATATTTGGACATTAAATGCTAAAAATGCAAACGATGCTTATTTTTGTAATTTTTTAATTTTTGTAAAACAAATTTAATTACTAACAACTATAGAATTAAATCCTACATGCAAAATGCGACATATTTTTGTATTTTTTATTAATTTATCAAATAAACACGCACAGACAAATACAAATAATTATTCAAAATATCACAAAATATCACAAAATTGCACACCAAAGAAAAATCATTTTATTTTTGGATTTTTTGGGAGTAATTCTCATATAGGGCAAAAATCACGTGCTTACAACCAGTCAACTTGAAGGACAAACTACACTGGATATTAGTTGTTGTCTCATTCAAGGAGAGATGTATTAAAGTGTATGACTCGTACAGATCTGCAGGTCATGATGTCTATGTAGCTTCTGCGATAGATAAGCTAGCTAAGCTTTTACCTCTGTATCTATCAATCAGTGGCTTTTACAGAGATAGTCAAGGTATAGATTGGTCTACTTACTCAGCATACACTGACAAGTCACGTACTGATCCCTTTGAAGTTGTTTTCATATCAAATCTGCCTCAAAGAAAGCTGGGAGCATGTATGTATTCAATCATCATTCTTGTATCATTTTAAAAATCTAATTGTATGAATTATTTTTAATTGTTTCAATCAACATTTTTCAGGGATTGCGGGGTGCATGTCGCGGCATACGCAGAGTTTCTGAGCACTCTTGGTGAGATTACACAAACAACATTTGATTCCAATCTACTCCGTCAAAGATATGGTGCTCTCCTCTAGTACTATGCTATGCGGAAGATAGACGTTGATGCCATAAGCGAGAATGAAGCACCCTCAAAGATTGCTAGGCAAATCACGGAGTCAGATTCAAAGTTGCAGATAGTGTTAGAGTAGATTTAGGTGAATGTTGTTTTTAGGTGAATACAGTTTTTTGAATAGTTTTTTGGTGAAGATAGTATTCAGTTAGAAAAAATCATGTTTTAATCACTTTATCAACAGTGTTTGTGTATGACAATTGCAACTTTTCAATCTATGTTTCATTATTTTGTTCATAAGTATTCATGCTTAATCTTCAGCTTATATTCATATGTATCTTACAGGATATAACTATATATTAATATTTAGTCACTTGGCTTGAACAGGTTAATATCAAAGTCAGAAACTGTATATATACTGAACATGTTATATGTATTTATTGAAATTATTATATTATAGCTGAGTATATAGATGTATTCCGATATATTCTAACTAGTTTTGTATATTTAACTCAGACACTGTCTATGATTGTATGTCTAAGTATATGTGGACAAGGTTGTATTCGATTGTATTCAACACAATACTGCAACTAAATGTATACAGAATCTAATCATGTTATATGTATTTATTGAATTTGTTATATTATAGCCGAGTATATAGTTGTATTCCGATGTATTTTGACTAGTTATATATATAACTCAGACACTATTTATAATAAATTGTCAAAGTATATATGGACAAGGTTGTATTCGAATGTATCCAATAGAGTACTGCAACTAAATGTATCCAGAATATATTCACGAAAGGTATTTCAGAATTTATTATTTGACAATGTCATCATAAGTATTGACAAATCATTGGAGCACTAATACATGTCAGAGCGTTAACTAAATCCTACGTGGAGCATTTCTACACGTTCGCTTGTTATGTCCTCCCTGCCTACATATGCTACATGAATGTTGATTTTTCAGCTGCACCAATTCACTTAAAGGTTTATCGCGCTTCTTCTTTGGCCTTCCAGGAGGTTTTTTCCATTTGGGTGGTAATACAACCTCCTCTGCAACATGTGCCGGTATATTCCAGTCATTTCTGTCCGGTAACGTGCACACAGACACATCATATGTCATTACAACAGAATTTGGTTTGTAATAGTTAGAGCAATATTCTTCTGGCATTAGAAACTTGCTCTTCAATACAACCCAAGCATGTGGGCATGGTAATTCATCAACTTGGAACCTCCCACAAACACATTTTGTCTCTAACAGGCAGACGGTGTAATGCCTCCCTCCATCGTTAATCGTATGTAAGTATTCAGTTGATGGTACCACCTACATTTAAACATAGACCTATAAGTTTTGAGCACATATAACTGAATTACCATATGTATAATGTTGAATTACTCAGTTACATACAACTGAAATGTTTGATTACAGAAGAATACATCATATAATTAGACCGGCAGACTATAAACTATAATTACGTCTTAGCTTATGAATACAATGACATACATCAAAAATTTGTTGTACTTTAGGCAACTGAAGTGTAACAAAAATATTATAAGGCTACGACATGACAATACATCTATATAAAAAATTCTGTATAATATAGATTTATCAGTTGTATTCTGATGTATTCGAATAGTTGTATTTATAAGGATTTTCAAAGTTCCCATCAGTGTTTTATTCTAATTGCAATGTCTTTATTTGTTGTATGCGTATGTATTATATTAGGACATATATTTCTATCAATGATATCTTACTCAAGTTGATTTTTGCAGCATGTATTTAGTTGTATTCGTATGTATTCATGTCAGATCTTCGATAAAATATGTGTTGTATGCAGTTGAATTTAGTTGTATTCATATATATTCATGTCGGTTGTATTATGAAAAATGTGTTGTATTCAGTTGTATTCATGTCAGTTATTTCAGAAAACAATTAAGCTATATAATACAATGACATTAAAATAAAACTTACAGTCATGCGTGTAAACATTACCTCATTCAAAGTCAGCATCACCTGGTAATTTTTTCCAAGCGTTGTGTATGTCTGTGTAGCTTATTTGCGGTTATTACAATTCCAACATTCAAACATCTTCCTAACTTCTTCGAGGAAGTCGTATATTGACAATTCCCTTGCTGACACTAGTGCAACATTGATTGACTCAGCAATATTTGACATCATTGTTCATCCCCTGTTAACAGGTGCATACAACCTAGCTCACTTTTCGTATCCAGCTAACTCCAAGTATTCTTTCACCCTAATATCTACCTTCTCCACCTTCTCCATCAGACTGTCAAATTCAGCTTGTGTGTATGCTTTTGCCATCGAGAAGTATATCTCGCTCAACTTGGCATGGCTCTTTTTGTATTTTTTATATACGTTATTCCATAAATGTCATATACAAGCAAAATGCGGTACATCTGGATACACTCTCGATACAGATTTAATGATACTCTCATTTCTATCTGAAACGATGCACATGTTTTCCCTGTCACTGTATGCTATCTTGAATTGCTCAAAGAACCACGTCCAAGCAGCATTGTTCTCTAAATCAATAACACCATATGCTAGTGGCAATATATGACCTGTAAAGACAGTTGAATACATATTTTTAAAACATGTCCTATCAACCCTGAATTGAAACCTTTGAGATATAACATAATTCTCCATCACCTCTTTCAATGTAGCCTTACCCTTATATACTTGTCCAACAATAACCTCCCTTTGATTAGTTTATGAAATTATCAAATCCTTGTTCAGTAAAAACATCTCAATTGCTTCTCCTGAATTGACAAGATCTAGAGCAACATATCTTTGGAGTGATTCGTCTATTTGCACAATATCTCCTTCACTTAAACTGCCACAGGATACGAGTTCTTTTTCAATCGTTGTTATGTACAAAGGATACATCCCGAATTCTCTGTTCTCTTTTTTCAACTCTACATACACCATATAACCCATGTCATTGTGTATTTCCATTGGCGTGCTATTCCCTTCTACTTTGTATTGAATTTTAATGGACATTGTGCTCAAATCTATGCCCAGTTGATTAGAAATTGAAGCAACCAAATCATTATACGACGCATACTCCTTGTCACACCTCCGTTTTGCGCGCCCACCCCGAAGGGTTAAATGCGCGAGGGGAGTTTTTCCAATTTAAGTGACAATATTCGAAATGAGATTATTTTTTTAATTCAGAGTCGCCACTTGGGAAAGGTTTGGCTTTTGGTATCCCAAGTCACCGGTTTATCTTGAATCCCAAATCGAGGAAATTTTCGACTTTTCCAAATGAAGTCTGCGAACCAGAAATTCTAAGTAAGGAATTCTGTTGACCCGAGGGAAGGTGTTAGGCACCCTCGAATCCCGTGGTTCTAGCACGGTCGCTTAAATTGTTATAATGGCTAAATATCTGATTTAAATACATATTGTGACTTATGTGCTTTTATTAAGTTTAAACCGCTTTTATTATTATCATTTATTTTTATAGAATTGCAACGTCGTGAAAATGCATCTCGAACCACGTCACAATCAATGCACCCGTGGTCGTCGACACATTTTGACTCCGTTGAGATTTGGATTTGGGTCACATCAATGTGCACCCGTGTTTAAGAAGGTTTACTTAAAACGTGCCCAAAAAGTCTAAACGCGTTATTATTTTGAGGAAGGCCATGAAATTCACTAAAACGGCCTGTCCTGAATTCTAAATATTTATTATGGTTAATTATTGAGGGCCCCGCAATTTACATTTTTATTTGGCGAGGCTCGTCTCATTATTTTAGAAGGAACATCCTAAAGCGACTACATTTCTAATGTGTTTGTCTCTAAAAATAGAAGAAAAGATGCATGCTAATTCAATTATATGCTTTGGCCGAATCCAGATTTTAGTTAATCGTCTGATTAATTATTTACAGAGTGAAGAAACGGTGTACCTTATGAAACATGCTTTTAACTTGATAGAAGAATTATATACAAGATTGATGAAATGCTACGACTGCTGCAAGAGCTCCCTAACTCTAACTTATTTAGACAAGATTAATTAAAACTACTTATTAGAAAATGCGACTAATGATATTTGAAACTCATCCTATAAACTGCCTAATGGAACTGAAACTCAAGAATCTGAAACTGTATTATCTTTAGCTAGATTTAAAGCAGTCATTTGCCCTTACATATTCAAAGCATGCTGAAAGAGCGAGTTTAAGTTAACAATCGTATTAAATAGCTGCACATTTCATGAATTGTATTTACATCTTGTATACTACTAAACGAATAAAATGTCGCAGTTTCAGATTGGCATAGACTTTAATTAAGTACAACCTTACTAATGTATCTCTATTAGGCTAACGGACTAGAAACTTACATATCTTAACAACATTTATATAAAAAATTCGTAAACAATGCAACAGATGATTATAACATCCTTCAGATCTTTCGATTCAACTTTCATTGCAACATCAGACAGATTCGAAATGTGTACCTGAGGAAATGCTTACAATGAAGAAAGTAGGGGAGTCAGTTGAGCAACAGTACAAGCGGAACAGCAGTAACAGATGAACAACAGCAGGACAAATTCCCAGTGCAAAAATGCAATTTAGAGCCAATGAAAGATGGCAGAATGTAGCAAATTCCCAGCAATATGGAATCAGAATTTAACCAGAATGGATCCAGAACTGAACTGATACTTCACACAACTAGTAATCTCAAACAAGACTCAGGATAAATCAATATAGAACAGGCAAATCCAGACTAGTTGAGAATCAAGACAAAGATGAAAAAATGCAGTTCCTTTTTTTCTGTGTTAGGCCTCTCTTTATCTATTTCTGTCCGTGTGTTTTCAGACAACTCCCTTTTCCTGTTTTCTTATCAATGCCCCTTATCAGTGTATTCCCCTCCCTTTATTATCAATGTCTATTCAATGTCTATCCCCCTCTATGAGATGTCCTCTCCTTTTATTCAGCCTCAAATCATCCCTTTAAAACAGCCTGTTTAGACCATTCGAACACTCTCCCATGTGCTGCCCCTTTTCAGTTCCACTTAGCTACTTAAGTATTAGAAAAATCCCCATCATATTCTCTTGGCAGGCTTACCTTTAGTGATGTTTATTATTTCTGAAACTAAAGTAGGGTATGGGCAGTAGAATATATCTGACAGCATATGTTGTCACACCATTTTTAAATCAAAAGCCCTTTATGCAGGGACCAGGCTGTGCACAAATGCACCTGTGGTGCACAAATGCACATGTTGTGCACAAGTGCACATGCCCTCAAATTCAGAACTGTGACTGAACAGAACATTGATTTTTTACATTTCTGATTACCAATTATAAACACTAAACTCAGTTCCTAAGTGATTCAAGCCATGCTTATCAAAAGTAAATCGATTTGTTATTGTGCAGGTAGCTGAAACTAATTGACGACACATGTCGACTCGACTATATTAGTTATAATACATACAATCGACACCAAAATCAGACATTTAAGAGTATAGGATACATGATTCGAATTGTACTGACTAAACAAAACTGTACTCGAGGAATCAGTTAATCAGTACGAATTTGGAATTCAACTAATTGCACAACAAATACATATATACACACCATCAGAACAAGTAGAAGAAGACACTCAATCAAACAACAAAGGTTCAGGCAAAGTGGACAGGGCACAGTTGATAAAATTCAAAGACACAAAATCAAAACATGAACAGACCTTTACCATAATCAGATGGACCGAAACAAATAAAGAAAAGAAAGAACTCACCTTAAACCTTGAAAAATCAAAACCTTTCTTGGATTCGAACAGACCTTTCTTAAGGCTGAACGGACTTTAATCGAAGTGTTTCTCAGATGAGAAACACTTTGATTAAGGTCCATTAGACCTTAATCTCTTCGGTTTGAACAAGACACGGACCAGTGACGAGGAACCCTAAGGTTCAAAAACTAGATCCGGGATTCATGCTTCCCTGGTCAGATTCGGACCAAACCAAGTATGGTTTGGTCACGAGGGGGTCTGGGGAGTGTCTGGTGTGAAGCTGGGGTTAAACGGTATAGATCGAGTTTTGACTCGAATCTTCAAATGAAGATTCGAGAAGGTGGGATGGTATTCGAACTACGTGGTTAACAGATCCGTGTTCCGGATGGCAAGGGGGTTCTATGGTGTTAAGGGCGAGGTCACCGGCGTTCATGCCGCCGGGTTTCTGGTGAAGGGAGATGGGGGCGGCTAGGGTTTGAGGGGAAGGGTCTGTGGAGACGAAGGCTGGGGTATTGGATAGGGGGCAGGGTATGTTAAGGGGCTTATATATGGAATGGGTGGGTTGATCTCGGCCGTTGGATGAGACAAGATGGAAGGCCCAGATCTTTCATCTGATGGGGAAACGGTGTCGTTTCATCCAAAAGGGGTTTGGGTCGGTCTGAGTGGAAACGGGTCGGGTTTCTCAGTGGGTTATGGGGAATTGATCTTGGCCGTTGATCAATTTGAGATCAACGGCCCAGATCGGACTGCAGTAAAACGGTGTCGTTTGGAATGCCCCCTGAGGCCAGCTGGTCTGGACCGGGTTTACATGGGGTTTGGGCTGAGTTTGTTTGGGCTTGTTTGTTTTAAAATCGGACTGGCCCAAGTCCGAAACTCCTTCTTTTTTTTTTTCTTTTTAATTCCTTAAAATAATTTGCCAAATAATACCATGTAAACATTGGACAACAATTATCACACAATTAACATTTAATTATACTAAACACTTAATGACAAAATACAATGAAGGACGCACATATTTTATTTTTCTTTTAATAAACAGATTACGGTCCACACGACATATAGACATATTTTTTTAATATATTTTTTTGAATAAAACAACCACGGGCAAAATCACAAATAACTAGCAAAAAAAATGCCACGTAAAAATCCAGCAAATGTACAGCAAGACCAATTGCTATTATTTTGTTTCTTTTGGAGTGATTGTCGCGTAAAACAAAAATCATGTGCTCACACTCCTTTATTAGTATTCCTTCAATTAAAAAATCGACGTAATTACCCTCATCGTTCCACTTGCCAGAATGACGCAACAACACTGTTAAACTTGCCATATGTATAATGGAACTATACCGTATTTTGCATACAATTGTATCAATCGTAATTTTCCGTGGTTGAATTGATAACTGCGAACAGAGAAAAGGGAGAAGTGAATGGAAGAACTGCGAACAGATGTTGCTCTTGTTTTCGCTAATTTTTTTTTGTTGAATCTTGAATGGAAGAATACAAATTAATGGGTAATAGTTTTTGTTCGTTGAGTTAAATTAGGAGATATCAGGTGATTTGATTTCCTTTCCGTTTTTAACTAGTTCAACCTTCCAGGTTTTACGCAAATACGTTACTGTATTTACGATAGGGCCGCGTGAATACAGTCAAATACATATCAACCTTAGCTGGAATTCCCTTTTTAACGCCTATTTTTGTTATTGTATTAATGAATACAATAGTTTAAATACATCAAATACATTATATAACCACATAAAAGGTATTTATAACACGTAATATAACAAAAGGTATCTATAAATGGCTAATTAGACCTAAAAATAGTGCTTTATGAACAATTCTCTTTAAGGAATAGGATTTTGGACCCATAAATAACCATTCAAGTTCCATTTATTTTCAGTCATACCCTTCCTGCTTCTCTCTGGTTTATATATTTGGCATTTGCCTCTTTAAAAATCACCATTTTAAACAGTTTCATCTGATAACACTAAATTTCCCCATTCCTTGTACAACTTCTAGGTTTGTTAAAAAGCCCTTTACTCCATTTCAGTATTAGGTTCACAAACCTAAATAATTTTCAGGTATTTCGGTTTTACTTCATTACATATTCCGTATTATAAACTACATTTTCAAGAAGTTTTTATTTCCTTCTACTGCATGTTTTTATTTTCTATTAGTACATTCTATTGCATGTTTTACTGAAGTTTTAATCATGAATTTTCCTGACTAATCCTGATACGTTATGTTGATGTCATTTAAATGAACATCAGACGATAACAAGTTCAGAAGTGATAAAAGAGGATAATACTTCAAAGTACTGAAAGTAACAATATAACCTGTATTTAGCAGCTAAGATCATGTAGAAACCTTTTCTGCAATTTCAACTATAAGTAATTTGTTTATACAGTGAATAGTCAGCTCCAAGTCATTATGACACTGAAGTTCAACGGAAGGCATGGTCGTAGTCGTGGAAATGGAAATTTTTGTATATAAAGTGAGATAACCACCTCGAGGCCACGAAGCATAGTAATGCAACGGAGACCAAAGAATACCTCGTGACCATAGACAACGTACCCTGCTTGGCTGCAGCAACAACTCCGATCATACCAATTGAGGCGATCTGCAGTATAATTTCAAGGGCATTGAGACCTTTATATGCGAAATTGCAACTTGTGCAATTCACCGTATGAGTCCAGTACCTGAATGTAAGCATAAACATATTATCTTTACTGCTAGCTAATTCAACGTCTTCGTCTCAAAAAGGTGATCTCAAAAAGGTTCTTGAAAGTCTATGTGAACAATGTAGTAAAAGCATTCCTAAGATAGTTTTATAGGACTAAAACTCGTGTAAAACTAAAATCAAGAATCTACGTTAGAAATGTGGGAACGAACCTGTCCAGCAGCTGCTCCCTTGGAGGAGTTGGTGGGAGGTCTCCGTTGTACTTTGCGCGCCAATCAACTTGGCCACCTGCATATTTGTTTAGCCACCTTCTGAAAGCAACAACAATGGCATCTGCCTTGGTTGGCATATAACAAGCTTTATGCCAATTATAGGGACCAATTTCCTTTAGCTTGTGCTCCTTCATAACAGAAAAAAAATTGAATGAGAAAGGAAGAATCGACATATTGTACAAGGCAATGTTTCATCTAAAAGCACCAGAAATTCACCTTGATCTAACTTACACATCGAACACCTAGGCTAATTTGTCATACATGCCCATAATAACCAACTCAGAGACTCACCTCACTCAATTGGTCAGTTCTACTTCAAATATAAAGCCAAAGAATTAAAGCATCTTGTGAATAGTAGTTGAACAGTTTCTTTTATCCCAAATCCTTGATTGTCATCTCCGAGACTTTAAGTCACGTTCACCTTGTCTGGACATGCTCGGTCTCGTCCCTTCTAATTTCTCATCAAAAGAGCGCAGCCTATGCTAATTCAAGGATAAGTCGGCTATCAAGGAACCCCCTCCGAACAGATACTATTTACATTTGAATCAGGAAGAAGAATAGCAGATATATATAATATAACAGATAACCTTGTAGATGCACCTCCAATCTTCATGGAGAACTTGTCTTTGCTCCTACCTTTAAGTACTTAATGTACTGATTTTTTTTTCCTTCTACTTCTTTTTCGTGTTAAATAATTTAATTGTAATAGTTCACCTATCTAATCTCCCATCAATTAGTTTGTCTCAATTCTTTATCCCATGACCTACACTAAAAACATGCAATATACAACAACAACAAGAACGACCCAGTAAAATCCCACAAAGTGGGGTCTGGGGAGGGTAGTGTGTACACAGACCTTATGAACATGCAATATATGAACATATTTTTTGATAACAAATAGTCCACTGTGAACAAGTCTTTAACAATTGATTTCTCTAATATCCGGACACTGGTATCAACATAGTATGCATCTTTACGGTTCCAGCATGGGTAAATCATTCAGTCCTAATTCCTAATCTGAAATTACATTCAATCTGCCTCAGACAGAGGCTAAAAGTCACAAATACTGAAAACAGTACAGGTGGATTCCAGTATTAGTTTTGGTCTGAAAACCAACCAACATTAGAATATAAGCACTTAGATATTCACAAATCCATATAAATACTATAATTCCTTTAGTCATTACTCCTAATATGATGAAGCTAGAACTCCTAATAAGGTATCAACTTTCAAAGGAAGAATTAAGATTTAACAAGAAGTCAAGAACACAACAGAAACCGAAAAAATAAAATAAAGAAAGCGGATTACCTCCACATGAAGAAGATATAAATCTGAATCCAAAATTAGGTTTTGCCCCAGGTGAAATATCCAACGTGGAATTATTCGATCTGCCCAAGTAGCAAAGTTTCTTGGAGATGCAAAAATAATTCTGCTATGACCTGGACTAACTGGAATACAGATGAAAACTAATAATGCTTTTTTCTGCTTCTCAGTTGAAGGTTTTTCCTGCATGGAATATATATATTTAAAGCGGCTGCAAAGAGTACCAAATAAATGCTGAAAAAGACTTAGCATATGAAGCACAAGCACCATAAAATCAAATTACCTGTACAGCTCCAGATGATACAGCAGACGTTTTACCCTGATTTCCTCCGAAAGCAAAAAGACTATAATACACACAAGGTGCAATGAATGTGTTCCGTCCAGGTCCTTGGTTTGCAGTAATACTATTTACATCCAGTTTCGTGACAGTTATATCGAGTGGTCTTCCTCCTTCCCTATCAGCCTTCACAGTGCAAGAACTATGCTGTTAGTCGGGTGAAGTTACTACACATGCAAATAAAAGAATATAGAATAAAATATGAAAGGAATTGTATAAGCTTCTTATCTTTTGGGAGGTTGTGGAACATTCATTATGCCATAATGTGAATATTGGACATGAGCTGGGTCCATAAGGTTTTCAATCAGAAGCTCATACCTGAAATTTATCAGATTCGTTACAGATTATAACTAAAATAGGAAAGTAAGCGAGTTTTACAACATTATTGACCTATGTTTTGACATCAATTCAGAGGAAGCAGGCTTGTTTTCCTTCATTACACGCCTTTCAGATTCTAAAGGTGTCAACCCTTTCCCCCTCCAAGAAAAAAAGAAAAAAAAACAACCAGCTTTTTCTATTACAAAAAATTGCACGAGTTTCTTCACAAAGATAGTGGGATGTCTGTGTCTGCTTACCCATATGATATATCTCTGACCATGAAAGATTTCGAAAACGAGCTGTCGTCCAGTTCAGGGATGTAAGGAGGCCTTTTCTTCAGATATATGCCCTTGTATAGAGGATCAGAATTTGGCCAAAACCAAAGAATATCATTTTGCACACAACTTGGATAAACAGTTGCACAAGCTCTTTTGGACGTGTGAACCTGCGCAGCTAATACAAAAATGTCATTCCCAACTACCTTGAGAAAAGCTAATGCGAAACTGTTGTCAAATACAAGGGCTTAGCTATAACCAATTCCAAGAAGTACATAACACAAACTTCACGTGTTTAGAAAATGAAGATTTACATTCCCAAGGAAAGAGGTGAAAAAACTTAAGAGAGCTCTCGACATCTTTCATCAGACAATAAAATAAAAGAAAGTCTGTACCAGTTCTTACGGACTCCCGATCACCATCATAAAGGACCAAGGCCACACGGGTGAAGGTGGTAAATTATCCGTTCACTTTTAATCTGTGAACCCAATTGCTTATTCTTCAAATAGATGTCACGGTAAATGATGCATAAAATGTAGGATCTCAAAATGCAAAATACTTGGTTCTTTACCAATAAGTTTCCTACAAGAAATTCAGAATAGCAGACAGAGAAAAAGCAAATGGTTGAACTATACCTTGAGCTACGAGGACAATAGTGTATTATGTGTTCTACTATTAGAATTGGCATTAATATCTGAGCATACTGATTCAACTATTTCATCCATAATTCTCTCTAGTTATTTGTTTTTATTTTTAACAAAATGGAGTCTCCGGCAAACATCTTCCAGTCAACAAATCAGTCTGTCATTATAGTTCTTGAACCAATGGGCAGAAGAACTGCCAATAAATTACGTCTCAATCCCAAAATAATTGTGGTCAGCTATATGAGTCCTCATATTCATTCCACTCCATTTAGGTCCGCTTCATTCCTATACTAAATCATTTCTCTTTTGCTGCATATTGGGGATCACTACATGTTGCGGCCAAACGCACGCGCAAGTATACGCGGTCGTCAAGTAATAAAGTGACTAAAAGTCGGATATCGAACCCACAAGGACTTGTGATTAACTATCTACTAAATTAGACTATCCTAATTATCTAAACAAGAATTAAACCTAGAAATACTTGATTCTAAACTAATCAAAATAAAGGAAAATAAATGGTAAACTCTGAACAAGGGAAAAACAGATTTTTATGATATCAATGTAATACATACTTTAAGCCGATTATCACTACAAAACTAGAAGTTCAGTGAATTTCACACTTATCCCTACACACGCATACAAGGGGATTGAAGAACTATAAACAAGAAAAAAGCAAGCCCACCATCTCAAATTAGTCGTCATTGGCATAATCATGAGAACTAATTTCTTGCACATTCTCTCAAGTCTTTTGAAATGGAGTTAGCAAGTGCAACATCAATTAGTTTTGAGGTAACAGAATACTAATTCTATATGCAGAATCCTATCTAGGGTCAAACTGAATGTGGTTTTTTTCCTTCAGAAAATTCCGGAATGAAAAGATCATTCTAGTAGTCGATCTCCTGAAAGTCACAAGAACCTTAATCCTTAATATTCTGTAGACAATCAATATTATCTTTCCTTCTTACGAGGAGCCTTGGCAGAACTAGAATAGCCAACAACTCAATTCTTCCACATATGTGCATAAGGCATATCAGAATATGCACCTTAGTGTTCTTCCCTTCTTCATGAATAACCTTTTAATAGATGCTCACAGCTTTTCCAAATAAACAGCTATTTTCGCAATGTTTGCCACTTCCTATAAAGCTGGACTTTCCTGATTGAATCAAGATTATCAACTGCTTTTGAGAAGCCAAAAGTATTCTTTACATCTCAAATTCCAGCTTCTTAAACAGAACACTCAAAATTGATCACCAAACAATTTGTCAAGAACGAGAATTCACTTTCAAATTCTTGATGATACGGCTCGTCCCTCTATGTGAAGCTAGTTTACATGTTCTCACACATAAATACCACAATTTGGAAAATGAAATTGACATTTATAGAACTAAAATGTCGACTTCTTGTTATCTGTGAAAAAAGTTGGGTCTACAAGCAACATTAGCATCTCTACTAATCTCCTCACTTTGAGCCCAAGTTAATCAACGCCAAAATTCTTTGTTTTTTGCCAGTACTTTTAAGTGACATGTGATATGATCATTACCACTTAAAGACAGTCTATAAAGAACATAACAAAGAGAATAAACTAGGAAAATGTCCAAATTTGCCCATGTACTATCCGAAATTGCTCAATTTTTCAACTCTATTTCCCCCTTGCGATGCGGCGCTTCCTGGACCTTATATGAACGCGGAATGCTTTGTGCATCGGCTGCCCTTTTATTTCTACCTTTGTTGTTAGTAAATTGCCTTGTATTTGCCGTTGCCATTAAGGCAGATCCGACGTGAAATGCATGACTCCACGTGTCCAAATTCTTAGAGAAAAAAGGTCCAAATTTTGACCCCAAAAACTTTTGACTATAGTTTAAAATTATCCTCAGGTTGGAGCTATGTTAGGGGTCAAGAGCAAAAACAAAATCTTTTCTCCAAAGAGTAGGGTAATATTAGACCAAACGTTTAACGGATGATAAAGTTGCTCAATTTACGACATTACATGGCAAATTTGCCCATTTTCCCACTAAACAAATTGGTTTTGAGGGGGGGGGGGGGGGGAGGAACTATCAGAACAAGCACACAAAACAAGAGATAAAAGGATAACTCTGTTAGTTAAAGGCACTAGTGGTTTCTTGGATTAATTACCGGAGGGCCATCCCTAGGAGCTTGAGGAATGAACTTGCAATCACCAGAACCACCAAAACACCAACCATGATACACACACTGCAATCTCCCCCACTGATCAATCCTTCCTTCAGAAAGTGGAGCATATCTATGTGGACAAGCATCATCCATCACTTTCCATTCTTTCTCATTTCTATCCCACCAAACCACCACATCTATTCCCATCACTTTTTTCCCATGTGGCCTCCTCTTATCAAGATCACAAATTGGCATTATTGGATACCACTCAGCATACCAATCAAATTTCTCTTCTTGGTTTTCATTTTCAGTTTCTTCATCAAATGGGGTTCTTGATTCAGTTGAGATACTTTGAGAAACAGCAGTGAAAAGCTTGAATTTTGTATTTTGGCTCTGAATTGAGGGAAAACATGAAATGGGGTTTTCATTATTTGGATGAATATTCAAGTTTGGTTTGTCATATATGGTTTTGGGAAATGATCTAGTTGAGTAGTTCAAGTTGAGTACTTGAAATGGTGTAAATGAAGAAGCTTTGAAAGCTTGCATGGCTGATTCTTGAAATTGTTTAATTAAATTAAAACTCAGTCTGTTATTGCAAATGCAGAACAAATTAAAGTGGTGACTGACAGAAGTAGAAATGTACTTTGTGGCTTTCAACAAAACAACACATTCATGTTGTTTGTTATACTCATACTAGATAAGTGTGTCATCTTCTCAAATTAATCTATGGCCAGAAGTTTTAACTGAAAAAACAAAAAACAAAACATGCAAAAAGAATGGATCACACACTTGTCCTCGCTAGGCCACGCCGGCAAGCTCCATAAGGAAAAAAAAACAATGACAATAACCAAGAATTCTAACTTAATAATAAATCCTAGTAAAATCAAATTATTGTAGCATGCACAATAATTTTTAATAATCTTTTTAAATGTTCCACTATAATAACAACTTCAAACGTTTCCATGAAGTAACTAAACGTGTAAAGAGAAAATATGAGAATAAGAAACTTTTTTTTCAGTTGAATGCAAGACTAAGGATGAATTGCACAAGTAGTCGTTTTCAAGACCTATTTAAATAATCTCCACAGCTGAATTTTGAGGTTTTGACACAGTTAACCATAAAAATAAAATTATTTATTCTTGTCTATTCATTTATTTTTCTATCCATAAACTAATTACATTTTCTACTTATGGTAGTTTTTGTGGGAAATTTTTTCTTTATTCTCCAATTCTTTTTTATTTCTATGCATTTTTTTTTATTTTTTCTTTTCTCCTTTTCTTGTTTCTCGTTTTCTTCTTATTTTTTTCTTTTTTCCTTTTCTAATTTCATTTAACTTCTTTTTTTATATTCTTTTTCTTTTAATAATCTAATTTCATTTACTGTTTTCAGTAAAAAAATTTATACTATTACTAAAGAAAAATCAAATTGTGTATCAATTAAATGTAGCTAATACAATCAAAAAATAACTAACATATGATACTATTATAGTATATAGCTATACCAACAGGGTATATAATTGTACGCAAAGAGGTAAAAAAAATTTAATTCAATTATTAAACTGAAATAATATCAGTTGTCAATAAAAATTTCAAAAAATTCTAAAAGGATCTAATTGTAATAGTATACCGTTACATTATATAGCATACTAAATTTTTTTTTATTTTTTTTGCATTTTCAATTTGTCCCTCACGCTGGATAAAATTTTAAAGCAAATTAAAAGGGAAAAGGAAAATGAATTTACGTGTAATAAGTATACTATTATAGTATATTGTATACTATTACATCATATTGTCACAGTATTGTAAGCACGTGATTTTTGCCCTACATGAGAATTACTCCCAAAAAATTCAAAAATCAAATGATTTTCCTTGGTGTGCAATTTTGTGAGATTTTGTGATATTTTTGGATAATTATTTGTATTTGTCTGTGTTTGCTTATTTGTTAAATTAATAAAAAAATACAAAAATATGTCGCATTTTACATGTAGGATTTAATTCTACAATTGTTAGTAATTAAATTAGTTTTACAAAAAATTAAAAATTACAAAAATAGGCATCTTTTGCATTTTTAGCATTTAATGTCCAAATGAACAATTTTGTGCTTAATTATTACTTAATTGTGCGTTAATTGTTATTGGGAGTTAATTTGCGCTTTTATAACTTAATTTAGTTCTTAATAATAATTTAAGTATTTTTATAATTTAGTTTTAGAAAATAAAAGAAGAAAAGATAATAAAAATACTCCGAAAAATCGGGTTGGGCCAATTCTTCAAATTTTAACCCCAGGCCCAAACAATTGTCCAATCTTCCCCATGACCCAGTCCACTTCAGACCGGGTCGACCCGGTCCGCCCCATTAACCCATTAACCCAACACTCCTTCTTCATTTTTGTCCAACACAAAACAAAACACAAACCAAAAAAAACCCTAAAAACTAAGAAAACACCTGCCTCCCCCACCTTTGGCTTCTTCTCCATCTCCATTTTACATAGCCATGGCTGCCCTCAAACCCCACCTCCCATGGCTGTGCATGGCTTCTTCTTCGTTCACCCAGACCACCCTCATCACCCCCCACGACCTAGCTGCCCAGCTTCCCGTCCAAACACCACCAAACGACACAGCCCCTTCGCACGACCAAACGACCATTATCATTGCTGCCAATGTTGCATCGCCTGCTTCTTTAGCCCGTGTTGCTGCTAGTTCTTCTTCATTCCAGTTGCTTCGACTGCATCTGCTGCCTCAACGACGTCCAACCATCTCCTTGAGTCTAAACCAAACCTGCTACTGCTGTCACTGCCCTCGTCGTCCAGCCCGTTCCGCCATGGACGTCGTCGTCCGAGCTGCTGCTTCATCTTCCTCCTTGACGAACAGCTGCTCGACGTCCCGTTCGAGCCAAACAAACCCATCAAGCTGCTACTTCTGTTTCAACCTCGCCGTCTGAGCTGCTGCTGCCTCACTTCGTCTTCTTCAGCTCGAACAACCATGGCCAGTCTTCATCGCGGCTTCTTCTGCCTTCATTTTTCTTCGCAAACGAACCCCCAGCTGCTTCCGTTTCATCACTTCTGCCGCGTCAGCTGTTGCTGTTGCTTCGGCGTCAACTTCTTAGGTTCGTGTTCGTCGTCGTTTGGTTGAGCTTTGGTCGAGACTCGTCGAAACAGTCCGTACATATTTCGTTTCGATCCGGTTAGTAGTTTTTGAGTTTTATTTTGTCCGTATTTCGTTTGGATATTTTTCGAATCTAAAATCGGCGAATGTTTGTTTTGTTCATGTCTATGGTTAGATATTTGATTTTTTGTTTTGTTCATGTTCATATGTTTTGTTAAATTAATTTTCAGATTTCAAAATGGAAGTTTAATTAGTTGTTTTTCATGTTTATTTCATGTTTGTATTATTGTTTAGGTAAATGTTTGTTAGTTTAATGTTTGTTAGATTCAAATTGAAATTTAATTAATTATTTCTTCAATTTGTTTCATGTGTTATGTATTTTCCAGAAATTATTAATGTTATTTGAATCATATGAATCCGTCATGTTTGTTGTTTAAAAAATAGATTTAGTTCGTGTTCATCTTTGTTTGAAGTTCATGTTTAATCCAGTGATTTAATGTGAGTTTATGTTTGTTTGTGATTTGTTGATTTAATTTGAATCATGCTTATTGTTGTTTGTATTGTTGTCTCTTTGTTCATCCATTGATGGTCTAAATTAATCAGGATTGGTTCCCGATATGGTTGATTTATTCCCATTAATTTGGAGTTGTGTTGTTCATCGTGTTCATATAATTTGTTGTTGAAGATTGTTGAGAAATTGGTCATCTTGACTATATTTTGGTCAAGTTATGATTAATTGAGTGTTTAGAGCTGATGGGGGTAATTTGGTAAATTGCATTGCATTCGGGGGTAGATTTGTAATTGCAATAAGGTCGGAGGGGTAGTTTGGTAATTGAACATTATTTTGATTCTTTATGTTAAGCATGGGGGACAAATATAATGGGGTGGGGTTTTTGATGTACTTGTTTAATATAATGGGGGACAAGACAAAACATAATGGGGAGGAATCTTGTACTTGTTTAATGTAGGCATGGGGGACATATTGTAATGGGTTGGTAATGTGGTTATTTAATGTAAGAATGGGGGACAAAGTTTAAAATAAATAAAATATTAAGTAGTGGGGACAAAGCATGCATTGGGGGAATATTTTGGGTTAGGGATTCAAGACAAGGTCTTGCTATAAATAAGAGTTATTCTTGACTTGAATGAATTTTTTTAGAGGATTTTGGGGAGAGAGTTTTAATACTTGAGGTTGAACATAAAACAAATTCCTACACTTGAGAGCGGACAACTTGAAACATTTTGAGAGTAAAAGAGAAATGCAATTTGAACTTTCACTCGAATAAATTCCGTTTGCTTTTCTTCGAGTGTTATTCAAAAATCAGAAACTACTGCATCTTGTATCTTTTCTCTCCTCTGCTTTGATTGTGATTGCACTTTGGTATTGATGAGTTTTCAATCTGTTACTGGGTTATTCTACTGGTTGTTACTGGTTTGCGGTGTTGCTGAATCTGCTGTTGCTGTGGTATTATTGCTGCTGACTTCTCCTTCTTTTGTTCTTGTACTGCTGTTTCCAGGTACACATTTGTACAATCTCGGCTTGAAGCAAAAAATAAAATATTAATCAGGCTTTGTTCCTGTTGAATTCCTCCTGTTTAGATTTGTGGTTGAATATAATTTTTCTTTCTTTGTATAAAGATGTAGTTGAATGATTAATGAGTAATGAGGTTGCATATGTATAATTTCTTCATCTAATAATATTAGTTTAAATTAATCGGAGAATAATTAATCTGTTTTTTGATATTATTGTGTATCTATCTCATGTTCTAGCATTAGTAAATAATAGAATGTAGAATTAAAGCAGTTTTCCTTGTACAAACGCGATCGCAATTTTCCGTTCACATTAGTCGTAACTTAATAACTGATAAGTTACGTTTTTCAGCATGTAATTAATTAAGAAATTTTCTTTTGCTTTTAGAGACAAACTTAATAGAAGAAATGTAGTCACTGTAGGTTTATCCTTAAAATAAAATGAGACGAGCCTCGCCAAATAAATCACACATCGCTGGGGCCCTCAATAAATACATAACCATTGACTAGACTTTGGATTTGGCCGTTTAATGAACGTTCACGGCCTCTTCCTAAAATAACAATACGTTAGTCTCTTTAGGACGCGCCTTAATAAATCTTACCTTCTTAAACTCGGGTGCACATTTATGTGACCCAAATCCAAATCTCAACGGAGTCGAAATGTGTTTCTAATCACGGGTACATTGATTGTGACGTGGTTCGAGATTCGTGTCCATGACGTTGCAAATTCCTTTTAAAAATAAGAATGAGATAAGCCTCGCCAAATAAAAATACAAAATTGTGGGGCCCTCAGTAAATATTTGCTTTAAAATTGCTTAGACTTCGGGATGGACCGTTTAGTAAAATTTCACGGCCCTACCCAAAGTAGATGATACGCTAGTCGCTTTAGGCGCGCCTTTAATAATTTAATTTCCTTAAACTTGGGTGCACATTGATGTGACCCAAATTCAAAATCTCAACGGAGTCAAAGTGTGTCGACGACCACGGGTACATTGATTGTAACGCGGTTCGAGATACATTTTCACAACGTTGTAATTCCTTGTAAAAAATAATAATAGTAATTATGAAAGCGGTAAAAAGTTAAAATTTGCACATAAGTTCATATTTGTATAAAATCAGATAATCAAGCTGAATATAACAGTTGAGCGACCGTGCTAGAACCACGGAACTCGGGAATGCCTAACACCTTCTCCCGGGTTAACAGAATTCCTTATCTGGATTTCTGGTACGCAGACTGTAATATGGAGTCATTCTTTTCCTCGATTCGGGATTAAAATTGGTGACTTGGGACACCCTAAATCTCCCAAGTGGCGACTCTGAAATAAATAAATAAATCCTGTTTCGATTGTCCTTAAATTGGAAAAAACTCCCTACGCCCCTCCGGGCCGGAAAAAGGAGGTGTGACAGCTCTGGCGACTCTGCTGGGGAACTAGACCCAGAACCACTGGTTCAGGGTTAGAAATTCGAGCTTAGATAAATTGTTATATTTGGTTTTATCTGATTTTGTTACATGTTTGGGCTCAATGTGCTAAATGATGTATTTTACCGCTTTGATATTACTTGGACTGTATATATAAAATGTGCCGAAACCCCTCTCTTCTCTCTCTTGAGGAGTGCACGCTGGTCGTGACTTCTTTCTGTTAGTGTCATATGCCAAAATAGAACGAGAATTCGGAGGAGTTGCAAAACCGGATGGCCCTTTGGTTACCGGTACATAGCTCCCATCCTCGGCTCGAGTTGTCCGCTCGGGTAAGCCAGGTCTAGAACAAATGTCCAGGTTATGAACTTAGAATAACTCAGCTTCATGCCGGATCCCTAGTAGGAACGCTTATCTGCATCATGTGCATCTGACTTTGGAGGCTCAACGCAGGGGTTGGGTCTGTCTAGGACAAGTGTACCAAAAAATGAAAATGATCATCCTGATGCATCTTACTTGCTACTACTTGCGCATTTATTTGATTCGGACTTATGTGCTGACTGACTTGTGAATATCAGGAATAATATTTTGAAATTGAAAAAAAGAAATAGCAGTTAGGGAATTGATTGTTTATTTTTGAAAAGAAAACAAATGCCCAAATACTGTCAAAACTCTGCCGAAATATTAAGAAAATGAAAAAAAAATGTCTTATTAGTTTGTTTTATTAGAAGCTAAGAAAAGAAAAAAAAGTCGTTGTTCTGTTTTGTTTTTCAAAAAAAATAGAAAAAATATATAGTTTGTCTTGCCATGAAAATGAAAATGAAAAAGGGTCTTATTTTTAAAATGGTTTTTTATTGTTATTATTTATTTGCTTATGAAAATGCAAAAAAATAAAAAATAAAAAAGAGTCTTTCATTATTTGTCGCAAATATATATATATATATATATATATATATCCGAAAAGTTTTTTTTTTATTTCCGAAAGATCTATATATCTTTATTTGTTGCAAAGAATATTTGTCTTGCCAAAAAAATTCAAAGTAAAATTCTAAAAAGATATGTCTTGCAAAAATAATATAAATATCTTTATTTTCCATTGTTGATAAAACAAAAATAATAAAATGTTTTCTTTTAAAAAAAACGAAAATATTTTGATTCTTCTTTCAAAATTGAAAAGAAAATTCAAAATTCAAAAAATATTTTTTAGAAGCATTTCTTTTATTAAAAGTAAAATTCCAAAAATATTTTCTTTTTTCTTTAGAATAAGAAAAAAAACAAATGAAAATTCAGAAAAAAAATATCTTCCTTTTACTTTTGAAATTCTCAAAGTTCAAATCAAAAGAAAAGGAATTTTTACAAGTCTTTCTTTCAAAAAGAAATCAATCAAAAAAAATATATATACTTCCTTTCTTCTTTTGAATCAGTTCTTTCACAAATTCCAATTAAAAAAAATGTTTATTATTGCTTATCTTTTATTGGCCCGAACTACGCGGGTTTGATTCTCACCGGATGTGAGATACGTAGGCAACCCTCATCGGGTCCAACCCCACCGTTTTGCTAAAAAGCCAAAAACAAATAAATAATAATAATAAAAAAAAAATATGTCAAATTTTAATTTTGTCATAAAGAAGTCGGGTGATGCTGATTTGTCAAAAATAGCCGAATGTTCCCGAAAGGGACGCCGGGAGGCTGACTTTGCATAAACAGCCACTTTTTGGGTCATGTGTAACACGGCCTTAAAAATCTTCGTCCCCGAGGCGCTGAAGGGCCGTGTTTGCAACACCAAGTTTTTATTGTAATTTGAAAAAAAAAAACAAAGAGTCAGCGGTCAGGTGAATACCGTTTGGATTTTTAGACAAAATAAGCCGAGCCAGCTTCGGCAGTGTCTTAAACCGTTCTTGCCAAAATAGCCTTAGAGTATCTTACAGTTGTCGAAAGGCTATTTTCATAAAAGAATGGACAAGTTTGTAAAGTGTCATAAAATAATCCTCCCGGCCTCAAAATTCATGTGAAATTTGGAAGGGGCCACATTTGCAAAAATAACCATTTGGTTGCATTTGTCAAACGGGAAAAGGAACTGGCCGTTTGTTTTTGAGTTTGTAAATATTTTTGATTAGAGTATGTGGGTTGTTTGATTTTTAAGCTTGTAGGTCATCTTTAAACCTTTGAAACCCAGTTTGTTTTATTATGAAAACTGATAATTCCAAAAAAAAAAATGTTTCATTGCTGTCACCTTTCATTTTGGTCCGAACTACGCAAGGTCTGATTCATGCGGGGACATGATACGTAGGCAATCCACATAATATTCGACCACCATTAAATAATAATAATAAAAAAAAATAATATACATACATATATATATATAATAAAATACAGGGCAAATAAGAAAATAAAATACGGGGGTTCCCAAAGTACTTTAAGGGGCAAATAAGCAAGTCGGGATGACGCATGTGTTCGAAGCAAAGCATGTTAGAAATGATTAACTGCCTAGGACCATTGCTTCCCCAATGTGCTATTATCAAATCTGTTAAACTCTAACGCTAACAAGTTGGTTGTTTTCCCAAATACCAGACAGTTAGTTGTTAAAGCGTACTGGCAACACACCCGTACTGAACCAGATCCAAAGGACCGGTAACAACGAGCATGACTACTTCAGAAAATAGTACCGAGGAAGAAAGGCCGTTGAGCCAGTTGTTAAAAGAAGCGATGGAGAAGATAGAAAGGATGGGGCTAGAGATGAATGCAATGAAGTTAGCTCTGGCCAAAACACAAAAGAGCCCTAAACCACTGGGGCATATGCCGGAATACCCTCACTCTGGCCCCTCAACCAGCCTCCCGAATCACCATTATCTTCAGGAGAGAAGCCCCCATGATTCCCAAGCTCCACCGCCCCATCAACCTCTCCCAATACCGAATGTTCCCACTTTTATGGGACCCACATCAGCCACCCTAAAAAGATCAACCAGCGAGCCGTTGTTTCAGGCTTACGATACGCAATACTATCCCCATGAGCCCACATTCCATGCACCAGAACCCCATACTTACAATCCACACTTGGAGGTCCCGGCGGAGATTGAAAAGTCGGCTAAGAGCCCAGAGCAGGATGAAGTGATGCGGAAATTTAAAAGCCTGGAGCAGTCCTTCAGGAACATACACGGGTTAGGCAACCAGGTCAGTGTGGCCTACAAGGATCAATGCCCTTTCCCTGACGTCCAATTACCAGCAGGGTTCAAGATGCCCAAGTTCGATTTGTACGAAGGGCATGGCAATCCTATGGCACATCTACGGGGCTTTTGTAGTAAGATAAGAGGAGCAGGTGGTAAAGATGAGCTGGTGATAGCTTATTTCGGTCAGAGTTTGAGCGGATCTGCGCTGGAGTGGTATACAAGGCAGGATACCAGCAAGTGGTACACCTGGGACGATATAGCACAAGCATTTGCGGGTCACTTCCAGTACAACCTTGAGATCGTCCCGAACCGTCTCACACAGTTAAAACTTGAGAAAAAGCCTGGAGAGAGCTTCAGAGAATTCGGATTCCGCTGGAGGGAGCAAGCAGCAAGAGTCGATCCACCCATGAAAGAGGGAGAGATGGTGGACTACTTCTTACAAACCTTGGAGCCAACTTACTTTGGTCATCTAGTGACGACAGTTGGTAAATCTTTCAACGAAGTAGTAAAAATGGGCGGTATGATCGAAGAGGGACTCAGGTCCAACAAAATTCTAAGCTATTCGGCAATTAAAGCAACCACTCAGGCCATCCAGAGCGGCACCGATGGTGTACTGGGGAAGGAGAAGAAAGAAGATGTCACGACTGTTGAGTCGGGAGCCTGGCTCGGATCTAGAGGCCTGTCACCCTACTATAGCCAATCACGACCCGACCACCAAAGTTACCCCCACACTCCATATAGCCCTACACGACATTATTACCCATAGCCAGATCCCCTTTTTCTGTTCATAATGCACAAACCTATACCCGCTCTCCAGCACACGCACAATGGCGTGCGCCGGCTCCCCAAAATACATACCCACCTCCACCAAACATATATCCACTTCCGAGGGCCTATAGAAACCCTCCAGAGTCAGGTTTCCGTGGGAATCAAGCTTTTAAGAATGAGAGGAAGCAGAAATATACTCTGCTAGGAGAATCCTATACTACCCTGTTCCACAAATTGAGGCAGTTAGGCCTATTGAATCCTATTGAGCCCAAATTACCAAATCCCCTTCCTGAAAATCTTGACCCTTCAGCAAGTTGTGAATATTGTTCGGGGGCTCCCGGACACGATACTGAGAGATGTTGGAAGTTGAAGAATGTCGTGCAAGAGCTCATCAACACAAATAGGATCGAGGTTCAGGTTCCAGAGCCGCCAAACATTAATTTGAGCCCGCTACAAGCGCACCATAAGACCCACATGATCGAACTACGACACAGGGAGCTTTAGAATCCCTCACAAACGGTAATGATGATCCGTGCCGGTGAAAATAGTTCCGAAAAAGAAAAAAGAAAACAAATCGACCAGGAAAAGCAGGGGTCCAGTGTATAAATAACAAGTCGGTCATAGTGATGGGGGAAAGGGTCCAGCAAGGCAGATGTACAATTTGTGGGACTGAAAGCAAAAATCAACAATTGGACGGCTACTCCTCTTCCAATCCGAAGGGAGTCTTGGTAGTGGGCTCTGATTTTTCTTTCTGTTTTCGGATTATTGCAGAGTTGTAATCCAGTTTTGTTTTAGTGTGAAACTCTGTTATCCCGTATTTTTATAAAGTGAAAGTTTTTCCTTTCTTATTTTGTTTTAAGTCTGTTCTCTTCCTTTTCTAAACAGTGCTCTTTATACTGATTCCAATGACATGGCATGCACAACGGATCTTCAACTTAGTCTAAAAGAAATTAATCTGATTCCAAACTAATTGTACAGAAGGTCAATCACGATGACGAATCGGAATATGGCGATAATGAAGCCTTCAAAGAGACAAACTGAGAGTTAAGCTAGTTGGAAGAGAAATCCAAGCCCAACTTAAATGACGCATAAGACATCAATTTAGGGGATGCAGACGACATCAGGAAATTTGAAGAGGGACAACAAGTGTTGAAACAGATCCTCCCACATCAGGCCAAAGCAAAAAATGGCAAATTTGTCCCGAATTGGCAGTGGCCATCTATTATGACCAAGATGTTATCCAGTTGCGCTTTATGTCAGACAGATGTCGAGGGAAGATACATCGACATGGCTATTAATTGTTGTTTGTTTGCTTATACTTGGCATTTATCGAAGAATGAAATGACGGATGCAATTTTTTCTTCTATCCAAACATTTTAACATTTGCTTCCCCTTTTGAGCCTTATTTATTCTTTCATACCCCTCTTTTGGAATCAGTAATGAAAATGAAAAAAAATATATATATAATGATAATAAAAACAAAAGAAGAGTCACAAAAAAAAGAGAAAAAAAGAAAAGAAAAAAGGGAATTGTGAGCTACGTTTGACCTGATTGCTCAAAGAAGGATATGTAGGCGCCTCACGGCTCGGTCATAGTGTAACCAAAAAAAAAAATAAGAATCCCTAAGCGAGAAACTGGGGCAGAAGTTATGTTTGTAATGTTGGGAAGGAAGTTCGATTCTAAGAGTTGTAATGGTTTTTACCCATCAGAAATATTTTGAACCCTTTTTGTTGTCCCCTTTTCTTTTAGCCATAAACAAAAACCCATGTCGATGTCCAAAAAAGACCTCCCGATTAGAATCCGAGGAGTGCCAAGTCAGGCAAATAAAAGCAGAGGAAAGTCTGCAACGAATTGATAACCTAAAGAATCCCCAGCAAAGAGTCATATCGGTAACACTCCAATCTCCAGCTTAGAAAATAAAGTGAGAAGAGTCTTATCGGTGAAAACCTTCACAGGCACCATAAGGCGACGAGAATTGAGAGAAATGAGAGAGCCTCATTAGTGAAAACCCCTCGAAGGGCACTATGAGGCGACAAGGATATAAAAGGGGGCTAGCAAGATAAGATTGGCAAAAAAAAGGATCCGCATCCGGTGAAAGTTGGGCTTCTGCGCATCCCCAGCAAAGTAAGGCCGCCAAAAAAATTGATTGATATAAATAGACTGAGTTGGTTAATCCGGAAATGCATGACATGATCATTGGAATTGATTGTACCATTCAGATAAGTTCTTTTCTTTTTCTTTCCCCAACATTTGTTCAGAAAGATTTTTTCTTTTATCCTTTTAAAAGTCATCACTTTTCATTTTTTGGGATTAAAGTGTTTTTCTCCAGTAGTTTGTTTTTAGAAGGATTTTGTTTTTCAGAGCTTACTACTAATTGCCAAAATGCTGCGAAGCAAAAAGCGAACAGGACATGCCAAAGATAAGGCAATGAAACGGAAAAGACATTTGTTGCAAGACCGAATGATGAGTTGGTCTAAATGTCAAGGGGTATAATGAAAAAGGGGTCGAGATGCAAGAGCATCCTTGGCCGATCATCGACCAAATTCCAAAAAGGTCGGACAATGCGGAGCAAGGAAAGAAGAGGGGGAAAACCACCCCCAACGGGAATGTGATCACCAGCAGGGACGTGATCCCCAGCAGTAATATCATCCCCAATAAATAGTATCATCCCCAGCAAGTTCTGATAGTATAATGGAACACCGAGCAAAAAAAAAACAAACAAACAAACATCCCCAGCAGGAGTGGCACGACCACTCACCATGTTTTTTAAACTAACAAAATCTTTCTTTGATTTGAAGCAGGGAAAAGAAATGTTACAGATGGCGGAAGGACATGCCATAAAGAAGATCATCAAACCGGGGCAGAAAATTTTCTCATCGCGAAAATTTTCTCAAAAATCAGGTACCCACTTGGGGAAGAAAGGAAGGCAACGCATGTCTGGATAAAGTGATATCCCCAGCAATTTTCGGAGGAATGAAACACTAATTTTGAGGAAAGAAGTACTGAAGGGATAGGATTCAAGTAAGAGGAAAAATGACTGAGGAGGCAGGAAAGAATAATGCCAACAGAATGTTATACTTTAAGGAGTGTTGAAGTTGGGAGCCCGCCCATAATAACAGAGGAATACATTCAGTCTTTTCATTTCAAGCGTTAAAGTTGGGAGCCCGCCCATAATAACAGAGGAATACATTCCAGTCTTTACTTTTCAAGCGTTGAAGTTGGGAGCCCGCCCATAATAACAGAGGAATACATTTAGTCTTTACTTTCAAGTGTCGAAGTTGGGAGCCCGCCCATATAACAGAGGCATACATTCAGTCTTTTCATTTCCAGAGTTGAAGTTGGGAGCCCGCCCATAATAACAGAGGAATACATTCAGTCTTTATATTTCAAGCGTTGAAGTTGGGAGCCCGCCCAGATAATAGAGGCATACATTTCAGTCTTTAGATTTCAAGTGTTGAAGTTGGGAGCCCGCCCATAATAACAGAGGAATAAATTTCAGTCTTTACTTTTCCAGAGTTGAAGTTGGGAGCCCGCCCATATAACAGAGGCATACATTTCAGTCTTTTCATTTCAAGTGTTGAAGTTGGGAGCCCGCCCATAGAACAGAGGCATACATTCAGTCTTTTCATTTCCAGAGTTAAAGTTGGGAGCCCGCCCATAGAACAGAGGCATACATTTCAGTCTTTATATTTCGAGCGTTGAAGTTGGGAGCCCGCCCATATAACAGAGGCATACATTTTAGTCTTTACTTTTCCAGAGTTGAAGTTGGGAGCCCGCCCATAATAACAGAGGAATACATTTCAGTCTTTACATTTCAAGTGTTGAAGTTGGGAGCCCACCCATAATAACAGAGGAATACATTTCAGTCTTTACTTTTCCAGAGTTGAAGTTGGGAGCCCGCCCATAGAACAGAGGCATACATTTCAGTCTTTATATTTCGAGCGTTGAAGTTGGGAGCCCGCCCATATAACAGAGGCATACATTTCAGTCTTTACTTTTCAAGTGTTGAAGTTGGGAGCCCGCCCATAATAACAGAGGAATACATTTCAGTCTTTTCATTACAAGTGTTGAAGTTGGGAGCCCGCCCATAGAACAGAGGCATACATTTCGAGATCAAGTCAGAAGATAATAAAACAGAGGGTTACAACAGGAATCCCCAACAGTAAACAACAAAAATCTCCAGCACCGGGAAGCAAAAGGTTGCAACAAGAGGTCCCAGCACAAACTCAAGTGCATGGGTCAAAAGGAAGAAAAGCATCGGAAGAAAAGCACCGGAGGAAACACAAGCTGACAAGAAAGCAAGGCAACAAGAACAAATTTTAGTCTAGCCTAGCTTCTTGTTTTCTTTTAAGCACGGTGTAACAGGGAGATCGGTAAGCAGTGATAACAGCATGCAACAGCAGTAACATTGCAATCCCACGGTAGTCCCAGTTACCAAAACTTCCCGAACTACATTAACCTGATTCCCCTTTAGCCAGGGATATGTAGGAAACCTTTGAAGCAAAGGTTCGATTAAATCTTTTTCAAAAAATGCTTCACACGGAGTACTCGGATGGGCAAAAATCGCTCGCTTTATCTTTGCGCGAAAACCCTTCGTGTCTTCGGGCAAAGAGGGGCAGCTGTAAGCACGTGATTTTTGCCCTACATGAGAATTACTCCCAAAAAATTCAAAATTCAAATGATTTTCCTTGGTGTGCAATTTTGTGAGATTTTGTGATATTTTTGGATAATTATTTGTATTTGTCTGTGTTTGCTTATTTGTTAAAATAATAAAAAATACAAAAATATGTCGCATTTTGCATGTAGGATTTAATTCTACAATTTTTAGTAATTAAATTAGTTTTACAAAAATTAAAAATTACAAAAATAGGCATCTTTTGTATTTTTAGCATTTAATGTCCAAATGAACAATTTTGTGCTTAATTATTACTTAATTGTACGTTAATTGTTATTGGGAGTTAATTTGCGCTTTTATAACTTAATTCAGTTCTTAATAATAATTTAAGTATTTTTATAATTTAGTTTTAGAAAATAAAAGAAGAAAAGATAATAAAAATACTCCGAAAAATCGGGTTGGGCCAATTCTTCAAATTTTAACCCCAGGCCCAAACAATTGTCCAATCTTCCCCATGACCCAGTCCACTTCAGGCCGGGTTGACCCGGTCCGCCCCATTAACCCATTAACCCAACACGCCTTCTTCATTTTTGTCCAACACAAAACAAAACACAAACCAAAAAACCCTAAAAACTAAGAAAACACCCGCCTCTCCCACCTTTGGCTTCTTCTCTATCTCCATTTTACACAGCCATGGCTGCCCTCAAACCCCACCTCCCATGGCTGCGCATGGCTTATTCTTCGTTCACCCAGACCACCCTCATCACCCCCCACGACCTAGCTGCCCAGCTTCCCGTCCAAACACCACCAAACGACACAGCCCCTTCGCACGGCCAAACGACCATTATCATGGCTGCCAATGCTGCATCGCCTGCTTCTTTAGCCCGTGTTGCTGCTAGTTCTTCTTCATTCCAGTTGCTTCGACTGCATCTGCTGCCTCAACGACGTCCAACCATCTCCTTGAGTCTAAACCAAACCTGCTACTACTGTCACTGCCCTCGTCGTCCAGCCCGTTCCGCCATGGACGTCGTCGTCCGAGCTACTGCTTCATCTTCCTCCTTGACGAACAGCTGCTCGACGTCCCGTTCGAGCCAAACAGACCCATCAAGCTGCTACTTTTGTTTCAACCTCGCCGTCCGAGCTGCTGCTGCCTCACTTCGTCTTCTTCAGCTCGAACAACTATGACCAGTCTTCATCGCTGCTTCTTCTGCCTTCATTTTTCTTTGCAAACGAACCCCCAGCTGCTTCCGTTTCATCACTTCTGCTGCGTCAGTTGTTGCTGTTGCTTCGGCGTCAACTTCTTAGGTTCGTGTTCGTCATCGTTTGGTTGAGCTTTGGTCGAGGCTCGTCGAAACAGTCCGTACATATTTCGTTTCGATCCAGTTAGTAGTTTTTGAGTTTTATTTTGTCCGTATTTCGTTTGGATATTTTTCGAATCTAAAATCGGCGAATGTTTGTTTTGTTCATGTCTTGGTTAGATATTTGATTTTTTGTTTTGTTCATGTTCATATGTTTTGTTAAATTAATTTTCAGATTTCAAAATGGAAGTTTAATTAGTTGTTTTTCATGTTTATTTCATGTTTGTATTATTGTTTAGGTAAATATTTGTTAGTTTAATGTTTGTTAGATTCAAATTGAAATTTAATTAATTATTTCTTCAATTTGTTTCATGTGTTATGTATTTTCCAGAAAGTACTAATGTTGTTTGAATCATATGAATCCGTCATGTTTGTTGTTTAAAAAATAGATTTAGTTCGTGTTCATCTTTGTTTGAAATTCATGTTTAATCCAGTGATTTAATGTGAGTTTATGTTTGTTTGTGATTTGTTGATTTAATTTGAATCATGCATATTGTTGTTTGTATTGTTGTCTCTTTGTTCATCCATTGATGATCTAAATTAACCAGGGGTGGTTCCCGATATGGTTGATTTATTCCCATTAATTTGGAGTTGTGTTGTTCATCGTGTTCATATAATTTGTTGTTGAAGATTGTTGAGAAATTGGTCATCTTGACTATATTTTGGTCAAGTTATGATTAATTGAGTGTTTAGAGCTGATGGGGGTAATTTGGTAAATTGCATTGCATTCGGGGGTAGATTTGTAATTGCAATAAGGTCGGAGGGGTAGTTTGGTAATTGAACATTATTTTGATTCTTTATGTTAAGCATGGGGGACAAAATATAATGGGGTGGTTTTTGATGCACTTGTTTAAAATAATGGGGGACAAGACAAAACATAATGGGAAGGAATATTGTATTTATTTAATGTAGGCATGGGAGACAAATTATAATGGGATTGGGTGGATGTATTTATTTAATGTAAGAATGAGGGACAAAGTTTAAAATAAAGAAAACATTAAGTAGTGGGGACAAAGCATGCATTGGGGGAATATTTTGGGTTAGGGATTCAAGACAAGGTCTTGCTATAAATAAGAGTTATTCTTGACTTGAATGAATTTTTTTAGAGGATTTTGGGGAGAGAGTTTTAATACTTGAGGTTGAACATAAAACAGATTTCTACACTTGAGAGCGGACAACTTGAAACATTTTGAGAGTAAAAGAGAAATGCAATTTGAACTTTCACTCGAATAAATTCCGTTTGCTTTTCTTCGAGTGTTATTCAAAAATCAGAAACTACTGCATCTTGTATCTTTTCTCTCCTCTGCTTTGATTGTGATTGCACTTTGGTATTGATGAGTTTTCAATCTGTTACTGGGTTATTCTACTGGTTGTTACTGGTTTGCGGTGTTGCTGAATCTGCCGTTGCTGTGGTATTATTGCTGCTGACTTCTCCTTCTTTTGTTCTTGTACTGCTGTTTCCAGGTACACATTTGTACAATCTCGGCTTGAAGCAAAAAATAAAATATTAATCAGGCTTTGTTTCTGTTGAATTCCTCCTGTTTAGATTTGTGGTTGAATATAATTTTTCTTTCTTTGTATAAAGATGTAGTTGAATGATTAATGAGTAATGAGGTTGCATATGTATAATTTCTTCATCTAATAATGTTAGTTTAAATTAATCGGAGAATAATTAATCTGTTTTTTGATATTATTGTGTATCTATCTCATGTTCTAGCATTAGTAAATAATAGAATGTAGAATTAAAGCAGTTTTCCTTGTACAAACGCGATCGCAATTTTCCGTTCACATTAGTCGTAACTTAATAACTGATAAGTTACGTTTTTCAGCATGTAATTAATTAAGAAATTTTCTTTTGCTTTTAGAGACAAACTTAATAGAAGAAATGTAGTCACTGTAGGTTTATCCTTAAAATAAAATGAGACGAGCCTCGCCAAATAAATCACACATCGCTGGGGCCCTCAATAAATACATAACCATTGACTAGACTTTGGATTTGGCCGTTTAATGAACGTTCACGGCCTCTTCCTAAAATAACAATACGTTAGTCTCTTTAGGACGCGCCTTAATAAATCTTACCTTCTTAAACTCGGGTGCACATTTATGTGACCCAAATCCAAATCTCAACGGAGTCGAAATGTGTTTCTAATCACGGGTACATTGATTGTGACGTGGTTCGAGATGCGTGTCCATGACGTTGCAAATTCCTTTTAAAAATAAGAATGAGATGAGCCTCGCCAAATAAAAATACAAAATTGCGGGGCCCTCAGTAAATATTTGCTTTAAAATTGCTTAGACTTCGGGATGGACCGTTTAGCAAAATTCCACGGCCCTACCCAAAGTAGATGATACGCTAGTCGCTTTAGGCGCTCCTTTAATAATTTAATTTCCTTAAACTTGGGTGCACATTGATGTGACCCAAATTCAAAATCTCAACGGAGTCAAAGTGTGTCGACGACCACGAGTACATTGATTGTAACGCGGTTCGAGATACATTTTCACAACGTTGCAATTCCTTGTAAAAAATAATAATAGTAATTATGAAAGCGGTAAAAAGTTAAAAGTTGCACATAAGTTCATATTTGTATAAAATCAGATAATCAAGCCGAATATAACAGTTGAGCGACCGTGCTAGAACCACGGAACTCGGGAATGCCTAACACCTTCTCCTGGGTTAACAGAATTCCTTATCCGGATTTTTGGTACGCAGACTGTAATATGGAGTCATTCTTTTCCTCGATTCGGGATTAAAATTGGTGACTTGGGACATCCTAAATCTCCCAAGTGGCGACTCTGAAATAAATAAATAAATCTTGTTTCGATTGTCCTTAAATTGAAAAAAACTCCCTAAGCCCCTCGGGGGCGGAAAAAGGAGGTGTGACAAGTATATTGCATATTATTACAATATACTATAACAATATATTGTATACTATAATAGTATACTGTTGCAGTATAACTATACACTCTTATAGTATATTGTATAATGTAGCGGTGCACTGTTAGGTAACTGTGTTCTTCTTTGATTATTACAATATACCGTTGCAGTATATTGTAAACTATAATAGTATATTGTTGCAGTATAGCTATATACTCCTACAACGTATTGTATACCATAGCGGTATACTGTAGTTGTATTCTTCTTCGATTTTCAGCTGAAAATTTCGATCTCAATCACCTCAAATTAGCTCCAAATACTATCAAATTTCAGTATGAACTTCCAAAAGGTACTATAAGCAATATTTAACGGCATCCACTCTGAATCAAACAAGAAATCTTCAATTGACGTTTACAGCACACTAGTGGAGCTCACAACACGGAAAAATTGAATTGGAAAAAAGAAGAATAAATAAATAAATTCTTGCTTGTTTAGTTGGAAAATAGCTCCTAGTTTATTATCCTACTTGCTACTAGCGTTAACGCTTATTATAGGTGGTGGCAACGCCACAAACATTATGTGGAGAGAGAACTTTTATGGTATCTCTCTTTTTTCCATAGAAGATGAAACGGTTGATGGATAAGCTTCTTCCTCGTTAATGGTGTCCAAACATTTTCTTAGCAGACCTTAATTCACCACAGGGATGAACTTTTTCTTCTGTTGAGAACCTCATCTTAGCTAGGTGTTATAGTGAAAAAACCGGATAAATAGTTTGGGCCCTGTGGATAGAAGAAGTAAATAATTTGGATCTGAGCATTAAAGGATAAATAGTTTAGAATTAATGGGTATAAAATGAGATTTTTCTCTTAAAATTCCGGATCGAAGATTTGAATTCTTAAATTTTAAACTTGCAAATATGAAAATTGACTAAATATTAAATAATTCTTAAAAAATGGATATGTTTTAAATATGATACTATAAGCGACTCCATGCTTATCCTTTTTGGGGTAAAATATCACGAGCTAGCCAGTTTTCGGACTGGTTATTTAAAAATAGCCAGCATTTGTCAAATCATTCAAAAATAGTCATTATTTTGCTGTAATAGAGATCGGTCCAGCATAATATACTGGAGTTCGATGCATATGTGCATGAACTTCCAACATATTATGCTGGACCGGTATACTTTGCTGGCTTCAGTATAATATACTGGAGTTCCAGTATATTATGGTGGAGTATTTTTCGGATTTTGAACAGTGTTTTCGTTAAAATTTATCTTTACATAAAAATTGGCTAAAATTTGATGACTTTTGAAACTGTGGCTATTTTTGAATGATCACTTGTAAATCTAGCTATTTTTGGATTTCTCCTTTTTTTGGGGTAATTGTTTAGTAAATAATTCTTTTTTTAATTTTTCTTACGACTTATGGACTTTTAAAATTATGATTCAAAAATCTCTTTTGAGCAAATTAAAAATCTTACGAGAAATGTTATACCAAAATCTATGATTTTATAAGTTAGTTGCAAACATTAGAAAGCGGTTTTTAGTAATATACGCACAAATAGTAGACCCGAGTCTAACATTGTTTGAAAGGAAAATTCTTCAAGGGCTATATTTCCACATTTTTCACAAATATTAGACTCGAGTCTAACATTATTTGAAAGGATAATTCTTCAAGGGCTATATTTGCACAACTTTCAAAAATATGGATAAAATCTGAATGATGGTCTAAGAAGGATATTTGTGTAAATCAGACCAACTAAATAGATTATACTCTCCATTTTTGTCCACAAATAATTATTCATTAAATGGGCAATTCCACAAATAGAGCTATTTCTGTACTGGGGACAATTTTTAAGCTCCTGTTTGGCAATAGATTTTGGCTTTATTTTTTCAAAAAAATTAAAAATATTATTTGTTTATAAAATATGATCTTTTGGGGGGGAAAAATTCAAAAAAATTCAAGTTCTCAAATTCTGGTTTAGGGCAATTTTTGGGCGAAATTTTTTCTTCTACTAACAAAACTTCAATTTTTCTTCAAATAAAATGCATATCTTAACATATCTTCAACTTTCAAAAATTATTTTTGAAGGCAACTTCAAAAAATTATTTTTAAGTTTCAATCAAATCTCTGTTCAAACGCTACCTAAGTATCAACACGAAAATAGCTTATATGAGAAACTTTCAGAAACCATTAGTGGTTATTAGCTAGTTGTAGCTACCATTTATTATATTACTTCCTATAGCTATGTTTTCAGGTTTTTTAGAGTGTATTCGATGTATTTAAGTTATTGTATTCATGAATACAGTAGCATTTCTAGGCCTGAAACAGGGAATTACAGCTAGACATATTATTGTATTCGACTGTATTCACGATATGTATTTGTGAATACAGTAACGTAAATAGCGCAATTCATAGTTTATTCAACTGTTTTTAAAAGGAAAGTTAATCAATTAACATAATAGACTTCTAATATAACTCAACAAACTCAATTATACCACACACAACTTGTATTTCCAGTTATAAAAAATATTCTCAGCCGAAAAATACCCCAAAAATATAGCAATCTTCAGAGAAAATATGTTGAATATTTTTTCCAGCCGATAAATACAACAAAAATAGAACAATTTGAATGCATATATACATCTGAATACATAAATTATATTAATTAAAAAAATATATGAATACATTCATGGAATACAATGAGACAGTAAATACAATAAAATACATGGAAGATAGCGATATACATTGAAATATATTAACAGAAAATTCGCGATTCTGACTTGATACATTGTTGCTTTATTGTCTTATTTATTATTTGGTGGCTGTCATAAATAAAGCAACAATAAAAGGAACACCAGAATTTACGAGGTTCGGCCAATTTTGCCTACTTCCTCGGACACAACCAATATTTTATTCCACTCCAAAAATACAAGTGAAATAATACTAAAGAGAAAAGATACAAATGCCTTAAGAAGATAAGAAGGCAAATGAGATGTATATTTAAATCCTAAACATTAGGCCTTCTTTTATAAGGTGAAGTACCAACCCAATTGGCTAACCCACCGATGTGGGACTTTGCCAAATTCAACAAATCTCCACCTTGGCAAAATTCCACATCTTCAATCTTCTCTCAATAACAAATTTTGGTTGTGTCTTCATCTTCAATCTTCAGTGTTCAACAATGTTGATCAAATCCAAACAATGTTGAAACTTGACCGCAGTCACCACTTTTGTCAGCATATCAGCAGGATTCTCCGTAGTATGAATTTTCTTCACCGTGACTCCACTTTCTTCTATAATTTCTCGTACGAAATGATACCGAACATTAATGTGCTTCGCCCTTGCATGATAAACTTGACTCTTCGCTAATTGAATAGCACTTTGACTATCACAAAAAATTGTAATACTTTTTTGTCCAATACCAAGCTTCTTTAGCAACCCCTGAAGCCAAATTGCCTCATTCACAGCCTCTGTAATAGCCATGTACTCTGCCTCTGTTGTAGACAAAGCAACTGTTGACTGCAAAGTAGACTTCCAACTAACTGGTGCTCTTACAAAAGTAAACACATAACTAGTAGTTGATCTTCGTTTGTCCAGATCACCCGCAAAATCTGAGTCACAATATCCAACTACAGATTGATTGGCAGATTGCCTTCCTGCTCAAAAACTAACCCAACATCTATAGTATTATGAATATACTGTAGAATCCATTTCATAGCTTGCCAATGCTCCTTTCCTGGATTATGCATATATCTGCTAATAACTCCAACAGCTTGTGAAATGTCAGGTCCCGTACAGACCATTGCATACATCAAGCTACCAACAGCATTTGCGTATGATGCCTTTGACATATACTCTCGTTCAGCTTCATCTTTTGGCGACATAGTAGTACTTAGATTAAAATGGGGAGCAAGTGGAGTACTAACTGGCTTAGTTTTTTCATCTATGCCAAAACATTGTAGTACTCTTTTCAAATATTCTTTCTGAGATAAACAAAGTTTTTTTGAACGTCTATCTCTTATTATCTCCATGCCAAGAATTTTCTTTGCCTCACCCAGATCCTTCATCTCAAACTCCTTCTTCAGTTGAATCTTCAACTTATCAATTTCTTCCGAATTCTTGGAAGCTATCAACATATCATCAACATATAGGAGAAGATATATAAAGGAACTATCTTTAAGCTTGCGCAAATACACACAATGATCGTACTTGCTTCTCTTGTACCCTTGCCACAACATAAACTTGTCAAATTGTTTGTACCATTATCTAGAAGATTGTTTCAATCTGTACAATGATTTTTCAAGTTTGCACACCATATTTTCCTTTCCAGCAACTTTGAATCCTTCTGGCTGGGTCATGTAGATTTCCTCCTCCAAGTTTCCATGTAAAATCGTGGTTTTACATCCATCTGAACTAGTTCCAAATCCAACTGTGCTACCAAAGCCAACATAATTCTAATGGAGGAATGTTTTACAACTGGAGAAAACACTTCATTGTAATCAATTCCCTCCTTTTGAGCATATCCTTTGGCCACCAATCTTGCTTTGTAGCGAATATCTTCTTGGTTAGGAAATCCTTCTTTCTTTGCAAATACCCATTTGCACCCAATTGCTTTCTTTCCCTTCGGGAGATTGGCCAATCTCCATGTATGATTCTGATGAAGGGACTGTATTTCATCATTCATGGCAATCCTCCACTTATCTTCTTCTGAACTTTGGACAGCGTCTTTATAAGTAGTAGGAACATCATCAGCTACAATTGAGGTTGCACAAGCAACCGTCTCTATGAGACGAACAGGTTTCGTTATTGTTCTTTTTGGCCTGCTGGTTGCTATTGATTCAAGTTGTTGTTGAGATTCCTGAGTTGGAATCTCCTCTACTGGCTCTCCTTCCAGAGGGTAATCTTCATTTGTTTCCTCCTCTGCTTCTTGTGTAGGAAAAATAAATTTTCCCTCAAACTCCACCTGCTTAGAAGCACCTTCATTTTGTTTGGTATCTTCTGTTACCTTATTTACCATAGCAGATTCATCAAAGGTAACATCCCTGCTGAATATTACTTTCTTTGTCATAGGACACCATAAGCGATATCCTTTGACTCCAGAAGTAATTCCCATAAAAATAGCCTTCTTTGCCCTTGGATCCAATTTTGACTCTGTCACATGATAATATGCAGTTGAGCCAAACACGTGCAAAGAGTCATAATCTACAGCAGGCTTTCCATACCATTTTTCAAATGGTGTTTTGCCATCAATAGCAGTAGATGGTAAGCGATTAATGAGGTGGCATGAATATATAACTGCCTCAGCTCAAAATTCTTTGCCCAAGACAGCATTAGACAACATACATCGTACCTTCTCCAGCAAGGTCCGGTTCATACGTTCTGCCACTCCATTCTGTTGTGGTGTATGTCTGATAGTGAAGTGTCGGACGATGCCATCATTTTCACATACCTTATTAAAATGATCATTTTTGTATTCACCTCCATTGTCTGTGTGAATACACTTGATCCTCCTGCCTGTTTGATTCTCCACCATCGTCTTCCATTTGAGAAAAATTCCCAACACTTCATCTTTGCTCTTCATTATATACACCCACACTCTTCGGGAAAAATCATCAACAAAGGTTACAAAATAGTGCTTCCCACCCAATGAAGGTATTTTGGAAGGACTCCAAACATCAGAGTGTACATAATCCAATATGCCTTTAGTATTATGGATCGTTGTACCAAATTTAACCCTTGTCTGTTTCCCTTTGATACAATGCTCGCAAAACTCCAAGTTGTAAGCCTTTACTCCTTTTAACAATCCTTGATCTGATAGAGTTTTTAAGGATTTTCCTCCAGCATATCCCAAGTGCATGTACCATAGTCTGGTTGCTTCTGCCTCTTTTTCATCACTGGATGTTACTGTCGTTGTCCCAATAACTGTACTACCGCGATAACAGTACATGTTATTGTTCTTCCGATTGGCCTTCATTACCACTAGTGCACCAGAGCATACTCTCATCACTCCATTTTCTACAATGATTTTGAACCCTTTTGATTCTAGGGCTCCCACAAAGATGAGAATTTTTTTCAAACCCGATACATATCGAACATCTGTTAATGTTTTGATCATTCCATCATGGTTCCTTAATCATATTGAACCAATGCCATATGAGGTAAAAGGGTTGTTATCCGATGTGTGGACAACTCCATATTCTCCTTCTTGAAAATCCACGAACCAGTCATTGTTGGGACACATATGATAGCTACAAGCCGAATCCATCAACCATATGTCTGATGATGTTGATGACTCTGTTGTAACTAATGAGAAGTCTGAATCATCACCATCCTGCATTTGAATCCATAATGGCATTTCCATTGTTATGTTTGGCCTTATTCTTCAACTTCGGACAATCTTTCTTCTAGTGCCCATTTTCTCGACAAAAGGCATATTCATCTTTGCTGGGTCTAGATCTTGACTTGGATCTTCCTTTCTTTGTCATAGTTTGATTTTGAGGACGACCCCTCATAACTAGTGCTTCTCCTTCTCCGCCCTTCTGTTTTTCTTCCTTTCTTTATTCATAGCTGTACAAAGCCGAACAAAGTTCTCTAAGAGAAATTTCATCATTTTCATGGAGTAGAGTAGTTTCAAGATGCTCGTACTCATCAGGAAGTGACCCCAACAACATCAAAGCCAAGTCACTATCATCAAAAGTTGCATCAATATTTTGCAAATCTGTGACCAACTTATTGAAACTGGTGATATGTTCATTCATCGTGGTACCAGGAACATAGGTGAAGCGAAACAGTCTCTTCTTCTTGTACAATTTATTTTGACTATTTTTCTTCAAATATTTATCCTCCAGTGCGTTCCATAATTTACTTGCAGAAGTTTCCTTTGTGTATGAATATTTTTGCTCTCTAGCAAGGTATGATCGAATGGTACCGCAAGCAACACGGTTGATAATTCTCCAATCTTCTTCTCCAATAACATTTGTCTTGTTTCTTCAATGGCAAGATCTAGCCCTTGTTGAAAAAGGACATCTAGAACCTCGCCTTGCCACATCCCAAAATGTCCTGACCTGTCAAAAATTTCTACCGCAAATTTCGCATTTGACACAATTCTTGTCATAAGCGAAGATGCCAATGATGACGTATTGTTGACATTTGATGTAGATTCTTCTTGTTTATTATCTCCCATCTTTGACACAAATATTATTTAATAGCTGACGACACAAATCAAGATTATTTCCTTTTTGGTGTGGAAGATCAGACTAAGCTGCAACCACAGAGCATAAGACAGAACCTTGACTCAGTTACCAAGATAAATCTTTTCTGATGTGGAAGATCAGACTATGCTGCAACCACAGAGAATACTTAGACAGTACCTTGGCTCTGATACCAATTGTTGCGGAAGCCAAATATATATAGTGTGAATGAGTCACAACTACTATACCAAAAATCATGACAACCACCAAATAATAAATAAGACAATAAAGCAATAATAAAAGGAACACTAGAATTTACGAGGTTCGGCTAATTTTGCCTACTTCCTCGGACACAACCAATATTTTATTCCACTCCAAAAATACAAGTGAAATAATACTAAAGAGAGAAGATACAAATGCCTTAAGAAGATAAGAAGGCAAATGAGAGGTGTATTTAAATCCTAAACATTAGGCCTTCTTTTATAGGGTGAAGTACCAACCCATTTTACTTCCCAACCGATGTGGAATATTGACATATTCAACATATATCACTGTTCCCGTTTCAATCAAGAACCTAGTCCAAAGAGATCTAGGAAGCACAGTAGAATTTGAAAATTTTGCGAGACAATGGAGATGAATTATGGAAACGTCACTGTTCTCTCATGGAAAACTTGTTAACAATTATGGAAGAAAGCGAGGGAGCAGGGAAAAATCCACTGCAATTAACGAAAAATATCGATATCTTGTGGGGAGAGATTGGTTTTGGCTAAAAGGTCTTCAAATACAGTGAAGAATGACATGTGGACTTTTTTGATCAAGAACCCAGTATCTTGTGGGGAGAGATTGGTTTTGGCTAAAAGGTCTTCAAATACAGTGAAGACTGACATGTGGACTTCTTCTTTGATCAAGAACCCAGTCCATGAGGAACTAAATGCTCGGGTAGGGACTGGTAAGATTCTCTAAAATCTCAAAATCCTAGTATTTGATAAGCTGGCGTTAAGAGAGATGGTGAAGACAAATCTGAAAGAATGAGAGAAAAAAATAATAGAAAGCGTATTTTATGGCTTAAGGGTAGAAGATGATCATAAATAGATATTTGGATATAAAAATCAAAAGGTAGCTATGAATTATAATTTTTTAAAAGAATATTTATTTAAAATAAATAAGGTATCGACATTTAACCACCCGATCTATAATACCTCCGGGACCCGGCCCAATAGCCCATCCCTCGTTGGTAAAGAAGTAAATAAAAGAAACTTCGCTGCCCAATTGTTATTAATTTTAAAAAAATACAGATTATTCTTCTGCTGTAGTAAGACAGAATTCTTCTACTCGCTCAGTTGCATAAACCCCACCGATAACCTGCCTACAAAGGCAAAGAAGAGTAGAAAAATCAAACCCAAATGGATCTTAATGGGTTTGCAGCCATGGACATGGATGCTGAAAATCTTGGTCCCTGTTTAACCAGCTTTGTAGATGATGGTACTGTTGAGAGTCACAGGTACTTCCTTGCGCGCAGAACTGTGCTCGAAATGCTTAAAGACCGTGGTTTTGCAATACCCAATTCGGAAATTGAGTCTACACTTGAAGAATTCAGAGAAAAATTTGGTCAAAAACCCGATATTGAGCGCCTCAGAATCTCTTCCATGCATAGGAATGACCTTTCCAATAAGGTTTGTTCACTTAACCCCTCCTCTCTCCTTTTTTAAATCACATGTTTTTCACCTTCTTGTACTGAAAAAATTGTTTCAAGATTCAGTCTTTTGCCTCACTAAGTCACCTGTTTTTAGCTTCTTGTAGTGAAATATTGTCCAAAGTTTCAGTCTTTTTTGTCTCATTAAAGAAAGATTATCTCGTTTTGGAGAACTGTTGGATTCTTTTCTTTTGGTAGTGAGTGAAATTAGGGGAATAATTAAGCTTGTTATGTTAGGTTTATAACTTTAAAGTAATTTCTTACCATCTGCCTAAGCCTTGGCGGTCAGAGTTACCCGGTACCTCTGCTAGTGAAATGTAGCATGTTCCTGGTGTAATACTCGAGGTTCACAAAAGCTAGCCCGGGATATCGCCACACTAAATCACCTGTTTTAGCTTCTTGTAGTTGAAATTTATAATCTAAAGTTTCAGTCTTTTGCCTCTTTAAAGAAAGTTCTGTCTCATTTAAGGGAACTTTGAGTTCTTTTCTTTTGGTTGTGAGGGAAATTTGGGGAATGATTAAGCTTGTTATGTTTTTTCTAATGACCGAGAAATCCCTTTTCCACTTAAATACCAGAGTTCGTTCGCTTGGCGCATGGCTGTTATGTTTGGTTTATAACCTGAAAACGAGTTTTATCCATCTGCCTACCATGCTGAGTAATCTGGTAGTTGTGCTGGTGGGAGGCGGAAGATGCCAAGTGTAATAGTCGAGATTCAAGAAAGCTGGCTCGGAATACCTCCATATCAAAAAGGATAATAACGTTATTAATAATAACTTGAAAGCAAGCTGCATTTGTTTTTGGGTAAATATTCTTTCTGTTGGTTGTGTGGATGATAATAGATAATATTGGGAGAAAGTGCTTTTAAGTTGTACTTCCCCTCCCATTTTAGATGGATATTATTACTATGTGGGGGAGTCAACAAGTTCCTTTTTTTCCCTAGGACTTTCTAAACATTCTATTCTGAGAATTTTTGATTGATAGTACTTTTATATAGTTTCTGAATATGCCAATTTGTTTTCAAGAATTGAGGAATCAATGTCCAAATCCACACTGAATATTAGATTTCATCACATTCTCTTTTCTGTTAGAGGGAGTTCCCTTTTATGAGGAAGTAAAACTGTGATTGGAGGTAGAATCGATAATTCAAAATTTTTTTGTTATCAAACTTTTTGTCGTACTTCATATATCGAGCTGCTTTCATGAAATGACTGGTCTATATGTGTGTATATCTAGGGATTACATCTATTCTATAAAATGGTCAATTATTGGATAGCAAAGGTGGAATGTAAAGATTATTTGACTAGAAACTTCTACATGCTTCATAATGCATTGAGTCGGCCTAGCTAGTAGTATTGCGGCATAATATTTTGCCTTTGGATTCCTTAGATCTAACACTACAAGCTACTTTCTCTGTGTTGCTTTATTGTGTCAGTTTATGTATCAGAAGCGATACTTCCGTGATAATTAGAAGCAGCCTAAAATAAAGCTTGAGTGGCAGTTTCTTACGAGCATTTTTATTAGAAACCTCTGGACCAACTCAAGAGGGCAGGGTATTTGAATTTTAGATACCTTAGATACCTGAGCTGAGGGTACTGTGTTTATGGAAAAATCTGATTACACTATAAGCTGGTTTAGCCAATTCTTTCATTGAGTATGAATTTTGATGTAGTGAAAACTGATATATGTATATAATTATGCTTTACTTTTGGCTTTCAAGTATGGAAATGAACTTCTAAAATGTGCAAAATCAAGTTTCTCATTTTCAGTTCATATATCTGCAAATACCTTGTTGATTACTGCTAAAAATACATCAATTCTGTTAAGTTTAATGGATTTTATGTGAAGAGAATGTGTTCTATGCATGCATAAGTCTTCTTATGGAAATTTTGAGGCTCGGCTGAGTTCGATAAAACATATGGAAACTCAAATCATCAAAATTTGGGAAGCCAAGAAAATTGTTGTTGGTAACAAATGGTAGTATCCTAACTGGGTAGATGCCTCAGCATTTTGGAAGATGGTATCTGATGAAGGGACTATGAACTTTACATGCATATACTTCATAGATTTATTAACTTCTTACATATTTGAACTGGTTGCAGGTTTTGGTAATCTTTTGTGGGCCAAATGCCGTGAAAGTAAATGTCATTCGCAGCATTTTAACTCAAATCATGAACAAGGAATCTTTGAGTAGGCTGCTATTAATCATTCAGAAACCAATGACCGCTCCAGCTATGAAAGCTGTGGAACTCCTCCCATTTAAAGTTGAAATTTTCCAGGTAAAGTATGTGTTTCTTATTGCTGTTTTTGGTATGAACAGTTCTATTGTGTGGAATAAAATGGGGTATTTACTAGTTTGTTAATTAAGATTCGTTCTGCATTTGCTTTAGATATGCTTGACAAATGAGGTTATATCTCACAATGAATAATGATTTTTATCATTGGTTATTTAATCAACCCCCCCCCCCCCCCCAAATTATTGTTTCCAAGACAAGTCCCAAGCTTCATGTTTTTCATCTGATGAAGGTTCCATGGTATTTGGTCAAAGTTTCTTTTCCTTCTCTAGCTTTTATTAATCATAGCTCTTATTTGGTCAAAGGACTAAAAATGCTTTAGTTCAGGACAAAAAGTGAATTTTATGCAAGCAATTAACTTATGTTTCAGCAATATGCTAAGCTGTTTGGCTCTTTTTTGCAAACTCTTTCAGATCACAGACTTGCTTGTCAATATCACAAAACATGTTTTAAAGCCAAAGCATGAGTTGTTGAACAATGAAGAGAAAGAGAAGCTGTTAAAGAAGTACAACCTGGAAGAGAAACAGGTTCGCCCTTGACTGCCTTTGAATTTGCAGAAACATGCCTGTATATTGGTATAACTGTGCATCTACTTAGTGTATCTATTTAACTGAAGCTTGATTCGTAGCTTCCTCTGTTGAATTTAGCCAGATAAAAGATCCTATCATGTTTTTTCCTGTAGCTTTACTCGAACAAGGACTTGCTGTTAAATTTCCTAAAGGCAAATATCATGTTCTCATACATTTTATAACCCATAATCTGGTAGGATCAATATCACCTTGACGTCGTCGGAGTAATTATTGGCATCTAGGCTTCACAGTCAATAAAAGTCAGTTTTTTTTGCTCGCAACGGGATGGTTGAGTGGTTGAAATAAATAGAAGTAACAACCTGGAGATTCCAGGCTTAACTACAATTCTAAGTGTGAGCCCATTTTCTTCAGTACTGGTGGGGGGTTTATACGGCACTAGTACAAGTTGACTGTAACAAGCCAGCAGGTCGATTATTCGAAGTGCATGCAAGCTTGTCCGGGCACCACTACCATGAAAGAGAAGTCCAGTCAATTTTAACTTAGTGGAAAATCAAAGAGGTGATTAGCATGTTCCCACATGTCTGTTCATGTTGCTTTATGTATAAACTAGGGTACTGCAGCTGGTGGTTTTGGTTATCTTCGAGGGTATAGCTACAATAGATAAAAGTTGGTCAAGCTTAATAACTCAAAACAGTGTCAAAACAATTCTATCAGTATTTATAGAAATCTGTTCATCTCGCCCTTGTTCTCTTTATTTATCCCTTGTCTGCTAGCCTAAGTACTTCCAGAGCCACAGTGAGGTAGAAGGAACTTTATTGCCCATGGAAAGTACCTAGGAGACTAAAGCAGATCTGTAGAATCGTTCCACTGTGCATCCTATGGACATTATGGTTGGAGAGGAACACAGCTTGTTTCGAAGGGCATAGAAATCACATTATTAGAATTAAGAATAAATATATTCATAATCTGTATTATTGGTGTAAATGCAGCCCATTAAGAAATCTGGATCAGTATATTAAATCCTCGGACTTGCTAGGAGGGATAGAGATAGAAGGTGGATGATGTTGTTTGGGATGTTTTTTGTATCTTGTATCTTTTTGTACCATCTAGCGCGTGCGGAGGAGAAGCTCAGATGCCCCGGTTAAGAGGTGTGAGCAGTTGACTTTGGCAGGTATGAGAAAAGATAGACGGCGGCCTAAGAAGGATTGGGGCGAGGTGATCAGGCAGGACATGGCGCAGCTTCAGATTTCCGAGGACATGGTTCTTGATTGGAAGGTGTGGAGGTCGAGCATTAGGGTTGAAGGTTAGAGGGTAGTCGAGCGTTTTTCTACTTTGTATCAGTTGGTCTGATAGTGTTTTGTCTAGGACTGCTTGCAGCTTATGTTGTGTTCACACTATTTTTCCTCTTTTGATAGTACTATGCTCTTGCTTTTCCATCTATTTGCTGTCTCTTACGATGCTGATATTATTTTTTTGGTTTCCGTTGTTGTTATGGACCTATTGTCTCTTTTCATTTTCTTGAGCCAAGGGTCTTTCGGAAACAGCCTCTCTACCCTCCGGGGTAGGGGTAAGGTCTGCCTCTATCCTCCTCAGACCTCACTAGTGGGATTTTACTAGGTGGTTATTGTTGTTGTTGTATCTTTTTGTACCATCTTGGCACCCTTTTAATAAACTTTTACCTTTCTAAAAAAGAAATCTACTAGAATTTGGACTGTCCAATCTGTGTTGCGAAAAACATTTACACTGCAAAACTATCTTGCTGAGAGAAGCTAAGACATACTCAGGCAGTAATTTGTCTGTTATTCGATCAATCAATCAGCTATTCCTCAGTCCTCACCCACAAACTAGACTGTCGCTTCTATGAATCCTCCATGCGCACTCACACATACACACACTACCACCAAAATAACAACTACAACAATAGCATGTGTGGTGTGTATGTATATATACACATATGTTCCATCTGAAGAATTTTTTATTTTAGTTCAGGGTTCCTCGTCTCCCTTTTCTTTTAGAATTAGGAAAGGGGGAGGTTGTGGAGGTACAACCAATTAACAGAATTTTTTTTATTAAATCAAAAGCAGAGGACTATTTTCCTTTAAGGCTTCAACATTAAGACTATTAAGATGACAACAACAACAACAACCCAGTGTGGTCCCACAAGTGATTACGATTATTAAGACATGTTACTTATTAATCCTTAGGTGAAGTTGTGGCTATACTAACACATATGTTACTGCTTAAAGAGTTTAATCTAGTTTCATTTTGGAAATTTTTATGCTTTGATGAAGTCATCAATATATTGTTAAGAATGTTGTGTTTCTTTCAGCTGTTATTTTAGGCAGGATCCCAGATACTATGGCACTTTGAGCCAAGACCTAGAATTCTTTTGCATACAGTAATGTCGTAAAGGAGGTTAATACCAGAAGATTTCTAATACTTACTTTCTTGATAGGTGCCTTCTAATACTTATCTTTTTATAAGAAGATTGTTAGTTTAATGTAGAAGAGCAGTGTTAGTGACTTCTCTGCATTTTTCTAAAAAAAAACTGTATGTTCGTCATTATCCCTTTACTGTGAGGGATAATGACTCAAATACTGTTCTAAAGCTTTTAATTTAGGTATTTATAGACTGTTGCCTTTTTCTATATGCGGGAGACGGTGCTTGCCTCGTCTCTCAATTGAAACCGCAGTACCTATCATCAGATGTTAATATCTAGGACCTTAGGTGTACAGACAGGTTTTTGCCTTCAACGTATGCAGAACAATGGTATTGTTGCTGTGCATTCTCTTTAATGATCTCAATCAGATATTCGTAGTACATATGCACTTCAATCTACCACTCTTACCTTCGACCATTATCAATGTAGTTTCGTTTATCTAACTGTTGCTGAGTAATGTACTCGTGTTGATGTTTTCCAGCTGCCGAGGATGTCTCAGAAGGATGCAATTGCTCGGTACTATGGACTTGAGAAGGGGCAGGTGGTGAAGGTCACATACAGCAGTGAAATCATCGAGACACATGTTACATATCGTTGTGTCTGGTAATGCGACTATGTTGTAAATCCTTTCTAGCAGTCTTACTGTGTCGTACGTTAAATGAGCCTGCAGCAGCGTAACTTACCACAGCTTGTTCTGTTAAAAAGATGCTGGTTTAACTTTTCCTAACTCCCTCTTCCACCCCCCTGGGCTCCCTTCTCCACTTTAGCTCAAATGAAGAGCTTGTAGGTAGTATATTAGTATGCTTTGTCGTCGTTTCTCTGCATTTTGTATGCCCAGATTGTCTGTACTTCATACTATTGTGCTAATAGGGGTGGTGGCTACTCTAATTTGCAAAATTCGACCATGTTGGAATGTAATAGGAGCTTTAAAATAGCTTTTCTTAACTTTTTCATTTGTGAATCGTTGCTAACTTATATATTAGGGAAGAGTTTAATTTCGATACACTCCCAGTGTGAAACAGTTTTTACACAAATCACTTAAAGTGTAATTACAGTTAACTTGAATAATGTAGTAAAAGGTATTCCAAGATAGGGGAGGGATATGTGTCTTAATGTGTCGACTTTTAGTGGGGACTTTTGTCACAAAAGACATTTTATGTCACCTAATTTTTTTTTGGTAACTAAATAATTTTATTTACCAAGGAATATTTACATGTTGGTCCTCTCTATAGCCTGATCTGGACAATAGTCCTAGATTCAGCTATAGGATAGTAGTTTAACTCTAGTAGCCTTCCCTTCAATCGTATCTTCAAGTTCCCTCGACAATGTATTTCTTGTGTTAACAGTCGAGTGATTGTTGCAACATTTCTCTATTTTGCTTGAAAAATTCGTGCATTCCTCTCTTGCCATATATAGTATATGCTGCCAGCTAGTGTCATCCTGTAGATTTTAGCTTTGGAGCTTCTTCTTTTACAGTGTTGTTCAACCTACTCCAATTCATGATCCCAAGCCATCACTTACCTATGAATCCCCTGCCAGTCTAGCATTGCTGCCCATACTTGTGTCGAGAATGAGCATTTAAAGAATAGATGATCGATAGTTTCTTCCTTTGTGTTTCATAGTGAGCAGGTTGTATCTTCCATGTAGCCCCATCTCCTTCATCTGTCTCTTGTTAGTAGTCTTCTGTGCGCCCCAGGAATATAGTGAATATCCACTTAGGTAGCCCAGCATTATTGCATATCATCCTTCTCCATGGTACCTTACTAAACTCTCCTCTAAGTTTCAAGTACATGAAATAGATTGGAAGAAACAAGTTTAGAATCATTTACCTATAATTTGGGGAAGAACTTGCTCTAGGAAAATTGTCTCTTGGAGTTTAGGTTTTGAAAATTTGAAGGATGAATGAAAAATCCTGTCCAAGACCCTTTTACTCAGCTGTAGATATCGCATTTTGCGACCTGAGCTTCGCAAATGCGAAGCTCGCAATTGCGAAAGGGCTTCGAAATTTCACAATTCCTGCTGCCTTCGCAAATGCGAGGAAAGTGTCGCATTTGTGATCACAGACCTCGCAATTGCGGACAAATGATCGCAATTGCGATCAGTTCCCCTCCCAAACTCCCTACGCATTTGCGAACTATGCTGGCCAGCCTTTTAATCACATTTGCGACGAAAGGTTCGCAAATGTCGATCCTGTAGGGCTCGCAATTGCGATGCCTGATCTCGCAATTGCGAGATCAAATGCCTGCAACAGCTGGACCATACCGGCAATATTTTCCTAAGTCCAAAACACTCTGTGGCCTATCCAAAACTCACCCGAGCCCTTGGGCCTCCAAACTAAACATGCACACAAGTCTAAAAATATCATACGGATTTGCTCGTGCGATCAAATCGCCAAAATAACATCTTAAACAACGAATTTAACCCCAAAACTCATGAAATCCTTAAGAACATTGAAATTTCTATTTTCACAATCGGATGTCTGAATTACGTCAAATCAGTCCCGCTTCTCACCAAATTTCACAGACACGACTTAAATACTATATCAAACCTGTACCGAACTCCGGAACCAAAATACGGGCCCGATACCAACGAGATCACACACTATTCCCTTTCTAAAAATTCTTATATTTTCCGGCAAATAATTTTCTTCACAAATTCATTTCTTGGGCTAGGGACCTCGGAATTCGATTTCGGGCATACGCCCAAGTCCCATATTTTACTATGGACCCTACGGGACCGTCAAATCACGGGTCCGGATCCGTTTGCCAAAAATATTGACCGAAGTCAACTTTAATCAATTTTAAAGGTAAAATTCAATATTTTTCTTAAATTTCATATAAAGGCTTTCTGGAAACACGTCCGGATTGTGCACGCAAATCGAGGAAAATGAAATGAAAATTTTAAGGACTCGAAATACAGAATCGAATTCTAAAATGAAAGATGACCTTTTGAGTCATCACAAAGATTAACACTCACTTGAAAGCAAACGTGTAAAAAATTCTTCAATTCTATGACGGACACCCAATGCTTCAAATCAACTAGCAATGCACCAAAGTTCCTCACGAAATGACATGCATGCTCAAAAAATAAAAGTCTGAGTTGGTTTAGTTCTCAAATCAATGGTTCATTTGTAGGTTTGGAAAGGTCAATATAATCTACACATCTAGGAGCAAAGAAATATTAAACCAACATCTTATATTAAATAGATGTGCGTGAATAATATTTGTAAGGAACTCAAAGACAAACTTTCATTGAATTTTATTTTTCATATAATGGAAGTTTATATTTCATTTGAGGCAATTAATAGTTTTGTAGTTTATAATCATGTTCCGACATTCTCACACAAGCTCATTCCCACGTGCACAAAGATAACTCTTTTCGCCATAAGTTATTGCAATCAGCTTGTAATTGCCTCTTAGTAAATCATATTTGCTTCTATGCAGAAATTCACTTGCCAATACTTCATCTTTGTTTCCATGCCTAAATAATTTTTTTTTTATAACGGTGGTCTCCCGGTCAACTTGCACGTGACTTGATTCTGCCATGTACCAACTACCTATTGATACTAGGCAACGTTTTTTACCAACGCTTTGTCAAATGGAAAGAAATCATTTAGGGGTTTTTATTTGCTCTTGATACTTGTATCATTTTATCTTTGTATTTCTTTTTGTGTGTTTTCCATCATTATTATTTCTGTATACAAAGTTTGTTAAAGGCTTGATTTAAAAATACTGTGCCACTTTAATATTAAAAACTGCCTTAATTGGAAGTTGTTTGAAGAAGAGATGTTGTTATGCATTGTAACTTAATTTTTTGGTAAATAATTTTTTATTAATTACCAAGTAATCTTTGTACAGCTCAAAACAAAACAAAAAAAACCGCACTAAAGCTGGGCATCATCTCTAGCACTACTGCACCCCCTAAACAACAACATCATAAGCATTTACTAGGCTAACTAAGTGTTAAATTTAAGCTTTCTGGTTTTTTAGCCAATCGAGCCCACATAGAATCTCTGCAGAATATCTCTTGAACAATTTGTCTGATAACTTGCTCCTCTTGCCTTTGCTTATTCTGAAATATCCTCATGTTTCGCTCTTGCCATATATGATATACACATCCAGCTATCGCCATTTCTGAATACCTCTGCTATAGCGCTCCTACCCCTCTCATTTACTTCCATCCATGCCATTTCATGCTGCCAGTTCATAGCCTTTCTTGTCAAACCTTGCCATTGTAATAATCTGTTCCATATTCCACTTGAGTACACACAGCTGAAAAATAAATGGTCAATAGTCTCATTAGCAACATTACACAAAGAACACAACAGTATATCAGTCACACCCCAGCTAGCCAGCCTGTCCCTTGTGCTTAGCCTCCTGTGAGCTGCCAGGTTAAGTATAAAAATCCATCTTGGTGCACCATAGTTATTACAAATCAACTTTCTCCATGGAACTTTTTGATGGACTCCCCTCATCTTCTGGTATATAACTTTGATAGAGAAAGACCTCATCCTTTCTAGCTCATTTGATTTATTCCAGCACGTTCTAAATAAAGTTTAGCTTTCAACACCTTTTTGACTATCCAAGATGCTTGTTTCCCTTCTATGTCCCACACTTGCTGCCCTTTACCATAGTATGTATGCACCCAAACTACCCACAATTTGTCTTTTTTCTGACATAGGTGTGGGGTCCAGCCCATAAATTAAGGAAGACAACTTTCTTCCTTTGTCTTCTTTTTCTAAATTGGCAGCCATTTTTCCTTTTGCATAGTCAACATTGTAGGTTGTGTCAAATGTGGTAGGCGTGCAGAAAGAAAATATCAAGTGTAGTAGGCGAGGTTCTGCCTATAAAAGGAGAGCTTCGCCTCTCATTTTTGACACACCAATCTCAGAGGAAAAATATATCTGAGAGTTAGAAAGAAAGAGTGAGATTTCACAGACAGGGTATAAGAAAATAGTCTGTGAGAAACATAAAGAGTGAATGATACTGTAGTGAGGTGAGAATATCAAAAGAGAGTTATTTCTTTTGAGTGTTGTAGTGGTCTTTTGAGTATTTTACTCGGACCTACAAAGTATAAAATTCCTTGCTATAGTGATATCAGTTGCTCTTCTCAGGACAATGGTTTTTTCCCTTATTCAAAAAGGTTTTCCACGTAAAAATCTTGGTGTCGTTGTTACTATTTTATTCTTGTTAATTACCGTATCTCGGTGCTACGTTATTATTCCGCTTTTATTATCGTGAATATTATTTTTGTAGGGGTTTTATTCCCAACAACTGGTATCAAAGCACAGGTTCTACTTGTTCACTGAAATACTATTCACTATCGGTAGTACTATACTCGGTGAAAAATAAAAATGTTCGGAGTAAAGTACGAGGTAGCAAAATTCAACGGAGATAACAGTTTCTCAACATGGCAACGAAGGATGAGGGATCTGCTCATCCAACAAGGATTACACAAGGTACTAGATGCTGATGCCAAAAAGCCTGATACCATGAAAGCTGAGGATTTGGCTGACTTAGATGAAAGAGCTGCTAGTGCAATCATGTTGCACTTATCAGATGATGTGGTAAATAACATCATTGATGAAGACACTGCACATGGAATTTGGACAAGGTTGGAAAGCCTATACATGTCCAAAACGCTGACAAATAAATTGTACCTGAAGAAGCAGTTATACGCCCTACACATGGGTGAAGGTACGCAATTTTTGTCACATTTAAATGGCTTTAACGGACTAATCACACAACTTGCCAACTTCGGAGTGAAAATCGAGGAAGAAGATAAAACCATCTTGCTATTGAACTCGTTGCCATCTTCGTACGATAATTTGGCAACAACCATCCTGCACGGTAAGACTACTATTGAGTTGAAAGATGTCACATCGGCTCTTTTACTCAATGAGAAGATGAGAAAGAAGCCTGAAAATCAAGGACAAGCTCTCATCACAGAAGGTAGAGGCAGGAGTTATCAAAGGAGTTTGAGCAACTATGGTAGATTCAGAGCTCGTGGGAAGTCAAAGAATCGATCCAAATCAAGAGCCAGAAATTGCTACAACTTCATCAACCAGGTCACTTCAAAAGAGATTGCCCAAATCCAAGGAAGGGCAAATGTGAAACTAGTGTCCAGAAGAATGACGACAACACAACCGCCATGGTGCAAAATATAATAATGTTGTCCTCTTTATAAATGAGGAAGAGGAATGCATGCACCTGTCAGGTCCAGAGTCAGAATGAGTGGTTGACACAACGGCATCTTACCATGCCACACCGGTAAGAGATCCTTTTTACAGATATGTAGCAGGTGATTTAATCACAGTGAGAATGGGTAACACAAGTCACTCAAAGATTGTGGGGATTGGTGACATTTGTATCAAGACAAATGTCGGATGCACATTGGTTCTAAAGGATGTGCGGCATGTACCTGATTTGCGGATGAACTTGATCTCGGGAATTGCTTTAGACCGAGATGGATACGAGAACTATTTTGCAAATCAAAAGTGGAGACTCACTAAGGGATCATTGGTGAATGCAAAGGGAGTTGCTCGTGGCACGTTGTACAGGACAAATGCAGAAATATGCCAAGGTGAATTGAACGCGACACAAGATGAGATTTATGCAAATTTGTGGCACAAAAAGAATGGGTCATATGAGCGAGAAGGGATTGCAGATTCTTGACAAGAAATCACTCATTTCTTATGCCAAAGTACAACAGTAAAACCTTGTGACTACTATTTATTTGGTAAGTAGCATAGAGTCTCATTTCAGACATCATCTGAAAGAAAATTGAATATACTTGATTTAGTATATTCTGATGTTTGTGGCCCAATGGAAGTTGAACCAATGGGCGGTAACAAATATTTTGTTACTTTTATTGATGATGCTTCACGAAAATTATGAGTTTATATTTTGAAAACCAAAGATCAGGTGTTTCAAGTTTTCCAGAAGTTTCATGCTCTAGTAGAAAGGGAGACGAGTCGAAAGCTAAAGCGTCTCCTAAGTGACAATGGAGGATAGTACACTTCAAGGAAATTTGAAGAGTACTGTTCAAGTCATGGGATCAGACATGAAAAGACAGTTCCTGAAATCCCACAACACAATGGCGTAGCCTAGAGGATGAAGCGCACCATTGTGGAGAAGGTGAGAAGCATGCTTAGAATGGATAAAATGCCTAAGTCATTCTGGGGTGAAGCAATTTAAACAGCCTGTTACCTGATCAATTGGAGTCCATCAGTTCCGTTGGTGTTTGACATTTCAGAGAGAGCTTGGACCAACAATGAGGTGTCCTACTCGCATCTGAAGGTGTTCGGTTGTAGAGCTTTTGAACATGTACCAAAAGAGCAGAGAACAAAGCTGGATGATAAATCTGTTCCTTGCATATTTATCGGATATGGAGATGAAGAGTTCGGGTATAGATTGTGGGATCCTGTAAAGAAGGAGGTCATCAGAAGTAGAGATGTAATCTTCCGAGAAAGTAAAGTTGGAACTGCTGCTGATATGTCAGAAAAGGCGAAGAATGGTATAATTCCTAACCTTGTTACTATTCCTTCTACTTCTAATAATCCCACAAGTGCATAAAGTACGACCGACGAGGTTGCCGAGTAGAGGAGCAACCTAGTGAGGTTATTGAGCAGGGGGAGCAACTTGATGAAGGTGTCGAGGAAGTGGAGCACCCCACTCAGGAAGAAGAACAACCTCAACCTTTGAGGAGATCAGAGAGGCCAAGGGTAGAGTCATGCAGGTACCCTTCCACAAAGTATATCCTCATCAGTGATAAGGGGGAGCCAGAAATTCTTAAGGTGGTGTTGTCCCATCCAAAAAAGAACCAATGGATGAAAACCATGCAATAAGAGATGGAATCTCTACAGAAAAATGACACGTATAAGCTGGTTGAACTTCCAAAGGGTAAAAGACCACTCAAATGCAAATGGGTCTTTAAACTCAAGAAAGATGGAAATAGCAAGATGGTCAGATACAAAGCTCGATTGGTTGTTAAAGGCTTCGAACAGAAGAAAAGTATTGATTTTGACGAAATTTTCTCACCTGTTGTCAAAATGACTTCTATTCGAACAATTTTGAGTTTAGCAGCTAGACTAGATCTTGAAGTGGAGCAGTTGGATGTGAAAACTGCATTTCTTCATGGAGATTTGGAAGAGGAGATTTATATGGAGCAGCCAGAAGGATTTGAAGTAGCTAGAAAGAAACACATGATGTGCAAATTGAATAAGGGTCTTTATGGATTGAAGCAGACACCAAGGCAGTGGTACATGAAGTTTGACTCATTCATGAAAAGTCAAACATAACTAAAGACCTATTCTGATCCATGTGTATACTTCAAAAGATTTCTGAAAATAATTTTATTATATTGTTGTTGTATGTGGATGACATGTTAATTGTAGGAAAAGACAAGGAGCTGATTGCAAAATTGAAGGGAGATCTGTCCAAGTCATTTGATATGAAGGACTTGGGCCCAACACAACAAATTCTAGGGATGAAGATAGTTCGAGAGCGAACAAGCAGAAAGTTGTGGCTATCTCAGGAGAAGTACATTGAATGTGTACTGGAATGCTTCAACATGAAAAGTGCTAAGCCAGTCAGCACATCTCTTGCTGGTCATCTAAAGTTGAGCAAGAAGATGTGTCCTACAACACTAGAGGAGAAAGGGAGCATGGCTAGAGTTCCTTATTCTTCAGCAGTCAGAAGCTTGATGTATGCAATGGTATGCACCAGACCTGATATTGCTCACACAGTTAGTGTTGTCACAGGTTTCTTGAAAATCCTGGAAAAGAACATTGGGAAGCAGTCAAGTGGATACTCAGGTACCTAAGAGGTACTACAGAAGATTATTTGTGCTTTGGAATATCGGATCCAATCTTGAAGGGCTATACAGATGCTGATATGGCAGGTGACATTGATAACAGAAAATCCACTACTAGATATTTGTTTACATTTTCAGGGGGAGCTATATCATGGCAGTCGAGGTTGCAGAAGTGTGTCGCACTCTTTACAACTGAAGCAGAGTATATTGCCACTCTTGAAGCTGGCAAAGAGATGGTATGACTCAAACGGTTCCTTCAAGAGCTTGGATTGCATCAGAAGGAGTATGTCGTCTATTATGACAGTCAAAGTGCAATAGACCTGAGAAAAAACACTATGTATCATGCAAGGACGAAACATATCGACGTGAGATATCATTGGATTCGAGAAAGGATAGAGGATGGGTCTATGCAGGTAAAGAAGATCCGTACAAGTGAGAATCCTTCGAATATGCTGACCAAAGTGGTACCAAGAGACAAGTTTAAGCTATGCAAAGAACTTGTCGACATACACTCAAACTAGAACCTCCGGTGTTACCTCCTTCAGGTGAATGAGACTGGAGGGGGAGATTTGTGTGGTCCAACCCATAAATTAAGGAAGACAACTTTCTTCCTTTCTCTTCGTTTTCTAAATTGGCAGCCACTTTTCCTTTTGCATAGTCAACATTGTAGGCTGTGTCAAATGTGGTAGGCGTGCAGAAAGAAAATATCAAGTGTAGTAGGCGAGGTTCTGCCTATAAAAGGAGAGTTTTGCCTCTCATTTTTGACACACCAATCTCAGAGGAAAAATATATCTGAGAGTTACAAAGAAAGAGTGAGGTTTCACAGACAGGGTATAAGAAAAATAGTTTGTGAGAAAAATAGAGAGTGAGTGATACTGTAGTGAGGTGGGAATATCAAAAGAGGATTATTTCTTTTGAGTGTTGTAGTGGTCTTTTGAGTATTTTACTCGGACCTACAAAGTGTAAAATTCCTTGCTACAGTGATATCAGTTGCTCTTCTCAGGGCCGTAGTTTTTTCCCTTATTCAAAAGGGTTTTCCACGTAAAAATCTTAGTGTCATTGTTACTCTTTTATTCTTGTTAATTACCGTATCTCGGTGCTATGTTATTATTCCTCTTTTATTATCGTGAATATTATTTTTGTAGGGGGTTTATTTCCAACAATAGGTTCCATAAAAACTTACACATTGCTGCCTTATTCCATATTGATATATCCAGAATGTTAAGACCCCCTACAACCTTAGGACCACATAGTTTCTCCCATGCCAATAGTGCTCTTTTGGTTATCTCTCCTCTACCCGTCCAGAGGAAATTTCGGCATATAGATTCTACCATTTTGATCACTTTATTTGGAAAAATAAAGATGTGGGACCAATAGGATTGGACTGCAAACAAAGTATTTTTAATCAATTGTACCCTTCCTGAATAAGATAAGTGCTTAGAAGTCCATGATGTAATTCTTCCCATCATCCTTTCCAAAAGAGGTTGATATTGAATAATGGACATCCTTTTGGAACTCAAAGGAACTCCTAGGTATTTGAAAGGTAGGTCTCCTTTAGTATATCCTAACATGCCCATGATCTTTTGCTGTATCTCCAAGCTTACCCCTCCAAAATAAATGGAGCTCTTATCCCTATTTGTTATCAAGCCAGACGCATTGGAAAGCTTAATGAAGCAATCATGTAGTAGCTTGACAGATATCACATCCCCTCTACAAAAAGGAGTAGGTCATCAGCAAAGTCCAATTGGATCACCTGTAGCTTCGCACATCTAGGATGATAATTAAAATCAGGATTCAATTGCAAGGTTTTTAAAAGCCTACTCAAGTATTACATAGCTAAAACAAATAAGAATGGAGAGAGATGATCTCCTTGTCTAAGACCCTTCTTGGCAGGAAAAGGCTTGAATGGTTTACCATTTATCAACATAGAGTAGGACACAGTGCTAACACAACTCATTATCCACTGAACAAAGATCTCAGGAAAATTCAGGCAATTCAATACTTGTTCAAGAAACACCCATTCTACAGAGTCATAGGCCTTCTGCATATCTAGCTTTATGTGCAACTAGGGGAAATGCCCTTTCTACCATACCCTTTTATCAATTCATGACTTAGCACAATATTATCAGAGATTATCCTCCCCGGCACAAATGCAGCTTGGCTTTTGTCAACCAGATAGTCCATGACACCTTGCAGTCTTGCCGTCAATATCTTGGAGATTAATTATCTTGTACACCACTGTGCAACGTGAGATAGGTCTGTACTCTTTAACGGTTGACGGATGTTTAACTTTTGGAATAAGAGTTATAAGAGTACAATTTATTGGCAAAAACATCTCAGATGTGGTAAAGAATCTAATAATAACCTCTGATATGTCATTCCCCACAACTAACCATGCTTTCTTAAAGAAGCAAGAATTAAAACCATCAATACCTAGGAGTTCCTTTGAGTTGTATCTTCTTCTTTGTTTGTAGTTGTATCTTCTTCTTTGTTTTGATATTTGTCTTACAGTTGCATGAAAAATTTCCTCAGCGTAAAAAGAATTTGTCAAGGTAATTTAATTTATTCTACGCAAAGAAATGAAAGATAAACAAATAAATTAAATCAAGAAGGGTTGTTACAGTCTTCCAAAAGTTGAATATAAGAATAAATTGACTAAGTGTAGAAGACTTAGCAAACACAATTTTGGAACTTTTGAAGTCATTAGATGAGGTGCTTGATTACATGGTCATCATTATTGTTAGAGCACTTAAATAACATAAGTCAAACTTTCTCAGGGTTAAACTTTTCTATTTATGCATCTCAAATTGTAGTATTTATATAACCATAAAATACTAAACATGCATATTTTGGGAAGGCAAATAGAATCTTTGGCAGTTACTAGTAAAGCAGTCCAATGCTGAACACTTATTTAAGAGAATAATTAAAGAGTGAGTGCATGAGAACAAAACTAGCCAAGTAATGCCCACCAATAATTTTTATAATTACTCTCAGCAGCCCTGACTGGGACACATGGTTAGTAAAAATTAAAAAGGAAGAGGAGAAAAAATTGAAGCAACTTCTATACAGGAAAATAAAGCTTATTGTTGGAAGTTTGAAAATTAAAGGGGATTTATTTTGCAACTTTAAGTTTTGTATGCACTGACGACATATAATATTTGTGTACTATCAGATCAAGTTTATCGCCACAACAAATTACCAAGGGTGTGGCTTAATAGTTAATGAAAGGACGGATACAAACCTTGGAAGCCACCGTTCAAATCTCGGAGGCATAACTCTAAGTTGGTTTTCTTCTCATTTGCCTAAGCTTTTGCAGGTAGAATCACTCTGTACCTGTGCTTGTGGGAATTCTTTAGCTATCACAATACATAACTTAAACCCTTTTAATTTCAAACAAACATTATAGTAAGGAGACTTGTTATCATGTAGACAGCAGACCAACATGATATCTTTAATATAGGCTAAGAATGTGAACTCAAAGAAAATAAAAAGCACACACGCACTGTGTTTTTTATGAAGAGTAATATACTCCAAAGCTCATGCAGAGGATAACATGCTATACATACCTGTGAACCTAAGCTCAATTCAGCAATCACAAGGAAAATGATTATATACTCTGATCTAAAATGCCAAACCTTGTTGTTGTACTTTGTGTAGCCTCCTTTTGCATCTGCACTTTCTATATCTCTATCAACACTTTTTTCTGGATAATATTCACTTCTATTATCCTTAAGATCACAAGAAAATGGAGTACTGTAAGAAACAAGAAAAGCAATAAGCCATTTCCTCCAGGTCCAAAACCATGGCCTATAATTGGCAGCCTTTGTTGAATTTGGCAAATCCCACATCGGTGGTTTAGCCATTTGGTAGGGAATTTTTTCCTATAAAAGAAGGCCTAATGTTTAGGATTTATACACACCTATCATTTGCCTTCTTATTTTCTTAAGGCATTTGTATCTTCTCTCTTTAGTATTATTTCACTTGTATTTTTGGAGTGAAATAAAATATTGGTTGTGTCCGAGGAAGTAGGCAAAATTGACCGAACCTCGTAAATTCTGGTGTTCCTTTTATTGTTGCTCTATTGTCTTATTTATTATTTGGTGTCTGTCATAATTTTTTGGTATAGTAGTTGTGACTCATTCACACTATATACATTTGGCTTCCGCAATAATTGCTATCAGAGCCAAAGTATTGTCTAAGTATGCTCTGTGGTTGCAGCATAATCTGATCTTCCACATCAGAAAAAATTTATCTTGGTAACTGAGTCAATGTTCTGTCTGAGTATGCTCTGTGGTTGCAGCTTAGTCTGATCTTCCACACCAGAAAGGAAATAATCTTGATTTGTGTCGTCAGCTATTAAATAATATTTGTGTCAAAGATAAGAGACAATAAACAAGAAGAATCTACATCAAGTATCAACAATACGTCATCATTGGCATCTTCGCTTATGACAAGAATTGTGTCAAATGCGAAATTTGCGGTAGAAATTTTTGATGGGTCAGGACATTTTGGGATGTGGCAAGGCGAGGTTCTAGATGTCCTTTTTCAACAAGGGCTAGATCTTGCCATTGAAGAAAAAAGACCAGATGCTATTGGAGAATTATCAACCGTGTTGCTTGCGGTACCATTCGATCCTACCTTGCTAGAGATCAGAAATATCCATACACAAAGGAAACTTCTGCAAGTAAATTATGGAAAGCACTGGAGGATAAATTTTTAAAGAAAAACAGTCAAAATAAATTGTACATGAAGAAGAGACTGTTTCGCTTCACCTATGTTCCTGGTACCACAATGAACGAACATATCACCAGTTTCAATAAGTTGGTCACAGATTTGCAAAATATGGATGCAACTTTTGATGATGGTGACTTGGCCTTGATGTTATTGGGGTCACTTCCTGATGAGTACGAGCACCTTGAAACTACTCTACTCCATGGGAATGACGAAATTTCTCTCAGAGAAGTTTGTTCGGCTTTGTACAGCTATGAACAAAGAAAGGGAGAAAAACAAAAGGGCGGAGAAGGAGAAGCACTGGTTGTGAGGGGTCGTCCTCAAAATCAAATGGGGACAAAGAAGGGAAGATCCAAGTCAAGATCTAGACCCCAAAAAGATGAATGTGCCTTTTGTCGAGAAAAAGGACACTGGAAGAAAGACTGTCCGAAGTTGAAGAATAAGGCCAAATATAATAATGGAAAGGCCATTATGGATTCAAATGTAACTGATTGTGATGATTCAGACTTCTCATTAGTTAAAACAGAGCCACCAACATCATCAGACATATGGTTGATGAACTCGATTTGTAGCTATCATATGTGTTCCAACAGGGACTGGTTTGTGAATTTTCAAGAAGGAGAATATGGAGTCATCCACACAGCGGATAACAACCCTTTTACCTCATATGGCATTGGTTCAATACGATTAAAGAACCATGATGGAATGATCAGAACATTAACAGATGTTCAATATGTACGGATTTGAAGAAGAATCTCATCTCTGTGGGAGCCCTAGAATCAAAAGGGTTCAAATCATTGCAGAAAATGGAGTGATGAGAGTATGCTCCGGTGCACTAGTGGTAATGAAGGCCAATCGGAAGAACAATAACATGTACCGTTATCGCGGTAGTACAGTTATTGGGACAACGACAGTCACATCCAGTAATGAAAAAGAGGCAGAAGCAACCAGGCTATGACACATGCGCTTGGGACATGCTGGAGGTAAATCCTTGAAAACTTTATCAGATCAAGGATTGTTAAAAGGAGTAAAGGCTTGCAACTTGGAGTTTTGCGAGCATTGTGTCAAAGGGAAACAGACAAGGGTTAAATTTGGTACAACAATCCATAATACTAAAGGTATTTTGGATTATGTACACTCTGATATTTGGGGTCCTTCCAAAACACCTTCATTGGGTGGGAAACACTATTTTGTAATCTTTGTTGATGATTTTTCCCGAAGAGTGTGAGTGTATACAATAAAGAGCAAAGATGAAGTGTTGAGAATTTTTCTCAAATGGAGAATGATGGTGGAGAATCAAACAGGCAAGAGGATCAAGTGTATTCGCACAGACAATGGAGGTGAATACAAAAATGATCATTTTAATAAGGTCTGTGAAAATAATGGCATCATCTGACACTTCACTGTCAGACATACACCACAACAGAATGGAGTGACAGAACGTATGAACCGGACCTTGCTGGAGAAGGTATGGTGTATGTTGTCCAATGCTGGCTTGGGCAAAGAATTTTGGGCTGAGGCAGTTACATATGCATGCCACCTCATTAATCGTTTACCATCTGCTACTATTGATGGCAAGACACCATTTGAAAAATGGTATGGAAAGCCTGCTGTAGATTATGACTCTTTGCACGTATCTGGTTTAACTGCATATTATCATGTGACAGAGTCAAAATTGGATCCAAGGGCAAAGAAAACTATTTTTATGGGGATTACTTCTGGAGTCAAAGGATATCGCTTATGGTGTCCTATGACAAAGAAAGTAATATTCAGCAGGGATGTTACCTTTGATGAATCTGCTATGATAAATAAGGTAACAGAAGATACCAAACAAAATGAGGGTGCTTCTAAGCAAGTGGAAAAATTTATTTTTCCTACACAAGAAGCATAGGAGGAAACATATGAAGATTATCCTCTGGAAGAAGAGCCAGTAGAGAGGGAGATTCCAACTCAGGAACCTCAACAACAACTTGAATCAATAGCAACCAGCAGGCCAAAAAAGACAATAACAAAACATGTTCGTCTTATAGAGACGGTTGCTTGTGCTGCCTCAATTGTAGCTAATGATGTTCCTACTACTTATAAAGACGCAGTCCAAAGTTCAGAAGAAGATAAGTGGAGGACTGCCATGAATGATGAAATACAGTCTCTTCATCAGAAGCATACATGGAGATTGGCCAATCTCCCGAAGGGAAAGAAAGCAATTGAGTGCAAATTCTTTTTGTTATGTTTCTATTATAGTCGGTCACTTCTTACTTAATTGTTCAAAAAAATTTACAAACATTTAATTCTTTCATTCTTTAAATTTTATTTTATATCATTTATAAATAAGTATTAATTTCTCTTTTTATTTGTTGCATGGATCATTTTGCTGAAACATCAAAACGGAACAACTTCAAGAACAATATCTACAAAAAAATATTAGGTGAAATATACGGTCATATTATATGTTTGTGACTCATAACAACTAAATTTATGTAATTATAAAATACACTTGTCTAACTAAATATAATTATTGATCTTCGCAGAGCTATCCAGTCAATTTGAGTTCAACACTACATCTCTAAAACTATTTATTATTTTTAGATTATTTTACTCTTTTGAAATTTTGATGTAATTTTTCACATATTTTAATAATACTAGTTTTAGGGTACGCGCGTTGTGCGTGTATCCCATATTAATGTGAATAATTTTTTTTTTAAAATAACATAAATAATATTCAAAAGATGCAAGTTCCAAATAAATGCTAATTATATTTAGCGGCTCAGATTAGCTCTAGTGGTTCTTCTCTAGTTTGTTCTAGTATTTATTTTATTGAACAAATGTATTGAAGGAGTAGTGTTTGATTAACCGGTACAAAGGTCGTTACTTACCCATGAGATAATTGCGTTGCATATATTTCTTGTTATTAAAAATTATGTATTGAGTTATAAAATAAATATTTTAAAAAAAAGTTTTAATTCCTTAAAATGATGGATAATAATCCTATTCAGCAAATTAAATTACGAAAAATATTATATTGTTCCACAGAAGTCGTCATAGCCCCAACTCAAATTATTTATTCATTTATTATTTGATGGAATATTTTATTTATTCCAGTAGAACGATTTGAAATTATAATTGAAAATATTTGCCAATCATTCAGCTATGCAGTGCGTTTGTGAGTGGAATTTATATTTAAAAAATTCTATCAGTATTAGTTAACTTCAAACCCAAAATATTTTTTCCTAAAAGTTTTGGACTTCGAAGCCCCTTTTTGTAGTTTTGTAACCACGTCTAATAGTAATAGACTCTATCATTCCATATACTTAAAAACTATGATAGATATTTATGAAAAATTAAATCAAAACGTACAATAGGTAATTTTGCAATTAGATCCCAAAATTTTCTTCTTCTTCTTCTTCTTCTTCTTCTTCTTCTTCTTCTTCTTCTTCTTCTTCTTCTTCTTCTTCTTCTTCTTCTTATGGTTAAGGCAAAGAAATATTAACGCGAACTTATAATAAGAAATCAGCTCTGGCTGCGTATGTTAGTTAACAGTTGTTAACGTGCGCCTTCAACCATGACTCGACGGAATAAGCAAAATCCGGCGACATCAACTCCCTCCACAGAACACGAAGAACGTACTAGAGTAATTACACCAGAAAATGGAATCCCTCAGTACTTAGGGCCAAGGCAATTTGGTCAATAGCTAACAGGAATGGGAAGTGCTCCAACGATATTTCAAGGAAGACCACTGGTGGAAATCAATACTCATGTAGAACAAGACGAAAGAACATCATCATCGGCAGCTGCAAGGAAACTTACCTTCTCTAAAACAGTGAAAATAGGAAAATATACGGCGGCTAAAGTTGTGCAAGGTAACAGATCTCAACAATTATGGATGAAACTCGACTATTTTCCCCCCAATAATGAGAGATGGGATGAAAATAGTGAAATTAGTCCAAGCAGAAGTTGAAGAGGAATGTCAGAAATGGAAGTCAACATTAATTGGGTATGTAATTGGGAGAAACCCTTCCGTTAAGGAAATGCTGAAATATGTGTATGGGGTGTGGAATTTTGTCATGACTCCTCAGGTATTTCTGCATAATGACGGGTACTTTATTCTGATTTATGTCTGATAATGATAAGGAGACCTTACTGCAGAATGGACCTTGCACCTTTAACAATAGACCTATGGTTCTCAAACAGTGGGAACCAGAATTTCATATGAGCAAGGAACCTCTTCAGGTCATTCCAGTGTGGGTTACACCCACAAATCTGCCTGTTGAATACTGGGCACCAGGAAGTTTGGGTAGAATTGCGTGCGAGCTATTTGGGGAAGCCAATATGCACGGATAAGCTTACAATTAAAGGATAAAGAGTGTCCTATTCACGTATTCTAATTGAGATGGATGTATCAGTCGAACTTCCGGAAGAGATATCAATTGAACTACCAGGAGGCAAATACAAATTGCAGACCATTGAGTACGAGTGGAGACTCCTATATTGTCAAAGCTGCTTGAACATAGGGCATCAAAATAGTGAATGTAAGAAGGCCACATTTGAAAAAGGGAAGCAACAAATGAATAGAAGGAAGCTGAAGATGGGCAGGAGAGTAAAGGTGAATCAAGAGCCTAGTAAACCAGTCACAAATGCTGAACAACAAGTTGAACCAGAGTTACTAAAAGAAGTAGGAGAACCAACTGATGACCAGAATGGAATAGAACAGTATGAGAGTATGGAATTCCAGTTGCAACAGCCAAAAATAGGGGTAAGAAAAAATTGGCTACTATTCAAGAACAGGAGGGACAAAGTCAGCTTTATGAAGATAGTGACAAGATTGAGAGGTTGTTAAGGCAGAATCAGTTTAGTGCTCTAAGAATTCAACCAATGATAGTCACTTCAAAAGTGATAAAGGAACAGAGTTCTCCGAGGAAGATACCTCCATGATATTCTTCTCATGGAACATAAGGGGACTTAACAAATCCCCTTTAAGAAGAAAGAACTCAGGACCTTCCTGCTTACAAATAAGGTAGTTCTAATAGGCTGTCTTGAGACTAAAGTTAAGGCTAACAAAGCTGAAAAGGTTAAGAAGAAAATGGGGAATGATTGGGAAATAGCTACTGACTACACTCAAAGCCCAAATGGTAGAATATGGATTGGTTGGAAACCTCAACAAGTGGAAGTACAAATAGTAGCATCTAGGCTTCAATTCATGCATTGCTTAGTAAAAGACAAGGGATCCAATTTTACTATCCAGATAACTTTTATTTATGGTTTGAATACCATAAATGAAAGGAAGGCCTTATGGCAAGGGCTAAGAACTCTGAACAACAATATAACTGATCCATGGATTACGCTGGGGGATTTCAATCCTGTTCTTTTTGTGAATGATAGACAAAATGGTATTCCAGTACACCCAAATAAGATTAAGGATTTCCAGGAGTGTATTGAAGACATAGGGCTTGGACAACTAAAAGGAACATGGAGTTTATTCTCTTGGAGTAATAAGAGAGATGCACATATTGGAATTCACAGCTTTATAGATTGGGCTTTTGGGAATGCAAAATGGTTCGACAGCTATGGACATTTGGAAACAGTCTACCTTAACCTAGGGTGCTCAGATCACTCTCCTATTATTGTTAACACTAGGAGAATCAGACAAAACCTTCCTAGGACATTTAGATTACTCAATATTCTTCTTCAAAATAAAGATTTTAAGGCAACGATCAAAACTACATGGCAGCATAAAGTTCTTGGGTACACTATGTATGAAATATGCAAAAAGCTCAAACTTATTGAGCTAAACACAAGATACCTCCAGAAAGAGGTATCCAGTTTGGAAAGGAAGATTGAAGACATTCGAAGGAAGTTGCAGGACACTCAACAAATGCTAAACTCCGATCTTTACAATCCTAATCTGATTCAAAAGGAGAGAGACCTGATTTTTGAATTAGAAAAATGGTCTAACATTCATGAGGAGGTTCTGAGGCAGAAGTCTAGGGTTGTATGGTTAGCAAAATGGGATTCAAATATAAGATATTTTCATGCCCAAATGAAGACTAGACAAGCAAGGAACCATATCTCTTTAATTTGTAATGACCAGGGAATTATGTTGACTGATCCAGGCCAAATACAGTATGAGGTTATTAATTTTTTTCAAGAGTTGTTGGGCACTAAGGCTGCAGAACTACCTTGTTTGAACAACAACATTGCAAAAGATAGGTAGTGCCTTAATAAGAAGGAGCAACAGGGGTTGATTAAACCAGTGACTAAGGAAGAAATTATACAAGCTTTGAATGATCTACCAGCTGACAAAGCCCCTGGGAGAGATGGTTTTCCCGTTGAATTTTTCAAAGCTAACTGGGATGTAGTGGGAGATGATGTTATAACAGCTATTCTCTAGTTTTCTGAAACTGAAAAAAATCCTTAAGGAGATAAACAATACAACCATTACATTGGTGCCAAAAGTTCCAAATCTTACTCATGTCAAGGAGTTCAGGCCTATTGCATGTTGTACGACTCTGTACAAATTGATAGCCAAGGTGATCACTGTCTGACTTAAGCAAGCAGTTGACAAAATTATTGGGCCAGTACAATCAGCTTTTATTGAAGGAAGGAATATCTTAGATAATGTGATTGTGGCACATGAACTAGTCAAAGGTTACAACAGAAAAGGAATGTCTCCTAGATGTCTAGTGAAAGTAGATATCAGGAAAGCTTATGAGATGCACTTTGCAATGGGAGAGATTCCTTTCAAATACCTTGGTGTCCCCTTATCATAAAAAAATAATAGTTCAACAATGTATTCCATTGGTGGAGAGAATGATTGCAAGAATCAGATGTTAGACCACCAAATTTTTTTCATATAGTGGCAGAGTGCAGCTAATTAAGAGTGTCCTTTTTGAGATCCAAACATACTGGTCACCGATTTTTCTGATACCAAAGAAGGTGATGCAGTTAATGACAAGTGCCCGTAGAACATTCTTGTGGACTGGACAATGTGCAACGTTAAGAAGAGCACTTATAGCATGGGAGAGATTATGTATGCCAAAATCGGCAGGGGGCTTGAACATAATTGAGTTTCAAACATGGAATAAAGCAGCCATATCAAAATTTCTCTAGGCTATCACAGCAAAGAAAGATACCTTGTGGGTTCAATGGATTCAAAGTTTCTACATTATAAGTAGAAGCATCAGTGAGATGAATACACTTAAACAAGCATGTTGGCTTGTTAGAAAAATTTTCAATGCAAGGAAATGGTATGAGAGCAATGATTTGTGCACAGAATTACAACAACTAACTCATGCTTGGAAGTTCACGATCAAGAAGGCATATAAATACCTACTCCCTCAATATCCTAGAGTTATATGGAAAAATCTCAACATGGTTCAATGTTCTGTACCAAAGTATCAGTTTATACTTTGGCTTGCACTTCAAAAGAGACTCAGTACAACAGACAGAATGGCTAAGTGGGGAATACAAGTTCCTAGGAACTGTGAATTATGCATAGCTGATGCTGAAGAAACACATGCACATCTGTTTTTTGACTATGATTATTCAAGACAGATTTGGAGTTCATTTTTATGCTGGACAAGAGAAAGCAGTCAAGTAGGGAACTGGGAGGAGGAGATTGAAAGGTTAACGACCAAGAAATGCAACGGTAAAACCCATGCAGAGGTACTACGATGGCTATTAGCTGCCATTATTTATCATGTTTGGAGTGAGCACAATGCTCGACGATTCCAAGAACAACAACAGGATTGTATTTCAAGACTTAGAGAGATTGTCATTCAATTACACAGGAAAGGCCAGTTTAGAAGCAATTGGAAAAGATTACTTGATAGGTTGAACTCATATCCAAGTCTAGTATAGATTTATACTGTAATAAATATATAGAGGAGAGGAGTAAATGTTAGTAGGATACAAAGTTCAGAACTAGTTCTAGAGAGTCAAAAAAGAACTAGTGGATGTACATATTATACTTGGTTGAATAAAATTTTTATTGTTTGACAAAAAAAGAACTTATAATATGTACAAACATGTAATAAAAACCTCAACAACATAAATAGAAATAATATGAATGAAAAAGGAACCTATCTTTAAAATCTGATCGTAATCAACACAAAGTCTCAATCACGCGCTCCACATAAATCTTTCTTCAGTTGTACAAGAATATTGAATAATCAATCACTAATGGCTTATATAAATTTATTAAATATATATAGTTAGGAAAAGGTGAGAAGTCTAGTAACTTTACAAAAACAATAAACATATGAATAAGAAAAAAGGTAGAAAAATAATATAATATATCCATGGAACATTATATATCTTGAAAGTTAGCTTGTTTTGCACTTTAAACTAATGTTTAAAGGAAACTAAAAATAGGATAAAATACACCAAAGAAGTCCAACGTAAAGAAGCCTAAACTTAAATAAAGACACGGTAGTTTCGGGTTTTTCCCAAAATAAAATTTAAAAAATTAGTAGTGGTTAATTACAATTATATCCAACGCAAAACTGTAAGAATTTGCTCAATCTTTCCTCTTTTAGTACATTTACAAACAATTTAAAAGGTCGTAATTGCATTCTTGTAATAAGCAATAAGCTTAAATTTTTAATTATACTCGCGACAGAATTCATATATTAACTACATGCATCACGAATATCATTTGTTAAAAAATATTAATGAGATACAAATTACCAATAGCGTATTAATCGATTTATAGTTGATTTTGGTGCACACGTGATATATATATATATATATATATATATATATATATATATATATATATATATATATATATATATATATATATATATATATATTATAATTGTGAAGCCCCAAAATAAAAAATGAATTACTAAAATGTCCTATAAAGATTGAAAGACCGTTGTAACCTTTCCTTGAATGCTACTTTTATATTATTTTTATATCAAAAAGTAAATTTACCCTTTATTAAATAATTTTTATAATGTTTCTTGATTTATTTTAGTGTAAAGAATATCATTGTTTATGCAAAACTTTTGCTACGATGCAGTTTTTCTACGAGAAATAAATTTATTTTTCATATTAGACTTAAAAATTAGATTATGTGTTCCACATCCCTTTGGTCTTGTATATTGACGTCTTAAATATATAAAGCAAAATTATCTTCAAAACTTTGCATTTGTATCTCCCGTACGACGCTTATTGTAAATAATTTTTGACGTGTGATATACTTATGAATGAGTCAAAGAGTCAAAGTGCTACATAATTAAGTTTATGTTGGTTTGTATACATCGATCGTATCTATATCTAACTAAATTTAGCTAATTATTTTTGTTCGACAATTAAGTTTGAGCTTGTATTTTTCTTTTTAAAATTATCTTTTAATAATATTTTTATTATCTTAAAAGTTTTTATAGTTGACATAAGATACACGTGCAACACATATGTCCATAAACTAGTATATATATATATATATATATATATATATATATATATATATATATATTCAAGTCTTTCTCTTCTTGCTATCATTTCCACAACTTGATTCTTGACTTGATGGCTTGTGCTGCTGTAATTCTCTTCTTCAAACTCTTGAGCAACGAAACCCAGAACTCTTTCATGATCAAACTGCTAATACGCTCGAATCTCTTCGTGCTACTGCTGAATATATTCTAAATATCCTTGAAAAACTTAGCAAGAGTAGGTTTGACCCTGAAAAAATCAAATCTTTGGAGGAAAACATAAGAGTTGCTGCTACTGATGCAGAAGATGCTGTTGAGGTAAAGATTTTTCAAATCATCAAAGGCTTAAGCTGGACATTCGGAATTTTACAACACCAGGATTTGCAACCAATTCTTGAAAAAATGGATACAACAAAGAAAGAATTGATGGAAATTGTTTCCGATTTTAGCACAAGTACTCATGACGCTGATGATAATGTAATTCTTGAATCTACTCTAGATTCCAGGATTGGCACTTCTTCTAGAAGTAATCTAATACTGCCAAATTTGAAAGATGATATCGTGCATGGGCTTGATCATGGCTTGGAGATCATAATTAAAAGAAATTCCAACAAACTTTGGGGAAATTTGTACCTTGTAGTTGTTGTTCCTCTGTACTTGTAAATAATGATTCTGGAAATTAGAACGTTAACTTATAAACGTAAATATAAATAAAAAAAAAACAGAAATTAATTCGAGCCCACTGAATTCACAGTGTTTCCTTAAGGAATTTAATCCCCTCCTAGTACCCAAGGTTATAGATTATTTCCTCCCAGGATAGAACGAATTACACACCGGTGTAGCGGTACTTCAAACCCCAGTGTTTCAACGAACACAAAGTTCGGCAACAAATCACACTTATGGATGCTTTGTTTGTAGTTAAAAACAATGCAGAATAAGGAGGACAACTCAGAAGTCGAATGGAAATTCTGAGAGGAAGGAATGCAAAGTATAGCCAATGTTGAATTCTTACTGAAGAGAATATCAAATTGCAATTCGTTTTTCCAGTGTATACGCAGTGTATACAGAGTGTATATCCAGTATATGCAGAGTGTATATCCAGTATATGCAGAGTGTATATCCAGTGTATACAGAGTGTATATTAAGTGTATACAGAGTGTTTCAAGTGTTTTTTTCCGATGTGTTCTTCTTTCTCTCCAACTTATGCTCTATTTATAGCAGTTATTTGAGAGAAATATGCCCCTTCCATGGTGCAACAAGCACTAGATCATGGAGAAAGCACTTACATGGTGGTATATACACTTGCTTGGTGGGAGGAACACTTGCACCATTGTGGGAGGTGCACTAGGCTGCATTGTTGCTTAGTGTTGCAACACAATACACGGATTGGAAAATATCCGTTACAAACACGGATTATATCACGTTAATATTCACTATTAACAAATAAATTTGGTCCAAAAAATTAATCAATCGATCGATCATTTGACCAAATCCGAATCCAAATCCCATTTCCCATTCACTCTAATTTTAAGACTATTTCATCTTAAACAAAAACTCAACAATCCCCCACATGAATGGGGAATGGCTATATCATGGAAGATTCTGCAAGAAATATTGAACAAGAACATGAAGAGTACATGGGAAATAATTCCCTTAAGGTTTACATCCATAGCAGTCACAGTAAAATTTAGATCTCTCTACCTTATTCCATCTCTGTTAAAGTTTAATTACCTCCTTGAATCAGGGGCGGAGCTAGAGAGCCTAGTGCGGGTTCGGCCAAACCCAATGGCTTTGGTTCGAACTATGTATTTATCTTAAAAAATATATTCAATATGTATAAATTATTAATTTAGAACTCAGTAATTTAAAACAATTAAAATCCCGAACATAAACTTGAAATTCTGGCTCTGCCTCTGCCTTGAATAAGCATGTTAATACATGTCTCACCCATTTCTGATTTAGTATTTTGTAAACGATAACTAATGATGTTCTGTAATTTTTATTCTGTTTTGTACGATAGTTTGAAATGAATGAGGTTTCTACTATGCATTGTCTATGGTGTATAAGAACAGGGGCAGCTTAAGCGTATATGGGCATAAGGCGAAAGTTTAATATGGGACCTTATTTTTAATTGTTTGTCAAAAATTTGTCAAGAGCTCCTTTTTGAGATTTTATTAAATTTCAACTTTTCTTTACTTTTGTATTTTTGACTAATCTGATGCATATTTTCTTGTTGACATATTTATATTCTAAAAAAAAACAATATGTACAAAGTAAAATTAATAAAATAATAAATAAAAATAATACTAGAAAGTTAGAATAATATTATCCAATGACTTACTGATTCAAGAAGTTTGAAGACTGTGATTTCAAAATATCTAGTTATTGGTTTGTTGGAGTCTTGGAGAAAGAAAGAAATCCAGTAGAAAGAATTAAGAAGATGATCATGAAAAAAGAGGAAGGAAGAAGATATGTCTTCTGGAATATGAAGAATGAATGAATACTAGCACTAGAATTGAATCGTTGGCTAGGGATTACTTGGAAGAATAAAAAGTAGAGTTGTCAAATCAAATCAAAGTGACAACTATTTTCCTACAACTATTTTAAACTTTAATTTATTAATATATCTAAAGTTTTTCTTTTTCTTTTTATATGAAAAGTACAAAAGCATTACTATACATAAATTTTTTTTTTTTTTAAAAAAGACATAAACCTATAAAATATACTCCTTATTTCTAAAAAATGCCCCCCAAAATTGGGGGTCGGCACTTGCCTTACCCCATTCTATGTTAGAGCCGGCCTTGAGAGGAACACCCATTGGTATTACACATTGTTCATCCTCTTCAATGCTCTTCACTTTTATCCTCAAGTGACTTAAACGAGCCACCATTCGTTCTTGAATATTTCCATGCGCATTCCAGGACGAACTACGAGCAAGGTTTCTTCAAGAAATATTCCGTTTGATGAAAATGGCATGGCATAAAGAAATTTTTTACCCTATTATCTGTTGAGTTTCTTTTTAATATAGAACGGTATTAAAAAGAGGGTGAATAGGAAATGAAGGGAAATGAAAATTTTGAGTAAAATTTTAAGTTTCTTTCTCCTTTTAATGAGACATTGTCCCTCATTGGTAGAGGAAAAGGAGTTTGGTGGGTTTATATACAAATGCACTTCATGTAACTCTTAAAGAGTTAGGAAGAAGGCAAGCCTCGCGCCATTGTCACTCGCTCGGCTACGGCTACGACTTCGGCTTCGGATTTTGAACCAAATTTATTAGTTAATAGTAGATATTAATGTAATATTATCCGTGTTTGTCACGGATATGTTCCAATCCGTGTATTGTACCACCAGTTGCAATAGCAGTCGCCTAGTGCTCCTCCCACCATGGCTAAGTGCTTGCTCCATAACAAGCTAGTGCATGCCCCACCATGGCTTGCTCCATAACAAACTAGTGCATGCTCCACCATGGAGAGGGGGCAGGTCTCACAACTGACTGCTATAAATATGAACAACAGCATATGAGAAAAGACACACCGAAACAGAATTGAGTTTTCCTCCCTTGTTCTGCATTGTTTTAAACTACAAACAAAGCATCCGTAAGTGTGATTTGCTGCCGAACTTTGTATTCGCTGAAACACTGGGGTTTGAAGTACCGCTACACCAGTGTGTAATTCGTACTATCCTGGGAGGAAATAATCCATAACTTTAGGTACTAGGAGGGGATTAAATTCCTTAAGGAAACACTGTGAATTCAGTGGGATCGAATTAATTTCTGTTTTATTTATATTTACGTTTATAAGCTAACGTTCTAATTTCCAGAATCATTATTTACAAATACAGGCATATTATAACAAGCTTAAGGAATTTAATAATTTTAATTTCTGTATTTGTGTTACTTTTATTATTCTGGAAACTATAACCTTTGTGGTTTTTGTGTACTCCCGTTTAGAGAGTAAAGCCTTCGTGGCGGTTTGTTGGAGATTAAAATCTACGTGATTTTTACTCCAGTTTTAAAGCCTTCGTGGCGTTTTGTTGGAAATTAAAATCTACGTAATTTTTTACTCCAGTTTTAAAAGTTTGTTTGTGTCATTTTTTTTCCAGAAAAAATGGCGAATGACAACAGAAATCAAGCTGTTCCGATGGTGACTGCCAACGCATCGACAAGTCGAACACCGGCTTTAGCACCGGCAGAAAAACCCGGAAAATTTTCCGGGATTGATTTCAAGCGCTGGAAGAAGAAGATGTTCTTCTACTTGACTACGTTATGTCTACAGAAGTTCATCAAGGAAGATGTTCCTGATCTTCCAGATGAAACTCCAGAGAATAAAAGCTTTCTCGTGATTGAGGCGTGGAAGCATTCTGACTTCTTGTGCAGGAATTATATTCTTAGCGGACTGAAGGATAATCTATATAATGTATACAGTGGCGTGGAGACGTCAAAAGAATTGTGGAATGCACTTGAAAAGAAATACAAAACTGAAGATGTCGAGATGAAGAAATTCGTCGCTGCAAAATTTTTGGACTACAAAATGGTAGATAGCAAGTCTGTTATTACCAAAGTCTAGGAATTGCAAGTGATTATTCATGATCTACTTACTGAAGGTATATTTCAAATGAATACTGATGTTGAAAGTAAATTTTTTAGTAATTTTACTAACGAAATTTTCATTGAAGGTCTTGTCATCAATGAAGCATTCCAAGTAGCAGCAATAATTGTGAAGTTGCCTCCATTGTGGAAGGACTTCAAAAATTATTTGAAACATAAACGAAAGGAGATGTCCCTTGAAGATCTCATTGTTCGATTGAGAATCGAAGAGGACAATAAAGCTGCTGAAAGGAGAGGCCGTGGAAATTCAACAATAATGGGAGCAAATATTGTTGAAGATAACAAAAAGAGAAAGAAGGCTTCTGGTCCGAAATACAACCCAAGCAAGAAGCGGTTCAGTGGAAACTGCTACAACTGTGGGAAAACCGGACACAAATCTACGGAGTGTCGTGCTCGGAAGAAAGACAAGCAAAGGGGTCAAGCAAACATGGTAGAAAAGCATGATGATGTTGATGACTTGTGCGCCATGCTTTCTGAATGCAACCTGGTAGGAAACCCAAAGGAGTGGTGGATTGATTCTGGAGCCACTCGCCATGTTTGTGCTGTGAGGGAAGCATTTTCTACATATGCTTCTGCTGGACCCGAAGAGACGCTCTCTATGGGAAATGCTGCTACAGCAAAAATTGAAGGATACGGTAAGATATTTCTCAAGATGACTTCTGGCAAGGTCATGACTTTGAACAACGTCCTTCATGTTCCCGAGATTAGGAAGAACTTAGTCTCTACTGGACTTCTTGTAAAGCACGGTTTCAAGTGCGTTTTTGTATCTGACAAGGTAGTGATTAGTAAGAATGAAATGTTTGTAGGAAAAGGTTACCTTACTGAGGGCCTTTTCAAGCTGAATGTAATAGTTGTTGAAACTAATAATAAAACTTCAGCTTCTTCTTACTTACTTGAGTCAAATGATTTATGGCATGTACGTTTGGGTCATGTCAATTATAAAACCTTGCAAAAAATGATTAACTTGGAAATATTGCCTAAGCTTGAATGCGAAAAATCAAAATGTCAAATATGTGTGGAATCTAAGTATGTTAAACATCCTTATAAGTCGGTAGAAAGGAATTCAAATCCTTTAGACTTAATTCACACAGACATTTGTGATATGAAGTCAATACCATCTCGCGGTGGAAAGAAGTATTTCATAACTTTTATTGACGACAATACTCGATATTGCTATGTTTACTTACTTAATAGTAAAGATGAAGCAATAGACGCATTCATGTGGGGGATTGTTGAGTTTCTTTTTAATATAGAAAGATATTAAAAAGAGGGTGAATGGGAAATGGAGGGAAATGAAAATTTTGAGTAAAATTTTAAGTTTTCATCTCCTTTTAATGAGATATTGTCTCTCATTGGTAGAAGAAAAGGAGTTTGGTGAGTTTATATATAAATGCACTTGATGTAACTCTTAAAGAGTTAGGAAGAAGGCAAGCCTCGCGCCGTCGTCGCTCGCTCGCTCGCTCGGCTCGGCTTCGGCTACGGCTTCGGCTTCGGCTTCGGATTCGGATTCGGATTTGGTCAAATGATTGATTGATTAATTTTTGGACCAAATTTATTTGTTAATAGTAGATATTAACGTAATATTATCCGTGTTTGTAACGGATATGTTCCAATCCGTGTATTGTACCACCAGTTACAATAGCAGCCGCCTAGTGCTCTTCCCACCATGGCTAAGTGCTTGCTCCATAACAAGCTAGTGCATGCTCCACCATGGCTTGCTCCATAACAAGCTAGTACATGCTCCACCATAGAGAGGGGGCGAGTTTCACAACTGACTGCTATAAATATGAACAACAGCAGTTGGAGAAAAGACACACCGAAACAGAATTGAGAGCTATTGATCTTCTCTTCACCGAAAACTCAACGTTGGCTATAATTTGCATTCCTTCCTTTCAGAATTTTCATTCGACTTCTGAGTTTTCCTCCCTTGTTCTGCATTGTTTTAAACTACAAACAAAGCATCCGTAAGTGTGATTTGCTGCCGAACTTTGTATTCGCTGAAACACTGAGGTTTGAAGTACCGCTACACCAGTGTGTAATTCGTTCTATCTTGGGAGGAAATAATCCATAACCTTGGGTACTAGGAGGGGATTAAATTCTTTAAGGAAATACTATGAATTCAGTGAGCTCGAATTAATTTCTGTTTTATTTATATTTACGTTTATAAGCTAATGTTCTAATTTCCACAATCATTATTTACAAATACAGGCATATTATAACATTATCTTCATTAACGGTCAACGGTAAAAGATGCTTGTTTACTCCGGTGAGAGCAAATAAACAAGCAGTATAGGTAAAAACTGTCTATCAAATGAAAGGAAGTAGTTTTAAAAAACGTTAATCAAATGAAAATGACGGAGTATATTTGTATTATTCCTACTCTTCAACATAACTTGACAGATCTGATTCCACGCACCTAACTGGCAATGACACAGCTTTTTTTTTTTGGTCAAATTATTTGCTATAAACACTAACATGGTGTTGGGAATTAAATTAATTACAGGTTTTTATATAACAAGTTGTGGGGTCAGAAATGTTCAAATGAAGTTTACGATGTTCTCAATCGTAGAACATGATCTCAAACTTTATGTTTCGATAGATGAATAGAACATTTATGAGTCACGAGTTAATGAAAGAATTTGAGGTATCAATAGACTAATAAGGAAATTTCACACAGTTTATGTAGAAACTGTTGGACGAGCCCCAACATTGAGCGTCAGTTGAGCTCACAGTAGGGCGTTTGGGACATAAGCCTCGCAAGATTTGAGCCAGCCAGGTAAGCCTCGGGCGTTTTGAAATACCTCGCTCAGAGGCGAGTCCAACTCCACGCATCCCACGTACCCTCTAATATGGTGTCCATCTCATTCAAATGATTTGGTAGCCAATTTTGTTGACTTGGTTTGGTTTGATAGCCAACCTTGTTGAATTGGTATGATTTGGTATCCAATTTTATTGACTTGGTTTGGTTTGGTAGCCAACCTTGTTGAAATTATGAAAAGGGTGTGCAAATTGTCAAATATTGTAGCACCTTGAGCACCTTGAAAGTTTGTATGCTCGGAAAACAGGAAACAACAAGATGTTTCTGATAAAGCAAATGTTGGATTTAAAATACCACGATGGTTCTGCGATGAAAGATCATCTGAATAATTTTCAGGGGATCATGAACAAGTTATCTGCTATGGGCATTAAATTTGATGAAGAAATTCAAGGCTTGTTTCTACTTGATTCCCTACCAGATTCTTGGGAAATTCTTAGAACTTCATTATCAAATTCTGCTTCAGATTGTGTGATCTCTATGGATCTTGCCAAGAGCAACCTTTTAAATGAAGAGATGAGAAGAAAATCTCAGGGTTCCTCCTCATCAGATGTCTTGGTGACTGACTCTAGGGGGAGAAGCAAGAATCAAGGTTCTCAAAATATAGAACATAATAGAAGCAAATCCAGAAGCAGACTAAAAGATATTGAGTGCTATCATTGCGGGAAGAAATGGCACACAAAGAAGTTATGCTGGATTTTTAAAAAGGAGAATAGAGACAAGGAAGAATAGAAAGAAGATGGCAATCGTGTGGCCACCATCACTACAGAAGATCTTGTTACTGTCCTTAATGCGGATTTGATAAATATTGCTTGTGATGAGTCAAGCTGGGTTGTGGACAGTGGTGCCGCATCTCATGTGACATCAAAGAAGGAATTTTTCTCATCCTATACTCAGGGTGACTATGGAACTTTGAGTATGGGTAATGAGACTGTATCAAGGGTGGCTGGAGTTGGAACGATTTGTTTGAAAACTAGTATTGGAATTAAACTAGTTTTAAACAATGTAAAGCATGCACTTGATGTTCATTTGCATTTGATCTCTGTTGGTGTTTTGGATGATGAGGGATAAGTCAGTACCAATGGTGCTGGAAAGTGGAAGCTCACTAAGGGTTCCATGATTGTGGCTCGTGGGGAAAAGCATCGTGGTCTATATTGGACTACGGCCTCTACCTGTATTGATATGGTGAATGTCGTTGAGAGCAATAGCTCTTCAACGTTATGGCATAAAAGGCTTAGCCACATTAGCGAGAAAGGACTAAATGTTCTGGCCAAGAAGATATTGTTGTCAAATTTTGAAAGTGCAAAATTAGAAAAATGTGAGCACTGCTTGGCTGGAAAACAAAAAAGAGTTTCTTTCCAGTCTTATCCTCCTTCAAGAAAGACAGGTTGCCTGAGTTAGTGCATTCAGATTTATGTGGTCCAATGAAGACAAGGACTTTGGGTGGTGCATTTTATTTTGCTACCTTTATTGATGATTGTTCAAGGAAATTTTGGGTCTACATCTTGAAGACTAAAGATCAAGTGTTGGGTGTCTTTAAGCAGTTTCAGGCTTCAGTTGAAAGAGAAACTGGAAAGAAGCTGAAGTGTATTCGTACTGATAACGATGATGAATATTGTGGACCGTTTGACGAATACTGCAAACAACAGGGTATCATACACCAGAAGACTCCTCCTAAGACTCCTCAGCTTAATGGTTTAACAGAAAGGATGAATAGGACCTTGATGGAAAGAGTCAGATATTTGCTTTCTGAAGTAAAATTGCCGAATTCCTTTTGGGGTGAGGCCTTGTTGACCGCCGCACATGTTATTAATCTATCCCATGCGGTTGCTTTGCAAAATGATGTTCCAAACAAATTTTGGTATGGCAAGGATGTTTCCTATGACCACTTGAAAATTTTTGGTTGCAAAGCTTTTGTACATGTGCCTAAAGGTGAGAGGTCAAAATTAACTGCCAAGACAAGGCAGTGCATCTTCATTGGTTATGACCTTGATGAGTTTGGTTACAGGCTATATGATCCAATTGAGAAGAAGGTCGTGAGAAGCCGTGATGTTATCTTCGTGGAGGATCAAACCATTGAAGATATTAACAAAGCGGAGAAGCTAAAATTCTCAAGTTCTGAAGGTTTAGTTAATCTTGATCAAGTTCCTCATACAAATGTGGATGACGTTGGTGGGCTCAATGATGATGGTGATGCCCAGAACCATATTCCAGATCAACATATTGATGGTGATGGTGATGATGATAACAATGCTAATATTGATGAGGTAGATGCTCATACTCACGAAGCTATTGACGAGTTAGATATTCCACTCAGGAGGTCTTCTAGACCTTGTACTCCTTCCTTCCGTTATTCACCCAATGAGTATGTATTAATCACTGATGGGGGAGAACCTGAATGTTATGCGGAGGCCATAGAAGATGAGCACAAGGATCAATGGATTGAAGCCATGCAAGATGAGATGAAATCTCTGCATGAGAACCATACTTATGAGTTGGTGAAATTGCCTAAGGGCATGAGAGCTTTGAAGAACAAGTGGGTGTTCAAAGTTAAAGCTGAAGAACATAGTTTGAAGCCCAGATACAAAGCTAGATTGGTTGTCAAGGGATTTGGTCAAAGGAAAGTTATTAACTTTGACGAAATATTTTCTCCTGTCGTGAAAATGTCCTCCATTCAGACAGTTCTTGGTTTGACTGCCAGTCTTGATTTGGAGATTGAACAGATGGATGTGAAGACTGCTTTTCTTCATGGTGACTTAGAAGTAGGGGTGAACGTCGGTCGGTTCGGTCGGTTATTATAAAAATACGGTTCGATTTATCGGTTTTCGGTTTTGTAATATTAATAATCAAACCAAACTAAAGTATTTACAGTTCGGTGTGATTTTTTTAAAGTTCGGTTCGGTTATTTCCGGTTTATTTTTTCGGTTTTAAACGGTTCAAAACAAAAGCTGGCCAGACAGAAATACAAAATTTAGCAATGGCACGCCAATATAATATATCTAAAGATCGCACAACATCATTTACAACGCAACTAAGAAATATATATAATTTCCCAAAAATCATTTACAACGCCACCAGTAAAACTATTACCAGCAAGGTTACTACGTTACGAGGCAACTGGTCAGAATGATGTATGTATAGTAAATCACAAAAAATTTAAAAAGAACTAGAGCCTGGAATTAAGGACAGAAAATTAAAATCCACATAAAAATACATACAGTCTCTGCACATTTGGAGGAAGCTGATAAGGTATCTGGTTTTCCAGATTGTTGTTACTTGTATCACTGCAAATTAAAGTACCCGAAATATTATAATTTCTAGGACTTAAATACAAATCAAAGAAGGAATTAAGGAAATAATTGAAAGGCATTAATCTTACAAGTTAGTCACGGATGTAAGACTAGCTAATTTGGACAAATATTGGCTGTCCAAATTATAAATATGAACAAGGTAATTGGACAGAATTCTTTCAAAATGCTTTAATTATTAATCCAAGATGGATACTGTTCAAAATGCTTCGGTAATCAAATATGTTTAAAGTTTGTAATTTGTAATACCCCTGTATTTTGGTTTTTCGGTTTAACCGAAAACCGAATGCAAAAATCGTGAACCGCACCGAAAAATCGAAAATTAATAATTTTAAATCGTGCACCGACCGAAAAACCGACTAAACCGAAATCGAAAAATCGAAATTCACGGTTCGGCCGATTTTTTCAGTTCGGTCGGTATTATGCCCACCCCTACTTAGAAGAGGAGATTTATATGAAACAACTTGAAGGCTTCAAGGCAAAAGGTAAAGAAAAACTTGTATGCAAACTTAAGAAGAGTCTATATGGATTGAAGCAAGCTCCCAGACAGTGGTACAAGAAGTTTGAGTCTGTTATGGGGGAGCAAGGCTACAAGAAGACTTCTTCAGATCATTGTGTGTTTGTACAAAGATTTTCTGATGACGATTTTATCATCCTTTTGCTATATGTGGATGATATGTTGATTGTGGGCAGGAATGCTTCCAAGATTGACGAGTTGAAGAAACAGTTGAATAAGTCATTTGCAATGAAAGACTTGGGTCATGCTAAGCAGATTTTGGGCATGAGAATTACTCGTTCAAGAAATGAAAGAAAGCTTTACTTGTCACAAGAGAAGTACATAGAACGTGTACTGGAGCGCTTCAATATAAAAAGTGCTAAGTTGGTTCGCACACCCCTTCCTGGTCATCTGAAGTTGAGTAAGAAGATGTGTCATACAACAATGGAGGAAAAAGAGAGAATGGCCAAGATTCCTTATTCCTCTACTATCGGAAGTTTGATGTTTGTAATGGTATGCACTCGACCAGATATTGTTCATGCTGTCGGTGTTGTTAGCAGATTTCTCAAAAATCTAGGAAAAGAGCATTGGGAAGCTGTAAAGTGGATACTCAGGTATCTAAGAGGAAGCTCTCATGAATGCTTATGTTTTGGAGGATCAAATCCAATTTTGAAGGGCTATACAAATTCTGATATGGCAGATGACCTTGATAACAGAAAATCCACTACTAGATATTTGTTTATTTTTCAGGGGGAGCTATATCATTGCAGTCGAAGTTGCAGAAGTGTGTCACACCATCTACAACTGAAGCGGTGTATATTGCAGCTACTGAAGCAGGCAAAGAGATGATATGACTCAAGAGATTTCTTCAAGAACTTGGATTGCGACAGATGGAGTATGTTGTCTATTGCGATAGTCAGAGTTCAATAGACCTAAGCAAAAACTCCATATACCATGCGAGAACAAAACACATCGACGTCAAATATCATTGGATTCATGAGCAAGTGGAGAACGAATCACTTGAGGTCAAAAAGATTCACACAAGTGAAAATCTTGCTGATATGTTGACCAAGGTGGTACAAGAGACAAGTTCGAGCTATGCAAAGAACTTGTCAGCATGCACTCAAACTAGAAGATAGTGCTACCTCCTCTAGATGAATGAGACTGGAGGGGGAGATTGATATGGTGTCCATCTCATTCAAATGATTTGGTAGCCAATTTTGTTGACTTGGTTTGGTTTGGTAGCCAACCTTGTTGAATTGGTATGATTTGGTAGCCAATTTTATTGACTTGGTTTGGTTGGTAGCCAACCTTGTTGAAATTGTGAAAAGGTTGTGCAAATTGTCAAATATTGTAGGCTTTAGAGAGTGAGGTTTTAGCTATAAAGGAGAGCTTTAACTTTCATTTCTAAACACCAACAAAGAGAGAAAAGAGAGAGAGCAAGGTATTTCATAAACTATAAGAAAATAGTTTGTGAAGAAAAATAGTGTGTGAGAGATATTGTAGTGAGGTAGAAAAAACAAAAGAGTATTTATTTCTTTTGAGGGTGTAGTGGTCTTAGGAGTATTTTTACTCGTTACTATACAATGTAAAATTCCTCGCTATAGTGATATCAGTTGCTCTTCTTGGTCGTGGTTTTTTCCCTTATTCAGAAGGGTTTCCATTTAAAATCTTGGTGTCCTTTTGTTGCATTTTTATTCTTGCTAATTTAACCATAACTTAGTGTTCTGTGTTTATCATTAATACAGTGAATATTATTTTTGTGTGTCTATTTTTCCCGACACCCTCTCCATTAATTGTTGTTGGATATTGGGTTTGGGTCGCGGATTAAGGGAAGTTACCTAGGTGAAGGTTTAACTCCTAAAATAAAAAGGGGATCAACGTGGGTTAGTTTCACGGTAGTTTTTTCTCTGATAACTTCCCTTCTCTATATAATTAACCTCCCCTTCTTCAGAAAAAGATACTCTGAGAAATCCTCCCTACAAAGATAGATGTCGCTCCCCCTTTTTTTCCTAAGCGGAAATCGGGTTTATGAAATTTGAAGGGACAACTCATTCCTTTTGGGAACTGGATTTGAATTTGAAGAGTTGCCACCTAATGATTAGGGTGCATTAGGACACCAAAAGAGTTCGATTTGAATAACCAGAGATAGGGTAAGAGCTTGAAATTATTCTAAGGGGAAGGTGTTAGGCACCCCTCAGAATCCACTAGTGTGGTCCCCGGCAAGACAATTATTGTAAATTGAGGTGCAATTAACGTATAAGCAAATAAGGCTCAAATAAGAGGGGATTTCAACACATAATGGTTTGAAAGTAAACAAGTTTTGAAAGAACAATTAGAAAAGCTGATTTTTTAGAATAAGGAGTTAAATTGCTAAAAGAATAAAGAATAAAGGAAAGGGGGTCCTAGGTTTATTAAAAACATGGATCACCCAGACAATGTCCGGTAATCACTCCTGAATGAGGGGTTACAGAAGGCATTATCGCATGGTCATAATATCCATATATACCCTTCCCACCTCGTTAAGGTATTAAAGCGCGGATTGGTCTCGATTACTTATTGCATGCTATTATCCGTCCCATTTCTATCAATCCCGGAGGCACTTAGGACTACTAATCCTAAAAGGGAGGGATGCTGGGCTTATTTGGAGTTTCAAAGGTAAAAATTCTAAGGCAACATACAAAAACACATATTGCATATATAAGGGGAAACACATAAGCATATAGGCTCAAGTATACCTCCTCAAACAAACACATAAAGTAGCATGTCTTACATATACTGCTTAGGTCTTATTTAAAAGCATTAAAGACGAGGGAGATGAGATTGTTGAGGCAGTTTTAGTTTATTGCATAACTCAGATAAGAAGTCCGAATCAGGCCTGCCTGCTGGTTGTAGTGATTAACAGAAAAAACAAATTCAGTTTTACAGTTATTATTCTAAGGCTTGCCTAAGTGTTTAGACGGGGTCCTATAGGCATGATATCTACTTAATTTAAAAGGTGATGAGATAGTAGAAGCTTGAAATAAATTATTCGAAATCTTATAGACATGCTTGTTAAACCTTGTTAAGTAAGGGAATTAAGTTATTAAAAGAAACAGAATGTGCAAAAATTGGACTAGTTACAGGTTCTGCAGGCGGTAGTATCTACTATTACTGATTTTATATCTAACATTGACTGTGAATGAAAAACGAATCAGAATTGCTCGAGGATCCCTATAGGCATGATTTCTATATATTACTGATTTTAGACCCTTATAGACATGGTATCTAAATGCGGAAACCTGTTTCAAACCTTACAGACATGCAGAAACGGATTTAAATCTTATAAACATGGTATCTAAATGCAAAAACTTGTATTAAACCTTATAGACATGGTATCTAAATGCAGAAACTTATATTAAACCTTATAGACATGGTATCTAAATGCGGTTTGAATTATGCAGAATTAGAATGTTCCTATAGGCGCGACTTCTAGGTGAAGCTTGAATATGCAGAAGCTAAAATGTTCCTATAAGCATGATTTTTACCCTTGCATGCATAGTTACCCACCCTTTTTCACTAGCCAGCCCCAAATATTTATTACAACTTATTACAAAATAGAATAACAAATTACATCAGAACAGAAAAATACAAAGAAAGTACAACCAAAGGAGGCCTGATTCTTGACTTCCTCTTTGAGTTACGAGATAGACCAACTCAAAGACCATTGATCCAAAGCCTTTCTCCAATTTGAGTGTGTGAGAGTTCCCTAAGAGCCTCAATAGGACTCCGGGCAGTTCTCACACCCAAATTGTATTACCAGAATAGGGACAAGTGCAGTGTGGAAGTGTCGGCCCTCAAGTGTCCAAGTTCAGAGGGAGCTCATGGGTCCCAAGGCAAGGCTCACAAGAGGGGGGCAGAACTTAAGTTTAAGAGAGAGTGCAGGTGAAGAAACAAAGTTTTGAGAACTAAGAAAGTAAAGAAGAGAGAAAGAGGTGCCGGGAAACAGTTACAGAGTTAAGGACTTCACACAAAGGGGTTCAGGGATTGGGGATTGCAAAGAGCCTATGCACTTAGGCATTAGTATATTCTGGGCATGCGCAGCAATAGGGAGTGCTGTTATGCTTACAACATCAACTAGAATACACAAATCACATAATGGTAACATAGAGGTTATGATCCCAGGGGAATCATGTTTGAGTCATAGACAATAGTACTTAATATTGTCACGCCTCAAACAAACCATTAGTATCAAACACATTGGGGTAGAGGTTTAGGACACATAATAGATTCAAAACAGGTAGAAGGAAATTACAGCATGCTAAAATAAGTACTGGACTAAACACAAGCAGTAGGCAAACAAGAAGGCAAAAGTATTAAGTAAACATATTGTTGTGATGCTGAAATCTTAATCAGAACATACCAGTTCAAAGAAGCAAAATATAGTAAAAGCAGGTAGCAGGACTTTGAAGACAGGCCACAGTACAAGTAGCAAGAGAGAATATTTTGAGTGTAAGTGATTTCAGAACTAAGTGTGTTCGTGTGTGTCTGTGTTAATGAAAGAGCAAGGTATTTATAGTTTGAAAACAGGCAGAAAATAAGGCAAGGATCATAGTTTAGCAGTAATTATGGAACTATGTACCAATTAAAATCAAATCAGTATAAGGACTTCCTTTAATTAAGGAATTAAAATCAAACGGTAATGGGCAAAAAACATTTAAGGAAAGAAATCAAGTAAGCACTATGTGCAGAGTAGACAATTAGGGGTAAGTGCATAGAGGTTTAATTAAGGGAAGAATCTTTGAAATACTCGGTTAACCAAATAAGGTAAGAAAATAAAGTAAAGTTGCAGCATATGGAGACAATCGAAAATCAGTACATAGAAAATCAGGGAGTCAAGGATTTCAAAATCACTGATTTAAGGAGAGTGACGTGGGTTTCCAAGAATAAACAAGTAAACCAAGTTAAAGATAAGATAATCGAAAGTCTAAAGGGAAGTTTTCAAACCAATTCAAAAAACAGGGAAATCAGTAAAACAAGGAAAGAATCAATTACACGAGTGAAATCAGAATTACACAGGAGGTTTGAAATCAGTCCAAAATTGAAGGTCATTTTAGAGGGAATTTAGCATATAAAAGAGTGCATAAACATTAGGCATGCGAGGCTGAACTTGTGACAAAGAGAATAACAACCACAAAATCAGTAGATAGTGAATTATCTCAACATGGTAGTCACATAGGTCAACTTAGTAATAGGGAAAAAGGGTATCAGAAGCATGCAAAAGTTCGGGTAAAAAGACTTTTTCTGAAAAATATAATCTAGTTTTAATGCTTGCAAGAAACCAAATCACATAGAGAAACAGAAGTTGAAATAAAAAAGACTTCGAATCCAGTCGAGCTAATTCAAAAAGATGAAGCAGTTTTCAGAAGTTCGAATAGGTCCAGAGAAATTAGGGTTTTGAAATCAATCGAATTCAGAGCATGACAAACAAGTAAATCACATAGCAACTCGAATGAACCCAAAATTTTAGGGTTTCCACCATCAATCGAGTTCTAGAGATGAAAAACAAGTAAATCAGATAAATATTAACAAAATAAATTTAGAAATCTCAAAAGGTCAAAACCCTTAACATGCAAACTCAAGTAAAAGAACAACATAAGGAAACACAATAGAACATGTTAGAAAATCAGAGAAAGCTTCGAAATAACTTAACAGAAACTCAAATCGGAAAAGATAAGGGTTCTTGAAGGTAGAGTTTTGAAAGAAACCTTGAGAAAACGTTTAAAAGTTTAGAGTAAACACAGATCTAAAGAAATCGGAAGAACCTCAAAGGTTAGGGTTTCAGAAGAACCCTAGATGGTGAGAAAAGCTTGGAAACCATCGATCTAAGCAGGAGAAGTCAAGAGTCAGCCTTGAATAGTCATGGATGGCCGGAGCAAAGTCAAAGATGATCGGAGACAGCCATAAAACCTGAAATCTACCAAGGTCTGGACCGAGCTTTCCCAATCTAGCCTTGAAACCATAGTACTCGAACACATAGATGTCAAGGGAAGTGGATACATGCCTCCAATGGCTTCGGATGCTATGGATTTGGGAGATTTTCAGGTGGTAATTAAGGGCGGCGGCTAGGGTTTGAGAGGGATTGAGAGAGAATTGAGAGAGTGGGGGGTTTGAAGGTGGCTGCAGGTGAAAAATGACTAGGGTTTGGAGTAGGTCGGGATTAAAAAAGGAAAAGGCTGATGTGAGCCATTGATCTAGGCGATCAACGATTGGGATTAAAAGGAAATCCGGGCGGGTTATTTAAAAAGGGTCGTAGGTCGGGTAGATTAGGATTTGGGCTGGGTAATTGGGTTTAAAATTGGGTTCAATTAGGGTTCAAATAAGGCTAAAATTGAAATGGACGAGGCTAAAATTTAAATAGCCATTTTCCCCTTATTCGTTTTATAAAAAATAGTAGAATAATTTCTGGAAATGAATTAAAGGTACTAAAATAATTAGTAACTCATAATTATTAATTAAAAATATTGGACCTAATTTTTATAGGCATAAATATAATTAATTCTAAAAGAGGCTAATATTGCAATTATATGCAATTTAGCTTCAAAAATACTAAGTAAATTTGTAAAATATGCAAAAAATTACATTAGTATAAAGATGAGAGTCCAATAAGTGAATCACCCAAAATGATAATTTTGGGAATAATTATTGGATTTTTCTGGATAAAAAATAGGCAATAAATTTATTTAAAAATATCTAAAAATTAAGAAAAAATAATAAAACAATTGAATATGTTTACATATGCATATACATGCTATTTTGAAGGTATTTCGCACATGAAAAATATACAGGAAAAAATTGGGTATCAACAGCTGCTCCTCTTTACCCAGGAAGGATGAAAGAGTTGTCGGGTAAATATATGATGGCCAATTTTGACCGAACGAAAAGGTTCGAGGAGACTTAAGCCATACTATGGCTTTTGAGCTGCCTACATATCCCTGGTCTTATAGGAATCAGGTCGTAAGTAGTTCAGGATCCGTTGGCGGAGTATGTCGATGGAGACTTTTCAAGAACGGACGCAATATTTAGGACGGGGTGAATGGTTAAAGTCTGATAGTGCTGTGGAATCGCTCCTGCGGAGATGGTCGTTGCTCATCAATTCACCTGCAAATAAGCAATACGAGCATATAAATTGCGTAAATTTAAACATGATGCACATTCCCGTCGGACCATGAATGTTGTCTTTGGACAGTTAGGATGGCGTCCTTAGACCATGATGTCCTGGGCCATGAAGTGTATAATAAAGGATTCACAGACCCTGAAATGACGCTCTCGGGCTATGAGAATGATGCCTCCGAACCATGATGCCTTTGAATAATGATATGCAAAAGATTAAACGGGGTCCTTATGGCATGGCATGGTGTTGTCGGGCTATGAAAATGGTGCCTCTGAACAATGACGCCTTCGGATAATTTGGCGATCTTTCAGCCCATGAGATGCAGTATTTGGCTATCGTTCAGCCTATGCAATGCAGGAAGTGGCGATCTTTCAGTCATGCAAAATGTAGAGGTGGCGATCTTTCAACCATGCAAATGTAGAGGTGGCGATCTTTCAGCCATGCAAATGTAAATAAGACGGCGATCGTTCAACCATGCAAATGTAGAGGTGTCGATCTTTCAGCCACGCAAATGTAAATGAACCATGCAAATGTAAATAAGGCGGCGTTCTTTCAGCCGTGCAAATGTAAATAAAGTGGCGATCTTCAAGCCATGCAAATGCAGATGGAGGTAGAGCTTAACCTCAGAAGGCAGAATGGTAGCCTTATGCAATGCAGAAATACAGATGGAGACAGCGCTTAGTCTCGGAATGCAGAATGGTAGCCTTATGCAATGCAGAAATGCAGATGGAGGTAGAGCTTAACCTTGGAAGGCAGAATGGTAGCCTTATGCAATGCAGAAATGTAGATGGAGACAGAGCTTAGTCTCGGAAGGTAGAATGGTAGCCTTATGCAATGCAGAAATGCAGATGGAGACAGAGCTTAGTCTTAGAAGGCAGAATGGTAGCCTTATGCAATGCATAAATGCAGATGGAGGCAGAGCTTAGCCTCGGAAGGCAGAATGGTAGCCTTATGTAATGCAGAAATGCAGATGGAGACAATGCTTAGTCTCAGAAGGCAGAATGGTAGCCTTATGCAAGAAATAAAATGGCAAATGGTAATATAGCTTTCTTAGCTGATAGCAGATTGCGATATTATGACTGCTAGGTGATGAGAGGATTCTCAAGAACAACATCTGCGTTCGGGGATTTGATGGTGGAGGGAAAGATTCAGTTGGTGATATAGTGCTTGAGTTGACAATAGGACCGGTGGAATTCACCATGGAGTTCCAGGTGCTGGACGTAGCCGTCTCTTACAATTTTCTATTAGGTCGACCTTGGATTCATGCCGCCAAAGAAGTCCCGTCTACTCTACACCAGATGGTCAAGTTCGAATGGGATAGACAGGAGATCGTCGTGCATGGTGAAGATAACTTGTGTGCTCATAGTGATGCCTATGTCCCGTTCATTGAGGTTGAAGATGAAAAAGGGCCTTGGGTCTGTCAAGTTTTTGAAACAGTGCTGGTGGAGAAGGTTCCAGAAGGGAAATGTGTTCCAACCCCAAAGATAACCTCCGCATCAGTCATGGTGGCCTTTGAAATGCTGAAAAATGGCTTCGTGTTCGATAAATGTCTGGGTGCATCTCTGCAAGGTATCATACAACTAGTGTTCCTCCCTGAGAATTTGGGTACGTTCGGTCTTGGATTCAAACCTACAACGACAGATGTGAAAAGGGCTAAAAGGTTGAAACAGAAGGCGTGGGCACTTCCAAATCCTGTTCCGCGTCTCTTCAGGTCTTTTGTCAAGCCTGGCGCCATGAAATGCCCAGTGATAGAAGTTCCAAGTTCTGTGGTTGACATTGATGAAGAGTTAATTAAAAGGTTCCAGAGGTTGTTCGATGATGTTAACATGGTGGAAGTTAGAGAAGGTTCTAACAAGGCAGATGTGCAGTTCGTCGAGCCGAATGCAAAGCTTAACAATTGGAAGACTACTCCTCTCCTTACCTGGAAGGAGTTTTGGTAGTTTGCTTTGATTTTCTTTCAGTTTATCTGGATTATTTCAGGGTTGTAATTTAGATTTTATTTTCCGTCTGTTTGGATGTACAAACCCTGTTATCTTTTATTTTCAATGAAATGCAATTTTCCTTTTTCCATCATTCCTGATAGTTTTATTTTTTGTTTTTCTTTTCTTCTCTTTACAGTTCTTTTTATGCTAGTTTCAAAGACATGACATGCATGAGGAATCTTCAGCCCAGTCTTAAAAGTCAATCTAATTCTGAAATAATAATTCAGAAATAGAGTGTGATGATGAATCAGAATATGATGAGGATGAGGCCTTTGAAGAGATTAGTAAGGAATTAAATCATTTCGAAGAAAAACTCAAGCCTAACTTGAACGATATAGAAGCAATCAATTTAGGGGACCCAGATAATGTCAGAGAAACTCAGATAAGTGTCCATCTTGAATCGCAAATCAGAGAAGAGATAATTAAAGCACTGTTTGAATACAAAGATATTTTTACATGGTCATATGATGACATGTCGGGTCTAAGCACTGACTTGGTAGTTCACAAATTGCCCACTGACCTGGCATTTCCTCCCATCAAACAGAAGTTGAGAAAATTCAAAACTGACATAAGTGTGAAGATTAAAGAGGAGGTCACAAAGCAGCTTAATGCAAAGGTTATTCGGGTCATGCGGTATCCCACGTGGTTAGCCAATGTTGTGCCTGTGCCAAAGAAGGATGGTAAGATCAGAGTGTATGTTGATTACCACGATCTCAACAAAGTAAGTCCAAAGGATAATTTCCATTGCCAAATATCCACATTTTGATTGACAACTGTGCTAAACATGAGATCGGTTCTTTTGTGGATTGCTATGCGGGATACCACCAAATTTTGATGGATGAGGAGGACGCAGAAAAGACAACATTTATCACACCATGAGGGACTTATTGTTACCGGGTAATGCCATTTAGTTTGAAAAACGCTGGGGCAACCTACATGAGGGCAATGACTATGGTGTTCCATGACATGATACACAAGGAGATCGATGTTTATGTGGATGATGTGATCATAAAGTCCAGGAAGCAGTCTGACCACATCAGAGATTTGAGAAAGTTTTTCCAAAGGCTCTGCAGGTACAATCTTAAGCTAAATCCTGTGAAGTGCGCATTTGGTGTTCCATCGGAGAAACTGTTGGGGTTCATAGTCAGCCGGCGGGGCATTGGACTAGATCCGTCAAAGATCAAAGCTATCCAAGAGTTACCACCGCCGAGGAGCAAGACCGAAGTGATAAGTTGGTTAGGGAGGCTGAACTATATCAGCAGGTTTATTGCTCAACTTGCGAGCCTATCTTTAAGTTGCTGAAAAATGATGATGCGGTCAAGTGGAATGATGAGTGTCAGGAAGCATTTGATAAGATAAAGGGGTACTTGTCAAACCTACCTGTGTTGGTCCTACCAGAACTGGGAAGGCCTTTGATTCTGTATTTGACGGTCGTGGATAATTCATTTGGTTGTATGTTGGGTTAGTATGACATCACTGGTAGGAAAAAGCAAGCCATCTACTATCTCAGCAAGAAATTCACATCTTATGAGGTTAAGTATACTCCCCTTGAGAGGACGTGCTGTGCCCTGACTTGGGTAGCACAAAAGTTGAAGCATTACTTGTCGTCCTACACCACTTATCTCATCTCTCGCCTGGATCCTTTGAAGTATATCTTTCATAAGCCCATGCCCACAGGGAGGCTCGCAAAGTGGCAGATTTTGCTCACAGAGTTTCACATCGTATATGTGACTCGGACGGCGATGAAATCCCAAGATTTGGCCGATCATTTGGCCGAGAACCTGGTGGACGAAGAATATGAACCGTTGAGAACCTATTTCCCTAATTAAGAGGTGATGCACATCGACGAGTTGGAATAGGTTTAAAAGCCAGATTGGAAACTTTTCTTTGATGGAGCTGCTAATATGAAAGGCGTTGGGATATGAGCTGTACTCATTTTTGAAATAGGGCATCACTACCCTGTTACAGCTCAACTTCATTTCTACTGTACCAACAACAGGGCTGAGTATGAGGCATGCATTTTGGGTTTGAGGTTAGCTATAGACATGGGTGTCCAGAAAGTCTTGGTCTTAGGAGACTCGGACCTCCTGGTGAACCAGATTCAAGGAGAATGGGAAACACGGGATTTAAAGCTGATACCATACCGACAATGTTTACATGATCTTTGTCAACGGTTTTGATCAGTAGAGTTCAGGCATATTCCAAGGATCCATAATGAGGTTGTCGATGCTTTGGCTACTTTGGCGTCAATGTTGCACCATCCGGACAAAGCTTATGTCGACCCTCTGCATATTCAAGTCCATGATCAACATGCCTACTATAATATGGTTGAAGAAGAACTTGACGGTGAACCATGGTTTCATGACATCAGGGAGTATATCAGGATGAGTGTGTATCTAATATAAGCCACTGGTGATCAAAGAGAACAATTCGTCATTTGGCAAGTGGATTTTTCTTCAGTGGAGGATTTTTGTACAAAAAAACTCCAGATCTTGGATTGTTAAGATGCATAGATGTTATACATGCCACGACTATCATGACCGAAGTATATTCCGGAGTCTGCGGACAGCATATGAGTGGGTATGTTCTGGCAAAGAATTCTTCGAGCGGGTTATTATTGGCTCACCATAGAGTTGTGAGCATGTGATTTTTGCCCTATACGAAATACTCCTATAAAATTCCAAGAAAATAGATTTTTGTTAATTATTTGTCATTTTAGGAATTTTTGTAGAGTTTTATTTAATTGTTTGCATTTTGTGCATGTTTAAGCTTTATTTAAATCATGAAAAATACCAAAAATATCATGCATGATATTTAGGCTTTATTGTTACATTTTTAAGTTTAATCGATAGTTACTTGTTTTATAAAAACTGAAAATCACAAAAAAATGCTTCATTTTTACACTTTTTCCTTGTATTTATTTTTCTCTTTTAATTTAGGATTAAGTAGCTCTTATAATTTTTATAATTAGCTAATTTGTTTAATTTCATATTTTTAGATAATATAGGATTTTAATTTTAGGATTTTTAATTAAAGAAAAAGAAAAAGAAAAAGATAAGAAAAAGAAATTGAAGAAAAGATTTAATCGGATATTGGGCTAGTTCTTGCACCCAAATTAGACCCAAATTTTCCTAACCTACCCCAAAACTCATACCCTTCCAATTAAAACTTACACCTAGACCTCTATAGATAAGATTAGGCTACACATAAAAGAATCAGATTTTTCTAGACCCTTAACAAGAAGAAACGATCAGATCCCTTCTTCAAATACTGGAGCGTCGTTTCCTATCATCTTCAACCAGAGATAGAAAAATTGGACCCCTTCCCCTAAGGCAAAAGAACCCAACACCTTTCCCCCATCAAAACACACTGACTTTCAGTCACTCCCACCTCATTCTCACGAAAGAGTAGTAAAAGCAAAAGGAAATTCTGCAATATTTATTGTTGGCTTCCATTTTTGATTTATGGGTATTACTTTGGTGTAAAAATGCTATGTTTTGTTGTTGTGATCCTCTGATGAATTCAAATATGTCCGCTTGGTCTTTATTTGGTTTTTTCTGCTCCTAGACTCAACTTACATGTTCTTCTCCGAACTTTAAATGTAAAACACACTTATGTTGAAGAATAGTTTGGATTATGCAAATTTGATGCGAAATTTCAGTAGAGTTCATCTTTGGTTTGTTTGCTATAAATATTTGTGAATGAAAAATGAAATACGGCATACAAGGAAATATTAGTTATGTTTGATTTTGTACTTAATGATTCTATTCTCGTTTTTGATTTGGGATCCCTTATTCCATTACTGCTGCATTTTTTGGAAACTTGTTTGTTAGACAAGTATCTGATGTTTTATACGTCAATACCACACAAGAGGGGGTGATTTATGTGGTGACCAATTTTTTGCTTAAACTGTTTATGGAATGAACTGGTTCTTCTATGTGTTCCAACTACTACTGTTGCAGAATAATAAATATAGAAAGTAAAGAACACAAGTATTTTTACGTGGAAAACACCCGGCTCAAAAGGTGAAAAAACCACGACCTACTACTCAGTAGAATCTTTTCCAACACTTCACTAAATCACTAAGCCAAAACAACATTTACAAAACTCTTTATAAAGTTAAGGATTAACTCTAATCCCGTTATGGTACACAACCTCAACTGTTTCGACAACTTCAAGTTAACTTTAACTTGAACACTTTAGGTACCTAATACAATTGCTTCTATAAAAACTGAAAGGTACAATTTAAAACACCTACTACAATTGAACTAGAAATAAAGAAAGACACATAAAACTTTTTATAGAGTTGGTTCTTCAATCTGGTTCATGTAGCTTCAGGTTTGTACACTTGAATCACACACGAACTGCTTGCAAAAAGCCTTGCTATTTTTCCCTCAATTCACGTTTAACTTCTGCGTTTTTGTGCAACACTTGTAATGTGAGAACATCCTGTAATTTATAGTTAGTAGATGAAGAAATAACTAGAATTCTGATGCAATTCTTCCTTGGTGGAAGAGTTCTAGTTAATTTCCACTTCTAACTCCTTCCCTATCTTGGATAGTGTTCTCATTGATTAAGGAGTCATTCTCCTTATCAATTATGCAACCTTTTCGATCAGGAGATATTAAATACACCAAGTTAAGCTTATCTCCTTCACGTGCAACCCACATGCTCGAATTTACCCGTTTTGTGCACCTGAGGGATGGACCTGGTTCATCCTGAGTTCCTTTGTCAGTCTTCAAAACTAACCTTTACTTAGGCCAACAAATTCCCCCTTTTTGATGATGACAAAATCTGTACTTTTCATAAGCTTAGGCCATGTTTCAACTCAGCTCAACATCAACACAATGTTAGAAACATTTTCCTTTTTATCACTTATCATCAAGGACCAGGTACATTAGGTTATAAACATCACTGTTCATAGTGTAAACATCACTTGTTTAAAGCACAACCTTTTTTCCCTTTTGGCATCATCGAAAAGTTGCATAAAAATGTGAGATAACCAGATTTTAAAGCTTACTCATGGTCACTGGGGCTACTTCAAATGCAATCATGAATTAAACCATCATAGATCAAGCTAAGAATTTTAACCATCAAAGAAATATAAACAAACAGTTAGAGCAAAAACAGTGAATTTCATTGATGATTGATAAGATTCTACCACAAAGCATAAGAAGAAATAAAAATACTGAAAACATGAGCAAAAGAAACAAAAAGTCCAGAACTGGGTCACTGGTTTATCTACATTAGGCTAGGAGGCTTAAGGCTGGAAAGAACTAGGTGCTTGGTTTTTGACTTGGAGGAGTTTCAACATACATTGAAGAATGCCATCATTCTTCTCTTTTTCTCTTACCAACTCAGTTCCGAGAGCATCTCTCTTAGTCTCCACCTCAACCAACCTCTTCTTCGGCCTTTCAATCTCACCATCCTTAGCCCCACTTTCTTGCACCAAGGCTCTAAACTTGCTATTCACCGGTACCTTTTTGGATGAACTAGATTCTTTAGGAGTGACATTAACTTCATGATCGTAAGCAAGCAGAGTATTAATCCAATAATGATACATGTTTGTACTAACCTCCCACTTTTTCATAGGTACATTAAAATGTGCAAGCACAGTTGTGAGAATGAAGCCATAGGGAATGGTATGAGTTTTGGTGCCATTGATAACTCTATCAAGAAGCTGGATTATAGCTTTCAGTCACTTTCGTCTGTAGGTCTACGAGTGTTTCCTCTACAGATGAACCAGGTTCATCTCCCCAAACAACCATTGCACATGCGTCTTTAGTTAAACTCACAGGAGTGGGTGAAGAATTAGCCATCCTTGTCCCCTTTCCCCTCACAGTACTTCTAGCACTCTTGCTCTCCTTTTTTTTCCTTTTTACCACCAACTTCTCCAGATTCTGTAGTCTCAACACTTTCTATAGATCCTACAAATCTATTTTCCAAATCTGCAGCAACTTTAGAAATTGTCTCAGGAGAAACTTTAGAATCAGAAGATACCTATTCAATTTCGAAAGAACCACTTCTTCCCCCTGAGTAATAGACTTAAAAGAATCTAGGTAGTTTAATACAGTCAGGAGTCTTGAACGTAACCGGTTCACTTGTAATGGATAAGTTCACAAGAACTTTGGTATTTGGTAGGACTCTGCTCATGATCCAAATATAGTTATTTCAAATTATGCAGAGTGTAGAAAACATACCATGTTATCTTGATGAACCAGGTTCTTCACTGATAACTCTCTTGTGTAAGTCTAAATTTGCCAAAATAGAGAAAATATCATTAGAGATTAATGAGTCATTTTAACACATGGCACAAGAGTATACTATGGAAAGTATAAGACTGAGCAAGATTTAATCTAATTATACACAATTTACAGAGTTTCTAACCAAATTTTTTCTTTCATTTTTTTCGTTTAACCTTGAACTGGTCCTTTTAGGTGATATTAATCATCCCTAATTCCAACATGTTCCTCTCAAAGTGAGCTCTACTTAAGGCTTTTGTAAAGATGTCAGCAATTTGCTTGTCAGTGGCACAAAACTCCACAGTGATCAAGCCTTTCTCATAGCTCTCCCTCAAAAAATGGTGCTTAACATCTATGTGCGTAGTTCTCTTATGATGAATCGGTTTCTTTGTCATACTACTAGCACTAGTGTTATCACAAAATACCAAAATCCATCAATTGCTGCTTGATCCACAATAATTGAGCACAATCATGAAGCAGCAGCAACATACTCAGCTTCAGCAGTAGATAAGGCCACTGAATTTTGCTTTTTAGTAGCCCATGACACAAGACATGAACCAATGAAGTGTGTCATACCTGAGGTACTCTTCCTATCCACTAGGAAACCTACATAATCAGCGTCAGCATATCCCACTAGGTTAAAATTACTACCTTTTAGATACCAAAGGCAAATGTTAGTGGTTCCTTTCAAGTATCTCATATTCTCTTTACATTAGTCAAGTGGGACTCCTTTGGATTTGCCTGAAATCGACCACAAAGACCTACATTGCACTCTAGTCAGTTCCCCCTATCATGTTGCCCTGGGTGGAAGGACCTGTTCCATCACATGTTCCTTCCTGTGATGCATATTCAGGATGGACTGTGGTTTCGTATTTGAATTTCTTATCAGCCTAATCTCTTCATTATCTTGTTCCTGCCTCTTAAAAAGAATGTTAGTTTTTTAAAAAAACATATACATTTTTCTACACACATAGTTCTTTTACTGTATATCTTATAAGCTTTACTATGTGAAGAATATCCCAAGAATACTCTCTCATCACTTCTGGGATCATACTTACCTAGGGAGTCTTTGTCATTATTGTGCACAAAGCACTTGCATTTAAATGCCGTAATATGGGATATATTTAGCTTTCTCCCTTTAAGTGACTCATAGGGAATTTTCTTAACAAGAGGTCTAGTCATGCAACTATTTATGATGTAGCATGCAAAAATTCAACAAACTTAGCATTTTCAAATTCAGTTCCATGATTAGACCTAATTGATGCAAGTTGATTACCTAGTTGTTTCTGAGTTTTTCTAACAAAAGAAGTAAACATGTCAAATGCTTCATCTTTAGATGTTAAAAACAATGTCCAAGTAAACCTAGAGTAATCATCAACAAGTACCATCACATATCTTTTACCACATCTGCTTAATATTCTCATTGGACCACAGAGATCCATATAGACCAGTTCCATCGTTCAGTGGTGCTTACCATTTTTTTGCTTTTGAAAGAGGATCTTACCTACTTCCCCTTGCACAAGCCTCACAAATTTTGTCTTCCTTGAACTTAATGTTAAGCAGTCCTATCACCAAGTCCTTGGAGACTAGTTTGTTGAGTTAACTTAGACTGGCATGTCCAAGTCTCTTGTGCCAAAGGAGGGGATCATTGTCCAACACACTTAAGCAAGTGAGTTCATTTTCTGAAAGTGTGGACAAATATACAATGTATATATTGTTTACTCTTTTTCCCTGCAAAATAATCTTGTCAGTGGTAAGATTAATCACAAAACATTTTGTAGAGGTGAATGCTAACAAGTTACCTCTATCACACAGTTGTGATTGTCTTATTAGGCTGTATTTTAGGCTATCTATCAAGTAGACATTCTCAATAGAGTGAGAATTAGCCTTACCTACCTTTCCAACCCCAATGATCTCACATTTCTTCCCATTTCCAAAGGAGACATCACCTCCTTTGAGGTCCTCAAGTGAAAGGAACTAGTTCTTACTTCCTGTCATATGCTTTGAGCAACCACCATCCATGTACCATATTTGGCCGATCCCCTTCACTTGGACCCGCAAAAGGAAATCAAGGGTTAGTCTTAGGAACCCAAATTAGTTTGGGTCCCTTTCTATAGGTAAAAGGGTGAATCATATTCTTTTTAGCCCAACCTGGCAACCTATTTTTCCCTTGAACAAATTCTTTATTCTTTTGACTAGCCTTTTCTTTTGCTATACATTCAGATTTATAGTGACCAGTTTTACCACAGTGTGTGCAAATTATGTTCTCAAGAAGTGTGAGGTACTTGCTTTTGGAATCCCACTTAGATGTAGGGGTCCTGTATCCAAGTCCTCTCTTATTGCTACTATGGTGTTCATGTAGCCATAAAAGTGCATCGGAGGACCTATTCCATTTATAGGTTCTGTCTAGCTCGTGCTTAACCTTGTTTAGATCCTCCTTATGGACTCTTATATTCTCATCTCTTTTGTACACCTCATCTTTTATTTTTCCTACATTTTCTTCTAAAGTGAGTTGTGTGTGATCAGCTTTTTTTTACCAGTTCCTAATTTCAATTTTAAATTTTCAGATCTAAGCTCTAGGACAGTAGTGTCAAGTTCATGAACCTGGTTCTTTAACTTAGCATTTTTACTATCTCTTTCACTAGCCCTAAGTTCCAGATTTTTGCACTTAGCTTTCAAAATCACACACTCCTTAGACAGTTGTTCCTTTTCATTGTTTAGATCCTCAGATTCATCAATGAAATCCAAGAGTAACTCAGATAGTCTTTCTTTAGATAAAAATTTAATCTTGTCTTTGAGATGATTTATACTTACCTTAGATTCCTCATCGGATTCTCCAATTGCCATAAGTGTTTGCTCATCTCCATCTTCATCCATTCTCCCCAGTCAGCAACCATAGCCTTTGTTGATCCTTTGTTCTTCTTGGGTTGAAACTATTCCTTCTTCCTGTTCCTTCGTTCAGCTCTTTCCTTCTTCCATTCAATTTCCCATTGAGGGCAGTTTTTGATGTGGTGATCAGTCTTCCTACACTTGTAACACCCCTCATTTGTTTGTTTTTCAGGAACCCTTGTTTTGCTATAGCTTCCACTTATTGAAGGACAATTTCCTCTCATTAGGTACTTCTTGAAGTCCTTTGTGATCATGGTCATTTCATCCTCCTCTAGATCAACACCTTCAGTGATTCTGAATGTCAGGCTCCTTTCCTTCTTGGGTACATCCATCTTCATGGTTTGCCTTCTAAATTCATAGGCTGTGAGATTTCCAATTAGCTCGTCCAACTTAAGAGTGACAATGTTCTTTGATTCCTGAATGACAGTGATTTTGCTTTCCCAAGTGACTGGCAGAACTCTTGTCAAAATTTTCTCAACTTTGTCCTCTTCAAGAATAACCCTTCCAAGAGACTTAAGTTCATTTGTTAGTGTGGTGAACCATATATACATCTCCTGGATGGTTTTTCCTTCCTTCATGATGAAATTCTCATATTGAGAATACAGTAGTGTTCCTCTAGACCTCTTCACTTGAGGTGTTCCTTCATGAGCCACTTGCAATATGTCCCAAATTTTCTTAGCAGTGGTACAACTTTGAATTCTACTGTACTCGTCTGGACCAAGTCCACACACAAGCCATTTCTTGGCCTTAGCATTCTTTTCCCATTTCCTCAAGTCCTCAGCATTGCAGTCAGCTCTTGTTTTTGGCACATCTACTCCTTCAACATTCTTCTTTATAGTAGCCACGGGACCATCAGTGACAATGTCCTATAGCTAACAGTATTCTCCGATGATGTGCTCTCTCATCCTGTTTTTCCACCAAGAGTAGTAGTGGCCATTAAAGAGTGGAGGCCTATTAGTGGATTGCCCTTCCCAGTTTCCAGATGGTGCGCTCATCTTGATCTGTTCCTAAGGTGCTAGCCTCTTCAAGGATAACCTGCTCTGATACCAATTGATGTTTTATACGTCAATACCACACAAGAGGAGAGGTGATTTGTGTGGTGACCAATTTTTCACTCAAATTATTTATGGAAAGACCTGGTTCTTCTATGTGTTCCAACTACTATAGTTGCAGAATAATAAATATAGAAAGTAAAGAACACAAGTATTTTTACGTGGAAAACACCGGGCTCAAAAGGTGAAAAAACTACGACCTACTACTCAGTAGGATTTTCCCCAACACTTCACTAAATCACTGAGCCAAAACAGCATTTACAAAACTCTTTATAAACCTAAGGATTAAATCTAATCTCGTTGTGGCACACAGCCTCAACTGTTGCGACAACTTTAAGTTAACTCTAACTTGAACACTCCAGGTACCTAATACAATTGCTTTTATAAAAGCTGAAAGTTACAGTTTAAAACACCTACTACAATTGAACTAGAAATAAAGAAAGACACATAAAACTTTTTATGGAGCTGGTTCTTCAATCTGGTTCATGTAGCTTCAGGTTTGCACACTTGAATCACACACGAACTGCTTGCAAAAAACCTTGCTATTTTGCTCTCAATTCACGTTTAACTTCTGCATTTTTGTGCAACACTTGTAATGTGAGAACATCCTGCAATTTATACAGTTAGTAGATGAAGAAATAACTAGAGTTCTGATGCAACTCTTCCTTGATGGAAGAGTTCTAGTTGATTTCAACTTCTAACTCCTTCCATATCTTGGATAATGTTCTCTTTGATTAAGGAGTCTTTCTCCTTATCAATTATGCAACCTTTTCGATCGGGAGATATTAAATACACCAAGTTAAGCTTATCTCCTTTACGTGCAACCCACATGCTCGAATCTGCTCGTTTTGTGCACCTGAGGAATGAACCTAGTTCATCCTGAGTTCCTTTGTCAGTGTTCAAAACTAACCTTTACCTAGACCAACAGTATCACTGATGTGTTTTATGAAATTGTAACTCACATCTACTCTTTTGCTTCATAATTATGGTTGTATTTGTTGTTTTCTCGTTCAGTCTTGTTAAAGTAAATTCTGATTTGAATTATACTTTATTTCATTCATGCGAAGGAGCCTATCAGCTTCATGTTGACAGTCCTCCAAATAAAAATTAGTCATCAGTAGGATTTCGTATTTTATTGCCGGAGTTGGTCTTTGGACAATCAATTTCCTTACTGAATGTTTCTTTAATTATGTCCTGTTACTAGTTTATTTAAGTGGATGCATCCATTTTTTTTTGTGTAGTAAATGTTTTGTTTGTTGGTTGGTTGGATATCACTGTTGTATTAAACTTTGCTAAAATACAGTAATTATGCTGTTAAATTAATCCGACGTTGGCCTCAATTGAAAGAAAGAAAGTGCTACAATTGAGATGATTTGATGTGGCCATGACTGAGATCCTAAAACCAAAAGAAGCTAGCAGTTAAAGGTTATCCAGAATTGGGTAAAACTTTAGCCAATCATAGCTATAGTCCAATTTGGTTCATTGTTTATTAGTAAAGTGAATGGCCAGTTTTCTTTTTTCCCTCTAATATCAAAAGACCTTAAAATGGTTTCATGGCAGCGAAAATTATAGTAATTCTTTAAGCCACTCATTGCAATAAACGTAGTTGATTTTATTGGTAATTCCTAAAAGTTGAAATCTTATGTGCTTATACGAGCAATTCTATAATCAATAAATCCTAGACTTTAGGAAAATGAATAAATTATGAATATCGTAGTTGCTTTAGGCGCGATTAAATATGAACCATCGCGACTATGGGTATGGTTCCCGTGGCATAGTCATGATGCATAAATCCCAATTTGAGTGTGTGTTTCACGTGACTCGATCACAACTTCAAACAATAAAAAAATTCACATGTTGTAAATTGTGCGTACGGTTCCCATGACACGATTCGCAACGTGTACAAAAACAAACAAGTGTACGACAATCGAAACTTGTTCCAAGAATAATTTCATAAAATAATTAAAAGCGGTAAAAAGAATAAAATGTACAATAGGTTTAAAACATGTAGTAAATCAGATAATAGGCCAATTATTAATAGTTTAAGCGACCGTGCTAGAACCACGGAACCCGGGAATGCCTAACACCTTCTCTCGGGTTAATAAAATTCCTTATGTAGAATTTCTGGTTTGCAGACTTCAAAAGGAAAGTCGAATTTTCCTCGATTTGGGATTTTAAAATAAAACGTTGACTTGGGACACCATAAATATTCCAAGTGGCGACTCTGATAAATAAAATAATCTCATTTTGAATAATGTCACTTTAATTAGAAAAACTCTCCTATACTACCTTCGGGTGTGTAAAAAGAAGGTGTGACAGCTTGAGATTGTATCAGTTTTGTGCGCAAGTATCATCAATGTCAAGTGCATGGAGATTTGATTCATTCTCCGCCATCTGAATTGCACACAATGTTTGCACCATGACCCTTTGTTGCTTGGGGTATGGATGTAATCGGACCAATCGAGCCAGCAGCATCCAATGGGCACAGGTTCATTCTGGTGGCCATTGATTATTTCACCAAGTGGGTTGAAGCTAAAACTTTCAAGTCTGTGACCAAGAAAGCGGTGGTCGATTTTGTTCACTCAAATATCATTTGTCGGTTCGGGATCCCAAAGGTAATCATCACAGATAATGGTGCTAATCTCAATAGCTATTTGATGAAAGAGGTATGTTAACAGTTTAAGATTACGCATCGCAATTCCACCCCATACCGCCCCAAGGTGAATGGAGCAGTTGAGGCAGCCAACAAGAACATAAAGAAGATACTTTGGAAAATGGTGGAAAGTTCCAGGTAATGGCATGAGAAGTTGCCTTTTGCGTTATTGGGTTATCGCACTATTATTCGCACTTCAGTGGGTGCGACTCCTTATTTGTTGGTATATGGCACTGAAGCAGTGATACCCGCGGAAATTGAAATCCCATCCCTTTGGATTGTTGCTGAAGCCGAAATTGATAATGATGAGTGGGTCAAAACCCGTCTGGAGCAAATAAGTGTGATTGATGAGAAAAGATTGGCAGTAGTGTGTCATGGCCAGTTGTATCAAAAGAGAATGACAAGAGCGTACAACAAGAAGGTGGGTCCCTGGAAGTTTGAAGTGGGTCAGCAAGTATTAAAACGCATCCTTCCACATCAGGTCGAAGCAAAAGGCAAGTTTGCCCCAAATTGGTAGGGGCCGTTCATTGTAGCAAGAGTGTTGTCCAATAGTGCATTGTATTTAACAAATATAGAAGGTAAATATGTAGATATGGCTATCAATTTTGATGCAGTCAAAAGATATTATGTATGATTTCTTTGGTTTAAATTGTGTTTGTTTGTACTTGGCATGTTTTGAAGATTGGAATGACGAAGACATTTTGTTCTGCTATCTAAACACTTTATCCATTGTTACCCCTTTAAGCCTTATTTATTTATTCATTTTCTTTCATACCCCTCTTTTGGAATCAGTATGCAAAATTCATAAACACGAGCGCAAAAGATAAGTAAAAGGAAAGAGAGAAAGAATGAAAAAGAGAAAAAAAAAGAGAAAAAGAGAAAAAGAAAAAAAACAAAAAAGAAAAAGAAGAAAAGTAGAGAAAGAAAAAGAAAAAGAAAGGAAAATCAAAGTAATTTCTATGTCATGAACTACATTCGACCTGATTCCTTTTAAGGATACGTACACAGCCTCACGGTTCGGTCCCATCAAAATAAAAATTCAAAAAGTCCCCAAGCAAAGAAACTGGGGCAGAAGTTGTGGTTGTTGTAAGAAATATGATTCCAAAAGTTGTAATTTTGAACCCTTTCAAATTGTTTTGAGCCTTTTTGATATCCTTTCTTTCTAACTCTATCTAAAAGCCCACATTACGGTCCAAAGAAAGACCTTCCGATCAGTCTTCGAAAGATGCCAAGTCTAGCAAGTAGAGGTGATTCATATCAGGGGAAATACTCTGGTCTAAGCAGAAAAAATGAAAATGAGAGAGTCTTATTGGTGAAAACCTTCACAGGCACCGTAGGGCGACGAAAGCTGAGAGAAATTAAAATGAGAGAGTCTTATTGGTGAAAACCCTCACGGGCACCGTAAGGCGATGGTGAGTTGAGAGATGAACAAATGAGAGAGGTTTGTTGGTGAAAACCCTTCAGGGTACCGCAGGACGAACAGGGTCGGTGATTTGTTGAGGAAATTGAGTTTTGAAGAGTTCGGGGCACAAAGTATGATAACTGAAAGTTGATTGGTTTGATAGACTGGGTTGATTAATCCGAAATGCATGTCATGATCATTGGTACCAGTTGCTCCACTCAGATAAGTTTCTTTTCCTTTTCTCCTTCAAACAGTCATCAAGTTTTGGATTTTCTTCTTTATTCTTAACTCTCAAAGTCATTGCATTTCATTTCTTTTGGTTTTATTTCTCTAAGGCTTTTCCAAATATCAGCCTGGTTTAAACAAGTAAGAAGGAAGTTCAAACCAGGCTGATTCTCTAAGTCAAACAATTCTTGGCCAGTTCAAGGCACCCAGTCAAAGCAAAGCGCGACAAGGGAAGAGCCATCTTCATCAAGAATGCCACAAACTAACCACCACATTTTTAAACTGACAAGATTTTTCTTTGATTTGAAACAGGGGCAGAAAATTTTGTTTGTTTCGGAGAAACCCTCCGTAAGGAAAAGCAAGCACCAGACAGGTTTGACCGTAAATTCTCAGGACCCTCATGGATAATAGGACCTAGTTTAAGATTCAAAACATTCATAAGTAACAAGATCTAGCATAAGTCTTACCCCAAAGAAATATAAGTCGGCGTTAAAGTTTTCATTCTTAGGATAACCCTCCTGAATAATGGGACTAAGCTTTAAGACTTCCATTAGATAACAAGATTTAGCGTAAGTTCTGTTGTAGGGAAGTATAATTTAGCCTTAAAGTTGTCACTCTTAAGATAAGACTTGATTTTGATTTTCAGGACCCTCATGGATAATGAGATTTAGTTTTAAGACCTTCATAGATAATGAGATTTAGCGGAAGTCATACCTTTAGGAAACAAAATTTAGCTTTAAAACTATCATTTAACTTGGAGTTTTCAGGACCCTCCTGGATAATGAGATTTAGCTTTCAAATTCTTAGAGATATTTGGTAACATGATTCAATTAACACTCACAGATGTGCCCAGCTACCAAACTGGGGCAGAAAACTTTCTTTGTTTTGTCTATTTTGTTGAAATCAGACACCCACCTGGAGAGCAAAGGAGAACAACACGAGTTTTAAGGATAGAAAACAGTTCAGGGTCAAGCAATTAGGCACCCATTCGGGGAAACAAGGAAAGATAGTTCAAAGGAAAAGCAGTCGCAAGAGGAAGTAGTTCAAGTTCAACAATCAGGAGCCCACCTGGAGAACAAAGGGAAAACAAATCAAATTCTAAGGAAAAATAGTTCAAGCGTCGGTAATCAGGAGCTCACCTGAAGAACAAAGGGAAAAGCGATTCAAGTGTTGGAAGTCAGGAGCCCACCTGAAGAACAAAGTGAGAAATAGTTCAAGTGTCGATAATCAGGAGCCCACCTGGAGAACAAAGGTAGAACAATTCAAGCGTTGGTAATCAGGAGCCCCCGTGAAGAACAAAGGAAAGCAGCAAGGTTCAAAGGATTTCAACAATCAGGAGCCCACCTGAAGAACAAAGGGAAAGCAGCAAGGTTAAAAAGAGTTCAACAATCAGGAGCCCACCTAAAGAACAAAGGGAAGCAGTTCAAGTTTTAAGGAAGAGCAGCGCAAGTGTTGGTAATCAGGAGCCCACCTGGAGAACGAAGGGAAGCATCAACGTTCAAAGGAAGACAACAATCAGGAGCCCACCTGGAGAACAAAGGGAAGCAACAATATTCAAAGGAAGTTCGGCAATCAGGAGCCCACCTGGAGAACAAAGGGAGAACAAGGCAAGTTTTGGAGGAAAGGAAGATAATTCAAGTGTTGGAAATCAGGAGCCTACCTGGAGAACAAAGGGAAGGCACCAGTGGTCAAAGGAAGACGATTCAAGTTCAGCAATCAGGCGCCCACCTGAAGAAAAGGGAAAGGCATCTCAGATTGCAATTCAGGTCTGCAATAAAAGAATTTTACCCGAAAAGTACGAGTCAACAAAGCAACATAAACGACATGATCAAGTTTGAATATATAGATAGGATTCTTGTAATTCATAGATCATAGTTTAGTCTAGCTTTTTTTATTTTGTCTTGATATAATAAGGAGTTCAGTAAGCAGTAGCAGCAACAACAACGGTAAAATCACAGCTTCCTAGTAGTCCCAGCTGCCGAAACTTCCCGAACTACACTGACCTGATTCCTTTATAGTCAAGGATATGTAGGCAACCTCGGAAGCAGGGTGCGGTCAAATCTTTCGAAAATGCTTCCCACAGAGTATTCAAACGGGCAAAAATCGCTCGTATCCGCTCAATTTATCTTTGCACGAAAACTCATCGTGTTTTCGAGCAAAGAAGGGTAGTTGTGAGCACGAGAGTTTTGCCCTATATGAATTACTCCCATAAATTCAAACAAAATAAATTATTCCCATTGTTTGCAATTTTGTGGATTTTGTAGCATTTTGTGTTAATTGTTTGCATTTGTCTGTGCACATTTATCTTATTTAATTCATGAAAAATACAAAAACAAAATATATTACATTTGCATTTAGGATTTAATTTTGCATTTTTAAATTAATTAGTAATTTAGTTGTTTTACAAAAGTAGAAAAATCACAAAAATAACTTACTTTGCATTTTTAACTTTTTAATATTAAATTTTTGTAGTTTTCGATTTAATTTCAGAATTAATTAAATGGTGTAAATGATATGTTGAGTAATTAATTAAATTTGGTAGGTTAATTTAGTTTAAGAATTAATTTAGGTTTTTAAGTTAATTTGAAAAGAAAAAAGAATTGGGAAATGAAAAGAAAAAGAAGAGAAAATGAAGAAAAGATTGATTTTTGGGCCAATTCAGCTGGCCCAAGTGATATTTCCGCCCCATACCCGTTCAAAATCCGGCCCAAATTATCCCAAACTCGGTCCAACCATCCAAGCCAATTAAGTAGCTCAAACGACGTAGTATGGAATCAAAACTACGCCATTTTAAGTTCATCCACTTAGAAACAATCCTGGCCTTCCATCCTATCTGATCTAATAGCCAAGACCGCTTCCCCCTCTTTTAATAAAAGTGTCTAAAAACCCCAATTAACCTAGTACTAATTCACTTCATCCCCCCCACCACTTCAATTCATCTCCCTTTTAACCTCAAGAACCCTAACCCGCCGCCTCCAAATTCCTCTCCATCTCCAGCCAGCGCCGCCACCTCAAACCGCCACCAAAATTTCACCATATAATTCCCACACCCCATGAAACACAAATCTAGCATAAATACCCTAAAAATCCCCACCTTTGCCCCTAAATCCCAAATCTGGTGTCGGAAACTTGAAAGAAATCGAGTCATTTTCTGGGCTGTTAATGGGTCGAGACCCATGCTAATCAACTATTCTCCGTGAGGATAAGTGATTATCATGTATTTCGACTTATTTCGAAGTTCATCAGCCCCATGCAAGGCCAAAGACCAGCTGAATTATCAAAGCAACTTCACTCGTGTTGTTTCTGGTAAAACGATACATGTTTTCACCTTTGATTGTATGCCCGTTTCTTTTTCAACTTTGTTTGCTTCCCATTTTGATCTCATTTCTTTTGCCATGTCTCCGTTCATTTATTTATGTTAAGTTTTGTCAAGTCATGTCAATTGTCTTCTTTCTTTTGTTTCTTCATTGAATTAAATTTCTGTGGTTTGATTAGGTCAGTTCTACTGTGTTTCTTTTCTCTTCTCTTTTTGTCCTTGGCCAATCGCAGTTTGATTTAGCCAGTGGGCTGGTTTTACCACGCTTGGCCTATGTTGATTACTTTGAGCTTTTTTGGTCCTTTCTTGATTTATTACCCTACTAATTTGGGATCATGTTTGGGGTTTATGGTAAGGTAGACTTGGGGCATTAGAAGCCCATCTTTGTTTGGGCCTAGGTTTGGATTCAGACAGCCTGTGTGGGGGTAAGGCTAGGGAGGGTAAATAATAGGGTCTTAAAGGGTAGTTTGGGAAGTTTAATCGAAAGAATCTTTAAAAAACTGAATGAAAAGCTTCCAGGAAGGTGGGGTTGGGGTTAGTTTAATAAACAGACTACAAAAATGAAGGTCTAAGTTGAAAAAATGAAAAATGGGGAAGGGGTTAATTGATAAATGTTAGAGTAATTTCTGATGCCCTAGAGGCTCCCTATAAAATCATGTTTCCTTCTTTGTTAAGGGGGATTCAGGGATTAATAACACTGAAAAACTTGGAAACGACAGCCTTCTCTTTACACTCTGAAAACTACTGAAAGTTTCCTGCATTTTTTGTTAAATTTGCTTTGGCTGTGCTACTTGATCTCCATTGTTAGTCAGAGTCTTGAAAGCTTCAAAGGATTTTCGTGCATCTGGGTTTAAAATGGTCTAAATAGGGTTGTAAATTTGGTGTTGATCTGCTGATTTGCACTGCTCTATTGTTGTTGATTTCCATATTTTTTGCTCCAATTTTCTGCTCCCAGATACTTCTTAGACCTTATGAACGTGTGTAATGCAGTCTGAAGCCATGTAATTATTTTGGATGTTATGGATGAATGATCAGTCGATTGTAGAGTCTATGTTCCTCGAAGATGATTTATGTTTTTTTTACTGTATTCAATTATACTGTTAACAGTACATTCTTGGGGGTTGTATGGGGACTTTAGTTTTGTCATGATTTTGATTGGATTGAACCCTTTCCTGCCATGTATCTATGTTTTGGACTCTTACATCAAGGGTTTCAATTTAGACGAAAAAGCATCTCCTTGTTGGGTTTCTATTGAGTTGGGTCACTCTTGTTGGGTTTTGATTTAAGCTTTGATTTTAAATATATGAACGAGCTTAGGAGCCATGCATTATTATAACACTTGATTCAAAGTTTAGAATACATTTGTTGTTAAAAATGTTGTGTATGAATTCAGTAACAGCTTAATGGTAGTTTTAATGCTCAGATGCATCTGTGTTTAGTTAATTTCAGCAAATTGATTTACACGCTTAACACTATGTGCATGTGCCTAAGGCAAAAAGTATCAAGAGGCATGTCATGGGCCTGTTGGATTATGTTTGTCCAATACCGGGCCCAAAACTAACAAATCTATTCTTCTTTGGATTTTAAGCCAAATCTCAGGCCCAGGGATCCTTAGCCTTGGTCTATATCGTATTGCTCATCTGAAGCTTATTGACCCTCTGTCCGGTTTCATTTCTGGGGCGCTATTGAGCCCAATACTCATCTATATTTGGTTAAGCCCAATCCCCTTTGTCCTCGTGTGTTCTACTATTGCTTTACGTGATTTGGGCTTATAGTTGGCCCAGATACAACACAAAGATTGGCACGTATCCCTGGCTCTCTTACTGATGATCGTTTTACCCTAACAAACTTCATAATTTGCTTTAATCGAGTATTGCTCTTTACCAGTGATTGGGGTGTGCCATTCTAATCAAGTAACCCATGGCCCTCATAAATACCACAACTAGTCGTTTGAAAATGAATCTCGTAGTTTGCTTTAGGCACGTAATTAAAACTATCACAACTACGGGTACGGTTCCCGTGACGTAGTTGTGGTACTTGTTTTTAGAAAACTAAATAAATAGGAATATCTTTAGCTGGCTTTCAAAAGTGTACACAAACCTTTTTTTTAAAATGATCTGAGGTGCGCCGTACACAAATAAAATACATAATGTATGGTCCTCACATAAATATAAAAATTAGTATAAAAATGCCTTGAACTTTCGTAGTTTGCTTTAGGCGCGTTAATTGAATAATTGTCATGGCTACGGGTACGGTTCCCGTGACGTAGTCGCAATGTTTAATTTCTAAAATCCGGGATTACATTTATGTGACCCGGCCTCAATTTAATCTTGTTAATAAAATAAATACGTTGTGGATTGTGGGTACGGTTCCCTTGACACGATTCGCAATGTGTAACTAAAGTAATTAGTTAAATAACAATCGGATCATTAAAAGTGGTTTTAAAAGGAATAAAAATGCACATAGGTTTCAAAGATGTTTTAAAATCAAATAAATAGGCCAATAATAACAGTTGAGCGACCGTGCTAAAACTACGGAATTCGGGAATGCCTAACACATTCTCCCGGGTTAATAGAATTCCTTACCAGGATTTCTGTTTTCGCGGATTGTAAAACAGAGTCAATTTTTCCTCGATTTGGGATTCTAAATCGGTGACTTGGGACACCATAAATTATCCCAAGAGGCGACTCTGATCTTAAATAATAATTCTGTTTCGGTTGTCACTTAAATTGGAAAAAACTCCCTTATACTCCCCTTCCAGGGGTACAAAAAGGAGGTGTGACAATACTTAATTCATTTTGCAATACATAAATATGTTCATATCCTTCCCAAATCTAGGAAGCTGGGTGTTGGGACTAATGTGGAAATTTATTTTTAAAATTAAGATCCCCTAAGCAAAAATGAAAACAGAAAAAGGTGCAAAGTGTAAAATCCGATACCTTTAGGTTGCCCTAATGCCTTGCCTATAAAGGCATCCTAACTTGACACTCAAGAGAGAGGGGGAGGGATAGAAAATCAAAAAAATTGAAACAGCTGGGTCCTTTGAGGGAGTCCTGAATTCTCTGCATTGCTAGCTTAGAAAAGTGTTTAATTCTTGCATATTTGGTATTTTCTGGTTTCATTTGGATAGAAAGTTTCTTTTCTAAGAAGGTCAGAGTTCTACATCTTGATTTCCATGGCTTGAATCTGGTTTTCTGAAGACTGGTTTAAGTTTGGCTGTTGAAGTTACTGTTTGATCAAAGCTGGGTGTTACTCTGTTGCTGTTCTGCTGACTCTTCACCCTTTCTATTTTTCTTTCGATTTTCAGGTACTCCCCAGATTCCATTAACTTATGAACTGCACATCAAAGCCATGTAAACAACATGGGCTTGCATATGAATGACAATGGATTTGAACATAGTTGCATGTCCTTTAGAAATCAGTCGTGTTTTTTTAGTGTATTGAACTTGCCATTTGAATATTCTTCTGTGTGAAGGTAGCTTATCACTCTAAACTCTGGAATTGTTAAATTTTTGTGTAGTTAATGTCTGCAATGCATGAATCCTATTAGTCAAACGTAGTAGCAGTTTATTTAGTTTGATTGGCTTCTTTGATTACTGAAGTTACAAGGTTTTTTTTACTACTATAGATGCAAATTTGGTAGGTACTTTCAGGATTTTGTTAAAACATGTATGCTGAATATTAGGTGTATTAGCTGAACTCTTATCGATCTTGAAATATGGACACCCTTGAGGAATAATGCATAGGTTGTATGGTAGCATTGTGCTGATTTTCAGTTGTTAATGAGGTCTACTGTCATGTTTTGATCACATAAGTGAAAGCAGAAAATGTTCTTATGATTGCCTCACATCAGTTTTGAATTTTGGGGTCTGATTTTGATTTTACTCAGTTGATATGTTACTTTTTTCAATTGTTGGTCTGAAATCAGTCACAGTCTGTGTTAATTCAATGCTGATTTGCCTTTGGTAGTTAGTTGGGTTTGATATTGACCCCCTTTTAAGTTGTTGCTGACCTTGAACGCAAGCCAAGAGACTCGAACTCGAGTCTCACTCCCGATTTCTCCTTAATTTGGGCCTGGACCTTTGCAAAGTAGGGACACAGGTTTTTCGTTGATAGGCCTACCACCTTCATGCCTTTGGTTCTCTTAATTATAGCACGAGCCATTCGTAGTTTTCAAATAATCAAATCCATTTTTTTCTCTTCAATGCAAATGTTCTCTCGTAAGGCTGGCCTGAACTAGGATTTATTGTTTTAAAATTGGTTCAAACTTTTAGCTTAAGCAGTGGGGACATTTTTCCTTGCTCCTTTAATCAATTAGTGGAGTGAAGTTGTACTAGATAACACAAATAGCTTATGGCCCCCTTCGAATTTTTAGTTTTCCTTTAAAATAAGTCGAGGTGCGCCGCGTCAAGTGAAATCTCAAATACGTGGCCCTCATTTAACTAATTCTTTTAAATCCTTAGAACTCGAGGCGTGTCATTTAGCAAATTCCCATGGCCCTCGCAAAGTTGCAAACGCATAATTATTTTAGGAGCGTTGTTTTAATAATTTACCTTCCTAAACTCGGGTGCGCATTTATGTGACCCAAATCCAAATCTCAACGATGTTAAAACATGTCAAAAACCGCGGGTGCATTTATGTGACGTGGTTCGAGACGTGTTTTAATAACGTTGCAATTTTCTTTAAAAGATGAATAAAAGTGGCTAAAACTAAAATTGCACATAGGTTAAAACATGTATTAAAATCAGTAAATAAACTGAGTATAACAGTTGAGCGACCATGCTAGAACCACGGAACTCGAGAATGCCTAACACCTTCTCCTGGGTTAACAGAATTCCTTACCCGGATTTCTGGTTCGCGGACTGTTGAACAAAGTCAATCCTTTCCTGGACTTGGGATTCACACCGGTGACTTGGGACACCATAAACCTCCCAAGTGACGACTCTGAATCTACTAACAATAAATCTCGTTTCGATTGTCACTTAAAGTGGAAAAACTCCCTTATATACCCCTTCCCGGGGGTGTGAAAAAAAAGAGGTGTGACAACTACTATAGAATAATTGACAATAGAAAATTTTATATACCTAAGTTCAAGAATTTGTGATTTGTAAAGAACCCTAGAATTTTATTTCCGTTGCCTGCGTGCCTTGTGTGAACAGAACAGTGTTCTCTTCTGTCTAATCCTTAAAGCCCTTTGTTTACTCCTTTGCCTTAAAAGGGTTAAGGCTTGGTCACGTGCTTCCTTATTCTTTTTGTTTTTCCCTTTTTTTTTTTTTGACTAACTAATATCTTATTTCACTTACTTTTAACAATTAATAATATTAAAATTATTAATATTTTTCTAATTGTATATCCAATTTATATATATATATATCTCTATTGGCAAGATAAAAATAGTAAAAATAGTAATAATTTAGTTCTATAGTTAACGTGTCTCGAAACTTTTATAAATTTGAGTATTGTTACGCTAAGGTATTGGCAAGGCTTAAGATATGGAATTATAGTGATTATATCTCAAAGGGGAAGTTGAATGTAGAGATGGTGTTGAGGAAAAATGCATCAATAGTTGGTGATGATTATATTTTGAGTGGAGAAGCTTTGGCATGAGATATGAAGATTTTATGATGGAGGAAATTAGTTCCAAAAGGGCCACTGCATGGGCACCATTCATAAAAGAGGTCATTCGATTCGCACCATTCAAATAGGTTGCGAAATAACAGCAACTTCAAGCCTTGGAACTTGTCTTCATTACTCAATCTCCATATTTGACCTCTAGCTGCACCATCTTTAAGTTTCAGCTCCTCGAGATTTGGCAACATGACAAAAGTTGATATATCTTACCAAGGAAAACGAAACTCGCCAAATAAAGTCAACCTCTTAAGTGATGTTGGGAAATCGAACGTCTTGATGGAGGTAAATGGATATTTTGTATAGCCAATACACTTCAATACTTGGAGTTTTCTCAAGCTGGACATATCAGTGAGGCGATTGGCAAAATTATCTTCATTGTGATCAAGTACACGGACAATCAATCTCTTTAGATTGGGAATACCAGAAAAGACGTCTTTCGTACAACTGGTGCAAGAGAGAACAGAAAATTCCTCTAGATTTGGCATCCCTATCACAAGATGCTTATTTAGAATACTTCCGCTTCTAGGACTTCGTAAATAACATATTCCCCCCAGATGGATATGCCTCATGTTCTTCATCATCCATATCTTCTCTGGTATATGGAGATATATTTTCTTATCATTAATTAGTGTTTGCAAATTTTGGAGCTTTGAGATTGATTCAGGAATACTGCCATCAAATCGAACTTCAACTGTTTTCTAAATTCAAGAGGTTCATCTCATGAGGACTACTAGTATTTGCATACAACGCTACCTTAGTGTCCCTAGTAGTCAATAAGATTCGACTCCCATTGTTGTAATTAGGAAATATTCCTCTTATACTATCCCAAACATCTGTACTCCAAATATCATCAACAACAACAAGGTATCTTGGACCCTTTAGTTTTTTCTGCACCAAATCGGCTAACTCATTGACATCCTTCTTATCATAATCTTTTCCAATAACAATATCTGTTTGCTTTGAAATGCAATGTAAAGCTTCTAACAACACATTTCTACTTCGATATTCTTGAGATATTGTAACCCAAACACGAATGTCAAAATGTTACCTGATTGGGAGATGATCATAAGCTTTTCTAGCGAGTGTTGTTTTGCCAGTGCCACCCATGCCGGATATTGTCACAATATCAAGATCCGACGGTGGTCCTGTCAATCTATTAACTATTATCTCCAAGTCATCATCAAGTCCCTGCACGATATCGTCTTCCAAAGGTTTCAGCATAGGATTACTTTTAGAAGAAGCGCTAATCAAGGAATCCCCAGACAGTTCAAGAATTTGATCATCATCGGCAACATGAGTGCTTGTTCTAAAATCAGAAACAATCCCCATCACTACTTTCTTCAGTATATCGATTTTTTCAAGAACTTGTAGCAAATTCTTGTGCAGTAAACTTTTACGTAATATTCCAAATTTCCAGCTTAAGCCTTTGATTATTTGACCAATCTTGAGCTCTATATCATCTACTGCATTACTAGCAGCAGCTCTTATTATTTCCTCCAACGATCTGATATTTTCAGAGTCAAATCTACGCTTGCTAGCTTCTTCAAGAACATTAAGAAAATATTCAGCAGTAGCATAAAGAGATTCGAGCGTTTTAGCAGTTTGATCTTGAATGAATTTTGGGTGTCTGTGTTGAAGTTGCTCAAGAGTTTGAAGAAGAGACATTACAGCAGTGTAAGCTGCCATTATCAACTACTCAAGAATCAGTTCCCTTGGGGAAATGATTAAAGGTCTGAAGATGAACAACCTGGATTTGCTACAAGGAGATATTAAGAGCCCGCTTGTACATAAGAATTTTTCCGCTTTTAATCGTAAAATTTTTACCACAACATAATTTTGAAAATTTAAAAAATTTTAAAAAGTTGTTTTTCAAAATTTTCACTCACAAAACTTCAAAAACAACCCAAAATTATATTCATGTCCAAACACAACTTTAATTTTCAAATATCATTTTTACTTCAAACTTTTTTCCACTTTTTTGGAATTTTACAATTCTTACGTCGAAACGCCCACTAAGAACTGAAATATTGAGATATTTTGAAAGAGTGAACAGGATCTAATTCAAGATTTTAAATACTCTCTTTTTCTTTTCTTTTTTTAAGAATAAAGAAGTACCATATACAGCAGTACCCCAATATAAAACTACACAGCTCACTAATATTTACTTTCCTTTTAGCATGTTTAAAAAAAAGTTTATAATATGAAGTTTTTAGGTCAAACGATAACAGAAAAAATAGAACTAATAAAATTATGCATAGAAATTATTAAGAAATCAATTACAATTCAAAGAAAGAGTAATTTTTTTGAACGATTAAATGTTGCTCTGATGGTAAGTAACCCCCACTTCCAACCGAGAGGTTATGAGTTCGAGTCTCCCCAAGAGCAAGGTGGGAAGTTCTTGGAGGGAAGGATGCATAAAACGGCATGGCATAAAAGTTGGTATTCTACTATTTCTCTCCTTGAGGTCCACATTGTTCTTTAAACGAGAATCTTATCTTGTTTACATCGAAAAGATGCTCTTCCACTTCGGCTAAAATGTCATAAGTTACTATATAATCAATGGATAACTAATTAGCTTGATTTTACATTTATAAAAATTTAAATTGAGGTTTTCTTAAATTGGAGAGATTACGTATTTTCCAAGAGTGATCATATTCAACAAGCCATGGATAATATGGATATTCATATTATCTGTCGGTTAATCGGTTTTCTATTTGTATTAAATATAAGTCGAGTCCGATAATTTATTCGTTTTTGCATTGTCCATTTACAATCCGCCAAAAACCGACCTGACATGCCCGTTACCCGCCCCTACATAAGGTCTATCAAGATTTTTAGTTGCATTGTCATTGAGTTACACGACTGCACCGGACCAAGTAGCATCAAGACTAGGGGTGGGCATTCGGTATTTCGGTTCGGTATTTACGAATTTCGGTTCGGTATTCAGTTTATTAATTGTATATACCAAATACCATACCAAAATATTTCGGTACGGTTCGGTATTTCTTAATTTGGTTCGGTATGGTTTCGGTACGGTTTCGGTTTAATAATCGCTGAATAATCAATGCTAACAGTGCACATGCACAACTGAATCTTTCAATGTGAATTGTGAAAGAATCTGCTCCGAACAATAAAGAATAGAGAATTGAGTTATTAATCAAAGTATAGGCTAAAACACCAAATAACTCCAGTGCACTGCAAAGTGCAAACTGAAATTTTTTGGGCATTGGGCTGGGGCTGGGAATTAGAATTATAGGCCAAAGGGTCGATGGGCTGGGGCTGGGTTATTAAGAAATTAGAAATTAGAGTGGGCTGGGGTTGGGAATTAAATAAAGAAAGGTTTGGGCTTGGGCGTTGGGGCGATGGGCAGTGGGCTGGGTTATTAAGAAAATGTCTTTTAAAAATACCGAAATTTCAGAATTTTAATACCGAGGACCGTACCGAAATACCGAAATACCGAAATTGCAATACCGAATTAGACCGAAATACCGAAAAAATCCGAAACCAAAATACCGAATTATTTCGGTTCGGTTCGGAATTCGATTTTTCGGATTTTATGCCCACCCCTAATCAAGACAATCTAACAAGTCCATAGCCTCACATTCATCAACCCAAATACCATAGTTATTAGGCCATATTAATTTAGGTGAAGGGTCAATTGAACAAACAGAGAGCCCTGCCTCTGAAACTTGCTGTGCAACTCAAGTCCTGCAGGTCCACCACGTTTTATCAAAATTTTAGTTTATTGTTGCTAGTAGCAAATCGGCTTATATTTAATTTTACAGAAAAGGGCCTAATATGCCAGTAAACTATGCTAATTAGAACAGATATATCCGTGGTTATTAGTTTGGCCTACATATACCCAAACTGTCCAACACTTGCTCCTTCATGCCCGATCCATTATGGACCTCAATTTTTTATTATAAATTTAAAAGTATTTTCAAAATGGGGATTCCGTTAGCATAAGGTGTAAAAATTGTACGGGGACGCCCTATTTGGTCGCCTCCATTTAACGTATACCCATATTTTTAAAATTATATAACCTATACCCTAATTTTTACAACTTCAGGCGCCTCCTTCTTCCTGCTACCTGTGGGCTCCTTTCTTCCTCCTTTCTTTTCCTCTTCTTCTTCTTTTCTCTCTCAAACACATGAGACTCTGTGTAAGTATTATTGATTGAATATGAAATACATAGTGATGTAGCACTAAGGTATGAATTTTGCGTTAAGTACATCTGAAATTTCATTCCCCCAAAAAAAGAATTAAAGATGGTTCTTCTTAATGCTTAATTTCCTAATAATTCCATTATAGCAACTAGATCTTAATGACAACTTGTCATTGTTGTTTTAGAACTTCAGCTCTAAGAATGCTGAAGTTCAGCAAATATAAACAAAAATTTCAGCTCCTAGAATGCTGAAGTTCAGCAAATACAAAACAAACTTCAGCCCTGAAGTTCATCACAAATATAACAAAGTTTCGGCTAAAACATGCTGAAGTTCAGCAAATATAGAACAAACTTCAGTTAAAACATGCTGAAGTTCCGCAAATAGAAAATAAAATTTCAGCTAGTAGATGCTTAAGTTCAACAATTACAAACAAAAACTTCAGCCAACACTTGGTTCAGCAATTTTTGCTACTTCAGGCCCGTCTACTAGAATGCTGAAGTTTGCGTGATTGCCTGTGATGACCCGAAAGGTCATCTCTTATTTTAGAAGTCAAATCTGTGTTCCGAAGCCTTAAAACCCTCTTTTGTCTCACCTCGATTTGCGTACACAGTCTGGGCGTATATCCGGAAAGCCTTTGTGTGAAAATTTAAGAAAAATGCTAATTTTACCTTTAGAATTGAATTGAAGTTGACTTCAGTCAATATTTTGGGTAAACGGACCCGGACTCGTGATTTGACGGTCCTGGCCTGAGAAATGAATTTTTGAAGAAAATTATTTAATTGAAAAATATAAGGAGTTTAGAAATTGAATAATGTTTGAATTTGATGGTATCAGGCCCGTATTCTGGTTCCGGATCCCCATACAGGTTTAGTATGGTATATATGTTATGTCTGTAAAATTTGGTAAGAAACGGAATTCATATGACATAATTCGGACCCTCGGTTGTGAAAATGGTAACTTTAAGAGTTCTTGAGATTTTTACTGATTTTGATGCTAAATTCATTGTTTAAGATGTTATTTGGGCGATTTGATCGCACGAACAAGTACATATGATGTTTTTAGACTTGTGTGCATGTTTGGTTTCGAGCCCGAGGGCTCAGGTTAGTTTTGGATAGGCTGCTGAGTGTTTTGAACTTAGGAAAAACTGCTAGTGTGTTGCAGGTTTGCAGGCTTCGCAATTGCGAAGCCTGGCTCGCAAATGCGAGCACCGCAATTGCGAAGGACCATCGCATTTGCTATGACTAGGCTAGGTAGGGGACCTTCGCATTTGCGAAGTTCAGAGTCGCAAATGCGACAAGAGCGGAGGCCGCAATTGCGAACACTGGTTCGCATTTGCGAAGGCAGCACGTCAGGCCAATCTTCGCATTTGTGAAGCATTGGTCGCATTTGCGAGTTGGCAATTGCGAACCTATGATCGCAAATGTGATACCTGTAGCTGCTTAAAAATAGGTTTTGACGGGATTTCAACTCATTCTTTCAAATTTTCAAACCCTAAGCTCCCATAGGCGATTTTCCAAAGAAAAGTTCTTTCCCAAATCATAGGTAAACAATTTCTAACTCGTTTCTTCCAATCTACTTCATCTTTTTACAATATTTCATCACAAAATCTAGGGATTTTCATGGGAAATTGGGTGTTTTGGGGTGATATTTGGGGATTTAGACCTCAAATTCAGGTCGGATTCCAAAACCAAATGCATATCCGGGCTCTGGGGTGAATGGGTAATCGAATTTTGGTTCGAACTTCGGATTTTGACCAAGCGGACCCGGGGTCGATTTTTGACTTTTTTGGAAAAATATTAGGAAAACTATAATTAAGCATTGGGTTTGAGTTCTTTAGCACTTACTGATGTTATTAAGTTAATTATGACTAGATACAAGTGAATCGGAGGTGAAATCTAAAGGGAAAGCGATATTTGAGTCTTGATTTGTGGTCGTTGAATCGAGGTAAGTATTTGGCCTAACCTTAGCTTGAGGGAATAGGCGTTGTGTCTTATTTGCTATGTGTTAGTGTTATGTACGACGTATAGGTGTGGTGACGAATATCTATATGTTGGTGTTGAGCATGCCCGTGAGTCCTACGCTGTGACTGTTGTGATTCTTATTTTGAATTATCTGTGCTTAAATTGATGATTATCCATGTTGAACAAGACTTATGATATCTTCTTGGTATTTGACCATTGTTGAATATTGGCCCAAGTTGAGATTTATTCTGTGAAGTTAACTGTTGGAACGAGATTGGTTATAGTCGATTCCCTTGCCGGAATGTATTTGTTTCTACTTTTGATTCCCTTGCTGGGATGTTATTATTTCCACCGTTTGGGTGAGGAAAGAGTGATAAAGCACGAAGGGTGATGTTGTGCATATTCATACTTATGCATATCGTGAGGAAAGAGTGATAAAGCACGAAGGGTGATGTCGTGCACATTTACATTTATATTGATGCATATGGTGAGGAAGAGAGATAAAGCACGAAGGGTGATGCCATGCACATTCCTATTGTTACACCCCATATTTTCGTACATGAAAAGACGCCATAAATAAATTAATGAGAGCCGGGAAATGAGATGTCACGTCTCGCAGTACTGCATGATGACGATGTTGCACCCTGTAGTGTTGTACGTTGAATTTGTCGTAAGGTAATTGACATCAGTCCAAGGAAAAGATTATTTGGAGATTATAAGGATTATAAGTGATGAGTAAATTCGTGAAGGTAAGAGGGTAAGTAATATCGAAGAAAACGAATTTTGTCGAAGTTTGGCATGTTGGGGAACGACCCGAGCTAAAATACCCGGTATTTATGGACTAGTGCCATACAAGGTACTACGTGACCATAATATAAAGGTGTATAAGGTATGTGAAAAGTGAGTAATATTTTAAGTAAGTGGGAATAATTCTCAATTTTTTGGGTAATTGATTAATTACCGAGTAATGAAACATTACCTAATTAACTAATAAGGGGATAACCATTAATAATTTCAACGTGGCATCAAGAAAGCTTTCCAAGCATATGACTAATTAAGTCATATAAGGTTAGGGGCCACCTAGCATCTACGTGTAAAACACTAAATCACTAAAGGTGTATGTAAAGGTTTGGTTTCTTTTAAAAATTTCAATTCATCTTCACTTTAAAAGATTAACCTTGCAACAGAACATTGCTTTTGATTTAAACATTAAATCCTATGAACTTTGAAACCAAGGAAACGTGGAAACCAAGACCAAACAAATGAACCAAGAATAGTAGCTATTTTCAATAGAAATATTTTCATTTCTTGGTTCAAGAACAGCAGTTGTTTCAGTTCCTGTGATTTTAAGCTCAATCCAACGAGCAGCAACACAGTTCCAACAAGAATTTGGTAGAATCGTAAGAACGTAAAATTTGATTGTCCTAAAGGAATACGTGCAATCTTCTCCAAGAGTATTATACAGAGTTTTCTCTACTCTAGGTATGTTAAGGCTATCCCTTCTTTCTTTTGGCATGATCCATACAATATGAACGAAACGTGCAAATGCACAAATTCCATAAGTGACTCTACTCATAGAAGTAATAGAAATATCTATGTTCTTTAATTATCATGTGTCATAATATTTTATCATTTGTTCATGGGTCTCAGAAAAATATGAAAGTTGAAAAGATGTTACTTTATGATATTGCTCAAGAGGCAAAGTGGTCTTATGACCTTCTGAATGATTTTATTGACGTACTTTTCATGCATTGCATTCATGTGCATTGACCCATGATCAGATGACGTTATATACGCGTATATCTGTAAATATATGTATATGGGATATGGGAAAATGTTACGGCATTATATACGCACTACCACCTGATCAGCTGGTATATGATGATGACATTGCCCACAATGGTTGAAATATGATTCAAACGGCGTTATATACGCGTATATATATATGTATATATATATATATATATATATGTATATGTACGTATATGGGTATGTATTCAAATGGCGTTATATACGCATATATATGTATGTATTCAAATGACATTATATACGCGTATATATGTATATATATATATATATATATATATATATGTATATATATATGTATATGGGATATGGGAAAGGTTACGACGTTATATACGCACCACCACCTGATCAGTTGGTATACGATGATGATTTTGCCCACAGTGGCTGATATGATATGATGGGACGCCCTCAGAGGCTGATGATGTTATGAAACATGTACTTATGCACGATATGACATTCATACGCATATGCATGACGTTAAAAGTAATTTGTGATTTACAAAATTATTCAGACTTGCAGGAGGAGTCATGTAATCTATATTTCTTCCATGTCTCTTATGTACTTATTTATATACCTTACATACTCGGTACATTATTCGTACAGACGTCCCTTTTGCTTGGGGATGCTGCGTTTCATGCCCGTAGGTCCCGATAGACAGGTCGAGAGCCCTCCAAGTAGGCTATCAGCTCAGCGGAAGATGTTGGTGCGCTCCATTTGCTTTGGAGTTGCTTGTTAGGTTAGTATGGTTTAGATGTGTATTTTTTGGTATGGCGGGACTCTATCCCGACCTTTATGACATTTATGTATTCTTAGAGGCTTGTAGACATATGTCGTGTATGTGGAAGATTGTACGACCTTGTCGGCCTATGTTTTGAGTTTATAAATGATTATGTTGGCCTATTAAGCTCGTATGTCACGTGTATATGATGATGTAATAAGAAAGATACGTTACATTGGTGCTCGGTTGAGTAAGGTATCGGGTGCCCGTCACGGCCCATCGGTTTGGGTCGTGACAAAAGTGGTATCAGAGCAGTTCTATCCTAGGAAGTCTACAAGCCGTGTCTAGTAGAGTCTTGTTTATGGGTGTGTCGTGCACCACACTTATAAGCAAGAGGCTACAGGGCATTTAGGATTGTCACTCTTTCTTCTTACTCTATATCGTGTGGTAGAGCTCACTTATATGAATCCAAGTTCTGAAATTCTATTTTATTCGTAATAAGACGATGCCTACTTCCCGAAAGAAGGTTGGAAAGAGAGATTGTTGTGGAAAAGCTGAGTTAGAGGAATTGGACTTTGTATCATGCTTATGATAAGTAAATATGAGGTCTTCAACAGATCATGTGCGTATTGAAAGATGTAAGCCTCTTGATAAGGAGCCTTAAGGCAAGAATGCCTATCCACCTTTATGGTGAAAGACAATGAGAGATTAAAAGGATAAATACAAGTTTCAACAAGCAAAAGAAGCAAGATGAAGAAGGGTACGAGGCGCCCAGTTAATGAAGGTTAACAACGTTTATGATTGAGGTAGAGGAACGTAAGCTTTTTGAGTTATATTCAACAGTAACAGAAGGTATGTATAATGGGCCACACCCATCTTAGTTATACCATATTGGGGGCTAACAGGTGTAGATTAAGAAAAGGACAGGATATCATGATCCGGATGGGGTTAGAGTGGCCCAAAATAGTGAATGGATTGTTTGCTTTAGTTGACATTTCTGAAGGATATTGCAAATGCGCTAATAGATCTCCTCGTGAGACACCTAGATGGTGCACCCTAAAATATTAAAGCTAGATATGAGCATTGGAAGCCTTAAAGTAATAAATATTACCTTAGTGTGGCTTCCGCCCCCAGCAAAGAAAGAATGTTAGGCAACTGGAAGAGCCAAGGGATGGAGCAAGTGGAGCCAAAAGCAAACGAATATTTTGTTCGAGTTTTCAGAGTAAAGTAGTGGACATAGATAATTAGCGGGAGATGAGAAGAAAGTTAATAAAGCATTATAAGTAAGATGTGATACACGGATGACAACGGTAGGTCAAAAAAAATGATGACAGTATTATAGAGTTTACAATCAAGTGAAGGAAAAGACAAAAGATTACAGGTCTTGAGACAATAAAAGAATATAGGCCATAAAGTCATATCCTCATTTCGAGAAATAAGTTTGTAACTCCAACGCGACTACCAGAGGGAAGAGTTAATCCCTAGAGTAGCAGAAATTAGTATGGATTGGTAAACAAACTAAATATAAATTAAGGACTGAATGATTGGAAAGTACTCGGCATCATGGTAATTTCAGATTTTGTTGCGGCGGTAATAGAATTGACCACAGAAGAAGATTCATGATGAATTCCGAGAATGGTCATTCAGGGAGACGCTTCCCTAGAGCAAGCAATGTGAGCAAAGTTAAGCTTAAGAGACTGTATTGCCAGTTACGCTAAGTGTCACCCTCGCGAGTAAGGGTATTTGTCATCCTTAGTACAGAAGGATTGCCGCAAGGCGAGTAAGGATCATTGACGTTGAGAAACGACATCAAAGATGAAGAGGTAAAACATCTATAGGTAGATCCTCATGGCTTCAGCTTTTAGTACACCCCTAAAGAGGGGAATATGGAGTGATGTGACATTAAGTCAGAGTTAAGTGATTCTAGTGACTATGGAGTAGTAAAGGAAGAATGTGATAAATGAAAGAGGAATGAGATGACACTTATCCAAATCTTACAGATATGCTATGATTCAAGAATACTGTGCAAGCACGACATCAAAAAAAAGGAAGTGAAAATTCCTGCCCGAGCTGTTATTAATAAATAAAGAGCCAGTGCAAGACATAAGTTAAGACAAAGGGATTAACCCAAGAAAGATTACGAGGAATATTGGTATGAGAATAGGCCCACGAGTAGTTAGTAATTGGTTAGTAAGATCCCAGTTATGGCAAAACAGGAGGTTACAGACGAGTCATCATATCGTTTATGATAAGCATAGTAGAACCTAACATGGAGAATTCAGCTTCGAAGAATATCATTATAATACTTGAGATATATTCAAACAAAAGTCGGGATAGTTAAAGGTACCGTATGATTGTTACGGGGATTAAAAAAAATGTCACTGGGAAGGTAGTCAAAATATCAGTTTAGAAGCTACCATACAAGCACAAGGGCATGTAAGTAAGCAACTACGGATGATTATAGGCAAGTAAGGACATCAAAAAGGTCCGTAATAAGCCCACAGCTTTACGAGAGTCAAGGGTTCTCCCTAAGTACTATAACGAAAGACTACCTGAGGAGATAAGAAAGAAGACTTCAACCTAAACACAACTGCCTAAAGAGGAAATGGTCATGTAACAACAATCTCGCAACAACATTGTAAGCATTCCAAAGGAAAGTGGCACCTACCGTGGCTAATGAACGGGAAGTAAGAATTAAAAGTAATATTCGAGATCATATGAGTTGTATGAAAACTTTGGCAAGTGTGGGCACTAAGGTGAGCTAAGTATAGACGCAACAAAGGGGCAGAAGGACCAGGAAAAGTAATAGTTTGCATTGAGAGAAAGCTAAGATGAAATGAAAGAATTATTTGATCAATGATCTAGAGTTAGTACGTGATGGATACACTCAATATTTTGGAGCATTGTCCAGGCAGCATATTTGTTGACAATCATACAGCCATAGAAGACTCCAGTATAAGTTAAAAGGAAGAATTGAGCCTAGAGCATAGACAAATGATTGAATTATAAGATTGTATCATGGATATTCCATAATGCCCATGAAATGCTAAGGTAATAACTGATACCATGAGCCACGGATTGGAAGATAGCTTAAGCCTATGTAAAGGCTGATCAGAAGGAAGAGGAAACTAAAGAATTACGTCACCTAAGTAAATAAGGAGTCTGATTATTGGACCTACAAAAATTATAGAAGTTGTGCTTAAGAACATGACAGAATCACTCTTAATATCAGACGTTCAAAAGAAATAACACAACAACCATAATCTATAATGGCTTTACAAGGAAGCCAGTTAGAAGAAGTACCAGCCTCCTAAGAAGTTAGTATGAAGCTCCCACTGGATTGTATATGTACCAGAGGTGCGAGTATTATAATAGAGCTTCAAGTTATGAACGTGAATTACACCTAAGTGTAAGAGAGGTCAGGAAAGAGATAGAAGATACGATGCGAGATTTTAAGGTAAGTAAGGTAAAGGTGAACAACGTACGAGATACTCAAAGGCAGAAGATCGTGAATAGTACATACTTTAGATAGAAGGCTATCAGCACGGGGATCCAGTAACCGGGAATGATAACGGCATCATCAGCGGCATGTCTTCCAACCTATGGTTTCTAAGTACTGAGAGATCTAGTTAAGAGAATGGAGAAGAGTTGGAGACGGTATGATGTATCGCTTGACATTCCAGAATAATATAAGGAAATATATGGTGTAAGCCTGTTGAAGGAAAGTTGTGAGTATTATAAATGGATATTTATAGGTCACAAGCTAAAGTATGGTAGAGCGATAAAGTTTTAAGAAAATATGAGTAAAAATTAGGAAAGACAAGTGAAAAGGCAACGAGAATGGATAAGTCCTCAGGATTAAGTCCATGAAAACAAGAAAGATAATGGTTTCTCTAAGTTATTGAAAATTCAGTATAGCCTGAATGAACTCAAAGGAATCTAAGATTTATAGCATTCAGAAAAAATGGAATCTACCCTATTAATAGAATGAGGGGTAATTATGATAGACCAAAAAATGACGTTTGGGCCTTCAATTAAGTAATGATCTGACGGATAAAAGAAAGGGATCTCATGAATTGGACATGATTAAAATACACACGTAAGGTGAATCACATTGGGATGTCGTGAGATACGGTTATGAAAGCAGGGAATCGCCCCAAGTGGGTCAATCTAATCATTTCAGATGTTCCCCGATAAAACGTGAATCCTAGCTGCAATATTACATAAAAAGTTAAGTTATCTGGGGTGGATTATGGATCAAAATTGAAGTGAATCAACAGTGGATGGATAAAAGTTACAAAGTATGAGAGGAGATTAGGTCGTCATTCTTAAAGATAAACAGTAATATAGAGGCAGTAGAGGACATATATTTATACGTACGAGATGAGCAATGAAAGTAACCTGAGATTTTGTAGCAGACCTCAATAACGAGAAATTGAGGTAAGTGTTATGGTATAATATGACCTATGTAGATGCAGTAAAGTCATATGAATGGATAACCAAGTCTATAAAATAAGATATAGCAGTATTCGTAAGTTCAACAAAATATCAAGCGAAGAACTTCAGGATAGGCTAAAAGCTGGAAGAAAAAGGAGAAGAGAGTCGCATAGGCACACTTACAAGGTCAGTGTCATAGAAACTGCATAATGGAAGGTAGTAGTAGTTACGAGATTGGAAGGAATTCAAACACAAGTCATGGCGTGGGAAAGAGGCCTAAAGGGGGGAATGCCCTGGTCTTTGAACTTATTCACAGAACAGTTGCCTAGATGGCAAAAGGACTACTAAAGTATTCGCAAGAGCTATGTGATATGAGAATGATAAGCACATTAGTCAATATTCGAGGACGAATGTTCCAAAGAGGGGAATGATGTTACACCCCATATTTTCGTACATGAAAATACGTCATAAATAAATTAACGAGAGCCGGGAAGTGAGATGTCATGTCCCGCAGTACTACAGGATGACGATGTTGCACCATGTAGTGTTGTACGTTGAATTTGTCGTAAGGTAATTGACATCAGTCCAAGGAAAAGATTATTTGGAGATTATAAGGATTATAAGTGATGAATAAATTCGTGAAGGTAAGAGGGTAAGTAATATCGAAGAAAACGAATTTTGTCGAAGTTTGGCATGTTGGGGAATGACCCGAGCTAAAATACCCGGTATTTATGGACTAGTGCCATACAAGGTACTACGTAACCATAATATAAAGGTGTATAAGGTATGTGAAAAGTGAGTAATATTTTAAGTAAGTGAAAATAATTCTCAATTTTTTGGGTAATTGATTAATTATCGAGTAACGGAACATTACCTAATTAACTAATAAGGGGATAACCATTAATAATTTCAACGTGGCAGCAAGAAAGCTTACCAAGCATATGACTAATTAAGTCATATAAGGTTAGGGTCCACCTAGCATCTACGTGTAAAACACTAAATCACTAAAGGTGTATGTAAAGGTTTAGTTTCTTTTAAAATTTTCAATTCATCTTCACTTTAAAAGACTAACCTTGCAATAGAACATTGCTTTTGATTTAAACATTAAATCCTATGAACTTTGAAACCAAGGAAACGTGGAAACCAAGCCCAAATAAATGAACCAAGAATAGTAGCTATTTTCAATAGAAATATTTTCATTTCTTGGTTTAAGAACAACAGTTGTTTCAGTTCCTGTGATTTTAAGCTCAATCCAACGAGCAGCAACACGGTTCCAACGAGAATTTGGTAGAATCGTAGCAACGTAAAATTTGACGGTCCTAAAGGAATACATGCAATCTTCTCCAAGAGTATTATACAGAGTTTTCTTTACTCTAGGTATGTTAAGGCTATCCCTTCTTTCTTTTGGCATGATCCATACGATATGAACGAAACGTGCAAATGCACAAATTCCATAAGTAACTCTACTCATAGAAGTAATAAAAATATCTATGTTCTTTAATTTCCATTGGCACACCTCCTTTTTCCACCCCCGCGAGGGGTGAAGGAGTTTTCCCAATTAAAGGACAATCGAAACGGGATTTGTTTGTTTATTTCAGAGTCATCACTTGGGAGATTTAGGGTGTCCCAAGTCACCAATTTAATCCCGAATTGAGGAAAAGAATGACTCTGTATTACAGTCCGCGAACCAGAAATCCGGATAAGGAATTCTGTTAACCCGGGAGAAGGTGTTAGGAATTCTCGAGTTCCGTGTTTCTAGCACGGTCGCTCAACTATCATATTCGGCTTGTTTATCTGATTTTATACAATTATGCGCTTATGTGCAAATTTTTACTTTTTACCGCTTTTATTAATATATTTTAAAAGAAAGTGAACATCGTTTAAAATATGTCTTTGGATTGCGTCACATGAAATGCACCCGCAATTCGGAACACATTTTTATTCAATGTTTTGGGATTTGGATTTGGGTCGCATGAAATGCGCACCCGAGTTTAAGAAGGTAAGATTAATTAAATCGCGCATAAAGAGTCTAGCGCGTTATTATCTTGGGGAAGGCAGTGAATTCACTAAACAGTCCATCCCAAATTCTAAGTATTTATTGTGACCAATTATTGAGGGCCCCGCAATTTATGCGTTTTATTTGGGCGAGGCTCATCTTCTTTTTATTTGAAGGCAAACCTAAAAGCAACTATGATTTCCTATCTTTGTTTGTCTCTAAAAAACGGAAAGGTCCTACTGTATTTACATACTTATGAGTTATTATAGTTAAGTTCCGAACGTGATTTGTTGAAAGAGGGACGTGATACGGGTAGTCCGTTTGGCAGTTATGGGCCCAGGCCTAATGTGCATGAAGTTAAATTCGGCCTGGGTCACTCTTATTCCAATTGGGCCTATTCAACTCATTTGATATGTGTTTAACATTTATAAACAAACAAGAGGGAAAAAGCTGAAATGCGATGTACTGTTTGCCATAATCAAACCATATTCCTAACAACTTAAAAACAGACCATTTGTTTAAAGAAAGAACTGCTGGGTACCTAACATGCTTCTTGACAAACACAATAATGAATTAATAGAACATGGCTACTACAACACCTTTCCATTATAAGCAACATATATAGTTTTCCAACTGAATGATAGGTATAAAAGTTCAACTACATCACAGCTAACCATATAGTTCTATTAGGGAAAATAAACTATCATGCAGGCAACCTATTCTTTCAATACGTTTTTCTAAAGCTAATTCAAAGTAATTTCAACTCTTCCAACTTTCTTTGTATTCATGCCTCAAATTTCAGCTTACATTGACAGTTTATCAGTCGTGTACCTGGTATAAGAATAAAGATACAGTAGAAAAGAAATCAGCAATGATAGCAGCAGTGCAGCAGCAACACAGGCAGCAATCAGCAACCAAACAAACCCAGCAGGCAGATTCAAGAACCAAAAACAAGCCCCAGGAGGAAAATCCAATGATAACCAAACAAGGAAACCAGTGACAGGCTTGAACCAAAAAAAACAGAAAACCAGGAGTAGCCTAATGGAACAGTACTCAGCAAGTAGAAAACTAGAGACTACCAAGCTATAAAAACCAACAGTATCAGCAGAGAACAGACTGGGGCAAACAACAGTGATTTTTGATTTTTGCTAAACACTCAAAGGCAAAGACAAGTTGAAGCTCTTTTTCTGTAAAGCTTAACCTGGAATGAGGATCAAAACCTTAACACTCTTGTTCTTTTCTTTTTTTTAAATTTTTTTTAAAGTTTTAGTCTTCCCTTAATTTCTGATTTCTAACCTCTCAAACTCTGATGTCTCCCCCCTTTAGTTTCTGATTTTTTCCTAGCCTTAAACTCTGATCTCCAACCCCTTTTTCCTCCTCAAATGAGACTATTTATAGGCTAACTACAGGTCAGCCCCAGGCTGCCTCATTTTCCCCAGCCCTCAACTCTGCCCATACCCCTTTATTTCCCATTAACAGGTGTTTTGTGCCCCAATGGTATGGGCAGCTGACAGTCTTTTAATTAATCCTATGCTATCAAGTTTTGTTCCCCATTATTGTATTAGTTTAATGCTATTTCAGTACCCTATTTTCAGCTCACTTAAACTAATCATTTCTGCTCTTTTCAAACCCCAAACTACCCCTGTTAGCCCCCAGTTATTACTATTTTACCCTGAGCTTCAGCAGTCTGAAATTAAACTTCTGAAAGTTCAAACTTAAACCATCCTAACTGAGTTCCAGCTATTGTACAGCAGCTACGAATCATTCACAGATAATTTAAAACAAACAGCTAAACGACAATGGTTCGATTAGTCATATGTAGCTATATGAATCAGAATGTTTGATCATTCAATCCTATAAAACTAATCGACGACATTTATCTAATCGACTATACTAATTATGACATAGAATAATCAGTCGATTAAACAAACAACACGAACGGGGCATCAACTGCCTTCAACAACTTTGCACGACACATGGAATCTGTATTAATTATCTATTTGACGACATTAATCAAACCGAACATGTATATCACCATACGTATTCAAACATAAACTGAATGACAATCGACCAAATAAAAGGTCTTACGAAGATGGAGAACTATTGAAAGAAAATGACAGAGATAATAAACAAACTGACTAAACATGCTCACAAACTCAAACAACATTTAAACAAAACTAGAAAAGAGAAGGGGAACTCACTCTGGAAGCTCAAACACAGACGACCCAGACCTGAACTGGATTTGCCCACTTTGAGGTCGAACAGACTTTAATCGAGGTGTTCTCAACTGAGAACACTTCGATTAAGGTCTATTAGACCCCAACCCTATGTTAAACTGGTCAGATTCCAAAGTTTTTGTGTTCTAGGGTTCGAACCAGTCTGATATGGGGCTTGAGGATTTGTGGGTAGATTCGGACCAAACCAAGCTTGGTTTGGTCACAAGTGACGCTAGGGTGGTGACTGGTGTGAAACTGGGGTGGGTTGGTGTAGGTCAGGGTTGGGCTCGAATCTTCAAATCAAGATTCGAGATAATGGGGATGATTCGAGACAAAGGGGTAACAGATCCGTGTTTAGGATGGTGAGGTGCGTCAGGGGTGTTACTTTGGTGGTCACCGGCGTCATTGCCGCAGGGTTTATGGTGAGAGCGCATGGGGGCGGCTAGGGTTTGGAAGGGGGATTTGGGTTTGTGTTTGGGAAGATGGAAGGGGGGTGTTCGGATGGGGGAGTGGGGTAAGGGTTTGAGCTTATATACGTAGTGGGTGGTTAGATCCTGGCCGTTGGATGAAGTGAGATCGATGGCCAGGATCTTTTACTTAATGGGGAACGGCGCCGTTTGGCATTGGTTGGGGGGGTCGGTTTGAATCAGTTACTGGGTCGGGTTTGGAAACGGGTTGCTGAAAGGGATCTTGGACAGTTGGATAGGACTGGATGGAGGGCTCAGATCAAATGCCCTATGCGGCGTCGTTTGGGTAAGTGAATGGGAAGCCTGGGTTTGGACTGGGTTGTGGTAATTGGTTTGGGCCTGATTTTTCATTTAAATTTTGGCCCAAATCCGATATTTTCCTTCTTTACAATTAGACAAAAATTCCTAAAAACCAAAATTAAACACACAAATATTAATTAATACCTAACAACAAATATCACACGAATTAAAACATTTTAATAAAATTACGATGACAACAAAAATGCATATTTTTGTGATTTTTGCTTTTAAACAACCAAATTATAATTAACTAATTCCTAAATGTACCAATTATTCCTAAATGCATGCAACATGTATTCTAACTATAGCGAGGCGAACATTTACGGACAAAACAATTATCAAAATGTCGCATAAATCTTCAAAATTGTACCCGAAGGTAACTTGTTTTATTTATTTTCCGATTTCTTTTGGAGTAGTTTCCGTGAAGCAAAACTCACATGCTCACAGCTGTCCCTCTTTGTCCGAAAGCACAAAGGTCTTTCGTGCAAAGATAAAGTGAGTGGATACGAGCGATTTTTGCCCTGTTGGAGTCTCCGTGTGAAGCATTTTTGAGAAAAAGATTTAACCGAACCTTTGCTTCAAAGGTTTCCTACATATCCCTGGCCGAAAGGGAATCAGGTTAATGTAGTTCGGGAAGTTTTGGTAGCTGGGACTACCGTGGGACTGCAATGTTACTACCGTTGCATGCTATTACCACTGCTTACCAATCTCCTTGTTACACCGTGCTTAAAAGAAAACAAGAAGCTAGGCTAGACTACGGATCATAAGATCTCATTTATCTTCAACTTGTTCTTGTTGCCTTGCTTTCTTGTCGGCTTGTGTTTCTTCCGGTGATTTTCTTCCGAGAATTTGGGGATGACACTGGCCTTTTGCTTTTCTGAATACCAGTTTTCATCATTTTGTTCGGTCCGCTGGGGATATGGCTTCCTTCATCAGATTTGTTATGCTGGGCATAAATTAATGTTCACATGCCGCTTCTTTCAAGATGCTTCTTTTCTTCCTTTTGACTCATGCGCTTGAATTTGTGCTGGGACCTCTTGTTGTAACCTTCTGCTTTCCGGTGCTGGGGATTTTTATTGTTTCCTGCTGGGGATTCCTGTCGTAACCTTCTGCCTTCCGTAGGTTACTGATTTCAAAATCTGCAGTATAAGATGATTTCAAGATCTGCAGTATAAGACTGAAAAGTATTCCTCTCGTTATACAGGTGGGCGCCTGAAACATGAAATGTAAAGACTGAAAAGTATTCCTCTCATTATACAGGTGGGCGCCTATTTAACTAAGACATAAAAATATTCCTCTCATTATACAGGTGGGCGCCTATTTAACTAAGACATAAAAGTATTCCTCTCATTATACAGGTGAGCGCCTATTTAACTAAGACATAAAAGTATTCCTCTCATTATACATGTGGGTGCCTATTTAACTAAAGCATAAAAGTATTCCTCTCATTATACAGGTGGACACCTATTTAACTAAAGCAAAAAAGTATTTGAATTTATTTCCTGGTTCCTCCGAGAAATTTTTTTGACAACGGAAGAAAATTTTCTGCCCCGGTTTTGGTGACCTTCCTTGTGGCGTGTCTTTCTGCCATTATCAACCTTTATTTTCCTGTAGCAACCAAAGAAAATTTTGTTAGTTTTACCATGGTAAGTGGTCGTGTCACTCCTGCTGGGGGATGATTTTTCCTTTCCCTTTTCCCTTGCTATGTGCTCCCAAAACTGGTTGGGGATAAAGTTGCTTGCTAGGGATGATATGTCGGCTGAGGATGGTATTTCTGCTGGGGATGGTATTTTTTGTCGGGGATGGTATTTCTGCTGGGGATGGTATTTCTGCTGGGGATGGCTTTCCATTTATCCCCTCCCCTCTCTTTTGTTTCAAGACATGCTGTGGGAGTCCTCTTCGCCTCCAAAACTATTCCCTTAAAAGTTTATTTTCTCCCAGCACTGGCATAAAATGTTATCACCTGGGGATAACGTTATTGAGGATAGGACTGTTGGGGGTTATCTTGCGGCGAATTAATTCTCTCTTCCTCCTTCCCCCTTTCTGTGGTGTCTGACCACCTCGGACCTTGGTCCATGATCTATCAAAGCTCTGCTAGGGATCTTCTTGGAACTTGGTCCATAAGTCCCTCAACTGTCATTTTCCACTTTTCTTCATGTTCCCCTTAACTTTCTAGGCCAGTTTATCATTTGGTTCTACAACAAACGCCTTTTGTCTTATTGCCTCGGCTTTGGCCTGTCCCATTTGCATTTTGCTTTGTACCATTTTGGCCCCTGATAGTAAACTCTGAAAATCCTTTTCAAAACAAATTTCTGGAAAAAGTCTTTTTAGACAAAGAAAATGAAAAAAGATAGAAAAAGAGAAAAATCTTTATGAACAAATGTTGGGGGAGAAGAAAAAGAAAGAACTTATCTGGATGGTAGGTCCGGTCCCAACGATCATGTCGTGCATTGCGAATTAATCGACCCAGTCTATTTGTATCAACCAATATTCCTGGTGGCCTCACTTGCCGAGGATAAATAGGTGTCCACCTATTCGCAAACGCGGAGCCTTTTTGCCAATGTATCTTGTCGCCTTATGGTGCTCTTCGAGGGGTTTTCACTAATAAGACTCTCTCCTTTCTCTCAGCTCCCGTCGCCTTATGGTGCCTGTGAAGGTTTTCACCAATAAGACTCTCTCATTTTATTTCTCTCATCTTTCGTCGCCTTACGGTGCCTATGAAGGTTTTCACCGATAAGACTCTCTCATTTTATTTTCCATCGGGGAATTGGAGTGCTGCCGATATGACTCTCTCTTCCGGGGATTCTTTTCGGCTATCAATTCATTTCCAGTTTATGATCCTCTTCTTTGCTGGGGATCAGCGTATTATTCTCGGTTTTCATTTGCTTGACTTGGCACCTCTCGGATATTGATCGGGAAGTCTTTTTGGGACATCGATGTTGGTTTTGTGTTGGTTTAAAGAAAGTCTATCAAAATTCAAAAACAACTTCGACGGGTGAAAATACTACAACTCTTGGAATCAACCCCTTTTGAAACTTCAAAACATAACTACTGCCCCAGTTTTCTTGCTTGGGGATTTTTTATATTTACACTATATGGAGTTATGCACATTATGCACACTATAGTGCACTATGACCGAGCCGTGAGGCGCCTACGTATCCTCTTTGAGGAATCAGGTCAAACGTAGTTTCTACGGTTCCTCTATTTTCTTATGACCTTTATCTTGTTTTCATTTTTCTTTTAATTTCTTTTCTCTTTTTATTCATATATTTTTTCCATTAGTGATTCCAAAAGAGGGGTATGAAAGAATAAATAAGGCTCAAAAGGGGGGAAGCAAAGGTTAAAAGTGTTTGGATAGAAGAAAGAATTGTCTCCGTCGTTTCATTATCCAATAAGTACCAAGTACAAACAAACGAACCAATAACTATCATAATCAAAGAAATTGTGCATAATATCTTTTGACTGCATCAGAATTGATAGCCATGTCGACGCATCTTCCTTCGATATCTGTTAGACATAAAGAGCCGTTGGACAACACTCTGGTCACGATATAAGGCTCTTGCCAATTTGGGGCAAATTTGCCTTTTGCTTCGATCTGATGTGGGAGGATCCGTTTCAATACTTGCTGCCCTACTTCAAATTTTCTGGGGCGCACCTTCTTATTGTATGCTCTTGCCATTCTCTTCTGATACAACTGGCCATGACACACTGCTGCCAATCTTTTTTCATCTATTAAGTTCAGCTGCTCCAGTCGAGCTTTGACCCATTCATCGTCATCAATCCCGGCTTCAGCGACAATTCGGAGGGATGGAATTTCGACCTCTGCTGGTATTACTGCTTCCGTTCCGTATACCAACAAATAAGAAGTTGCACCTATGGAAGTCCGGACTGTAGTGCGATAATCCAACAAGGCAAATGGTAATTTCTCATGCCATTGTCTAGATCCTTCTTGATGTTCTTATTGGCTGCTTCAACTGCTCCATTCGCCTTGGGACGATATGGGGTGGAATTGCGGTGTGTAATCTTAAACTGTTGGCATACCTCTCTCATCAAATTGCTGTTAAAATTGGCACCATTATCCGTGATGATCACTTTTGGGACCCCAAATCTGCAGATGATATGGGAGTGAACAAAATCCACCACTGCCTTCTTGGTTACCGACTTGAAAGTTTTAGCTTTAACCCACTTGGTAAAGTAGTCGATGGTCACCAGAATGAACCTATGGCCATTGGTCGCTGCCAGCTCAATAGGTCCAATGACATCCATGCCCTATGCAACAAATGGCCATGGCGCTGACATTGTATGCAATTCTGTCGGCAGAGAATGAATCAGATCTCCGTGTATCTGACATTGATGGCATTTCCTCACGAAACTGATGTAATCATGCTCCATAGTGAGCCAATAGTACCCTGCTCGAAGAATCTTCTTTGCTAATACATATCCGCTCATATGTGGCCCACAAACTCCAGCATGCACCTCCACCATAACCGTCGTGACTTGACCGGCGTCTATACATCTTAGCAATCCCAAGTCTGGGGTTCTTCTGTACAGCACTCCTCCACTGAGGAAGAAACTGTTTGCCAAACGCCGAATGGCTCTTTTTTGGTCTTCTGTGGCCTGCTCCGGATATATCCCCATCTTGAGGTACTCCTTTATGTCGCAAAACCATGGCTCGCCATCCACTTCCTCTTCTACCATGCCGCAATAAGCATGCTGATCACGAACCTGAATGTGCAAGGGGTCAACATACATTTTGTCGGGGTGGTGTAACATTGATGCTAAGGTGGCCAATGCATCGGCAACCTAATTATGAACTCTCGGGATATGTCTGAATTCCACTGATCGAAATCGCTTGCTCAGATCGTGCAAACATTGTCGATATGGTATGAGTTTCAAATCATGCGTTTCCCACTCACCCTGAATCTGATGCACCAGGAGGTCCGAGTCTCCCAAGACCAAAACGTCCTGGACATCCATGTCTGCAGCTAGTCGCAGACCCAAAATGCATGCTTCATACTCTGCCATGTTGTTGGTACAATAGAAGCGTAGCTGAGCTGTAATAGGATAGTGCCGTCATGTTTCAGAAATGAGTACTGCTCCTATTCCAACCCCTTTTGCGTTTGCGGCTCCATCAAAGAAAAGCTTCCAGCTTGGTTCCTCGGGTAATTCCAGCTCATCTGTATGCATTACTTCCTCGTCTGGGAAATACGTCCTCAAAGGCTCGTATTCTTCATCAACGAGATTCTCAGCCAAGTGATCGGCCAGCGCTTGGGCTTTCATGGCCGTCCTCGTCACATAGACGATATCAAACTCTGTGAGCAAGATTTGCCATTTTGCTAACCTTCCTGTAGGCATAGGTTTCTGGAAAGTGTACTTTAATGGATCCAAACGGGATATGAGATAAGTAGTATACGAGGACAAGTAGTGTTTCAACTTTTGAGCAACCCAAGTTAGGGCGCAACATGTCCTCTCGAGTTGAGTGTACTTGACCTCATACACCGTAAACTTCTTGCTAAGATAATAAATGGCCTGCTCTTTCCTTCATGTAATGTCGTGTTGCCCCAACACGCAGCCAAACGAATTCTCCAGGACCCTCAGATAAAGAATTAATGGCCTCCCCGGCTCAGGTGGAACCAACACAGGTGGATTGGGCAGATACCCTTTGATCTGGTCGAAAGTCTCTGTACACTCCGTCATCCAGTCTACCGCAGCATCTTTCTTCAGCAGCCGAAATATGGGTTCACAAGTCACCGTGAGTTGAGCGATGAACCTGCTGATATAATTTAGTCTTCCCAATAGACTCATTACCTCTGTTTTGCTTTTTGGCGGGGGCAAATCTTGAATGGATTTGACCTTGGATGGGTCCAACTCAATACCCCGTCGACTGACGATGAATCCTAACAGCTTTCCTGATGGAACTCCAAAGGCTCATTTGGCCGGGTTGAGCTTAATATCATATCTTCGAAGTCTTTGAAAGAATATCCTTAGGTCAGCTACATGGTCTTCCTGACGCCAAGACTTTATGATCACATCATCTACGTACACTTCAATTTCTTTGTGTATCATGTCGTGAAACACAATAGTCATTGCTCGCATGTACGTTGCCCCAGCATTCTTCAGTCCGAAAGGCATTACCCGGTAGCAGTAAGTTCCCCATAGTGTAATGAAAGCTGTCTTTTCCGCATCTTCTTAGTCCATTAAGATCTGATGATATCCTGCATAGCAGTCCACAAAGGATCCGATCTCGCGCCCAGTGCAATTATCGATCAAGATGTGGATGTTGGGCAATGGAAAATTATCCTTAGGACTTGCCTTGCTGAGATTGCGGTAGTCGACGCATACCCTAATTTTTCCATCCTTCTTCGGCACTGGTACCACATTGGCCAACCAATCGGGATATCGAGTGACCCGAATAACTTTTGCCTACAGCTGCTTAGTCACTTCTTCTTTGATCTTCACACTCATCTCTGTTTTAAACTTCCTCAGTTTTTGCTTGACCGGAGGGTATGCCGGGTCAGTGGGCAACTTGTGAACCACTAGATTGGTGCTTAATCCCGGCATATCATCATATGACCATGCAAAAACATCTTTGAACTCAATGAGGGTTTTGATTAATTCCTCCCTGACGTTTGGCTCAATGTGGATGCTAATTTTGGTTTCTCTGATATTATCTGCATCCCCTAGATTCACAGCCTTGGTGTCATTCAGATTAGGCTTGGGTTTCTCTTCAAATTGGCACAGTTCTCGGTTTATTTTTTCGAAGGCTTCATCCTCGTCATATTCAGACTCATCGTCATAACAGATCTCTTGTGTAATCAAGTCGGAGTTAGATTGATTTATTAGACTAGGTCGAAGATCCGTTGTGCATGCCATGTCATTAGAACCAGTAAAAAGAGAACTGTTCAGAAAGAGGAAAGAACAAAACAAAATTAAAATGAGACAAGAAAAGAGAATTTTATTAAAAATGCGGGATAACAGGGTTCACACTTGTACAAAATAAAATGAGGTTTGGATTACACCCTGGAATAATCTGAAAAACAAGAAAGAAAAATCAAAGCCTACTACCAGGACTCCCCCCGGATAGGGAGAGGAGTAACCGTCCAATTGTTGGTTTTGGCCTCAGGCCCCACAAACTATATGTCTGCTCCACTGGAACCCTCTCCAACTTCTACCATATTGACATCAGCGAACAGTTTTTCGAAGCTCTGATTCAAATCCCCGTCCATCCCAATCAATGATCCAAGAATTTTTGGGACCGGTGACCCCTTGGCACTTGCTCTAATAAAGGATCTTGAGAGACGCGGAACGGGTTTGGGAAGATACCACACTCTTTTCTTCATTTTCCATGCTCGCTTTACATCTGACGCAGTCGGTTTGAACCCCAATCCAAAGGTCTCCAAATTCACAATCCCCTGAAGCTCAGCCCCCAGGCCTTTTCCTGGCACAAACCCATTACCCAGCATCTCTGAAATCATCATGACAGTTGCGGAAGCTACCCTGGGGTGTGGAACGCTTTCACCCTCGGGAATCTTGTCTGCTGACACCGCATCGAAAATCTGGTAAACCCAGGGACCTTTGTCATCATTGGTTTCTATGAAGGGCACAATGGCGCCTCCCATGGTGCATGCAGTGTCTTCCCCGTGCAACACGACATCTTGTTTATCCCATTCGAACTTGACCATTTGATGCAAGGTGGATGGCACTGCTTTAGCCGCATGGATCCACGGTCGTCCCAACTGAAGGTTATAAGATACCGCGGCATCCAATACCTCGAACTCCATGGTAAACTGGACTGGACTGATGGTCAACTCAAGTATAATATCCCCCACAGTGGCCGTTCCACTTCCGTCAAATCCTCGGACGCAAATAATGTTCTTGCGGATTCTACCATGGTTAATCTTCAACTGGTTCAGGGTGGATAGCGGACAAATATTGGCACTCAAGCCGTTATCCACCAATGCCCGAGTAATTGCCGAATCTTCACATTTGACAGTCAAGTAGAGAGCTTTATTATGTCCCGTGCCTTCCACTAGCAGATCATCATCAGAGAATGTTACCCTGTCCACCTCAAAATTTTTGTTGACAATCGTTTCAAGGTGGTTTACTGAAATTTCATTGGGTACATGAGATTCATTCAGTATCTTCATCAGGGCCCGACGATGTTCATCCGAATGGATCAATAGTGATAACAACGAGATCTGGGCCGGTGTTTTCTTCAACTGTTCGACCACGGAATAATCTTGCACTTTTATCTTTTTCAAGAATTCCTCAGCCTCTTCTTCTAACACGGGTTTCTTTGTTGTGGCTGGGTTGGATCTTCTCAACTCCACTGGAGCAAAACACCGTCCGGATCGAGTCAGTCCCTGCACCTTACAACTATCCTCCTCCACTTGCTTTCCCTTGTACATTACCACTGCCTTTTCATACTTCCAAGGCACGGCTTTGCTATCAATCACTGGTAATTGGACTACCGGCTTTATGGTGACCAGTTCCCTGCAGACCCCTTTCAATACAACTACGGGTGTGGATAATGTCCCTGATACTACCAATTTGGCTGGCTCTGGTTTCTTTGTTGCGGTGGACGGATTCTTCCCTAATATCACCACTGGCTTGACACCTTTCCCCTTCAACTGTACCCCTGGTCTCCCACCGGTCGATTCTTCTTTCGGAGCGGCCTGGATCATCATCACTATCTGTGAGGGCTTCCTCGGCTCTCCTTCCTCATATACCAGCTTGATCATGTGAGCTTCGTGGTGTGCTGGCAATGGGTTCTGGTTGATGTTGGGTGCCTCCGGCACCTGGACCTCGATCTTATTGGCATCAATAAGATCTTGTATTGCCTGCTTCAGCCTCCAACATTTTTCGGTATCATGCCCTAGCATTCCTGAGCAGTACTCGCAGCTTATCGATCGGTCCAAATTTTGGGGTGGGGGGTTTGGACCTCTAGGCTCGACAGGACTCACAAAACCTATCCGCCTCAACTTGTGGAACATGGCGGTATAGGTCTCTCCCAACTCAGTAAAAGCTCTATGTCTCTGTAGCCTGTCATTTATGGCAGCTTGACTTCCCCAAAGCCCGCCCCTGGAGGGTTCCTGTATGCTCTTGGTGGAGGATAGGCATTTTGTGGTGGAGGGTAGGTGTTTTGTGGTGGCGCATATGTGTTTTGGGGAGCCGGCGCGCGCCATTGTGGGCGAACCAGAGGCTGAGTGTATGTTTAGGCTTGGTGCACGGAGAAATGTGGTTCTTGAGGTGGATAGTAGTATTGTGGCGGGCTGTATGGATAATTTGGCCTGTGGGGTCTGGGTTGGTTGTAGTAGGGTTTGTCGGACCTGGACCAACTGCCTGCCTCAACCGTGGCGACTTTTTTTTTCTTCTTTCTTCCCAGCGCACCTCCCGTGCCGCTCTGAATAGCCTGGGTCGTTGCCTTGAGTGCTGAGTAATTCAGGATTTTACCAGACCTCATCCCCTCCTCGATCATAACCCCTATCTTTACTACTTCATTGAAGGATTTTCCAACCGTCGTCACCAAGTGACCAAAGTAAGTTGGATCTAGCATTTGCAGGAAGTAGTCCACCATTTCTCCCTCTCTCATGGGAGGATCAACCCTGGCTTCATGTTCTCTCCAGCGGAAACCAAACTCACGAAAGCTTTCCCCAGGCTTCTTTCCGGTTCTCAGCAATGTGAGACGGTCGGGGACTATCTCAAGATTGTATTGGAAGTGACCCGCGAAAGCCTGCGCCAGATCATCCCAAGTGTACCATCTGCTGGGATCTTGCCTGGTATACCACTCCAATGCCGATCCACTCAAGCTTTGACCAAAATAAGCTATTAGTAGCTCATCTTTGCCGCCTGCGCCTCTCATTTTGCTGCAAAAACCCCGTAAATGTGCCATAGGGTCACCATGCCCTTCATATAAGTCAAACTTAGGCATCTTGAACCCAGCCGAGAGTTGGACGTCCGGGAAAGGGCATAGATCCTTGTAGGCCATGCTGACCTGGTTGCCCAATCCATGCAGGCTCCTGAAGGATTACTCCAGGCTTTTGAACTTCCTCATTACCTCATCCTGCTCTGGCACCTTAGCCAGCTTTTCAATCTCCGCCGGGACCTCCAAGTGTGGATTATAGGCATGGGGTTCTGGTGCATTGAATGTGGGTTCAGGGGGATAGTACTGCGTATCGTGAGCCTGAAACACCAACTCGCTGGTTAATCTTTGTAGGGTGGATGGTGTGGGTCCCATAAAGGTGGGAACATTTGGTGGTGGGAAAGGTTGATGAGGTGGTGGAGCTTGGGAATCATGGGGGCTTCTCTCCTGATAATAGCGGTGATTCGGGAGGCTTGTTGAAGGGCCAGAGTGATGGTAGTCCGGCATAGGCCCTAGGGGTTTAGGGCTCTTTTGTACTTTAGCCAAGGCTAACTGCATCGCATTCATCTCCAATCCCATTCTTTCTATCTTCTCCATCGCTTCTTTCAACAACTGGCTTACCGGCCTTTCTTCCTCGGTACTATTTTCTGAAGTAGTCATGCTTGTTGGCACCGGTCCTTTGGATCTGGTTTGATAAGGGTGTGCTGCCAGAAAGCTTTTACAACTAACTGTCTGGTATTTGTGGAAAACAACAAACTTGTTAGCATTAGAGTTTAACAGATTTTGATCATAGCACATTGGGGATGCAATGCTCCTAGGCAGTTAACCATTTCTAACATGTTTTGCTTCAAACGCATGCGTCATCCCGGCTTGCTTTATTTATGCCTTTAAAGTGTTTTGGGAACCCCCGTTTTTCTCTCTATTATTCTTTCTTTCTTCCTTCTCTTTTTTCTTTTTCTTTCTTTCTTTTTTTTTCTTTTCTTTTAGTGGCGGTCGAATCTTATGTGGATTGCCTACGTATCACGTCCCCGCGTGAATCAGACCGGGCGTAGTTCTGCCACAAAGTAAAGACACAAAATTCTTTTGGAATCATTCAATTCATCACCAAAATTTGTTATTACAAACTACCTATTACAAACAAAGAATAGCAATAGTACATATTCCAAAATTCTTAACCTGACTCGATGAAAAGAAAAAATAACATATGGGAAGACAATGGACCCATAAAGCCAACAAACAAGACTCGAACTAGGGATACATTAAAGATTCCAACTTAGGGGCTCGCGAGGCATCGTTTGGCCTTTCCGCGGACTTTGGTGTAAGACCTCTCTGCAAGCTCTTCAACTCATTCATGATCCGGTGGACGTAGTCCATGATGGAGGCAAGAATGGTATCATGAGGTATTTGCTCACATGCTAGGCACCTCATGTAGATGTAGTGCCCAATCTCATCAATCCTTCCTCGGATGTTGTCCCTTTCAACGAACAATTGCTCTATGTTCTTCAGTCCCAGTGCTTGAGCATTGTCAGCGAGTCGATCCTGGAACCTTTCCATTTGTCTTTCCATTCTGGTCATCACATCGTATCAGCGCCTTCTGTCAGCTTGGGCATCCTGGGCTTGTTTGAAGATCCGCTCCTGAAGAGTGGAGTTCGTTTTCCTTAATATCCCGATGCTCATTTCAGAATCCCTTATGACTTGTTGCAGATGCTTCCTCCGGGCCATTGTACCTTTTGCCCATCTGACCCTCATTCTTGCTATGCAGGCTTCAGATCTCTCCAAGTCCTCTCGGCTTTTGCTGACCTGACTCCTCAGCTCTACTATCAACCTTTCATCGGAGCGACGTTTCTGTCGGTCGCTGTTACTCTTACTAACTTGGCGAATTCGGTCTTTTAGTGCCTGGTTTTCTTTGGCTAATTTGTTCTTTTCACCCTGTTCCGAGGCGACTTGCACGTTGTTCTCAAATATAAGCCTTTCAACTTGTCGCTTCAGTTTCCCGATTTCCGCCCGGTAGCCTTCCTCCCTTATTAACCAGCCCCACTGTTCATGCGAATCATCCGTAAATTGTTGGACGTGATCTCTTTTAGCAGGTCTCTGACAAATCTGGAACCTTCTCTAGAACCAAACGTCGTACTTTGGGTCTACCTCGCCCTTAGCCAGTTCTCGAACCATAGTCTTGGGCTCCAAGAATCTACATTCGTGCCACAATTTTCTAATTTTTCCTTCGAGAAATACGACTCCTGGGCTCAGCTCAATGGCGTGCTTGCTTAGATCCTCATCAGTGGGAATTACTTGAAATCTTCCTAGCTGGCGCAAAACCCGATGAGGAACATATGGTTGGATGCTGCGAAGTCCCATCAAAAGAATATGACATTCCTCGGCTACCATGTATATTACCTCAGTATCAGTCAACCACCCAAATGCCCATTCAATTTGGTCGGCCGTTGTTGACCTCAATCATGTAAGCCATGCTTCGACACCTTCGGGGAATACGACGCCTGTCATTCGTTTCTCAAAACCGTTGATACAGTTTTTCTCGGTTAACCCGTGGTTCATGTATCCTACTCGGTGACAGAGGTGTTCTTGCATCCACAGCTGGAGTAACAGATTGCATCCCTGGAAGGACTTGCCTCCTTCTCGGCATATAGTTAAAGCTCGGTAGATTTCGGACAAAATCAAAGGAACCACAATACTGTCAGTTTTTTGATTGCAACATCGGCCATCCCTACAAGGCCTATATCTACTTTCTTATCTTTGCGGGGACAGACCACGATTCCCAGGAATGCTGTTATGAATGCCAAAGTACGTCTCGCTTCCCACTTGTTTCTGTTCCCAGCATGAATTAGTCCGAGGTTTGGTTCTTCAAAACCCTGAGGAGTACCATACCGTTGATATAAGAATTGGAGAGCACAACATCCTCTCGACAAATCATCATTTTGCACCTTCCGACTAATGCTCAGCAAATCCAAAAACGCGTGCGGAGATACCGGTCTTGGTGAAAGTAAATACTGTCCTCTTAATTTTTCATTCAATCCCGCATATCCGGCGACTTCCTCTAGTGTAGGTGAAAGTTCAAAGTCAACAAAATGGAATACATTGCGGGTTGGGTCCCAGAACGGTATTAGAGCTTTGAGGATATCTGTCCTTGGCTTGATATTCAACAGATTGACAAAACCTCCCAATACTCTTCCCACTATCTCTTTACTATCGGCTTCCAGATCATTCCACCACATGTGGAGTTGTAGAGGGACCTCGCTAAAGACTGAAAACGGTTCATTTCGATTTGTGCTCATCCTGCACATTTATTGAGGTAATTAAAGAAAGAAAACTTTTATTAGACTCAAAACAAGACTATCTATATTCGATTTTTTTTTTGAATTTTGAAGATAAAGGAGTCGGTTTCAGATACGGCCTTTCAGCACTTCAGGGACGAAGACTTTAAGGCTGTGTGGGTATACCGGTCAAAAAAATCACAAAAATGGCTGTTTGTGCAAATTCAGCCTTCCGGCGTCCCTTTCGGGAGTATTTGGTTATTTATGGCAAAACAGCCTGACTTGATTTATTTTCTGATGAGATTAGCATTTGACATTTTTTGGTTATCTTAGCAAAATGGGAAGTTGGACCCGATTAGGGCTGCCTACGTATCTCACATCCGGTGAGAATCAAACCGGCGTAGTTCGCCCAATTAAACAAACTATTAAAAAAACCTATTTTTGCTTCCGTTGGCAAATAAACTAAAACAAAAATCAAGACTCTTTTCCCATAACAGAACAAATTATTTTTTCATTTTCCATTTCTGCAGACCAGACAAACTAAAAATGATAGACTTTTTTTTTTGAATAAAACAACTATATTAAAAATAAAATATTTTTCTCAAAATTTCGTCAGAGTTTCGACACTGTTTGGACATTGTTATTTTTCAAAACAGAAGATTAACCCTATACACTGCTATTTTCCTTTTTTTTCAATATTCAAAGTCGGTCGTCATGCAAGTCCAAAACAAATAAATGCACAGCGTTGAGTAAGATGCATCAAGATGGTCTTTTCTATTTCAGGTTGCTATTCCTAGACGGACCCAACCCCTGTGTTGAGTCCCCTAAGTCAAAAATGCACATGATGCAGATAAGCGTTCCTACTAGGGATCCGGCATGAAGTTGAGTTATTCTAGGTTCAGAACCTGGGTGTTTGTTCTAGACCTGGCTTACCCGAGCGGACAGCTCGAGCCGAGGGGGGGCAGCGTACCGGGAATACAGAAGCTTCACCGGCTTAGCAACTTGTCCGAACATCGTTCTAAATTGGGATTGACTCTAAACAGAAAAGAAGTCACATGAAGTGCATCCTTCTTCATGATTTAGAAGACTCAGAGAGGATATGGGTTTCGGCACAGTTTATATACAGTTCACAAAATATCAAAGCGGTAAAAGCAGTTAGTTAGCACATTAAACACAGATCATGTAACAAAATCAGATAAAGCTAAACACAACAATTATTCTAAGTTCGATTTCTAACCCTGAACCAGTGGTTCTGGGTCTGTAGTCCCCAGCAGAGTCGTCAGAGCTGTCACACCTCCTTTTTCCGCCCCCGCGAGGGGTGAAGGAGTTTTCCCAATTAAAGGACAATCGAAACGGAATTTGTTTGTTTATTTCAGAGTCGCCACTTGGGAGATTTAGGGTGTCCCAAGTCACCAATTTAATCCCGAATCGAGGAAAAGAATGACTCTGTATTACAGTCCGCGAACTAGAAATCCGGATAAAGAATTCTGTTAACCCGGGAGAAGGTGTTAGGCATTCCCGAGTTCCGTGGTTCTAGCACGGTCTCTCAACTATCATATTCGGCTTGTTTATCTGATTTTATACAATTATGCGCTCATGTGCAAATTTTTACTCTTTACCGCTTTTATTAATATATTTTAAAAGAAAGTGAACATCGTTTAAAACATGTCTTTGGATTGCGTCACATGAAATGTACCCGCAATTCGGAACACATTTTTATTCAATGTTTTGGGATTTGGATTTGCGTCGCATAAAATGCGCACCCCAATTTAAGAAGGTAAGATTAATTAAATTGCGCCTAAAGAGTCTAGCGCGTTATTATCTTTGGGGAAGGCAGTGAAATTCACTAAACAGTCCATCCCAAATTCTAAGTATTTATTGTGACCAATTATTGAGGGCCCCGCAATTTATGCGTTTTATTTGGGTGAGGCTCATCTCCTTTTTATTTGAAGGCAAACCTAAAAGCAACTATAATTTCCTATCTTTGTTTGTCTCTAAAAAATGGAAAGGTCCTACTGTATTTACATACTTATGAGTTATTATAGTTAAGTTCCGAACGTGATTTGTTGAAAGAGGGACGTGATACAGGTAGTCCGTTTGGAAGTTATGGGCCCAGGCCTAATGTGCATGAAGTTAAATTCGGCCTGGGCCACTCTTATTCCAATTGGGCCTATTCAACTCATTTGATATGTGTTTAACATTTATAAACAAACAAGGGGGAAAAAGCTGAAATGCGATGTATTGTTTGCCTTAATCAAACCATATTCCTAACAACTTAAAAACAGACCATTTGTTTAAAGAAAGAACTGTTGGGTACCTAACATGCTTCTTGACAAACACAATAATGAATTAATAGAACATGGCTACTACAACACCTTTCCATTATAAGCAACACATATAGTTTTCCAACTGAATGATAGGTATAAAAGTTCAACTACATCACAGCTAACAACATAGTTCTATTAGGAAAAATAAACTATCATGCAGGCAACCTATTCTTTCAATACGTTTTTCTAAAGCTAATTCGAAGTAACTTCAACTCTTCCAACTTTCTTTGTATTCATGCCTCAAATTTCAGCTTACATTGACAGTTTATCAGTCGTGTACCTGGTAGAAGACCAAAGATACAGTAGAAAAGAAATCAGCAGTGATAGCAGCAGTGCAACAGCAACACAGGCAGCAATCAGCAACCAAACAAACCCAGCAGGCAGATTCAAGAACCAAAAACAAGCCCCAGTAGGAAAATCCAATGATAACCAAACAAGGAAACCAGTGACAGGCTTGAACCAAAAAAATAGAAAACTAGGAGTAGCCTAATGGAACAGTACTCAACAAGCAGAAAACTGGAGACTACCAAGCTAAAAAACCCAACAGTATCAGCAGAGAATAGACAGGGGCAAACAACAGTGATTTTTGATTTTTGCTAAACACTCAAAGGCAAAGACAAGTTGAAGCTCTTTTTCTGTAAAGCTTAACCTCGAATGAGGATCAAAACCTTAACACTCTTGTTCTTTTCTTTTTTTCTAAAATTCTGAAGTTTTAGTCTTCCCTTAATTTCTGTTTTCTAACCTCTCAAACTCTGATGTCTCCCCCCTTTAGTTTCTGATTTTTTCCTAGCCTTAAACTCTGATCTCCAACCCCTTTTTCCTCCTCAAATGAGCCTATTTATAGGCTAACTACAGGCCAGCCCCAGGATGCCTCGTTTTCCCCAGCCCTCAACTCTGCCTATACCCCTTTATTTCCCATTAACAGGTGTTTTGTGCCCCAATGGTATGGGCAGCTGACAGTCTTTTAATTAACCCCATGCTATCAAGTTTTGTTCCCCACTATTGTATTAGTTTAACGCTATTTCAGTACACTATTGTCAGCACACTTAAACTAATCATTTCTGCTCTTTTCAAACCCCCAAACTACCCATGTTAGCCCCCAGTTATTACTGTTTTACCCTGAGCTTCAGCAGTCTGAAATTAAACTTCTAAAAGTTCAAACTTAAACCATCCTAACTGAGTTCCAGCTATTGTACTGCAGCTACGAATCATTCACAGATAGTTTAAAACAAACAGCTAAACGACAATGGTTCGATCAGTCATATGTAGCTATACGAATCAGAATGTTTGATCATTCAATCCTATAAAACTAATCGACGACGTTTATCTAATCGATTATACTAATTATGACATAGAATAATTAGTCGATCAAACAAACAACACAAACGGGGCATCAACTGCCTTCAACAACTTTGCACGACACAGGGAATCTATATGAATTATCTATTTGACGACATTAATCAAACCGAACATGTATATCACCATACGTATTCAAACATAAACAGAATGACAATCGACCAAATAAAAGGTCTTACGAAGATGGAGAACTATTGAAAGAAAATGCCAGAGATAATAAACAAACTGACTAAACATGCTGACAAACTCAAACAACATTTAAACAAAACTAGAAAAGAGAAGGGGAACTCACTCTGGAAGCTCAAACACAGACGACCCATGCCTAAACTAGATTTGCCCACTTTGAGGTCGAACAGACTTTAATCGAGGTGTTCTCAACTGAGAACACTTCGATTAAGGTCTATTAGACCCCAACCCTTTGTTAAACTGGCCGGATTCCAAAGTTTTTGTGTTCTAGGGTTCGAACCAGTCTGATTTGGGGCTTGAGGATTTGTGGGTAGATTCAGACCAAACCAAGCTTGGTTTTGTCACGAATGAGGCTAGGGTGGTGACTGGTGTGAAACTGGGGTGGGTTGGTGTAGGTCAGGGTTGGGCTCGAATCTTCAAATCAAGATTCGAGATGATGGGGGATGATTCGAGGCAAGGGGGTAACAGATCCGTATTCAGGATAGTGAGGTGCGTCAGGGGTGTTACTTTGGTGGTCACCGGCGTCGTTGCCGCCGGGTTTATGGTGAGAGCGTATGGGGGCGGCTAGGGTTTGGAAGGGGGATTTGGGTTTGTGTTTGGGACGATGGAAGGGGGGTGTTCGGATGGGGGCGTGGGGTAAGGGTTTGAGCTTATATACGTAGTGGGTGGTTAGATCCTGGCTATTGGATGAAGTGAGATCGATGGCCAGGATCTTTCACTTAATGGGGAACGGCGCTGTTTGGCATTGGTTGGGGGGGTCAGTTTGAATCGGTTACTGGGTCGGGTTTGGAAACGGGTTGCTGAAAGGGATCTTGGACCGTTGGATTGGACTGGATGGAGGGATCAGATCAAATGCCCTATGCGGCGTCGTTTGGGTAAGTGAATGGGAAGCCTGGGTTTGGACTGGGTAGTGGTAATTGGTTTGGGCCTGATTTTTCATTTAAATTTTGGCCCAAATCCGATATTTTCCTTCTTTACAATTAGACAAAAATTCCTAAAAACCAAAATTAAACACACAAATATTAATTAATACCTAACAACAAATATCACATGAATTAAAACATTTTAATAAAATTACGATGACAACAAAAATGCATATTTTTGTGATTTTCGCTTTTAAACAACCAAATTATAATTAACTAATTCCTAAATGTACCAATTATTCCTAAATGCGTGCAACATGTATTCTAACTATAGCGAGGCGAGCATTTACGGACAGAACAATTATCAAAATGTCGCATAAATCCTCAAAATTGTACCCGAAGGTAACTTGTTTTATTTCTTTTACGATTTCTTTTGGAGTAGTTTCCGTGAAGCAAAAATCACGTGCTCACACCCATGTGTTATAATATTTTATCATCTGTCCATGGGTCTCAAAAAAATACGAAAGTTGAAAAGATGTTACTTTATGATATTGCTCAAGAGGCAAAGTGGTCTTATGACCTTCTAAATGATTTTATTGACGTACTTTTCATGCATTGCATTCATGTGCATTGACCCATGATCAAATGGCATTATATACGTGTATATATGTAAATATATGTATATGGGATATGGGAAAAGGTTACGGCGTTATATACGCACTACCACCTGATCAGCTGGTATATGATGATGACATTGCCCACAGTGGCTGAAATATGATTCAAACGGCGTTAGATACGCATATATGGGTATATATTCAAATGGCATTATATACGCATATATATGTATGTATTCAAACGGCGTTATATATGCGTATATATGTATGTATATATATGTATATGGGATATGAGAAAGGTTATGGCGTTATATACGCACCACCACCTGATCAGCTGGTATACAATGATGATTTTGCCTATAGTGGCCAATATGATATGATGGGATGCCCTTAGAGACTGATAATGTTATGAAACATGTACCTATGCACGACATGACATTCATACGCATATGCATGACGTTAAAAGTAATTTGTGATTTACAAAATTATTCAGACTTGTTGGAGGAGTCATGTACTCTATATTTCTTCCATGTCTCTTATGTACTTATTTATATGCCTTACATACTCGGTACATTATTCGTACTGATGTCCCTTTTGCTTGGGGATGCTGCGTTTCATGCCCGCAGGTCCCGATAGACAGGTCGAGAGCCCTCCAAGTAGGCTATCAGCTCAACGGAAGATGTTGGTACGCTCCATTTGCTTTGGAGTTGCTTGTTGGGTTAGTATGGTTTAGATGTGTATTTTTTGGTATGGTGTGACTCTATCCCGACCTTTATGACATTTATGTATTCTTAGAGGCTTGTAGACATATGTCGTGTAAGTGTAAGATTGTACGGCCTTGTCGGCCTATGTTTTGAGTTTATAAATGATTATGTTGACCTATTAAGCTCGTATGTCACGTGTATATGATGATGTAATAAGAAAGATACGTTACATTGGTGCTCGGTTGAGTAAGGTACCGAGTGCCCGTCGCGGACCATCGATTTGGGTCGTGATACCTATTATTCACATGGTGAGGAAGAGTGATAAAGTATGAAGGGTGATGTCGTGCACATTTTCATTATTGATTGCATGGTGAGGATTGAGAGTAAAAGCACGAAGGGTGATGTTGTACATTTGTTTTCTGTTACTGTGATTATCTGCTATTATATGTTCCAGTGCCTTACTTGTTTTGTTTCCATTATTTCTGTGTTTCCTTATTCTGGTATTCCCCACAACATGTTGCCATTTCCGTTAATTTTTGTTAGCTTCTATTACTGTTATTCTGTTAGATATTATTTAACTGTACAGATTTATGATGTTTGTCGTGTCCTAGCCTCATCACTACTTTGTCAAGGTTAGGCTCGGCACTTACCAGTACATGTGGTCGGTTGTACTGATGCTACAGTTTGCACTTTTATGCAGATCCTGATATTGTACTATACAGACCGTAGTTCGAGGTTGATGCCTTCAGTCCAGAGGAGACTCGAGGCAGTCATGCAGGCGTCCGCAGGCCTTGGCGTCCCCTTCTATCCTGCTTCTTTTCTGTTTTATATATTTCTAAGACAGATTTGTATTTTTTTGTTCAGACCACTATTTGTAGTATTCGTAGACAGTCCGTGAAATTGTGACACCAGTTTTGGGTGTAGTTTTATTATGGATTTTGTATTTGTATGAAGTTAAACGGTTAAATTCTATTCTTCCGCATTTTTGTTTCCGCTGATTTTCTTATATCAACTAGTAAATTTTTAAAGGATAAAGGAAAAAGGTAAAATAATCAATAACATTGGCTTGCCTAGTGGGTACAATGTTAGGCGCCATCTCGGTCCTGACGGTGGGAAATTCGGATCGTGACAAGTTGTTATCAGAGCTCTAGGTTGCTTAGGTCTCACAATTCACGAACAAGCTTCGTAGAGTCTGAGAGATCAGTACTGAGACGTATGTGCTTATCCCCCAGAGCCTATAAAGTTAGGAACAGTTTCACTTCTATTCATCTCGGTCGCGCGGTTGATTTCTCAATGCTAATTGAACTTCTACTTTATTCTTTCATAGATGGCGAGAACACGTACCGCTTCATCAGCTTATCAGCAGCCTGAGCCCCCAACGGTAGCTCCTACGAGGGTAGAGGACGAGGCCGAGGCTGTGCTAGAGGCTAAGGCAGGGGCAAATCTTATCCTAGAGCAGCAGCACCAGCGGCGGAGCCTCAGGTAGAGTTTAATGATGAGGTTCCGACCAAGACAGTTCCGGCGGGCCTAGCTCAGGTCCCAGAGGGGTTCATCATTACCCCGGTACTCCAGGATGCTCTGGTCCGTCTAGTAGGCCTTATGGAGAGTGTCACTCAGGCAGGCATACTTCCTGTAGCACCAGCCATCTCTTAAGATGGGGGAGGAGCATAGACTCTTGCACTCGCACTCTGGAGCAGATGACTCCCCAGTTTCAGACTCCAGCAGCTCAGCTAGTTGGGGTAGTCCCACCGGGTGTTGTAGCTCAGACCGGTGATGGATCAACTATGTCTTCATATGCCTTATGGAGATTGGACAGGTTCACCAAGCTCCTCACTACTACCTATGGCGGTACATCTTCAGAGGATCCCCAGGATTATTTGGACAGTTGTCATGAGGTTCTTCGGAACATGGGGATAGTGGAGACCAATGGGGTCGACTTTGCTGCTTTTCGTCTGTCAGGTTCTGCCAAGAAGTGGTGGAGAGATTATTGTTTGTCCAGACTAGATGGGTTACTATCTCTCACTTGGGACCAGTTCTCGCAGCTATTTTTCGAGAAATTCCTTCCGGTCACTCAAAGAGAGGAGTACTGCACACGGTTCGAGCGTCTTCAGCAGGGTTCTATGACTGTCACCCAGTACGAGACGAGGTTTATTGATTTGGCTTGTCATGCTCTTCTTATACTCCCCATCGAGAGAGAGAGAAGGTGAGGAGGTTTATTAAGGGACTCGCTCAGCCTATTAGATTACAGATGGGTAAGGAGACAGGTAGCAAGATTTCTTTACAGGATGCGACCAATGTGGCCAGGAGGGTTGATATGGTTCTAGCTCAGGGGAGCGGTCAAGGGTCTGACAAGAGGCCTCGTCATTCTGGCAGATTCAGTGGTGCCTCGTTTGGAGGCAGGGATTCTTTTGGTAGAGGCCATCCTCTCATGCCATTCCATTCAGCGCTTCAGGCTTCTCACGGTGCTCTAGGTGGTCGTGGTACTCATATGCAGTATTCTGATCAGTTGCCCTACAGTGCACCACCAGCTCCTATCAGTGCACCTCCGCTCCAGAGTTTTCAGGGTGGTTACTCAGGCCGTTAGGGTCAGTTTCAGGGTCAGCAGTCTCAACAGTCGAAGTTTTGTTATACTTGTGGCGACATGAGGCAAATTGCTAGATTTTGCCCTCGAGCCTCGAGCAGTTCTCAGCACCAGGGTTCTCGTGCCATGGTTCCAACACTGAGTGTTCCACCACCCACTCAGCCAGCTATAGGTAGGGGTCGAGGTGTTAGAGGTGGAGGTCAGGCAACTAGAGGTGGAGGCCAGCCAGCAGGAGGCTGTCCTAGGGATGTAGTTTAGAATGGTGGGCCCCAGCCTGATGTTATGCTATTCCAACCAGACCTGAGGCTGAGTCCTCAGATGCATTTATCATAGGTACGATTTCAGTTTGCAGTAGAGATGCGTCAGTTCTATTTGATCCAGGGTCCATATATTCCTATGTGTCATCTCATTTTGCCCCTTATCTAGTTGTGCCTCGTGATCCTTTGAGTGCTCATGTATATGTATCTACACCGGTGGGTGATTTTATTATGGTAGATCGTGTCTATCGTTCATGTGTGGTTGTTTTGGGGGTCTTGAAACCAGCGTAGATCTCTTACTTCTCGATATAGTGAATTTCGATGTCATTTTGGGGATGGATTGATTATCCTCTTATCATGCTATATTGGACTGTCATACCAAGACCGCAACCTTAGCATTACTGGGGTTGCCTCGTTTGGAGTAGAGCGGGACTCCTGATCATTCTACCAACAGGGTTATCTCATATGTAAAGGCTCGACATATGGTTGATATGGGATATTTGTCCTATTTGGCGTATGTTCATGATTTTAGTGCTGAGGTTCCTCCTATGGATTTTGTGCCCGTTGTTCGTGAGTTTCCAGAGGTATTTCCTACAAACCTGCCGGGTATGCCACCCGATAGGGATATTGACTTTTGTATTGATTTGGCTCCGGGTACTCAGCCCATTTCTATTCCACTATATCGTGTGGCCCCGCTAGAGTTGAATGAATTGAAAGAACAGTTGCAAGACTTGCTTGATAAGGTCTTTATTAGACCTAGTGTCTCGCCTTGGGGTGTGTCGGTGTTGTTTGTTAAGAAAAATGATGGATCGATAAGGATGTGCATATATTATCGGCAGTTGAACAAAGTCACCATCAAGAACAAGTATCTATCACCGAGGATTGATGATTTGTTTGACCAGCTTCAGGGTGCCAAGGTATTTTCAAAGATTGATTTGAGATCTGACTACCATCAGTTGAGGATTAGAGCATCTGATGTCCCTAAAATAGCTTTATGCACTCGGTACGGGCATTATGAGTTCTTATTGATGTCATTTTGGTTGACAAATGTCCCAGCAACATTCATGGATTTGATGAACCGAGTGTTCAAGACTTATTTGGATTTTTCGTGATTGTCTTCATTGATGATATTTTGATCTACTCCCGTAGCCGAGAGGAGCACGAGCAGCATCTTCGAGTCGTTCTTCAGAATCTGAGAGACAGTTAGTTGTATGTTAAGTTTTCAAAGTGTGAGTTTTGGTTGAGTTCAGTAGCCTTCTTGGGTCATGTTGTATCAGCAGGGGATATTCAGGTGGATCCGAAGAAGATAGAGGCAGTCAAGGACTATCCTAGACCCATATAAGCTATGAAGATTCAGAGTTTCTTGGGTTTGGCAGGTTTTTACCATTGGTTTGTGGAGGGATTTTCATCTATAGCAGCCCCGATGACCAGGTTGACCCAGAAGGGTGCCTAGTTTAGGTAGTCGGAGGAGTGCGAGGCGAGCTTTCAGAAGCTCAAGACAACCTTGACCACGGCGCTGGTGTTGGTATTGCCTACATGATCAGGGCCATATATAGTGTATTATGATGTATCTCGTATTGGACTTAGTGCGATGTTGATGCAGAATGGAAAAGTTATTACATATGCTTCGCGGCAGCTGATGATTCACGAGAATTTTATCCAATTTATGATTTGAAGCTAGTAGCCATTGTTCACGTGCTGAAGATTTGGAGGCACTCTTTATATGGCGTGTCGTGAGAGATGTTCACGGATCACAAGAGTTTGCAGCATTTGTTCAAGCAAAAGGAGCTCAATTTGAGTCAGAGAAGGTGGTTGGAGCTATTGAAAGACTATGATATCACCATCTTGTATCATCCTGGAAAGGCCAATGTAGTGGCCGATACTTTGAGTAGGAAATCAGCCAGTATGGGCAGCCTTGTGTATATTCCAGTTAGTTAGAGACCGCTTACTTTGGATGTTCAGGCGTTTAGCCAATTAGTTCGTGAGGTTGGATGTTTCTGATCCCAACCATATTCTAGCTTGCACAATCGCTCGGTCTTCATTATTTGAGTATATCATGGATTATCAGTATGATGACCCTCGTTTGCTTGTCCTTAGGGACACAGTGCGGCACGATGGTACCAGATAAGTTACAGTTGGAGATGATGGAGTTTTGAGGATGCAGGGTCGAGTTTATATGCCTAATGTGGATGGAATTCGTGAGTTGATTTTAGAGGAGGCCCATAGTTCCTGGTATTCTATCCATTCGTGCGCTGCTAAGATTTATCAGGATTTGCGGCAACATTATTGGTGGAGGAGGATGAAGAAGGATATTGTTGCATATGTAGCTCGGTGTTTGAATTGTCAGCAGGTAAAGTACGAGCATTAGAGACCTGGTAGTTTGCTTCAGAAGATTGAGATTCCTGAGTGAAAGTGGGAGCGTATCACTATGGACTTCGTTGTTGGACTCCCACGGACACAGAGAAAGTTCGATGCGGTATGGGTTAATGTTGATAGGCTGACCAAGTCAGCGCATTTCATTCCTGTGTCAGTCTCTTATTATTTAGAGAGGTTAGCTGAGATCTAAATTCGGGAGATTGTTCGTCTACATGGTATGCCCGTGTCTATTATTTCTGATCGAGGTACGCATTTTACCTCGCATTTCTAGAGGGCACTCCAGCGTGAGTTAGGTACACGGGTCGAGTTGAGCACAATATTTCATCCCCAAATGGACGGACAGTCCGAGAGTACTATTCAAATTTTGGAGGATATGCTCCGAGCATATGTTATTGATTTTGGAGGGTCTTGGGATCAGTTCTTGCCATTAGCGGAGTTTGCCTACAACAACAGCTATCAGTCGAGCACCTAAATGGCCCCTGTGAGGCATTATATGGTAGACGGTGTCGATCGCCAATTAGGTGGTTTGAGTCGGGGGAGGCTCGGTTGTTGGGTACAAATTTGGTACAGGATGTCTGGACAAGGTCAAGATCATTCGGGATAGGCTTCATACAGCTCAGTCCAGGCAAAAGAGTTATGCCGACCGTAAAGTTCGTGATGTGACATTCATGGTCGGAGAGCGAGTGTTGTTTCGGGTGTCGCATATGAAGGGCGTGATGAGATTTGGAAAGAAGGGCAAAATAAGCCCTAGGTTCATCGGGCCTTTTGAGATTCTTGATCGAGTCGGAGAGGTGGCTTACAAACTTGCGTTGCCACCGAGTTTATCAGTAGTGCATCCAGTATTTAATGTGTCCATGCTTCAGAAGTATCACGACGATCCATCCCACGTGTTAGACTTCAGCACTGTCCAGTTGGACAAGGACTTGACCTATGAGGAGGAGCCGGTAGTTATTCTAGACCGACAGATTCGTTAGTTGAGATCGAAGAGTTACCCTTCGGTTCGTGTTTAGTGGAGAGGTCAGCCTGTCGAGGCAGCTACCTAGGAGTCTGAGTCCAATATATGGAGCTGATATCCCATCTTTTCACCGATTCAGGTACTTTTCTATGTCCGTCGAGGATGAACGGTTATTTTAGAGGTGGAGAATGTGATGACCCGAAAGGTCATCTCTTATTTTAGAAGTCAAATATGTGTTCTGAGGCCTTAAAACCCTAATTTTATCTTACCTCGATTTGCGTGCCCAATTCAAGCGTATATCCGGAAATCTTTTATGTGAAAATTTGAGGAAAATGCTAATTTTGCCTTTAGAATTGAATTTAAGTTGACTTCAGTCAATATTTTGGGAAAACAAAACTGGACCCGTGATTTGACGGTCCCGTAGGGTCCGTAGAAAAATATGGGACTTGAACGTATGCCTGAAATTGAATTCCGAAGTCCCTAGCCCGAGAAATGAATTTTAGAAGAAAATTGTTTGACTGAAAAATATAAGGAATTTAGAAATTGAATAATGTTTGAATTCGATGGTATCAGGCCCGTATTTTGGTTCCGGAGCCCGTTACAAGTTTAATATGGTATATATGTTATGTCTGTAAAATTTGGTAAAAAATGGAATTCATATGACGTAATTCGGACCCTCGGTTGTGAAAATGATAATTTTAAGAGTTCTTGAGATTTTCATTGATTTTGATACTAAATTCGTTGTTTAAGATATTATTTGGGAGATTTGATCGCACGAACAAGTCCATATGATATTATTAGACTTGTGTGCATGTTTAGTTTAGAGCCCCGAGGGCTCGGGTGAATTTTGGATAGGCCGCGGAGTGTTTTGAACATAGGAAAAACTGCTGGTGTGTTGCAGCTTTGCAGGCTTCGCAATTGCGAAGCCTGGCTCGCAAATGCGAGCACCGCAATTGTGAAGGACCATCGCATTTACCATGATTGAGCTCGGCAGGGGACCTTCGCATTTGCAAAGTTCAGAGTCGCAAATGCGACAAGAGCAGAGGTCGCAATTGCGAACACTGGTTCGCATTTGCGAGGGGCAGCAGGTCAGGCCAATCTTCGCATTTGGGAAGCATTGGTCGCATTTGCGAGTTTGCAATTGCGAACCTGTGATCGCAAATGCAATACCTGCAACTGCTCAAAAACAGTTTTTGACGGGATTTCAACTCATTCTTTCAAATTTTTAAACTCTAAACTCCCATAGGCGATTTTTCAAAGAAAGGTTATTCCCCAAAATCATAGGTAAACAATTTCTATCTCATTTCTTTCAATCTACTTCATCATTTTACAAGATTTCATCACAAAATCTAGGGATTTTTATGGGAAATTGGATATTTTTGGGTGAAATTTGGGATTTTCGAAATTTGGGGATTTAGACCTCAAATTGAGGTCGGATTCCAAAACCAATTGCATATCCGAGCTCGGGGGTGAATGGGTAATCAAGTTTTGGTCCGAACTTCGGGTTTTGACCAAGCGGACCCGGGGTCGATTTTTGACCTATTTGGGAAAATATTGGGAAAACTATAATTAAGCATTGGGTTTGAGTTTTTTAGCATTTATTGATGTTATTAAGTTAATTATGACTAGATACAAGTGAATCGGAGGTGAAATCTAAAGGGAAAGCGTTATTTGAGGCTTGATTTGTGGCCGTGGAATCGAGGTAAGTGTTTGTCCTAACATTAGCTTGAGGGAATAGGCATTGTGTCTTATTTGCTACGTGTTAGTGTTATGTACGACGTATAAGTGTGGTGACGAGTATTTATACGTTGATGTCAAACATGCCCGTGATTCTTACAAAGTGACTGTTGTGATTCTTATTATGTACTATCTATGCTTAAATTGATGATTATCCATGTTGAACAAGACTTATGATATCTTCTTGGTATTTGACCATTGTTGAGTATTAGCCCAAGTTGAGATTTATTTTGTGAAGTTAAATGTTAGAACGAGATTGGTTATAGCTGATTCCCTTGCCGGAATGTATTTGTTTCTACTGTTGATTCCCTTGCCGGGATGTTATTGTTTCTACTGCTTGGGTGATGAAAGAGTGATAAAGCACGAAGGGTGATGCCGTGCACATTCATACTTATACATATGGCGAGGAAAGAGTGATAAAGCATGAAGGGTGATGCCGTGCACATTCCTATCACTCACATGGCGAGGAAGAGTGATAAAGCACGAAGGGTGATGCCGTGCACATTTTCATTATTGATTGCATGGTGACGATTGAGAGTAAAAGCACGAAGGGTGATGTCGTGCATTTATTTTCGGTTACTATGATTATCTGTTGTTATCAGTTCGCGCGCCTTAATTGTTTCATTTCCGTTATTTCTGTGTTTCCTTATTCTGGTATTCCCCATAGCATGTTGCCCTTCCCGTTAATTTTTGTTAGCTTCTATTACTGTTATTCTGTTAGATATTGTTTAACTGTATATGTTTATTATCTTTGTCGTGTCCTAGCCTCGTCACTACTTCGCCGAGGTTAGGCTCGACACTTACTAGTACGTGGGGTCGGTTATACTGATGCTACACTCTGCACTTTTGTGCAGATCCCGATATAGGACCATACACACCGTAGTTCGAGGTTGTTGCCTTAAGTCCAGAAGAAACCCGAGGTAGTCCTGCAGGCGTCCGCAGGCCTTGGCGTCTCCTTTTATTCTTTTTCTTTTCTGTTTTATCTATTAGTAGACAGATTTGTATTTCGTTGTTCAGACCACTATTTGTAGTATTCGTAGACAGTCCGTGAAATTGTGACACCAGTTCTGGGTGGAGTTTTATTATGGATTTTGTATTTGTATTAAGTTAAACGGTTAAATTCTATTCTTCCACATTTTTGTTTCCGCGGATTTTCTTATATCAACTAGTAAATTGTTAAAGGATAAAGAAAAAAGGTAAAATAATCAGTAACGTTAGCTTGCCTAGCGGGTATAATGTTAGGCACCATCACAGTCCCGATGGTGGAAAATTCGGGTCGTGATATTGTCTTTGCTACTTCAAGCCCGTATGCCAGAAATTACGCGAAAACTTCAACTAAAACATGCTGAAGTTAAGCAAATAGTGAACAAAACTTCAGCTACTAGAATGCTTAAGTCCGTCTATTAGAATGTTGAAGTTTGCGTGATTGCCTTTGTTATGCCAGACCCGTATGCCTGAAGTTACCCGAAAAGTGAGTATTTGTAATTTTTTTTGCAAAGCGGCTATAAGTTAAAACGTGACCAATAAAGCTACTGTAGACGCAAATACCGGCATAAGGTCCAAAACCAAATCTATCTTTTTGACTATGGGATAATATTAGACCAAAGATGTAAATTTGACCTTTTCCCTTTATACATTGCATTTGCTATGCTTTGGAGCTGCGACAGTGGAGATGAATACGGGAAGCTCCTGTTCAAATTCCAGTAAGGATGATTTCTCAGTTTTAGTGTTAGCATCGGATCTTGGTATTGATGCCCGACCCTTTTTGACCCAACCCGAAGAGAGCTGGCATGATTGCCCTTCTCACCTTCCTTCTTCTGAGGAACAAGATTTTGACTTCCTCCAATTCTTCCGCCTTGAACCCGGTTCTGATAAAGCGGGTAATCGGATCTTCCGTATTGTTGGAAAATACTTTCCGGGTAATTTCCTACAAACCCCTTTTCAGTTACCTAAATTTACTTAAATCTTACAGTACTGACCAATTTTGACAACTAGTACTATTATGTCTATATTTTTTGCTTCTTGTTGTTGAGTTTAGGTAAAATGATCAATTTTGAGAGAGGATATTGTAATATAATTGAAATTTGGAAGTAAGTGTTTTCTGTTTGTTCCATGTTATGAACAATTCACTGATACAAAGTGAAAGTTAGTGTTTTCTGTGTGTGTGTGTGTGTGTTAGCTTCCGTAAAGCTACGATGGTGTACGTATTGGTGTGGCTATGTTCTGTATTTGTGTAAAAGCTTAAAAATCGAGTCTTTTTTCTGTTTCGCTATTGCTGTGGAGCTTACTTTGAGACTTGTACCTTCAGCTGCATAAACTAATTAATAAACCTTCTCCGTAACATTTTTTTTAACTATACTGTCAATCGAGTAAATGGATTAGTGTGATGCTTCTGCCTGCACTTGCAACCTGAAAAGAAAGCTACTTTGGTGTTTGAGCTTTTTTTTCCTTTGTTCTTTTATATTTTGCATTTATTCCGGTGGCTGTTTGATTTATTGATGGGAAGAATACACCATGTAAGCCTGTGATGTCATCCGAAATGTGTATTCCCGTCAATAGTCTAACAAACTTTTAATTGAATATCAAGTCAATCAAGTGATAAAACTTGTTTTGAAGTTCACTTACCATTGTTTAAACATATCATAGATTCATAAGATGGATCATCCTTAAAATTCAAGGGTTTGACCTATCAAGTAAGGAAAATGGATTTGGAGCAAATCATTTTGGATTATCAATGACATGGGGACACTTACATGGAGGTATTATTTTAAGAGTTGACTAGAAGCTTCTTGCTTGATTCTTATAGGCCTTTATACCAGGTTTTATTGCTTTGACTCTTCAAAGATTTTTATTGGATTTGCCTTTGTGAGCTCGTCCTTTCTGGAGTCATTTGTGGTGCTACAATTGGTTCAAGGCAATTGTGCTAACTCCTATATTCTTCAATCGTGGGAAAAAGAGTAGAAGCTTTGGATTTTTCTTCTCTTCATTGGTTCTTATGGCCTTATTTCTCCAACTCTGTTGTATCCATTTCAGCGGAGCACTGACTATAACCATTAGGTGATTGAATAAGTAACAGTCACGGACCATATAAAGTTGGACAAATACATGTCCATGGATGGATGACCTTTCGGAAGGCGTGATTTTAACCTCTAGGCCACTTCTTTACTTGATGTTTGCTTTACGTCGTGGTTTCATCTACGTCTTGCTTTCAAAATACTTGGACAAAATATTCTTTTAAGTTGAATGCTAGTTATGATACTATGCATTGTGACTAAGACAAAATTTCCCTGCAAAGAATAGTTCCATTCTTCAGAATTGAGGCTGTGATTAATTTAAAATTATTCGTGGCTTCTGTTTCTTCTCTCAAGTGATACTCCATCTCATATTTCTTCGTTGCTGTTTCCCTTGCTTTTTGTCAGTTGATTGTTTTTATAACAACTATTTTCTACAATAATACACAGCTGTAGTTATAGATGGGGAGCGGCTGAAAAGGTACGTCTTTAACAAAATTTGCTCGGAGTTGCCTGAGGAGCCATTCTGCATTGTCTACATGCATACTACTGTCCAGAAGGAGGATAACAACCCCGGATTAACCATCTTGAGGTGGATCTACGAAGATCTGCCTTCTGAACATAAGGACAGGCTTCAGGTTGTATACTTTGTGCATCCTGGGATACGGTCAAGGCTTGTTCTTGCAACACTAGGCAGATTTTTCCTAAGTGGAGGGTAAGTAACTTCTTGGTTAGTTAAAGATTCTGGTCATAGTATTATTGTACTCACATTTTCTCCCTGCATGTTTAGTGCTGAGGTATCATCATCTTCAAATTTTGATTGGAGTCATTTGTTTATCCCTATCAAAATTTGTTTTCACAGAAGGCTCTTATAAATTTAAGCCTGAGGTTTTCATCTTGTAAAGGAGGCTTTTTACTCCAGTTACAAGGGGTCCTATCATGTCGAGAGCTTTTTGCATGAACTTTGACCCCGATAGTTACATTTTTTGGTTTTAAAGAGTTGATCTCTTTCCATAAAACATGTACGCTGGACCATAATGCTAGCAGTGCTCATCATGTTGCATACCCTCGTAACATTAAAATATTTCCCAAATGCATTGAGGTTGCATCTTTCTTGAAGCTTTGTTTGTTGTATTATGCAACCTTTGCTTCAGAATTCACTCTGTCTCTTTTAACTCCGAATAACCATAGCCTTAGCAGTTTGTTCTTTCCTTCATTTGAGAGAGATACAACAGGACGTTCACCAGTTTTCTTGTGGTGTAGCTTGTATTGGAAAATAAAGTATGTTAGTCGCCTGCAATATCTTTGGGACGACATAAAGAAAGGAGAGCTCGAGATTCCTGAATTTGTTCAAAAGCATGATGACATTCTAGAGCACAGACCACTGACTGATTATGGAATTGAACCAGATCCCCTCCACCTATCACAGATGCCACCGACAGCCTACTCGTTTGGGAGACATGACTCAGGATGGTCATCTAGAGAGTACATGTCTTAGAAAAGCTGCTAGGTTCTGTACAGCATTGTACTTATGTACCAATTCTAAGAGTTTTTAGTTCAGTGATGTTTCTACAACTTATATGAGCTTGTACTAAGCTTTCTTCTGCTTGTCTCTTCTCACTTTTGTGTTACCATAAACCACTACTGCATAAGTGATGTTTACAGAGAGAGAAAGGGAAGGAACCCCTATCCTCTTCCTAAATTCTCCCTTTCTGTGTTTTTTATTGCAGCTAGCGCGCAACATATTGCAATGGAAAACGTTCTTGTAGCGAAAATGGTGCAGCCTCATTAGCTCTAGGTACGTAAGACATGTATTATCTCTAGTATTGCTTACACAACGATTCTTACAAAACTCAAGATAGTATAAAACTAATTGAAAGACAAGTAACACACCTTAACCAATATACAGAAGTATATTGAGGAATACAGAATACAGAAGTATATATTACATCAGTAGTTCAATAGATCAACATAAAAAGGACTCATGGACTTCTTTATATGTGGCCAAATCCTAAATATTTAATCAAAACAAACTTCACATATCCAGCAGCAGCATAGTGCAAAGAGGCTGCAAAAAACAAAAACAAGAAAAGTTAACAAATTTTTGTTCTAAGTTTTCTTAACAGGGAATAATATTACTTGAGGCTGTCAAAGCAATAGTTACAAAACAAATATGATGTGAAAATTGAGAAAACTTAATTACCATCCTTCAAGGAATCCCCTTTCTCCTTTTGGTTTACTTCTAGGAAAGCACTTCATCTTCTTGTTCTTCTTTCCAGTTGGTGTAGATTCAGTAGGATAACCTTTAAACAAAAAGACATAAAAAAGAAAACATTTAGAACATAAGTGACTTCAACTTCATGTTTCTTGTGTGTGTATGTGCAAAAAAATGGGTTGATGATTTGGGGGTTGGGGGGGGGGGGGGGGCACGGGAAAACCTACAGCGTGCGAAGAGTGGTTAGTTGAAAACTCTTTGCCAAAAAATTATGTTGTGTTTATTGTTTTCTATAAGTATATATTAAATCTTGAACATCCTTAATGAAATTCTCCACTTTGGTATGAGTCACGTGTTCGAATCATAAAAGCAGTTATTAATGCTTGCATTAGGGTAGGTTGTCTATATCCCACCGTTTGGAGTGTGACCCTCTCCCATATCACTCATATGCGGGATACTTTGTGCGCCGCGCTCATTTTTTTTCTTTTTGGGGTATGGGGTCAGAGTGTGTTTAGGGGTGAATCACATACCTGGAGGAGGTTGGTTCACTTGGTTTTCTTGCTTTTGCATCTTGAAAAATGAACACAAGAAAAGAAAAGAGGAGTATAGAGGAAAAGTATTTCAGTATATTATTTGTGAAGCAAACAAACAGACTATATGCAAATATGAAAGACTGTGTTGAGATTTGAGAACTTGTTTGCAAATGGCCACCTTTTATAGTATATAGTTTTCACTTGGATGGATGAGGACTAAAAGAAATTAGAAGGCAACATCTAAGTTTTACATTTTTAATTTTAAATATCTGGACCCACACGGCCACAACATTTATTTGCCGAAGAAATGATATGATATGGTCGGTTCGAGAGATAGAATTTTTTTGTCACCTTCCCTTTAGAATATAGTAACTTTTTATTTTATTTTATAATAGTGGTGTTTGGGTTAATTTTATGTGCATTTATTATTATTCTATCGAGTTTTTACCCGCATAAATATTGGGTAATTTTGTTAACTAGAGCTTAAACTAATAAAAGGAAATTATTTAACGCTTTTGTTTCACTAGAATTTAAATTCTAATCTCTCATTATTTTCGCTCAACCATCCAAACAATCTGTTAAAGTTTTGTATCACTAGCTTCATTTTTTTTAATGAAAATGAAAGAGATATTGAAAGTGAAGAGAATCACGGAAATGGTTATCAACTTTGCATATTTTGATTGCTTTATTCGTGACTTAATGAGTTTGGAGAATATTACGCGGAAAGAAGCCTCAAACTGAGTCGGCTAGCCAGTTTTCAGACTGGTCATTCAAAAATAGCCAGCGTTTGCAGAGTCATTGAAAAATAGTCACTATTTTGCTGCAACAGGGACCGGTCCAGCATAATATACTGGAGATCGGTGCACTTGTGTATGAACTTCCAACATATTATGTTGGAATCCAACATGCGAAAAGTTCCAGCATAATATACTGGAGATTGAAGCACATGTGTATGAATTTCCAGCATATTATTCTGGACCGTATATTATACTGGAGTTCTAGTATCCTTATGTTGGAACTCCATTATAATATGTTGGAGTTCCAGTATACTTATGCTGGAGTATTTTCCGGATTTTGAACAGTGTTTTCGTTCAGATTTATCTTTATATGAAAAGTGGCTAAATTTCGATTACTTTTGAAACCGTGGTTATTTTTGAATGACCATTTGTAAATCTGATTATTTTTTGAATTTCTTAATAAAATTAAAAAGGGAAAAGAATAATTTGTAGTGTGTTTATGTAAAAACTTAAGATAAAGGAAACAAAGTGATAAGGATATATTCGCAAAAAAAGGTTATTAAAACGTCAAAAGATTCGAAAGCCGACACGGTTTTTGATCCCTTTTTGCAAATCTTCTTTTTACCAAACCATGCAACCTATATTTTCTAGATTAAAGAGTAAAGATTCTTCCACTCCCTTGTGACAGATAAGTATTCTCACCTCAAAAATTAAGCTTTTTTTTTTTTTTTTTTTAAAAAAACTTTTAAGATTGTATAATATTATTATAAGAGGTAGGATTCTAGTTAAAAGGAGTAAATATATGAAGAAGTAAAATACGCAAAGAAGTCAAAAAATTTAACATACAGTATATATACGTAAAATGACAAGGGGGTCTGATGGTAAGCAACCCCCACTTCCAACCGAGAGGCTTTGTGAGTTCGAGTCTCCCCAAGAGCAAGGTGGGAAGTTCTTGGAGGGAAGGATACCGGGGTCTATTTGGAAACAGCCTCTCTACCCTAGGGTAGGGGTAAGGTCTGCGTACACACTATCCTCCCCAGACCCCACTAAGTGGGATTATACTGGGTTGTTGTTGTATATATACGTAAAATATAATTTTATATACCTATCTAAACAGAGCATAATTTTTTTGATAAAGGTGTGTCAAATTGACACCCCTTAGACAACGGTGGATTCGCCAAGAAGAGGAGATGAGGGCTGGATTACACGTGTTTACATGGACAATGGTAATGAAAATTATGTTAAGTTTGAGAATAAATTATGTATGGATATATAATTTGAATTTAACAGCCGATTTTTTGCTGCTAATTCTAGCTTGATGGCATAGTTAAGCAATAGTCTATAGTTTAAGCATTTTTTCTAATTTGAGTAAATTATAGTTGTATTTATTACGTGCTCACAAACACAAAGGGTCAGAAAAATGTTGTATAAGTTGAACACTGTTACGATAGAAATTAAAATATGGTGGATGTCTACTCTTCCTCCATAATCTTTCTCTCAAATGGTTAATGACATATTCAATGATATATTTTTTATGTTCAATGACATATTCCATGACATATTTTCTTCACTTTTCATGCCTATATAAAGGCCTTGTAATAGATAAGAAAATACACACAATTGAAGAAGAAAATTTCTTCCTTTCTCTCTATCTCTTTCTTGTTTATGTTTTACTAAATTGTCTTTATTTCTTGTTCATGTTTTACTAAATTGCTTTTATTTCATAACACGTTATCAGCACGAGTCTCTAACCAATTGTATATATATCTACAAAAATTTTCCTACATCCGGAAAGATTACAATTAGAAGCTATACATATCATCATATGGTTAAATGTAAAGAGAAACTACATATGGTAAGTAATGAAATGTAAGAAGATATGATTATCTTTTACTTGTCATTCCTCTTAAATCCCATATGCACACAACTTCGTACTACCTATATTACATAAGCACATATTAATATTACATCTTTTATATCGCATGAATGGAATAAAATTTTCGAAGTTCTATATGTGAAAATCATAGTAGCAGTTAATTGTTGATATGATGCATGTCATGGTAACCAAGGATATTTTATATAAATTGTCTTATGCATATTTGTATGTTAACTATCTTCAATTTGTCCTGCCGCTTTTAACATTTTCTTTTACTTGGATGAATATTTTTTTTCCTTTTGGATTTTTACACTTGCATATAGTACAAAAAAAATGGTCATACTGATTAAAAGCATAAATCACCTTGAAGAAAACAAAAAATACTTCACATCTTTATTTAGGTTGATTAATTACTTCTTTGAAATTTGGAAAACAAACCGGCTATTGAGAAAGTATACTTCATAATTTATGGTCGTATCATTTGAAAGCAAACAATGATTAGTATGACTACTAGAAGAGGTATTTTTGAGTATCCATGACTTACTTGATGCTTGCTACTGACATACCATTTTTAAGTATTTTATATGAATGATTCACAAGCTACAACTGGTAAGTTGTTACCTATAATGTCGCTTTTCAGGTAATATAAATATTAAATTTATGTATTAGTATTATATGTGTGTTGTTACCTATATGATGTACTTTTGATAAATTTATTCACTAATTGCTTGGTTGAATTAAGTGAAGGAAAGTCATGGCGTTAAATCAAATCCAATAGGTAGGATATACCCCGAAAACAACAATATTTTTGAGAGAGACTCAATAAATATTATGACAATGATTTTATGATCCTTTTAAACTCTAATAGAATTTAGAAGAAATATTCTGACTACAAACGATTGTATTTCATATAGATGCTACAAATAATTAATAAAGCTTTACGCTGATTTGAGATTTGTACACTTATTTAAGAAAGCAAATTTGATTTGCTAAGTTGCAAATTAGTTGTGTATAACTTTTGTTGGCATGTGATTGAAATTAAGGCTTGAGAATGAATCTCAATATTGTTTAGCCTATTATGCCATTAATTGAGGAATAGACATTGGGATCAAGTCCTAATGCTCCATAATGATAAGAGTTGAGTTTGAGTCCCAATTTATTATGGTCTACCATGCCTTTATATTGGTAAGACATTGGGTTTGAGTCCCAATGTACCATATGAAGGAGTAAATATATGAAGAAGTAAAATACGCAAAGAAGTCAAAAAATTTAACATATAGTATATATACGTAAAATGACAAGAGGGGTCTGATGGTAAGCAACCCCCACTTCCAACCGAGAGGTTGTGAGTCCGAGTCTCCCCAAGAGCAAGGTGAGAAGTTCTTGGAGGGAAGGATGCCGGGGGGCGGGGGGGTCTATTTGGAAACCTCTCTACCCTAGGGTAGGGGTAAGGTCTGCGTACACACTACCCTCCCCAGACCCCACTAAGTGGGATTATACTGGGTTGTTGTTGTTGTATATATACGTAAAATATAATTTTATATACCTATCTAAACAGAGCATAATTTTTTTGATAAAGGTGTGTCAAATTGACACCCCTTAGACAACGGTGGATTCGCCAACAAGAGGAGATGAGGGCTGGATTACACGTGTTTACATGGACAATGGTAATGAAAATTATGTTACGTTTGAGAATAAATTATGTATGGATATATAATTTGAATTTAACAGCTGATTTTTTGCTGCTAATTCTAGCTTGATGGCATAGTTAAGCAATAGTCTATAGTTTAAGCATTTTTTCTAATTTGAGTAAATTATAGTTGTATTTATTACGTGCTCACAAACACGAAGGGTCAGAAAAATGTTGTATAAGTTGAACACAACTCAATTATGATTATAGTAGGAATTTTTACCGCAAAGGTTAACACTTTATTTATTTTAAATAAATACCATTTAAATAATTATATTCTATAGATACCTTTTAATGTTTATAGCAAAATATCTAATGTTGGTTACTTCCTACACCTAAGCCACTAAATACGCTATTTAGTTACACTATTTTCTTTTTCTCTCTACTTTGATATATCACATTCTCTTTCCCCATCCCATTAAAATTTCCGCTCTCCTCCTCCTTCTAACGTCATCTTCTCTTTGATTCACTTTAATCAATCCTTCAAAATCCAGCGACCAGCAACAACAAACCCTAACCCGAAGACCCAATCAAGCCGAATCAAATCCACGAAATCAAGGATTTCCTTCTCACAACAAGAAGGAAGGATGCACGATCTGTCAAGATCAAGAAGAATAAGGATATGGTCAAATTCAAGGTTCGCTGCTCCAAGTACCTTTACACACTCTGTGTGTCCGACTTTGAGAAGGCCGACAAGTTGAAGCAATCACTTCCACCAGATTTGAGCGTGCAAGATCTTTGAAGATGGAAGGATTATTTGGCTACAAGGCAGAAATTAGGGTTTGTTCTTGAGCAAAAACGACGGAGTTTGGGGCTGAGCAACTTGATTTTTTGTTAATATATTTCAATGTATTTTCAACGTATCACGCTGTATTTTCATGTATTTCATTGTATTCATTGTCTTTTTTTTTTTTATTGTAATTCAATATATCTTGCTGTATTCCGTGTATTTCATTGTATTCACTATCTTTTTTTATTGTATTTCAATGTATCCCGCTGTATTCTATGTATTCATATGTTTTTTTAATTAATATAATTTATGTATTCAGATGTATTATATAATTTCTCTGAAGATTGCTACGTTTTTGGCGTTTTTCCAGTTGAGAATCTTTTTTATAACCGGAAATACAAATTTTGTGTGGTATAATTGAGTTTGTTGAGTTATATTAGGAGTCTATTATGTTAATTGATACACTTTCCGTTAAAAACAGTGTAATCCCCTGTTTCATGCCGTGAATACAGTCGTATACAGTAATCTGTCCAGCTGTAATCCCATATTTCACGCCATGAATACAGTCGAATACATTTGAATACAACAACTGATTAGCTGAACTTCCCTGATTCACGCCTATTTTTGCTAATGTATTCATGAATACAATAGTTTAATTACATCAAATACATCATATAACCACAGAAAAGATATCTATAATCCATAATATAGCAAATGGTATGTATAGATGGCTAATTACTACTAAAAGATAGTGTTTTGTGAAAACTTCTCAAAGAATGGCTTTGTTCAATATTTAACTTGTGTTACAAATTTAGCAAATATACACATGTATTTCAAATTAAACTTGAGACTTCTAAGTCTGTGCATGTCAACCAGTTACGGCTTAATTGAGACGAACCGTCATTGTTTGGAAGAATAATTTATGGTTGATAAAACGTTAAATATAAAAGCAGATTAATATAACGTACAATATTTTATTCGGATACATTAAGATATATTATTGGAAAAGAAGATTGTAAAAAGAATTAACTATAATATTTTAAAACTTTGAAGTTAATCGATTAGCTTGAAGGGTATATTGTGAGAATAAAATTGACCAACTTCAAGAGTTTTGCACAAATATTGCTCTAATCCACCCAATCATAATGAATCTATTTAGAGAGGTCAATCTAGTGGTTAAAATATCACAAGTAAATTACTGTCAAAATGAAAAACATTTACTATCTCAAAAATTATATGAAACGAGCCACTACAACAACAACAACAACCCAGTATAATCTCACTTAGTGGGGTCTGGGGAGGGTAGTGTGTACACAGACCTTACCCCTACCCTAGGGTAGAGAGACTGTTTCCAAATAGAAACCCGACATCCTTCCTTCCAAGAACTTACCACCTTACTCTTGGGAAGACTCGAACTCACAATCTCTCGATTGGAAGTGAGGGTTGCTTACCATCAGAGCAACCCCTCTTGTCTAAACGAAACTAGCCGCTATAAAGATAGAAACATGTCATAAGCCTTTCGTGGATATTTCATATCTGTAATAATAAAATTAGTGGAAATGGAATGTATTAGAATTATGAACTTTTCTCTTTCATCTTTTATGGCCTTTTTGGGCTCGGTAAGACAAGCCCATACTATCTGAGGAACTAGTACGGGGGCACGAGTCCACTTCCCAGAGGGGTATTATCATTTTTAGCCCGCGTCAGAAATTATTTATATTTGGTAGTTTAAAAAGTAAATAAAATTTATATAATTTTTATATATAACATACATAATGTATATATATATATATATATATATATATACAAATTTTATATTTTTCGGCTATTATTTTTACAACGGCTATACGGTGTCATTTTTTCCTTCCTAAATTGGGCTGCTTTTGAAAAAGGGATTATTATACAAATAGCCGATCAAATTCAATGTTTACTTTTTCTAGCTGGTATACATAGATTATACATTGATCATATGCATTTATACAACAACAACAATAACGACCCAGTAAAATCCCACTAGTAGGATCTGGGGAGGGTAGTGTGTACACAAACTTTACCCCTATCCCGAGGGAGCAAAGAAGCTATTTCTGAAAGATCCTCGGCTCAAGAAGACGAAAAGATACAATATCAGTACCACTAGTAAAAACCATAGGAAAAATAACATTATGAAAATGAGAAAGTAGATGCAAAGCAAAAGCAATAGACAATACACAGATATGTTACTGTACAATTTTAGTTTAAAAAATTAGATGGACGACTATTTGGGTTAATTCAAATAGCATGGTCTATTATCGCTTCCTCGTTTCTGCGCTAAGGCTCATTATCCCCAAGACAAGGTTTAAGCCTTAAAATTGTGTAATTATTATCAAAAAGGTTGACCATCAAATCCAAAATCTTAAGGCATGTAAAGTAGCTCAAGATCTTTGCAAGTTTAATACTACTATATAACTTTATGCAACTGTATCCTGATTTTTGAGTTGATACATAAACTTAATGTGAAAAAATCTAGTAGAAATGACACCAGATAGTCACTTTAAATAGCTGTTATTTAGGAATTAGCCGGTGCATCCTTAATTTTAGTCATTCAGTTTAATTTTTCAGGATAAAAATATCCTGAATTGTCCTGAAGTTGAAATTTTTAGTTTAAAATTTCAGGACAAAATAAGTACTGACTAATCTATAGATAATATCCGTGATGACTGACTATCTATGCACTCATCCCAAAAAGCATTTAACCCAAAACTTAAGAGTAACTCTAAATAATTATTGTATTACTTTCCTACGATTATGTAACCTTCTATTAGGGGTGTACATAGGTCGGATTGGTTCGAATTTTTTAATTACCAAACCAAATCAATTGTGTCGGGTTATTAAATCTAAAGACCAAACCAAACCAATAAAATTCGGGTTTTTCAATCTCGGTTTTTCTCGGTTTCTCGGGTTATTCGGGTTTTTTCCGGTAAAATCTTCATAGAACAAAACATATAACTTGTGCTCAAAATATTTCTTTAATCCTAGTAAGATACAACGATATAAAGTATTTTTCAAGAAAATAATAAAAAATATGAGATGTGTCATGGCTTATCCTAAAATATTCAACAATAAAGACAATAAAATTATGTGATATAAATATTGCTAATTAAAAAGCCATAATAAAAATAAACATAATCTAAAAGTACTAGGTCATGCTAAAATAAGTAGACTAATAAGGGAGTATTAATTACATGACTAAACGCTAAAGAAAAAATAAAAATAGGTTATGCATTTTTATTTAAATTATTGTAAAATAAAAAATAGATATTCAATACATCCTCATTCGTAGTATTGAATTGAATGTCTTTTATTAGCATTAGTATTGATTTGATTTTGGTTTGGGCTTTTGCTAGCATTATTTAATTTACTAATATTAATGGCTATAAAACTTATTGGAACATTCAAAAGTTCTAAGTCCAACTTTGAAATAAGGAATTTTTACATTCCTATGCCATATAGGAAACTATATTACCCTCAATGTTTAAGGTTTGATATAACTACATTTAGTATACCTAATTACCAATTCTATATCATAAGGTGTTTTAACTGTACACTAATTGTACCTTATATCACTCCTAAATTAATGGTACCATATATTCCTCCGTATCCCCCCCCCCCCCCGTTTCTCTCTCCTAAACCCACAACCTCACCCACGTATCACCACACACACACGATTCAAACCATTATTTCCTCTGCTAAAACCAGAAAAACAAAGGTAACCATCTACCATTAACATCCAAAATCAAGGTTTTTCTTCTACAAACCAGTCAAAATTGAAGTCAAATCTTCAAAGTTCATACACACATTTACCTTCATCTTCAAATTTTCTCAATGAAGAAGAACAAATCTTCAAAGAACAGCCCTAAAAAAGATCTAGAAGCTGATATACCTTCTTTCGATTTGGGTGTATTATCATCACATTCACCCAAAAAGCAAGGGAAATCTGCACATGCAATTGTAGATATGAAGCATAGTGTTTCTCCGCGTCAAATCAGGGCTGAAGCTAGAACTAAACAAAAACATGATTTTGATGCTGGAGAATCTCCGAGGCCAATCAAACAAGCGGATAGGAAACGAAAAGAGATAGTGTTCGATGATTATTTTGTAGAAAATGTGCCTATCAGTAAACCTGGAAAGAAAGCTAAGGCGACTCCAGTTTAAAAACTCCCCAAAAGAAGAAAAATTCAAAAAAAGCCCCTAGTGTTAAATCTCTTAAAAATGTTCGAAAACACTCATTGAGGAAGGTAAGAAATTAGTACTTTCTTCACTATTTATTTCGCCTGTTTTAGTTGTTAAAAATCTACATAAGCTGTGTTTTTTTTTTTTTTTGCTTTGTAGATTTTTGTAGAAATGTTGTATATAAATTGCAAATGTATCTATGTTTTTAAGCACTGAAATTATGTGAGATTATTTGTCTTAATTTTGAAGATTAATTGTAGATTTGTTGATCTGTTTAACATTGTTGTTTTATTGTATATTTTTGAAGTTATTTTGTAGATAAAATACAAATGTATCAGTGCTTTTTAATTACTGTATTAATGTTAGATTACATTTGTTGAATTTTGCAGAATATACATTTTTTTGCATCTCATAATGTTGATTATGGGGTGCTTAGATTCCAGACATTATGTGATCCTAGCATTCCGAGCCAAATTAAAGCACTTTTGTCTCCAAATGGTTTGAAGCTGTTCAAGAAGACATGCTTTGGTTATTTACTGTCATTTCCCAATTTATGCATGCAAAATCAAGCTATTCATCTTCTTATGAAGTATGAATTGAAATCATCTGATGCTTCCTATTTTTCACCTGAGTTAAAAGGTGAGAGGTTAAATATTAGATTGAGAGAGTTTGCAGTAATAACTGGTCTTAGATGTCATACTGAGGTGACAGACTTTGGTTACACTCCTAATTATGTCAATAAAATAATGAGCAGTTACTTTCCAAACAAGGTAAAAGTGGAGAAGACATACCTAAAACAGATAGTAACCAACAAAAGCTGAGTCAATGATGAGGATGCAGTAAAGTTGCTCCCCCTGCTCAATAACCTCACCAGGTTGCTCCCCCTGCTCGGCAACCTCGTCGGTCGTACTTTCTGTACTTGTGGGATTGTTAGAAGTAGAAGGAATAGTAACAAGGTTAGGAATTATACCATTCTTCGCCTTTTCTGACATATCAGCAGCAGTTCCAACTTCACTTTCTCGGAAGACTACATCTCTGCTTCTGATGACCTTCTTCTTTACAGGATCCCACGGTCTGTACCCGAACTCTTCATCTCCATATCCGATAAATATGCAGGGAACAGATTTATAATTCAGCTTTGTTCTCTGCTCTTTTGGTACATGTGCAAAAGCTCTGCAACCGAACACCTTCAGATGCGAGTAGGACACCTCCTTGTTGGTCCAAACTCTCTCTGGGATTTCAAACGCCAACGGAACTGATGGACTCCTATTGATCAGGTAACAGGCTGTCTGAACTGCTTCACCCCAGAATGACTTAGGCAGTTTAGCCATTCTGAGCATGCTTCTCACCTTCTCCACAATGGTGCGGTTCATCCTCTCGGCTACGCCATTGTGCTGTGGGGTTCCAGGAACTGTCTTTTCATGTCTGATCCCATGACTTGAACAATACTCTTCAAATTCCCTTGAAGTGTACTCACCTCCATTGTCACTTCGGAGACGCTTTAGCTTTCGACCCGTCTCCCTTTCTACTAGAGCATGAAACTTCTGGAAAACTTGAAACACCTGATCTTTGGTTTTCAAAATATAAACCCATAATTTTCGTGAAGCATCATCAATAAAAGTAACAAAATATTTGTTACCGCCCATTGATTCAATTTCCATTGGGCCGCAAACATCAGAATATACTAAATCAAGTATATTCAATTTTCTTTCAGACGATGTCTGAAATGAGACTCTATGCTGCTTACCAAATAAACAGTAGTCACAAGGTTTTACCGTTGTACCTTTGGCATAAGAAATGAGTGATTTCTTGGCAAGAATCTGCAATCCCTTCTCGCTCATATGACCCATTCTTTTGTGCCACAAATCTACAGAAATCTCATCTTGTGCCGCGTTCAATTCACCTTGGCATATTTCTGCATTTGTCCTGTACAACGTGCCACGAGCAACTCCCTTTGCAATCACCAATGATCCCTTAGTGAGTCTCCACTTTTGATTCACAAAATAGTTCTCGTATCCATCTCGGTCTAAAACATTTCCCGAGATCAAGTTCATCCGCAAATCAGGTACATGCCGCACATCCTTTAGAACCAATGTGCATCCGACATTTGTCTTGATACAAATGTCACCAATCCCCGCAATCTTTGAGTAACTTGTGTTACCCATTTTCACTGTGCCGAAATCACCTGCTACATATCTGCAAAAAAGATCTCTTACCGGTGTGGCATGGTGAGATGCCGCTGTGTCAACCACCCATTCCGACTCTGGACCTGACAGGTGCATGCATTCCTCTTCCTCATTTATAAAGAGGACAACATTATCATTATTTTGCACCATGGCGGCTGTGTTGTCGTCATTCTTCTGGCCACTGGTTTCACCTTTGCCCTTCCTTGGATTTGGGCAATCTCTTTTGAAGTGACCTGGTTGATTACAGTTGTAGCAATTTCTGACTCTTGATTTGGATCGGTTCTTTGACTTCCCACGAGCTCCGGATCTACCATAGTTGTTCGAACTCCTTTGATAACTCCTGCCTCTACCTTCTGTGATGAGAGCCTGTCCTTGATTTTCAGGCTTCTTTCTCATCTTCTCATTGAGTAGAAGAGCCGATGTGACATCTTTCAACTCAATAGTAGTCTTACCGTGCAAGATGGTTGTTGCCAAATTATCGTACGAAGATGGCAACGAGTTCAATAGCAAGATGGCTTTATCTTCTTCCTCGATTTTCACTCCGAGGTTGGCAAGCTGTGTGATTAGTCCATTAAACACATTTAAATGTGACAAAAAATTCGTACCTTCACTCATGTGTAGGGCATATAACTGCTTCTTCAGGTACAATTTATTTGTCAGTGTTTTGGACATGTATAGGCTTTCCAACCTTGTCCAAATTCCACGTGCAGTGTCTTCATCAATGATGTTATTTACCATATCATCTGATAAGTGCAACCTGATTGCACTAGCAGCTCTTTCATCCAAGTCAGCCCAATCCTCAGCTTTCATGGTATCAGGCTTTTTGGAATCAACATCTAGAACCTTGTGTAATCCTTGTTGGATGAGCAGATCTCTCATCCTTCTTTGCCATGTTGAGAAACCGTTATCTCCGTTGAATTTTGCTACCTCGTACTTTACTCCGGACATTTTTATTTTTCACCAAGTATAGTACTACCGACAGTGAATAGTATTTCAGTGAACGAGCAGAACCTGTGCTCTGATACCAGTTGTTGGGAATAAACCCCCTACCAAAATAATATTCACGGTAGTAAAAGCGGAATAATAATGTATCACCGAGATACGGTAATTAACAAGAATAAAAGAGTAACAATGACACCAAGAATTTTTACGTGGAAAACCCTTCTGAAAAAGGAAAAAACCACGACCCCGAGAGGAGCAACTGATATCACTATAGTAAGGAATTTACACTTTGTAGGCCCGAGTAAAATACTACAAAGACCACTATAATACTCAAAAGAAATAACCCTCTTTTGATATTTCACTTCACTACAATATTGCTCACACTCTCTATTTTCTTCACAGACTATTTTCTTATACCCTGTCTGTGAAACCTCACTCTTTCTTTCTAGCTCTCAGATATATTTTCCTCTGAGATTGTGATAAAAAATGAGAGCCGAAGCTCTCATTTTATAGGCAAAAATGAGCCTCCCATACTTGACATTTAAATGTTCTGCAGCCTACTTTCTTTGACAGACAAAAAAACCGTGGGCTGCTGCTGCCTATATTGAAAACGGAAGCAAGGAAAAAAACTTCTTCCTTAAATTAAGGGCTGGACCCCACAACAACCCCTTAGTATATTCCTCTCAATCTTTTCCTTTCACCTCAATCAAGTAAAATTATGGGCAATTTAGAGAATTAGAAGGCCTTACTAAGAGTTAATTACCAAACAGATCGTATTGATTCTCTGTTCACATTTTTTGTGGGGTTTTTGATAATTGGTATATCCAAATCTGTTTCCAATGGTCTTTTTTCATGGTTGTTCTAACTCATGTAACACTAATATTATTTTAAGAGACAAACTGATTTTTCTTGATTATAATTTCCAAATTACTTTTTTAAAATGTAAAAAATGTTAATCATGATTAATAGTACTTTTTGCATAAGTTACGAAAATATACAAATTTTATTTTATAGAAGTTGAAAATTTTATATCAAAAGTCAACATAAAAATTGTAAATTATTTGACCCGTATAATGAATTTTGACATGAGTATAAACATTCTCGATGACATAGAATTCTTTAACCCTTAACGAGATATTTCAGATTCGAGCATGGGAACAGAAAAATATATTATCGAGACCTCAGTGTGAACCAAAGGCGGACCTATGGATAGTGTTGAGGGGTCACCGTACCCCATAAACTACGGCAGAAATCTTGTATATGTATATGTGTATCTTGAAAATGATTATATAAATAACTTGGTACCCTGAACACTAAAAGTCTTTAGGGGGTGTTGGTCAAGTAAAATAATGGTGCCCTGCCGTGTTAAAATCCTGATCCATTCTGGTGCGAATATCAAACATCCGATCGGTAAGCATAAATCCGCCCCTGAGCCGGGGATCGATCATGGAATTTGTCATCGTCCCATCACTTCAGACATGTTGCCCACTTGACGACTTATATCTCCAACCAAATTAAAGCATATAAAACGAAAAAAAAAAATTTTAAAAAAATGATACTCCCTTTTAAAAACCCCAAAACCTATTCTAAGTAATATAATCTAATCTTAATTATCCAAATCCATATACGTCAACCCCAAATCTTCTTTTCCGTAAAAGAAAGAATTTTTTAAGCAAAGCTGTCGATTCTTTTATTGGAGTATTATTTTAAATTTTTCCTATGGTATATATTCTAATGATTCTTACTGTTTTTTTCACCATTACCCAAAAAGTGTACGGATTGTGACAGGAGAAAAAGAAGAAGAGGAAACAAGTAGAAGAATTAATGTAAACGTCACCTGAAGATTTGGATTATGCTATCAACTAGTATGATTTGCCCTTAAAGACTCTATCATTAGTTTCTATTTGCTTAATACTACTAGCAGTAGTATATAAAGTCAAAAGGGCCACCTTAATCAATCTTTACCAGTTGCCTTTATTATGATTATATTCTTGTGAATATTGAAAAGATTTGTCAGTACTTCATATTTTAATTGGGATTTTCTCTAAAAAGGTTGCTCTATAAAGTGTTACTCTAAGATTTTTCAGCAATTCAGTTTTTTGGTTTTCGTCTAATGTCCGGTATCCGTATTAGGGCTCAATTAAATCTTAACTTTTTGTACGGGAAAATCCCACATTGTGCGATAAATCACTCTCTAGTCTATATGTAAAATTCAAACCCAAAGCCTTTGATTAAGAATAAAGGAATATTTACCGCTTCACGACAATTCTACTTGGTTGCAATGCCTTTGCCCTAAAGTCGCAACTTGTTGTTGGGATATATACTATTAACCATGGATTTTGGTTTGGATATAGTATTTATTATGGAATAATTATTTGTTTAAGTTTAACAAAGTTTTAAATAGATCATATATTCGTTTGTGTCCATTACTTATATAGTAGATGCTTTAGTGTTTAGAGTTTAGCTTATACACAGAAGATTAAATCATCGGTTCTTATAAATATAAAGATCATGTTCACAATCTAATGATGGAATTGGACAAACCATCAAGAATGATTGTAGCACAAGATTAAATATAATTTATCTTGATTATGAGAATGGTTTAATTCCGACTTCTTGTGCTAGTACATTTTGTATGTATTAAACGGACCAAGTAGAGATAAGTATTTTATACTGACTTAATAAAATAAATTCTCTAGCCATTAAATGTACTTATACTCTTAATCTTGATATAATTATTATTAGTTGTGTATATTATTTATTGTTTTGATTTAATAAAAGGCAAGATTCTTTTGTGGGTCAATATGCCTGGTAATTGGACAATGATGATACATTGGCGAAGTAATAATTAGTTGATGGAATCCATGTCTAAGTCTAGAGATTGATAATACACCTTTATGAAAGCTTATAAGTTTTCATGTGTAAACCCTGCAGGTGGATTTTGTACCCGTCACATGAAATAAGTTAAGCGAAGGTCTAAAGGAAATAATCAATGAATTAAATTGTCAGTAATTTAATTTATTCGATTAGTATCTGAATCTTAACATGGGAAGTTAAATAATGTTTAATGGAAGAATTTCGAAACTGAACTGAGGAGTGCAGTTACGAATTTTTAGTAGAATAATTCGTAATTTATTATGGTAGTATTAATTCAGATATTTCGAATTAAGTCCATAATAGGAAGCCTCATTAATTAAATATTGTGGTCCCTGTTGTGACCGAATAATTAGGAATTAAATGGAATTATATTTCTTGGTGGAAAAGTAAGACCCAACAGGTTTAGAAAAAGGCTTTAAACCCTAAAACCTGTGGCTATATAAAGAGGTCTTATTCCATAAGGAGGCTATGGGTTTTACTATACAGTTTTCCTAGGAGAAACTCGCCCACACGAGTTTCGCTTATTCCGGTCATTATTCGGGTCACACAGCAGAAGACTGTGGAACTGGAAGATGATCCCATGGACGTTTTCGCTCTTGCTTGGAGGCTCTTTTCGCGATCGCTGTCACGCTTCAAGAAATACGTATCGATCTTATGGTTGATTAAAATCTATAATTATATGTTGTCTATATTACATGCAAGTGATCCTGGCTATTTTGTTTCCGCCGTAAATACCTATTTTCCATCACTTGTTACTCAAAGAGTCTAAAAGGTTTTAGTCAAAGGACAAATTTATTCAATATTGAAAGACATGTTTTTAATTTAGTTCTCCTAAGAACTGTGACCAAAACAACATTGAATTTATTTTCAAAACAAAAAAGCATACAATACAACTTGATAGTACATATATATGTTACTTTCGGATGATGTTTGTTCTTTTTTAAAGCCACCTTTGGAAGGTCAACTATATGAACAACTAGATGAAATCCAGCTATATAATGTACCACCTTCTTGTTTCACGATGGAATTCAAGCCAATTTGTCTCTTGGAAGCATCAAAGTTCAAAAACTTGGAATTACTAATTAATATTTATGTGAAAATTCGAATATACACCACATGTTAATAAAGCTAAAAAGCAGTTGTAATTATTTGGAAAGAGTAGTCGAACATAAGTAAAGTAATCATGCATGCATATTATTATTTTCTTTTTGTCATAACAACCAAATTGTGCGCACCTTGGCTATTTCACTATCCTACTATCTCCTATCAAAATATGTACTCGGTAACTCTATGAAAACAAATCGTACATATCTCATTAAACCTTGATCTCCCAAAATTTTCAGGCTATTTATTGAGCATAAGTAGAGGTGTATATAGAAATTTTAGAACATGAGTGCAACGCGAAGGAAAAGAGGAAAAAGAAAGTATTAAGTGGGCCATATAATAAGGAAAAGAAGACTTATAGTCTTGATTTCCTACTTTTAATCATATAGAGAAAATGCCCCAAAAAATTTTTGTCATATATAAAATAGAGTATAATTATCACTACTTTTGTCATATTTCAAAAAATATTCGAAATTTCCTTTGAAAACGAACCTTAGAACCTGAATAAAAGGACAATAATAGGACCACTAAAAATTCAACTACTGCACATAAAAAGTCCTCAAAGGAGATTGTTTTATGATTCATTATAAACAGCGGTGAAGTCAGGATTTTAAAGTTTATGGGTTTTAAATTTGCCGCGGAATCCATAATTCGTCGTAGTTACTGAGTTCACCAACATTTATGCATATTTAATTAATTTTTTAGTACGAATATAATATTTAAGCAAAATGACTAGTTTGGTCGAAATAACTCATAGGCTAGCTCCACCTCTTATTACAAAATATTAAATATATGATTATTTTCATTTGAGATCGATAAAAATAACACAAGAGATTGGTATCAATTAATTTACAAAAGATTCTTGTTACTTTTTATTTTATATTCAAAACTGTAATATTACCTCAAGTCGTCGTTAAAGTAAAGCCATACAAAAAAGGAAAAACACTCACAAGTCGTCTTTCCTTTTCTTCCTTTTTTTTTTTTTAACTTTTCAATTTGGAGTGACTTGAAAATGGGGAACAAGAGACAAAAAAGAGGATTTTACATAAATAGATGGATTCAATGAATTAATCAAATAAATTATATGTACAATTCCGTCGTGCAGTCACACTCAATGTTGCATCCATGCAAGACAAACAATATAATTTTGTAACCCCAATTCGTGTCTTTAATAATACATTTCTATAGAAAATTATAAATCAAAGCCAATCAAGTTTCTAGGCAGTACACAGGATAAATATAAAATAACATAAAATAGATTAAAAGGGGGTGAAGAGCCAGCTCAATTTCCTCATTAGAATAAAAAGGTCTAATGCCCTAATATGGCCTCAAAAAAAACATATAACCCCACCATATACAAGAAGCCAAACGACATCCATTCTTGAAATCTTTCATGCAAATTAATATACATAAAAAAATAATATCAACTAGAAGAAAAGAACAAGGTTTTGTTTCTTATTTTGATATATTCTAGTCCACCATTAATGTATTTGAAATACATTGTGTTTAAAAATAATACCTTTTCGGTGTGACAGCAAGAAATGTAAGGAAGAAGATGGGAGGTGGGATATTGGTAGACAAGAAAATTATTGGTTGAAGAAAATAGTAGTCCGTTAGCTTTATTTTTATAGTGACAGTATAAAATAGTTTTACGTTATTAAATTACTTAAACACTACTTTCTATGTCGTAATTTATATGGCGGAGCCTTAAAAATCGAGAGCTAAACTTCTTAATTTTTACCATTAATTCGGACATAAAATCTTTAAGATTTTTGAAATAAAATATATATATATATATATATATATATATATATATATATATATATATATATATATATATATTACATAAAAATTACTATAAGCCATAATAATTAAAAGTTTAAAATATCTAAAAGGCATATGAAAAACTTGTTTAACTCTCGAAATCCGAACACTGCCGCATAAATTGGGATGGAGTATTAGATTAAACGATAACTATAAGTATATGTATATAACAATAATAAGCACTTTTTTCTCCCAAAAAAAATGTGATTAATAGCCTGTTTGGCCAAGCTTCTCCAAAGTCAAACAAAAAAAAATCTAAAAAGTAGTGTGTGTTTTTTCAAAGTTGAAGTGTTTGGTCAAATTTTTAAAAGAAAAAAAAGTATTTTTTAGTGGAAGCAGAAAAAAGTAGCTTCACTCCGAAAGCACTCGGAAGCAATTTTTAAAAGTTTTGGCAAACACTAATTGTTGCTCGAAAATGCTTTTCAAATTAATTAGCCTAACACAAAATGTTTCACCAAAAATATTTTTAAAAAAATATTTTTCAAAATAAACTAATTTTTGCAGCTTGATCAAACAGATTATAAATTAATGGCTGTATAAAAAATTACATGATCAGTGTACACAAATAAAATCTTTAAAAATAAAACAAAAGGGAGTTGACAGGCCAGAGAAGATTGACCTGCGTCCCTTTCTCTCCACAAAGCAAAACCTCACATTCTCCTTTTGTCCCATCCAAAAATCTGCTCATTGCATTATCATCTGAATGCCCTAGAAACAAATCAAAAAAATATGCACAAAAAAAAAATAGAGAGAAGAACGACTATAGCATAAAGAGAAGGTAAAGAAGAAGAAAATATATGTAAACTATCTGAATATTATTTAAATCTGAATCATCGTACTTTCCTTTATGGTCTGTTCCAATAAATGAACTGTTCGGACAAAAGATGTATATATATGAGCTTAACTAATAATCATGCGAATGGTGGTACATTGAAGATGGATCACAACCATTGTATCGATTCTGAGTATTAGTAGCTGCACCAAGATTTAAATACACCATTCTTGAATCAATGTTAAGATTATTTCCAATATTCCCACCACTGCTTGTGCTAGAAGTATGATCATCACTGACATTAGGCGGGTAAATAGTTGTAGAAGACGGATCAATATTCGCGCTTCCTTCTTCTCGAGAAATCACCATAGCTGCTGATTGAACAAGTTCAAGACATAGCCTCAGTTTATTTGGTTCAATGTGATTGATTCCAGGGACAGCTCCTTTGAATAGAAAATCGGATGTTAGGGTACGTAAAATGTCCAACGGAGTGATCCCGTCTAATGTTCGGACATTCGGATCAGCATGATGGTCTAATAGTACTGCTACCATATCTGGTGACACCATTTCTGCTGCAATGTGTAGAGGAGTTTTACCAGCAGGGCCAGCAGGGTAGTTAACATCAGCTGCCCCGAGCTCAAGCAACGCTTTCACAACTTCCCTGCTGCAATTTTCAACTGCATAATGCAAGGCAATGGATTCATCAAGATTGAGGCCTTCTCCCATTACCATGAGCTTGACAAGTTCAACATCGGATGAGTCAAGGGCTCGTCTCATCCGACGGACTTTTTGGTCCTCGAGCTCGGCTGCAGAGCCGAGATCGTGGTGGTGGTGGTGGTGGCCGTGATGGTGTGGCATTAGCGATCGACGTGTTAGATTGGATTTGAGGCGGAGTTCTTCGATTTTGGCTACAACATCAATGGGAAGGTGCTTAGCTAAGATTTCTGGTGGAAGGCCTGATTTTGCAACCAAATGTGAACAAGTAGTCCATAATTGCTGCATGTCTTGCTTCCTTGATGCTATTAAAACTCTCATCACATCCTCAATTGAAGCTTTCTCTACCATGATTGCCAATTGCTTCTGCTTAACCCAAAACATATAATGAAAATATTACGAGCCAGTTTAGTTTGATAAAAAAAAATACTAGCCGATAAGCATCAAGTGTTGAAACAACAACAACAACAACAACAACATAGGTAGTATAATCCCATAAATGGGTATGGGGAGGGTAGTGTGTTTATAGACATTACTCATAGCTTGTGGCTATTTTCGATAGATCCTCCACTCAGTAAGCAGTAAAGAAATGCAATATAAAAAATGAACAACATCAAGTGCTGAAAAACACTTGTAAATGCTAAAACTCAATAGCTGGGACATATTTAGATTGTATTTGGATATCCAAACTACTAATGTGTTTGTTCAAAATTGTGTTGGTAGGGTGTACTTTTTTCAACACTAGTAGTTCCATTTGTGCTATTCATTCTTCTAACCAAATGAGGAAAGTAGATCACTATTGGGGAAAGATTTTGTGTGATCACTGTGGAAAGACGACTAGAAAAATCAAGACACCATTTTTGGAAACATTTGAGCTTAAAACATGAAGATAAGAGAACCCCAATTCAAGAAAATGGAATTATTTCACATGAAATCAAGGTAACAATTGTGAGATGAGACAGCTGATATCAAAATTCCATCACAAAAATCATCAAACAATGCAAAAATAGGAAAAAGGTTAAAAACATCCTTTCTTTTTCTTTTTTCTTTTTGGGTATTCACTTCAGCTCTTTATACATAAGTCGAAAAATATGAAAAGAAATTTAAATAAAAAGAAATATTTGGGATCAGATGATTCTGCAAAAGAAATCTAGTACTAACAGAAAAAGAGAGAAGTTGTTACTAGTAAACTACTAGATTTCTCTGTGATAAACAATCTTTGTCTAACAAACAAGAAACAAAAATTAATCATACCCCATTTCCCAAGAAAAAAATTAAAAGGAAAATCTGATATCACTCTTTCCAAAATCCAACAAAAAATTAAAAAAAAATTGGACAAACCTGAGTGAGCAAAGCAAGTTGTTCAACACCAAAAGATCTAGCGGCAGAGAGAGTGTCAAGAGCAAGATCAACGGCTGAGGTGCAATGTGTATGCCAACAACCTCTTTCCCCACAATTAGGCCTTGGCTCATGTTTTTGTGGCACAATTGAGACTTGTCCACTGTACAAAAACTGCAACATCAACAAGAATACCTCATACCCTACTGAGTTTACTGGTATCACTGAACCCGAACCCGAACCCCTCGGTGATGATACACCGCCGACGGGTCCCATTCTTGACCCGGTTGGGTCAAGTTGTTGTGGGCCAGACCGAGGTGAGTCTGGCCCACAAAAGAATTTTCTGAAGAAATGACTCCTTGCAGCTAAGATGCATCTATGAGCATGAACTAAACGACCTTCAACACTAAAAGCAACATCACTAAAAGCTTGTCCATTTATGAGAAGATTTAGATAATCTAAAGACAGACTTCTTAAGTTGTCTTCAGGAGTACTACTCATATTCTCAACAAAACTCAAAAGTGGTACAAAAAGAAAAATAAAGAAACACTATGTGACTAGAATTTTGTTGTGTATAGTTTTAACTACTGTTGGGATGATGAAGTACTCACAATGTTATTTCTTGTGAGATTCTGTCTATGGTTGGTGTTTTATGTTGTGTTGTGTGGTTAGATAATGAGAGAGAGAGAGAGAGAGAGAGGGGGGGGGGGGTGAAGCAATATGGATGGTTATACAGGGTGGCTGAGGTATTTAAAAAAAATAAAAGGGAAAAGAAGAGAGAATATAGATAAAAAAAGAAAAATTCAAGAAAAACATGAAATGAAGATTGAATAGAAAAATCATGGGTTCCTAATTCTATATTGCTTCTTTCTTCTTCTTTTTTGGTTCTTTTCTATGTTTTTCTTTTCTTATCTTTTTATAGTTTTTTGTATTGGATTTTAGGGTTATTCATCAGCCTGCCTAATTTAAACATGTAGATCTTTTTTTTTTCTTTTTTTTTTTTGTTGAAATTTAGATCTTGTTGGAGAAGTGAGTGTTTAAAGGAAAAGATTTAGGAGTAAATGGTCCTTGGAAATGTAATGTAATTTAATAAGCTATTTAGTTATAATCTATGTTTAAGATAAAATGAGAAAAAATCGTTACATATTTTACATTAACCTCTAAATGCACTAGTTTAAATCTAAACATCACTCACATGTTCGATTACAAGTTCGGGTGAACTTTGGTCCAAATTCTATGTGTCTAGAAAAAATCATTAAAAGATGTATTATAAATTATTATAATAACTTTAAAAAATTAGAATTCCAAATCTACTAGCTTCAAATCCTAGTTTCACCTCTAATCATAGTGAGTTAAATTTTTAAATTAGATAAGATAAATCTAAAATCATATGGAAGGTGGATATAACGAAAAATTATCAATCTCTTGAACCTAACAAAAATATGGCAAAATGGAGGAAAAGAGATCCATATAAGTGATTCTAATTTATTGATATAAAGTTTTAATTATGTTCTTATGTTTATTTTTGGCACAATCCATGCCGTATTTTTTTCACTTAAGGGAGGGTTGAATCTGATTCAAATGACTTAAATTAATGTAATTCTATTAAATAAATTAGGGAATTAATATCTAAAATCAGATTAATTAAAAGACAAGAAGTTCAAATAGCTGCGTTCATAAAACAGTTGAATTGTGTTAGGGAATAATAATTAATGTCTGTATTAGAGGGAGGAGCTGTTATTTTCTCCTCTCAGTGTGGGTAATTAATTAAGTGGGGAATTAATTAAGTGGGGATCTCTCAAAGGAAAAAGAAGAAGAAAAATGGAGTCGAAACAAATCTGCACTGAATGACAATACATCACTGCTTGTCTTATAATCTGAAATCCTACGATTTGACGTTTGAGTTGTCATTTTATTTATTTCTTCTACGTAACCCTACTACCCTCCCACCATCTAATTCTATGCTCACGTCTTTCATTTATGTCATCATTTTCCTACAGAAAAAACTAGGCACCAAGTACCTCTTATAAGGCCTTGTCTTCCATTAATCTTACCCCAAATTCTAAATTCTAAAATAGCTAAAGTTTTAACGGAATCGAAATTTAACTATTTTTTATGTAAAGATAAATTTGAATGAAAATACTGTTCAAAATTCGAAAAATACTTCAGCATAATATACTGGAATTCCTGTATAATACATCGGTCCAGCATAATTTGCTGGAAGTTCATACTAGACCGGTCCCTGTCACCACAAAATAGTAGTTTTTAATGACTTTGCAAACACTGACTATTTTTGAATGACCAGTCCGAAAACCGGCTAGCCCGTACTATTTTTACATTATTCTTTACCTATTTTGTTATAACTATAGTGTTCGATCAATTTATACGTATTTTAACTAATTTTGTGAAGTATTTACTGTTTTTTACCGGTACAAATACAAAAAAAATTCTAATATTCATCAAGGCTTGGACAAAGAGGAAAAATCAACTTGTGCTTTAATTTTTTTCTCCGTTTAAATTTAAATATAAACTTTATGGTTCTCAATCCACTTTACTAACCATTATGCCACACCTGAAAAATACGTAATGTAAACCCTAAATTCCAATTTCAAGTTTTAAATAGTTGTAGTTGTCAATCTTTTTTGTATTTTGTGTACTTTCTACTTGTCACGCGTTTCAGATGAATTAATAACATTTTTCTGTCATGTCATTACTTAAGAAAGTATTAGTTTCACTCTAAACAAGAATATAATGAAAGGAAATGATCATTTGGAACAAGTTCAATTATATGCACTTATATGCTAGAAGTTTTTCTCTACATCTCTATTTTGTGATGCTTTCCCCCAAAAAATTAGGCTTTTTGATTTACTTTCTTTAACTTTTTTTCTTTTTTCTTGGTCAATAGATTGGGCCAAAGCAAGGCTATATCAAGGTTCTACATATATAGAGGAATTATTGGTATGAAGTTTAAAAAAATATTAATAGGGAAAGTGGTCAATGATAGTATAGGGGAGAGGAGGCAACAAGCATGTTATATAAGTTTATTAAAATTGAATATTATGCCACTTGCTTTTAGAGAGAGTTAATTCAAACATTTTAATCTCAACTTGTACTATACAAAAGAGTTTTTTGATACCAATTGCAAGTGCTTAAGGGGCATCTTAATTAAGTTTAAGGGACATGGTCCCCTTCAATTAAGTTGCATTTCAAGGTTTGAAAGATCAAAAGAATACCTATTAGGATTTGTAAGGTAAAGTTTCTTTTGAAGATTTATTTATAATTAAAAATAGCTACTAAGCACACTGCTTAATGGCATATTAACATTTAAAAAAAGTCCAATATTGCCATTAATCACGAATGAATAGATTGTTGGGGAAAGAACATGTAAGGATGATTCCTTTTCGTGTATTTCACTAGAAAATTAACATTCTTTAGATTAAACCATTAATTGATTTTTTTAAGTCCAGAAGCAACCATTATTAATATTCCCACGGTTTAAATTTTAATTATGCATGGGATATATTTAGCTCAAATGTTTGACACATTTAGTAGCCGTTAGGACATAAAAATTAGTATAATTTTTGAAAAAAAAGTAGTATTTGAAATTAAGTTGAGAAATGGTATTTGAAATTTGAAATTATGTGTGGACATGTATTTAATGAAAAAATATTGCAGTTTTGTAATTGAGGCAAAAAGTTTTTCTAAAATTTTTGAAAAAGTGGTCAAAATCACTTTTTGATTTTTAAAAAACTTATTTCCGAAAAATTTCAAAAACTTGCAAAATTTCATAGACAAATCACTTTTAATTTTTTTTTTTATGGACAAATGGAGCCTTACATTATATGCCAGTAAAGGGACCCTCTTAAGGAAATTACACATTAGATTTTGTCATTTTTTGCCTTGAACCCTAACAAAATACATCTCTGTCTTTCAGTCACTTTGATTTGATGTTGGTGAGTAATGAATACAATTGGTCTTACTATTACTACTAACGTTATTGGAACACGTCGAGAATTCCATATGAAGAAAAAAAACTAAGTGGGTAAAGATCATAATAATCGTTAGTACTACTCCCAATTTTCTTGTGGAGAGTAAAGGGTCAAAAATGTTGGAATTGGATTTGGCTAAAACTAGTGGTTGATTATTTGGAAAAATAACTTTTTGTTTAATTATTTATTATTTGAAATTTACTAACTCGATTAATCAATGTTCGTATTGGATTAACATTTTGTGAGAGGATAATCGCTCCCTACTAAAAGTTATAATTTTAATTGTTCGAACTCAAAATCTTTGACTAAAGATGGACGGGTTCTAACCATTCCGCCACACCCCTTCACGATCTCTCAACCTTTAGAGATTTGGAGGAGGCACATTCGAAGGTCGGCCAGTTTTGACTTGCCATGAATAAACTATACACTAAAAGCTTATAATATGTTAAAAAATAGGGTTTGACCAAAAGAGCCACTACTATGAGAAGAACTCCATAACATAATATTCTGGTAAAGGTCTCTGCAAAAATTATTATAAATACGACTGCCTTTCATGGTATTTCATTACTTCATCATTCTGTGGCCTTCACTTTTTGTTTGACTTACAAAAAAGAAGATTTAAGATCTTTTCTTAGCGTATGTACAATTGTAGTGGTAGAAGAAAAAAGATGAATTAAGACAATGATTGAAGATATATTTTAATAGAGAAAACAAATATAACATCAAAAATAAAAACTTGAATAAATAAATGAATTTGAGGTCTTAAAAGTTTTGAAAGTAGCCCGTTTGGATTAACTGACAAGCATTAGGTGCTGAAAAACACTTTTAAGTGTTGAAACTGATTTAATAAATAAGCAATTACGTGTTTGGGTACAAGTGCTGAAATTGATAACAAATTGCTACAGTATTTGATAAAAAAGTGCTGATAAGCTCTTTTTCTGTTAAAATGATTTAAATGACCTTAGAACTATTTACACTTATAAGTGCGTAATTTCTTTAAAATTTTAGATTCCGATTCAAATATAAAGTATTCTATTTGTCATTTTATTTTAAATACAATTGTGCTTAGATAAGATAATTTTTATGATAAATATAATTTATTTTATGATAAGCATATAATCCTAAGTTATAATAATTAATAAATTGACAAAATACTTGAAGATAAACAAACACTGTCTTCATCACCACAACACTTAGAAAGCAATGCATCAAAAATTTGATATGTCCTTATTTATTATATACAGTTCAAACATTAATACACAATCACATATATATAAATATGTAAATGAATAGAGAATTTGTTTATCTTAAATAGTCAATGAGAATTGAAGACTTGAAAAGGAGGGAGGGGGAGTCTAGGTTAAAAAAATACTTGAGCCAGTGAGTATCAATATAGGAATTTTGTTCTAAAAAGGAATATTTTAAGGATAAAATAGTAAAAATCTTGGTCAAACTTAAAGTACTTATAAGCTAAAAATTAATAAGCTGGGAGTAACCAACTTATGGCTTTTGGCTTATTTTTGACTTATAAGTACTTTTAACTTTACCAAACGCTTAGATAAGTCGATAAGTGCTTATAAGCTAATTTGGCCAGCTTATAAGCTTAGTCAAACATCCTCTAAATAGGATAAATTTTATGTCAGCGGAATTGTTTAATTCAAATTTGTCCAAATCTCAGTAGAAAAGAAAATTATTTGATGGACAAAGTTATCTGATATTTGTATCAATGGAATTAGGGTGTCTGGCGAAATACTTAAAGTGTACAAAAATTGACCGGACACCCTGATTATAAACAAATAAAAAAGAATAAAAAACTGATAGGGCCAATTGAAAATGAGGATGAAAACGATTATTTTTAAAATTATTTTATAGAATTTTATAATTTTTGAGGTTTAAGTATTGAATTAAATTGATATAGCTGGAACCCAGTAATACAGCAAAAAATCATGCGCTGCACAAGCTTGAGACAACACATGAATAGAAAAAGTATTTACTCGTATCCGATGTCTGCACCAAATAAATAATTAATTATATATATATATATATATATATATATATATATATATATAATATAAAAAACGTTGTATATATATATTTTTTTAATTTATCAACCATTCAGAATTAAGTGATATAATTTTTTGCTTTAATGCCTTAATCTGCTACTAACACATTAGCACGTGGATATGTTCTTATTTTTTTTTTTTTTTGGTTAAAGGGATATTATATTATATATGGCTAGATAACAAAAGATAGTACATCAGAGTCATTGTTAGGGTATTGTAGTACCCCCATAGTAGTAATGTTATGCACGATTGTGTCTATATTACAACCCACAAGAGTTCTAACCAATTCAGTTCCTAGGATGTCTGCCCAAAATATATCATTGACAAACATCGGAGGAACTCATAATATCCTAGACTTGTTCAAAAAGACTTCTTTTGTTGCCTCCTTGGCCAGTGCATCAGCTACTCTGTTCTACTCCTGATAGATGTGCTTCATTACCACCCTGTCCATCCTGTGAATTAATGAACTGCATTCACAAATTAAAGGATCATAAATAAGGCTTCCTTTCGATAGCATATTGATGATTTCAGAGGAGTCTGCGTTTATTTCCAGAGGAGTTAAGTTATTTTGCTCCGCAAGTTGTAGACCCCTTAGGAGTGCCTGAAATTCTGCCCTAGTGTTTGTTGTGTGAGGGATATTATCCATGTACCACATTATCCAATCGCCATTATGATTCCTAAATACTCCTCCTGATCCTCCTTTCCCTGGGTTCTCCCATGCTGCTCCATCTGTGTTTAGCTTGTAGAATCCTCTGCTTGGGGGTTCCCATTTTAATGCAATTTGATGAGTTATTTTTCTAGAGCTATTTTTTGTAAGCATAAGGTATTCCGTAGCTTTGGAGATTGTGTTTGTGGAGTTGATGTGTTCCTTCTTGTTATTGAATATGTTGTTGTTTCTAGTTAACCAGATGTGCTAGAAGCAGAAGGGAATGAGATTGTCCCATAGGATATAGCTGTTGAAAGAGACATTTCTGATTGAGTTCCATGTTGATGGCCACTGGATGGCCATTGAATACTGGAGTTTGTTGTTAACTGTGTAGGAAGATTTTGACAGCATTTTATTCCAGAAGTGGACAACATTAGGGCACTTAAAGAAGAAATGGTTAATAGTTTCCTGGCCATTGTTACAATAAGGACATTGTGGGTCACAATTTATCCCAATTCTATGGAGGAAGCTCTTAGTTGGGAGTCTCTTATGGGTGAGGAGCCAAATGAAATTTTTGATTTTGCTGGGAGCTTGCAGCTTCCAGATCCATTTGAAGGAGTCTTCCTCACTAGAATGGGGACTGGTGCCAATCTTGCTTAGGAAGGAGTAAGCAGAACTATTTGAGAATTGGCCATTAGGAGTCAAGTTCCATATGAGGTTGTCTTCTTTAGCTGGAACAGGGGGAATAAGCATAGAGTTTAACAGATTCAGGATACTTGGGGGAGGGCAATAGACAAGGATGATGTGTCCCAAGTTCCTAGGTTGTGGATTGAGCTAACCTTAGCATTGAGGTCATTTTGGTTTAAAAGACCCTTAATCAACTATCTGATTGTGGGCTGATTGGGGATACATGCATCAATTAAGAAGCTGACCCTGTTTCCCTTGTGTACTACCCATCTGATTGCTTTATTGCAGTTTTCTCAGCCCCTTAGGATGCACTGCCAGGTTGTTGATTTTGGGAGTCTAGGGAATCTAGAGGCTCTAAGTAACCTAACATTATTGTACATGTTGCAATGCTTATGAATTAGAACTTTTGCCCATAGACTGTTGGTATTTTTGTAAGTCATTCAGGCAAGATTAGTAAGAGAAGCTTTGTTCTTAATACTAGCCTTTTGGAGTCCTAGCCCTCCATCAGCCTTGCTCTTTGTGACCACCTCCCACTTGATTAAATGGAGCTTCTTCTTTTCAGGGGTGGTGCCCCAAAGAAAGTTCCTTTGAATTTTGTCAATATGATTGGTAACTTTAGTGGACAGGTTGATGTACTGCATGACATGGCTAGGACTATTGTTTAAAGATGTTTTGGCCAGTACTGTTCTTCCAGCCATATTTATGCAGTTTGTTTTCCAACTAGCCAGTTTGGATTGCATGTTATCAATGATAAATTGGTAGTCTGCACTGGTTTGCTTTTTATGGAGGATGGAAAACCAAGGTATTTTTCAAAGGATGTGGTGTGTTGGATGGACATGGAGTTGGAGAGGTTCTGAATGGAGTCTTGTGGAGTGTTTGAGGAAAACAGGACTCTTGACTTGGCAAGATTAATTTTCTGGCCTGACTACTCATTGAAATTCTGGATAATGGAGAGTATGGTGTTACAGTTCCTGCCATTAGCTTTAGCAAAGAGGGTTAGGTCATCTGCAAAGAAGAGATGAGATATTTTTAGGCCAGATCTGCTTATACTAATAGGTTGCCACTGGTTATCTAGAACAACCTTATCAATTGATCTTGATAGTCTTTCCATGCACATAATTAATAGGTAGAGAGACATAGGGTCTCCCTGCCTAATACCTCTTGAAGGTTTGAAGGAATCAGTTTTTCCCCCATTGACAAGAATGGAGATGGATGATGAACTGATACAGGACATGATGGGTTTGGATAAGCCTTGTGGAAAGTTTAAAGCAGCAAGGGTGTCTCTATTAAAGGACCATTCCAGCCTATCAAAGGCCTTCTCTAGGTCGATTTTTAGGATCATGTTGCCATTTTCCCTTTCATTTTTCTAAAGTGAGTGATGTACTCTTGAACAATGATGGCATTATCACATGCTCTCCTATTTGAAAGGAAGCTGGCTTGGCTTGGCCTAATGATATGAGGCAAGATAGGCTTTATTCTGTTCAATATGATTTTTGTGACTGACTTGTAAATTATATTACACAGTCCTATTGGCCTAAAGCTTTTTAACATTGAAGCTTGGGGGCATTTAGGGATTAAGCACAATAGAGTTTGGTTCATGGTGTCATCCATAAAACATAAAGAAAAGCATTTTTGACAGAAGTTTGTGACAGAGTCACCTACTATGTCCTAGTACTTTTGGTAGAAGAAAGGGTGGAGGCCATCAGGGCCAGGAGATTTAAAGGGTTTGTGGGAGAAGACTGCCCTTTTTTATCTCACTCAGTTCAAGAGGTCTGTCCATAAAAGCTTTTTGGCCTTCAGACAGAATGGGGGACATAATGGAATGGTTGGTGAAAGCCCAAGGGTCTTTGGTGTGGGATGTTGTATATTCTTCTCTTTTGGTGGAAGATGTTTCCAAAAATTTCTTGGTTCCACTTGGTGACCAGAGTTTTGAAGGAATTAGTGGATTGAAGGAGGTTGCAATGATTTGAGAATGCCCTATTAATGATGTTAGAAAAGGATGGGTGGCTAACCCACATTGACTCAAACCTGAAGGGCCTTGGTATGTTATTATTTGGAGACCCTACCAAGTTAATTTGAAGAAGACAGTGGTCTGAGTGGGTCTTAGGGAGGTGCAGTACAGTTGCCTCCGGGTACTGCTGAATCCAACATTCATTGGCAAAGAACCTATCTATTCTTTCCAGGATTAGAGAAGTTCTATTACTGTACCTTTTATTAGTCCAAGTGTATTTACTTCCTTTATGGCCTAGGTCTAAAAGGTTACACTCATTTATACAGTTCCAGAACAAATTGATGCGACTTAGGGTTATGGTATTGCCCCCAAATTTATCCCTCGCCTTTAAGACTTCATTGAAGTCTTCTCCTACAAACCAGTTGGTTGTGAGGTTTTTTGATATTGTGATTAGGTTCTCCCATAGGAGTTTTATGATGACTCGAAAGGCTATCACTTGTTTTAAAATAAATTTCTGCGCTCCTAGGACTTAAAAACCTCTTTCATCATCACCTCAATTTGTGTGCGCAGTCCGAGCGCATAGCCGAAAAGCCAATATGTGAAAAATCTGTGAAAAATAATGAATTTTGACTTTAAAATGGATTTAAGTTGACTTCAGCCAATATTTTGGGTAAACGGACCCGGACCCTTGATTTGATGGTCCTGAAGGGTCCGTGGAAAAATATGAGACTTGGGCGTATGCCCGGAATCAAATTTCGAGGTCCCAAGCCCGAGAAATAATTTTTTTTAAAAAATTATTTTCTGGAATTATTTATGAGTTTTGGAAATGAAATGCATTTAAAATTTGAGGGTATTGGGCCCGTATTTTGGTTCCAGAGCTCGGTACAGGTCTTATATGTGATTTAAGATGAGTCTGTGAAATTTGGTAAGAAACGGACTTGAAATGACGTGAATCGGACCGTATTTGAGAAAATTGAAAAATTTGAAGTTCTTAAGAAATTTCATGATTTTGATGCTAAATTCATAGTTGTTGATATTATTTTAGTGATTTGAATACACGAGCGATTCTGTATGATGTTTTTAGGTTAGTGTGCATGTTTGGTTTGGAGTCTCGAGGGCTCGGGTGAGTTTTGGATAGGCCACAGGGTGGATTTTGGACTTGAGAAGTTGCAGGCTTTAGCTGTTTCATTGCAGGCCTGCAGGCTTCGCATTGGCTCGCAAATGCGAAGGCTGAATCGCAAATGCGAAACAGCCCACGCCAGCCCATCCTCGCAAATGCGATACACCCCTTTTGGGCATGTTATCGCAAATGCGATCATTTGTTCGCAATTTCGGCCTCGCAAATGCGAGGGTCACTTTGCAGATTCGCAATTGCGACATTTGCAACGTGTAATTTTATAACTTAGCCGAAAATCTTTCATTTTTCACACTCTTTCAAAACTAAAACATTCTTGGGCGATTTTTCAAAGGCAACTCTTCTTCCAAATCGATTGTAAGTCAATTTTAACTCATTTTCTTCAATCATTAACATCTTTTCATATGATTTCAACTCAAAATTAATGATTTTCATGGGGGAAATTGGGTGTTTTGGGTAGAACCTAGGTTTTCAAAAATTGGGGATTTGAACCTCGATTTTGAGGTCCGATTTCAAAACAAATTATATATATGGGTTCATGGGAGAATAAGTAATCGGGTTTTGGTTCGAACCTCAGGTTTTGAATATGTGGGCCCCGGGACAATTTTTCACTTTTTGGGTAAAACTTATTTTCATGCATTAGAATTGATTCATTTAGCATTATTTGATATAATTAAGTAACTTGTGACTAGATACGATCAAATTAGTGGTGGAATCAAGGGGTAAAGTGATAGTTGAGACTTGAATTGTGTTCGTGGCAACGAGGTAAGTGTTTGGTCTAACCTTAGCTTGAGGTATTAGGAGTTGTCCTATTTACTACATATTACTTGTTGAGTACGATGTATAGGCATGGTGACGAGTATCTATACGTTGGTGTCAAGCATGACCGTGAGTCTCAAATTGGACTTGTTGTGTTCTTAATAAATACTACAAATGTCTAAGTTGTTGATTCTCTGTGTTGAGCAAGGATTTTGATTACTCTCGTGGAAATTACTTATGATTGAATATTGGTGCTAGTTGAGGTAGTTAGATGTTGGAACAAGTTTGGTTATAGCTAGTTTTTCCCTTGTCGGGACGTGTTTACTTATACTGTCGATTCCCTTGCTGGGATAGTGTTGTTTCTTTATTGATCCCTTGCCGGGACTCTTGTTGTGATTAGTGTTGAACTGTATATATGGATCGGATTGCACACCGTAACAATATTATATTTGGATCGGGTTGCGCGCCGCAACAATATTATATTTGGATCGGGTTGCACGCCGCAACAATATTATAATTGGAGCGGGTTGCATGCCGCAACAATAATATAATTGGATCGGGTTGCACGCCGCAATAGTGATAAATAATATGGATTGGGTTGCACGCCGCAACAGTGTTATTATATTTTGGGATCGGGTTGCGCGCCGCAACAATTGAGAATACAAAGTGTTTATCGATTGGTTACGAGTTCCTTATTGTTTCGCTGTAAATTCTAGATTGCCCTTATGCCTTTCCCTTAATTTCCTATTGGTAGTGATATTCCCCCGCAGCATGTACCCCCTCCCATCTTCACTTGTTTATTTCTGTTTTATTTTCTGGTGCATATTATATAACTGCACAGGTTTATCTGGTAGTCTGGTCCTAGCATCGTCACTACTTTGCCGAGGTTAGGCTAGGCACTTACCAGCACATGGGGTCAGTTGTGCTGATACTACACTCTACACTGTGTGCAGATTCCATAGCAGCAGCTTTTGGACTGTAGATTGGGTGGCTGCCTTCAGTCCACGCAGAGATCCAAGGTAGTCCTGCAGGCGTTCGCAAGCCCTGGCGTCTCCCTGTATCCCTTTACCCCTGTTTCATTTACTTAGTTTAGAAACAATGTGTCTTTTATCTTTCAGGCTTTGTATGTAGTATTCTTAGATCGTCTGTGAAACTGTGACACCAGTTTTGGGTGGTCGAGGCTCAAATAGTTGTATTAGATACATATTTTAGATAGTTTCTTACATTTCTTTCGCTTATTGTAATTTTCACTGTCTACACGTTATCTCTTTATAATTGTTAAAGAATATAAAATTGGTAAGAAGGTAATTTGTTCAAACAGTCAGCTTGCCTAGCTCACATTAGTAGGTGCCATCACGACTCTTGAGGGTAGGAAAATCCGAGTCGTGACAAGTTTCCCAGTAGCTAAAGCATTACTAGCGTAGATAGCTGAGAAGAGCCATGGAGAGTGGTTGAGACTTACCTTTACCATTGCATGAATGCCTTGGGGGTAGTGGCCACTTCTTCAACTGCCATATACTCTTCTTTCCACATGAACACTATTCCCCCAGAATTCCCCCAGAGAGCCCTACTGCAGGAGACTGGATGATCATATCAAATTGGAGCTCTTGAGCAAGTTTCTGGCGGTCTGCCATTTTAGTTTCAAGCAGAACAAGCATGGCTGGCTGTTGCTACCAAAACACTCACGCAAGTGCACGCGATCGACAAGTAATATAGTAGTAAGTAAAGTATCGTTCCCACGAGGAATTATGATCAACTTCTCGACTGATGTAGACTCAAACAATTATCAATTCAAAGCTAAATTATCACAAACTATATAAAGAACCAATTTACAATTTACTTAGTAATTAAACAATAATTCAATACAAAATTACTACACCAATTACACAATATTTTGATAACAATTTGGGTAAATATATTCCCGGGTCATGGACTTGCTAGAGATCATGCTATTATTTTAGCTTAAGATTGATTTATTGAATTATCCGGGTTATTGATTATAGGGTTAATAATATTCATAAGAATATTTCGAGTTCTTATGAATCTATTCAAGTTAAACTAATACATATATGTCTATGGTATTAATATTAGCAAGAATGCATTTACAACTCCTATTTTTTAACCAAACAAGGCAATTAAGTATATGTCTATCTTAGTTGCAAATCTTTCACCCGATGCCCATGATCTAGATCTTGCTCTATTTGATTCTATATGCAATCAAGAATTTCCTTTTTCAAGTTTAATTCAAGATTCGTAAATAATATTTCACTGTTAGCTACGCAGTAAAATAATTAGAAGCAGAATCAAATAAACAACCCATAACGATAGATTCAAGATCTTCAATCTAAGCTTCAAACAACAAGATCATCTAACATCCATGACCCAAGAATACTAGAGTATTTAGCTACTCATAATCATACAAAAAAAATCAACAATAAAAGTTTTAAACATAATATTAACAAGCAACAAGAAGAAAGTTTGAAAGAACTCTTTAAATCCTTCTCCAAGATGTTCTTCTTCTCCTTCTTAGTTCCAAGATGAAGCTCCTCATTCTCTTTCTCTCTCAAGGATGAATAGTATTTTTGCACTTAATCCCCTTTGTAAGCACGTGATTTTTGACCCTCCCCGAGAATTTTCACATTTTTAGCATGAATATGTGAAATTGGGTCTAGTATAGCTATTTTAACTATTTTTACTTTATTTCGTTGCAAAAAGAAAATTTCAAAAAATATATATATAAATTTTAGTTTATGTATCTCTCATAAACTTGAAAAATACAAAAATTGCACTTTATTTTTGTACTTTATATAATTTCGAAAATTACAAAAAATATAGTTCTATTAAGGTTTTATAGTCATTTTTTAACTTTGAAAAATACAAAAATATTACCTCATATTTTATCTTAATATTTAAAACGAAAATTACAAAAAAATAGTTTCATTAATATTTTGTAGCTATTTTAAATCTTGAAAAAATATTTAAAAAGATATAGTTTTGTTTAAATACTAGTCTTATTTTTGGTAGTTATTTTGCTTACATAGGACTAGTTAAGCAACGTGTTCCTATTTCTCGGGTCCGGGCAAAAGAATAATATTCGGGTTCAAACTACCCGGTTTTAGGCCTAATTTTCGGACCTAGCCCATAATAAACCGTGTCCAGGACACATGGGGAACCCCACCACGCGTGGGGGACACAAACCTTGAACCCCACCACGCGTGGGCTCATTTTTGGGGCAAACCCATTATAATACACGGATGAAACATTTGGAAAAGGGACTTTTGGAATTTTTGGGAGGGAACTACTGTTGATCTTTCTTCTTCATAAAGAAGAAAGAAAGAAAACCTGGAAGGAAAGAAAAAAAACCAACGAACAGACTTGGGAAAATTTTGGAACGGGCACTGTTCATCTTCTCCAATAGAAGAAGAACAAGAAAACCCTACTCCAAAAAACCAGACCCGTCGCATCCCCGTCGCCAAAAACCAAACCACCTGAAGAGGAAGACACCATCGTCTTCTTCTTCAACTCACCAAACGACCCATCCAGCTCCGGCCATCGACTACTGTCCGAACACCACCACCATTGCTGCCCGCTACCCCGCCATAATCAATCAACCAAACCTTCAACTCCCCCACTGCCCAAAACCACCACCAACACACCAAAACCACCATCAACAACCCTACTGTCACCCCAGCAAAACCACCACCAAACGACCACCCCTCATCCTTCTAGCTCCAATGAACCAGTCCGCCATTTTCAGTCCGACGAGCAGCTATCGCTGCATGCCAAGCAGTTGTAGTTGCGTTTCCGAGCAGCGGTGGGTTGCTGCGATCTTGCTTGGCCGAGTTTTCTGTTTTCCGTCTAGGTCAACTTTGGTTCGTCGAGGTCCGGTACGTCGAGGCGCTGTCCGAGGTTCCGTCGTTGTTCTTCGTTCAGAGAGGTCCGGCTTGAGTTCCGTCGGAATCGTGTTTGTCGTTCTGAGGTTGTTGAGGTTCAAAGGTTAGTAAACCTCAAGTATTAGATAAGGAAATGTTACGTTAAATGTTCGAAGATGCAATATAGAAATTGGTATGATAACTTTCTGCTCGTGTGTTCATCCTATGCATTTTGTTCATTTTGCGTTGTGTTATTCTTGTTTATTTGATGTCATTTAATTAAGTTGGGCTAGTTGTTCTATGACACAAGTTCGACGTTAATCTGTTCGTCCTTTCCTTTGCTTAGGTCATTCGGACAAAATTATTATTAGTACATGCTCTTGCTACGCCCGAAACACTCGTTCACTAAACTCATTTTATTAATTTTTTGACAAGTTATGAGATTTTAGTTGTAAAAAAGTCGTAAGGTTTAGTACTGTTAAAGGCGTAAAAATGGCATCCTTTTAAAAAAAATAAAAAGGGTAAATAAAAACAAATAAATAAATAAACAAAAAAACGAGACTAGCTTCGCCAAAAATAAAAGGGACAAATTGCGGGGCCCTCACAAAATATATGTATTAAATACTTAGATTCCGGGATGGGTCGTTTAGCAAATTTCACGGCCCTACCCAAAAATAATAATGCGCTAGTTGCTTTAGGCGCGCCTTTAATAATGTTATCTCCCTAAACTCGGGTGCACATTTATGTGACCCAAATCCAAATCTCAACGAAATCGAAATGTGTCTCTAATCACGGGTACATTGACTGTGACGTGGTATGAGATGCATTTCCATGACGTTGCAAATTCCTTTTTTAATAATGAATGAGACGAGCCTCGCCAAATAAAAATGCAAATTGCGGGGCCCTCAATAATTAGTCATAATAAATACTTAGAATTTGGGATGGACCGTTTAGTGAATTTCACTGCCTCCCCTAAAGATAATAACGCGTTAGTCTCTTTAGACGCGATTTAATTAAATTACTTTCTTAAACTCGGGTGTGCATTTCATGCGACCCAAATCCAAATCCTAAAACATCAAATAAAATATGTTTCGGATTGTGGGTGCATTTCATGTGACACAGTCCAAAGATATGTTTTAAGCGATGTTCACATTCCTAAAAAATAATGATAATAAAGCGGTAAAAGATAAAATTTGCACATGGTTCATAATTGTATTAAAAATCAGATAAATAAGCCGAATATAACAGTTGAGCGACCGTGCTAGAACCACGGAACTCGGGAATGCCTAACACCTTCTCCCGGGTTAACAGAATTCCTTATCCGGATTTTTGGTACGCAGACTGTAATATAGAGTCATTCTTTTCCTCGATTCGGGATTAAAATTGGTGACTTGGGACACCCTAAATCTCCCAAGTGGCGACTCTGAAATAATTAAACCAATCCCGTCTCGATTGTCCTTTAATTGGAAAAAACTCCCTTGCGCCCCCTCGGGTGCGGAAAAAGGAGGTGTGACAGCTCTGGCGACTCTGCTGGGGAGATAGACCTAGAACCACTGGTTCAGGGTTAAGAATTCGAGCTTAAAATAATTGTTATATTTGGCTTTATCTGATTTTTTACATGTTTTGAGCCTAATGTGCTAAATGTTGCTTTTACCGCTTTGATATTATGTGAACTGTATATAAATTGTGCCGAAACCCATCTTCTCTCTGAGTCTTCTAAATCATGAAGAAGGGCGTACTTCGTACGACTTCTTTTCTGTATAGTGTCAAATCCCAATTTAGAACGAGGTTCGGACAAGTTGCTAAGCCGGTGAAGCTTCTGTATTCCCGGTACGCTGCCCCCTCGGCTCGAGCTGTCCGCTCGGGTAAGCCAGGTCTAGAACAAATACCCAGGTTATGAACTTAGTATAACGAAGCCACATGCCGGATCCCTAGTAGGAACGTTTATTTGCATCATGTGCATTTGACTTAGGGGACTCAACACAGGGGTTGGGTCCGTCTAGGACAAGCAACCTGAAAATAATAGACCATCTTATGGCATCCTATGTGCTACATGTTGTATTTAGTCAAGGGCGAATGGGTCATTTCCAGCATGGTGTTATTTTAATCAAAGCATGGGGAACAATTGTGGAATCCAAGGAGCCTTGGAATTCCCTATGTCCCCCACGTTTCATTTTTGGGAAAAGCACCTAGGGAACATTTGTGGAATCCAAGAAGTCTTGGAATTCCCATATGTCCCCCACGCTTCATATGTTGAAAAAAGCGCATGGGGAACATTTGCGAAATCCAAGATGTCTTGGAAATCCTTATGTTTCCCATGCCACATTTTGAAAATAACAATAAATATAAAAAATAAAAATACATATAAAAACAAGGCATGAAAATTCAAAAGATTTTGTATGTTGTCATCATTTTCCACAAATTAGAAAATCGTGAAAAGATGAGGAAATGGCAGTGTAGAGATATAACTACTTATTTTTAGAAAGAAAAAAAACAAATGTCCAAGTAGTGTCGAAACTCTGCCGAAATTTTGAGAATATAAAATTAAAAAAAAATATGTCCAAGTAGTGTCGAAACTCTGCCGCGAAACTCTGCCGAAATTTTGAGAATATAAAATAAAAAATATATGTCTTATTAGTTTGTTTTATTAAAAAAAAAGCATTAATAGAAAAGAAAATTGTTTGTCTTGCCATAAAAATGAAAAAAAGAGTCTTGTTTTTAAAATATGTGTTATTTATTTGTTTATGAAAATGACAAAATTAAAATAATCCAAAAATATTTTCTCCATTATTGACTTCTTTAGGAAGTCTTTCTAATTGTTTTCAAAAATAGTATAATATAAAATAAAAAAAAAACAAATCCGAAAATATTTTGATTCTTTTTCAAAATTGAAAAGAAAATTCAAAATCCAAAAAAAATATTTTGAGAAGCATTTCTTTTATTAAAAGCAAAATTCCGAAAAATATTTTCTTCTTCTTCTTTAGAATAAAGAAAAAAAAAGAGAGCAAATGAAAATTCAAAAATATATCTTAGAAGTGTTTCTTGTAAAAAGAAAATCAATCAAAAAATGCTTCCTTTCTTCTTTTAAAGTAGTTCATTTGCCCGAACTACGCGGGTTTGATTCTCACCGGATGTGAGATACGTAGGCAACCCTCATCGGGTCCAACCCCACCTTTTGCTAAAAAAGCCAAAAACAAACAAATAATGAAAAACATGTCGAATTTTAAAAGAGTCGTAAATAAGTCAGGTGATGTTGTTTTGTCATAAATAGCCGAATGTTCCCGAAAGGGACGCCGAAAGGCTGACTTTGCGTAAACAGCCACCTTTTTGGGTCATTTTTTTTAAAAGATTTGGTCCAGTTGACCCACACAGCATTAAAAATCTTCGTCCCCGGGACGTTGACAGGCCGTGCTTGCAATATTGAGTTTTCTAATTTGAAAAACGACAAAAGAGTCATAAATAAGTCAGGTGATGCTGTTTTGTCATAAATAGCCGAATGTTCCCGAAAGGGACGCCGGAAGGCTGACTTTGCATAAATAGCCACCTTCGGGTCATGTTTAGAATTTTTGGTCTAAGTTGACCCACACAGCCTTATAAATCTTCGTCCCCGAGGCGCTGAAGGGCCGTGTTTACAACGCCAAGTCTTTTATTGTAATTTGAAAAGGAAAAAAAATCAAAGAGTCAGCGGTCATGTGAATACCGTCTTTTGTCATAATAAGCCGAGCCAGCTTCGGCCGCGTCTTAAACCGTTCTTGCCGAAATAGCCTTAGAGTATCTTTCAGTTGTCGAAAGGTTATTTTCGTAAAAGAATGGACAAGTTTGTAAAGTGTCGAAATAATCCTCCCCGGCCTCAAAATTCATGTGAAATTTGGAAGGGGCCACATTTGCAAAAAATAACCATTTGGTTGCATTTGTCGAACAGAGAAAGGGAGCTGGAATTTTGCTTTTGAGTCTACCAATCTTTTGATTAGAACATACGGTTTGTTTGATTTTCATGTTTGCGGGTCATCTTTAAATCCTTGAAACCCAGTTTGTTTTAATATGAAAAGTGAAAAGAAAAAATGTTCGTTATTGTTTATCTTTTATTGGCCCGAACTACGCGGGTTTGATTCTCACCGGATGTGAGATACGTAGGCAACCCTCATCGGGTCTAACCCCACCTTTTGCTAAAAAGCCAAAAACAAATAAATAATAATAAAAGAATAATATGTCAAATTTTAATCTTGTCATAAAGAAGTCGGGTGACGCTGTTTTATCAAGACATAGCCGAATGTTCCCAAAAGGGACGCCGGAAGGCTGACTTTGCATAAACAGCCACTTTCGGGTCATTTTTAAGATTTTTGGTCTAGTTGACCCACACAGCCCTATAAATCTTCGTCCCCGAGGCGCTGAAGGACCGTGTTTGCAACACCACGTTTTATTGTAATTTGAAAAAAGAGTCGGCGGTCGGGTGAATACCGTTCAAATTTTGTCATAATAAGCCGAGCCAGCTTCGGCCGCGTCTTAAACCGTTCTTGCCGAAATAGCCTTAGAGTATCTGTCAGTTGTCGAAAGGTTATTTTCGTAAAAGAACGGACAAGTTTGTAAAAGTGTCATAAAATAATCCTCCCCGGCCTCAAAATTCATGTGAAATTTGGAAGGGGCCACATTTGCAAAAATAACCATCTGGTTGCATTTGTCGAACAAAGAAAGGGAGTTAGCCTTTTGTTTTTGAGTTTATAAATCTCTTGATTAAAATATATGGGTTATTTGATTTTCGAGTTTGTAGGTCATCTTCAAACCTTTGAAACCCAGTTTGTTTTAATATGAAAATTGAAAAAAAATGTGTTTAGTATTGTTTATCTTTTATTGGTCCGAACTACGCAAGGTCTGATTCACGCAGGGACGTGATACGTAGGCAATCTCCATAAGATTCGACCACCACTAAAATAAAAAATAAAAAATATAATAATAAATAAATAAAAGAGAGTGTGGAAGATTTTCAGGGGGCACAATTGTCTAACTGCTTAGGTACATTGTATCTCTGATATATGATTGTCTGTCCAATGCCCTAACACTAACGTGATGGCTTCCCTTTGATGTGTCCATATATAGAAAGTGGTTGGTTGTGGTAACTCCTCCCTGCAAAGCAAAATCAAAGGACAATGGCTCAGAACCGCAGAACCGAGTGGGTCGGTACTGATGACCGACAACAATTGATCGAACGGAACAGCGGGTTGGTAGAAGAAGTGAGAATGCTGAGACAACATGTGGCAGACATGTATCAGGCATGGATAACGGGAAAAGCACCACCCCCTCCACCGCCAAGTCTCTTGAGCTCGGTCATTTCCCAAGCACCCAACACCATAATGGAAGATCCCCCATACTCTCCATCCCAACCCACTTATGGCAGCCTTTCCAGCTACCCGAGTAGCTCCATCACTCCTCAATGCTTCTCCGCTCCCCAACACCACTTCTTTCCCCGCCATACTTCACTTTCCAGGCACCCGGCTCCTCAAAATGCCTACCCACCTACACAAGCCTACCAAAAGCCGCCTGGATCAGGTTTCCGGCCCTGTCAACATGCAAGAATGAAGAGGTTGCTGAAACGAGGAAAGGCTCTCACCCCCATCGGGGTATCTTATGCCAGTCTGTTTGAAAGGCTAAGGCATGCTGGTTCGATTGAGCCACTCCCCGCATGTACTATAAATCCGCTTGCAAGGAGCTTTGATCCGGCAGCACGATGCGCCTACCACTCCAATGTCATAGGGCACAACATTGAGAGCTGTCATAGCTGGAGAAGGGAAGTAGAGAAAATGATCCGAGAAGGGCGGGTTGCGATTAATAACAGTGACATGGAGCACTCGAACCTCCTCGAGAACTTGCCGACGGAGGTTGATGAGATTGAAGCTGGTAATGGTCTCGGCAGTATTGATGCAAAGCTCAGTGGCTAAAATGCCAATTTTGATAAAGTGGGAGGACGTTTTGTTCCTTGGTCAGCAAGAGAGAAGCTTGTGGTGGCTCATTTTGTTGTCATTTCTGTTGTTCGGATTATTAGGGTTATGAGTCAAATGTTGTCTTATCCAGTTTGTTTTTAGGATTTTGTTCGAGATTGTTTTGTTTGTTTTGTTATTTAAACCATTTCACCGGTAGTCTAATACAAAGTCCGGTCTTTTATTATTTCCAGTCATCTTTTGTTTAGTCCTTTTTACCATTTTTGTTCAATGCCGATTCTAGGGACATGACATGCGCACCCAGTTTTGGCCTAATCTTAAAAGTTAATCATAAAATCCTGGAAAGGCGATTCAGACCATTTAAAGAAAATAAGGACGGTTTGAGATTATTCAGAGCTCGAGTCATGTGGAACTGGGGCAAGTTAAACACAAAGAAAACCGTTAAAGAAAGATTCGCCTAAATTGGCATGAGGGTCGTTCATAATAATGAGAATGAGAGTGTCGCCCAACGGTGCTTTAGAAGTGACAAATGAACAAACATATGTTGAATATAATTGTCAAGTCCAGCACCATCGGAAGAGACTATAAATCTATTGTTTGATTGTGTTGTTTGCACTTGGCATGTTTTGAAGATTGGAATGACGAAGGCATCTTGTTCTGCTACCCAAACACTTTATCCTTCGTTAACCCCTTTTGAGCCTTATTTATTTTCTTTCATACCCCTCGTTCGGAATCAGTAGCAACGAAAAAGAAGAAAAAAAAGAGAAAGAAAGAAAACAACAAAACGAAAAAAGAGAGAAAAAAAAGAGAAAAAGAAAAGAAAGGAAAATGATAACAAAGAAAAAAAAGTCAAATGAAACAGAGGAATTGGGAACTACGTTTGACCTGATTCCTCAAAGAGGATACGTAGGCGCTTCACGGCTCGGTCATAGTTTTGAAAGGAAAAAAAAATGAAAAAAAAATCAATTAAAATATCCCCAAGCAAGAAACTGGGGCAAAAGTTGCGTTTGTTGTAAATAAATCTAATTCCGAAGGTTGTAACTTAATAACCCAAAATTAATGTATTTTTGAGCCTTTTATACCCTTTCTTTCTAGCCTATCCAAAACCTACATTATGGTCCAAATAAAGACCTTCCGATCAGTCTTCAAAAGATGCCAAGTCAGACAAATGAAGAGTCTTAACGGCGAACATAACATTCTGTTCCACAGCAGAAAGGACTCTAATCTCCAGCAGAAAGAGTCATACCGGCGACACTCCAAATCCCCAGCTGGAAAGTGATACAAATGAGAGAGTCTTATCGGTGAAAACCTTCACAGGCACCATAAGGCGATGAAAGCTGAGAGAAAAGCCAAAAATGAGAGAGACTTGATAGTGAAAACCCTTCGGGCACTGCAAGTCGAATAAGATTAAGAATCAGATGGGGAATCACCAATTGAGGATCTTGAAAGATGATTGACGGTAAAGGATAGGCCCCATATGCATGTCATGGCCATTAGAGTCGGTATCTGCGTTTGATAGGTTTTTATTTATAGTTTCTTTTGTAAAAGAGTCATCGTTTCCTTTGTCTTTTATTTTGTTTCTGTTATCTTTCTCCTTTCATAAAAAATTTCCCCAATAGAGTCTGTCCGGTCAGAACAAGTATGAAATGACTTCAAAATATGCCATCAGCTTTCCAAGATGAGATCTGACTAGTATATCCGAATGGTATAGTCAGCAAGGAACAAGCGCGAGGTCAGTGTCAAAAAAGATATCCCCAGCAAAGGGAATTGACAAAAGGATTGACGAGCATCAAGAGGGATATCCTTGCCAAAACCAAGGTTATAAACCTCAAAGACAAGGCCCGTGAACAGAGCAAGGAGAGCAGTGAGCATGATTTGGCGAAATCCATACTAGACTAAAAGGTCGGGGAAATGCCAATTTCCAAGCTATGCCACAAAAGAAGAGGGATATCCCCCAGGAGGAAGGGATTATCCCCAGCACATAATATCATCCCCAACAAGTTGTTGAACGCAAAGCAAGGAAGGAAAAAAGGAAAAGCCATCCCATTGGGAGTATCACAACCAACCACCATGTTTTAAACTAACAATTTTGTTTGATTTGAAACAGGTAAGGGAAATGGCATTGAGGCAGAAACGCATGCCACAAGGGATATTATCAAACTGGGGCAGAAAATTTTCCTTCCATTTAGAAAATTTTCTGGAAGTCAGGTACCCCCAGCTGATAACATTTTACCCCCAACAGGTAAGTAAATAATTCCTCAACAGTGTTATCCCTAGCAGTTGCGAGGGGTCCAACACAAGGTTGGAAAGTCGGTATCCTCAGCGGTTAGACTTCAAAGGAGGAAGCTAATAATAATAAAAATAATAACAAAAAAAAAGAATAATAATAACAAAAAAAAAATGGGGAAGGTAGAAAGGGAAATTTCATCCCAATCCCCAACAAGTATTCAAGGTAAGACATCTTCAAGTCTTAAGGATATGTCGGGTTCATCCGCCCTCAAATAGGATATGTCGGGTTCATCCGCCCTCAAATAGGATATGTTGGGTTCATCCGCCCTCAAATAGGATATGTTGGGTTCATCCGCCCTCAAATAGGATATGTCGGGTTCATCCGCCCTCAAATAGGATATGTCGGGTTCATCCGCCCTCAAATAGGATATGTCGGGTTCATCCGCCCTCAAATAGGATATGTCGGGTTCATCCGCCCTCAAATAGGATATGTTGGGTTCATCCGCCCTCAAATAGGATCTGTCGGGTTCATCCGCCCTCAAATAGGATCTGTCGGGTTCATCCGCCCTCAAATAGGATATGTTGGGTTCATCCGCCCTCAAATAGGATCTGTCGGGTTCATCCGCCCTCAAATAGGATATGTCGGGTTCATCCGCCCTCAAATAGGATATGTCGGGTTCATCCGCCCTCAAATAGGATCTGTTGGGTTCATCCGCCCTCAAATAGGATATGTCGGGTTCATCCGCCCTCAAATAGGATATGTCGGGTTCATCCGCCCTCAAATAGGATCTGTCGGGTTCATCCACCCTCAAATAGGATATGTTGGGTTCATCCGCCCTCAAATAGGATATGTTGGGTTCATCCGCCCTCAAATAGGATCTGTTGGGTTCATCCGCCCTCAAATAGGATATGTCGGGTTCATCCACCCTCAAATAGGATATGTTGGGTCCATCCGCCCTCAAATAGGATCTGTTGGGTTCATCCGCCCTCAAATAGGATATGTCGGGTTCATCCGCCCTCAAATAGGATATGTCGGGTTCATCCGCCCTCAAATAGGATATGTCGGGTTCATCCGCCCTCAAATAGGATCTGTCGGGTTCATCCGCCCTCAAATAGGATATGTTGGGTTCATCCGCCCTCAAATAGGATCTGTTGGGTTCATCCGCCCTCAAATAGGATATGTCGGGTTCATCCGCCCTCAAATAGGATATGTTGGGTTCATCCGCCCTCAAATAGGATCTGTTGGGTTCATCCGCCCTCAAATAGGATATGTTGGGTTCATCCGCCCTCAAATAGGATATGTTGGGTTCATCCGCCCTCAAATAGGATATGTTGGGTTCATCCGCCCTCAAATAGGATATGTTGGGTTCATCCGCCCTCAAATAGGATATGTCGGGTTCATCCGCCCTCAAATAGGATATGTCGGGTTCATCCACCCTCAAATAGGATCTGTTGGGTTCATCCGCCCTCAAATAGGATCTGTTGGGTTCATCCGCCCTCAAATAGGATATGTCGGGTTCATCCGCCCTCAAATAGGATATGTCGGGTTTATCCGCCCTCAAATAGGATATGTCGGGTTCATCCGCCCTCAAATAGGATATGTGGGGTTCATCCGCCCTCAAATGGGATATGTCGGGTTCATCCGCCCTCAAATAGGATATGTTGGGTTCATCCGCCCTCAAATAGGATATGTCGGGTTCATCCGCCCTCAAATAGGATATGTTGGGTTCATCCGCCCTCAAATAGGATATGTCGGGTTCATCCGCCCTCAAATAGGATCTGTCGGGTTCATCCGCCCTCAAATAGGATATGTCGGGTTCATCCGCCCTCAAATAGGATATGTCGGGTTCATCCGCCCTCAAATAGGATCTGTTGGGTTCATCCGCCCTCAAATAGGATATGTTGGGTTCATCCGCCCTCAAATAGGATATGTCGGGTTCATCCGCCCTCAAATAGGATCTGTTGGGTTCATCCGCCCTCAAATAGGATATGTTGGGTTCATCCGCCCTCAAATAGGATATGTCGGGTTCATCCGCCCTCAAATAGGATATGTCGGGTTCATCCGCCCTCAAATAGGATATGTTGGGTTCATCCGCCCTCAAATAGGATATGTTGGTTTCAGTCTTTACTTTTAAGTGTTGAAATTGGGAGCCCGCCCATAATAACAGAGGAATACATTTCAGCTTTTACTTTCAAGTGTTGAAGTTGGGAGCCCGCCCAGATAACAGAGGCATACATTCAGTCTTTACTTTTAAGTGTTGAAGTTGGGAGCCCGCCCAGATAACAGAGGCATACATTTTGTCTTTTTACTTTTAGGTGTTGAAATTGGGAGCCCGCCCATAATAACAGAGGAATACATTCAGTCTTTTATTTCAAGTGTTGAAATTGGGAGCCCGCCCAGATAATAGAGGCATACATTCAGTCTTTTTATTATAAGTGTTGAAGTTGGGAGCCCGCCCAGATAATAGAGGCATACATTCAGTCTTTTTATTTTAAGTGTTGAAGTTGGGAGCCCGCCCAGATAATAGAGGCATACATTCAGTCTTTTTATTTTAAGTGTTGAAGTTGGGAGCCCGCCCAGATAACAGAGGCATACATTCAGTCTTTTTATTTCAAGTGTTGAAGTTGGGAGCCCGCCCAGATAACAGAGGCATACATTCAGTCTTTTTTCAAGTGTTGAAATTGGGAGCCCGCCCAGATAACAGAGGCATACATTTCCTTCCTAAAGTTTATGTTTACCCATAGGAGACGCACTTCCTAAATCCATTGTACCAGTAGGAGACGCACTTCCTAAAAAGTTTCACCAGTAGGAGATGCACTTCCTAAGTTGATTTCACCAATAGGAGACGCACTTCCTAAGTTCAGTTTCACCGATAGGAGACGCACTTCCTAAGTTCAGTTCACCGATAGGAGACGCACTTCCTAAGGAGACGCACATCCTAAGCAAGTTTTACCCAGTAGGAGACGCACTTCCTAAGTTTATTTCACCAATAGGAGACGCACTTCCTAGATCCATTGTACCAATAGGAGACGCACTTCCTAAGAATAGTTTCACCCAGTAGGAGACGCACTTCCTAAGAACAGTTATCCCCAATAGGAGACGCACTTCCTAAGTTTATTGTACCCACAGGAGACGCACTTCCTCAAAGTTTAGTTTTGCCCATAGGGAGACACACTGCCTAAGTTTACTTTTACCCCATAGGAGACGCACTTCCTAAAATATTTTCATTCATAGGAGAAGCACTTCCTAGTTTAAAATCATTAAGGTTTCACCCATAGGAGACGCAGATTTCACCCCTAGGAGATGCACTTCCTAGTTTGATTCATTTTAAGTTCGACCATAGGAGACACAATTCCTAGTCCAGTTTTTTGAAGTTTACCCGTAGGAGACGCACTTCCTAATCGAGATTTTATTCATAGGAGACGCACTTCCTAGTTCTAGTCACTGAAGTTTTCACCCTTAGGAGACGCACTTCCTAGTTTAGCTCATTCCGATTCAACCATAGAAGACACACTTTCTAGTTTGAGTCATTGAGGTTTTTATTTTAGCAGACACATTTGCTAGCAAGAGTTTTGGTTTTACTCATAGGAGATGCACATCCTAGCCTTTAGTTTACTCTCATCATTGCATCAGTGGGTTAAGTGAGTTACAATTTTGCTAACGACTCACAAATCTTCCTAGTACAAACTGGGTTAGGAAATTTTGTTTGTTTTGTTTGTTTTGATTGTCAGGGACCCGCCTGTAGAACGGAGGTTGTTGCGTGTCGCAGATAGAAGAAGTCAGGAGTCCGCCTGTAGAACGGAGAAACATACAGTGACCCACCGGAAAGCAGAAGGTTACAACAAAAATCCCCAGCACTCAATCCAAGATAGAAGTAACAAGAAGCTCGCCCCAAGAATGCAAGTCAACAGTCTGGGATGATCAACAGAAGCTGGTCACCAAAAAACAAAAAAAAAAAACAAGAAGAAAAAAGAGAAAAAAAAGAAAAAAAAGAAAAAAGAAAAAAGAAAAAGAACCCAAATTACGGAAGTGGAGAACAAATGTGGTCTGCTCAAGAACTAGCACCTACAACTAGCAAGTATCAAGGTTCAGATCCAAAGTCTGTATGAAGCACCATTCAAGACTCAAGACCAAGTTTCAGAAGACTTAAGAGATAGGAATCCTTGTAACTAGTAGCTGATAGGCTTAGTTAGTCTTTTTCAGTTTTCATTTTTGTTGTAATGACAGGACCGCGGACCGGAACCTCAACGGAACGGCACCTCGATCGGCTCTTCACCTCGGTACACTCTACCATCTCTCTCTCATTCCCGAACTACACGTGGCCTGATTCCTGTATAACCAAGGATATGTAGGCAGCTCAGATACCAGGGCTCGGTCACATTCCCTCCCTTTCCTCAAGTGTAGTCCGTCCAAGTAATGGTCGGGTCAAAAACACGTCTAGTCGTTCTTTGTCGGAAAACTCTTCGTGTTTCCAGTCAAAGAGGGGCAGCTGTAAGCACGTGATTTTTGACCCTCCCCGAGAATTTTCACATTTTTAGCATGAATATGTGAAATTGGGTCTAGTATAGCTATTTTAACTATTTTTACTTTATTTCGTTGCAAAAAGAAAATTTCAAAAAATATATATATAAATTTTAGTTTATGTATCTCTCATAAACTTGAAAAATACAAAAATTGCACTTTATTTTTGTACTTTATATAATTTCGAAAATTACAAAAAATATAGTTCTATTAAGGTTTTATAGTCATTTTTTAACTTTGAAAAATACAAAAATATTACCTCATATTTTATCTTAATATTTAAAACGAAAATTACAAAAAAAATAGTTTCATTAATATTTTGTAGCTATTTTAAATCTTGAAAAAATATTTAAAAAGATATAGTTTTGTTTAAATACTAGTCTTATTTTTGGTAGTTATTTTGCTTACATAGGACTAGTTAAGCAACGTGTTCCTATTTCTCGGGTCCGGGCAAAAGAATAATATTCGGGTTCAAACTACCCGGTTTTAGGCCTAATTTTCGGACCTAGCCCATAATAAACCGTGTCCAGGACACATGGGGAACCCCACCACGCGTGGGGGACACAAACCTTGAACCCCACCACGCGTGGGCTCATTTTTTGGGGCAAACCCATTATAATACACGGATGAAACATTTGGAAAAGGGACTTTTGGAATTTTTGGGAGGGAACTACTGTTGATCTTTCTTCTTCATAAAGAAGAAAGAAAGAAAACCTGGAAGGAAAGAAAAAAAACCAACGAACAGACTTGGGAAAATTTTGGAACGGGCACTGTTCATCTTCTCCAATAGAAGAAGAACAAGAAAACCCTACTCCAAAAAACCAGACCCGTCGCATCCCCGTCGCCAAAAACCAAACCACCTGAAGAGGAAGACACCATCGTCTTCTTCTTCAACTCACCAAACGACCCATCCAGCTCCGGCCATCGACTACTGTCCGAACACCACCACCATTGCTGCCCGCTACCCCGCCATAATCAATCAACCAAACCTTCAACTCCCCCACTGCCCAAAACCACTACCAACACACCAAAACCACCATCAACAACCCTACTGTCACCCCAGCAAAACCACCACCAAACGACCACCCCTCCTCCTTCTAGCTCCAATGAACTAGTCCGCCATTTTCAGTCCGACGAGCAGCTATCGCTGCATGCCAAGCAGTTGTAGCTGCGTTTCCGAGCAACGGTGGGTTGCTGCGATCTTGCTTGGCCGAGTTTTCTGTTTTCCGTCGAGGTCGACTTTGGTTCGTCGAGGTCCGGTACGTCGAGGCGCTGTCCGAGGTTCCGTCGTTGTTCTTCGTTCAGAGAGGTCCGGCTTGAGTTCCGTCGGAATCGTGTTTGTCGTTCTGAGGTTGTTGAGGTTCAAAGGTTAGTAAACCTCAAGTATTAGATAAGGAAATGTTACGTTAAATGTTCGAAGATGCAATATAGAAATTGGTATGATAACTTTCTGCTCGTGTGTTCATCCTATGCATTTTGTTCATTTTGCGTTGTGTTATTCTTGTTTATTTGATGTCATTTAATTAAGTTGGGCTAGTTGTTCTATGACACAAGTTCGACGTTAATCTGTTCGTCCTTTCCTTTGCTTAGGTCATTCGGACAAAATTATTATTAGTACATGCTCTTGCTACGCCCGAAACACTCGTTCACTAAACTCATTTTATTAATTTTTTGACAAGTTATGAGATTTTAGTTGTAAAAAAGTCGTAAGGTTTAGTACTGTTAAAGGCGTAAAAATGGCATCCTTTTAAAAAAAATAAAAAGGGTAAATAAAAACAAATAAATAAATAAACAAAAAAAACGAGACTAGCTTCGCCAAAAATAAAAATGTACAGATTGCGGAGCCCTCACAAAATATATGTATTAAACACTTAGATTCCTGGACAGGCCGTTTAGCAAAATTCACGGCCCTACCCAATATAATAATGCGCTAGTTGCTCTAGGCGCGCCTTTAATAATGTTATCTACCTAAACTCGGGTGCACATTTATGTGACCCAAATCCAAATCTCAACGAAATCGAAATGTGTCTCTAATCACGGGTACATTGACTGTGACGTGGTATAAGATGCATTTCCATAACGTTGCAAATTCCCTTTTTTAATAATGAATGAGACGAGCCTCGCCAAATAAAAATGCAAATTGCGGGGCCCTCAATAATTAGTCATAATAAATACTTAGAATTTGGGATGGACCGTTTAGTGAATTTCACTGCCTCCCCTAAAGATAATAACGCGTTAGTCTCTTTAGACACGATTTAATTAAATTACTTTCTTAAACTCGGGTGTGCATTTCATGCGACCCAAATCCAAATCCTAAAACATCAAATAAAATATGTTTCGGATTGTGGGTGCATTTCATGTGACACAGTCCAAAGATATGTTTTAAGCGATGTTCACATTCCTAAAAAATAATGATAATAAAGCGGTAAAAGATAAAATTTGCACATGGTTCATAATTGTATTAAAAATCAGATAAATAAGCCGAATATAACAGTTGAGCGACCGTGCTAGAACCACGGAACTCGGGAATGCCTAACACCTTCTCCCGGGTTAACAGAATTCCTTATCCGGATTTCTGGTACGCAGACTGTAATATAGAGTCATTCTTTTCCTCGATTCGGGATTAAAATTGGTGACTTGGGACACCCTAAATCTCCCAAGTGGCGACTCTGAAATAATTAAACCAATCCCGTCTCGATTGTCCTTTAATTGGAAAAAACTCCCTTGCGCCCCCTCGGGTGCGGAAAAAGGAGGTGTGACACCCTTAAAATCTGATCCTCTCCATAATGGAGTTCTTGCTTTATGTAAGTTAAGTGGGATTTTAGAAAGAATTCCGAGTTTACCCCTAAATAAAGTTTCCCTCGGATAGGACCCGTGCGAACTATCGCGCGAAGTTTCAAAGTTAGCGCGATAGTTCGCGCGCTTCAGTAGCTTCCAGGCAGAAACCTTCGCGAACTATTGCGTGAAGTTTGAAACTTCGCGCGATAGTTCGCGCGCTTCAGTAGCTCGCAAATTTTGTGATTTTTTTTCGTCTCGTCCTTGCACACACTCGACTCCTAGGGGTTATTTTTGCTCATAAATCATTCCAATCTCTTCTTGAAAGCATCATTAGGCTTCTCATCCTGCAAGGTATACATATTTTGAGTAGAGCCTGTTTTTCCATCAATTATCCATAATATGACATTGGAATATAATCAAGCATAAGCATAAACAATAGCTAAATCACCCAGATTTCGACTATTATCAATACCCCACACTTAATTCATTGCTAGTCCTCGAACAATCAACTAGAGAATTCTTTACTCAACTCTTTCCCTTAACGCCTTACACCTAGAACAATGTACATGTATTATGCTTAGCAGTGAACAATCCTAGCCTCAAAGTCGACTCTCAAGTGCCATGCAATATTCACACTTCCTCAAAGTACTCTAGATAGAAGTCAAGACTTGCTTTTCTGTCACGAATCATATGCCCTCACAATTATATCAACAAAAACTGAGTTAAATCCATCACATTTAATTCATATATTCACATATATCAAGGAAATCACTCACTCTCACAAAAGAAGTCACATGCATGCTATTAGTACCATAAGCTTGCCCTTAATGTAAATATCTACTAATGTAGGCTAGCTCAATCCAAAATCAATTAGGACTTTTTCATGGTTGTAATGTGGGCTAAGGGATGGGTAGGATGTATTTAGGAATAGTGACTCAACCCCTAAGCACTTTAACACATCACACGAGCAATTTTCAGCATAAATTCTTCAACCCACTTCTCATTTATACACAATATCATTCCAAAAATACGCCCTTCTTCTTTAAGCATTCTATTAATTCATTCCCACTAGCAAGAGCAAAACACAATGTAATTTTTCTTGTCACTCAATTTCTGCTAGTGGTGTATTCGTTTACAACATAAGTGCCCCTTTCATCCTTTTATTGGTTCCACTCAAAAGCCACCCCACACTTATTTCCTTCTTACTTCTTTTAGCTCTCCTCTCATAATTAACGTGCTTTAAGAGGTAAAAGGATCAAGACAATGTCAATTAAGAACAAAAGGGTATAGACTTGTAATGCGGGTGCCAAACAAAAGTCTAAAGGCTCAAAAGGGTTAACTAGGGACAAATTTTATTTGTGATAAGCAATTAAGCTAAAAAAAAATGTCAAAGAAAGCCTAACATCATGCTTTCAAACCAAGCATCACCTCAAATTTCGCTTCAACTCACATACCGGGCAAGTTCTAGACACAAGTACAATACATGGACTACACAAATACTCACCACACATGGCATATGACTCATTCCAGATCAGCTCATCAAGACACTCCATTACGAGTATTCAATTCAGTACAAACATACAAATTAAGGCACTTTCAGTGAGATTCAACAATTAAGACTAAGCATTACACTTTAGGTTCTATTGTGTTCATGTGTGTCAACGCTATGGGTTCTCTTCTATAGCTTGCATCCTAAAAAGAAAAAAATTCATTCTTGGAACTAAAAACTCCTAAAAAAAAAAATTTAGACCTACTACATATGCTCGGTTCAACATAAACCCTTGGAAAAGAACCGTGGCTTAAAGAAAAACCAAGGGGAATTTGTTATACTTCCTAAAACTAAAATATATTACAAATAAAAACAAAAATCTTTTTGTTGTTTTCAATAAGCTCAGTCCCTCAAGAACTCCTTATCTAAAAGAATCTGTCATCAGGCCGCGCCAATATAACATCCAAAAGTGAAATAATCACGCAATCCCAAAATATTATATATTGTACCACACCTCCAAAACAAAACAATAATCCGAAACAATTTAAACAACCTAACAATCCATAATTATTACTAATAATTACTACCCTCCTTTCCTCCTTTCCACCCCACACTTAAAGCGAGACATGTCCCCATGTCTTTCATTATAAACAGGAGATGAAACAGAAGTACTTCCATGAGGAGTCACTCTTGATCAGACACAGTTTCGGGATTCACGTTGCATGCACGCCCCAAAGCTCGCAGCCAACCCATGAACTTCTTTTCCGACTTGACTTGTCGGTCAGCTATTATGTCCACACGAGTATTCAAATCATGGATAGAAGTGCATATCTCAGCCACCTCTTGTTCCAATGTGGTGGATCGGGATACTCTGGCACTTCTTGAAGAGGATGCTGCGCGTGAGAGTGCTGCAGCTGATCTCCTGGGTGCTTGAGCCAGTACTTCTCCCTCCACATCCATATGCTCTTCCTCCTCCGAAGCGTTCGAACCACTTTCATTCTCACTACCTATCTCTGCTACTGGGGCTGCCTCGCTGGTGGTCGGGCCAAGTCTTATCTTGTGGCTTTTTCTTACCAGCCCATCCACACGAATGTTTTCAGGCACCTGCACATTCCTGCAAAGTCTAGTCACCAAAGAAGGGAAAAAGAAACCATACTGGCGTTGGGGACATCTGATGAACATTTCATCATGTATCACTTTGGCCATGTCGAAGGGAAGGCTTTTGATGAAACACCAAATCAACGCAGCCCGGGGTCCATTCACCTCTGTAGTATTTGTGGAGGGAATAAGTCGACTGTTGATCACATACAACTAGCACTTCGCCTCTTGAGTTAAGGCGGCTGAATGAAACTTCTCTCCAAATTCTAACCATTCTATCGTTTTCCCTGGTTCACAAATTTCATCAAAGAAGCGTTCCCACTTGGCATCGGTTGGATGACGCCCATATTCATAGAAGTTCGAATTTTCAAGCAAAGGATCGGGCAGTTGATAAGCTGCGCGTATCGCCTCAATGGAGGCATCTACCTCTTTCTGGCGCACTGTGACCACCTGATGGACGTGCTCGGGTAGATTGGCATAAAATTCTCGTACCACCATTTCATTAGCCTCCCCTGGCTCGTCAATGAAAGCTTGAAACCCCCGCTTCATCAACTCATTGAACATGTGGGGGCATCGTTCTTTGACCTTGTTAATGTGGATGCCCCTTTCAGCAATTGCCTTCTTAACCGCCTTTGCTATGAAACGATTATGAGCCTCAAGGGAGACAAATTTGGTGCTATCATAAGAGCGCGCTGGAGCAGCCCTTTGGCGGCTTAATGATGGACCTGTGGCTAGGCGCTTTTTCGTTGGTGCCATAATACCTGCAAAATGTGGACATATTAACTCATCCCAACAAAACAATTATGACTTGCTGCGGTTACTCAGACTTCACACGCAAAATTGGTCATAACTACATAATCATGCTCATTGAGGCTTTTCCACAAACACCTTGTGGGCAGTAAGCTTTCACAGTATTTTTCTAATGGTCTTGCAACAATGGCTTCCCACAAAAGTTCATTCATCACCCCATTCAAGTACTATGCACCCCACACTTACAACAAACTAAACCCACAATATATTTTAGCAAGGTTGAAACCCAAATAACAAGATACAACTATATTAATAGCTTAACATTCAACAAGAAATTTAAAATCTGAAAATAGCAAAAGAAAATCACGTGTAACATAAAAAAAAAACTAAAGAAAACTAAACTAGTGTTCATACCTTGTTAGAATTCGTGAGGTGGGGTGAAGCTGTTAATGGTTTTAGGGAAGAAACCCTAAGTATTTTGAGATATGAGATGAATGCTTGAAGAGATGGTTGTGTTTTGGGGGTTTTGGGTTTGGTTTTAATGGAAGGGGAAGGGGTATTATCTATTTATCTCACTAAAATGAAAGAAGCAACAAAATAAAACAAACCCAACATAGAAAATAAAACGCCTGAAATTTCAGGTCTTATAAGCTCGTCTGAAATGCGCGAACTATCGCACGAACTATATAGTTCGCGCATTTTAGTTTTCTCAGGCAGAATGGTGCGTGAAGTATCGCGCGAACTATATAGTTCGCGCGTTTTAGCGCTCTCAGGCAGAATGTTGCGCGAACTATCGCGTGAACTATATAGTTCGCGCGTTTTAGTGAGACCTGAACTAAGGTTTTTTTTTAGATTCTGCCCTTGTTCACCTGCATTTATTGGTTCCTTAAAAGAAAATTATATATTCACAACTACCACAATCGTTGGGTTGCCTCCCAACCAGCGCCCTATTTTACGTCGCGGCACGACGCTCTATTGCATTATACATCGTTAAATCTACTGAGCTTTTGTGACGTTGAATGTCACCGCCCCAATAGTGTTTAATTCGTTGACCATTTACCAAGAACGTGCCTGTTGAATTAATGTTTCGCAATTCAACTATTCCATGAGGAGTTACACTTACTACCACAAAAGGGCCTGCCCAACGAGACTTAAGCTTTCCTGGAAAAAGCTTTAACCTTGAATTAAACAGAAGAACTTCTTGACCCGGCACAAACTCACGATATTGGATGTGCTTATCATGCCACCTCTTGGTTCTTTCCTTATATAACTTGGCATTTTCATAAGCATGCAACCGAAACTCATTAAGTTCATTGAGTTGTAGCAGTCTTTTTTCACCGGCTAAGTCCATATCCATATTTAGCTTTTTGATTACCCAATAAGCTTTGTGTTCTAGCTCAACAGGAAAATGACATGCCTTTCCATAAACCAACATGTATGGAGAAGTACCTATTGGAGTCTTGTATGCAGTTCGGTAAGCCCACAATGCATCTTCTAACTTACCGAACCAGTCTTTCCTATTTGCGCTCACAGTTTTCTCCAAAATCTGTTTCACCTCCCTGTTTGACACTTCAACTTGACCACTCGTTTGAGGGTGATATGCAGTAGCAACCTTGTGTCTTACACCATATTTTGCTAGAACATTTTTCAATAATTTGTTGCAAAAGTGTGTTCCTCCATCACTTATCAACACCCTCGGAGTTCCAAAACGTGTGAAAATGTGCTTCTTCACAAATCTCACCACTACCTTTGCATCATTAGTAGGAAGAGCAATGGCCTCAACCCACTTAGACACATAGTCCACTGCGACCAAAATATATTTGTGCCCATTAGAATACGGAAATGGTCCCATAAAATCTATTCCCCAGACATCAAAAAGCTCTACTGCCAAAATATTTTGTAAAGGCATCTCGTGCTTCTTCGTGATCGTTCCAGTTCTTTGGCACCTGTCACAATTTTTAACAAAAGCCTGTGCATCTTTAAATAATTTTGGCCAGTAAAACCTGATTGTAAAACCTTTTGTGCAGTTCTGGTTCCACCATGATGACCTCCATAAAGAGAAGAATGACAGTCCTGCAATATTGCATTCATCTCCTCCTCAGGGACACACCTCCTTACCAATTGATCTGCGCATTGCTTGTATAGAAAAGGCTCGTCCCACATGTAGAATCTCACATCATGTAAGAACCTTCTTCTATGGTCAGCTGTGAATTCTGGTGGAGTCACCCCGCTTGCAATGAAATTCACATAATCAACATACCACGGGGTTTCATCCGAAGTGATAGCTAGCAAATGTTCGTCAGGGAATATTTCTTTGATTGATTCTCCTTCAGTGACATGGCCTCTATTTTCCAGCTTGGATAAATGATCTGCAGCATGATTCTCTGTTCCCTTTCGATCTCGAATCTCCAAATCAAATTCCTGCAAAAGAAGAACCCATCGAATTAATCTTGGCTTGGCATCTTTCTTTGCAAATAAATACCTTATAGCGGAGTGATCTGTGTAAACTATGACTTTTGTCCCCACTAGATAGGATCTAAACATATCAAATGCCCATACTACTGAGAGCAACTCTTTTTCAGTAACAGTGTAATTCATTTGAGATGAATTAAGAGTTCTACTCGCATAGTGAATGGAACAAAATATTTTCTCCTTCCGCTGGCCCAAAACAGCTCCAATGGCTATATCACTTGCATCACACATCAATTCAAATGGAAGTTTCCAATCTGGAGAAATGATAATCGGTGTAGTAACTAATCTTCGTTTCAGCTCATCAAATGCTTTCAGACAAGCATCATCAAACTTGAAAGATGTATCTTTCTCAAGAAGCCTGCACAAAGGAGATGAGATTTTTGAAAAATCCTTGATGAAACGACGGTAAAAACCCGCATGGCCTAAGAAACTACGAATGCCTCTAACTGATGTTGGTGGAGGTAATTTTTCAATTGCTTCCATCTTTGCTCTATCTACCTGCAATCCATTCTTGGACACTTTATGCCCTAAGACTATGCCTTCACGTACCATGAAATGGCATTTTTCCCAATTTAGTACCAAATTTGTTTCTTCACACCTAGCAAGGACCTTATCAAGATTCATTAAACATTCATCAAAAGAACATCCAAATACAGAAAAATCATCCATAAATACTTCCACAAATCTTTCAACCATATCAGTGAAAATAGCCATCATACACCTTTGAAAAGTCGCAGGTGCATTGCAAAGACCAAATGGCATTCTTTTAAATGCATATGTCCCATAGGGGCATGTAAATGTGGTCTTTTCTTGGTCTTCTGGGACTATAACAATTTGATTATATCCCGAGTAACCATCCAAAAAACAGTAGTACTCCTGCCCGGCTAACCTACCGAGTATTTGGTCAATGAAGGGAAGGGGAAAATGGTCTTTTCGGGTGGCATTATTCAACTTTCTATAATCTATACAAATCCTCCACCCAGTAACAGTTCTAATGGGAATTAAATCATTATTTTCATTTGTTACTACGGTCATTCCTCCTTTCTTTGGAACACATTGGACTGGACTTACCCATTTGCTATCAGATATTGGAAATACAATACCTGCATCAAGCCATTTAATCACTTCTTTTCTTACCACCTCTTTCATGTTCGGATTTAGGCAGCGTTGTTGTTCTATGCTTGGCTTGTGCTCTTCCTCCATGAGAATTTTATGCATGCAAAAAGCTGGACTAATACCTCTTATGTCGGACATTGTCCATCCAATTGCTCTTTTATGCTCACGTAGTACTCTTAACAATTTCTCCTCCTGCAATTCAGACAAGTTAGCCGAAATAATAACTGGTAACGTTTCAGAACTACCCAAATAAGCATAATGAAGATGAGAAGGTAAAGGCTTTAATTCCAATTTGGGAGCTTCTTCAACTGAGGGCTTCAGAGGAGGACCATCTGCCTGTTCAAAGGTTCAAAGGGATTAAAACCTTTTATATATTCACATGTTGCATTCAAAGTATGTTTTATCTCCTCAACCTCATCATTAAACTCCAAACTCTCAATCAACAAAATTGCTTTTTCTAAAGAATCCTGCAAATATACACTTGAGGTGACAAGTTGTTCATCAATATCCATGACAGATATCATAGATAATTCTTCATACTGCCGCGGCAGTTGAATTGCTTTATATACATTGAAAACAGCTTCCTCGTTGTCAACTCTCATGATCATTTTTCCTTCTCTTAATTTAATTATAGCATCACCTGTAGCCAAGAGAGGTCTTCCCAATATAATAGGAACTTTTTCATTGGCCTGAAAATCCAAGATAATGAAATCAGCTGGGAAAATAAATTTCCCAATTTTCAGTAGCACATCTTCTATCACCCCTTCCGGGTAAGCTATGGACCTGTCTGCTAGTTGCAACATCACTCTGGTGGGTTTTGGAGCTCCCAAACCCAATTGTTTGTACAGAGACAATGGCATCAGATTTATGCTTGCTCCCAAATCACAAAGTGCATGGCCTACATCAACATTGCCTATTCTCACAGGGATAGTAAAGCTGCCAGGGTCCTTTAGCTTTTGAGGAAGCTTATTTTGGACCCTTGAAGTGCACTCTTCAGTAAGTGCAACTGTTTCAAATTCAATCAGTCTCCTCTTGTTAGCCACAATGTCTTTTATGTATTTGGCATATTTTGGAATATCACGAATCACATCTACCAACAGAATATTCAATTGAATCTGACTCAACATAGAGAGAAATTTGTTGAACATGCGATCGTCATTCTTTCTCTGTAACCTTTGTGGAAATGGTGGTGGTGGCCTTGGAATGTTTACAGGTGCTAGAATTGTATCATCTTTCTTTTCCTCTTGTGTTGATTTGGGAATCAATTCACCTTCCGGTATTTGCTTGTTTTTTTTCTTTGATGAAACTTCTTCTTACTCCCTTCCTGTTCTAAGTGTAATTGCACTCACTTGAGGATTTTTCTCTGTATCACCAGGAAGTGCCCCTGCAGGTCTAGTATTTTGATTTGCAGCCAGTTGTCCCATTTGCCTTTCAAGATTTCTGAAGTCCGTTCTGAGTTGCTGATTGTCTTGCAACAATTTTTTTAATAAATCATTTGTACTTTCTTCTGCCTGTTGTGGTGGCCTTTGAGGTTGATTAAAATTTCCTTGGGGTCTATATTGATTCTGATTTGATTGATTTCCACCCCAAGAGAAATTAGGATGATTCCTCCAATTTGCATTGTAAGTGTTCCCATATTGTGCCTGTTGGTTCATCGGCCCTCTGCTTTATTGCCCAACATAGTAAATAGATTCAGGATTCACGGGGCACATATCACTTGTGTGATTATCGCCACACATTTCACAACAAACTGACATTTGTTGAACCTGCTGCATTGGTTGTGATGGTCCCATTGTCATTCTGGTCATTTGATTTGCCAACTTTGCTAAATCTGCTCTCATGGCGGAAATGTCATCCAGTTCAAGTAACCCTGCTTTCTGTTTCATTGCTCTTCTTGGTTCTCCTTCACCTTGCCAATTATGATCATTAGCAGTAAAGTTATTCAGCAGAAGTTGTATTTCACTGTATGATTTTGCCATGCAACTACCTCCACAAGCTGAATCAAGATTCATTTTGGAAGTTTCGTCTAATCCATCAACAAAATTATGGCCCAATACTTCATCAGTTTGACAATGATGAGGACAATCCCGAAGTAGTTTCTTGTATCTTTCCCAAGCTTGGCGAAGAGTTTCACCATCCCGTTGTTGAAACCCAAGAATCTGACTCCGCAAAAACTTTGTCTTTTTGGTGGGGAAAAACTTGATTAGGAATTTCTTTGCTAAATCATCCCAATTGTGGATTGAATTAGCTGGCTCTTTTTGCAACCATTCTCTAGCATCCCCCAATAATGGAAAGGGAAATAAGGTCAGCCTGACATAATCCTTGGAAACATTTGGATAATTGTAAGTATCCGTTATTTCCAAAAAATTTTGAATGTGTCTTTGTGGGTCTTCATGAGATAGACCAACATATTGCCCAGTGGACTGTATCAGCTGCACCATGTACTGTTTAAGCTCAAAGTGACCGGTGATTTCAGGCTTCACAATGGCTTGAGTCATACTAGCAAGGTTTGGCCTTGCTGCTTCTATCACCGCACGTTCTTGATTACCTGCCATCACTGTTGGCTGTGATTGAACTTGAATGTCCAACTCTCTTTCTGTTTTGTTTCTAGCTTCCCACTCCTTCCTTGTTCTATGAATTGTTCGTTCAATTTCAGGATCAAAAGGGAAGAGGTTATTTGTGCTTCTACTCCTCCGCATTCAAGAGAAGAGCCTGCGCAACACAAACAAAGTAGATGGAAAATTTAGGTTTTTATTAATAGCTAATAAAATCTTAAAACAGTCAAGTAGCTAATTTTAATTCCCCGGCAACGGCGCCAAAAACTTGTTGCGACCAAAACACTCACGCAAGTGCACGCGATCGACAAGTAATATAGTAGTAAGTAAAGTATCGTTCCCACGAGGAATTATGATCAACTTCTCGACTGATGTAGACTCAAACAATTATCAATTCAAGCTAAATTATCACAAATTATATAAAGAACCAATTTACAATTTACTTAGTAATTAAACAATAATTCAATACAAAATTACTACACCAATTACACAATATTTTGATAACAATTTGGGTAAATATATTCCCGGGTCATGGACTTGCTAGAGATCATGCTACTATTTTAGCTTAAGATTGATTTATTGAATTATCCGGGTTAATAATATTCATAAGAATCTTTCGAGTTCTTATGAATCTATTCAAGTTAAACTAATACCTATATGTCTATGGTATTAATATTAGCAAGAATGCATTTACAACTCCTATTTTTCAACCAAACAAGGCAATTAAGTATATGTCTGTCTTAATTGCAAATCTTTCACCCGATGCCCAGGATCCGGATCTTGCTCTATTTGATTCTATATGCAATCAAGAATTTCCTTTTTCAAGTTTAATTCAAGATTCGTAAATAATATTTCACTGTTAGCTACGCAGTAAAATAATTAGAAACAGAATCAAATAAACAACCCATAACGATAGATTCAAGATCTTCAATCTAAGCTTCAAACAACAAGATCATCTAACATCCATGACCCAAGAATACTAGAGTATTTAGCTACTCATAATCATACAAAAAAAAATCAACAATAAAAGTTTTAAACATAATATTAACAAGCAACAAAAAGAAAGTTTGAAAGAACTCTTTAAATCCTTCTCCAAGATGCTCTTCTTCTTCTTCTTAGCTCCAAGATGAAGCTCCTCCTTCTCTTTCTCTCTCAAGGATGAATAGTATTTTTGCACTTAATCCCCTTAAAATCTGATCCTCTCCATAATGGAGTTCTTGCTTTATGTAAGTTAAGTGGGATTTTAGAAAGAATTCCGAGTTTACCCCTAAATAAAGTTTCCCTCGGATAGGACCCGCGCGAACTATCGCGCAAAGTTTCAAAGTTAGCGCGATAGTTCGCACGCTTCAGTAGCTTCCAGGCAGAAACCTTCGCGAACTATTGCGCGAAGTTTGAAACTTCGCGCGATAGTTCGCGCGCTTCAGTAGCTCGCAAATTTTGTGATTTTTTTTCGTCTCATCCTTGCACACACTCGACTCCTAGGGGTTATTCTTGCTCATAAATCATTCCAATCTCCTGTTGAAAGCATCATTAGGCTTCTCATCCTGCAAGGCATACATATTTTGAGTAGAGCCTGTTTTTCCATCAATTATCCATAATTTGACATTGGAATATAATCAAGCATAAGCATAGACAATAGTTAAATCACTCAGATTTCGCCTATTATCACTGGCTTGTGCATTTTCACCATTTCTAAACAGTGTCTCTTGAATTCGGCATTGTTCCCCCCTAACATTCCATATGATGTAATTCATCAGTGGAGTTGGGGTGGTTGGTGAGGTCCTTCTTGAGGGTTCCTTGGTCCTTGAAAACCCTTCATTGGAGGTGGGGGGATTTCCTCTTGAGACTCAGCACTAGGTTAGATTCAGTAAGGGCTTTATGGGCCCGTGGGTTTGGATAAAGACTAGACTCATTCCACACTTAACCATCGCTCTGGGACAGAGAACAACTATCACCTTGCTGGTTTCTATGCTGAACTCTATCGCTCTCACTGAGTCCAGTAGGAGCGAGTCCGTTTGTGGTGTGGCATAGGTTGCTCCCTCTTCATCTGGGGCATTTTTCTTCTTGAGGATTTCCAGGGCTTTGGAGATTCATTTTTTGATGTTGTGGAGAGAGGGTGAAGTACTCTTATCTCTTGTAGCAGAAGATGATGGCTTGTGTTGCGTCTGATGGTCGATCATTACGAAGACCGGCTCCGCTGATGGATCTTCCTTCGTCAGATCTGGGAAGAATGGTAGGGTTTGGAAGCTCTGCAGTATGTGGTTGCTGAGTGTTTGTGGGTCAGTTAATGGTGAGTTGTTGTCTCTGTTGATTGTCGACTACCATAGGAGAGGCCTTAAGGCCGCTAGGGCTTTGCTCAATGCTTCCACTGTGACCGTGGCTAGGTGAGTTGGGTTTTGTACAATCAGGGTCACCTTCTGATTACCTAAGGTGAAATTGTAAGAGAGGCCCTGGCCCCGAAGAGCAACCTCTAACCAAGAAGCCGGTTGGTGGTCTGGTGGTGGCGCGGTGGTGGCGGTAGAGAGGTGATGATAGTTGATGACATTTCGTTTTCCATTTTTCTGTTTTTTTGAATTACTACTTTGGGTAATGAAATGGGTGATCTTAAGAGACTGGCGTTCCATCAGTACTCCTTTTTAGTGTCACATCTCGGCCAGTGAAGGGGTTATTGGAAATCGGAGCTAGGTGTGGATTAGTCATTACTTAGGGATCTAATGGAATTGATGGTTTGAGTCTTTTCATCTGGAGATGGGGAGGGGGTACCAAATAGGGCATTTGATTGTTGGTGGCGACTATTGATATTTCCCATTAGAGATTATTTCAGAAGGATTGGTAGGGGAAGCGTAGGTGAGTGTATTTGGGTTGTAAGATGGCTGACAATTGTGGATTGAGAGTGGTACCCATTTGGAGAAAAGAGACCGGCCCCATTGGGTATCTCACCATCTTTGAGATGAGAGATCTCGGAAGTTGGGCTCAAAAAGCTGCCTTGAATGAGGGGTTCATGATTGGGGTCAATAGAGTCATTAGGACCCGGCCCCGCCTTATGTTTGGCGCTTGTGCTGGGCTAGGCCCGCGTACTGGATGTCAGTCATTGTTGGGTCAGCCCTTGTGGCTTGGTGGGGCTTGTGTTATTCATTGGGCCATTGGGCATTTTGTGGAATTTTTGGGGAGGGTTGACTTTTTTTTTGAATTGTAACACAGAGTTTGAGTTTGAAGAAATTTACCTGAGTTAGCATCGAACAAATTTACCTGTATATTGTCCGCCTGCGAAGCTTGGTGTGGTTTGTTCAATCCTCCGCCATTTTTGTTTGTTGATTTTGCTAGCCCTTGCTTCCTTCTTCTTGGAAAAGTGACGGTTTTTCACTCACTCTCCTCCGTCTGCACTACTTTCCTCTGCTGCGCTTCCTGTGGCTCATGGGTTGTTTTAGGTGTGGCTGCCCGGTAATTGCAACCTGTTGCAATGTGCTCAATTCTGCCGCAAATGGTGCACAGAGTCCCTTCTCCTTCATAGATCATTGCCTACTTATGGTCTCCTATTATGACTGATGTTTCCATTGGGGTTTCCAGTGGCACTTGAATACAAATATGGGCATATCGTCCCTTGAGAGTAGAGGAAGTGCATTGGTCGATTTTTAATAGTTTGCCCAGTTTCCTTCTAACTTTTTCTAGGATGTCCTTATCATAGAATTCTGTTGGTAATCGAGGAAACCGGATCCATATGGCAGTAGAAATAAGGGTGGCTTCTTGAGGAACGAATTTAGGTTCCCATTTCCGCACGAACAAGAAATTTCCCAGAGATGAACCAAGGGCCAAGGTGGAGAGCCTTAACCATACTCTCTTCTAAACTAAATTTGACTGTGTAGAAATCCCATCCTAGGTCAATCAAGACTAACTGTTTGGATGGCTTCCATAGTTCAATTAGTTTAGACCGAAGAAAATGGTGAGGCATCTTCCGCTTGAAGACCTTGATGATCACGGAGTAACACCATGGAAGGTAGAGGCGCTTTTTGTCATCTTGGGAAAGGGGAATTGAGCCTTCTATGTGTTTCCCTTTATCAAAATCTGAATTTGGATGAGAGTCAACTTCATAGTAATCAGTTTGATGGCTTTCCGGTTTGTCCAGGAGCATTTCCTTATAAGAGTAGGTTGGTAATTCTACATTCATTTGGTTGTGCATATCCGGAGGTTCCGGTGAGATACGTGGTTTGATTAATGGGGGATCCATGTTTGGAAGATACTGTTTCAGGAGTTCTTTTTAGAGAGGGATTGCAATGTAAATTTAATCACATGATTTTTTTCCTTTGTTGCCAGGAGATATCCATACCAATAGTCAATGCAACTTTTTCGGCAATTTGAACCACCTAAATAAGAATGCTTGTTGTTCTTTTTTTATATTCTTCTTTTCTTCTCTTTTTCTATTTCTTTTGTGTTTTTCTATTTATGAACAGAAAATCCATATGCACATTCAGATGCCAATATATACAAGTTGGATGCGTTTTCAAGTAATCACATAAATCGTTGAGATTAATAAGAAATAAATTAATTATATATGGCATGTTGTAAACCAAGTGGAGAGACAAAGTGGGGACAGGAATTGCTTAATAAATTAGTTGTGGCAAGTAATTACATGAAAGTATACAGAGAGATTTGATTATCTTTTTGGATTTGTTGCTTTCATCTTTGCCCCCATCAACATTTCCTAATAGGGAAAAAGTTGAAGAAAAAAAAAAACATGAAAATATTTTTATATATTGTCTTAAAGAAAGACTAGTTGTTCTTAATTTGTTAAATCGATGGTACACTTTCATCTATTATTTTATTAATGGTACACCTTAATCTGTTATTTTAAAATCCCCCTTCTCCAATCAAATGACTCCTCCAAAATGTTTTCTTTTAAATCTTTAAAAATGTCAGTTGTATAATTTTGATGGTGTCACTATAAATTCATGATTACGACTTCAAATCATAATTGAAAAGGTAAAAAAGAAAAAGACATTGTTTTTAAATAGTCTTTCCAAATAGGGAAAATATCATTAATGATTACTCCCTCTATCCATTGATACTTGTCCCAAAATATTTACTCCCCTTCACTTTTATTTGGCATGCTTTGATTTTTCACGCCTCTTAAGAAATAATAAATAAAGTGCATAATTTACCATGATACTTATATTAATTGATGCATATTTTATTAGATTTGAGAAAAATAATTTGAAATGAATAATAAATATTGTGGGTATAACTAAAAAATTTTTTTGTCTTCTCTTGATATGCGTAAAGTGACAAGTAAAAATAAAAATCTATTTTTAGTATACATGCCAAGTAAAAATGAATGAAAGGAGTATCATTTTTAAAAACAAAGATAGAATTAATTATTTTTTTTATTTTTGTATTAATATTCCCTCCGGTCCACAATAAGTGACCAATTTGCTTTTTTATTTTGGTCCAAAATATGTGTCCATTTATATAATCAAGAAAAAATTCAATTTGTTTTTACAAAATTACCCTTATGTACATATCCCTAAAAAGTTTTCTTACTCCTCACAATAAATATTTAATTAAGGGTAGTTTAGTCATACTAGGTATTTTTGTATAGAATTTAATATTTTTTAATGGGCATATCTAAAACAAATTGGTCACTTATTATGGACCGGAAGGAGTATTGATTATTCTTGAAAGTACACAATATTAATAGAATGCGCACTTATTAAAGAGATATAATGGTAGATTAGTTAAAAAGTACTCTCTCATGTTCACTTCAAATGATTTTTTTGGCTCTTTTTACATATATATTAAAGAATTCACCTTTTATCATTAATTAACAATAAAATTGACCATATTAACCTTAACTTGCTCCTTGAAAGTATAACAAACTACTCCTAGAGCAGTGACTCATAGGGCTTCCCTCAGCTCAGTCTTTTTGGTGCGCTGATCGTGAATAAGACACTTAGAAGAAGAAAAGATGAGATGAAGATGGTTAGCTGTAAGGTGACTAACAGAAAACAAAAAAAAAAATGGAAAGAAGAAATCAAATATTGTGAAACACAAAAAAAAAAATGTCAAAAAAGCACTTAAAATGAACCAGAGGGAGTATTTCTTATTTATAACTTCTTAAGGTATGCAAAAAGAAAACATTACAACTAAAATGGGACAAAAGAAACGGTAAGAGTGAGTAAATTTCTCTTATAAGTTTTTCTTTTCTCTTGAGTATATTATTTTGTTGTAGAAAAATAGAGAAAAGTGGGTTGACAGAAAAAAGTTTAGTAAATAAATCGGGGGCAATTGAAGCAACAGTTATGTGATTATTAGGGACCCATTTAATTAAACATAGTATAAAGTTCATATACTAAATATGGTTTAGATAAATTGTCAGTAATTATTTGTCCTATGTATTATTGTATGGAAAATGTGATTATGATTATTTAGTGTTTGGTGTAAAAAGCTTTTTAGGTCCCTAGTTGATCCTGCTTGATTTTGGGGGACATAACCCATATATGTGAAAACATAGACCCCTCATTGCAAAATTCAATTTCTTGTTTCCCCTCCCCTTTGACTTCCTCCTGTTCTAGCCAACTCTATCATCATTTTGTGTGCCATTAAGATAATGGCCCGCACCCCTTCTCTCTCTCACACACGCTTTACACTTTAGATATTTGATTTTCAAGAAAATATTTTATCTCAGGTAATTCGATTCATTAAGAATTAGACCGATAAAAAGAAATCACTTAAGTAATATTTTATTTCTACTATGAGAAGAAATCACTTATGATTTTATGGTTCTCAATCCATTTCAAAAAAATAATTTTTTTTAAAGTTGTTCCACCGAGTTTAGGCAATCATGATAATTAGGCAAGGTAAACTTTAGTGTCGAGTCTAGGCGAATCTCATTCGTAGGGGCAAACCTCAATGAGCACGCTGAGTCCATAAGAAGGGGTGTATGTAACACCTCAGACATTAGACAGAGTCTCACATCAGCAAAACACAAAAAGAATACTGAGTATATTAGTTAACAAGTCTTAGACCTAACGAAGTATTTTAAATCCTTGCGGGCTTAGATCCAGATCGGACAATATCACTAGCAAACTAGACGGTTAGGTTACATCATATCAACAAGGTGAAGTCCAGTGCTCAAATTAGGTTTCATTGCCATGTCAAGAAGACACCTTAAGTGCCAGAAACTGTCGTAGGAAAAAAATATACTGAATGAATTAGCAAATACACGCAGAATTTTGTTTATAGTGGTCTGTCTGTTACATTCAAAAGTAAAGCTAAATCTTTTCTATATAAGGTCCTCTATGATGATATGACTTAGATTTTTTTGGCAGAAGTTCAGCAATGAGAAATAGTGATTTTCAGTTAGGTTTTAATAGCTTTTTAGTGCTCAATTAATCATCGTGGTAACATTGGGAAAACCACTTAAGTAATAAGTTTACAAACCAATGTTATTGGACTATGCATATTTCATGACATGAAATCATTCTGACATTAACAACAATAATTATGTCATATTCTCAAACAAGTTAGGATCAACATATGAATCAAGAGTCCGGACTCTTGATCGTAAATCATATTCCAAACTCTGTCTGTGTGAGTTTGCTCACATTATTAATCTCCAACAAAATTAAAAGAGAAGAATGCGGTAGGCCGACATAGCCGTAAAACTTGTAAATTCACAAATATAATGAATCCACATTAAATCATTCTGGGAACAGAAAATAATAAATTTGACCAAAGAGTTAACTGTTCAGAACCTAAACTTGACAAATACAAAACCTAAATAACCACTTTACATCTTTAGAATCAAAGCTACTGGTTCAACAAAATCCGTAATAACTTCTATTGTAGCTTTGCCTCTGGTTCAATAAAATTCGTAACTTCTATTGTAGCTCCGCCTCTGATAGTATTTACTATTTTATTTTTTATTTTTGTCGTGAAGAGTGAATATTGGACCTCAAGATGAAGAATGATTAGTACGTACTAAAGAGAAAAGTCTCCTACTACTTTTTTGTTTAGTCAATTTTTACTTTCTAGACACTCAGTTGAAGCATCAACAAAAATGCATTTAACTTTAGTCGAAGAAAATCTAAGTTAGATTACACTGTTGACTAAAGCATGTGATTTGGTACAGACATAACATATGCCAATCCACATGATAAAGCATTAATTTGGAAGAAGATCTAGTGGAGTTCATATTGTTAGCTCAAAAACTGGACAAATGCCTAGAGTGCAGGAATTAGGTAAATGCTTACCAAAAGTCATTTTTAACATTGCTTTTTAAATAAATGGATCAAAAGAAATCTGATAGCAGTAATAATTCACCAACGGTTGTGATGGAGTGATAAGTACTCATTTATCTTTAACCAAATATCTCGTGTTCGAGCCTTGGATATGGAGTCGTCTTTGTTAGAGAGTGCCTTACCTCCCAATGTGGGTTTTTTTTTGCGCGAATTCGAATTTAATTGAGCTCCAATACAGATACCAGATATCGAACAGAAAATAAAAAATATAGCAGTAATAGAAAGATAATGCATCAAAAAATAACCCAATACTAGGTATATACCTAAGTCTAAATCCAAACCTTTCCCTTTATATTACTCTATTTCTACCGGTTTATGAGTCAATTGCGGCTTTGGTTATTTGCCTAATAAAAGGTGGAGAAGTTAAAAAATAATCAGAATTATAAGTGGTCATTCAAAAATAATCATAGTTTCAAAAGTAATCGAAATTTAGGCACTTTTCATGTAAAGATATTTGAACGAAAACACTGTTCAAAATTCGAAAAATACTCCAGCATAATATACTGGAACTCCAGCAAAATATACTGGAGTTCCTTTATAATATATCGGTCCAGCAAAATATGCTGGAAGTTCATACACAGATGTTCCAATCTCCAGTATAATATGCTGGAACTTTTTGTGTTGCAGCAAAATAATAGCTATTTTTCAACGACTTTACAAACGCTGACTATTTTTAATAACCAATCCGAAAATTGGCTAGCTCATGCTATTTTTAGGCTTGTGGGTAAGTAACTAAACAAAAAACAAACCCATGAATTTACATAATAAAAGTGGTTAGCACCTAAGGTTTTGGCCTAATGTTTATGAGTTGAGAATCATAAGATCTCGAGTTTAAATAGATTATGAGTTGAGAATCATAGTATTGGTTTAAATTTTAACGAAGGCAAAACACAAGTAATTTCTTTTCATATGTGAAGATCTTGGTGGATAGAGTACACGATACTTATATTAGTGAAGGAGATAAATAATTTATAAATTAATTGAGATACACGTAAACTAATATTCAACATCATCTTTATACAAAAATAGGCGGAATGCATAGTTTATCCATTCAACTTATACTTAAATCCATGTTACACACCTGTTGACCACGGGTATAACTTTACACACCAAACCTTTCAAATGTGTGTCAATTACACACTACTTTTGAGCATGCTCATTAATATTCAATGATGTGTATACACGCGCTTATTTAAATTAAAAAACAAAGGATTCTTTAATTAAAATGGACAAACCGACCCTTTTCTTAATTCCGACCCAAAAAAGATCTGATCCTGTTAATTAAAAACAACTCCGCGACCAGATTAACAAACATAATTCCATTTTGAAATCCTTGTTCTTCAGCCCTAACCTTTGAGGTTAGTATTCTTCATTTTCAGGTTAGTATTCTATTTTAGGTTGTTCAACCGTTTTGATTTAGATGGGTGGATCGAAATAGTTAGGGTTTATTTGAATTTTTCTGAAATTAATTCCTTTTAATATGAAGAAGATGAAAATGATTGCTTTTAATAAAAAGGAGATAAAGAATTAGACGTTAGAGTTAAGAAAATGGGCCCAATTCCACTAATTAGCCGTTGTAATTTGTCAGGTGAGACAGAAAATAACTTTTCACGCGCCGCATTGATCGTGTTTCACACGTCCCAGAGACTGATCAAAAGTAGTGTGTAATTGACACACATTTGAAAAGTTTGGTATATAAAATTATACATATGGTCAACATATGTGTAAAAAAGATTTGAGTATAAATTGAATGGGTAAACTATGTATTTCGCCTACAAAAATATAATTGGATTAAAAATTACCCTAATAACTTGTATTTCTAGTCTCCTCTTACTCATTTCTTGGTTGCTAGCTAGGTTGATGTGACAAGACAAATAAATACATGTGAGAGGGATATGACAATTGCACTTGTGAGTTAATGAATGACCTTTCCTTCTCACTCACCCTGGTAGGTCTCTCAAACTACACAGTTATCTTGACACGTGGCAAAAACCCATGATCTTTCTTTCCATAGTCTGCACAAAGATGTGTACTTTTACTAACTATACTGAGGTTTCAGAATTTTCAGTTCATTACAGTTTTTTATTTTCTTCCATTTAGTCTCAAGAAACTCTCTCTTCCCTAGATTTATTGCAGTTGTGGTCTATGCCAAGAAGAGGTGCAGAGGCACTGACTTTCATGTGTTAATAATGCACTGCACTTACACTTGTCTGCCTAACTTCTTGTTTTACCACTTTCTCTTTTACTAACGATTAGGAGTTCCAATCATTCTTAAAAAATTGGCTGAACCTAATTTTGTTGAATCGATTATTAAACTATTTTTGTTTCCTTGGCCGAGGGTATTTCGGAAACAGTTTTTCTACCTTCGTAAGGTAGGAGTAAGTTAGGATCGGAAAATCAAGTGTTATGCGAACGTTAATAAAACAAACCTTGAACGACGATAAATCATATAATAAAGAGAAATATACCAAAAAGAGACACAAATATTTAACGTGGTTGAGTCAATTGACCTACGTTCACGGCGAAGATGCGCAATCCACTATAATAAAAGAGAGTACAAAATATCGAGAGAACAACCTCACGAAGAGGCAAATACAAGTGACACGCTAACACTTGTCCCGTAAAGTTCACTCCCTAAACATGACTCTCAAGCGCCACATGGCTACATTGTGGATGCTCAATTTATAGAACTCTAAACGTTTTCCTACAAGAAAAGGGATTAGCCAAATATGAAAAAATTATATTTTCCTTCTAGGAAAAGAAAAACACAATTATGGTATGTTGTCCTTTCCTTCATGAAATAGGAAAATCAATTATGGTAAGAAAATCAGGACAAACACCTAACAAGGTTTGCATATATACTACCATCCCAAACCTCATTTGTGGAGATACACCGGATATGTATATTATTGTTGTTGATTATTAAGCTACTTTTATTAAAATTGTAGCTCTCAATATAAATTTATAATCATATCAAACAATTATAATAAATTTTTTATTTGATAAATCAAAATAAATCGAATCAAATAATTTTTTTTATATATTAATAAGAAATAATAAAGCATTAATTTTTTGGATCTTGAGCTTTGGAAATTGAGGCTGATTTAGATGGAAATGACTACAAACAATATTCGAACCTACTCTAGTAGTATTATATTGAGACTAAATTAGTTGAGGTTATTTTCAGTAGCAAGTCATTGAGGTAAGATTTCTCGTTGACCAAAAAAAAATAGGTCAGATTTCTCCTCTTCTTTCAACCCCCCCCCCCCCCCCCTTCTTATTATTTTGTGATATTTGAGTCAAATTTCATGTCTATATTTTATCCAAAATTTCCAGTGATTCTTAACGTATATTTTAGATTCTATGTCTTTTGAACTGGAAAGTTTTTGTTTACAACTAACTAATTGTTTTAATTATGATATATCAATGTTTCTTTGCGGTAAAGAATATGTTGGCAGTGTACAACTTGTGTTATTACAACATCAGCTAAACAGACCTGTAAAACAATATCTTGAGAATTATATATATATAGAGAGAGTGAAAGTTGTACTAAATAAACATATAATTATTATTAATAGTATATACTTTATGTATTATATTAAAGCTTATTCTTGTGACATGCTTGTATAGCTTCATAAATTTCATATCATATTTAAGATTACTAGTTTTACAAAAAATTATCAAAGAGGCGTATTAACTTTTTGGCTGTTGAATAAAGGAAAAGAAGTGATTCAATCTGATGTAAAGAGTCTCTTTCTATGATCAGTCTTTCTCCTCCTCTCATTCTTTTTGCCTCTCCTTTTGCTTTCTCATTGATCTATCTTTCCTTTCTCAGGTCTTACCTGCTTTAAATAAACTGTACCTAACTGCAGTTACAGTTGTACTACATTTATTTATTTGTTCCCTAGCTACTTTGATTTTCTTGAATGGCTTAGTCTCTATTTATTCGGGCTATAGTATGCTGGTTAGAGACTTTAATTATATGTCTGTTTGACTGGTCAACTGAAATATGTCTTTGTTCTTTTCCATGAAATGAATGCAATTATATTTAGCAATTTTACTTGTGTCTGGTAAAATTAAGCGTGTTTACATTGTAGGTGGAGGTGGTATGCACGGCATATAATTTTTCAATTCAAGATATAATCATAATACAAATATTGTTCTTGTTGCAATTTTAATTACCATATTGAATAATTGTATTGCAATATATATCATGTTAATCTTTGTTTATCGATTCACAAAGATAAACAAACTCAGATTGTTAAAAAAATAAAGTCTAGTTGGAGCGACACATCAGTAATGGTGGATTATACCAAAGATATCTAAAGGTAACTCTCTAATAAAACAATGATACTAGTAGTCTTAAAAATAAAATAATTATATGAAGATAAGATAATTTAATCAATATAAATATTTTTTTATGCTACTGGTATATATAAGTTAGATTCTTTCTATTTTCAACACTTACATATAAAGAGTTTGAACAAGGGGTGGAGCCATGGGAATAGAACCTACAACCAAACTACAACCTCACAAAGGTTTTGACTCCTTAAGATATGTTTTTGGGCGGTGTCAAGATGATACAAATTATAATATATAGAATGCTTAACGAATTTTATCTTATACATACAATATAATTTTACGGCAAAAGCGATCCCAGCCTCCTTTCGGTCCCCCTAAATTTCACCCGGTTTGAACATAAAGTAGTAAATTTAACCTATGAAACACATATTCAGTTTAACTCCTCACCTTTAGGTTATGTACGCCCCTGGTATTACAAAAGCTACTAGAGCAATTACAGCTACTAAGTTGTTCATGCATGCACGTGAGCAGACTCAATTCTTGACGTAAATTAAAGAAACTACTACTAGTATAAATTAAGACAAGCATTTGGGATTAATCAAAAGGCAAGTGTGAGAATCCAAGAAACCACAGGTTTGGTTTTGTTGCAGAAACAGAGCTAGAGCTGAACTGGCAAAAAAGACATAACGGCAGATAGGAGTGGAAGATTGGAGAGTAATAATATCAATGTCCGACAAGCGTGGGGTTTGTCTTGTCATGTCAAATTAAAATACTTCATTTAATAGTGCTCCTCTCCCTTATATGAATATGATATTTATATATTTGTAAACAACATGTCATTAACCCTAACAACAGTTTATTTCACATAAGATAATATATTTGAACGTGTATAAAATTTAAGAAGATGAACTTTTCACATATTATAAGTTGAATATTGTGATTTTAAATCGTTTGAAAAAGAATGAACCTGTTACTCCTGCAGTTTTAAAAAGAATGAAAGGTATTACTACTATTTAGGGAGTCAAAGCAAGGTTTGCTTTAATTATATTTTTTATAAAATAATTTTTAAATATTTTGAATTGTTCGCTATTGTAACTTATAGTAATATCTATATATGTAGCTTTTAAATATAAATTTTATTTCAAATAACATAAAATGTTTATGTTCGAATTTACACTCATCTGACTCTCGTACTCCGAAAAGGTTGAAATAAATTAAAATAGAAAGAGTATTTGTTATTTTCATGAGAGAGTATCATAACGGGTATGTAAGAATATTAGAATCGACAGGGGTTTCAAATATAAAAATATATTTAATGTTTTCAAAACGAATTAGAAAAAAAATTAATATCATATGATCAAATGAATGGTATTGCCTCCATTGGCGCGGCCTCTAGCTTTAAGGGTGGCGACATTTCATCTTTTGGCATTGTCTTTCACTGTTTTTCTTTTCTTGTGAATTTTCAAAAACAAATATTACAGATATGTACTTATGTTTTTTTTTTTTTTTGGTTTCTAATAGTTGGTTCTTTTATTTCTTGGACATAATTTAGCTAAACTTTTCTCCAGATAGTCTAGGGTTGTTATTCAGCTGGTCCCACTAAATGAAAATTACAGTTGAAAAGAGAGTAAAGAAGTCCTTACCCACAAAAAAAAAAGTAACACTCAATCTGTATCAAATGAAGAGGTTTCAACGCTATGTAGTTATTTATCGTAATATAGCCCTGTTTTGTTAGGGTGATAGTTCAATCTGAAAAGACCAGCAAAAAATGAAAAGCGATAGTAATGACAAAGACTTTTGTATACCGAAGAAGTCCTAACTAACTTGTGCCTAACTCGACTGTTCTAGTAGATACATGCTAGCTCTCTCCTAGCATGGCTAATTCTATCTACTAAAATTTATGGGAGAAATTCAAAAATAGTCAGATTTACAACTGATCGTTCAAAAATAGCCCAATTTCAAAAGGAATCGAAATTTAGTCATTTTTCATGTAAAGATAAATCTGAGCGAAAATACTATTTAAAACCCAGAAAATACGCCAGTATATTATGCTAGAGTTCCAGCATAAGTATACTTGAACTCCAACATATTATACTGGTGTTCCAGAATAAGTATGTTGGAACTCCAGCATAATATGATGGAGTTCCAGCATATGTACACTAAAACTCCAGCATAATATACTGGAGTTCTAGCAAGTATACCGGTCCAGCATAATATACTGGAGTTGGGAGCACCGGTGCTCCAGTCTCCAGTATATTATACTGGAGCTAGCAAAGTATATCGGTCCAGCATAATATGCTGGAGTTCATATACAGGTGCACCGAACTCCAGTATATTATGCTGGACCGGTCTCTGTTGCAGTAAAATAGTGGCTATTTTTCATTGACTTGGTAAACGCTGACTTATTTTGAATGACCAATCCGAAAACTGGTTATACCGTGCTATTTTTACAAAACTTATGCATAAAGAAATTGTTGGGAGTTTAGAGATGGGATGAAACAGATGTGGCCCAGACCCAATTATTGTTTATTTATGTGTATTATATTAGATCCATTAGTTAGTTTTTCTTTCTTTACGTATATTGGACCATGTATATATACAAAGGGACCCGATTTTGTAATAAACAGATGGTTCATTTTTTGCTCTTCATCAATGAGAAGTATCTCGAACTCTCTCTCTATCTTTACTTAACCCTAAATTCTCCCTCGTCAAATCTATGAGAGTGATGACTATTAACATGGTATCAGAGCACAGATCAGTGCTCGTCTAGTGTTACACTTCTGATCGATTCTACCCTCGCCGGTTTTCATCGAATTTTCGAAGTTCGACAGTGATCGTCGATTCGGTGGTCTTTTCGGTTGATTCTTTCGTTTCTGGCGGGTTTTCTCAGCGCGATGGAGTTTTTCTGTATCTAATCTAAAAGATTCGTCGATATTCTTCATAATTTGACTGTTTTCCGAGCTAGGGTTTTCTGCTCCATTTTTCTTATCATTGAAGGTTGTTCTCTTTCTGGTTGCGAAAGAGGCTGGTATACCTGTTCTATTTTCCTCTATTCTAGTGATATACTTGTTGGTATTTTCATTATCTTAGTTAATTTTTACTCTGTTGCCAATATGACGAATGGTAATTCTGATCCCACTCAAACCCCTACATCTTCTACTAGTTCGTGTACTGTGTTTCATGAGGACGATTATATCCTTCCCTATCACACCTTATATGTTCATCCTTCTGATGTATTTGGGACCTCTCTTGTCTCCACTCCTTTTGATGGAACCTGTTATGGTAGTTGGAGACGCATTGTATTAGTTGATTTGTCTATTAGAAATAAAACTGATTTTATAATTGGTGCTACTGGGAGACCTCCTGATGGGTCACCCTTAGCCAGACAATGGCAGAGGTGCAATGATCTTGTAATATCTTGGCTAATAAACTCTTTGTCTAAAGATATTGTTTGAAGTGTAGAGTATTCTGAATTTGCTAAGGATATATGGAATGAATTAGAAGAGAGATATGGTAAGGCTGATGGTGCCAAGGTTTTTGAGTTGAAAAAGGAACTTGATAGGTTTAAGTTTAAGTTTCAATGATGACTATATTATCTTATGTTATATTTGCAGGACAAACAAAAAGGAAAGAATGGAGATGCTCAGCAAGATTGCTAATGGATTCGAAATAGCAAGTAAGGAAATAATGAAGATAATGTTACTACATTAATGAGCAATCAAAAGAAGCAGATTGACTCGTCCTCAATCAAGGAAACTCAGATTGCCAATCATGGATTCTATAATTAAGAAGATAGTCATCAATTACCACGCTCGTGAATTAAGCTACTCCCGGCGTAAATGACTCCTTAAATCAAGTTGTGACAAGGAAGTTCACAATCGAATCTGGGCTCTTCAAAGAGCAAGATTCGAAGAGGCACCCCTTGGGTCAAATCCCTTAATCAAAGATCTTGTGCCTCTGATTTCGCTGAAGACTCAACGGTTCTTTTCTCTCCTATAAGAAGCCTAATCTTTCAAGAAGAAGATTGCGCAACTATACATATTGTATTCAAAGTCTATCTACTTCTTAGTTCAAACACTGTAATCCTTAGTTATCAGTGTCTCAAAAGAGAGGGAGATCTACAACATAAAAGAGAGTTGTGTCAACTATTTTGAACTCAGTATTGATACTGTTTATTGGTGGTGAACGCATTAAAAACCATCTGTGTTGTAACTTTGTCCAAAGATCTTAAGGGAACCCTTGTGGCCCAAGGAAAAATGGATGTAAGTACCACAACGGTACCGAACCAGTATAAATCGCTGTGTATTATTTACTTTTATTTACTGCTTACATTCATTCTGTGTTGTGGTTAGTCAACTAATACTTGTGTTAGTCGAATAAATTTTAAATAGTCAACAATTCACCCCCTCTTGTACCTTCAGAACTGGCCTATATTTCTCAAGGGTCACTTGATATAGCATTTTTCAATAAAATAATACAATTGTGGGATGAAATTGTCTCCATCTCAGTTGGTAGGGCAATGGTTTGTACCTGTGGGGCCAAATCAGCTGAGGATGAGGAACAAAGAGCTTATCAATTCCTTATGGGTCTAAATGTAACTTATATTCAAACTAGGAGTAACATTTTAAGGATGAAGCCTCTTCCTTCTGTTGGTACAGTATACAATATTCTTTTGTCTTATGAGAAGCATAGGTAGGTATCTGTTGGGACTCAGTTTCCCTCTAATTCTGCTTCCTTCACTGTTGGTATATTGAAGTTTACATCAACACATAATACTACAGTGTCAATGCCTAATTTTCCTTTTAAATTTTCCTTTGAGTCTACTAGGTTTTCTGGGGTATGCAAATATTGTAAAATCTGGTCACAACATTGACAAGTGTTATAAGCTGCATGGCTTTCCCTCCAATTTCAAACCTGCAAAGAATTTGGGCCCTAAAAGATCAACTGCTCATGTTGATCTTGAATCCAACACAATGCATGGTATTCCTACTATGGAGTGTGGTGCTGATGTGTCTCAGTCTTAGAGTCCATCTGCAGTGCCTGGCCTTACCAAGGACCAGTATTCCCAACTGATAATGTTACTTCAGCAGCAAGCCCAAATCATTGCTTCCCCTCCTGGTTCCAGCCTCATAGGGTCTGCCAATTTTGCTGGTATGTTGCCTCCCCCACCTCCCCCCCCCCCAAAAAAAAAAGAGTGTCTTATGGAGCACGTATGATGAGCAGAATAGATAGAATAGTTTGGATAATAGATTCAGGAGAATCTGATCATATGACCTGCATTAAAAGCTTGCTTTTTAACATACAAACCTTACCTGTTCCTCACCTAGTTATCCTTCCCAATGGCTATAAAGTCAAAGTTACTAATATTGGTTCTCTAGTCTTATTTCCTGATCTTATTCTTCACAATGTGCTTTATATTCCTAGTTTCCAATATAACCTCATTAGTGTTCACAAGTTATTGTGCCATGATGCTTATATTGTACAGTCTACCAAGGCTGCTTGCACTCTATAGGACCCTTCACTAAAGAAGTCAGTGGTGCTTGGTAGGTTGGACAATGGTCTTAACAGTCTCTTTAAACAAGCTACTTCTGTTGCCCAACAATGTTGTGTTCCAAACTCTCCTACTGTTAATATCTCTAGTTCTGTTTCTTGTTCTTTTCCTGTAACTAGTGATACATCCTCTGTAAATACCACTGATGTACCTAATAAAGTCAACAGTATTGATGTTGTTTGGCACTATAGACTTGGACATATCCCTTTCTCTAAAATGAAACATATGAATAATATTGGTTGTATTTTTTCTTCTAAACAGTCTTTTACTTGTCTTATATGTCCTTTAGCAAGACAAATAAGACTGCCTTTCCATGACAGTTCTATACAAACTACTAAACCATTTCAATTGATTCATATAGATACCAGGGGTCCATATTCTACACCTATCTATATTGGTTCTAAGTACTTTCTAACCATTGTTAATGACTACACAAGAGACACTTAGACTCCTCTAATGGGTGCCAAGAGCAATTCTTTTGACCTTCTCAAAAGTTTTATTACCATAGTTTAGTTTCAGTCTGTAATCCAAACTATTAGAAGTGATAATACCTTTGAATTGGGGTCCAGTACTTCAGGAACTAACTATTTCTCCGATAACAGAATTATTCATCAGACTTCATGTCCATACACTCCACAACAAAATGGAGTGGTCGAGAGAAAACATAGAAATTTGCTTGAAACAGCTAGGGCTCTTCTTTTTCAATCTCACCTCCCTATTCAATTCTGGGGAGACTGTATTCTTACTGCCACATACTTAGTCGATAGGTTTCCTTCTGCCTTACTTCTTGGGAAAAGTCCTTATGAACTGTCGTTTGGGACTGTACCTGCATACTCTCATCTTAGAGCTTTTGGGTGTCTCTGTTATTCTACTGATACTAAACCCCATAAGAACAAATTTCATCCTAGACCTATTCCATGTGTTTTTATAGGATATCCTTTTGCTAAGAAGGAATATAAACTATATATTCTCTCTAGCAAAACAGTTTTCATCTCTAGGAAAGTTACTTTAAAAGAACACATTTTCCCCTTCCTTAGTTCATCTGCTGGCTTACCCACTTTTTCCTCTCCTCTCCTCTCTCTTCAGACACTTTTGACCCTTATCCTTCCTCCTCTCATTCTTCTTCTTCTTCTTCTTCTTCTTCTTCTTCTTCTTCTTCTTCTTCTTCTTCTTCTTCTTCTTCTTCTTCTTCTTCTTCTTCTTCTCCTCCTTCCCATACTTCTTCCTCCCCTGTTATTTCTCCTCCTTCTTATTCTGATTTTCCTTCACATTCTTTCAATCCTCCTACTTCTGATCTTCCTCTGAGAAGATCTTCTAGACCCCATAATCCCCCTACTTATCTTAAAGATTTTGTCTGCCATTCTTCTTCTCTAATACCTCCATCCAGTCATGATGCTCCCTCTATTACTCAACTTCATATTCCTGAGCCTCACTCCTACTCCTAGGCAGCAACTGTCCCTGCGTTGCAGGATGCTATGAGGAAGGAATTTGAGCCCTTGGAGATTAAGAAAACTTGAGAAATTGTTCAGCTGCCCCATGGCAAAAAGCCTATTGACTGCAAATAGGTTTACAAGGTAAAGTATAAAGCTGATGGGAATATAGAAAGTTATATAGCTAGATTAGTTGTAAAGGGTGATACTTATGTGGAGGGTGTCGACTTCCATGAGACTTTCTCCGCTATTGTCAAAATGTCTACTGTTAAGACCTAATTGTTGTGGCTATCAAGCAAGGTTGGCCTATGTTCCAACTTGATGTCAACAATGCATTCTTGCATGGTGATCTTGATGAGGAAGTTTTTATGAAACTCCCTCCTGGTCTCTCTATTGGGTTTTCTTCTTCCTATGCTCCTTTAGTTTGCAAGCTTCAAAAGCCTTTATATGGGCTGAGGCAAGCTTCCAGGCAGTGGTATGCTAAGTTATCTCAAGCCTTACATTCTAGGGTTTATGTACATTTACTCAATGATTACTCTTTGTTCACCAAGGGTTTTGGCAACTTTATGGTTATTCTAGTTGTATATGTGAATGATATTATATTGACTGGCACTGGTGATTCTGAAATTTCTTCTCTCATGACCTTTTTGGATCTTCAATTTAAAATTAAAGATCTTGGCTCTTTTAATTGCTTTCTTAGGATTAAAGTTCTTCATACATCTTCTAGGGTTCTTCTGCATCAGACAAAGTTTATTCATGACCTTTTAGCTACTTTTTATTCTTCCGATTGTTCTGCTGTAACCTGTCCTCTTTAGTTAAATGTGAAGTTGAAGGCTAAAGAAGGGGATCCTCTCCCTAATCCTGAAGATTATAGAAGCCTCATTGGTAAGCTCAATTTCCTCACTCACACCAGGCCTGACGTCAGGTTTGTTGTGCAACATCTTAGTCAGTTCATGATGCAGCCTGCCTTCCTCACATGAAGGCAGCCTTGCACCTATTGAGGTATCTCAGAGGCACTTCTGATCTTGGCCTCATCTTCTCGAACTTTCCTGATCTATCCTTGCAGGCTTATTGTGACAGTAATTGGGGCTCCTGCCCTGATAGCAGGAGATCTGTTTCTGGTTTCTGCTTATTCCTTGGTGGCAGTCTCATTGGGTGAAAATCCAAGAAACAGGCAGTGGTCTCCTTGTCTTTAGCTGAAGCTGAGTATAAATCTATGAACAAGGTTGTGGCTGAAATCACTTGGGTATGCAGGCTCCTGTCTGATCTTGGAGTTTCTTCTGCTTCTCCTGTTCCCCTTTATTGTGATAGCATCTTCGCCATTCACATTGCCCACAATCCTGTCTTCCATGAGCAGACCAAACACATTGAGTTGAATTGTCATTTTGTATGTACCAAATTTGCTGAAGGTCTCATCAGTTTATCTCACACTTCCAGTGCTTCTCCGCTCGCGGATGTCTTCACTAAACCTCTGTGTGGGCCTTCTCATCATCTCCATATTCACAAGTTGGGGTTCTCTCACCCTCCAACTTGAGGGGGATGTTGGGAGTCTAGAGATGGGCTGAAACAAATGTGGTCCAGGCCCAATTATTGTTTATTTATGTGTATTAGATTAGGTCCATTAGTCAGTTTTTCTTTCTTTATATATATTGGGCCATGTATATATACAAAAGGACCCTGTTTTGTAATAAACAGACGGTTCATTTTTTGCTCTTCATCAATTAGAAATATCTCGAACTTCCTCTCTATCTTTCCTTAACCCTAAATTCTTCCTCGTCAAATCTGAGAGTGATGACCAATAACAGCAATTAAGATTTGTTTTGCTGATTTTACGCTAATAATGTTGCAAAGACGAGGTCATGAATACCACATGGAAATAAATGTAATTACAATGAACTAATATTTTGCATTTCTAATTCTTTATGGTGACAAAGAATTCACTGTCCTCTATGTTACAACATTGAAGTAGCTGTTCTCTCATATAAATTTTACAACTTTGTTACTCCAAACAAAACAGTAACTCAAAAAGAGATCAAAGCGGGCAAAAAGAAAGACTACATCCTGGCATCGGTCTATCGGGAGCGGCCTCTTTACCATACCACGGTAGAGGTAAAGTTTGCGTACACACTACCCTCCTCAGACCCCACTTATGAAATTTTTACTTTGTTGTTGTTGTTGTTGTTATTGTTGTTGTATATAATGGCATGCAGACTGGTGAAAAAGTTAACTGCATTTGATGAGATATACAGATTTGATTCACTACTATCCAGTAACTAAGTTTGAAGAAATTAGCATGGATACTTAGAAATCACCTTTCAGTGACAAACATAATGCAAAAACTGCATTACACAATGGCCCAAAACCTTTTCCGGCAAAATAAGACTGGTCCCATTTTTCTCTGATCGTCTTCTAGATAATGTAATTGGACGTCCCAAAGAAATTTTGGTGCAAGAACTTGTATACGCGATATGATGGCTTCTTCATCTCTGATAATGATAAATCCCTGCACATCAGTTGACGACAAAATTGAGTTTGATCATAGTTGAAACTTCGAGCATAGGATAGTTTTAGATTGTGTTAAGGTTTATGGAACAATGACAATCAGAAACTTTGTATTCGTTAGTGTATATTCTGAAAGATGGACTCCCTTTCACAGGCAGCATAAAGAGCAGCCCGGTGCACAAAGCATCCCACGTTTCCGCAGGGTCCGGGGAAGGGCCACACTCCAAGAGGGTATGATGTAGGCAGCCTACCCTGATGCAAGCATCAATTGTTGATTCCACCGCTCGGACCCGTGACCTATATGTCACAAGGAGACAACATCACCGTTGTTCCAAGGTTCCCCTTCACTAAGGCAGCATGAAACTAATAATAATCTTGCTTTATGATTATCCCGTATATTTCTGTTTTCCTATGGAGAATTGAGTTTTGCTTCTATTTCACTTCCAATTCTTTGCTCACAGTCTGATGCCTGTTTAATGCATTCAGCATTTCTGTGAACTGATGTAAAGGTGAAGATACCTTTAAATGCTACTACTTTTTAAGAATACATTAATCTTTTGGCAGAAGTCTTCTATACAAGGAACGGACGTCTTGTGAAATATCATGTTTGAACGCACAAGCAATAAGAGTGTGGTTCCATGAAATATCAGGTGTTCAGCTTATGAATTGATTGACATTTTGTAATCTCATAAGCCTCAAAAGTCTGAATGCGATATGCTTACCTGAGGTCGTATAATACGATCCATTTCCAGCATGATATCCTCGACCAAACAACCTTCTTCACGGCCTTTGTAGTGAGAGAGAAGATTATTGGCATGCAATAAATCATAAGAGCGTGGGTATGTGGAGAATGGCTCACACCTACAAATCCCAGTATTGCATCGTTATGGCACCCTTTAACTAGATTAGAACTGTATAAAGTATAAGCTATTAAATAACACCATACCAGTCATGAAAAGTGCCTATAAGACCCCTGTCATAAACGGCAGAAAGGGTGTTGTTCATCGTTACAGGAACTACATTCATCACCCAGACAGGCCATGTACTGAGGGCGACGGCAAATCCACCAAGGGAAGCACTCATGTCCATTACATTACGTATTTCTTTCTCTTCTACATTCATCAGTCTCCAGTAATGGCGAACTTGATCTTGCCAATAAATTGTATCCGCCAAGAACTTTTCACGATCAATACCTACAGAGAATAGATTATAACATGTCACAACTAATGATAGTTACTCAAAGATGAAAGCTCAATATAAGAACTTTTCACGATCAATACCGTATTACATTTTCAGGCATTTTAAGATTGTTGCCAAAACTAAACAACTGAGCCAACAGGATAATTTCTTTATTAATATAACTGCACAAAGGAATAGAATTCACAAACCTAGCCGACTAAGACTTTGTGAATACTCTGAAAGACGTTGTGGCCGAGGCGGTAGTTTCTTTGTATTAGATGATGTGTCACTTAGGGTAATGCAGTTCCTCAGAGGTGTTTTCCATGATGGTTTAAAATCATCCTGAGAATCACATATGTTTACGAGTTTCTCCTCTGCGTTATGCTGGAGACATGAATTATCTTCTTGCTTAATCCATATTGCTGTTTGAACTTCCCGTGCAATGAGCTTCCAGCACATTCCTGAAGTCAGGTTTACTAATTTGTCCCATATCTGTGGAAAATCCTTATCCTTTCTATAAGCTGGTGGAGCTGAATAGACGAAATATCCATCTGATCTTAATAGGCGGTTCACTTCTTTGAGTAGAATACCATCTGCACCAACACCCAGGAAAAAAAATGAACACAGTAACTTCTTTTAGGAAGAGTGTCACTAACGAATATGCAGGACATAATAACAACGACAAACCCAGTGCGGTCCCATATGTGGGTCCGGAGAGGGTAGTGTGTATGCAGACCTTACCTCTACCTTGTGAAGGTAGAGAGGCTGTTTCCGATAGCCAATGAATATGCAGGGTGTAAAAGCCAAACATTTAGGAAGAGTTTCAAGAGTTTATTGATGATGAGAGCCGCATTTTTACTCCATGAAATAAAAAACCTAAATCCCCTATCGGTTCACTGGTCTAACTTGGAGAAAAAATAGGCCTATTTCAAATAGCAGCAACACATCTAAGTTTAATCTTTTCTTATATAGTGAAGACAACGCTCACCATTTTCATGCCAATCAACTCGACATCTGGAACAATGCACCATCTCAAAAGAGTTACTAGGATATGGTAGCTGCTTTGTTCCTAAAGCAGATATCATAGCACCAATTCCTCGTTCCAAAGCGAACTGAATTTGATTCTCATGACCATCTTTGGGAGCAAAGGACATTGTTTCTATACTTAAAGGAAGAAGATAGGCGGAGAAACTGGCAACCCCACAACCAACATCAAGCACTTGAAATACCCCTGCAGAACGCAAGTCACCTCTCTCATTAGTTGTCATATTTCCTAACCTGCGCCGAAGAAATAACTAAATTAATGAGATACATAAATGCAAAGGTCGACACAAGATTGACACTAACTCAAACCTAAGAAGAAATAGATGACTATAATGGAAATATTCAGTAAAGTTTTTCCCTTTCCAGAGTATATCGTTGTTAACTTAAACATAATATCACCAACATTTTTATCAGATATTTTAGCAGCTTATATACCTAGTGTTTCTTGTGCAAAAGGATATTTTCCCTGTTCATATCGAATTATGAATTTCTAGGATAACTACAATGTAGTACCAAAAGAGATTTACTGATAGTTATATCAGGATAGGCATGCTTGTTATTCAAGAGCTTTAGTAAATGTTATGTATCATAGTGTATTCAGATCATCATGAACCATAAGACCAGTAGATCAATAACTAAAGGGACTTCCATCGATTACTCAAAGTTCATCGCAGCTGGTAAGAGAAATATCACCTTATATGTTCTGTATGAGAATATGTGAGCATTTAGTCCTAAACCTTAAGGCAATGGCAATAGGTGGAGTGGCGTAAGACTTCTATAAATCCTTATCGATTTTTTTACATATGCTCTTGACAGAAAAAAAATTAATTCTCAAAATCTGCAAGTTCAAGAATGACAGATGGGAACATGAAAAAGAAAAGAGACTATACATACCTCTCAATATACTCTGGAGCCCCATGCTTGAAATGAGTTCCACCACCCGGAAACCACCAAAGTTGATCCTTCTCGTGCACCCAATTTTGTCCACCTTTTACCTCTGCAAGACGCGTATGGTTCACATTGCTCCGCCACACATAGTCCCTGCTAATCGGCCACCTTATTGGTATCTTATAATCAGTTGGAGGTGGCACCAAGCAGAACAAGCGCCTGTCAACCGAAGGACAATGCCTCTCCAGCTCTTCTTTCCTTGAAAGATCTAGTTTTGGCATTAGCTCTTTAACATAAGACATGTCATGACATGGGATATACTCGTTAAATTTCAAAGGACAAACATTTACCCCAGTTTCAGGGATTTTCAACGGTATCACCCGATACGAAAGAGACACCTTGTTTTTAAACTTCAAAGCACCTGCATGCATAATATGAATCAGAATTAAAATTCTCTGAAACCCAATAAAATAAGTCATTGTATAGTCAGTGCGCTCTCTATATTTTCGGCACTCCTAGTCAGTTTAAGATATCTCTTGTGCAAGGGTGTAACAAATAGCGCATGACTTATCCCAAAAGCTAAGTGTCATAATGATGTTCACGAGTGACTCTTGATGAGACTTCATATTTGTTCTCTATCAAAAATGTTATATAAAGCTTTTAATCAAAGACGCTATGCTATACAAAATAGTTATCAGCCTCAACCACACAGTGAACGGATAGACTACCTAAGAGAAAGCTGTTGCTTCACCATCAAACACTAGGTACTTTAATCTGCATAAACTCTAAAGCAAGGTGATCCAACCATCGTCTTATACCTTATAAAATCAAAGTTTCTGATGATAAATTCTCAGGCCAAACTCAGCATATACTCAGACCCAATGACAACCAAACCAATTAGCAATTATAGAAGCCAAGCACTTAATAATCCACCTCACTGTCTTTCCTATATAGGGAAGTACTAGAGCTGTACCTTTGTTATATAAGCGCGGCACAGCATTTACCTAAATTTGATCAGAGCACATCACCTTTAGTTCTGTCTAGTACCAACTATGATTAAGTGCCTAAAGACAGCAAACAACAAAGGAAAAGATTTGTTCTTTCTGTATTGAGGATGTCATATTGCTCTAGTAAAAAAGCAAAACAACTCTAAATTATCAAATCTCTATCCAATTTACCCACCCACAATGAAAATTTAACAGCTTCCTCACAAAAGCTTATCCATTTCCACTTATCCCCCCCCCCCCCAAACCCCCTATTGGATCACCAGTTCTTGATCAGTTTGTTTTTAGTATTTATCTCTTTAGATTAGATTGCATTTATCTTCTAGAATAAGATGATATTATAGTTAGACATTTAGAGTTATCCCTTTGATTTAGATAGGATTCATCAGTTATTAGGTTTACATAGAACTCGACAAAGATGTTTATTGTATCTTGTATTTAAACTCATACAGTATTTTCCATCATCTACTCAAGTCTTTATATGGTATCAGAACCTATACTACTCTAACGAGCTAGATCTTTTATATTTCCAAACACCAAATCCTCCAATGACGAAAGATGGAAACACAACCAGAGTTGTCACTGCCGACAACACTGCTGGTACCATCACCATAGTTCAGTTCAACCCCGCTTCCCAACTACCTATCAAACTTAGTGGCAGTCACAATTTTGCTACTTGGAAAGTTCAGTTCTTCATGCTTATGTATGACCATGACCTCTATGGTCATCTTGATGGATCCACCCCAGCCCCCATTCCGAGCACCACTTTTGGAACCAACACAACTCCTAATCCTGCTTACACACTTTGGTTCCGTCAGGATCAACTTATTCAAAACGCCCTTATGGCTTCCGTTGACCCTACCATAGCCTCCACAGTTGTCGCTGCTAACACATCAAAACAGGCTTGGGACTCTTTGCATACTGCCTACGCAAACAAGTCCCAGACTCGAATCTTCAGTCTTCGTGATCAACTTGGCCGAATCACCAAAGACACCACTCCTATCACCGAGTACCTTCAACGTATTCAGTCCCTTTCAGATGAACTTGCTACTGCCGGTGCCCCGGTCACTAATTCCGAACTCATAGTCAAAATCCTTAGTGGACTTGGCCCTGAGTTTCGTGAGATCTCGACTGCCATATGGGCACGTGATACTACAGTTACCTATGAAGAACTATATGAAAAGCTGCTTGACCATGAGCTCTTTCTTCGGCATGAGGAAGCTAAGAAAACCCCTGGTCCTATCACAGCAGCAGTTGCCACTCACAACAAGTCAAATAACAACTCCAACTATCGCAATAATCGCCGCCAATACTACAACAACAACAACACCAATAACTCTCAACCATGGCGCCAGAATGCTCGCCCCAATAATGTCAGCCAATATCATCCCCCAAACAATAACACCACTGTTGTTATTCGTTGTCAATTATACAACAAGATTGGCCATGTTGCAAGTGTTTGCCGATCCAAGTCACACAATCACTTTGAGGTTAAACCAATTACATCACAGGTTTCAACACTACTGCTAACCCATGGATAGTTGACTTTGGTGCCACACATCACATCACAACGGAGCCGCATAACCTACAACCGTACCACGGTAACGAGGATGTCTCCATGGGTGATGGTAACAAAATTCCCATCTCACAAACTGGTTCTACACAGTTACAAGCATCAAATAATGTTTTAAGCTAAACCATACTCTATGTGCTCCAGCCATTAAACACAATCTTATATTTGTATCCAAGCTATGTCATGATAATCTAACATCTATTGAATTTTTCCCCTTTTCTTTTGTTGTGAAGGATCTGAAAACGCGAACCCCGCTGGTGTACGGCCGGAAGAAACATGGACTGTATGAGTGGCCCAATTCACATCTACAAGCTCACATATCTACCACTACAACCTCTCTGACCACTTGGCATCAAAGACTGGGTCATCCGCACTCTAGAGTCCGTAATTATGTCTTGAATAAATTCTCGCTACCATTTGTTGAACGAGATAAGTTTCATTATTGTAATTCCTGTTTGTCTAATAAATCCCATCGGCTTCCGTTCCATACATTAACTTTGGAAAGCTCTAAACCGCTTCAAATTATTTTTAGTGATTTGTGGAGGCCCTCTCCTGTTTTGTTCCTTGATAAAAAATTATATTATTGCATCTTTATTGACCAATACACAAGATACATGTGGCTTTATACACTAAAAAATAAAAGCGAAGTCAAGGAGTTGTTCCAAAAATTCCACCCTTTAACAGAAAAATATTTCGGTACCAAAATTCAATCGCTTTATACTGATGGTGGAGGAGAGTATAAAAGTCTTGACTCTTATCTCTCGCTTCATGGTATCGAACATCTTTCCACCCCACCCTATACGCCTCAACGAGTTGCTCTTGCTGAGCGTAGACATCGTCATATTATTGAAACTGCAAGAACAATTTTACATGAGGCGTCTCTTCCACCGATTTTTTGGTTCTCGCATGTCACCATAATGTGTATTTAATTAATCGTCTACCCACATCACTCTTGAATAACTCTTCCCCGTTTGAAAAATTATTTGGCAAGTCACCTGACTATGCCTCTCTAAGGACTTTTGGATGCTTATGTTATCCCTGGCTTAAACTGTACTCTAAAAACAAACTTGAACCTAAATCTAAACCATGTGTATATCTTGGGTTCTCTTTGTCCCGTCATTGTCATCAGTGCTTTGATCCTATTTCTTCTAAAATTTATTTATCAAGAGATGTGCAATTTCTTGAAAATAATTTTCCTTTCAAAAGTTTATTCTCTAATACTACCATTAGACCCACTAAGTTAGATTGGACAAATACAACTACTGTTGATTTACCCAGATCCACCCCAACCTTTCCCCTCTTTCTGATTTGCCCCCTCTCATCAAAACACCCGCCCCTCCCCCCACGTAACCTCTGAGTCCCAGCCCCCAACGATACCTCCTCTCCTCTCTCCACTAAACACGGCTCAGTCCACCATATCCGGCGCAACACCAGCGAAAGATGCGGATTCCCCTCCTTCACAGAGCTCTACTCCAGGTATGTGTACTACTCCTCCTCCAACTCCAATTCCCCAAGATCCCTGCTGCCCAAACCCATCCCCTAAGCCTTCTGTGAGACCCCAAGCTTCCAATCCCCCTATAAAATCACCCACTCCATTTCTGATAGTCTACAATCGTCGTTCCCCACACTCCAAATCCATCACTTCAATGGCACCTCCCCCTGCTCCACCACACGTACCCACCCCTCCAACTCGTATAGTCACCCGCTCACAGAACAACATCCAGAAACCAAAACAGATTTTTGATTACCTAGCCTACTCAGAACTATACCACACACCTTCAAACAAGCCCAAAAGCACCCTGAGTGGAGGAAAGCCATGAATTCAGAATTTGATGCTTTACTGAAAAACCATACTTGGGAACTAGTTCCATATGACCCCTCTAAGAATGTTGTTTCATATAAGTGGCTTTTCAGGATTAAAAGGAAAGCAGACGGATCAGTTGATCGTTACAAGGCGAGACTAGTTGCAAAAGGATTCACTCAGAGGTCGGGCGTTGACTTTCACTGGACTTTCAGTCCGGTTGTTAAATCCACTACTGTGCGAATCATACTTGCTATTGCCCTTCGGCTTCACTGGCCCCTTCGTCAACTCGACGTCAACAATGCTTTTCTTCAAGGTGACCTTGAAGAAGAAGTGTACATGACGCAACCTCCAGGCTTTACTTGTGTTGATAATCCAACTCATATTTGTAAGTTGCGCAAGGCAATCTATGGCCTGAAGCAAGCTCCTCAGGCTTGGTATAATGCGCTCAAAGGCCATCTTGCCCACATGGGATTTTCTAAGGCAGAAAATCCATTTTCTGCCTTTATACCCCCTCCCCCCAAAAAAACACCCATTGTCTATGCAACTCTAAATAATTTTCTCGTCATGTTATTAGCTAACAAGAAAGAAAGAAATACAATAACTTTGCACAACAAAGATCCTATTTCTCTTTCTGGCACCCGGTGAGAAAATGTGAAGCTGATACCGATCTGATAAAGAACAAAACTTGCTTCCACTATAAATCAAATACTCTCAGCATCATCCTCATTAAGACTCAAAAGTTTCAAACTACATGTTACTACACTTTTCTTTCTAGTCTATACAAAAAAATACATTTTTATATTTAGAAACAATTTAGCTTTAAATTTTCTATTTTACATAATTTTTAGGCACATACCACAATTTTCAAAAGCATTTCTTTCTTTCTTAAATTCCATAACCAATCAAATATCGATGCATAAATTGGAACTGAGGGAATAATAGAGAGACAAATAAAAGTAAAAACCTGAGGTAAATTCTGAGGAACTAAAATTAGAAGCAAGAGACAATTGTTGTTGCTGTTGAAGCTGTTCTTGCTCTTGTTGAGGCAAATACAAAGATGGGTTTTGCCCAAAAAGTGTGCCAGTATAAAAAGATCCTACCATTACCAAAAGGGCTATCATAATTGTTTGCCCTGTATTCCAATCAAATGCCCTCATGTTTATCCAAGATCCCATGTTTAAGAAATTTAAATAAAATATTACATATACACTAAAATCTTGGATCTGTAGAGTGACTTAGAATGGTAATGATCAAGAAAAGAGCTTAAGGAAAGATAGTGTTTATACTATGAGATCGAGAGAGTTCAGATTTTGTGTGTGTTCAGAGCTTAAGTGGAAATGATGAGTGAAATTTCCATTTTTAACATAACATAATTTTATTTTCCTTTTTTAAGGTTTCTATAAAGGCAAGAAAAAATAATTTAAGCCTTTTAATTATGAAGGCCTTCCCTAAAGTTACTGTGTGTTACACATTGCTCCCTCGTTCTCTGTTTGATATAACTAGTAGTATGTGGATGTAGCTTTTGAGCTATGGGTTTAATTGAATAGTATTTTTAACATAATATGCAGTTTAATTATAAAAGTTACTACACAAAATTTTAGCAAATGGTATATTCCATTTTTTTCATAATTTTAAAGGTACGATGAGTTCAATCAGGGACGGATGCAGCCGTTTAACTGTGTATTAGGAAGTTACGGTGAGTTCAATCAAGGGCGGATGCAGCCGTTCAACTGCGTATTAGGAAGTTGACGGCGAGTTCAATCATGGGCGAATACAGTAAAAATAGTACGGGCCAGCCAGTTTTCGGACTAATCATTGAAAAATAACTAACATTTTTAAAGTTATTGAAAAATAGTCACTATTTTGCTGCAATACGGAAAGTTCCAACATAATAAATTGGAAGTCCAGTATATTATACTGGAACTCCAGTATAGTTCCAGTATAATATATTGGAGTTCCAATATACTTATGCTGGAATTGCAGTATAATATACTGGAGTTCCATTATATTATACTTGAATTCCAGTATATTATGGTGGAGTATTTTCCGGATTTGGAACAGTATTTTCGTTCAGATTTATTTTTAAATAAAAAGTGGCTAAATTTTAATTATTTTTAAACTGTGGCTATTTTTGAATGACCACTTGTAAATCTAGCTACTATTTTTGAATTTCTCCTGCGAATACAACCATCCACCATTTAATTATAATAAATTACTCCCTCCGTTTCATATTAAACGAGATATTTTTCTTTTTAGTCTGTTTTAAAACAAATGACACATTTCTAAATTTCGAAATAATTCAATTTTAAACTCTTTTATTTTACTACAACAACAACAACAACAACCCAGTATAATCCCTACCCTAAGGTAGAGAGACTGTTTCCAAATAGACCCCCGGACATCCTTCCCTCCAAGAACTTCCCACCTTGCTCTTGGGAGACTCGAACTCACAACCTCTCGGTTGGAAGTGGGGGTTGCTTACCATCAGAGCAACCCCTCTTTTATTTTACTCATTTACCCTTAATGATAAGCTTTTATAGCCACACAAATGTCATGGCCCCACAAACTTTTTACTCCTCAAGCTTTTAAGATCACAAGTTCAAAATTCTTCTTCTTTTTTCTTAAACTCCGTCACGAGTCAAACTACATCATATAATATGAAACCGAGGGAGTAGTTTAATTTTATGCAAACTTTGGATGCCAATAAATTTTTACCGATGTTGTTGTTATCATACATGTTTATATTTAGGCAGGGTGAAGTTCTTTATGTGAATGTTATTAGAAACGTGTAACTCCTATGGTTAGTGAACCATATTACTATTTGTTACTGTATCTATTTCCATGGGGTAAAAAATTGAAGGAAACTTCCTACGTAGCAACAAACTCCCACAGTTTGAGCCTATTTTTCCTCTCATTATATCTATGTGTAATATTTCCTCAAAAGTATCTTTAACTAAACCTATATATAGAAGAGTCCTTTTGCTTCTCCCTACTTGCAAATGATAAATATCAAAACACAAGTACATTTTCACTCGTACAAATACTAGTAACAATTTTCATGGAGATCGTTGGCAGCAACGGCGGTGATCATGGCGGCGCCACCCATCAGCCGGTGCCGTTATCTTCCTCTTCACCGTCGGCGTCGTGGAGGCTGAATATAGGGGAGTTTCGTGTCCCTGAATATGGCACTGGTGATCATCGTCAATCTTTCAGTTTACGTCGACTCTTGCGTCGCCCTTCTAGTAATTTTCCTTCAATTTATCTTTTTTTTTGTCCTTTTATGATATTGTTTTCCATTTTTTGCACTTGTCGAAGTAAAAACTACTTGAATAAATGGTTGAATTAAGACAAATATTGATTAATCTGAAGGTATTAAATCATTGCATTTTAATTGTCATTGAATTCATTTAACTATCTCCTAGAAAACTACTCTCTCGATTTTATTTTATGTGAATCTATTTGATAAAAGATGAAAACTTAAGAAAGAACGGCTTTGAAACTTATGAGTTACATTTCAACATATTTGTGCAGTAAAATTAAAAAAAAATTAAAGTAATATTATTTTTTAAATATAAAAAAGATCATGTCATTCTTTTTAAAACAAGATTAAAAAGTAAATTGCTCTTTTAAGTACAACTCAATTCTACCAATGGTTTTAAGTTCTAACTTTGGTTTGGATATCCTTTTAATTTCTTCTTCTTTTGTCTTCAAGAACTACTCAACTAAAGAAATTGGTTTTAGTCTTTTTAAACAAAGAGGTATGACATTTTTTTCGATAGCTTAAAACGGAAAGTATGACATATAAATTGGAATATATATATGAATTAAGTACTATTATAAATTAAATCATATTTTTAAGGATTTTGTCTTTTATGTTACACGACTTGATGAGATCATTTTAATATCTCTATATATAGAAAAACAAGGCAAAGTAGCTGAATATTACGAGAAGCAAGAAAGGTTGCTTGAAGGGTTCAATGAGATGGACACTGTTCATGAATCTGGCTTTTTACCCGGAAGTCTAACCGAGGTTTGTCTCTTTTCCTCACACTATTAAGTTACTTAAAAAATTATTACCATTATTTATTTATAATAAATAAAATTAGTAACCTGAAATATAAGACAAACAATATCTTATACGATATGTATACTAATAGTGTAAGTTTTCTTGTTACGTCAATATTTCACAGATAGGTGACATGATGTCGGGGCCGGTGTTCCCTAACTTTTCGAAGTTTAATTTCTTACTCTTAGGAAATGTCAAATTTTTGGAAGTTTTGCTTTAGTGAAAATTCTTCTTCTACGTACATCTTTCCTTGTATAAGTGTTCCACTCTTCTGAAGTTGTGTGCTTTCGGCTAGTGGCGGAGCCAGGATTTTAACTAAGGGGAGTCAAAATATAAATAAGTAAGCACACAAAAAATCAAGGAGAGTCAACATATAGTATATTCACATAAAATTAAGAATTTAATATATTTACACTGTGTAATTTTCCGGTGAAGGGATGCCAATTGAGTCCCCTTGCCAATGAGTGGCTCCGCCACTGCTTTCGGCATAAGTTTACTTGTGGGAGGTCTACTTTCCTACTTTTCAAGTTCCTTACTTCACTTAGGAAATTTTTCAAGGAATTTAGGGTGTTCAAACTTGAAAGAAATGAAAAAATCTCCAATAAATTAAAGAGTGTTCAATATATATATATATATATATATATATAAAGATTAATATTTTACCTATATAATCAGTGTAATTTTTTGATGAAGGGTGATCAATTAACCATCATTGATTGTTACTTAAATTTTATTGTATCGTATCGTTAAATCCGTCGTTACGTAACGACGAAAAGTACTACTTTGTGTAACGACCAATTTGGTGTGGTCTCATCGTTACCTTGTCTTTTCTCTCATTTCGCCCTTCATTATAATTAAATTATTTTATTTTATCTTTTACCCTGCTTCTTTATATAGTAATAATTTTATTCCGTGTCATAATTTTTCTTTATGATATTGCAAATGTATTCTTCATATTGCTGGTACTTGATATCATGAAACGACGACAAACGATACAATCTATTCAAACATTGTATTTATCAAACAATACAGTACAATATAATACAATACAATATATATACACTGATATCGCAAAAAAAATTATTTGCTATAATTAGTAACTTGAAAAGTGGAACAGACAACCTAATAAAACATGTTTGCTGTCTACACTTGATATTTGACAGGATGAAATGAAGCAGCTTGCTAAGAGTGAAAGGATGGCAATTCATGTATCAAACATAGCAAATTTGATTCTTTTCATTGCAAAAATCTATGCTTCTATTGCAAGCAGATCTTTGGCTGTGATTGCATCAACTTTGGACTCTCTCTTAGACTTATTGTCTGGATTTATTCTGTGGTTCACTGTTTATGCTATGAAAAAACCAAACCAATACCACTATCCAATTGGTAAAAAGAGAATGCAGCCTGTGGTGAGTTTCAAATATAATGCCACATTTTGATATTTATTACATGCATTTTATACTTTGTGTCAGTGTGCAGTGTGATTTTAAGATTTATACTTGTAAGTAGGGGTGGCAGACGGTCGGGCCGGGTCGGGTATGAGCGAGCCAAAACGGATAATTTAAAAAAATGGACAAATTATCCGCCCCGACCCGTATTTGAAATGGATAAAAACGGGTTTATCCGGCGTATATGGATATCCATATTATCCCTGGCTTCTTAAATATGATCAGTACATATGAGAGAATTCTTTGTCTTCCAAACTTTGAGGAACTCCAATTTGAAGCTTTACAATGTATAAGCTAAACATATTAGTTATCCATTTGGTTAACCATTTTCTGAGTGGATAATATGGTTCTTTATCCATATTCGACCCATTTTTAAATGGTTCATTATCCAACCCATGTTTTAATGGATAATATGGATGGATAACTGTTTTTTTAAACCATTTTGCCACCTTTTCTGGTAAGTAAACTGGCCTTTATACACAATTAAAAGAAGCAAAACATCTACCCTCCTCTTCATACTTAAAGATTGACAAAAGATTGGAGTTAACTTATATACATTAATTTTTATATTATTTTTGCTGTAATAGGTTGTGTACCATCCCTTATAGGTTATCATATCATGTTACCGGTATCAAAAGTTACTTTTTTTGTCAATTAACTTCATAATTAATGTACTAATTATTTACATTGTCCGTTAGAGCAGTTAAGTATACTATTTGTGTATTTTGTCCTATTATTTTATATTTGAAGTTATCAAATTAGGGTTACTATAGATAGTTACCTGTAATTATATGCCATTATTATAATTTGACAGTGTAAAAAATTTCTAACCGCTCGGTGTACACAAGCTAAGCTCTAAATGAAAAGGTAGCCAAAACTAACATTTTAATTATCATATCAAAATCCTTTATTTCCTTGTTTCTTCTTAATTAAAGACTACCAACAACAACAACAGCAACAACCCAGTGTAATTCCACAAGTGGGGTCTGGGGAGGGTAATATGTACGCAGACCTTACCTCTACCCCGAGGGACAGAGAGGCTGTTTCCAGGAGACCCTCGCATTCTTTAACATTTTATCATATCATATTTACAGGGTATTATTGTCTTCGCATCTGTGATGGCAACTCTTGGATTACAAATACTATTTGAGTCTGGTAAGGAACTCATATATAAGGTATGTGACTCAGTTTTCTGAAGGATTCTATACTAGGAATAGATTTAAACTTATAGTTTTAAACCTATCAAGGCATTTCTGTAATCTATAAAAAACTTCTTTAAGGTTAAAATGAAAATTTAAGGCTAAATTATTTTCAACTTTAGATATGTGTCATTATTTTTTGGACAGACGAATAAATAATGAGTGTCACATAAAATCAAATAAATTGAGTAATTGGTAACCTGGTAAACATGATAATTGACTTACTATCACAAGTTAAACTACAGTTATATCATAAAAAAATATTTTGTCAGTGTATTTATCTTAAATTTATGCATAGTTAAACCTCTCTATAACAATCTCGTTTATTTCGAATATTTTTGGATGTTATAGCGAAATGTTGTTATAGAGAATATATATTATAACATAATTTAAAAATTGGTTCCGAAAAAGTTTGGCTTTTATAGTGAGGTGTTGTTATATAGGGATACTGTTATAGAGAGGTCCGACCGTAAAAGTAATTGAATTTCACTAGTAAAATGCTTAATGCTCCACTCTTTAACACCAGATTTATTGTTTCTTCTGGTTTAATGCTTATGATCATCAGTCTCGTCCTAATACGGATTCTGAGAAGGAAAAATGGATGATTGGGATCATGGTCTCTGTCACTGTGGTAAAATTTCTGCTGATGTTGTATTGTCGAAGATTCAAGAATGAAATTGTAAGAGCCTATGCTCAAGACCATTTCTTTGATGTCATTACCAACTCTGTTGGATTAGTGACTGCAGTTTTAGCAATTCGATTCTGCTGGTGGATTGATCCCATGGGAGCTATATTGGTGAGTTCACAATCATCACTTATACTTCTTTTGTTTTTATCTCTACTTTTCTAGATGGCAGTCCGGTGCATAAAGTATTGTAAGTCCACGCAAGATCCGAATGAGAGTCGCACCCAAAGAGTATGACGTAGACATCTTACCCTAATGCAAGGATTAGTGGTTGCTTCCACGGCTCGAACCTGTAACCTTTAGGTCACATGGAGAGAACTTGCACATATATAGTGATGTTTGCATCAACTGGCGCACAACTCAACTATTTCACTTAGTACATGTTATCTCTCACTAAAAAATTTACCGGACACCTTGTTACTCACCAAGGCTTAGGCGTGTGGAATAACTCGTATTTTTTGTCTCTACTAGTAATGGAATCCTAATTTCAACCTTTATACCAATTTTATTGACCACTAGGTCATACTCGTGGATGCATCGTGCACACACATACGACACTACATCTGTCTCAATTTACTAGGCACTATTTCCTTTTTTTTCTTTTGTCCTACAAGATTGACATCTTTATAGCTTTAGAAACTCCAAACATTTATTTATATTTTTATATCAAGATTGACACCTTTATGTACGTATATATGGTATTACTGACTTATATATTAAGCATATTTAACTTCTGTGTCAGTTATCTCTTTTATTTCTTAAACTTCATGTCTAGTCGTGCTAAACCAATTGTGGTGGACGACTATCACTAAATGAATGAGCAAATAAAATGAGTAGAAAATTTCAAAGATATCCCTCCAAATTTTCCATTATTATTAACGATAACATTATGTATTTGCAGATAGCACTATACACAATTGGCACATGGGCAAAGACAGTAATCGAAAACATGCGATCACTCATCGGAAGAACAGCTCCACCAGAATTTCTGGCGAAATTGACATATCTTATATGGAATCATCACAAAGAGATAAAGCACATTGACACAGTGAGAGCATACACATTTGGTGCAAATTACTTTGTGGAAGTTGATATAGTTTTGCCAGAGGACATGCTTCTAAGCCAAGCACATAATATTGGTGAAACATTGCAAGAAAAATTAGAGCAGCTTCCTGATGTTGAGAGAGCTTTTGTGCATGTTGATTTCGAGTTCACTCATAGACCAGAGCACAAGACTATGGTCTAATGACATAAATAAACTAGGTAATTAATAATTAATAATTAGTTTGAGCTTTAACTTTATTCTTTGGACACTGTTTCCTTGCACCTAAAGTAGTAACTTACCAAAAAAAAAGTTCTTTAATGTGGAGAACCCAACAATGTTGAAACTTGTTGAATTTGCATTCTCAAAATTTATGTAACCTAATGTTTATTTTTAACTCAAGATGCCTAATGATTCATGAACACAGGTAAATACCTACGTATTTATAATCCCACTATATGGTTTAGCTACATATATTTATAACAGCTTATGGATCGTTAATGGTTGAACTCAAGATGGGGTTTAAGGGCGAGTTCATGATTTAACTATTGAGACACCTTTTGGTTAAAATCTAAGAGGATAACTCGTCAAACTCAAAACGCTTGAGGTGGTTCAGAGAGATCTGGTCAAAGTGAACAATACCTTGATAGTTGGGCCTGAACCGTAATATAGTGAAAAAATCTCTATATTGTATACACTCACCCCTAAGAATTACGGTCTAGGTTTTGTAGGAGAAATAGTCAGAGAGATGTATATCTTTAGCCGCTATAATAAGAGAGATGTATATCTTTAGCCGTTTCAAAAAATTAATTGCCTAAATTTGTATTTTTTGTGTATATGTGTGTCGTATACAAAAAATTTACATGTGTTTCTACACTTTTCGGCTAGAAAATGCAATTACTTTCAGCCAAATTGCCAGTTTTGTATTTTGCTCAAATAAGAATTGGCAGGAAGGTGGTAGACTCCTAGTGCTACAACTATTTTAGTATTTTGTGACCACAGACTATGAAACTAAATAGAAAAGTTAAAATTAATGAAGTTGTACGAATGATTATTCCACATTATTAGAACAAACATGAATCAGACACACAAAGTAAATAAATCACATATTCTCTTCATGAGAATGATAAAATGGGCTACCATAGTAAGTCTGAACAACAGTCAAGAAAGTAAGAAAAATAGTAACAACTAAAGCAGTTAGAGACCATGGACTATTAAAATATGTATCTATTAATTCAGCAATCCAAGTCTTCCCTTTGCTATTATAATGTTCTTGAATATTCCTCTTCACATTCTTGAAAATTAAAGGATCATCTGCCCCATAAGTCTTTAATCCTTTGTAAACTTGTACAACTTCTTCATCACTTCCCAATGTGTTGAATATAATCTTCTCTTCTCTTAGTTCTTTCACATCATTAGGTGAAATAATGAGAGATTTCATGAAATTTATGTAAGATACCACAGCTCTATCATTAGGACTATTTGGGCACAATTCATAAGCTATCATGTTCATGAAAAATACTTTAGTGTATGTTGAAACATACCAACATGGTAATTTGAGTTTTGCATAGTAATAGTGAGATGTAAATCTTACACCTTTTAAAGAATCAATTCCACTAGGCCTAAAATGAATGCCCTTTGATTTTAAATCCATAACTGAACGAAACACATTTATGAGCAATGCTGGTTTGTGTACTAGTTCATGATTCTTTCTAAAACGATCAAGAAAATAATCAAAGATGAAATCACAACGCGATTGTTTGACATTAATTACTTCTTCATCGTTACCAGTGACAAGTACTCGTCGAAAAACTTCAAGAAGGTGAGGAGGTTCTATCTCCATCATCGCGTTCTCTTCTATGTTGTCCTCTTGCTTATCAAAAAACATTTGAGAACAATAGCTTTTCACTTTGTTTTCAAATGGATAATATTGATCACTACCTTCATCATCACCATATCTCAACGTAACCAAGAGCTTGAGAATCCGAAAGGGTACCTGTCCAGTGGCGAATTCAGGATTTTCACTAACGTATGTTCAAAATTTAATATTCATATATAAAAAAGTAATATTTGATCAATATAATTTTCCAGACAAAGGCCGGGTACCTGATTTTCGAGCAAATATAGGTCACGTCTAGTGATCAAATAAACTGCAATACCAAGATGCTTGATTGTGTTGGTTTGTTTAGAGGCAGAATTTGGTGTAGACCTTGTTACTATCTCGATATCATTTAGAACAAAACATGCGTCAAGGAGCATCATTCGAGCAAAATCATAGTCGTTATACTTATTCGTGACTTCTTCGAGGTAACAACTTCTAACATCCTCGATCTCCTCGAGAATTTTTTCGAGGAAAAAATTTTGATTTTTATTACTGCCATGAATGAACATTTCTAGAGACTTAGGCTTGAAATCTTCAACAAAATTGAGCTCTGGCTTTCCATGATGGTAAGGTCCCAATGAAACCACTTTAGGATCATAGTCATCACTATTTTGATTGTCAATTCTCATGAATAATGGAACTTTTGGTATTTGACGCCTTCTTGGTATAGATTGTAGTCTTGAGATTGTAATGATGTCCACCATTTCAGATTCTAAGGACATTTTTCTTCGTACATACCTTATTGAACAAACGATGTTAGTTAAGAGTTTAAGTTTTATGCAATGACGTTGCAAAAAAGAAAATATTTACACAATCAAGTTATATATAACGTAATTGTATGAAAATTTATATGACAAACTAACCTATTATCACATGTTAAATTGTACTAATAATGTAATATGTAACTTAAATACTAGTTAAAAGGTAGTCAACAGAAATTAGATAAAAAGAAAATTATAGACTTCTTTTATAGATTTCTCACCACCCGATGTCTAGTTCCAATTAATTCGGATTAATTCGCTCCACTAAGTTCCACTTTGGAGGTATAGTGCTTCCTACCAAAGATGATTCCAATCCGAGCTTGAATCAGAGACTTTTGGTAAATGGCGAAGAGGTATTTACTAAACTGGCCACCACAACCTTTGATGGTGAAAATACCAAGACTTGATGCTATGTACAAGAGGCTTACAATATGTAATGAAGACTAAAAAGAATGATATTGTTTGACAGGGATGCAGCATTTTTAAAGGATTATGAAGGCTGGAATATACAAGCCTTCCTTTCATGGCAAGAATAAATGTTAAAGTGCCATTTGGGTGCTTTAGAAAAAATAAAGACATATAGTATTACTTTAATTGAGAATATAATCAGATGTTTTATTTTGTCGTCTTCTTTCTGAGAATAAGATTTTAGCAAAGAGTTTTTAAAATATATTCAAATCAGTTCTTTTTGTTTTATATTGTTATTCTTTTTCTTTTTGATGTTTCGCTGAAATAAATAAGGTATGAATTGAGTCTACATCTCAAGTTTCAGCAACAAGATTAGCTAAATATACAATACAAGTTACGAACCAATGAATGAAACCATTCACCTAGCTTTCTTGAAATATATATAAAAGAGTTGGAAATGAAACAGGCTAGTTACATAATGCGAATTTTGATTAGTCGGACAGATGATATATTCGATTCAAGTTCATGATCAGTTACAGTCCAACGAGTCATATGATTTGAAGTTTGTCACTTATTATATCTAGCAAATGACTGAGGTGAATGGAACTCAAAAGTAGTATTCGGGCCCGAATCTCCTAAAATTTTACGGGTTCATAAAAAACGACCTAACGAATAATGGTCATCGCTTAGGCATGACCGTTCCTCGTTTTTTGACCTTTTTGGACCAAAAACAGGAATTTAGGACGATTCTCAGATTTTCGTGTGCTACATAGTCCATGTCATCTGTGTGCATTCGGGTAATCAGCCCCGAATCTCCTAAAATTTTGCAGGCCCATCAAAAAAGACCTAACAAATAATAGTCATTGCTCCGACATAACCGTTCCTCATTTTTTGGTATTTTAGGGCCAAAAACAGGAATTTATGACGATGCCCAGATTTTCATATGATATAGTCCACGCCAACTGCATGCATCCGGTTGACTGGCCCCGAATCTCCTAAAATTTTACGGGCCCATAAAAAATAACCTAACGAATAATACTCTTCGCTCCGACATGACCGTTCCTCATTTTTTGGTGTTTTAGGGCCAAAAAAGGAATCTAGGACGATTCGCAGATTTTCATGTGCTATAGGTCACGCCATCTGCATGCATTCTGGGCGATCGGCCCCGAGTCTCCTCAAATTTTGTGGTCCTATAAAAAACGATCTAACGAATAGTAGTCATCGCTTTGGCATGACCATTCCCTTTTTTTGGGTTTTTAGGGCCAACAAACAGGAACATGATGATTCCCACATTTTCATGCGCTACAGTGATGTAGGGCATACTTGTATATGTTTTAATGTTACTTTACTCATGTTTTTACCGCTTTTTATTTGTATTCGATATTGAATATGCCCAACTTATTTTGATTATGGCATTTTATACTTATTTGGGTACTAATGAATGTTGTAGGTACATTTGAAATGGAAATTGAGAACAAATTAAGTATTTTGTTTGACGTGTAATGCATATACTTAAATGACACTCTAATAGTCATGGGCATGCATGATGGTAAGCTAGAAACCCGTATTTTAACCTTAATATTGCACTCTAATTACTGTATTTTACGTGTGTTTGAGCTTAAATGATAGTGAATTACACTTATTACGTATTTTATGCCTTGCGGGAAACGATTCCGAGCTATTAAGGTAAGTCGTAGCTAAATAAAATAAGTTGGAGCTTTGAAGTCTGAGTAGAAGCCCAAAAAATTAAGTCGAGATCACGTTCAGGGGTTGAGCTCCAAGTCTGGATATCAAAAGTTAGATGAGAGAATTTACTCTAAGAAAAAGGCACAACCGCACCGCGAAGCGCGGCACCACAATGCAAATGTGGTCTGACAGACTTTTGGCAACCTCTCTGAACTTCCTCACAAGCGCGACGCATGGAGCGGCGCGGGTGTACAAAAGTTACAGAGTAGTTTCCTACTTCACCTAGGAGAGGGTAGTTTCGTTCGGTCTTGTTTCTACATGGTATAAATATACCAAAAATACGATTTGAGAGGACTTTTAACCTACAAAAAGATTGGAGAACCAACCAAGGCAAGAAGACTCAAGAATTTATCAATATTTCAACCTGCAATCAGCGCAATATGGGAGTTTGTATCGAATCATTAGAATTGATATTTTCTTTGTTTTTGAACCTTATTGAGATGTCATACTCCATTGCTATGGAGTAATTTCTATTAGGTTGTTGACAGATGTGAGCACGTGATTTTTGTTTACACGACAATTACTCCAAGAGAAATCAAAATAACAATAAATTGTCTTCGTGTATAATTTTTGTAAATTTGCCGGTCATTTTTGTAGTTTTTATCTGTGATTGTTTAGTTCTATCAATTGAAAATACAAAAAATATATATGTCGCACATAAAGATGGGATTTTGTTCTACTATTAGGAATTGATCAAAACCATAATTTGGTTTAAAGGGAAAATCACAAAATATGCATCTTTTATTCTATTTTTTTGTCATTAAGGGATTTTATTTTAATTGGATGTTTAATGTGAGTGATAATTGTTGTTTGAGTATTAATTAATATTTGTGTGATTTTATTTTTGATTTTTGCAATTTAATAGGAATTTTATTTTTAATCAAAAATTAAAAGAAGGGAAAAGAAAATAAGTTAAAACGGAGTTGGGCCAGTGAATTGGACCAAAAATTAGGCCCAAACTCACTAACCCAGTCCGGCCCCAGACATAAAGGAAACGACGCCATTTTTGGCACCCCCCATCTGAACCGTTGGTCAAACAGATCTAACGGTCCAGTTCGGGCCCGTCATTAATCCAAACAGTGTCGTCTCTTTAAGTCAAGAGATCACGGCCGTTGATCACCAATGATCCAACGGTCAGAGATCCAATCCCCCGTCCTGTATATAAACCCTCCCCCTTCACCCCGTGCCCTAAGCCAAACCCCCCCTCGCCCTTAGATCGTCTTCACCAGACCCAAACCCCACGAAACCCTAGCGCCGCCCCCCTTTCCCCTTACCGTAAACCCGGCGGCAAGGACGCCGGTGACCACCATCTTAACACCCTATTACCACCTCGACCCCCTGAACACAGATCCACCAGCCGTGGGTCTCGAATCTTCCCCCACCATCTCGAATCTTCATTTGAAGATTCGAGCCGAACCTCGACCTACACCAACCCCCCCCTCCCAAATTCATACCAGGTATCCCCTTGACCTTCCTCGTGACCAAACCAAGCTTGGTTTGGTCCGAATCTACCCATAAATCCCAAAACCCCAAATCTGAAGATTCGAACCCTAGAGCACAAGAATTTGTGGAGTCTGTTTAGATTTAGACGGAAGTTCGGGATCTAATAGACCCTAATCGAAGTGTTCTCGGTCGAGAACACCTCGATTAAGATCTGCTCGACCTCAAATGGGCAAATCAAGCTCGGACCTGGGTCATATGTGTTTAAGCTTTTCTGGTTTGTTCACTTCTACCTTTTGTTGTCTATTTTAGTTTAGATTAGTTTATCAGCATGTTTATTTAGTTTGTTTGTTTATTTTGGGATTTCTGTTGTCAGTTGTTCTCCATCTCCATAAGACCTTTTATTTGGTCGATTGTTTATTCTGTTATGTTGAATCCGTATAGTAGTATACATATTTCAATTCGATTGATATCGTCAAATCAATAATGCCTGTAGTTTTCCCCTGTATCGTGTGAATTTGTCAAGAACAGTTTATGCCTTATTTATGTTGTTTATTTGGTCGACTGCTTGTTCTGTGTTATAATTAGTATAGTCGAGTCGATATATGTCGTCAATGAGTTTCAATTTGGAATGGTATTTATTTGACTCATATGTATGATTGGTCGATTAAGGTCTGAGAATTAAATGCACTATGTCTAGCATGTGCATTTGAATCAGAAATTGTTTAAGGATTGCTTATAGCTGCAGTTTTAACATAGGTTTCAAAGTTCAAGTTGACATAAAATCTGTCCCTACGTGGACAGCATGTGCATTGTCAGTTATGAATGAGTTAGGGTGTATTGGACAGCATGTGCTGTCAGGGCATATTCAGGCTGCCCATACCCTGATTTAGTTTATAAATAATAAACCATTTTAAAGAAGGAATGTCAGGGGAATCTCATGGAGGAGGTTTTATTTTAATCTAATGAGTGGAAAAACAGGAGGAAAACAGGAGGGGGGATGGGGAGTTTGAATTGTTTAACAGGCTGGTGGATGGTATGATGCTAGGCTATAAATAGAGGAGAGTTTCCACTAGTTAAGGGGATACAAGACAGAGACAAGACAGAAGCTAGAAAAAACTGGAAAAGACAATGGAGAGTTCAGAGAGGGGGGAGAGTTCTAAAAATCAGAAAATATAGTTCTGAAATAAGGAAGCAAAGATAGTTCTGAAAATCAGAAAGAGAGGGTTCAGAAATCAGGGAGGGAGATAGAAAAGAAATTTCTGTTTGTTTGATTGAAACTGAAAACATTGCTTTTCCTCATCCTTTCTGTTTGGAAATTAGCATTAAGCTGCTACTGGTTCTGTCAGACTTAGGATCTTTCCTTTGAGTATTTGAAAAATCAACATTGGATCCTGTATCATTGAGTTACTGCTTGGTTTATTCTGCCTGGGGTTGTCATTGCTGTTGTATTTGTTGTCGTTGCTGCTATCTTCTGCTACTGCTGCTGATTTCTCTACCTTCTGCTTCTTCTTTTGCATTTCAGCATCCAGGTACACACTTCTGAAACTATGGGTGGATGTAAGCTTGAATTGGAAGTTGAATTGAAATAAACAAAGAAATGAAATGTTCACATGCTTTCCCAATGTCTGTGCTCAAGATGTAGTAATAGAATGAATGATAAAGTAGTTCGTGGTTGTTTAGGTTCATCCCAATTGTATTTACTTTGCATGAATTGGAACGTACTCGAACTCTATTTTGGGACTGTTAAATAGTACAGTGCTAGATCAATTAGACATATGTCCATGTGTTTTAGCAATTTAGTTTGGTTGGTGATGATAACACAACACAGAATATTAGCAGGCATTTGTATGTATCCCGTTGGATCTTTGAACTGTTTTACCATGGCCCGTTCCAGTTTGATTTCAACGCATATTTCAAGCAAATTTCATATTATGTTAGTTAATGCCAATGGATTAACCATTAATGTCAACTCTCTTGTTTGAATTCCCTGTTTCAATATAGGTTTATTAGTGTAGTTTAATAATTAATGTTTGCATCGGCTCACCATGTAAATAAAGCGGCTATTAATTCTATAGAATCGGCAGGTTTTACATATTTGGGAGTACGAATCAATGGTGCGGGGTTAAAAGCTTTAATCTAATAGGCGTGAATCTAGCAAGATGGTTAAAATTTAGATCTAATAAACTTTCGAATAAGCACTAAGACTCAAGGTTGATGTTTATTTTGAATAGTCAAAAACAATTATTGGTCTATCCACATAATTATGTGAAGCTAACCTAGTTATAGAATAATTAATCTTCTTTGAATATATTATTTTGTCGATTTTGTATTTATTTATATTTCAAATTTTAAGTAACATTCCCTTCTGTTGACATTTGTCTTAATCTAGTATGCAATATGTTATGCTCGTAGCACGTAACTAAATAAGATTTTCCTTTCTCTTATTTTTAGAAACGAAATTAATAGAAATGTAGCCACTTTAGGATATCCTTCTAAAATAACGGGACGATCCTCGCCAAATAAAAAGTGCAAATTGCGGGGCCCTCAATAATTGGTCATAGTAAATACTTAGAAGTTGGGATGGACGGTTTAGTGAATGTCGCTGCCTTCCCTAAAGATAATAATGCGTTAGACTCTTTAGGCGCGACTTAATTAAATTACATTCTTAAATTCGGGTGCGCATTTATGTGACCCAAATTCATATCGCAACGGAATCGAAATGTGTTAACAACTACGGGTGCATTGATTGTGACGTGGTTCGAGATGCATTTTCACGACGTTGCAATTCTATAAAAACAAATGATAATAATAAAAGCGGTTTAAACTTAATAAAAGCACATAAGTCACAACATGTATTCAAATCAGATATTTAGCCATTATAACAATTTAAGCGACCGTGCTAGAACCACGGGATCCGAGGGTGCCTAACACCTTCCCTCGGGTCAACAGAATTCCTTACTTAGAATTTCTGGTTCGCAGACTTCATTTGGAAAAGTCGAAAATTTCCTCGATTTGGGATTCAAGATAAACCGGTGACTTGGGACACCAAAAGCCAAACCTTTCCCAAGTGGCGACTCTGAATTAAATAAATAATCTCATTTCGAATATTGTCACTTAAATTGGAAAAAACTCCCTCGCGCATCTTACCCTTCGGGGCGGGCGCGCAAAAAGGAGGTGTGACAGCTCTGGCGACTCTGCTGGGGATTAGAACCCAGAACCTCCGGTTCAGGGTTCAAGAATTCGAGCTTAGAATAATTGTTATATTTGGCTTTATTATCTGATCTTTATTACATGTTTTGGCATAATGTGTTAAATGTTGTCTTTTACCACTTTGATATTATCTGAACTGTATATAAACTGTGTCGAAACCCTTCTTTCTTCACCTCCGGGGATGTGCTTACTGGTTGAGACTCCCTATTCTGTTAGTGTCAATACCCTGAAATAAAAAAGAGGCTCGGACAAGTTACGAAGCCGGATGGCCTTTTGGTTCCCGGTAAGTTGTCCCCTCCTCGACTCGAGTTGTCCGCTCGGGTACACAGTCTAGAACATATACCCAGGTTATAAACCTAGTATAACGAAACCTCATGCCGTATCCCTAGTAGGAACGCTTATTTGCATCATGTTGCATTTGACATAGGGGACTCAACACAGGGGTTGGGTCCGTCTAGGACAGGCAACCTGAAATGAAAAGACCATCTTGCTGCATCTCGTTTGTTTTGCGCATTTATTTGCTTCAGATCTGCATGCTGACCGGTTTCTAAAAAGGGTTCAAAAAAAAAGAGAAAATAATAGTGTAGGGAGATAATTACTTATTTTGGAAAAATAAAACCAATGTCCAAGTAGTGTCAAAATCTCGCCAGAATTTTCTTAAAAAAAATTGTCTTTTAGTTTGACTTGTTATATATATATATATATATATATATATATAAAATTCTTTTAATCACTTTCAAAATAAAATTTGTAAAAGTAAAAAAAGAAGGAAAAATTCAAAATTCAAAAAATGTTATTTCTTTTGTAGTATCTCTTTTATAAATTCAGACTAATAGTCCAAATACTTCCTTAAAAAGATTTTTCTTTAGTCTTTATCTCTTTTCAAAATAAAAAAAATATAAAATATAAAAAAAAATCCAGGGTGCAAGATACGTAGGCAACCCTCATCGGGTCCAACCTCCCCGTTTTCGGAAATAGCCAAAATACCAGAATTTTAATTTGTGAGTCGGGTGATGCCATTTTTGTCGAGAATAGCCAAATGTTCCCGAAAGGGACGCCGAAAGGCTATCTTTGCATAAATAGCCATTTTAGTCATTTTTAAATTTGACCAAATCGCCCAATGGCCTTAGGATCCTCGTCCCCGAGGATCTGCGAGGCCATGTTCCCAATATCGGGTCACCATTCCTAAAAAAAATAAATAATAATAAATAAAAAAAATCGAGTGATGCTTTCGTTGTCAAAAACAGCCGAATGTTCCCGAAAGGGACGGCGGAAGGCTGCCATTGCATAAACGGTCGTCTTTGGTCATCGTTTTTTATTTTCGACCGGTTGATCCTCGCAGCCTTAAAATCTTTGTTCCCGAAGTGCTAAAAGGCCGCATTCGAAAACCGAGTCCATCATTTTACAAAAAAAGAAAACATAGTTTTATTTTTTGAGTCTAATGAAAGCTTTTCGTTGGCATAATCACCTTAATAAATGTGCAGGATGAGCACGATACAAAACAAACCCTTTTCAATAATGACCAAGATCCCTTTCGAGTTGCGATTATGGTGGAATGATTTAGGCAAGGGAGGGGCAAGACAAAGTAAAGAAGTATCTGAAAGATCTCCCGGATTTACTAGACATTCAGCCTCGGGGTGATATTATCAGATCATTGGTCACTTGCTGGGATTCAGCACACAATGTATTTCATTTCTCGGACTTTGAGCTCACCCCGACATTGGGAGAAATAGCGGGATACATCGGAGGTGATGAAGCCCCGTTAAGGTTCAAGTACTTGATTGCACCTAGGGCCGTCACGGTACACAGGTTTCTAAAATACCCCGAACATTTCACCATCCAGATCTTGCCAAAGGTTTCTGCAGTCTCCACCTCATATATGCTAGATACGGCCACGTGGGCGGGTTCAATAAGCCAGACTTCAAACTATGCAGTAGAGGTAACCGACAAAAGTGGGATGAACACATGCTGGTAGCTTTTATAACAACTTTTTTGGGTCTTATAGGGTTCCCAAGGAAAGACGGAAACATCGATCTAAAAGTAACTGGGGTCGTCAGTACTTTGCTCACCCAAGATAAAAGTACTCTGGCGCCTGTGATTATGGCTGACATCTTCCGGGCTCTCACTGCTTGCCGAGCCAGGGGTGACTTTTTCGAAGGATGTAACCTATTGTTGCAAATGTGGATGACCGATCATTTATGCCACCGCTCCCTACTCTTGGGTTACGGTTCGCCCGAGAAAACTTGTATTGGAGATTCTACACAAGAATCAAAGGGTTTAGTCTACCCGAGGGAGTCATAGCTTGGACGTCATTTTTTCGAACTCTCACTGCCAACCAAATCCAGTGGACGCTCGGATGGTTGCCTGTTGAGGAAATCATATACATGCCGGCAACCAGGCCCCACTTTCTGTTGATGGGACTTAAAAGCATCCAACCTTATGCACCGTATCGGGTTTTGAGGCAACTTGGGAGGTATCAAGTAGTGCCGAAAGATGAAGACTTGAGTACCCAAGTGATTGAAATCAGTCCAGACGGTCGTTTCCCCGAAGAAGAAGTCCGCCAAATCTGGAGTGAGTGCCAACACCTGACAGCAAACACTTGTGTGATGGATACGGCTAAAGGGGAAGTTGCCCCGGGGTATCACGCTTGGTTTAGAGGTGACATATCCTGCGAGAGACCAGCTAAAAGACCTCATCTCAAAGATTTCGTTGAGTCATCCCAAGAGCAATGGAACTGGTTAGCAAAAGAAAAGGGGTATCGGGCAGAGATCAGTGATTTGAAGCAACAGGTTGACAGTCTAAAATTCACTAACAGTATGCAAATCGCTACGGATCGAGGCGAAAAGAATAGATTGGCCCAAGAAAATGAAGAACTTAGGGCCCAAATTCAGAAATTGAGATTGGCTCTTGATAAACAACTAAGGAGTCGATCAGACGAGCAGTTGATAAAAGGGCTGAAAAGTGAAGTCAGGGAATGGCGAGATGGTTTAGAAAAGTCTGAAAACGTCATGGCAGAGCTCAAGGTACAGTGGGGTACAAGAGCAGATAAGCATCACCGATACTTGAATCAATTGAAACGCGACCACGTGAAAACTGTTGCCGAAATGAAGAGAGAGATGGCTACACTTGAGGTTAAAGCAGTTAATCAGGCCGAGGATTTCCAAATTGAGAGCAAATACTGTTAAGACTTGTTGGCCCGGATGAAGGTAGAAGTACGACAACTGAAGAATCAGCATATGCAAGATTCTTAGGTTTTAAAGACGTGCAGTGATCAGATAAAACGCCTGCTCATAGAGAAGAAGCAAACTAGAGATAAGATCAGGACCATTGCCCATGCTATCATCAGACGGTGTCTACGGTGTGAGAACATGACCAGCATTACCGTTCTCTCGGCAGTGATGGGTTATGTCAAGCAGACCATGCATGAGCTGACTTGAAAGGGATCTCACACCCAGGACCGCGGCGAGGCCGAACGATGCCCCGCGGGCACCAATTTTCGAAACCTTAATGTATTCATAGGTCGAGTCTGTATCTTAGCATCTTCTGTCCGTCTTTTCGCATCAGGGTGCATTAGTCTGTTTGAGTCTATGTTTATTTTCAAGGTTTGTTATTTTTCCTTTTTCAAAAATGTTGGTTGTAATAGATCGTTTCAGTAATAAAACGTGTGCTTCTTTTACACTCATCTGTTTTGAACTACGTAATGATCTAATTCACGCGGCATCGTGATACGTAGGCAATCCTCATCGGATCCGGTCACATTTTAACTGCAAAAATTGTAAACAGTAATAAAAAGAGAAAGAAAGAAAATAAAAAAATAATAATAAAAAAAATAATAATAATAAAATAAAGGGGAAGCCTAAAAGGAAGCCGGAATGACGCATGCTTTCGTTGCAAACATGTAGGAATTCACTTAACTGTATAGGTGCATCATGCCCCAACGTGAGATTACCTATCTGTTATTTGTTTCGAACTAACCGTTCATTTTGTCGTTGAGTCCTTCCAGGTTTTAGAAATGGCGGTTGGTTTGGTGAAAGTCTGGCCTCACATTCATACTTCACGAGGTCGAAAGGGAGTGTTCAATTACCTGTTGTTAAGTCAAGAGGGGGTACTCACACTTACTTCACAAGATCAAAGGGAAGCATAGAAATGTCTTCAGAAATTCCGTTGCCGACAGTTCCTGTTTCCGAGGAGAGTTCGATCTCGGCCGTCCTCACGCCCGAATCCGCAACTGCGGAGGAAAATAGAATCCTGCGGCTCCGCATGTTGGAAATGCTGGATGACTGGAGTAACAGAAAAGAGCCGCCAAGTGTTATCCCTGGGTTCCCTGAGTTGTTCTCCAGGACAAGTGGGACTTCCAACGTCCCCATAAGCTATTCGGGTACCCAGCCATTTCGGCCTTCTCTGCTGGATCACCCTCTAATTCTTATCCCCGGTTGTCAACAACAGACGTAGCTACGAACATATTCACTGCACCTCCCTGTCCGATCGTGGCGCAACCCGCTACACACAAGCCAAATTTTGACTCATCCTCATTCACATTCCAAGCACCATCTTTCTCACTGGAACCAACTCGGTTCGCCACCAGCACTCATCCTCCACAGCCTCAATGCGAGTTTGCACCTGGGCAGGATCAAAACCCTAAAACTGCTGAACAAGATGAGATGGCAAAAAGAATGAGGAGCCTTGAGCAGAGTTTGAAAAACATGCAAGGTTTAAGCGGACAGAAGAGTGTCTCCTATACCGATCTATGCATGTTCCCTCACGTGCACCTACCCGTGGGTTTCAAAACCCCAAAGTTTGAGAAGTACGACGGGCACGGCGACCCCATTGCTCATCTCAAGAAATATTGCAACCAATTGCGGGGAGCCGGCGGAAAAGAGGAATGGCATACTTCGGGGAAAGTCTGGTAGGAATAGCCTCAGAATGGTATATGGACCAAGACATATCTCGATGGCATATATGGGATGATCTCGCCAGAGATTTTGTGAGACAATTCCAGTATAACATCGACATTGCACCAGACCGAAATTCTCTGTCAAACTTGAAGAAGAAACCTTCAGAAAGCTTCAGAGAATATGCTATTAAGTGGCGCGAGCAGGCATCGAGGGTAAAACCTCCCATGGACGAGATAGAAATGGTCACTACTTTTCTCCAGGCTCAAGAATCAGACTATTTCCAGAATATGATGTCAGCCATGGGAAAGCCTTTCGCGGAAGCAATCAAGATCGGGGAGATGGTGGAGAACGGTTTGAAAACGGGTAGAATCTTAAGTCAGGCAGCCATAAGGGCAACCTCCCAAGCCGTCCAAAGCGGGTCCGGAGGAATGGCAAGAGGGAAGAAAAAGGAAGAAACGTCCATGGCAGCATCAGAAGCAAGGGAATATCGTAATCCCAGGCCCCGTTTTCCAGAAAGAACCCCACAACACTACTACCCCCACCAAAATATGACATATGCTCCTCAACCCTACATGGTTATGAATACCCAGCCCTATGTCCATCCGCCACAGCAAGCCAATCGAGGCCAAGCTCCACCTCCCAGAAATCAGCCTCCCTACCGCAACCACTATAATCCACAGCCTCCTCAAAATAACTTCCGCCCCCAGGAACCACCTAGAAGACGGACTTTCACACCCATCGGTGAACCATATTCTACTTTGTTCCCAAAGCTAGTCCAGTTGGGTTTCCTGTAGCCAGTCCCTCAGACAAGGCACAATCCGGCATCACCTACTTACAAAGCCGGTGTTAGGTGCGCCTATCATTCAGGAGCGGAAGGGCACAATACAAATGACTGTTGGGCTTTGAGAAGGGTGGTCGAGAATTTAATAGAGCAAGGGAAAATAGTACTAAGGGACGAGGAGGTCCCAAATGTGACTAACAATCTGTTGACTGCTCACAATAACGGGCCGCTGATTGGAATGATCTGCGAGGACAAAGAATTTGATCCTGCTTTAAAAGCTATAATCGCCATCGTCGATGCAGGGAAAAGGCCTAAAACCACCCCGAAGCTAGAGAAAGGGGAAAAGAAGGTCAGTACTGTCAAGGGCGAGCCCAAAGAGAAGGTGGAGAAAGAGACAGTAATGATGGTGCCTGTAAGGAATGAAGTTCTTTACGTTCCACGAGGTCGAGCAGAGAAACCGCAGAGTTTCGAAGTCAAAAGGGCAAAACCAATGTACGTACCAAAAGGGGCCTATGTGGTCCGGGGGACAATTCAACCACCTCGGCTGAATGAGCCAGTGGTTATCGGACGCGTGCCACAAAAGCCAATGACAAACCCGTCCACAGTACCATGGAACTATCAAAGAATGTTGGTTACGTACAAAGGCAGAGAAGTCACGGGAGAACTTCCGGAAAATACTTTCATTGGAAGGTATTCGAACACTCAAGAGTTAAACAACGCCACACGGAGACGCTTCCCACCAAAAAAGCCTGTAAGCGTTGAAGAAGCGGAAGTTTTCTTCCAAAAGATGAAAATGCCAGACTACGAAGTGGTAGATAAACTACGCAAGTGCCCCGAGCAAGTGTCCATGCTATCTCTGCTGATAAGGTCGGCTGAACACCAAAAGATCTTGCTCAAGACCCTGAATGAAGCATACGTACCAGTTGAAACCTCAGTCGAACAACTAGAACGAATGACGGAGAGTTTCTTCGCCGTTAACCAGGTTTCTTTTAGCAAGAACGACTTATCTCCAGAGGGAGCGGCTCACAACAAAGCCTTAAATCTGACAGTTAAATGCGAAGACTACTACGTCAAGCGGGTAATGTTGGATGGAGGTTCAGGTGTTGACATTTGTCCGCTCTCCACGTTACAGAGAATGGAAATTGGGACCGGAAGAATCCGCCCCTATAATGTCTGCGTAAGGGCTTTTGATGGTGTCAAGAGGTACACCCTTGGGGAAATAGACTTGGTGTTGACTATAGGACCAGTGGAGTTTGAAATAACTTTCCAGGTGCTTGACATGGATACGTCTTACAATTTTCTCCTTGGCAGACCTTGGATTCATGCGGCAGGGGCTGTACCTTCCACTCTTCACCAAATGGTGAAGTTTGAGTATGAAGACGGGGAAATTGTGGTCCACGGAGAAGACGAACAGTCTATTTATCGGGACCCATCCATCCCATATCTTGAACTAAGGGAAGGGAGCAAGCACACGGTTTATCAGGCTTTCGAAGTCGTGCTAGTGGAGCAGTATGAAGAGGGAAGACCTTTCCCCCAACCTTTCTTGTCTAACGCCTCAATCATAGTGGCTAAAGAGATGATCCGGCATGGATTCAGGCCAGGGAAAGGGCTCGGAGGAACATTGCAAGGAATAACGGAACCCATCACCTTGCCTTCCACCAAGAAACTTTTTGGGATAGGTTTTCAACCCACTCCAAAAGATGAAGAGTGGGCAAAGAAGAGGAAAAATGAGGGCTGGAAACTGCCTCGGCCATTGCCGGATTTATATGAAACTTTCATCGGACCAAAATACACCGAAGAAGAAGACGATGAGGTTTTCACGGTCGAAGAGATCGAGGAGATATGTGGGGCAATGAGAGAAATTCTCTACGAAGCTCACATGGTTCAACTAGGAAAAGGCACAAGCACCGCTGAGATCCTATATGTGGGGCCAAACGCCAAGCTTCGAAACTGGGAGGCCACGCCATTCCCTACTAGACAGGAGTCCGGGTAGACCTGTCCTGCCACCTTTCCTGCATCACGAGTTATCCCCAGGATATAACTTGGATGTTTTTTCCCTTCAATTGTTGTTTTGAATTCCTGAGTTATAAACATTGTTATCTTCCAAATTCCAAGAAAATAAAAATCATTGTTTTCTCATTTTTCCTTTGTTCTGATTTTTGTTATTTTTCCTTTATCTTTTCTTTCAGTTATAATAATGCGGCTTTAAATAATATGACATGCTTGCGGACTTCACGCCCAGATCACAACGAGCTATTTAATTGTGAAATAATGAACCAAGAACCAGAATATGACGAAGAAGAGGCTTTTAGGGAAATAAACCGAGAATTGGAACACTTTGAGAATAAACCTAAGCCGAATCTGAATGACACTGAACCGGTTAATTTGGGAACTCCTGAAGAAATCCGAGGGACCAAAATAAGTATTCACACGGACGAGAAAATGCGAGACGCGATAATTCAACTCCTTTTTGAATTTAAAGATGTGTTTGCTTGGTCATACGATGACATGCCAGGACTAGGCGTTGATCTGGTGGTGCATAAATTGCCAATCCACCCTGATTGTCCTCCAGTTCAACAAAAGCAAAGAAAGTTCAAAACTGATATCAGAGACAAAATTAAAGAAGAGATCACCAAGCAGCTGAAACGGGAGTAATTCGGGTAGTCCAGTACACCACGTGGTTGGCGAATGTAGTTCCAGTGCCGAAAAAAGATGGGAAGACACGGGTATGTGTGGATTATCGAGACTTGAATAGGGTGAGTCCCAAAGACAATTTCCCATTGTCCAACATCCACATCCTTGTTGATAATTGCGCCAAACATGAGATACAGTCTTTCGTAGATTGTTATGCTGGGTATCATCAGGTGTTGATGGATGAAGAAGACGCCGAGAAGACTGCCTTCACTACACCTTGGGGCACTTACTGTTATCGGGTTATGCCGTTTGGTCTGAAGAATGCTGGGGCAACTTACATGAGGGCCATGACTGCCATTTTTCATGACATGATGCATCAAGAAATAGAGGTGTATGTGGACGACGTGATAGTCAAGTCCAGGACGCGGGACAATCATATCCAAGACTTGAGGAAATTCTTCGAGAGACTGAGGAAGTACGACTTGAAGCTGAACCCAGCCAAATGCGCTTTCGGAGTCCCATCGGGCAAGCTTTTGGGTTTCATAGTAAGCAGGAGAGGTATCGAATTAGATCCAACAAAGATAAAATCTATCAGAGATCTACCTCCCCCAAGAACGAAGAAAGACGTGATGAGTCTGTTGGGCAGGTTAAACTATATCAGTCGATTCATTGCCCAGCTGACGAGCACGTGTGAGCCCATATTTAAGCTATTGAGGAAAGATGCAGCGATCAAATGGACGGCTGAGTGTCAAGAAGCTTTTGACAAAATCAAAGAATATCTTTCAAATCCCCCGGTTTTGGTCCCGCCAGAACCAGAGAGACCACTGTTCTTGTATCTGACAGTCTTGGAAAATTCTTTCGGTTGCGTCCTCGGGCAACATGACATAACCGAAAAGAAGGAACAAGCGATCTACTACTTGAGCAAGAAATTCACCGGCTACGAGGCCAAGTACACTCTGCTAGAAAGAACGTGTTGTGCTTTGACGTGGGTTGCTCAAAAGTTGAGACATTATCTCCAAGCTCACACTACTTACCTCATAAGCAGGCTGGATCCTTTGAAGTATATATTTCAGAAACCAATGCCTACTGGAAGACTGGCCAAGTGGCAAATCTTGCTCACTGAATTTGACATAGTCTATGTCACCCACACGGCAATAAAAACCCAGGCGTTAGCAGATCATTTGGCCGAAAACCCGGTTGATGAAGAATACCAACCGTTGAGTACTTATTTTCCGGATGAAGAAATAAACACCGTAGAAGTAGTCTCGGAAAACGCTCATGTTTGGAAGATGTTCTTTGATGGGGCCGTAAATGCCAAAGGTGTAGGAATTGGGGCAATTTTGATCTCACCATCTGGTCAGCACTATCCTGCTACAGCTAGACTGCGCTTCTTTTGCACGAACAATACAGCTGAATATGAAGCCTGCATCATGGGAATGCATATGGCGATCGATCAGGATGTTGAAGATTTATTGATTATGGGAGATTCTGACCTGATTATCCGGCAAGCCCAAGGTGAATGGGAAACTCGGGATATCAAGCTTATTCCTTACCGACAGCACGTGGAGGATCTCGGCAAGCGTTTTAAATCAATAGAGTTCAGGTATATCCCGCGGTGTCACAATGAACTAGCATATGCACTTGCTACCTTAGCTTCAATGTTACCCTACCCAGGCAACGCCCACGTCGATCCCTTGGAAATCCAAATCAGGGAGACACGCGGTTACTGTAACGTAATCGAGGCAGGATCGAGTACACAACCATGGTACCATGATATCAAGAGGTTCTTAAAGACACGAGAATACCCCGAACATGCTACCGGAGATCAGAAGAGGACTATCAGGCGGCATGCAAGAGGTTTCTTTTTGAGCGGCGAGGTATTGTATAAAAGGACCCCGGACCTCAATCTGCTAAGATGTGTTGACGCCGAGGAGGCGGGAAGGATCATGCATGAAGTACACGCAGGAGTGTGCAGGCCCCCCATGAACGGGTATGTTTTGGCAAAGAAAATCCTTCGAGCAGGTTATTACTGGATGACCATGGAAAAGGACTATTTTAGCTTCGTTCGAAAGTGTCATCAGTGTCAGGTGCACGGTGATTTGATTCATGCGCCCCCCACAGAACTGCATCCCATGTCTACACCTTGGCCATTCGTTGCTTGGGGTATGGACGTCATTGGTCCGATCGAGCCGAAGGCCTCAAATGGACACAGATTTATATTGGTTGCTATCGACTACTTCACAAAATGGGTGGAAGCTGTCACTCTCAAGTCGGTCACTAAAAAGGCTGTAGTGGATTTTGTGCATTCAAATCTTATTTGTCGTTTTGGTATTCCTGCAACTATCATCACAGATAACGCGGCAAACCTGAATAGTCACTTGATGGGGGATGTATGCGAACAGTTCAAAATAACGCATAGGAATTCCACTCCTTATCGGCCCAAGGCCAATGGCGCTGTGGAAGCAGCAAACAAGAACATCAAGAAGATCTTGAGGAAGACGATCCAGAGTTCCCGACAGTGGCATGAACAGTTACCCTTTGCATTGTTGGGATATCGCGCTACGGTACGCACGTCAGTAGGAGAAACCCCTTATCTTTTGGTTTATGGGACCGAGGCTGTGACACCAGCAGAGGTAGAAATTCCTTCGCTCCGAACCATTGTCGAAGCAGAAATTGAAGATAGCGAGTGGGTTAAGACTCGATTGGAGCAGTTGACTTTGATTGACAAGAACGAATGGCTGCGGTTTGTCACGGGCAATTGTACCAACGAAGAATGGCCCATGCTTACAACAAGAAAGTCCAACCCAGGAATTTTGAAGTGGGTCAACTGGTATTGAGGCGCATTCTGCCCCATCACCAGGAAGCGAAAGGAAAATTTGCTCCAAATTGGAAAGGCCCATACATCATCAGGAAGATATTACCGAGAGGAGCGTTGTATCTAGGTGATATTGAAGGAAATGATCCTGAAACAGCAGTGAATGCGGATGCAGTCAAAAGGTACTATGTCTGAGTTATACTCCAATTGGTCCTGACACATTTGAGATGATGAAGGTTTTATTCCCACTACCCCAAACACTATCAACTCTCTCTACAAGCCCTTTGAGTCGGTTACATTTCTTTGGGTTATCAAAAAAAAAAGAAAAAAAAAGAAAGAAAAAAAAACAAACAAAACAAAACATTGATTGAGCCTGAACTACGTCTGACTTGATTCCGAAAGGATACGTAGGCAGCCTCTCTCTGAGGTTCAGTCACACCAAAATAAAATCCAATTTACCCTGAGATTGAAACCGGGGCACACCAAACGGCTTAGAAGTTGTAGTTTCATCTACCATTCTTTACCAAGCACAAGTCCTTCGGATCAATTACCAAAGGTAGGGGAGCCAAGAGATATCACGATTGGAGGCCGGTACATTCAGAATTGAGAGGAATAAAACGAGAGAGTCTTGTCGGTGAAAACCTTTGGGCACTGCAAGGCGATAGGAGTAGAGAAACCAAAATGAGAGAGCTTGTTTAGTAAAAACTCGCAAAGAGTGCTATCAAGCGACAACAAGAAGAGAAATGAGAGAGGTCAACTAGCGAAAACCCGCAAAGGGCGCTGTCGGCCGAAAGGATGACTCCACCTCAGGAAGTCTCGGCAAAGTTCCACCGGTTTGGAAGCATAGATCCATTTTGGTTCATGAGGAAATGCAAGTTCATTGAAGGTCAGGCGTCCAGTCCAAAAAGCATGTCATGTCAATTTAAAGGCAGCATGTTTCCATCAGATAAGTCCTTCTTGTCCCGAAAGAGACACTTCTCTTCTAAAATTTTCTTTCTCCGTTCTTTGTTTTCCTTTTCTTTGAATCCCTTCCCTTTTTAACCCCAAGTTCCAGATATACTGGAAAGAATAGGTGGCAGGGCCGGTTTTACGGAGTTCCGTTTCGTAAGAAGAAAATACCCCGCTTCAGTGGTACGTTTGTCCAAACCCGATGGATCATGATGTTGGCTGCATTCGAAGTAGAGCCACACACATATAAAAAAAAAGAGAGAGAGAGAGACAAATCCCCACAGGGTTTCCCTTTGTACAAATCCCCACAGGGCCTCCCTTTGTAAAAATTCACCAAAGAGTCTGCCCCAGCAAATCCCCAGCGAGTCTGCTTTGTAAAAATCCCCACAGAGCCTCCTTTAGACAAATCCCCACATGGGTCTCCCCTTGTACAAATCCCCACAGAGTCTCCCCAATAAAATTCCCCACTAAAAATCCCCAAGTATAATGGGATGGAAGAACCGAAGCCTTACACGGGCATATCATCACAGAATCTGGAAATGCGAGTCTGAGCAGTCTGAAAGGGTTTCGCCTGTGAATCAAATCAATGGCAGAGTTTCTCAACAGAAATAAGGACGCAACAAAGCAACTGGAACAATCAAGGTCACCGAACCAACCGCCATTTCCGAACTGACAATTGTTCTTTGTTTGGAAAATTGGAACAGGTGTGACCCAAAGCAACCGTACAAGAAGCAGTTTGTCGCCCAAAAAGAAAAGAAATTCATGAGTACAAGAAACGGCTTGGCAATAAGGAATCCACTCGAAAGGGAAGTTTCCCCAAAATTCTCTTTTACATTTTACTAAAAGAAGAAAACTCAAAAAGAGGGTCAGTTAGAATCACCAGCATTTTCTGTTAGCCAGCATTAGGGCTCCAACCCTGAACTGAGCATTTTCCATTTAGCCAGCATTAGGGGCCCAACCCTGAACTGAGCATTTTTCTGTTAGCCAGCATTAGGGCTCCAACCCTGAACTGAGCATTTTCCATTTAGCCAGCATTAGGACCCCAACCCTGAACTGAGCATTTTCCATTTAGCCAGCATTAGGGCCTCAACCCTGAACTGAGCATTTTTCTGTTAGCCAGCATTAGGGCTCCAACCTTGAACTGAGCATTTTTCTGTTAGCCAGCATTAGGGCTCCAACCCTGAACTGAGCATTTTCCATTTAGCCAGCATTAGGGATCCAACCCTGAACTGAGCATTTTTCTGTTAGCCAGCATTAGGGCTCCAACTCTGAACTGAGCATTTTCCATTTAGCCAGCATTAGGGCTCCAACCCTGAACTGAGCATTTTTCTGTTAGCCAGCATTAGGGCTCCAATCCCTGAACTGAGCGTTTTTACCTTATGACGACATTAGGACCCCAATCCCTGAGTTGCTTTTTGTAGACTAAAGTTTTCCAATCCCCTCATCAATTCTGTAAGTTGTTATGGCGATTAATTCATGAAATTTTCCTAGTAAAACTGGGGCAGAAATATTTTGTTCGTTTGTTTTGTTTGTCTCAGCGGTCTGACCTCGAGGCGCATGGATCGAGACGACCTACGGGATGAGTCTCAATCCAGAATAAAGAAAAGAAGAAAAGGACAAAAAGAAGATGTTCCGAGATATTGGAACAAACAAAGGGCAGATCGCTCCAAATTTGATCAAGGTCCCGAGTTCCACCAATCCCTTCTCACTCAATATCGCAGAAATAAACAGGCGCCTACAACTTGCAAGCATCAAGATTCGGATCGAAGTTTACAAGCAGAATCAGCTAAGACCCAAGATCAAGTTGCAAAAGAATTATAGATAGGAATCTTGTAACTAGCGGTTGACAGGCATAAATAGTTAGTTCAGTTTCAATTTCCTTTGGTTGTAATAAGGCGGTCGGTAAGCAGTAGTGGCAACAGCAACGGCAGTAATGGCAAGCATCGCAATCCCAGGGTAGTTCCAGCTACCAAACTCTCCCGAACTACATTGACCTGATTCCTGTTTAGCCCAGGATATGTAGGAAATCTTTGAAGCAAAGGTTCGGTCAAATCTTTCAAAATGTGCTTCACACGGAGTAGTCAAACAGACAAAATCGCTCATACCCGCTCACTTTATCTTTGCACGAAAACTCTTCATGTTTTTTCGAACAAAGAGGGGCAGCTGTGAGCACGTGATTTTTGTTTACAAGACAATTACTCCAAGAGAAATCAAAATAACAATAAATTGTCTTCGTGTATAATTTTTGTAAATTTGCCGGTCATTTTTGTAGTTTTATCTGTGATTGTTTAGTTCTATCAATTGAAAATACAAAAAATATATATGTCGCACATAAAGATGGGATTTTGTTCTACTATAAGGAATTGATCAAAACCATAATTTGGTTTAAAGGGAAAATCACAAAATATGCATCTTTTATTCTATTTTTTCGTCATTAAGGGATTTTATTTTAATTGGATGTTTAATGTGAGTGATAATTGTTGTTTGAGTATTAATTAATATTTGTGTGATTTTATTTTTGATTTTTGCAATTTAATAGGAATTGTATTTTTAATCAAAAATTAAAAGAAGGGAAAAGAAAATAAGTTAAAACGGAGTTGGGCCAGTGAATTGGACCAAAACTTAGGCCCAAACTCACTAACCCAGTCCGGCCCCAGACATAAAGGAAACGACGCTGTTTTTTGGCACCCCCCATCTGAACCGTTGGTCAAACAGATCTAACGGTCCAGTTCGGGCCCGTCATTAATCCAAACGGTGTTGTCTCTTTAAGTCAAGAGATCACGGCCGTTGATCACCAATGATCCAACGGCCAGAGATCCAATCCCCCGTCCTGTATATAAACCCTCCCCCTTCACCCCGTGCCCTAAGCCAAACCCCCCTCGCCCTTAGGTCGTCTTCACCAGACCCAAACCCCACGAAACCCTAGCGCCGCCCCCCTTTCCCCTCACCGTAAATCCGGCGGCAAGGACGCCGGTGACCACCATCTTAACACCCTAGGACCACCTCGACCCCCTGAACACAGATCCACCAGCCGTGGGTCTCGAATCTTCCCCCACCATCTCGAATCTTCATTTGAAGATTCGAGCCGAACCTCGACCTACACCAACCCCCCCCCCCCAAATTCATACCAGGTATCCCCTTGACCTTCCTCGTGACCAAACCAAGTTTGGTTTGGTCCGAATCTACCCATAAATCCCAAAACCCCAAATCTGAAGATTTGAACCCTAGAGCACAAGAATTTGTGGAGTCTGTTTAGATTTAGACGGAAGTTCGGGATCTAATAGACCCTAATCGAAGTGTTCTCGGTCGAGAACACCTCGATTAAGATCTGTTCGACCTCAAATGGGCAAATCAAGCTCGGGCCTGGGTCATCTGTGTTTAAGCTTTTCTGGTTTGTTCACTTCTACCTTTTGTTGTCTATTTTAGTTTAGATTAGTTTATCGGCATGTTTATTTAGTTTGTTTGTTTATTTTGGGATTTCTGTTGTCAGTTGTTCTCCATCTCCATAAGACCTTTTATTTGGTCGATTTTTTATTCTGTTATGTTGAATCCGTATAGTAGTATACATATTTCAATTCGATTGATATCGTCAAATCAATAATGCCTGTAGTTTTCACCTGTATCGTGTGAATTTGTCAAGAACAGTTTTTGCCTTATTTATGTTGTTTATTTGGTCAACTGCTTGTTCTGTGTTATAATTAGTATAGTCGAGTCGATATATGTCGTCAATGAGTTTTAATTTGGAATGGTATTTATTTGACTGATATGTATGATTGGTCGATTAAGGTCTGAGAATTAAATGCACTATGTCTAGCCTGTGCATTTGAATCAAAAATTGTTTAAGGATTGCTTATAGCTGCAGTTTTAACATAGGTTTCAAAGTTCAAATTGACATAAAATCTGTCCCTACGTAGACAGCATGTGCATTGTCAGTTATGAATGAGTTAGGGTGTATTGGACAGCATGTGCTGTCAGGGCATATTCAGGCTGCCCATACCCTGATTTAGTTTATAAATAATAAACCATTTTAAAGAAGGGATGTCAGGGGAATCTCATGGAGGGGGTTTTATTTTAATCTAATGAGTGGAAAGAACAGGAGAAAAACAGGAGGGGGGATGGGGAGTTTGAATTGTTTAACAGGCTGGTGGATGGTATGATGCTAGGCTATAAATAGAGGAGTATTTCCATTAGTTAAGGGGATACAAGACAGAGACAAGACAGAAGCTAGAAAAAACTGGAAAAGACAGTGGAGAGTTCAGAGAGGGGGAGAGTTCTAAAAATCAGAAAATATAGTTCTGAAATAAGGAAGCAAAGATAGTTCTGAAAATCAGAAAGAGAGGGTTCAGAAATCAGGGAGGGAGATAGAAAAGAAATTTTTGTTTGTTTGATTGAAACTGAAAACACTGCTTTTCCTCATCCTTTCTGTTTGGAAATTAGCATTAAGCTGCTACTGGTTCTGTCAGACTTAGGATCTTTCCTTTGAGTATTTGAAAAATCAACATTGGGTCCTGTATCATTGAGTTACTGCTTGGTTTATTCTACCTGGGGTTGTCATTGCTGCTGTATTTGTTGTCGTTGCTGCTATCTTCTGCTACTGTTGCTGATTTCTCTACCTTCTGCTTCTTCTTTTGCATTTCAGCATCTAGGTACACACTTCTGAAACTATGGGTGGATGTAAGCTTGAATTGGAAGTTGAATTGAAATAAACAAAGAAATGAAATGTTCACATGCTTTCCCAATGTCTGTGCTCAAGATGTAGTAATAGAATGAATGATAAAGTAGTTCGTGGTTGTTTAGGTTCATCCCAATTGTATTTACTTTTCATGAATTGGAACGTACTCGAACTCTATTTTGGGACTCTTAAATAGTACAGTGCTAGATCAATTAGACATATGTCCATGTGTTTTAGCAATTTAGTTTGGTTGGTGATGATAACATAACACAGAATATTAGCAGGCATTTGTATGTATCCCGTTGGATCTTTGAGCTGTTTTACCATGGCCCGTTCAAGTTTGATTTCAACGCATATTTCAAGCAAATTTCATATTATGTTAGTTAATGCCAATGGATTAACCATTAATGTCAACTCTCTTGTTTGAATTCCCTGTTTCAATATAGGTTTAATAGTGTAGTTTAATAATTAATGTTTGCATCGGCTCACCATGTAAATAAAGCGGCTATTAATTCTATAGAATCGGCAGGTTTTACATATTTGGGAGTACGAATCAATGGTGCGGGGTTAAGAGCTTTAATCTAATAGGCGTGAATCTAGCAAGATGGTTAAAATTTAGATCTAATAAACTTTCGAATAAGCACTAAGACTCAAGGTTGATGTTTATTTTGAATAGTCCAAAAATAATTATTGGTCTATCCACATAATTATGTGAAGCTAACCTAGTTATAGAATAATTAATCTTCTTTGAATATATTATTTTGTCGATTTTGTATTTATTTATATTTCAAATTTTAAGTAACATTCTCTTCTGTTGACATTTGTCTTAATCTAGTATGCAATATGTTATGCTCGTAGCACGTAACTAAATAAGATTTTCCTTTCTCTTATTTTTAGAAACGAAATTAATAGAAATGTAGCCACTTTAGGATATCCTTCTAAAATAACGGGACGAGCCTCGCCAAATAAAAAGTGCAAATTGCGGGGCCCTCAATAATTGGTCATAGTAAATACTTAGAAGTTGGGATGGACTGTTTAGTGAATGTCGCTGCCTTCCCCAAAGATAATAACGCGTTAGACTCTTTAGGCGCGACTTAATTAAATTACATTCTTAAATTCGGGTGCGCATTTATGTGACCCAAATTCAAATCGCAACGGAATCGAAATGTGTTAACAACTACGGGTGCATTGATTGTGACGTGGTTCGAGATGCATTTTCACGACGTTGCAATTCTATAAAAACAAATGATAATAATAAAAGCGGTTTAAACTTAATAAAAGCACATAAGTCACAACATGTATTCAAATCAGATATTTAGCCATTATAACAATTTAAGCGACCGTGCTAGAACCACGGGATCCGAGGGTGCCTAACACCTTCCCTCGGGTCAACAGAATTCCTTACTTAGAATTTCTGGTTCGCAGACTTCATTTGGAAAAGTCGAAAATTTCCTCGATTTGGGATTCAAGATAAACCGGTGACTTGGGACACCAAAAGCCAAACCTTTCCCAAGTGGCGACTCTGAATTAAATAAATAATCTCATTTCGAATATTGTCACTTAAATTGGAAAAAACTCTCTCGCACATCTTACCCTTCGGGGCGGGCGCGCAAAAAGGAGGTGTGACAACAGATACAGTGTTTCAATAACTTGATTAGGGATTCGATTGTTGATAATTGTTAGAATTAATTGATGGAGCTTTAATTGTGGAGTTATTTATTGTTTTGCTTAATCGAAAGAGGAGATTGAATTTCTTCACATTTTATGCTATAATTTAAATTCGTGATTCAAATAGGTTATCAAAAGAGCCTCTTGAATTGTTAATCGAACTAGAAAATAGGGAAATATTCGTGAGAAGTTGCCCTTTAGATCATAACTATCATTTTATTATTGCAATTGTTTACCGTGCTTCAATTGGATTAATTACTGAAATTAACGTTTAATCGAAAGAGGAATATTAACTTCAAGTATAATTTGATTATTAGTTGAATTCGTGAGAATCAACCGTATTATAGAGTGAATTAACTCAAGAATTGAATCTCGAGTCAATTATCTTGTACCTATCTGGTCAAATACCCTTATTCCTCTCGCTGATATTTCTTCGTCGCTCATCTGTTGTCTTTTTGATCAATTGTTAGTTGTTTAATTTTTAGTAGTTAATCATAGTAATAGTCATCAAATCAAATGTTAATTTTCCTGGATAGTAATCAACTGGAGATTATTCGAACATTATTTAAATCCAATCCATGTGAATTTATTATCTTTGACAAGCAAGCAATAATATTGTGTTGTGTTTTGCGCTCGTCAATGCACATAATATAAAGATCACGAAATCACCAGCTAAGCAATGCTTGATGTTAGAATGAAGTTTGTATTGAAAATGGCGGACCTGGATCGCCTAAAATATTTTTGGGCCATCAAATATGACCTAAAGAACCATAGTCACACCCCCGCCATGATCGTTCCTCGTTTTTTGGCTTTTTATGGTCATAAAACTAGAATTTCTCTCGACTCCCACATTTTCGAGTGATATAGCCCACGCCTTCCATTTGGGTCCGGACCCAGGACCTGGATCGCCTAAAAAAATTTCAGGCCATCAAATACGACCTAAGGAATCATAGTCACCGTCCTGCCAAGACAGTTCCTCATTTTTGGCATTTTACGGTTATAAAACTGGAATTCCGCCCAATTTTCATATTTTCATGTTCTATAGCCTACGCCTTCCGTGTGAGCCGGAGCCTCCGGACCCGGATCGTCTAAAAAATTTTCAGGCCATCAAATACGACCTAAGGAACTCCGTCATGACCGTTCCTCGTTTTTTGGCTTTTTACGGCCATAAAACTGGAATTCCAGCCAATTTCTCATATTTTCGTGTACTATAGCCAACACCTTCTGCGTGGGCCTGGGCTCAGGACCCGGATAGCCTAAAAAAATTTCGATCCATCAAATATGACCGAAGGAACTATAGTCACCACCCCGCTATGACCGTTTCTCATTTTTTGGCATTTTACGGCCATAAAATTGGAATTTCACGTGATTCCCATATTTTTGTGTGTTATAGCCCACTCCTTCCGTGTGGGCCCAAGCCTCCGAACCCAGATTGCCTAATTTTTTTTCGGGCCATAAAATACGACCTAAGGAACTATAGTCACCGCCCACCATGACTATTCCTCGTTTATTAGTGTTTTACGGCTATAGATTTGGAATTCCGCCCGATTTCCATATTTTTGTATGTTATAGCCCAAGTCTTCCATGTGGACCCTAGCCCCTGGACCCCGATCGCCTAAAAAAATTTCGATCCATTAAACAAGATCTAAGGAATCATAGTCACCGCCACGCCATGACCGTTCTTCCTTTTATAATATTTTGCGGCCATAAAACTTGAATTCCACTCGATTTTCATATTTTCGTGTACTACAGGAATCGGGCCAAATTCTGGTTTTAAGGCCCTAAAATGCCAAAAAATGATGAACAGGCATGGCGTAGCGGTGTCCAATGTTCCTTAGGTTATTTTCGATGCTCCAGATGAATTTTAGATGGTCCGGGTTCAGGGAACTGGGCCTACATGGACGGCGTGGGCTATAGCAAACGAAAATATTGAAATCGAGCCGAATTCTTATTTTGTTGCCCTAAAATGCCAAAACATGAGGAACAATCATGTCCTTCCGGTGACCAATATTCCTTAGGTCATTTTTGATGGTCTGGATAAATTTTAGACGATCCGGGTCCAGGGGCCCAAGTCCACGCGATAGGCATGGGCTATAGCACACGAAAATATAAAAATCACGCCGAATTCTTGTTTTATGGCAATAAAATACCAAAAATGAGGAACAGTCATGGTGGGGCGGTGGTCAATGTTCCTTAGGTCATTTTTAATGGTTCGGATAAAGTTTAGGCGGTCCTAGTCTAGGGGCTAGGGGCTACGCGGAAGGCCTGGGCTATAGCACACGAAATATGGGAATCAGGCTGAATTCATGTTTTAAGGCCCTAAAATGCCAAAAAATGAAGAACGATCATGGAAGGACAGTGACCAATGTTCCTTAGGTTGTTTTTGATGCTCCGGGTAAATTTTAAACGGTCTAGATTCGGAGAACTGGGCCCATGCGGAAGGCGTGGGTTTTAGCATATGAAACTATGGGAATCAAGCCGAATTCTCATTTTGTGGCCCTAAAATGCCAAAAAAATGAGGAACGGTCATGGCCTTTCGGTGACCAATGTTCCTTAGGTCGTTTTGATGGTCCGAATAAATTTTAGACGGTTTGGATCTGGGGGCCTGAGCCCTAGCATACGAAAATATGTGAATCGGGCTGAATTCTCGTTTATGGCCCTAAAAGGCTAAAAATCAAAGAACGGTCATGGAGGGATAGTGACCAATATTCTTAGGTCGTTTTGATGGTCCGGATAAGTTTTAGGCGGTCGGGCAAAATTTCAGTTTTATGGCCTTGAATTACCCAAAAATGAGAAACGGTCATGGCGAAATGATTACTATTGTTCCTCGGGCCTTTTTGATGGGCCGACAAAATTTTAGGCGATCAGGGTTCGGTCGCCCGGAGCCATAAAAATTGTGTGCGCTATAGCACACGAAAATCTAGGAATCGGGTGAAATTCTAATTTTATGGCCCTAAAACGCCAAAAAATTAGGAACGGTTATGGCGAGGCGGTGACTATTGTTACTTAGGTCATTTTTTATGGTCCGGCAAAATTTTAGGCGCACTGGGTCAGGTCGCCTGGACCCATGCAGATGGCGTGGGTATAGCTCACGAAATCTTGGAATCGAGCGGAATTCTAGTTTTATGACCCTAAAACACAAAAAAGAATAAGAAAAAGTCATGGCAAGTCTAGGACTATTGTTCCTTAGGTTATTTTTTATGGGCCAAAAAAATTTTAAGCAATCCGGGTCTGGTTGCCCGGATGCATGCAGGTAGTATGGGCTATAGCACACGAAAATCTAGGAATAGTGCGGAATTCCTATTTTATGGCCCTAAAACGCCAAAAAATATGAAAAGATCATGGCGAAGCGATAACTATAGTTCCTTAGGTTATTTTTTATGGGATGACAAAATTTTAGGCCGTTCAAGTCCGGTCGCCCGGACCCATGCAGATGGCATGGGCTATAGCACACGAAAATATGGGAATCGGGCGAAATTCCAATTTAATGGATCTAAGACGCAAAAAATGAGGAACGATAATGGCGAGGTGATGAATGTTGTTCCTTAGGTTATTTTTTAGGGCCGGCAAATATTTAGGAGATTCGGATCCGGTCACCCGGACCCATGCAGATGGTGTGGGCTATAGCATATGAAAATTTGGGAATCAGACAGAATTCTAGTTTTATGACCCTAAAACGCCAAAAAACAAGGAACGTTCTTAGGGAGGAGATAACTATTGTTCTTTAAGTTGTTTTTATGGGCCGACAAAATTTTATGCGATCCGAGTCTGGTCTCCCGGACCCATGCAAATGGTGTGGCTGTATTATAAGAAAACTTGGGAATCGGGCGAAACTCCAATTTTGTGGACCTAAAACAGCAAAAAATGAGGAACAGTCATAGCGAGGCGATGGCTATTGTTCCTTAGGCCGTTTTTATGGGCCGGCAAAATTTTAGTCAATCCAGGTCCGGTCACCCCAACCCATGCAGATAATATGGGCTATAACATACGAAAATCTGGGAACCAAGCGGAATTCCAATTTTATAGCCCTAAAACGCCAAAAAACAAGGAACGGTCATGGCAAGGCGATGAATTTGTTCCATAGGTCGTTTATGATGGGCCGACAAGATTTTAAGAGATCCAAGTTCGGTCGCCCAGAACCATGCAGATGGCGTGAGCTATAACATACAAAAATCTAGGGTTCATGTAGAATTCCTTTTTTATGGCCCTAAAACACCAAAAAAAAAAAGGAACGGTCATGGCGAAGTAATGACTATTGTTCTTTAGATCATTTTTTATGAGTCGGAAAAATTTTAGGTGATTCAAGTCTAGTCGTCCAGATGCATGCAGATGGTGCGGGCTATAGAAGACGAAAATTTGGGATTCGGGCAGAATTCTAATTTTGTTGCCTTAAAAAGCCAAAAATGCCAAAAAATTCTAATTTTATTGTTTGTTTGTAAAACGCCAAAAAATGAGGAACGGTGATGGCGAGGCGATGACTATGGTCCTTAGATCCTTTTCAATGGGCCGAAAAAAATAAAGGCGATCCGAGTTCGATCGCCTGGACCCATACAGATGGCGTGGGCTATAGCACACAAAAATCTGGTAATCAGGCAAAATTTTAGTTTTATGGCTATAAAATTCTAAAAAATGAGGAACGATCATGGAAAGGTGATGGCTATTGTTCTTTAGGTCGATTTTTATGGACTGACAAAATTTTATGTGATCCGGGTCTAGTCTCTCAGATACATGCAGATGGCGTGGGTTATAGCACAAGAAAATCTGAGAATCGGGTAGAATTTCAGTTTTATGGCCCTAAAACATCAAAAAAAAAAGATGAACAGTCATGGCATGGCGATTACTACTATTCCTTAGGTCATTTTTTATGGTTCGGTAAAATTTTAGGCGATCGAGGTCCGGTTGCCCGAATCCATGCAGATGGCGTGGGCTATAGCACAGAAAAAACTCAGAATCGGGCGAAAATAGAGTTTTAAGGCCATAAAATGCCAAAAAGCGAGAAGCGTTTATGGCGAGGCGATAACTATTGTTCTTTAGGTAATTTTTTATGGCCGACAAAATTTTAGATGATCCAGGTCCAGTCGCATGTACCAATACAGATGGCGCGGGCTATAGTACGCCAAAATCTAAGAATCGGGTGGAATTCCACATTTATGGCCCTAAAACACCAAAAATGTTAAGGAACGGTCATAGAGAAGCGATGACTATTGTTCCTTAGGTCGATTTTTATGGGCCGACAAAATTTTAGGCGATCCGGATCCTGTCACCTCAATGCATGCAGATAGCGTGGGCTATAGCATACGAAAATCTGGGAATCGTGCGGAATACATATTTTATGGCCCTAAAACGCCGAAAAACGAGAAAAGGTCATGGCGATGTGATAACTATCGTCCTTAGGTCATATTTTATGAGCCAACAAATTTTTTGGCAATTCGGATCTAGTCGCCCGGACCCATACAGATGGCATAGGCTATAGCACACGAAAATCAAGAAATCGGACAGAATTCGAGTTTTACGGCCATAAAATGGCAAAAACGAGAAATTATCATTGCGAGGCGATGACTATTATTCCTTAGGTTATTGTTTATGGGTCGGCAAAAATTTAGATGATCCGGGCCAGATTGTCCAATCCCATGCAGATGGCGTGTGCTATAGCACAAGAAAATTTAAAAATCAGGCGGAATTTCAGTTTTATGGTATAAATTTCCAAAAAATGAGGAAAGGTCATTGCAATGCGATGACTATTGTTTGTTAGGTCATTTATTATGGGATGACAAAATTATAGGTGATCTAGTTCCGGTCGCTCGGACTCATGCATATGGTGTGGGCTATAGTACATGAAAATCTGGGAATCAAGTGAAATTTCATTTTTATGGACCTAAAACGCTAAAAACGAGAAACGGTCTAGGCGAGACGATGACTATTATTCCGTAGGTCATTTTTGATGGGCCGTCAAAATTTTAAGCGATCCAGGTTTGATCGCCCCGACCCGTGCAGATGGCGTGGGCTATAGCATACGAAAATCTAGGAATCGAATGAAATTGTAGTTTTGTGGCTCTAAAACGCCAAAAAAATAAGGAACGGTCAAGGTGAATCAATGAATATTGTTTTTAGGTCGTTTTTTATGGCCGCCAAAATTTTAGGTGATTCGCGAGCGGGCTTAAATCGCCTAAAATTTCTTGGGCCCATCATAAATGACCTAATAAATAATAGTCATTGCTTCTCCATAGTTGTTCCTTATTTTTTAGCGTTTTAGGGCCATAAAATAAAAATTTCGCATGATTTTCAATTTTTTGTGTGCTAATGTCCACGCCATCTTCATGAATTCAGGAAACCGGCGAATAGCCTAAAATTTTGTGGGCCCATCGTAAACGACGTATTGAACCATAGTAATTGTTTCTCCATGATCGTTCCTCTTTTTTAGTGTTTTAGGGCCATAAAACTGGAATTCAACATGATTTTTAATTTTTCGTGTGCTAATGTCCACACCATTTCATGAATTCGGGTAACCAGCCTCGGATCGCCTAAAAAAAAATTTGACCCTTCAGAAACGATCAAATGAACAATAGTCATTCATTAGAGTGCATCAAGGCTTGCTAGTTTGATGACCCTCACTTGTTGGTGTTTACAGACGTGGTGCAGCGGGGTGATTCTAAGAAGGTTGTGATTGCGGATGATGGTATTATGCGGCTTCAGGTCCGGATTTGTGTTCTGAATGTTTATGGGACGAGAGAGTTGATCCTTGAGGAGGCTCATAGTGCACAGTATTCCACTCACCCATGTGTCACGAAGATGTATCGTGATTCATATGTATTAGTGCATGCTGATTTCATAGGATCTTTTAAACGGACTTCGATTGGTCTGAAATTTCATAGGTTCTTAAGAAATGGCCTAGTGAACAATACTCATTGCTTTTTCATAATTTTGTAGAATTCTTTTGACGGATTCTGATTGGCCTAAAATTTCATAGGTCTACAGGAAACGGCCTAGTGACAAATACTCATTGTTACGCCATGATTTTCAGTTTCATCTTATGGCGTTTCATGGTCATGCAACACGGATCTATGATAATATCTATTTTTTCATGTATATTAATACATAAAAAAATGACGGACTCCGATTAGTCTAAAATTTCGTAAGTGTATATGAAACGGCCTAGTGACCAATATATACTCATTGCTTTGCCATGACTTCCGGATCCATTTTATGGTATTTTTGGGTCATGCAATATGATTGTGATTGTATCTACTTTTTCGTGTATATTAGTACATGATGATTTTGTAGAATTTCTTTGACGGACTCCGATTGGCCTGAAATTTCGTAAGTCCGTAGGAAACGGCCTAGTGACATACTCATTATTTTTCCATGACTTTCAAGTTTATTTTATGGTGTTTCGGGGTTGTGCAACACGAATTTATTATTATAATTCTAATTTTTCGTGTGTATTTTTACATATTGATTTTGAAGAATTTTTTTTTACGAACTTCAATTGACCTGAAATTTCGCAAATTTATATGAAACGGCCTAGTAACCTATACTTATCGCCTCACCATGACTTTCGAGTTTATTTTTTGGTATTTTGAGATTATGCAACACGAATTTGTAATAATATCTACTTTTTCGTGTGTGTTTTATCTCTAAAGCAGGGTGGCCTGATCTTGCAATATAAATTACAGAGTTTCATGGAGAAAGCTTGTCCACAACCAATACAGATTTAGGATTTTAACTTGATGCTTTCAAATTTAAGGTTCAAATCTATACTCCACATCAAAAATACTACATTCTGATAAATATAATAACATTTTGATGAAACTGGAAAAAATATTAGATGTTGAGTATAACACCACTTATAGTAAGTCAATCGTCATGAGAATAAGAATGTTTTTCCCAGCTGACAATGCTTCATCCATGTCTTCTTCACATGCAACGAATATTGTTTTAGATTCGTCTTTCACTTGATCTAGTCTACGTATAACTGTGAATTTGATAAGAATAATGCAGGGAAAAAAATAACATATTCCATTTCGGTATTTTCAATTATCTCCATATTAGAGAAATACACAACTTCAAGTAGAGAAAGAACTATCTTTCTAGAGTTGCTAAAGTCCAACATATTCACAAGATGAATGTTCCAGAGATGCGGAGGTTAAGATGGATGTGCAGTCATACAGTACTAGATAAGATTAAAAATGATCATATTCGTCAGAAGATGCAAGTAACACACATTGAGGATAAAATAAGAGAAAATTATGCTTAAGATGGTTTGGTCATGTTCTACGTCGGCCTATATATGCACCGGTCCGTAGGTGTAAAACTATGGCGAGTAAAGGATAAAAGAGGACGAGGTAGACCTAAAATCACATGTAAGTGAGTTGTCTCGCAAGACCTATAATTTCTTGGAATCAATATTGAATTAGCTGAAGATATGATACAATTAAGAAAGAGTCCATACAGGTGATATCTATAAGTTGGGAATAGATTTTATAGCTTGTTTGGCCAAGCTGTAAAAATTAGCTTATTTTGAGAAGTGCTTTTTTTCAAAAGTGTTTTTCTCAAAAGTACTTTTGGTGAGAAGCAGTTTGTGTTTGGCTAATTAATTTGAAAAGCACTTCTGATCAGCAATTAGTGTTTGGCCAAGCTTTAAAAAATTGCTTCTAAGTGTATTTTTCTCAAAAGTACTTTTTAAAAAAGTGCTTTTAGAGAGAAACTACTTTTTTCTGCTTCTCCATAACTGCTTCTGCTTCTCCTCAAAAGTACTTTTTTTTCATCCAAAAACTTGGCCAAACACCTCGATTTTTGGCCAAAAGTGCTTTTGGCAAAAAAAAAAACACTTTTAGCCAAAAAAAAGCTTGCCAAACAGGCTATTAGTCTTGTTAACGAACTTCATTATTATTATTATTTTGGTTAAAATCAAAATCTTTATTTAACCAAGTATAATATTTACATTTTCCTAGCTCTTATGGACTCTAGAGCTAGCTCTTATACATCATATCTATAAGCAATAAACAAAACATAAAGGAAACACTTCTGCTATCAATACCTAGCTTTCTAATTACAGACTAACTAGCTAAGATAACTGTTGAGCTGTTCTAATTCTTTTTTCCAGTTTTCTACACTCTGTCCTCTTATGTGTAACATTTGAACAATCTCATTGATTCTCTTGTTGCATGTTATCTCTTTTCCTTGAAATCTTCTATTGTTCCTTTCATTCCATACATGATAAACCACTGATGTAAATAAGAATACTAATATTTCACCCTTCCTTCTGTTTACAACTACTTTTGCTATCCATGCAATCTCCTCGTCCCAGCTTCCTATCTGATACTTTACCTCTGCCCAGCTCAACATTTTAGCCCACATGGTTTTGGAGTATGCACAATCAAATAGCAAGTGTTCAAATGTTTCCTCCACGTTACTTATGCACAGTACACAATCTTTGCTTACTACTATTCCCCATTTTTGTAGTCTCTCGATTATAGACAATCTCCTATGTAGTGCCAACCAAAGGATAAACTGGTGCCTACGTATTGCTTTTGAGGCAATAGTTAGTCTCTTCCCATTGTACTTCTGATATTGTGGTCTTGAGGCAATGTATAACTTCTTAATACAAAACTTACCTGTCTTACAAAAGTTATTCAGAGTTTCAGTAGGATTATTCTGCCTAAACCACTCCCTTGCATCAAAAATCTTCTTTACTATCCAGTATGCGTGCTTTGGAGTACTCATATTTCCAATATTTTTATTTTTGATGTAGAAGCTGTGAACCCATTGAATCTATAAAGTCTCCTTTCGTTCAGTTATGGCCCATAATAACTTGCATAGAGCAGCCTTATTATAATAGTGGAGATCCAGAACATTAAGTCCACCTGCAGATTTTGGTTTACATATAGTATCCCAAGCTACCAATGCTTTCTTAAAAGGTTCATTACTTCCAGTCCACAGGAAAGTTCTACATAATGTAGTTATCAGCTTGATGATCTTCTTAGCTAGTAAAAAAACCTGTGCCCAGTACGTTTGCATCTCAAAAACCACACTCTTTAGCAGCTGCAATCTCCCACTGTACGACAAGAATTTTGCTGTCCAACAGTTAATTCTTGTTGTTATCTTCTCAACAAGAGGCATCCATTATTGAATAGACAACTTCTTTGAAGATGGTGGTACACCTAAATACTTGAATGGAAGGTCACCTATAGTGAATTGCAGCTCTTCTAGTATCTGTTCCTTAAATTCATTTAAAACCCCTGCTATATACAGTGCACTCTTCTCCATATTAGCTTGCAGACCTGAAACCTCAGAGAAATGATTAAGTCTCCCTAGTAATAGTTGTATTGAAATCCTGTGTGCTCTACTACATAGTATTGTATCATCTGCAAAGCAGATATGTGTTATATGATTCCTGGAGCATTTTGGATGATAGTTGAAATCTGGAATGTGTTTCAGCTTCTTCAGAGATCTATTTAGATATTCCATCGCCAACACAAATAAGTAATGAGACATAGGGTCTCCTTGTCCTAATCCCTTTTTGGCTTGGAACTTTTCTGTTAATCCCTCATTCAATAAAAGAATAGCTGACTGTAGTCACACACTCCATTATCAGTTTCACAAATCCCACAGGCAATCCATACTCCATCATAGTCATCCTTAAGAAGGGTCATTCCACAAAGTCATATGCTTTCCTTATGTCAATTTTGATACAGCACCTAGGTGAAACCCCTTTTTGATTGTACCCTTTTACCAGCTCATGAGCTATAATTACATTGTCCAATATGTTCCTCCCCTCTATGAATCCAGACTGAGCAGGTCCCACAATAGATTCAACTACCAGCTTCAATCAATCTGTAATGATCTTTCCTATAATTTTGTACAGGGTAGTATAACATGCTATTGGTCTAAACTCCTTGACAAATCTTGGACTTGTGACCTTTGGAAACAAAGTCATAGTAGTACAGTTTATACTTTTCAGCATTCTGCCTTCTTTGAAGAACTCTTGAATTGCTTCTTTGGTTTCTTCTCCAATCATACTCCAATAGGTTTTGAAGAATTCTGCTGGGAATCCATCAATTCCCGGTGCTTTTTTATTAGGCAATTCTCTAACTGCTTTGTCAATCTCCTCCTCTGTTACCTTTGCACTAAGGAGTTCTTGTTGCTCATTACTAAGACAGTGACCATCCCTTGCTATTTCAATATCAATATAAGGCAATTATCTAGCTGATGTACCCAATAAAGCTTGGAAAAATCCTCTGAATTCGTGTTCTATCATAGCAGCATATGTCAATTTGTCCCCTTGGTCATTAAAGATTGTTGATATTCTATTCCTTGATTGTTTGGCCTTCAAGTGAGTATGGAAAAATTTTGAATTTTGATCTCCTGCCTAAATCCACATTGCTCTTGATCTTTGCCTTAGTACCTGTTCATTGATACCTTTCCATTTTTCAATCTGTACTAGCAGCTCCTTCTCTATGTTTTTTAACAGGATGTTAAAAGGGTCTTCACCAATTTCTCCTTGAACATTTTTCAACTATTCTCTAGCATGTCCTATCTTTTTCTCTAGTGAATTCAGTTCTCTATTCATTATCTTTGTTCTCTCCTTTAGCTTTTGCAACTTTCTCCAAACAGAAAACATTGTATAGCCCTGAATTTTTTGGCTCCATACCTCTGAAATTGCTTCTTCAAACTTCTCCTGCTTAAGTAATACGGTATATAATCTGAAGGGTTTAGGTATATGATTCCTCATTACCTCAGTGTTGATAATGATGGGAGAGTGATCTGAAATACCTGGCAATTCGTAAATTGCTTCAAGGCTACTGTAGTGAGTTAGCTAGGAAGCATTTTCAAATGCCCAGTCTATATTACTATAAATTATCTCTTCAACACCTCTTTTATTACACCATGACCATTCACATCCTTTTTTGTTTAATTGCACCAGTCCAATATCCTTTACGCACTCTTGAAACTCTATCATTTCAGCTTGATGTACTGGTTGACCATTGAGTCTATCATGTTGTACAAGACATTGTTAAAATCTCCAATAATCAGCCAAGTCTCTTGCATGCTATTGTTTATTTGTCTTAGTTGCTCCCATAGTTCCCTTATTTCATGTGTCACACCTCCTTTTTGCCGCCCCGTGAGGGCGCGTAGAGAGTTTTTTCCAATTGAAGGACAGTCGAAACGGGATTTGTTTATTTGTTTCAGAGTTGCCACCTGGGAATTTTAAGGCGTCCCAAGTCACCAGTTTTAATCCCTGAATCGAGGAGCATATGACTCTGTTTGTTATTCTGCGAACCAGAAATCCTGAGTAAGGAATTCTGTTAATCCTGAAGAAGGTGTTAGGAATTTCCGAATTCCGTGGTTCTAGCACGGTCGCTTAACTGTTCTTATTCTTGGCTTAATTATCTTGATTTACTAAATACCCTTTTTCTTGTTACCTGATTTTATTACCGCTTTCGTTTAGATTGTTTACAAATTAAAGATTTTCTTGAAACGAATCACGCGTACGTATATTCGCCTTGTCTATTTTTATAAACGTAAAGAATCGTGTCACGCATACGTGTACCCAATAAGATTGACAATATTATTTTTTTTTTATTAAAATATCATACGTTCGAAATTTAAAATAAAATTAAGAACATCGTCACCCTTATATTTAAACAGTGAACTGCACATCTCGGGTTATATGAAATTATTTTAACATCCACAGAGAAATCCCTTTTATTAAATATTCACTCGAAGTTGCGCGAACGCATAATCCGAATTGCTTTTAGAAATATAATCAGGTTACGCGAACGTATCCCTAATCACAAATATATTCTTGATGGTAATATAAATTTGTTTACAAATTATTTATTACATCCATATTATTTTTATGTGAAAAATCATGAGAAATCCCTATTTGAGATGCCCTTAAATTCTTTGAAAAGAATTCACAATTTTTTAAATGTTGACCGCTGATTATATTTTTACGTGTGAATTATATTCTTCCGAGCCATTCAAATTTTAGGAGTAAAAATAAACAAAGTGTGATTAATACTACCATTTTTCTCGTAAATCCAATATATGTATACCCAAAAAGTGAATTGCATATGAAACTAAAAAAAATGATTTATAAAAGGAAGAGATGTTTTCGAAGAATTTTTATTATTTTATTTAGTGCAAACTCTATTTCTACATACCATTGATATAAAATGTTGCAATTCGTGCTTATACATCCCATCTCATTCTCATATACTTGTTTTTAATCCAAAGTTATAATTGCTTAGTTAATTTGTTTATGACGATAAATAATCAAATTGATGAAAAAGGGGTTGTTATACAAATTGACTTAATAAAATTGCATTACATGCAACATAGTTGTACGTCTGAACCGTTCATAACATTCTAACATCGTAACGAGCTATATCAACTCACCTTTCACATATGATTATATATATACCCATCATCATGCCATGTATGAAACATACAACTTATATCAATCTAAACAAAAATCAGATTTTTACAAGATATGTTAATAATGTAATTTCTTGATACTTCCATTCTACTTTACATTTAGCTAACAATGTTACGGGATGTAATTAATGCCATGTTCCCTACCTTAATAATTCAATCATGACTTCACTTAATGAAAATTCCGAAATATATAACATTATTACAATACTTATGCGAACTTCCAATGGGAATGATTAACTATAGTCGTTATGTCAAGCATACTACCATGTTAAATAACTTAAAACAAAACTGAAATTTAAACTAATAGCTTTAAACGAGTAAAAGACATAATTATAATCCCAAACTTCATCTTTTCTTCCAATGTTCTTTTCACAACATGAGTCTTAAAAATATGTACCTGGAAATGAAGGTAGAAGAAATAAATTTCAGCAGTGACAGCAGCAGCAAAGCAGCAAAATATACCAGTATTTCCACAGATTTGAGCAACAAAAACAGGACCCGAGGAACCCAAATGCACAGGAGCAAAGCTTCTTAAAGAATTTCAGATTTTAAAACCCAGCGGTATCAACAAACAAGACCCGGACAGATTCCAGAAAAATAATGTTTCAGATTTTCTTTTTCCTTTTCTATTATCTGTTTTCGACTCTATGTGTATATGAGTACTCTATTTTCTGTTTCTTTTTCTATTTTTCTTCTTTCTTTTCAGATTTTTGTTTCTGCTTCTGTGTGTTTTCCTCTCTTAATTTCTATATCTGTGTGTATTAAAATCTGGTTGTGTTCATCTATTTCTCTCTCTCTTTTAATCAGATCTTTTTCCTTCTTTTTAAAATCTGATCTCTCTTAAAATCCCCGTTTTTCTCTCTTAAAATCAGTCCCTGTATTTATACATGTCTACCCCTTTCCTTTTAGTGCTGCTTGGACCCCCTTCTTCTTTTAAAAACCAGAAAATCATATCCAAAATCTGTTTTTAACTACTTTAAATCCCATTAAGTGAACTTTTCCTGATTTCCAGCATTCCCATTAACCTTTGTTTCCCATTACTTCATTAAATAATAGCCATTACCAAACCACTATCAGTACACTACTATTATTACATTACCCTACTGTTTCTATCCCAGAAATACCCTTGAAAACCTACTATTATTACTGCCCTTAAAACAAAAAAATCAGAATCTGATACAAAACAGATTTTATAATCTGTTCAGGCTTAATTATCTTTCTGATTTAAACAGCTATAACCAATCCTATTAACAAACAATTCTGTCTTTACAGATTATGCTAAACAAGGAAATGCAATAGCTAATGTACAAAAGCTAAATTCAGATTGAACACTGAACTTGCATACAAACATATTAACAATTTCAACAGAACAAAATTTGAATCGAAATTGAAGTCGGCATGAAAACAGGGGCATTGTCAGTTTTGAAACTAACTGCCCAGAAATCAATACACAAATGATTGACAAACTTTTTGACTTATTAAACAAGAAGCAACTAATTGGGAAGAGCTAATTAACTGACTTCAACAAAATGACAATAATCAATTCCAAACAGATAAACAGGGTATTACAAACAGCATTAATGGCAATAAGAATTTACAAAAAAACTAATCGACGAACTTAATCGAGTCGATTACACATATTATAAACAATCATAACCAACAGAAACAATTCACACTTTGATCAAGTAAGCGGGTATGAGACAGAATAACAGAATTAAACAAACAAAAATATGAAAAAATTAACAGACAACTAAAATAGGCAACAGCATATGTAGGAAACAAAAGAAATAGGAAAATACCTCTGAATCTTCAATTTCATACGGACTCAAACTCAACTTGGATTCGGACCTTTTTGAGGCTGAACAGACTTTATTCGAAGTATTCTCAATTGAGAATACCTCGATTAAAGTCTCTTAGACCTCAATCCTTCACTCGAATTGGAAAAATTCCAAGATTGGAAAATTTGTAGGGTTTCAGATTCTTGGATCTTAAATTCGAACACTTCTGGGCAGATTCGAAGGGAACCAAAGATGACACAAGGGTGAGGGAGGCCTAGGGGTCATTTGGTGTTAGTTTGGAACGAATCTGAGTGAGTTCATGTTTGGTTCGAACCTTCAAAAGAAGATTCGAAGAACTCTGAGGTGATTCGAGCCAAACCAACACCAGATCCATAGCTAGGGTAGTTGGGGGAAGCTACGGTGTTAATTTGGGGACCATCGGAGGTGGTTGAGTTTGGATCTGAGTTTGGCTCGAATCTTCAAATGAAGATTCGAGAACCTTCGGGAGGATTCGAGCCAAGTGGCTAACAGATTCGGATAGAGGAAGGTCAGGGGGTTCAGGGGTGTTAAGGTGGTGACCGGCGGCGTTGTTGCCGTCGGGTTTCAGGCAATGGGGAATGAGGGCGGCTAGGGTTAGGGGTGTGATTCCGGAGAGGATGATGAATAGTGAAGAGAGGGGTGTTTAGTTAGGGGGCCGGGTTAGGGATTTGGATTTATATAGGGATGGGGTGGATTGATCTCATCCGTTGGATCAATTAAGATGCACGGTTGAGATCAATTCATTTAACCAAACGATATCGTTTGGTTAAATGTTGGGGTCAGGCTGGATCGGGGCAGTGGATCGGGTAGGGGGTTATGGGTAAGGGTTGTGAGATCTCAGCCGTTGGATTGATTTAATCCAACGGTCCTTGATGAAACGCGACAAAACGCCGTCGTTTGGTTCGATTAAATTGGACCAGACGTAGGGTTTGGATTGGGCTGAGGGGTTTGATTTGTTTGGGCCTGATTTTGTTCAGGATTTTTGGCCCAGATCCGTTTTGCCCATTTAATTTCCACTCTTTTTAATTTCCAATTTAATTATTAAAATCCTAATTAAAATTATAAAAACAAGAATTAATATTTCAAGACATTAATCAACCTTTAACAATTATTAACACATAGACAAAATATTAATCACATAGTGAAACATTTAAAATAGAATAAATGCATATTTTTTGTGATTTTATTTTAATTAACTCTTAAATGCATAATTAAATCCTAATTATGCATGCAACATGTGTTTTTATTTTATTTTTCATTTTAACAAACAAAGTAGACATTTACGGACATAACACAAATATTTAATAAACGCCACACAAATTCTAAAAATTGCACACTAAGCAAAAATTGTTTTTATTATTATTATTTTTTTTTGAATTATTTTGGAGTAATTTTCGTGAGGCAAAAATCACGTGCTCACAGCTGCCCCTCTTTGTGCGGAAACTCGAAGAGTTTTCGTGCAAAGATAAAGTGAGCGGATACGAGCGATTTTTGCCCGTTTAAATACTCCGTGGGAAGTATTTTTTTTTTTTTGAAAGAGTTGACTGAACCTCTGCTTCAAAGGTTTCCTACATATCCTTGGCTATAAAGGAATCAGGTCAATGTAGTTCGGGAAGTTTTGGGTAGCTGGGACTACCGTGGGACTGTGATGTTACTGCTGTTTTGTGCTGCTTTTACTGCTTGCTGACCTCCTTATTACACCTTGCTTCAAAGGTAAAACAAAAGCTAAACTAGACTATGGTATATAAATTACAGAATCTTATCTAGATCATGCCCTTGCGTTTCTTGTTGTCTTGATGTCTTGGTGACTTTTGGGCATCTTTTGCTTCTGACTTGTTCTGCATTTCCTTTCATTGTGTCCCGTATTTCCTTTATTTGTTTGGGACTTCTTGTTGTTCTTGCTAGGGATTTGGTTGGAATCCTCTGTTTTATTGACTTTACGTGTGCTCCTTTCTCACATGGGCGGGCTTTTGACTTCACCCGTAATGTCAAACTATATTGTCATTCTGTTCTTCAGGTGGGCGCCTGACTGCTGATCCTTCAATTGTATTTCCTTATTCTCCAGGTGGATGCCTGATTGCCTTTTCAATCATTCATCCTTGTTATCCAGGTGGACGCCTGACTTCTTCTTAATTTTTTCATCCTCATTCTTCAGGTGGACGCCTGATTTCTTCTTTATTTCTTCATCCTCATTCTCCAGGTGGACGCCTGACTTCTTCTTAAATTCTTCATCCTCATTCTCCAGGTGGACGCCTGATTTCTTCTTTAATTTTTTATCCTCATTCTCCAGGTGGACGCCTGACTTCTTCTTAAATTTTTCATCCCCATTCTCCAGGTGGACGCCTGATTTCTTCTTCAATTCTTCATCCTCATTCTCCAGGTGGACGCCTGACTTCCTCTTCAATTCTTCATCCTTATTCTCCAGGTGGACGCCTGACTTCTTCTTAAATTCTTCATCCTCATTCTCCAGGTGGACGCCTGATTTCTTCTTTAATTTTTCATCCTCATTCTCCAGGTGGACGCCTGATTTCTCCTTTATTTCTTCATCCTCATTCTCCAGGTGGATGCCTGATTTCTTTTTAATTCTTCATCCTCATTCTCCAGGTGGACACCTGACTTCTTTTTAAATTCTTCATCCTCATTCTCCAGGTGGACGCCTGATTTCTTTTTAATTCTTCATCCTCATTCTCCAGGTGGACGCCTGATTTCTCCTTTAATTCTTCATCCTCATTCTCCAGGTGGACGCCTGATTTCTTCTTTAATTTTTCATCCTCATTCTCCAGGTGGACGCCTGATTTCTCCTTTAATTCTTCATCCTCATTCTCCAGGTGGACGCCTGATTTCTCCTTTAATTCTTCATCCTCATTCTCCAGGTGGACGCCTGACTTCTTTTTAATTCTTCATCCTCATTCTCCAGGTGGACGCCTGACTTCTTTTTTATCTCTCATCCTCATTCTCCAGGTGGACGCCTGATTTCTTCTTTATCTCTTCATCCTCATTCTCCAGGTGGACGCCTGATTTCTTCTTCAATTTTTCATCCTCATTCTCCAGGTGGACGCCTGACTTCTTCTTAAATTCTTCATCCTCATTCTCTAGGTGGACGCCTCATTTCTTCTTTAATTTTTCATCCTCATTCTCCAGGTGGACGCCTGATTTCTCCTTTAATTCTTCATCCTCATTCTCCAGGTGGATGCCTGATTTCTTTTTAAATTTTTCATCCTCATTCTCCAGGTAGACGCCTGATTTCTCCTTTAATTCTTCATCCTCATTCTCCAGGTGGATGCCTGATTTCTTTTTAATTCTTCATCCCCATTCTCCAGGTGGACGTCTGACTTCTTTTTTATCCCTCATCCTCATTCTCCAGGTGGACGCCTGATTTCTTCTTTATCTCTTCATCCTCATTCTCCAGGTGGACGCCTGACTTCTTCTTAAATTCTTCATCCTCATTCTCCAGGTGGACGCCTGATTTCTTCTTAAATTCTTCATCCTCATTCTCCAGGTGGACGCCTGATTTCTTCTTTAATTTTTCATCCTCATTCTCCAGGTGGACGCCTGATTTCTCCTTTAATTCTTCATCCTCATTCTCCAGGTGGATGCCTGATTTCTTTTTAAATTTTTCATCCTCATTCTCCAGGTGGACGCCTGATTTCTCCTTTTAATTCTTCATCCTCATTCTCCAGGTGGACGCCTGATTTCTTCTTTAGTTTTTCATCCTCATTCTCCAGGTGGACGCCTGATTTCTCCTTTAATTCTTTCTCCAGGTGTTTCCTGACACAAATGTTGTTTTTGCCCCTATTTTAAATCAAAGAAAACTTTGTTAGTTTTAAAGCAGGACGGTTAACTGGGGCATTCTCGCCGACGATGGGGCTTCTCTTCGTCTTTGTTTTATTGCCTTGGAATGGTTGAAAGGACTGTCTGTCCTTGTAATTGATCCTTAACTATAGGATCCCCAACTGTATGTTTTCCTTCAAACCCTTTTAACCGTAATCATATGTTCTCCTGACATTGCTGATCCGCTTTTGATTCCACTTTTCTTACACCCATATCTTATTATTTTTTATTACCTCCTGCCCATCATGGCCGTATTTTTGTCCTATGCAACCTTGAATCTTGGTAGTATACCTTGACATTCTTTCTTATTTGTTTGGAACAAAACTCATCTCAAAAGCTTTAGAAGAGTAAGATTATTAGTGACGAAAACATGATGATTTCGACAATCTAGAATGAAAAGAAAAATCCAAATTTGGATGACTGTTGGAGAAGGAATAAAGGACTTATCTGATTAGAGTCACTGGCACCAATGATCATGGTATGCATTTTGGATTAATCAACCCGGTCTTTTAATCAATCTCCTTTCAATTGTCTCATTTTGTTTTCCCAAAATTTCCATAAACCAACTTCATTTTTTCATTTTACAGACCTGTTTGACTTGCAATATCTTAAAGAGTTTTCACCGACAAACCTTCCTCATTTGTTCATTTCTTAATTCTTTTTCGCCTTATGGTGCCTGCGAAGGTTTTCACCAATAAGACTCTCTCATTTTACTTTCTCTCAACTTCCGTCGTCTTATGGTGCCCGTGTGGGTTTTCACCTATAAGACTCTCATTTTCTCTTTCTTTTCTTGTTTGTACCAGAGTGTTATGAACCATCTTTATTTGCTTGACTCAGCATTTTTCTAAGATTGATCGAAAGGTCTTTTTGGTATGTGGTTGGAAATGGAAAGGTATCAAAAATGTTAAACAACTTTGATATGGGTTTAAAATTACAACTCTTGGAATCTTTTTCTTATTTCCAATACAATTCCTGCCCCAGTTTCTTGATTGGGGTCTCTTGATGTTTCTTTTTGTGTACATTATGCATATCGTGCACCCTATGACCGAGCCGTGAGGCGCCTACGTATCCTTCTCTGAGGAATCAGGTCAAACGTAGTTCACTAAATAATAGTGATTTTCTTTTTTTTTTTTTTTATTATTATTATTTCATATTTGATTTTCATTGATTCCAAGAGAGGGTAGGAAAGAAACAAATATGGCTCAAAGGGGAAGCAAAGGGTATAGTGTTTGGATAGCAGAATAAATTGCCTTTGTCATTCCAATCTTCGAAATAATGCTAAATACAAACATTCAAAAAGTTATGCATAATATCTCTTTACCGCGTCAGAATTGATCGCCATGTCTATGCATTTGCCTTCAATATCTGTTAAGCATAGTGCACCATTCGATAATACTCTGGTCACAATGAATGGTCCTTGCCAATTCGGGGCAAATTTGCCTTTTGCCTCAACCTGATGTGGAAGAATACGTTTCAGCACATGTTGACCCACTTCAAACTTCCGTGGACGCACCTTTTTGTTGTATGCTCTTGCTATTCTTCTTTGATACAATTGACCATGACATACTGCGGCCAATCGTTTTTCATCAATCAAGTTTAACTGTTCCAGACGGGTTTTGACCCATTCATCATCATCAATCTTTGCTTCGGCGATGATCCGAAGGGAAGGAATCTCAACTTCTGCAGGAATTACTGCTTCAGTGCCGTATACCAACAAATAAGGAGTTGCTCCTACTGAAGTGCGAACAGTAGTGCGATATCCCAATAACGCAAATGGTAGTTTTTCATGCCATTGTCTTGAACCTTCTACCATTTTCCGAAGTATCTTCTTTATGTTTTTGTTGGCTGCCTCGACTGCTCCATTCGCCTTGGGCCGATATGGGGTAGAGTTGCGATGTGTAATCTTAAACTGTTGACATACTTCCTTCATTAAGTTACTGTTAAGATTAGCACCGTTATCTGTGATGATCACCTTTGGGATTCCGAATCGACATATGATATTTGAGTGGACAAAATCGACCACAGCTTTCTTGGTCACTAATTTGAATGTTTTGGCCTCAACCCATTTGGTAAAATAATCAATGGCTACCAGAATGAACCTGTGCCCATTGGATGCTGCCGGCTCAATTGGTCCAATCACATCCATGCCCCAGGCAACGAAGGGCCATGGTGCCGACATTGTGTGCAACTCGGATGGTGGAGAATGAATCAAATCTCCGTGTATCTGGCATTGATGACACTTGCGCACAAAACTGATACAATCTCGCTCCATGGTAAGCCAATAATAACCAGCTCGGAGGATTTTCTTTGCCAACACATATCCGCTCATGTGGGGTCCACAAACTCCCGAATGTACTTCAGACATGACAGCCGTAGCTTGTCTGGCATCTATGCATCTTAATAATCCAAGATCTGGTGTTCTTTTATACAAAACTCCTCCGCTTAAGAAGAATCCATTTGCCAATTGCCTAATGGTCCTCTTTTGATCTCCTGTGGCTTGTGCGGGATATATCTTCATCCTAATATACTCCTTGATGTCGTGGAACCATGGTTCACCATCAAATTCTTCTTCAACCATATTGCAATAAGCGTGCTGATCGTGGACTTGAATATGTAGTGGATCCACATAAGCTTTGTCTGGATGGTGCAACATTGATGCCAAGGTAGCCAATGTATCGGCAACCTCATTATGGATCCTTGGAATATGCCGGAACTCCACTGATTGAAACCGCTGACAAAGATCATGTAGACATTGTCGGTATGGTATGAGCTTCAAATCTCGGGTTTTCCATTCTCCTTGAATTTGATATACCAGAAGATCCGAATCTCCCATGACTAATATTTCTTGGATACCCATGTCTGCGGCTAGCCTTAACCCCAAAATACAAGCTTCATATTCAGCCATATTATTGGTGCAATAAAATCGTAGTTGAGCCGTAATAGGATAGTGATGCCCTGTTTCAGAAATGATTACAGCTCCTATCCTGACTCCTTTCATGTTAGCAGCCCCATCGAAGAAAAGTTTCCAGCCAGGTTTTTCAATTTGCTCGATCTCATCGATATGCATTATTTCTTCATCGGGAAAATAGGTTTTCAACGGCTCGTACTCCTCGTCGACCGGGTTTTCAGCTAAATGATCAGCCAGTGCTTGGGCTTTCATTGCAGTTCGAGTCACATAGATGATGTCAAATTCTGTGAGCAATATTTGCCACTTTGCAAGTCTTCCCATTGGCATAGGCTTTTGAAAAATATATTTCAACGGATCCAGACGCGAAATGAGGTAAGTAGTGTAGGACGACAAATAGTGTTTCAATTTTTGAGCTACCCAAGTCAGGGCGCAACATGTCTTCTCCAGATGAGTATACTTAACCTCATAAGCTGTGAATTTCTTGCTAAGGTAGTAGATGGCCTGTTCTTTTCTGCCGGTGAGGTCATGTTGCCCCAATACACAACCAAATGAATTTTCCAAAACCATTAAGTAAAGAATCAGAGGTCTTCCTGGCTCTGGCGGGACTAACACGGGCGGGTTTGACAGGTATCCTTTTATCTTATCAAACGCCTCCTGACACTCATCGGTCCATTTGACCGCAGCATCCTTTTTCAACAATTTGAAAATAGGTTCACAGGTTGTCGTAAGCTGAGCAATAAACCTGCTGATGTAATTCAACCTTCCCAACAAACTCATTACTTCAGTTTTGTTCCTTGGAGGTGGCAATTCTTGGATGGCTTTGATTTTTGATGGGTCTAGCTCGATGCCTCGCCGACTGACTATGAATCCCAGCAACTTTCCAGATGGAACTCCAAATGCGCATTTGGCAGGGTTAAGCTTGAGGTTGTACCTGCGAAGTCTTAAGAAGAATTTCCTCAAATCCCCAACGTGGTCGGCCTGATGCTTTGATTTTATGATCACATCGTCCACGTATACCTCAATCTCCTTGTGTATCATATCATGAAACACTGTGGTCATCGCTCTCATGTAGGTTGCTCCGGCGTTCTTCAAACCGAATGGCATTACCCGGTAGCAATAAGTTCCCCATGGTGTGATGAATGCCGTCTTTTCTGCATCTTCTTCATCCATTAGAATTTGATGATACCCGGCATAACAATCCACGAAAGATCCTATATCATGCTTGGCACAATTATCGATCAAAATATGGATATTGGGTAATGGGAAATTATCCTTCGGACTTGCTTTGTTGAGATTGCGGTAGTCGACGCATACTCTAATTTTGCCATCTTTCTTTGGCACAGGAACGATATTAGCTAACCAAACAGGATATCGAGTGACTCGAATGACCTTTGCTCCCAACTGTTTGGTGATTTCTTCCTTAATTCTCACACTCATATCAGGCTTGAATTTTCTCAGCCTCTGCTTGACAGGAGGCACCGTTGGATCGGTGGGAAATTTGTGAACCACTAAATCAGTGCTCAGGCCCGGCATGTCGTCATATGACCATGCAAAAACATCTTTGAATTCTATGAGTGTTTTAATTAACTCTTCTCGGATCCTTGGTTTGAGATGGACACTTATTTTAGTTTCCCGGATATTACTCGTGTCCCCTATATTGATGTCCTCAGTATCACTCAGGTTAGGTTTGGTTTTTTCCTCAAAGTGAATTAACTCTTTACTAATCTCTTCAAAAACCTCATCTTCATCATATTCTGATTCATAATCACAATATATTTCTTGAATTATTATTTCGGAACCAGATTGATTTTTAAGACTGGGCTGAGGATTCCTCATGCATGCCATATCACTAGAGCCAGCGTAAAAAGAACTGTACAGAAAAAGAAGAAAGGGAAAAAGAAAACTATCAGGAATGATAATGAAAAAGGAAACTGTATTTTATTGGATGATGAAAGATAACAAGGTTTGCACACTTCAAACAAACTGTAAGATAAGCATTGGGATTACAACCCTGAGGTAACCCAAACAAACTGAAAGAAAATCAAAATAAACTACCAAGACTCCTTTCGAATGGGGAGAGGAGTGGCTTTCCAATTATTAAGCTTTGTTTCTGGCCCAACGAATTGAACTTCTGCGTTGCTACAACCTTCCCCGCTTTCCACCATATTCACATCGTCAAACAATTTCTCGAATCTTTCAATTAATTCCTCCTCAGGATTGACCAGGGATTTAGGAATTGTTGTTATCGGGCGATTTTTAGCACCGGTCTTGACAAAAGACTTTGATAGATGTGGGACTGGTTTTGGAAGAACCCATGCCTTTTGTTTCAGCTTTCTGGCCTTTTTTACGCCGTTGACGGTGGGTATGAACCCCAAACCGAATGTTCCCCAGTTCTCGGGGAGAGATACTGGTTGTATAATTCCTTGCAAAGATGAGCCCAGACCTTTGCCGGGTATAAAACCATTTTTTAACATTTCATAGGCTACCATGACTGATGCAGAGGTTATCTTTGGATTCGGAAGGTACTTCCCCTCTGGAATTTTCTCTACCGACACTGTATCGGACACTTGGTATACCCATGGTCCCTGGTCATTTTCTATTCCCTCGACCGGAACAATGGCACTGCTGTGAGCATTTAAACTTTCTTCCCCATGCACAACTATTTCTTGATGATCCCATTCAAACTTGACTGCCTGGTGTAGTGTTGACGGGACTGCTTTGGCAGCATGGATCCATGGTCGACCCAACAACAGATTATAAGAAATAGTTATGTCCAGTACTTGAAACTCCATCGTGAATTCAACTGGTCATAGGTATCAGTTCCAACACTATGTCGCCAAATGAATTTCTGCTTCCACCGTCAAACCCCCGTACGCAAATGCTATTCTTCTGGATCCTTTCCTCTTTGATTTTCAATTTGCTTAAAGTGGAGAGAGGGCAGATGTTTGTACTTGACCCGTTGTCAACCAATACCTGGGTTACTACGGAGTTTTCACATTTCACGGTGAGGTAAAGAGCTCTGTTGTGCTCAGTCCCTTCCACAGGCAATTCATCATCAGAAAACGTAATTCTGTTCGCCTCAAAGATTCTGTTGGCTATTCTTCCCAAATGATTTACAGAGATTTTTTCAGGAACATGAGCCTCATTTAGGATTTTCATCAAAGCCAAACGGTGCTCCTCTGAATGGATCAGTAATAACAATAATGAAATTTGAGCAGGCGTCTTCTTCAGATGATCCACAACAGAATAGTCATGGAGCTTCATTTTTCTTCAAAACTCTTCTGCTTCTTCTTCCGTCACAGCTCTCTTTATTGGTGTTGGATTATTTTTAGTTTTTCTTAACTCTTCGGGAGTAAAACATCTTCCCGAACGAGTCAAACCTTGCACCTCACAAACTTCTTCCTTGACTTCCTTTCCCTTGTACATTACTGTCACCCGTTCATATTTCCATGGAATGGCCTTGTTGTTGACCACTGGTAGCTGGGTTACAGGTTTGATAATAACCCGATCTATACGGGCTCCTTCCACGACTACAATGGGTTTGCTGGTAACCCCTGGTACTATCACTTTCGGCCCTTCTTGCTTTGTGGCAACTTTGCTCGAAGATCCCTTCTTGACTACCACAGATGGTTCATCACCATTTCTGTTCTGCTTAGGTACCGGCTTTTCCTCTGTTAACTGCTTATCTGGTTTGGCTTCATGAGATCTGATCATCATGACAGTTTGTGACGGCTTCTTTGTCTCCCCATCAGCTTGTACGATTTCTATCATATTAACCTCCTGATGGGCTGGCATTGGATTTCTGTTGATATTGGGAGCTTCGGGGGTTTGAACCTCGATTTTATTAGTATCAATCAGCTCTTGTATTGCATTTTTTAAATGCCAGCATTTTTCCGTATCATGGCCTGGTGTACCGGAACAATACTCACAGCTAATGGTGTAGTCCAGATTCTTTGGAGGAGGATTGGGTAGCTTGGATTGTATTGGTCTTAGCATGTCCAGCTGTCTCAGCCTGTGGAACAGACTAGTGTAGGACTCTCCCAATGGAGTGTAGGTCTTCTTTTTCTGTTCCCTTTCTCCCCTGAATGCTGGCCTAGGCCTGAAACCTGGTCCGGGATAGGCTCGTGGGTAAGTACCTAGTATGGCAGGAGCGCGCCAATTAGCGTGAACAGGTGGCTGATTGTATGTTTGTGCATGGTTAATGGAAAAATGAGGCTCCGAAGGGTGATAGTAGTGTTGGGATGAATTGTGGTGGTAAGTTGATTGGCGAGGTCGTTGTTGATTATAGTAAGGCGGTGAACCTCTGGGTCCCGACCAAATTCCTGAATCAACTACCGCTGCTTCCTCCCTCTTCTTTCTTCCGATTCCTCCTACCCCGCCTTGAATAGCTTGAGTAGTTGCCTTAATTGCTGAATAGCTCATGATTTTATTTGTCTTGAGGCCTTCTTCCACCATACCTCCCATCTTTACTACTTCGTTGAATGATTTCCCAACCGCTGAAACCAAATGGGCATAGTAAGTCGGTTCCAAGGCTTGGAGGAAGTAGTCTACCATTTCACTCTCCTTCATAGGAGGATCCACTCTTGCTGCCTGTTCTCTCCACCGGAAGCCATACTCTCTGAAACTTTCATTGTGTTTTTTCTCAAATTTTGTCAAAGATAGTCGATCTGGGATGATTTCCAGATTGTATTGGAAATGGTATGCAAATGCCTGTGCCAGGTCATCCTAGGTGTACCATCTCCCATGGTCCTGGCGTGTATACCACTCCAAAGCTGATCCGCTTAAATTTTGACTGAAGTAAGCCATCAATAATTCGTCCTTTCCCCCAGCTCCTCGCATCTTGCTGCAGAAACCCCTTAAGTGGGCTACTGGGTCGTCGTGCCCATTGTATAGGTCAAATCTAGGCATCTTGAAGCCAACTGGTAATTGTACATTTGGGAACAAGCACAAATCCTTGTATGCTACACTGACTTGCACACCTAACCCTCGCATGTCTCGGAATGATTGTTCTAGACTTTTGACCTTCTTGAACATCTCTTCTTGTTCAGTATTTTTGGCTGGATTGTCAATTTCGATTGGGAGGTCAAAACGAGGAGTAGTTGAATGGATTTCGGAGGCTTTGAGGGTGGGCTCTGGGGGTAATATTGGTTGTCCTGGGCCTGGAATGTAGGCTCACTAGGAGATTTGTGGAGTGTAGCTGTGGGAGGTGCCACAAAGACAGGAGTTACAGGTGGAGGAAAGTATGGAACTGGTTTAGGAGGGGGGGACTGCGGTGTCTGAGAGGTGGTGCCTCGGTAGTGTTGGTAAATGGGGAAATTTGGGGATAATTCAGTGGTAAGATTATCCTGAGTTTGGGCCATTGATGGAGCAGGGTTAGTTGGGTAAGATGGGGGTAACTGCCCTATAGACCAGGCCTGGTACATCTCAGCCATTTGCTGCTTGAGTTTAAACATCTCTTCTTTCATTTTCCCGACATCCATCTCTTCTAGCTCAATACATGTGTCAACATCTGGGATAGACATACTTTCGGGTATTGGTCCTTTTGATCTCGTGTGATAATGATAATATGCCAGTATACTCTTTAGAGAAACTAACTGCTTGAATTCTGGAAATGAACAAACTTGTTAGTTTTGAGAGTTTAACACATATATAATTACACGTTGAGATGCAATGCTCCTAGACAAATATCCCCTTTCTATTATGCATTTGCTCGGCTGCTTGTGTCATCCCAGCTTTCTTGAAAATTTTATTGTTACTCACTCTTAATTTATTTTATATATTTTTTATTGTGGTCGAATCTTATAGAGATTGCCTACGTATCATGCCCCCGCATGAATCAGACCTTGCGTAATTCGGTCATAAGGCAAACACTTTTATTCATTATACAAAGATGGAACAGACATTACATTTGAAAACCTTTATAAGAAAATGGTTTGAAACACACACACTCAAATCAAAATAAAAGATACAACTCTTAACATCTCACAACATTCCCCACTTTCCACTTTTGTTGTCAATTATTGGATTATCTGCTCAATGTGGGGCTTGACCTGGATGACCTCCCAGCGTACGATATATCCTTTCTAACTCTATTGCCAGATGACGGGCAAAAATAGGTGCATGCTCTGTAAACCTTTCATAATCCATTCCTTGGCAGTTTACATAACTTTGAGAGGTGTAGACCGCCAGGTCGTGGATTTGTGCCCTGAAATCTTGGAGACGTTGGTCTTGGTTCTGCAATTGCTGCTGGCGAGTGGTGGCTATATCTCTGATACGGTCCTCATGATCTAAAACTGACTCTAACTGAGCTTGGAGTCTGGCCAGATCGAGTCTTGCCTGCGCTCTTTCTCTGTCGATGTCTGCTTGTTGATGTTCTCTGTTGTATCTTCTCGCCTCTTCCAGTTGTGCACGAAGTTGGTCTTCTGAACGTATCCAATGGTCTTTTTCCTTTTTGAATTGTGCCCTGTCTTCTTCGGATTGCCTTACTTGGTGTTCCTTATTAGATCTGGCTTCTTCGTTTAATTGTTGGATTCTTTCTTTAGCTTTGCTCAACGCCCTTTCGTTTTCTGCAAGAATGGAATCATAATCTTGCATTCTTTCAAAAAGATTGGCGATGGTTTTTTGATCCTTCCAACTCCTCATTGGTGTTTCAGAAGCTCTTTTCATTTTTTGAAATCGAGCGTGAAGATTTTCATTCTCACAAGCTAAACTCTTCTTCTCGCCTTCGGCTTCTTGTGCTTGCAAATCTTTCTCCAGACTGAGGCTCCTCAGATTTTCCTTTAGGGCATGGATAGTTGCTTTGTACCCTTTTTCCTTTTCTCCCCAAATCAACCGCTCTTGGATTTTATCATTAAAGTTTTGAACATGGGTCTTTTTGTTGGCCTTCTTAGCTCGGGTTCTGGTACATCATCCACGCGAGACCGTTTCTCAAACCACCTTGCATATCCAGGATTTATCTCACCCCTTGTAGTGTCTGGGACTTGAGTATCACTTTTCAAGTATTCGACATCCATTCCACATCTGCTGAATTAGAGCCTCGGGAATAGTGGCTTCCGGGTGTAATTCGATTACTTGCATACTCAAATCTTCATCATCAGGAACTACTTGGTATCTCCCTAGTTGTCTTAGAACTCTTAGTGGCGCATATGGCTGGATGCTTCTCAATCCCAATAGTAGCAAATAACTATTTGAGGTTGACATGTGTATCACTTCCCTCATCGGGAGCCATCCCAAAGTCCACTCAATGTATCCGCTCACTTTATCTTTGCACGAAAACTCTTCGAGTTTCCGCACAAAGAGGGGCAGCTGTGAGCACGTGATTTTTGCCTTACGAAAACTACTCCAAAATAAATCAAAAAATAAAATAAATTTCTTTTACTGTGTAATTCTTGAATTTGCGTGGTGTTAAATATTTGTGTTATGTCCGTAAATGTTTACTTTGTCATAATAAAAATGAAAAATAAAATAAAATATATGTTGCATGCATATAGGATTTAATTATGCATTTAAAAGATAATTTAAATAAAATCACAAAAAAAATATGCATTAGTTCTATTTTAAATATTCCACTGTGTGATTAATGTTTTGTCTATGTGTTAAATAATTGTTATAAAGTAATTAATATATTTTTGTGAAGTTAAAATTGTTTTATAATTAAAATTAGAAATTTAAATTAGAAAAATGAAATAATTGAAAAAGAAATAAAAAATCGGACCTGGATTAAAATCCATGCCCAAAATCAAGTTAACCCCCCCCCCAGCCCAATCAAAACAACCCAGGTCTGGTCCAACTCAGGAGCAAATCCAAACGACGACGTTTGGTCCCGCTTCATCAAGGACCGTTGGATTAAATCAATCCAACGGCTGAGATACCTTGCCCTTACCCGGAACCCTCTACCCGACCCATTGACCCGACTCAGCCGACCCTGGCATTAAACCAAACGACATCGTTTGGTTTAATGAACTGATCCTGGCCCTTCATTCTACTTGATCTAACGGTTAGTATCAATTCACCTTCCCCCTATATAAATTCCAAATCCCTACCCTGGCCCCTAACTGAACACCCCCCCCCTCCTCTCACTGTTCATCATCGTCCCCAAACCCCACCCCTAACCCTAGCTGCCCTAGAATCCCACCGCCTGAAACCCGGCGGCATCAACGTCGCCGGTCACCAAAATAACACCCTAGAACCCCCTGAACATCCTCTACACAAATCTGACCTTAGTTTCCTTCGAATCAGACCCCAACTCTTCGAATACTAAATCGAAGGTGGGTCTGAAAACTCAAACCTTTCCAATGGCTTCCAAAATAACACCATAGTACCCCCTAGCATGCCTCGTTATGGATCTGAAGTTTGTTTGGCTCGAATCAGTTCCGAGCTTCTCGAATCTTCTTTTGAAGATTCGGACCAAACAAGAACAAACTCAGATCCGTTCTAAACTGACACCAAATGACCCCTAGGCTACCCTCACCCTTGTGTCGTATTTGGTCCCCCTCGAATCTGACCAGAAATGGTTAAGTCCCAAATCGAACCTTCAAGAACCCTAGAAATACCAGACTTTTGGATTCTGTTCACTTCAGACGAAAGATTGAGGTTTAATCGACCTTAGTCGAAGTATTTTCAGTGGAAAATACTTCGACTAAGGTCTGTTTGATTTCAAACAAAATCCGAAGCCAAGTTGAATTCGAGTTTGATTAAAATTCAGAGGTACTGTTCTATTTCTGTTTGTGTATTCTGTATGTATTTTCGTTTGTTTTAATAACTTGTTAATTTTTCACATTTTTGTTTTGATTAATTCTGTCATCTTTGTCTCATGCCCGTCTATATGATCAAAATATGAAACTGTTTCTGTTGGTTGTGATTATTCACAATGTAAGTAATCGACTCGATTAAGTTCGTCGATTAGTTATATTATGAATTCTCATTTATGATGATGCTGATTGAAACAATCTGCTTCTATTGTTTTAAACTGATTATGGACAAATGTTGTAAATAATCAACTGATTAATACTCGTCAATTAAATCATGTTTGTTTACAAATTAGTAAATTCAAATGTATGATGTGTATGTATTGTTTTCTGAACAGGGCATTGTCAGTATATTGACAATGCTCCTGTGTGTGTTTGATCATGGTTCAATGTTAAGTTCCAGTCTGAATTGTTATAATAATTTCAGTAATATGTTGTTATGATGTTAGTTCTGAATTCAGTGTGATTTTACAAATGTTGATTAGATGTAATTGTGTTAGAAGGTTACATTCTTAGTTAGGATTCAGTCTAAAACTTTAGGATTGGTTATAGCTGCTTAAACAGATTTTAAAATCTGTATTGTTAGATTCTGAATTTAAGGCAGTAATAACAGTAATTACAGTAGGAAATCTGGGACATTTTTTGGGACAGAATAGTGAGGGTAATGTGATAGAATAGTGGACTGAAAGTGGAATGTTGGTTGGCTATAATTTAAGATACTAATGGGAAACAAAGGGTAATGGGCTGTTGAAAAATCAGGATAAGAGCACTTAGATTTAAAGTATTCAAAAGCAGTTTTAATGGAAAATTTTCTGATTTTAAAAGGAGAAAAGGGTCCAGGCAGCACTAGAAGGGTACAGGACAGCCCTGTATAAATAGAGGGGGATTGGGACTGATTTAAGGGCAGATTTTGAAAGAGAAAAATCTGATAAGAGAGATTTTTTTGAAAGAGAAAAAAAATCAGATTTGAGGGCACATTTTGAAAGAGAAAAATCTGATAGAGGCAGATTTTAAAACAGAAAGATTTTAAGAAGAAAAATCTGATTTTGAAAAGAGAAGAAATCTGATTTAGGAGTTCTTTTAGAAAAAGAAATAGAAAAGAAAATATTCGCACACACACACACACAGTGAAGCTGAAACAGAAAAAATAGAAAAGAAAAGAAAAAATCCGAAACTTTGTTGTTCTTTTTGGAATCTGTCCGGGTCTGTGTACTGATACTATTTGGTCTTAAAATCTGAAGTTCTTTAAGAAGCTTTACTCTTGTGAATCTGGGTTTCTCGGGTCTTGTTATTGCTCAAATCTGTGGAAATACTGATATTCTGCCAGTATTTTGTTACTGCTGCTACTGCTGAAATTTACTTCTTCTACCTTCATTTCCAGGTACTTATCTTTTGAATTTTATGTTGAAAAGAGATTCAACATGACAAATCCATGAAGCCTGAATTGCAATTCTGTTTCCAATTGTCCAAGTTCATTAGTTTAAATTTCATTTTTTTTGTTTCATGTTAGTTAACTAGTAGTGAATTCAATTTGATAGCTATGAGTTAATTGTCTTATTTTGAAATTCATATAAAGCTTTGTAATAATGTTAGCCATTCCGAAATCTCATTGGTATAGGTATATGTGAATTGTCAAAACAGGGAGTAAGGCATAAAAATGGGCCATTGATTACATCCCATAATACCATTAGCTAAATGTAAAGTAGAATGGAAATATTAAGAAGTTACATTAGTAGTATATCTTGTAACAAATATGATTTTGTTTAGATTGGTATAAGTTATTATATGGTATGATGACAGGTATAATCATATGAGTAAAGTGAGTTGGTATAGCTCGTCATGATGTTAAGAATATTATGAATGTTTAGGCGTACAACTATGTTGTATGTAATACAGTTCGAATTGAATCAATTTGAATAATAACTCTTTTCTCATCAATTTGATTATTTATCGTTATAAATAAACTGAGCAATTATAATTCTGGATCAAAAAACAAGCATGTGAGAATGAGGTGATATGTATAAGAACCAATCGCAACACTTTATATCAATGGTAAATAAAAGTAGAATTTGCACTAATTAAAATAAATAAAAATTGTTCAAAAATACTTCTTCCCTTCATAAATTATTTTTGTGAGTTTCATATGGCATTCATCCTTTGGTATATGTATATGTTGTATTTGTGAAGAATAGTATTAATCATGTTCTTATTTTACTTTGAATTTGAATAGTCTTGGGATGAACATAATTAATACTCGAAAATTATAGTCAACGGGCAATACTTAATAAATTGTGAATTCTTTTAAGAATTTAAAGGCATCCCCTAAAATATGAATTTTACAGGAATTTCATATAAAAATGTGTAGATATAATAAACAATTTTGTGGAAAATCCATAATATTATTACAAAAATTTTACGCAATTAGGGATGCGTTCGCGTACCCTGATTATTTTTTAAAAAAAAAAGCAAATTTGGATTATGCGTACGCGCAATTTCGAGCGAATATTTAAGAAAAGGATTTTTCCAAGGATGTTAAAATAATTTCATATAACCCGAGGTGTGCAGTTCATTATTTAAATAAAAAGGGTGATGATGTTCCTGATTTTATTTTAAATTTCGAACATATATTTTTTATAAAAACTATAACATGGACAATTTTATTGTGTACACGTACGCGTGGCATGATCCCCGGTAATTATAAAAAGTATATAATACGAATATACGTACGCGTAATTCGTCCATATAATTGTAAACAATAAGTAAAAAGCGGTAGTAAAATCATGCAATAAAAACGTATTTAGTAAAATCAAGATAATTAAGCCAATAATAAAAACAGTTAAGCGACCGTGCTAGAACCACGGAATTCGGAAATGCCTAACACCTTCTTCCGGATTAACAGAATTCCTTACTCAGGATTTCTGGTTCGCAGAATAATAAACAGAGTCATATTCTCCTCGATTCAGGGATTAAAATTGGTGACTTGGGACGCCTTAAAATTCCCAGGTGGCGACTCTGAAATAATTAAATAAATCCCGTTTCGACTGTCCTTCAATTGGAGAAAACTCCCCACGCGCCCCGCGAGCGACTTATAATCTTTTGTTCTTTCCTCATAACTCTCGATGCAATTATCATTGCTTGGCCCATACTGTATGATCTTGGGCTGTTGTTGGAGATGTTCAATCACCCACATTTGCAACAAAATTTTGCATCCTTCGAAGACTTTTGCTCCTGATTTACATAAAGTCAACGCCCGATAAATGTCTGAGAGAATGATTGGGACAAGGGTATGATTTTCCTTGGTGGTGAGGACCTGCACAACTTTCGTGGTACGAATATCACTTGTTCGCTCTTTGTTTGGGAAGACCATGATTCCTAGAAAAGCCACTATGAAGGCGAAGCGACGGTGAATCTGCCAGGTGTCTTTGTTTTGCTTGTTAGTAAGGCCTTTCTCGTGAATTTCAAATCCATCTGGCTTTCCGAACCTTGAATACAAGAAGTTGAAAGAACAACATCCGTTGATGACATTGCTTTTCCTGATTTGATTACTGATGTTCAGAAGACTGAAGAATCGATGTACCGAGGGAGCCTTTGTGAATATCAGGTTTTGATTTCATAGACTTCCGTCAAAACCAGCATATCCAGCTATCTCCTCTAATGTAGGAGTAAGCTCAAAATCAGAGAAACGAAAGACATTGTGAACAGGGTCCCAAAAAGTTACTAACGCCGCAATCAGATCATCACGTGGTTTAACTTTCATAATATCCGTGAGATTTCCCAAATGCTTGACGACCCATTTTTTACCATCTTCTCCTAATTCATACCACCACATTTGAAGCTGAAATAGAAACTCGTCTGTATTCGTGGATGAGGGGTTTTGTGTGGTGCTCATTTTGTATCTGAAATTTAATTTTAATAAAATCAAAACTCATTTTGAAAATATACACTAAAAAAATCATTTTCAAATTTTTTTTTTTATTAAACACTTTTTATTTCAAGATTTAAAATTATTTTTGGGAATTTCTTAAAAATAACCCATTTTATTCCTCGGCTCTCAAAAATATTTTCAATTAAGCTGGTCAACAAGCAAATCCGAGGCAAATGAATGCACAGGTAGCAAGTAGGATGCATCAGGATGGTCTTTTTATTTCGGGTTCACCTGTCCTAGACAGACCCAACCCCTGTGTTGAGTCTCCAAGGCCAAATGTACATGATGCAAATAGACGTTCCTACTAGGGATCCGGTACATGGCTGAGTTATTCTAGGTGAAAAACCTGAGGCATATTGTTCTAAACCTGGCTCACCCAAACGGACAGTTTGAGCCGAAGTGGGGGCAACGTACCGGGAGCACGAAAGTCTACCCGGCCTAGTTACTTGTCCCAACTTCGTCTTATTTGGTATGACTTTAACAGAAAGGTGGGCCACGCGCACGTGTGCACCATAAATTTAGAAGACTCAGAAAGAAGGGGGTTTCGTAGCAGTTGTATATATTCACAATTCAAATAATATTAAAGCGGTAAAAAGCAACATTTAGCATATTAAACATAAACGTGTGAAAATCATATAATAAATAAACCAACTATAACAGTTATTTTAAGCTCGAATTCTTTAAACCCTGAACCATTGGTTCTGGGTTACAGTTTTCCCGAGAAGAAAAACGTTGATCCTCAGCAGAGTCGCCAGAGCTGCCACACCTCCTTTTTGCCGCCCCGTGAGGGCGCGTAGGGAGTTTTCTCCAATTGAAGGACAATCGAAACGGGATTTGTTTATTTGTTTCAGAGTCGCCACCTGGGAATTTTAAGGCGTCCCAAGTCACCAGTTTTAATCCCTGAATCGAGGAGCATATGACTCTGTTTGTTATTCTGCGAACCAGAAATCCTGAGTAAGGAATTCTATTAATCCGGAAGAAGGTGTTAGGCATTTCCGAATTCCGTGGTTCTAGCACGGTCGCTTAACTGTTCTTATTCTTGGCTTAATTATCTTGATTTAGTAAATACCCTTTTTCTTGTTACCTGATTTTATTACCGCTTTCGTTTAGATTGTTTACAAATTAAAGATTTTCTTGAAACGAATCACGCGTACGTATATTCGCCTTGTCTATTTTTATAAACGTAAAGAATCGTGTCACGCATATGTGTACCCAATAAGATTGACAATATTATTTTTTTTTATTAAAATATCATACGTTCGAAATTTAAAATAAAATTAAGAACATCGTCACCCTTATATTTAAACAGTGAACTGCACATCTCGGGTTATATGAAATTATTTTAACATCCACGGAGAAATCCCTTTTATTAAATATTCGCTCGAAGTTGCGCGAACGCATAATCCGAATTGCTTTTAGAAATATAATCAGGTTACGCGAACGTATCCCTAATCACAAATATATTCTTGATGGTAATATAAATTTGTTTACAAATTATTTATTACATCCATATTATTTTTATGTGAAAAATCATGAGAAATCCCTATTTGAGATGCCCTTAAATTCTTTGAAAAGAATTCACAATTTTTTAAATGTTGACCGCTGATTATATTTTTACGTGTGAATTATATTCTTCCGAGCCATTCAAATTTTAGGAGTAAAAATAAACAAAGTGTGATTAATACTACCATTTTTCTCGTAAATCCAATATATGTATACCCAAAAAGTGAATTGCATATGAAACTAAAAAAAAATTGATTTATAAAAGTAAGAGATGTTTTCGAAGAATTTTTATTATTTTATTTAGTGCAAACTCTATTTCTACATACCATTGATATAAAATGTTGCAATTCGTGCTTATACATCCCATCTCATTCTCATATACTTATTTTTAATCCAAAGTTATAATTGCTTAGTTAATTTGTTTATGACGATAAATAATCAAATTGATGAAAAAGGGGTTGTTATACAAATTGACTTAATAAAATTGCATTACATGCAACATAGTTGTACGTCTGAACCGTTCATAACATTCTAACATCGTAACGAGCTATATCAACTCACCTTTCACATATGATTATATATATACCCGTCATCATGCCATGTATGAAACATACAACTTATATCAATCTAAACAAAAATCAGATTTTTACAAGATATGCTAATAATGTAATTTCTTGATACTTCCATTCTACTTTACATTTAGCTAACAATGTTACGGGATGTAATTAATGGCCCATTTTATGCCATGTTCCCTACCTTGATAATTCAATCATGACTTCACTTAATGAAAATTCCGAAATATATAACATTATTACAATACTTATGCGAACTTCCAATGGGAATGATTAACTATAGTCGTTATGTCAAGCATACTACCATGTTAAATAACTTAAAACAAAACTGAAATTTAAACTAATAGCTTTAAACGAGTAAAAGACATAATTATAATCTCAAACTTCATCTTTTCTTCCAATGTTCTTTTCAGAACTGCTCTGATACCACTTCTGTCACGACCCAAACCGAAGGGCCGCGACGGGCACCCGGTGCCTTACTCAACCGAGTACCAACGTAACATATCTTTCTTATCATGTTATCATGAGTAAATGAGCTAGAAAACTCGTCCTGAGATAACAAGAATAAAACATAAGGGAATAGTCAATATATGAAGACCCAACATGATATACAAACTAATATATGTGACATACGGGCCTATAAGGCCGACATGACCATTAGTAAACTCGAAACATAGGCCGACAAGGCCATACAATTATCCATACACCTGACATATGTCTACAAGCCTCTAAGAGTACATAAAATCATAAAGGTCGGGACAGGGCCCCGCCATATCAATCAATACATATCCAAAGCATACTGACCAAATAGGCAACTCCGGAGCAAGTGGAGTGCACCAACACCTTCGCTGAGCTGATAGCCTACTAGGAGGACTGTCAACCTATCAATCGGGACCTGCGGGCATGAAATGCAGCGTCCCCAGGCAAAAGGGATGTCAGTACGAATAAAGTACCGAGTATGTTAGGCAGGAAAGCATAAACAAGAACAGTAATGTAAAGAAAGAGATAAAGGAGATACAACATGTAACATCTGAGTGCCTCTGGGGGCTACTGACATGAAATGCATAATACATATATATACATGAACTTTTTAAAAACATTCGCCTCTGTGGGCATCATCATCATCATACCGTACCCGGCCTTAAAGAGGACTCGGTAAAAACGTACCCGGCCATCATAAGGCTCGGTAGAATCGTACCCGGCCACGTGAAGCTCGGTAAACCCAACTGATCAGTGGTTGCACAATAGGTGCCATACCCGGCCGACTATAGCGCGGCTCGGTAGAGTAAAATAGATACATATATATAATGCATGCTCGACTCATGGAATCACGTTCTAACCCTTTCGGAGTGATGTAAGGTCATTGCACCTTCGATTAACATTATGGACATCCCTACCATCAATATGAACCTTAGTGGGATTTAAGGATCATACACACTTGTTTAGAATAACTTTATAAGGAAAGAACAACATGGACAACCTTAGTTTCTAGGAGTAGAGTCATTATGAAATAGCGTATCGTTTATGTTCATTTCATTTTAGACCATGCCAAAAGAAAGAAGAAAGTGCCTTAACATACCTTAAACCCGTTGAGTCCTTAATCCCTTCCAAGCAACTCTTCAAACAAGTCAACTCAATCTATCATAGTATAAGGAGATTCAAAATCAGTGCTGAGCAAAGGCTAAGTCTATAACTTAAGCTAGTAGCTCGTTTACGTAAATTTGGGCAGCATCTCCATTGTAACAAGGGCCTCCTCCAATACCATATACCAACAACAATGACCAGAGCAATCCATCAATACATAATTATCAATATCAAGACACCATATAACCACAACAAGTCACAACTACATTACGACGAGCGGCAAACTCCGATTGGAATCCGTATACCCCTTATCAATCCTTATAGACTTCTTACTTCAACATAAAAGTATCATTAACTTGATAATGAAGTCATTAATCAATGATTCCAGCCTTATACCATATATTTATAACAACGAAAATAATCCACAACTTCAACTATCCCCAACTAGCAACTTTATTCACTAGTTCAGGTCTAGCCCATCCATTTAACTTAATCAATATCAAGATAACCTTAGGCACAAGCAAGAACATAATATACATACCTCCTACAGTAACTTCAAGTCAAAATCCAAGTTATATTCATTTTACAACAACCCTTAATAGCAATACAACACCATAGAAGTGACTTAAGCTAGTCCAAGTATTATCTTATAGTTTATCATCCTAACAACTTAACCAACATACAAGCAAGCTTAAGCACAATTAGTAGGTTGTTATACTCACCTTATACAGCAGCAACAACTTGGAATTTCATCCAAATACAGCCCACAACAATCCTCAATGACAACACAACCTCAAAGAGGTGTTGTTCTTCACTAGAACTAAGTTTTGATGTTGAAATATGGTGTAATCACTTTGGAATCACTTCAAACCCTTGTGATATATGTTTAGGAGGGTTAGGAGAAGTTTGGAGATGAACTTCAGTTGAAAAATGAGCAAAAATAGGCGTCCAAATCGTTTATAAATTGAAGTAGGTCAACCACCGCCTAAGTGGGTCCCATTGGGAGCTGCTTGCGCGGTCTCGCGAAAATGCAAATATCTCTCTACTCCGATGTCGTATTGATAAACGGTTTAATGCGTTAGAAACTAGACTCGTAGACCTTCAATTTGGTAGGTAGAACAACCCATTATTCTAAGTATATTTGGAGAAATTCTCAGATACATTTGACCTAAATTTCAGCAAATTTATGAATGTAACTTGTGATGACCTTTGCCAACTCTTGTTCCACAACTTGTTTGCCTTCAAAATGTAGAAAATGAATATCATACGACTAAAATAACTCATAGAATAACCTCCTTATCATGTTAATAACCCTAGTCTCACCCCAAAGTACATGTTATAACATTCGAAACTTGTCGACTTTCGACGAAACTTATTTTCTTCAATTGGTTTAGCTTCTAAGATTTCCAACCCTCTTGGTAATCGTTATTCATGATCTTAAATATTTGTAACCTCCAAGGTAACATTATTAACTTACTTTATTTGCTTCCAAATAGAATCTCATTTCCGAGCTTACATCAATGACTTACGATGTACTCTCACGTATGAAAACTTGGGGTGTAACATCATTCCCCCCTTTGGAACATTCGTCCTCGAATGTTGACTGATGCACTTATCAATTTCATAAACTATGGCTCTTACGAATACTTTAATGTTCATCTTGCCATCTAAGCAACAGTTTTGTGAATAAATCCAAACGCTTGGGCATTCCCCCCTTTTAGGCCTCTTTGTCACGCCATGACATGTGGTCGGAATTTTTCCAACATCGTAACATTTGCTACCTTATATCATGCAGTATGTACGACTGTGTCCTTATATGAGTGCCTAGCGACTCGTCTTCCCTTTTTCCTCCATCTTTTAGCCAATCTATAAGCCTCACCGTATGAACATATACAGAATTATGAAAAGCTGTCCCTCTAGAAATCTATAGGTGTATTGATGTCTTTCGCTTGGTACTTTATCGAACTTAAGACTATTGCTATCTCTTGTTTCATAGCCTTGCATATCTATCCTTATGGATTTACTACATCTAGGCAGGTTATACTATACCATAAAACTTACTTCGTTTTATAATTACCGAGGCTTGCTACCCAACTCCAGGTTACTCTCTCGCTGCTTATCCTATATGTATAAATCTAAGTCCTTTAGTGCTTCCTCATTTTTATTCATCTTAAGAATAACAAACAAATCTCATCTCATACTTTGGAACTTGTACCCATCTATTGTTTATTCACCTTAATGTTGATCTATAATCTATCACTGATAACTTGCAACCTCTTACGTAATACACTGTCACTAGGGCTCACATCTTATTGGGGAACATCTGAAGTGATTTTCCTGATCCACCTAGGGATAATACTATACTTCAATAACCATATTTCATTGCATCCCAACGCGATTCATCTTATGGGGGTATTCTAATCCCGTGCAATTAATGAAATCCCTTTCTCGTTAAATCATTACTCAATCAAAGGCCTAAGAATCATCCTCTTATCTATCACAATTACACCCTTATTCTACCGCCAGGGCAACATTCCATCTCTTCTAAATGCACCTAGTCTTAGACTCCTCTGGGTTCATTCAGGCTGTATAGAGTTTTTTATTCATATGGAAATCATCAGCTCCCTTGTTTTGATGGGTTTAATCCCGAGGACATACATATTCTCGTCACCTTCTCACTCATCTTTTCATATCCTTACTCCTATCTACCTAAAACCTTGTTGCTCTACAATACTTTACCTTAGGACCTACACCGATCTATTTATACTACTCCCAACCTTCCTTTAACTTGATAGCACCATAAATTTCCTTTTGTGCCTTCTCAGTTGTCCTTAAATGTAAGCAATTACTTTTGATGGTCGTTCTATCACTTGTTGCATGAATACTTGGCTTGTCCTTTTTGCCCACGAATACTATAATTTCTTGTACCTTATATGATCTCAAACATCACCTTTGATAGCTTCTTTTTTTTACCATTCATTAGCCATGATAGGTGCCACTTTCTTATGGAGTGTATACAATATTGTAGTGAGACTGTTGTTACAGGATCATTTACTCTCTAGCTCACTATGCTTAGGTGGAAACCTTCTTCCTTATTTCCTCAACTAGTCTTTCATTGTAGTACTTAGGGAGACCTTTCTGGCTCTTGTAAAGTTGCGAGCTTGATATATCGTACACCCGAAGGTAATTTTCGTTATTCTTACTCGCCCATAATAATCCTTAGTTACATAAATTTATGCCTTTGTGCTCGTAGGGTTACTTCTAAGCTAAAAAATTTATTGTCTCCTTAGTGGCACTCTCTCTTATTTTCATAAACCTTAAAAATAGTACCTTTAACTGCCTCAACTCCTATCTGAAATTTTTTTCCAAATGATTGTGATCTCGTATCTGCGAGATTGAATTCACTATGCTGCGATTCACTACATTTATCTTGCATGATCTATTGATTTATTTGTAACCTCTTGTCTAGCCATAACTGGGCTCTTCCTGAATCAACTACTAATTACTCGTTGGTCCATTCTCATATATATATATATATATATATATATATATATATATATATATATATATATATATATAATCCCTCTTGGGATATATCCTTTGTCTTAACTTATCTCTCGCCACTAGCTCTTGATGTATCAAGTATCCATTCACACTTATTTATCAATAACATCCTGGCGGAAAACTTTTACTGCCTCTCCCCGGTGTCGTGCTTGTATAATGTTCTGGAGTCGCAACATATCTGCAGGAACTGAATAAATGCAACATCATCCCTTTCTTCTTTTTACCACATTCTTCCTTTACCATTCCATAGTTAACTGAACTGCTTAACTCCAACTTAATACCATATCACACCATATTCCCCCCTTCAGGGGAGTACTAAGATTTAGTACTACGACGATCTACCTATAGTTGTTTTACCTCTTCATCTTTGGCGTCTTTTCACATTATCAATGAACCTTAATCACCTTATGGTAACCTTCTGTACAAGAGATAACTAAATTTCTTACGCACGAAGGTGACACCTACGGTAACTGGCACACTTAGTCCCTTAAGATTTCTGCTCAGAGTTCTTGCTTTAGGTAAGCAACTTCCTAAATAACCTTTAAAGGTTATTCGTCTATTGTCTATTCTATTATTGTTGGAGCACGATCTTTGAAATTCTCATGATGTCGACCATTATCAAATCCTCCGGTCCATAATTCATGTTCGGTTTTATCTTGTTCACCAACTCATACTGATTGTTATTACTCTGGGGTCTAACCTTTCCTCCTGGTAATCATGTTGAAGTCACCATCTCATTTCTCGAAATAAGAATATGACTTTATGGCTTATACTCTTTTATTGCCTTAAGGCTTGTCACCTCTTGTATTTTCTTTCACTTGACTATAGACTTTATCATCGTGTCATATTTTGATTTACTGTTATTATCCCTATATCACATCTTACTCATGATGCTTCATTTATTTTCTTCTTATTCTCCGGATAATATTTTTTTGTCTATCACTTTATTCTGAAAACTTCAACAAAAAGTTCTTTCCCTTTAAGCTCCCCTAGCTTCATCTCACTGGCTCTTTGGAATGCCTAACATTCTTTTTTTTACTCGGGGCTAGAGTCATACTAAGGTAAATATTTGTCCCTTCTAGGATCCCACTGCATGTCTTCTAAAATTTTTGAATATTCCAGTATTCGTATCTGATTGTACTACTCTAGATTTCACCATCTAGGTGTCTTAGTAGGAGATCTATTACCACATTTGCACCATCTTTCGGAAACGTTAGTTAATGATAACAACCTATCCACAATTTTTGGGTTACTCTAACTCCAACTGGATCCTGATATCCCATCTTTCTCTTAAATAATATCTGTTAGCTCCCATAGAACATAACTGAGATGGGTGTGGCCAATTGTACTTACCTCTGTCATTGATGAAGGTACCAAAATGCTTATATTTCTCTGCCTGATTTGAAAATATTGATAATCTTCATTATCTGGGTGCCTCGTACCCCTCTTCACCTTACTTCTTTTACTTGTTAAAACTTGTATCTAGCTTCTGAATTCCTCATAGATTTTCACCATATTCGTGAATAGATATCCGTGCCTTAAGGCTCCTTATTAAGAAGCATACACATCTTAGTACACACATGATCTGTTGAAGACCTCATATTTACTCATCATAAGCATGATGTGAAATCGAGTTCCTCTGACTCAACTCTTCCACATCCACATGCAATCTCTTACCAACTGTCTTTGTGGATGTAGGTATCGTTGTATTACGACTAAAGTCGAATTTAGGAGTTTGAATTCTTACAACTGAGCTCTACTGCACGATCTAGAGTAAGAAGAAAGAGTGACAGACCTAAATGCCCTGTAGCCTCCTGCTTATAAGTGTGGTGCACAACACACCCATAAACAAGACTCTACTAGACACGGCTTGTAGACTCCCTAGGACAGAACTGCTCTGATACCACTTCTGTCACGACCCAAACCGAAGGGCCGCGACGGGCACCCGGTGCCTTACTCAACCGAGTACCAACGTAACATATCTTTCTTATCATGTTATCATGAGTAAATGAGCTAGAAAACTCGTCCTGAGATAACAAGAATAAAACATAAGGGAATAGTCAATATATGAAGACCCAACATGATATACAAACTAATATATGTGACATACGGGCCTATAAGGCCGACATGACCATTAGTAAACTCGAAACATAGGCCGACAAGGCCATACAATTATCCATACACCTGACATATGTCTACAAGCCTCTAAGAGTACATAAAATCATAAAGGTCGGGACAGGGCCCCGCCATATCAATCAATACATATCCAAAGCATACTGACCAAATAGGCAACTCCGGAGCAAGTGGAGTGCACCAACACCTTCGCTGAGCTGATAGCCTACTAGGAGGACTGTCAACCTATCAATCGGGACCTGCGGGCATGAAATGCAGCGTCCCCAGGCAAAAGGGACATCAGTACGAATAAAGTACCGAGTATGTTAGGTAGGAAAGCATAAACAAGAACAGTAATGTAAAGAGAGAGATAAAGGAGATACAACCTATAACATCTGAGTGCCTCTGGGGGCTACTGACATGAAATGCATAATACATATATATACATGAACTTTTTAAAAACATTCGCCTCTGTGGGCATCATCATCATCATACCGTACCTGGCCTCAAAGAGGACTCGGTAAAAACGTACCCGGCCATCATAAGGCTCGGTAGAATCGTACCCGGCCACGTGAAGCTCGGTAAACCCAACTGATCAGTGGTTGCACAATAGGTGCCATACCCGGCCGACTATAGTGCGGCTCGGTAGAGTAAAATAGATACATATATATAATGCATGCTCGACTCATGGAATCACGTTCTAACCCTTTCGGAGTGATGTAAGGTCATTGCACCTTCGATTAACATTATGGACATCCCTACCATCAATATGAACCTTAGTGGGATTTAAGGATCATACACACTTGTTTAGAATAACTTTATAAGGAAAGAACAACATGGACAACCTTAGTTGCTAGGAGTAGAGTCATTATGAAATAGCGTATCGTTTATGTTCATTTCATTTTAGACCATGCCAAAAGAAAGAAGAAAGTGCCTTAACATACCTTAAACCCGTTGAGTCCTTAATCCCTTCCAAGCAACTCTTCAAACAAGTCAACTCAATCTATCATAGTATAAGGAGATTCAAAATCAGTGCTGAGCAAAGGCTAAGTCTATAACTTAAGCTAGTAGCTCGTTTACGTAAATTTGGGCAGCATCTCCATTGTAACAAGGGCCTCCTCCAATACCATATACCAACAACAATGACCAGAGCAATCCATCAATACATAATTATCAATATCAAGACACCATATAACCACAACAAGTCACAACTACATTACGACGAGCGGCAAACTCCGATTGGAATCCGTATACCCCTTATCAATCCTTATAGACTTCTTACTTCAACATAAAAGTATCATTAACTTGATAATGAAGTCATTAATCAATGATTCCAGCCTTATACCATATATTTATAACAACGAAAATAATCCACAACTTCAACTATCCCCAACTAGCAACTTTATTCACTAGTTCAGGTCTAGCCCATCCATTTAACTTAATCAATATCAAGATAACCTTAGGCACAAGCAAGAACATAATATACATACCTCCTACAGTAACTTCAAGTCAAAATCCAAGTTATATTCATTTTACAACAACCCTTAATAGCAATACAACACCATAGAAGTGACTTAAGCTAGTCCAAGTATTATCTTATAGTTTATCATCCTAACAACTTAACCAACATACAAGCAAGCTTAAGCACAATTAGTAGGTTGTTATACTCACCTTAGACAGCAGCAACAACTTGGAATTTCATCCAAATATAGCCCACAACAATCCTCAATGACAACACAACCTCAAAGAGGTGTTGTTCTTCACTAGAACTAAGTTTTGATGTTGAAATATGGTGTAATCACTTTGGAATCACTTCAAACCCTTGTGATATATGTTTAGGAGGGTTAGGAGAAGTTTGGAGACGAACTTTAGTTGAAAAATGAGCAAAAATAGGCGTCCAAATCGTTTATAAATTGAAGTAGGTCAACCACCGCCTAAGTGGGTCCCATTGGGAGCTGCTTGCGCGGTCTCGCGAAAATGCGAATATCTCTCTACTCCGATGTCGTATTGACAAACGGTTTAATGCGTTAGAAACTAGACTCGTAGACCTTCAATTTGGTAGGTATAACAACCCATTATTCTAAGTATATTTGGAGAAATTCTCAGATACATTTGACCTAAATTTCAGCAAATTTATGAATGTAACTTGTGATGACCTTTGCCAACTCTTGTTCCACAACTTGCTTGCCTTCAAAATGTAGAAAATGAATATCATACGACTAAAATAACTCATAGAATAACCTCCTTATCATGTTAATAACCCTAGTCTCACCCCAAAGTACATGTTATAACATTCGAAACTTGTCGACTTTCGACGAAACTTATTTTCTTCAATTGGTTTAGCTTCTAAGATTTCCAACCCTCTTGGTAATCGTTATTCATGATCTTAAATATTTGTAACCTCCAAGGTAACATTATTAACTTACTTTATTTGCTTCCAAATAGAATCTCATTTCCGAGCTTACATCAATGACTTACGATGTACTCTCACGTATGAAAACTTGGGGTGTAACATCATTCCCCCCTTTGGAACATTCGTCCTCGAATGTTGACTGATGCACTTATCAATTTCATAAACTATGGCTCTTACGACAGATTTGAGCAACAAAAACAGGACCCGAGGAACCCAAATGCACAGGAGCAAAGCTTCTTAAAGAATTTCAGATTTTAAAACCCAGCGGTATCAATAAACAAGACCCGGACAGATTCCAGAAAAATAATGTTTCAGATTTTCTTTTTCCTTTTCTATTATCTGTTTTCGACTCTATGTGTATATGAGTACTCTATTTTCTGTTTCTTTTTCTGTTTTTCTTCTTTCTTTTCAGATTTTTGTTTCTGCTTCTGTGTGTTTTCCTCTCTTAATTTCTATATCTGTGTGTATTAAAATCTGGTTGTGTTCATCTATTTCTCTCTCTCTTTTTTAATCAGATCTTTTTCCTTCTTTTTAAAATCTGATCTCTCTCTTAAAATACCCGTTTTTCTCTCTTAAAATCAGTCCCTGTATTTATACAGGTCTGCCCCTTTCCTTTTAGTGCTGCTTGGACCCCATTCTTCTTTTAAAAACCAGAAAATCATATCCAAAATCTGTTTTTAACTACTTTAAATCTCATTAAGTGAACTTTTCCTGATTTCCAGCATTCCCATTAACCTTTGTTTCCCATTACTTCATTAAATAATAGCCATTACCAAACCACTATCAGTACACTACTATTATCACATTACCCTACTGTTTCTATCCCAGAAATACCCTTGAAAACCTACTATTATTACTGCCCTTAAAACAAAAAAATCAGAATCTGATACAAAACAGATTTTATAATCTGTTCAGGCTTAATTATCTTTCTGATTTAAACAGCTATAACCAATCCTATTAACAAATAATTTTGTCTTTACAGATTATGCTAAACAGGGAAAAGCAATAGCTAATGTACAAAAGCTAAATTCAGATTGAACACTGAACTTGCATACAAACATATTAACAATTTCAACAGAACAAAATTTGAATCGAAATTGAAGTCGGCATGAAAACAGGGGCATTGTCAGTTTTGAAACTAACTGCCCAGAAATCAATACACAAATGATTGACAAACTTTTTGACTTATTAAACAAGAAGCAACTAATTGGGAAGAGCTAATTAACTGACTTCAACAAAATGACAATAATCAATTCCAAACAGATAAACAGGGTATTACAAACAGCATTAATGGCAATAAGAATTTACAAAACAACTAATCGACGAACTTAATCGAGTCGATTACACATATTATAAACAATAATAACCAACAGAAACAATTCACACTTTGATCAAGTAAGCGGGTATGAGACAGAATAACAGAACTAAACAAACAAAAATATGAAAAAATTAACAGACAACTAAAATAGGCAACAGCATATGTAGGAAACAAAAGAAATAGGAAAATACCTCTGAATCTTCAATTTCATACGGACTCAAACTCAACTTGGATTCGGACTTTTTTGAGGCTGAACAGACTTTATTCGAAGTATTCTCAATTGAGAATACCTCGATTAAAGTCTCTTAGACCTCAATCCTTCACTCGAATTGGAAAAATTCCAAGATTGGAAAATTTTTAGGGTTTCAGATTCTTGGATCTTAAATTCGAACACTTCTGGGCAGATTCGAAAGGAACCAAAGATGACACAAGGGTGAGGGAGGCCTAGGGGTCATTTGGTGTTAGTTTGGAACGAATCTGAGTGAGTTCATGTTTGGTTCGAACCTTCAAAAGAAGATTCGAAGAACTCTGAGGTGATTCGAGCCAAACCAACACCAGATCCATAGCTAGGGTAGTTGGGGGAAGCTACGGTGTTAATTTGGGGACCATCGGAGGTGGTTGAGTTTGGATCTGAGTTTGGCTCGAATCTTCAAATGAAGATTTGAGAACCTTCAGGAGGATTCGAGCCAAGTGGCTAACAGATTCGGATAGAGGAAGGTCGGGGGGTTCAGGGGTGTTAAGGTGGTGACCGGCGGCGTTGTTGCCGCCGGGTTTCAGGCAATGGGGAATGAGGGCGGCTAGGGTTAGGGGTGTGATTCCGGAGAGGATGATGAATAGTGAAGAGGGGGTGTTTAGTTAGGGGGCCGGGGTAGGGATTTGGATTTATATAGGGATGGGGTGGATTGATCTCATCCGTTGGATCAATTAAGATGCACGGTTGAGATCAATTCATTTAACCAAACGATGTCGTTTGGTTAAATGTTGGGGTCAGGCTGGATCGGGGCAGTGGATCAGGTAGGGGGTTATGGGTAAGGGTTGTGAGATCTCAGCCGTTGGATTGATTTAATCCAACGGTCCTTGATGAAACGCGACAAAACGCCGTCGTTTGGTTCGATTAAATTGGACCGGACATAGGGTTTGGATTGGGGTGAGGGGTTTGATTTGTTTGGGCCTGATTTTGTTTAGGATTTTTGGCCCCGATCCATTTTGCCCATTTAATTTTCACTCTTTTTAATTTCCAATTTAATTATTAAAATCCTAATTAAAATTATAAAAACAAGAATTAACTTTACAAGACATTAATCAACCTTTAACAATTATTAACACATAGACAAAATATTAATCACATAGTGAAACATTTAAAATAGAATAAATGCATATTTTTGTGATTTTATTTTAATTAACTCTTAAATGCATAATTAAATCCTAATTATGCATGCAACATGTGTTTTTATTTTATTTTTCATTTTAACAAACAAAGTAGACATTTACGAACATAACACTAATATTTAATAAATGCCACACAAATTCTAAAAAATTGCACACTATGCAAAAATTGTTTTTATTATTATTATTTTTATTATTTTTTTATTTTTTTATTTTTTTTTTGAATTATTTTGGAGTAATTTTCGTGAGGCAAAAATCACGTGCTCACATCATGTAGCTTGTTCTTTCCATACACAAAAGTAATGTAACTTGAGAAGCTTGATCCCTTATCTTTCACCATACAATGAACTAATTGAGAAGTTGTCCCAATTATATAGACCTAAATCATACTGTCTTTCCAGAATAGCCAAATTTTCCCATTATTTGTCACAGCTACATCTGAATATATTTTCCAGTCCTTACTAAACTTCTCTTTTAATTTCATACTGCTTCTAGATTTTATTCTTATCTCAAGGCAACCTAGTAAAGTTACTTTTTGATCAAGCAAAAAAGCCTTGAGTTCTGTTTTGCTTATAGAGCTTATTAATCCCCCTTATGTTCCAGGAGCTGATGATCATGGAGGATTCTCCTCAGTAAGGCAAATCCCTTCAGCCACTCTTCCAGTGCTGTTATTCTCCTGTATGACTAGTGGGCTATATCTATTTCTATTCAGCATGCACATAATTTCTTTTTCCATCAATGCTCCCTTTTGTTGTGAATTTGCTTTTTCTTTCATCTTTTGTTTACCCCTGAATTTCTGAAATGGCTGCATTTTCATTTCCTGCTCAACTATTTTTTCCACTCTGTCCTGTTGTTCCTCTGGAGTCATATTCTGCTCCTTCTGCACTATTGGTTTCCCAATCAGCTGATCATCCTCTTGTTTTTGTTCACTGCTTTGTCTCTTCTACTCTACTACTTGTTCAGTAATAGGTTTAGCCTTCCATTGCTTTTTAATCTGGTTATTTCCCATTTTCCCCTACCTTTGTTTCTGTTTTCCAACCTGTTTTACATATCCATCATTTGCCTTCTTCTTCCCTGCCTTATCACACTTCTCCTCATGAGTTCCTATTTGGCAACATTGTTCACAATACTTAGGTTTCCATTCATATTCCAGAACTTGTTCTCTATAATGGCCTTCCTCTTCTTCTATTAACATAGTTACAGGTAGGTCTTGTGAGACATCCATCTCCATCAGCATACGTGCATAGGATACTCTTTCCCCTTCAGCTGTAAGTCTATCAGAGCATATAGGTTTTCCTAAGTAGTTGGCTATCCTTCTCAAATTTTCCAGAGTCCAGTACTGTATAGGTAGTCCTGGGAAATCACCCAAATAGGTATTTTCCTAGACAATTCTTTGTTCATCTGGAAATTTGGTTCCCACTGCTTCAGAATCATAGGTCGATTATGATATGTATACGATCCTTGTTGTATAAGTCTGTTCTTATCTTCCTCAGAGTTAAATCGAAAGATAAAATATCCATCATCATGTAAGTACACGTGAGGTACAGTAACAAAGTTCCACACCCCATACACAAACTTTAGCATTTCTTTAAAGGTAGGGTTTCCCTCCAATACATACCCAATAACCATCTCCTTCCATTTTTGAGTTTGCTCTGCAACTTCAGCTCGATTCAGTTGAACAATCTTCACTCCTTCCTTTATTATTGGAGGATAGTATTCCAATTTCATTCCCTGTTGCACAGATCTGTTTCCTTTTTACCACATCAGCTAGAGACGGCTCCGATTGTGTAGGTTCTACTCGATTCACTGAAAAATTCAGTTTCCTCGCTTCATTATTAACATCTTCCTCCACTGATTTCTCTTTGTTGTTACATTTCAGAGATTGCATGATCGTTGGTGCACTACCCATTCCAGTCATCCAATGTACAAGCTGCATTTGTCCTATCATTTGTGGCACTCCTGTCTCTGGTGTTACTATTCTTCCTCCTTCGTCGTCTTCCGATATCGTAGGCGGTGCAGTTGGTTGAAATTTACGTCTGGCCATCATCGTTTTGCGTACGTTAGCTTCCTGCTTAACGTTATCATTATTATTATTATTATTATTATTATTATTATTATTATTATTGTTATTATTGTTATTATTGTTATTATTGTTATTGTTATTGTTATTGTTATTGTTATTGTTATTGTTATTGTTATTGTTATTGTTATTGTTATTGTTATTGTTATTGTTGTTATTATTATTATTATTATTATTATTCTTATTATTATTGTTATTATTATTCTTATTGTTATTCTTATTATTATTATTACTATTATTATTATTAGTAGTATTATTATTATTCTTATTATTATTGTTATTATTATTATTGTTATTCTTATTATTATTAGTGTTATTATTATTAGTGTTATTATTATTGTTATTATTATTATTGTTCTTATTATTATTATTTGTTCTAATTATTATTGTTGTTGTTATTATTGTTGTTATTATTGTTGTTCTTGTTATTGTTATTATTATTGTTGTTGTTATTATTGTTATTGTTGTTATTATTGTTGTTATTGTTATTATTATTGTTATTGTTTTTATTATTGTTATTGTTATTGTTATTGTTATTATTGTTGTTCTTGTTATTGTTATTGTTGTTATTGTTATTATTGTTATTGTTATTATTGTTATTTGAGTTGAGCTTAACTGAAGAAGTTAGGATTCATATAATGGATCCAACTTATTTTAGGATTGAAGCGTAATTACTATTGTTGTTGTTGTTGTTATTATTGTTATTATTATTATTATTATTTGTTATTGTTATTGTTATTGTTATTGTCACGACCCGGATTTCCCAACCTCGGGGGTCGTGATAGCGCCTACTAATGGTAGCTAGGCAAGCCAAACCTTAACTACTTGCTACGCTTCCATATTGCTTCATTTTAACAAACACAAAGCGATAACATGATAACAGTGGAACTTTAATTAATTTAGAGGAAGTCAACAATTAAATATCTTAAGGCTACGTCCATTACAACTTTTAAAACCCCAAATACCCAAAACTTGGTGTCACAGTGTCACAGACTATCTAAGGGTTACTACATACAAGGTCTGAAGAAATACAATACACTATTTCTGAACAAAGAAAAAGAAACAAGAAATAGAGATAGAGGGAGACGCCAGGGCCTGCGGACGCCTACAACCTACCTTGGGTCTCCGGGTGGACTAAAGGAAGCACTCCAACTACTGTCCGAAAGCTGCTCCTAAATCTGCACACAGTGCAGAGTGTAGTATCAGCACAACCGACCCCATGTGCTGGTAAGTGTCTAGCCTAACCTCGGCGAAGTAGTGACGAGGCTAGGACCAGACTACCAAATAAACCTATGCAGTTCATATACATATACGGCGAAAACAAAATACAGAAATAACCAGTCAATGTGGGAGGGGGAAACATGATGTGGGGGATATAATAGTTCCGAATATAAAGGCATCAAGTAAGGAAAGAAACAACATAACTAGAATATCAACAAGGAAGCAGAAATCAACAATTGCACGGCATCACCCTTCGTGCTTTTACTCTCAGCCTCACCAAAGCAGTTATATAATAAAATGTGCACGGCATCACCCTTCGTGCTTTTACTCTCGTCCTCACCAAAATAATCATATAATCAAAATGTTCACGGCATCACCCTTCGTGATTTTACTCTCGTCCTCACCATATGATCAATAGAATCGGCACGAAATGGTACGTCATGCGGCACGACATCACCCTTCGTGCTTTATACTCTTACCTCACAATAACAAACAAATTCAAGGCATCACCCTTCGTGCTTTAACACTCTTCCTCACCCAAACAACAATCATAAGCAAAGGGGCAAAGGAATAAACAAAATAGTGATAGAGATCCCAGCAAGGGAACAACAGTTAAACAATTAAATCCCGGCAAGGGAACAACAAATAAATCAACAATAGCCCGGCAGGGGTGACAACATAATGATCTCTTCTCTTTCTCAATTTTACTTCACAATTCACTTCACAACTCGAGCTAATGCTCTAGAGGTTCGATTATCACTTATACTTTCACAACTCATTTCACAACTCGAACCAATGCTCTAAGAGTTCAATTGTCACTTATACTTTCACAATTTCGCTATACAACTTGAGCCAATGCTCCTCCATGTTCATAGGTCACAATTCTTTCCACAAACTTTATACAATAATTAGAAATCTTTACCAAGGCATGAATAATACAACGGAATCATGAAAATCACAATATAAGACTCACGGTCATTCTTGACACCAATGTATAGATACTCGTCACCATGCCTATACGTCGTACTCGACAAGAAGCAAATAGCAAATAGGACACAACTCCTAATCCCTCAAGCTAAGGTTAGACCAAACACTTACCTCGATGTCACGAACACAACTCAAGGTTCAATTATAGCTTTACCCCGTGATTCCTCTGCCAATTCGCTCGTATCTAGCCATAAGTTACTTAATTACATCAATAAACGCTAAATGAATCAATTTGAATGCATGAAAATGAGTTTTTCAAAGTTTTACCCAAAAAGTTAGAAATTGCCCCCGAGCCCACATGGTCAAAACCCGAGGTTCGAACCTAAACCCGATTACTCATTCCCCCACGAACCCAAATATATAATTTGTTTTGAAATCGGGCCTCAAACCAAGGTCCAAATCCCCAATTTTTGAGAAACCTAGGTTCTACCCAAAACACCCAATTTCCCTCATGAAAATAATAGATTTGAAGTTGAAATCAAGTTAAAGGATGTTAATAATTGAAGAAATCTAGTTAAAAATGACTTACAATTGATTTGGAGAAGAAAGATTATTGAAAAATCGCCTCTTATGTTTTAGGGTTTTGAAAAGTAAAAAATAACTGAAAAGTCCGTTTAATATACCCTTCTCAGACCCTCTCCGCGGATCGCAAAAAAAAGACTGCGACCGCGGAGCTCCACCGCGGACCGCAAGAAATCGAGCGCGGCCACGAAGGCTTGGCCTTGCTCACCGTGGACCGCACAAATCCTACCGCGGTTGCGGAGTCCCCACCGCGGCCGTGAAGGTTCCACCGCGGACCGCGAGACCTGGCTTCAGAGACCTGCAACTTCTCTGAATCTGCAACTTTTGTTTAAGTGTAAAAACATTCTGAAACTCACCCGAGCCCTCGGGACCCCAAACCAAGTGTCATACTAACTCAAAAACATCATATGGACCTACTCGTATGATCACATTATTAAAATAACATTTAAAATCATGAATTAAATCTCAAAACTCAATATTTTCATAAAGACTCTCAAAGTTCATAACTCTTCAACCGGAAGTCCAACTCTCATCAAATAAACTCCGTTTTTTACCAAATTCCACAGAAATATCTTAAATCATATATAAGACCAGTACTGGGCTCCGGAACCAAAATACGGGCCCGATACCATTATGTTCTAATCAAATTTTATTTCAAATTTCTTTAAACAAATTCCAAAAAATATTTTCTTTGAAAATTCATTTCTCGGGCTCGGGACCTCAGAATTCGATTCCTGGTATACGCCCAAATCCTATATTTTTCTACGGACCCTCCGGGACTGTCAAATCAAGGGTCCAGGTCCATTTACCCAAAACGTTGACCGAAGTCAAATTATCTCATTCTATAATCAAAACTTATCGTTTTTCATAGATTATCATATTTAAGCTTTCCGGCTACACGCCCGGACTGCGCACGCAAATCTAGGTGACTCTAAATAAGGTTTTCTAGGCCTCAGATTATGGAGTTTCGTTTTAAAACATGTGATGACCCAAAGGGTCATCACATTCTCCACCTCTAAAACAATCGTTCGTCCTCGAACGGATAGAGGAAGGAAGTACCTGAGTCAGGGAAAAGATGGGGATAACGGCTCCGCATATCAAACTTGGACTCCCAGGTCGATACCTCAAAAGGCTGACCTCTCCACTGAACACGAACAGAAGGAAAACTCTTCGACCTCAGCTGACGAACCTGCCGGTCTAGGATAGCTATCGGCTCCTCCTCATAAGACAAGTCCTTGTCCAACTGGACAATGCTGAAATCTAACACGTGGGATGGATCGCCGTGATATTTCCGGAGCATGGACACATGAAACACTGGATGTACGGCTGATAAGCTCGGCGACAATGCAAGTCTATAAGCCACCTCTCCCACTCGATCAAGAATCTCAAACAGACCGATGAACCTAGGGCTAAGCTTGCCCTCCTTCCCAAATCTCATCACGCCCTTCATAGGTGACACTCGGAGCAATACTCGCTCTCCAACCATAAAAGCCACATCTCGAACCTTGCAGTCTGCATAACTCTTTTGCCTGGACTGAGATGTACGAAGACTATCCTGAATAATCCTGACCTTGTCCAAAGCCTCTTGAACCAGATTCGTACCCTTTAATCGAGCCTCTCCCGGCTCAAACCATCCAATCGGAGACCGACACCGCCTACCATATAAAGCCTCATAAGGAGCCATCTGGATACTCGACTGGTAACTGTTGTTGTAGGCAAACTCTGCTAAAGGCAAAAACTGATCTCACGACCTCTAAAGTCAATGACACAAGCTCAGAGCATATCCTCCAAAATCTGAATAGTTCGTTCAGACTGCCCGTCCGTTTGAGGATGAAATGTTGTACTCAACTCAACCTGGGTGCCCAACTCTCGCTGAACTGCTCTCTAGAAATGCGAGGTAAACTGCGTACCTCGATCCGAAATGATAAATATAGGCACACCATGAAGACGAACATTCTCCCGGATATAGATCTCAGCTAACCTCTCAGATGAATAGGAGACCGCCAAAGGAATGAAATGCGCTAAATTGGTCAGCCTATCAACGATGACCCATACTATGTCGAACTTCCTCTGAGTTTGCGGGAGTCCAACAATGAAATCCATAGTGATCCGCTCCCACTTCCACTCGGAAAGCTCAATCCTCTGAAATAAACCACCAGGCCTCTGATGCTCATACTTAACCTGCTGATAATTCAAACACCTAGCTACATGCAACGATATCCTTCTTCATTCTCCGCCACCAATAATGTTGCCGCAAATCCTGATACATCTTCACGGCACTCGGATGAATAGAGTACCAGAAGCTATGGGCCTCCTCTAAAATTAACTCCCGAAGCCCATCCACATTAGGCACACATACTCGACCCTGCAATCTCAAAACTCCATCATCATCTAAGGTAACCTGTTTGGCACCTCCACACTGCATCATGTCTCTAAGGACACACAAATGGGGATCATCATACTGCTGATCGCGGATACGCTCCAATAAAGAAGAACGAGCGATCGTGCAAGCTAATACTCGACTAGGCTCAGAAATATCCATCCTCACGAACTGAATGGCCAAAGCCTGAACATCCAAAGCAAGCGGTCTCTCACCGATCGGAATATAAGCAAGACTGCCCAAACTGGCTGACTTCCTACTCAACGCATCGGCCACCACATTGGCCTTTTCCGGATGATACAAGATAGTGATATCATAATCTTTCAATAACTCCAACCACCTCCTCTATCTCAAATTCAATTCCTTTTGCTTGAACAAATAGTGAAGACTCTTGTGATCCGTGAACACCTCACATGTCATGCCATACAGATAATGCCTCAAAATCTTTAATGCGTGAACAATTGCTGTCAACTCCAAGTCATGAATCGGATAGTTCTTCTCATGAATCTTCAACTGCCGCGAAGCATAGGCAATGACCTTGCAATCCTACATCAACACTGCACCAAGCCCAATACGAGATGCATCACAATAAACTGTGTAAGGCCCTAAACCTGTGGGCAAAACCAACACCGGTGTCGTAGTCAGAGCTGTCTTGAGATTATGAAAGCTCGCCTCACACTCGTCCGACCATCTGAACTGGGCACCCTTCTGGGTCAACCTGATCATCGGGGTTGCGATAGATGAGAACCCCTCCACGAACCGACTGTAGTAGCCTACCAATCCCAAGAAACTCCGAATCTTTGTAGCTGATGCTGGTCTAGGCCAGTTCTTGACTACCTCAATCTTCTTCGGATCAACCTGAATACCCTCTGCTGATACAATATGACCCATAAATGCAACTGAACTCAACCAGAACTCACACTTCGAGAACTTAGCGTATAACTGACTATCCCTCAAGGTCTGAAGAACCACTCTAAGACGTTGCTCGTGCTCCTCCCGGCTGCGAGAATATATCAAAATATCATCAATGAAGACTATCACGAACGAGTCCAAATAAGACCTGAACACTCGGTTCATCAAATCCATAAAAGCTGTTGGGGCATTGGTCAACCCAAATGACATGACCAGGAACTCATAATGTCTGTACCAAGTGCAAAAAGCTGTCTTAGGGACATCGGATGCCCTAATCCTCAACTGATGGTAGCCAGATCTCAAATCAATCTTTGAAAATACCTTGGCACCCTGAAGCTAATCAAACAAATCATCGATCCTCGGCAATGGATACTTATTCTTGATTGTAACCTTGTTCAACTGCCGGTAATCAATACATATTCTCATCGATCCATCCTTTTTCTTAACAAACAACATCGGCGCACCCCAAGGCGAAACACTGGGTCTAATGAAACCCTTCTCAAGCAAGTCTTGCAACTACTCTTTCAACTTTCAACTCCGGCGGGGCCATACGATACGGCGGGATAGAAATAGGCTGAGTGCCCAAAGCCAAATCAATGCAAAAGTCAATATCCCTGTCGGGTGGCATACCCGGCAGGTCTGAAGGAAAAACATCAGGAAACTCTCAAACAATGGGCACAGAATCAATAGAAGGGACTTCAGCTCTACAATCACGAACATATGCCAAATAGGCCAAACATCCCTTCTCGACCATATGTCGAGCCTTCACATACAAGATAACATTGCGGGTAGAATGACCAGGAGTCCCTCTCCACTCTAAACGGGGCAAATCCGATAAGGCTAAGGTCACAGTCTTGGCATGACAGTCCAAGATAGCGTGGTAAGGTGATAACCAGTCCATCCCTGATACAACATCGAAATCGACCATATCTAGAAGCAACAAATCCACACGAGTTTCAAGACCCCCAATCACCACAATACAAGAATGATGGACTCGATCTACCACAATAGAATCACCCACCGGTGTAGACACATAAACAGGAATACTCAATGAATCACTAGGCATGACCAGATACAGTGCAAAATAAGATGACACATATGAGTAGGTAGACCCTGGATCAAATAACACTGAAGCATCTCTATCACAAACCAGAATAGTACATGTAATGACTGTATCTGAAGCCTCAGCCTCGGGCCTTACTGGAAGGGCGTAACATCGGGGTTGGACCCCACCACCTTGAACTACATCTCTGGGATGGCCTGCAGCTGGCTGGCCTCCATCTCTGGCGGCTTTAGCTCCACCTCTAGTACATCTACCTCCACCTCTAGCACCTCTACCCCCACCTCTAACTGGCTGGGTGGGCTGTGGAACACCTGGTACTTGTACCATAGCACGGGAACCCTGATGCTGAGAGCTACTCGGTGCTCGAGGGCAAAACCTAGCAATGTGACCCGTATCACCACAAGTGTAATAAGCCCTCAGCTGTTAAGACTGCTGGCCCTGACGACCTGAATGACCACCCCGAAAACTCTGAAGCAGTGGTGCACTGATAGGAGCAGGTGGTGCACTGTAGGACTGCTGATCGGGATACTACATCTGGGGACCACGACCACCTGAAGTACCGTGAGAAACCTGGAGCGCTGACTGAAAGAGCCTAGGAGGATGTCCTCTACCATATGAATCTCGACCTCCGGATGAGGTACCACCGAATCAACCTGAATGACGGGGCCTCTTGTCTGACCTATGACCGCCTCCCTATGACAGAACCATCTCAACTCTACTGGCCAAATTAGCCGCCTCCTAAAAAGTAATCCCACTCCCAGCCTCTCTAGCTATCTGAAGACGAATCAGCTGAATAAGACCATCAATAAACCTCCTCACCTCTCTCTCTCTCTCTCTCTCTCTCTCTCTCTCTCTCTCTCTCTCGGTGTGGAGTATGATGAGAGCATGGCGAGCTAAGTCGATGAACCTGGTCTCATACTGGGTAACAGTCATGGAACCCTGCTGGAGGCGCTCAAACTGCCTCCGATAGGCCTCTCTATGAGTAACGGGGAGAAACTTCTCCAGGAATAACACTGTAAACTGCTCCCAAGTCAAGGCTGGCGATCCGGCTGCTCTTGGTAAGTAATAATCCCTCCACCAAGTCTTGGTGGATCCATACAAGCGAAATATAGAAAAATCGACCCCATTGGTCTCAACAATGTACATGGTCCTGAGAACCTCGTGGCAGTTGTCTAGATTATCCTGGGGATCTTCAGTAGATGCACCGCTAAAAGTAGATGTGAAGAGCTTGGTGAACCTATCCAGTCTCCACAAAGCATCAGCGGACATAGCCGCTCCATCATCGGTCTGAGCTACCACACTCGGTTGTACTACTCCAACTGGATGAACCGATGGAGTCTGAATCTAAGGAGCTACCTGCTCCGGAGTGTGAGTAGCAGGAGTCTGGGCCCCTCCTCCATCCTGAGTGACGGCTGGCGTTATAGGAAGCAAGCCTGCCCGGGTGACACTCTCCATGATGCCCACTAATCGAACCAAAGCATCCTGAAGAATTGGGGTAGCAATAAACCTCTCTGGACCTGAGTTAGGCCCATCGGAATTGCTAGAGCCGGAACCTCCTCATCAAAATTAGCCTGAGGCTCCTTCACTGGAGTTGCTATTCGTGACTGAGATCTGCCCCTACCTCGGCCTCTAGCACGGCCTCGGCCTCGCCCTCTGCCCTTCATGGGAACTGCTGTTGGGGGCTTGGGCTGCTGAGCGGAGGATGAGGAAGCGCGTGTCTTCACCATCTACAAAAGAACAGAGTAGAAGTTCAATTAGCATTGAGAAACAAAACCGCACGACAGGAAAGAATGAATGTGAAGTTTTTTCCTAACTCTGTAGCCTCTGAGGGATAAATACAGACGTCTCTGTACCGATCCCTCAAGCTATGTAACCTAGAGATCTGATACCAACTTATAACGACCCAGATTTCCCAACCTCGGGGGTCGTGATGGTGCCTACTAACGGGAGCTAGGCAAGCCAAACCTTAACTACTTGCTACGCTTCCATATTGCTTTATTTTAACAAACATAAGGCGATAACATGATAACAGCGGAACTTTAATTAATTTAGTGGAAGTCAACAATTAAATATCTTAAGGCTACGTCCATTACAACTTTTAAAACCCCAAATACCCAAAACCTGGTGTCACAGTATCACAGACTGTCTAAGAGTTACTACATACAAGGTCTGAAGAAATACAATACACTGTTTCTGAACAAAAAAAAAAGAAATAGGAAATAGAGATAGAGGGAGACGCCAGGGCCTGTGGACGCCTACAGCCTACCTTGGGTCTCCGGGTGGACTGAAGGAAGCACTCCAACTACTGTCCGAAAGCTACTCCTGAATCTGGATACAGTGTAGAGTGTCGTATCAGCACAACCGACCCCATGTGTTGGTATGTGTCTAGCCTAACCTCAGCGAAGTAGTGATGAGGCTAGGACCAGACTACCAAATAAACCTGTGCAATTCATATACATATACGGCGGAAAAGAAATACAGAAATAACCAGTCAATGTGGGAGGGGGAAGTATGTTGTGGGGGAGATAATAGTTCCGAATAGAAAGGCATCAAGTAAGGAAAGAAACAACATAACTAGAATATCAACAAGGAAGCAAAAATCAACAATTGTACGGCATCACCCTTCGTGTTTTTACTCTCAGCCTCACCAAAGCAGTTATATAATAAAATGTGCACGGCATCACCCTTCGTTCTTTTATTCTCGTCCTCACCAAAATAATTATATAATCAAAATGTGCACGGCATCACCCTTCGTGCTTTTACTCTCGTCCTCACCATATGATCAATAGAATCGGCACGAAATGGTACGTTGTGCGGCACGGCATCACCCTTCGTGCTTTATACTGTTACCTCACAATAACAAACAAATGCACGGCATCACCCTTCGTGCTTTAATACTCTTCCTCACCCAAACAATCACAAACAAAGGGGCAAGGGAATAAACAAAATAGTGATAGAGATCCCGGCAAGGGAACAACAGTTAAACAATTAAATCCCGGCAAGGGAACAACAAATAAATCAACAATAGCCCGGCAAGGGTGACAACATAATAATCTCTTCTCTTTCTCAATTTTACTTCACAATTCACTTCACAACTCGATCTAATGCTCTAGAGGTTCGATTATCACTTATACTTTCACAACTATAGCCAATGCTCTAAAAGTTCAATTGTCACTTATACTTTTACAATTTCGCTATACAACTAGAGCCAACGCTCTTCCATGTTCATAGGTCACAATTCTTTCCACAAACTTTATACAACAATTAGAAATCTTCACTAAGGCATGAATAATACAACAAAATCATGATAATCACAATATAAGACTCACGTTCATGCTTGACACCAACGTACTATACGTCGTACTTGACAAGAAACAAATAGAAAATAGGACACAACTCCTAATCCCTCAGGCTAAGGTTAGACCAAACACTTACCTCGATGCCACGAACACAACTCAAGCTTCAATTATAGCTTTACCCCTCGATTCCTCCGCCAATTCGCTCGTATCTAGCCACAAGTTACTTAATTACATCAATAAACGCTAAATGAATCAATTTGAATGCATGAAAATGAGTTTTCCAAAGTTTTACCCAAAAAGTTAGAAATTGCCCCCGAGCCCACATGGTCAAAACTCGAGGTTCGAACCTAAACCCGATTACCCATTCCCCCACGAACCCAAATATATAATTTATTTTGAAATCGGGCCTCATGTCGAGGTCTAAATTCCCAATTTTTGAGAAACCAAGGTTCTACCCAAAACACTCAATTTCCCCATGAAAATAATTGATTTGAAGTTGAAATCATGTTAAAAGATGTTAATGATTGAAGAAAACTAGTTAAAAACGACTTACAATTGATTTGGAGAAGAATGGTTGTTTGAAAAATCGCCTCTTAAGTTTTAGGGTTTTGAAAAGTGAAAAATAACTGAAAAGTCTGATTAATATACCCCTCTCAGACCCTCTCCGCGGACCGCATAAAAAAGACTGCGACCACGGAGCTCCACCGCGGACCGCAAGAAATTAAGCGGGGTCACGAAGGCTTGGCCTTGCTCACCACGGACTGCACAAATTCCACCACGGTCGCGGAGTCCCCACCATGGCCGCGAAGCTTCCACCGCGAGACCTGGCTTCAGAGACCTGCAACTTCTCTGAATCTGCAACTTTTTTTTAAGTGTAAAAATATTCTGAAACTCACCCGAGCCCTAGGGACCCCAAACCAAGTGTCATACTAACTCAAAAATATCATATGGACCTACTCGTGCGATCACATCATCAAAATAACATGTAAAATCATGAATTAAACCTCAAAACTCAACATTTTCATCAAGAACTCTCAAAGTTCATAACTCTTCAACCGGAAGTCCAACTCTCGTCAAATAAACTCCGTTTTTTACCAAATTCCACAGAAATGTCTTAAATTATATATAAGACCTGTACTGGGCGCCGAAACCAAAATACGGGCCCGATACCATCATGTTCTAATCAAATTTCATTTCAAATTTCTTTAAACAAATTCCAGAAAATAATTTTCTTTGAAAATTTATTTCTCGAGCTCGGGACCTCGGAATTCGATTCCGGGCATACGCCCAAGTCCCATATTTTCCTACGGACCCTCCGGGACTGTCATATCACGGGTCCGGGTCCGTTTACCCAAAACGTTGACCGAAGTTAAATTAGCTCATTCTATAATCAAAACTTATTATTTTTCACAGATTATCATATTTAAGCTTTCCGGCTACGCGCCTGGACTACGCATACAAATCGAGGTAACTCTAAATGAGGTTTTCAAGGCCTCAGAATACGGAGTTTCATTTTAAAACAAGTGATGACCTTTTGGGTCATCACAGTTATTGTTATTATTATTGTTACTAGGTAATTTGCCCGCACTTCGCACAATCATAAACAGTCTCATTAAGTTTACAAATTATCCTTTACTAAGATTCAAAAATAAAAAATAACAAAAAGATAGATTCTTCTTAAAACTAAACATGTTAAGAGCATTCAACAAAAATGGTAAAATTAGCATTATCACATATTTGAAGAACCTCTAACGAATGATAACAAAAGTCTTCCCTTTTATCATTTTATCTTCTACTTATTTTTCAATAGTAACATTTGTTCCTTGATATAACTGGCTTCTCAATATTGAATGATCTTTCACAAAATAATCAAGCATCCCTTTCTCTATTTTTATGTTCACAAAAAACATATAATGTTCAGTTTCACGGCGTGCACTATACTTGTTGGCAAGAGCTTCATGATATGAAGGTTTCCTAAAATCATCACTGTTTACAACTTGTTTGGATGGTTGTTACTCATTGTATTGTATCGTATTGTTACTTTAAATACAATGTTTAAATTCGTCGGTACATAACGACGAAATGTGCCACTCTATGTAACGACCGATTTGGTGTGGTCGCGTCGTTACCTTGTCTTTTTTCTCAATCTCACCTTTTATTATTATTAAATTATTTTATTTTATCATTTACCCTACTTTTTTATATAGTAAGTTTACCTTGTATAATAATTTTTCTTTATAATATTGCAAGTTTATTCTTCATCTTGCTAGTGCGTGATATCATGAAACGATAGCAAACGACACAATCTGTCCAAACATTGTATTTATCAAACGATACAGTACAATACAATACAGTAGGATACAATACATTATGAAACGATGTGTAACAACCATCCAAACAAGCTGTTAAGATCACATGTGAGTTCAAATAAGTTGGACCTATTAATAAATAACATAAAAGAAAAATTGACTAAATATTAAACCAATGATAATCTTGACTGGAAATTGATGAACACAATGTTCTTCCAATAATCTTCACGGAATCTTAGCATTAATTCTCTGGGTAATGAAGATACACAAGGAAAAAAGAGAAACGAATAAGAAAAATACAAAGGCATATTACAAAGAAAAAGAAGATAAGTAGTTTGTATACACTAAACAATCATAATTTATTCTCCGAAAATCTTTTTCAAAACCTCATCAACAAATTCAACAAAGAAATTATACTTGAACAATTAAAATACTAAAGAAAGCTAAATATAGAATGAAAACAAAAAATAAAAGAAAGGATGGCAAATAAATAATGTAGCTAAAATTGGTAATCTCGAGTGAATGTAAAGAACAATCTTAATATCAAGCCCACCAAAAAATTGCCATTGTATCTTAAAAAACTTGTACTCTATATCGAGTTTCCCCAGTATGCGACGAAGGCAAGATAATAATTTTTTCTACAATTTACAATCAAAATCACCTCATACAATAGTATCCATCAATCTAGAGAAATCAAGCGCTTGTTCTTTTTTATCATTCCGGATACAAGGAAATCTTCTTCCTCTATTGCCATATAATTGTCCACAATTTGTATTGTGGCAATAGGGTACCAGTTTGTAGAAGAGCGTGCCCTCATTAAGTCTTTGTTGTACTGTCTCATTGTTAAATTTTGTGTCATGAAAGTTTTGGCCAAAAGAACTCCAAGTCTATATCCGTCTTCACCACACGGTAAATTAATGGGTAATTCAAAGACATGAAACTTGGGAGTAAATATGTGATTCTTTGAAGTCCCTTTTTTTGTCGGATTCGCCTATGGTTCGAAACACACTTTGAAATTTATAGTTGAATATTTATTTCAAATGCTAAGAAGGGAGGAGAAGAATACCTCAGATGCTCTTCTTTCGATTGTAGCTTGTAGCATAGAATTACTGTTGCTTTTTAGAATGTGAACTAATTGAGGTTCTATCAGTATGCCCGATGAAGAATTCCTGAGACAAGATTGTGAGAAATGCGAGCACATGTACATTCATACAAAACGACTAAAGAACTAGAAAAGCAAGAAAAGTTGATGAAGGAATATATATAAAGTATTCGTTGTCCACAATTGTATTAACTGTGGCATGGAACTCGACATAGTGCATGTCTGTTAACGTGCAAATGGCATCAATCCTTGCACTGTAAATCTCATAGCACAGCAGAAACCTTGGATAAAAGGCCAACTCGATCATTCCCATGTAGTTCTAGAGCTGTTAAACCATTATAGCCTTTTGAACGTTAATGATGAATTGCCCCAAATGACTATTTAACAATAGCAAGAAATTTAGATTTATTCTAAACTCATTCAAGCACATTCGTAATGTATGTTAAACTGATATGATCATGCGTATCAAAAAATTGATGTCAAGGCAAACAAAGAACCCAAAGTAACATACTTTATATGCAATTATTGGAATCACAACTACATAAAAACTTGTTCAATGTAACTGATGATACTTCCGCCAGTAAACTTCTTCCATCAAAGTCAATAATGTGATAAAGTACATATAAAGGAGAATTCGAATGGCATCAATCAATTAAAAGTGTTACTTAAAATTCTCCTACACTAAAACGTTTAATGAATTGAGCACACAGTAGATACAAGCTTTCTTAATTGCAATGATTAAAGTATATTACTGAAGACATATTACAAAAAATAAAGAAGTACATTATATTGCGACACTAATCGCTATTACTTACTCATCCCGTCATAGCACTGCAATTCAAGTCTATTATTAATATAATAATAGGTCAAAATTCGAAGTAAGAAGAGTGAAGGATGTTGGCTACTTCTCTTTCTTTGAGGTTGTAATGCATGAAACTTCTTTAATATTTTTATCCCAAAAGGATAAAATTCAAGAACTTAAACCCTAAAATCAGGATTTTTGTAGCATAATTGAGAAAAAACCTTAGATTTTGGACCCTATTTTGCATATATCAAAAGAAAACGAACCTAACAGAAAGAAGAAGAAATTCAACTCCATAGAAAGAAGGCAGGAAATCAACATACATATGAACTTGCTGGTTAAAAGGATCATGGTAGGGCTTGTAAACCTGATTTAATTTTCGTACACTTTTGCTTCGTCGACCGGGTCTCCGCTACCACACTGTATCTCTGGCACAAAAGTGATTGCGCAACACTTCGGAGAGGAGATCATGGACTAATAGTACTTCAACAAATTTTGCTAACAACAAACAAATTCAGAATCTATACGAAAGCCATTATATGATGTCAAATTGCGTTAGATGGATATATGCTCAAATGAACGAAATGAAATATCAATATAGCGCATCAATAGGGGAATTCTATTAGATTAGCACGACAATTTATTAAGGACCAATACCCGAACAACCAAATTAGAAATAACAAAATTTCTGTAAACTTAATACGTAATTTACTATAGTGTTAATATACGAAGAGCCAAAACATCAGAGCACTGACATGGATCTAAAAAATTGAGACTTGAAACTAAAATACTGCATAAAAGGAATTAAATATAGTCAAAAAATGGCAAAAGAATAAAGAGTAGGAATGATGTTGAATTAGATCGTTATGTTACCTTTCTTCCAGTTTCGACTTGTTGATACTGGATAATTTACTCCGCCCATAACCAAGTTCATAAACTCAGAGTTTTCTTTTCTTTTTTTGGGTTTATTAACAAACGATATACACTAAAGATAGGGAATTCAAGAAGATAAGATGTAATGTTAGATAATAAAGATGGAATTCAAGAGACACCATAACTGTTTTCTCAATTTGAGAAAGAAAAGGAATGGGCGTGACTTTTAATTTTCAAATAAGTGACTGTTGAGTTTTTTTAAATAGCAGATAAATAGGAAAAATAGAGGGAAACCCCCAAAAAAATGGAGAAAAAAGATAAAGGCAAATTTTGATCTTGATACCTGCCACATCACCGGACTAAGTCCATCAATTATATAGATATATAGATTATTGTTATTGTTATTATTTGAGTTGAGCTTAACTGAAGAAGTTGGATTCATATAATGGATCCAATTTATTTTGGGATTGAAGCATAATTACTATTGTTGTTGTTATTATTATGTTTTCTACTAATAGGAAGCTAAATCAATTAATTTATATTTTAATAATTCTCTTAACCTTTTTCTCTAATTGATTTGCTTTGGTTTTCTATTTTACAACAAAATGCCGAGTTTGAGAGAGCACAAATGTAAAAGCATGGCCATCGAGCAAAGAGACGGCCACAAAGAGGTGAAAATCCTGAGATCAAAGCTTTGGCTGTTGGAAAGATAAAACAGCAGTTGTCTTAATACACAATCTTCAACAATTTTCATTTTAATAATTCAGGAAGGTTTGTATGTTTCATCTTGCCATTTATTTTAATTTACTGTGAATTGATGAATTATGAATATGCTTTTCCTTGTTTCATTGAGTATTTGTTATGATTATTGGGTTTGAAACTCTGTTTAGAGATGTTTATTGATAACTTGATTGACATTTGGTTCTTTACTCTATTCTCTCTCGTCTCTTTTTTCTTTTTTAAGAAAGAAAAAGAAATGAACAAAAAAGTAAAAGTAAAAGGATAGAATCTGCCTTTGTTAGTGTGTTAAGTTGAGAACAAAGGCACTCTTAATGCTAAGTCTGGTCTTGGTTGACGATACCAAAATATATACAGCACTCTTGGAGCTTTTTCACTAACTAAGTGCAAGATTAGTTGTAGATTCTTTTCATTCTATTTATATATATATTCACGAATGCTCCAACTGATCTCATCGTCCCTTGAATATATACAAAAATTGCATACTCCATTGGCTTTCGAAAATGGAAATTGTGCCAGCTGAATCCATCATCAGACGTAGAGCAGACGAAGTGGCTGAATGGTTACATTCTGTCATTGATATAGCTGGCCCTCCTCCTAGTACAACATCAGTTAATCCAACACCGCGTGTGGAGGAGTACAAAATAAGAACAATTCCCTCTACGCTTTTTAATAGTACTAGTGGGGGAGATTATGCCAAGTACTATGAGCCCCATGTGGTTTCCATTGGTCCAATACACCATGGAAAACCTCATCTTCAAGCCATGGAGAAGTTCAAACGGGAAGTAGTGAGGGAAACGGTTGGACGTGTAGGCATACCCATTGCGGAAGTGTATGCAGCTGTTGAAAAGGACTTGCTCAGCGCTCGGAATTGTTACTCTCCTAGTCCTTCCGAATGTTATGCTGACGACCGTGACTGGTGTCTGATGTTGTTCCTTGACGGCTGCTTTATTATTGAATTCCTCTCCAATGAAGATAGAATTACTAGTGGTAGCAGGAGCACGCTGAATATGAAGAAACATTATCGAGATTTGGTGTGTCGTGACCTTTTATTGTTCGAAAATCAATTGCCTTTCCAGATTCTACATGTGTTAGCACGCGCATTTGCATTTACTGAGGATCATTTGCTAGACCTTACCGGGCGTTTCCTCTTTAACCATTTGTTAACAATATCCCCTTATACTTCATTTATTGGTTATGTAGAGTACGGTTACTTTAGAAAAATCATGACGGACCCGGCCACTCCAACTCCTGCTCATCTTCTTCAAAATTTTAGAGACCTATGGATTCCTTCTTATTTTAGAGAAGAAGAAGAAGATGGTGCTATTTTTGAACCTTTATCAGTCACAGAGCTGAAGAAAATGGGTATTCGTTGCAGTTGTTCAAACAAACAACAATATTTTGGCTCATCAGTCATCCAGCTTAAATCATTTGTGTTATCAGGAACGTTGTTCCTTCCTCGACTAGTTATCAACGAATGGACCAAGACCCTGTTATTAAACCTAGTCGCTTTTGAATTTTTATGCAGCGAACAAGATAAAACCATAGGGGTCTGGTCTTACTTGAATCTCATGAATATGTTGATTAAAGGAGAGGAAGATGTTAAGGAGCTGCGAGCCAGGGGCATTCTTCAGCTCAAATCCATTAGTAGTGACCAAGAAGTGGTTTACCTCTTGAGAGATACAACAACACGTGCAGCGCCTAATCATCGAGCTTACTGGCAAGTCGAGCGATATATTTTTACTTACTCCAAAAGTAAAATGTTCCCTCTACGAGTTCTCTTTGCTGAACTTAAGCATAGGTACTTTCGTGGTCCCTGGAGTTTTCTGCTGTTTCTTGCTGTTCTCTTCACTGTCAGTATGACTGTAATTCAGACCGTCCTCACAGCAATTCAGACTTATAAATAGACTGATTGTGCATACGCATGTTGCCCCCTATCAACATTTCATTCTTGTTTTTGCCTGTATCTTCATTTGTTGTATTATGATTGTGGTCGAATATGGAAACCGTTGGATGAGTTTACTTGATGAAAACTCGTCCAATGGATTTGTTAGGAGGCAATAATTAGGCCTTTTGTTTGGCATCATGTTTCCAATTGTACTTTCCATATATTCATAATATCTTGATTGTGTTGTTACGGCTTGTTTGGATGGTTATGTATCGTTCATAATGTATCATATAATATTGTATTGTACTGTATCATTTTGATGTAAACAATGTTTGGATAGATTGTATTGTTTATCGTCGTTTCATGAAGTCATGCACCAACAATATGAGAATAAACTTGCAATATTATTATTTTAAATAGTAAGGTATGAGGTAATATTATTATACAAAAAAGATAAGGTAAGGATAAAATAGGATTTTTTTTAATAATAAAAAAAGAGCAAAATGAGCGGAAAAATAAGGAAACAACATGACCACACCAAATCAGTCGTTCCATATATAAAGTGACATTTTTTGTCGTTATGTAACGACGGATTTAATAATATAAAATTTAAGTAACAACCAAAATAAATATTGTATTTAACGTAACAATACGATACAATACAACAAGTAACAACCATCCAAACAAGCCTTTAGTGCAATAGTAGAATATGGTACAACAATTCCAGTGAAGACATTCTTTAGTATGCTTAGAAGTTTCTTACCATATATATCTATTTGATCAATAAGGGTCAATTTTTATTATTAATGTCTGATTTTGCTATTTAAAATTCACCAAGAAGCAGAGGATGAGCAACATCACTTATTTTAAGTTTGCCAACACTGGCTAAACTTTTAAACACAAATGGCTACCTGTTGCTATTCCTAACTTCCTACGCTTAAGTATAACACAATTTAACCTTCAATTGGTCAGTAGTAAGTCAACCCTGATGAGGAAAAATGTCCATTACAACCATTTAAAAATACAGACAAGAAGAGATTATTTAGAAGAAATGGAAACATCTTAAGTGTTTCTCCCTAACTATTAACAAACAGCATATATACTATCCTAAGTTTTATTTTTCAAGTTTCCTTTCTTAGAAATATTCACAATTTTTCATATTTTATCACATCACTTTGCTCATATTCTATCTGTGCATTAGAGGGACTCTGCAAATTGAGGAGCTCCTAAGTCAAGCTCTTGTTTCATTATGCAGTTCATAAACCAGTCACTGCTGAAAGTCCATAATCCCTTCTTCACTGCTGACAATGCTTCATCCATGTCTTCTTCACATGCAACGAATATCGTTTTAGAATCGTCTTTCACTTGATCTAGTCCATGTATAACCTAAAAATTTGGTAAGAAATGAACATCAAATAATGCAGGGAAAAATTACATGCTCCATCTCCTTAATTTTCAATTATTTCCATCTTGGTCGTTTTTTCTCAAGCGGAGAAAGTACAAGTTGACTCCCCTTAATTGGCCTACCTAGTGCAAATCCAGATTAGTCGAGCCAGTAGATTTTAGATAATAGATGGTGAAAGAAAAGGAGAGAAAGTGCAAGTTTGACATGATTTTGGAAAAATATAAACGGCATTATGAATATTCTGAAGATTGCTTGCTCATTAAGCAAATATTAACTCACATTTCCTCCTGCAGATTTTATAATGGCTGATAAGGTACCAACTGGAGGATGAACATGAGCTGCAAGACATATGTCATACCCCTTGAGCAGAGATTGGGGGTATGTTTTTGCTCTAAGAACTGCTCCTTTAAGCTCAGTTCTGTACTTCAGTTCGTAGTCTTCATCCCTCAAAATAAATGGCATTTCATCTGGAAAAATCAACGGGGACTGATCAACAAGTGTCAATAATCCAATTAAGGTCAAACTTAACAGTTTTTACCCACCTATAAATTTTCCATCCCGGAAGCTTTCTTTCAACCAACTTGGTGACAGTATCCAAGCTCTGATCGCATTTCCACAAGACCAAAAACAAGAAAACATGCAATCAAATTCTGGAGTCTAGCTACTTACAAGAATTTAGGTTACAAATACAAGAGATAGAAGTGAATGGACGATGTATTGTCTATATGTTTAGAAAAATAAGACATTACATATGACGTTCAAAAAAGATCAACGGACATTTGGATAGTATCTTAACTTTTTGGCACTATGCTGCATTATTTCCAGCCATGACAATCCTACATATTTTACTAAAAGCACAACAACCAAAATCTAAAATCATCCTATCAAAAATTTATCCTATAGATGCAGACATAGATTTTCACATAGGTTTGGAACATTTTATGTACTTTTTGCATAAAATGTCCCGTAAACTCTTATTGCACATGATGTGACAATTTTGCATACACTCTTAAGATGTCCATCTTGGAGAAACTGTCCTTTTCAGAAGGGAAAGCTTAAAGTAGCCTTAAGAAAGAAAACGTTCATCTTTTAACCTGAAATAAACATCAGATGTAAACTCTAGTAATTGTATTCGGGAAATAAGCAGAGAAAACTAAAGGATGGACAATAGTCAGTCCATCTTGTAATTTAGACTTAGGGCAGTTCAACTCCACCTGAAGCGCCTCGGCTAGCAAACCAAGTAGCTATTTGATCATGTGTTAGGCTGTGTTAGAATGACGAGTCGCACTCAAAAATGTAAGTTGCATATCCATCTCATCTTCTATACTTCTGAACTGGGTAACTATGGTGCATAATATACTTTTAGTATAACTGTGGTGCGTAAAGTACAATATTGGTCTTTGATTTGATCATTCCTCATCGACTGTAGTTCACATGCCCATGGCCAGTATTGAGAGACTTAAAACCTGAACTTACTTCTGACTACTTTGAACTAGTAGTCTAGTAACATAGCCTAACTATCACAACTCTATGCTTTTACCTTTCCTGGTTTTATTTTCCTTCAATTGATCAGTTTTGGTTTTTTTTCCCTCTCAATATTACTAGCGATAAAGGACTACAGGAGAAATAGCAGAAACAGTGGACAAACGAAAATAGGAAAATAACAACTCCAAATTTATGGAATAGTCAAGATAGATTAAAATGCCATCAGGCTGCAGCAAGCAGCACACGGAGGAGAAACTCACCCTGAGCAGAGAGCAGAGCAAAAATTCAAGGTTTTCCTCACTTTGCCTGTGACTACGTGTGTGCTTACACTTCCATCAGAAGTAACATCTCCACCAAGGTCTCCGATTATCTGCATAAGCAGCATAAATGTGCAGTTAAAAGGAACAATAACTGAGAAGAATCCCTCAAATAACTGAAAAATAGGTTACAGATTCATATTGTGAAAGGGATTAAGCATCAAATAATCATTAAAGAAGTATCTGGCAAAAAAGTAGGCAACTAGAGTATACCTTGGTCAAATTTGCTTTTTTATTATCATCAGCAATGTTCATCAGCATAATTCTGTAGCTTGTCCCTCTTGAAGAAACGCCTCGGCTACTGTGACCTTTATATGTGGCATTAACTGTTGTAGCTTCTTCAGCATTCTTTTCCAGAGAGCAGCTTGTCAATCGGTCACTAGGATTAATATCTGCCCGACATTTTCTCTTTGAAACTGCAGAGAAACTAATCCCCACATCACTTTCTAAACTATTGTCCTTAGCATGCAAGTCACATTCAGTTTGATGTCCTCCCTTTATTTTTTTGGATTTAACAGAAGTGTACGATGTTTCCCAAGTCCTCTTCTTTGATCCTGATGCTGAACAAGAACATTGTTTCAGAAAAGCCTGGCTTTCGCTTTCATTGAATCCCATAGGTCCGCGCTTGCTGCTCCCAGCAGCACAATCTCCAGGTTGATAGTCTTGACAATCTTGAAAGAAATACAGAAACGAGAATAGTGATACACATTGAAAGATCTGTAGAAGTCACAATATGCTCTAACCTTTTTTTTCTTTTGAATTCAAAGTAACTAAAAATAATGTTGATGAAGCCAGACATTTAAGGGTCATAAAATTACCAAATTTACCTTGGAGCTAGTAACTATTTTGATGTGTGCAGGGAAGTAATTGTTACAAGGATAAACATGGAGTTGATACAAGATGAAAATTAATGTGGTAGTTCTGTGAATTAGCAGAAGTGGTATTAGCTTCGCTTACCGTAGTAGTTAGAGCCGATGCTTTTAGTTGCCTCATTTCTGTACTGGGAATGGTCATTTCCATCAGACACAGTTTCTCTTTGTTCTTGAAAAACTGGAGATTGGCAATCCTCTCCTGAAGGCTTCAAGGGAAATTTCAGACTTAGATACACTGCAGAATCGTGTAAGTTGTCCTTGTTGAAATGAGAAATCATGAGATTTGAACCACCAGGAAAACACAATGCTTTCCGAATATCAGCCTTAACGGGGAGCCTGCGAGCTCTGCCTTTCGTGTCAACTTGACCAATAACTGAAAACCCCTACACGTGTTGCTTATTATCATAAAGTGTAGGAGCAACAGAGCATGTGCATAGCCAGTATCTATGCACCTATTTGATTTGTGTTATCCGTATCTAAACTATACATAAGAAATACAGAGGGATTTATCATAAGGTAAATACCATAATGCATTTTGACATATTTTGTTTTCAGCTTGATAAAGTTCATCAAAAATATGAAACTTACCTTAAATAGCATGCTTTTGGGAATCTTTTATACATATTTACTAATGTATTATATTCTAAAACCAGCCATGATTGGTTATAGTTCAACCCTATACAAGCATAATTGGAGGTTTACCTGCTTAAGCCAAAATAGTTCAGACTCCTTATCTCCCCAGCAAAGTACGGTTCGAACACCCACACCTTGCAATCTTTTCCTCAGCTCCATATAGATTAAGTGACCAAGCCCCTGCAAGTCAAGGTGTTAATATTGTCCCAAGTTCCTATACCATTGAACATTATCTATTAGGAAATTTGTCAAAACTAATGCATGCAGATGTTTAAAAGCGTAAAATTTTAGGATCTTTCAGACTTTAAAATACTTGTTGAATAGTTATGAAGGAATTGTTGAATGGATACACTTATTTGGTTAATTTGGGTCTGCAATAATCATATCTCTTATAATGAGCAGAGAAGAGCACATAAAGAATAAAGAAGATGAAAAATTTAACAAGTTTAACAGAAACGCTACATCTATGTTTCTCACAAAATTCATAGTTCTAGAAGACAGCATTAATATTTGCAATTTTGCACTCATATCTCTCGAAGCACGAGAGAAATGCTACAGTCTTAATCCAGTATGTGAATCAAAGCGACAATCAGAAATCAACATAAAAATCATATTAAAGCTAGGGAACAACTAGTGAACCTTGAGTTGGTACACCGATTTAACAGCCGCAAGAGGAACCTCAGCAAATTGCATATCAGCTGGAACTATTTGATAAGTGATTGCAGCAATGACCTTGACAATAAAAAGATAAAAAAGGATTAGATGCAGAATTTCAGTTAAAGCAATGTGCAGTAGACCTTCACGAGCACTCAGACTTGCACATTTAAATAGTAATGTTAATACATAGAAATACACATTCCATCAAGCTCGATGACCTATAAGACAGAATTTTTTATTCCATTTATACCAAGAAGCACATAATAAGTACTAGTGCAGCAATCATCGGAGCTGAGCATACCTCCTCAGGTTCTATGCCATCCTTGGTTTTCAGAACTAGCGTGCAGTACTTCCTGCCAAAGCAATCAACATTCAAAATGCAGATTTCACATCCATTCACAAAATATATGAAATCACTGGGTTGTTGTTTTGTTGTCACAAAATATATGAAATCCATCATAAGTAGGATTATGCTAAAAGACCATGAGAAAAACATATCAGCACAAAGAGAAGAATTAACTGCTACATAATTATACCCATTTGATACACATCTTTCAAGGAATTGTGATTCTTTTCCAGTGTTTGCAGCATAGTTCATTGCTGGTAGCTCTTTTGAATAAATGCTCAATACTTCCTGCCGCAACATAGACAGTAAACAAGTGAGGATGGTGATATGGTGTCCATCTCATTCAAATGGTTTGATAGCCAACCTTGTTGAATTAATATGATTTGGCAGCTAATTTTGTTGACTTAGTTTGGTTTGGTAGCCAACCTTGTTGAATTTGTGAAAAGGGTGTGTAAATTGTCAAATATTGTAGGCTTTAGAGAGTGAAGTTTTGGCAATAAAAGGAGAGCTTCAACTCTCATTTCATCAAATCAACAAAGAGTGAAAGATAGAGAGCAAGTTATTCCATAGACTTGTGAAGATAGTTTGTGAAGAAAAATAGAGTGTGAAAAATATTGTAGTGAGGTGAAAAAAGCAAAAGAGTATTTTTTTCTTTTGAGGGTGTAGTGGTCTTAGGAGTATTTGTACTCGTTACTACAAAGTGTAAAATTCCTCGCTATAGTGATATCAGTTGCTCTTCTTGGCCGTGGTTTTTCCCTTATTCAGAAGGGTTTCCACGTAAAATTTTGGTGTCATTTTTGCTGCATTTTTTTTCTTGCTGATTTAACCATAACTTAGTGGTCCGCGTTTATCACTAATACCGTGAATATTATTTTTACGAGGTTTATTCCCAACATATGGAAAACAACTTAGTCTAAGCCGCAATTATCAAGCAGGGTAAAATAAAAGATAAGCACAGACAACAGAGAAAGAAAACACCACCTTCATTTGTTACACAACACGAATAATTTGTCGGTGTGTTCTGATTTTGTCAACCAATAGACATAGAAAGGGCTAAGTAATCACAACTGCACAGCCTTTACAGATTTCCCAATCACCCTACCTTCATCTTTTCCCCTAATTACCAATTCATCTATAGGTAGATGCTCTAAATCATAATCCAATCCAAACATAGAATGCCCACCACCATTTTCTGGCAGAACTTTGTCGAGTATAGACAGAAACAAGTAGGAAGGTGTCTCCCAAAATGCTTGAGCTAATATTAACCAAAAGATCATTTACTCCGGAAATGTTAACCACCAAATTTGCATGATGCTATAGACAAAGCACCACCAAATTCTTTTTACATCTTATCAAAATACTATTTTCATTTTCTCCATTTGCGCAGCAACTTCCAAGTACAGTAGCCAAACTCATGAGAAAACTTGTGTCCAAGAGGTAAGCTAAAGCAGCTGCAATATAAAAAACTATATGCAAACAAATAGTATAATTATGACGAATGAACCGAGCAAAATGAATATAATGAATTCATATAACTGACACAGACTAGTTTGGCACTAAGGTGCATTTTATTCAATTGATTATATACAAAATACACTACACTCAAATACACCTAGAAACAAACTAGGTATGCACAAAAAAAGGATATACCTGAAGTAAAGACTTGGTTTTTCCGTCAACATCTTTGGGATTAATGAGCATGAAGCAGTAATTACCTAATCAACACAGGCCCACAACCAAATTGATCATTTCACAAATCAAGAAAAATCATAGATACAACAAACTCAACAAAATGAAACAAAAAAGAAAAATTTATCCCAAAAAAATCCCATACCATTTTCCTCATACCCACTATTCATAGGGATTTCGCCTTCCTTTGAGCAATTCCCATCATCCACCACTACAAAACACATTAACATTAGCAAACCACTCACTTCAAAATATTATAAGCATTAATTAATATCTCGATAAATATGGTAACTAACATGCTATCACATATAAAAATTCACTTACACTATCAGTGTATATAACTTAAATCCTAAAGAAAAACCTGAATGACCATCCAAGAAGTATAGTAAACAAATAAATAATAATAAATGTTATACTAAGTAAGATTATTACCAAAGATTTTGACTTTGGCGTTCTTTGCCAAAGATATTTCGAGACTGTTTTCGTTTAATTCTGAGGAGAATTTCCCAGCTTCCACAACAATCTTACAATTTCCTAAAAATAACAAAAATAAAAAAAAATGAAAATTAGGGATTTTATGAGGATAATTATTGAACTGTTAAATTGGAGCAATCTAGGGTTTTTTTTGCTTACCGATGGGAATAGGTGTATTAGAAGAGAAGAGAGAAGATCGTTTTTTCGGAGCCATTGTAACGTACGTCGTAAGCTACTTTGCCTTTGTTTTTTATTTTGAAAAATGGAAGAAAAAAAATGGTGGGAAACGCAGAGCGAGTATTTATAAAGGATGATTTAAGCGGGAAAAAGAAGTAGTTTTGAATTTGGTTTTACGTTTTTTCATTTTCTTTTTTAAATTTTTTTAACAGTACTCGTATATTTTAAAATATACGACCTGCTCTTTTATGTGTTTTTTTTAATTTCCTTCTTTAAATTCGTTTAAGCCACGACCTGACCGTAATGATATTCCGTCTCAAATAGTTCTTACCCAAAGTAAAAATTAAAAATTAATTAAAATAATTCATTTGTTAAGGTGAAAAATAACTTAAAACTCTAATATATGATAGAATGTGCAAATTATTAGTTGCGAGAAATCAGTTAAGGTTGCTTTTATGTTTTTCTTTTATGTTTTTTTTTTTGGTAAATAAACAATTTTATTACCAAGCAATGTTATGTACTGAGTTTCAAACCTACAAAATCAAATAAATTACACACGCGAGCTGAGCATAGTGCCCCAAATGCTAGGTACTTCCTATCTATCTATCTTCTACCTTCACTGCCTGTGGATATGAATCCAATTCTTTTAATTTATTAGCTACTTTTGACTTCTTGTTTCCTCGATAAAATACGTCTTGTACTATCACCCGAAAGATCCCATCAACAGTCTTCTTCTTGTCCTGGAACAATGTTGTATTCCTCTCAAGCCATATATAGTAGACATACCCTGCGAGAGTCATTTTGTAGACCTCCGCAATGACTTTCTTTCCATTTATTTCTTGGACTGTCCATTCAATCTCTTCATCCCACTTCAATACCGACCTTTGGAATCCCTGCCATTTCAGTAGTCTCCCCAAGATTTCTTTTGACATCCCACATTCAAAAAATAAGTGTGGAATGGTTTCATTTTCCTCATTACACAACTTACATTTTTGGTCTATTGCTTTGCCCCATCCTGCTACCTTATCTTTCGTGTGCAACTTCCCTTGGATCGCCAAATTTATTATAAAACTCCACCTAGGAACAGCATAGTTGTTGCAAGTTAGTCTCTTCCATGGAACCTTTGGGAACTCCCCTCTCATTCTATGGTACATCTTTTTAATAGAGAAGGATTGATGGCTCATCAACTCTGTAGCCTCCATTCCTGTCATTTCTAGGTATGCCTTGGCTTTAAGAATTTTGAGTAGTACCCAGGATGCTTGCTTCACTTGGACCTCCCAGATGTTCTTCCCCTTCCCGTAGTATATATGGACCCACCTTACCCACAATTTATCTTTTTTGGTACATAGGTTCCACGGAAGTTTAATTATTGCTATCTTGTTCCGAGTTTCAATGTGTATTACATTTTAAAAAAAACTACTGTTCTGGGCCAACAGATCTTTTCCCAAGCCAACAATGCTCTCTTTGATACCTATGATGTGCCAGTCCAGAGAAAGCTTCTACATGTTGCCTCTATCAGTTTCATAACTTTCTTAGGTAGCACAAAGATTTGGGACCATAACACTTGGACTGAGGATAGTACACTTTTGATCAGATAGAGTCTGTAAGCACGTGATTTTTGCCCTATATGAGAATTACTCCCAAAAAATTCAAAAATAAAGTAATTTTTCTTGGTGTGCAATTTTGTGATATTTTTGAATAATTATTTGTATTTGTCTGTTGTTTGTTTATTTGTTAAATTAATAAAAATACAAAAATATGTCGCATTTGCATGTAGGATTTAATCCTATAATTGTTAGTAATTAAGTTTGGTTTACAAAAAAATAAAAATTACAAAAATAGGCATCGTTTGCATTTTTAGCATTTAATGTCCAAATATACAATTTTATGCTTAATTATTACTTAATTGTGCGTTAATTGTTATTGGGAGTTAATTTGCGCTTTTATAACTTAATTTAGTTCTTAATAATAAGTTAAGTATTTTTATAATTTAGTTTTAGAGAAATAAAAGAAGAAAAGAGAGCGAAAATATAAAGAAAGTCGGAATTGGGCCTCTTCTTCAATTTCAAACCACAGGCCCAAATAATTGCCCAACTTTCCCCATGACCCGGTCCACTTCAAACCGGGTCGACCCGGTCCGCTCCATTAACCCAACACCCCTTCTTCATTTTTGTCCAACACAAAACAAAACCAAAAAAATAAAAAATAAAAGGTGAATTATCACTATTAATAGTTTTATTTTTTGTTTTTTTTTATATATAAAAAATCCGAAAATATTTTATTTTATTTTTATTTTTATTTTTTTAAAATATATATATATATAATAATTTCGGGAATGATTTAAAAAAAATAAGAAAAAGGGAAGTATTGAATAAAAAAATATATAAAAGTAAAAATAGGTGAAATTCTTTTTTTTTTTAAAGTAAAAGAATGTAGAAGATTTAAAAATAAAAAGTTTTGTGGAAATTTTTAAAAAATTTAAAAGTAAAAGAAGGTTGGAATTAAAAAATAAATATAAAGGTATCTGAAAATTTAAAAAATTTAAAGTAATTGAAAGTAGCATTTTTGAAAGAAAAAGAAAAGATAGTGGTTTGTTTTTTAAAGAAAAGTTAAATAAAGTGAGATTCTCTTTTAAAAAAATAAAAAGTGGGATTTTAAATAAGATAAAGTAATTAAAGTTGGAATTTTAAAAATAAAAGTAAATAAAGGTGGGATTTCTTTTTCTAAAAAAATAAAAGCAATTTGTAAGTGGGATTTCTTTTAATTAAAAAAATAATAAAATAATAAAAAACAAATCTGAAAATTTCGAAAATTTTGCTATAAATAGAAGAGAAAATTTAGGAAGAAGGGTGGAAAAAAAGAGAGGAAAAACTAGATAGAGAGAAGAAAAAAAGAGGGGGCGGAGTGAGAAGTATACACCCGATATACATTCTGGATACACTGAATATACAAGGACAGAATTCATTTTTGAGAGAGTAAAAAAGATAGAAATAATTTTTCTGAAATATTGAGAGCGGAAGAACACCATAGAGAGTTCAAATCTAGAAAGAAAAAAATAAAGAGAGATTTCCGCACTATTTGTCTTCTCCATTTTTACTAGTTTTCTCCGTGTTGCTGGGATTTCTGGACTGAGGTGTTGAAGCTACTGTGTTGGGCTTTCTGCTGCTGTATGTTGCTGTGTTACATACTACTTTGCTGATCTTCTTCTTCTTGTACTGTCATTTCCAGGTACACATTTGTACACTCTCGGCTTGAAGCGAAATGAAATATTAATCAGGCTTTGTTCCTGTTGAATCCCTCCTGTTTAGATTTGTGTTTGAATATAATTTTCCTTTCTTTGTATAAAAATGTAGTCGATTAATTAATGAGTAATGGGCTTGCATATGTATAACTTCTTCATCTAATAATTTTAGTTTAAATTAGTCAAATACTAGTTAATTTGTTTTTGATATTATGGTGTGTCAATCTCATGTTCCAGTATTATTGAATAATAGAATATAGAATGAAAGCAATTTTTCTTTGTACAAACTCGATCGCAATTTTCCATTCACATTAGCTGTAAACTAATAACTAATAAGTTATTTTTTTTTTCAGCATGTAATTAATTGAGAAATTTTCTTTTATTTTTAGAGACAAACTTAATAGAAGAAATGTAGTCACTATAGGTTTATCTTTAAAAATAAGAATGAGATGAGCCTCGCCAAATAAAAATACAAAATTGCGGGGCCCTCAGTAAATATTTGCTTTATATTGCTTAGACTTCGGGATGGACCGTTTAGCAAAATTCCACGGCCCTACCCAAAGTAGATTATACGCTAGTCGCTTTAGGCGCGCCTTTAATAATTTAATTTTCTTAAACTCGGGTGCACATTGATGTGACCCAAATCCAAAACTCAACGGAGTCAAAGTGTGTCGACGACCACGGGTACATTGATTGTAACGCGGTTCGAGATACATTTTCACAACGTTGCAATTTCTTGTAAAAAATAATAATAATAATTATGAAAGCGGTAAAAAGTTAAAATTTGCACATAAGTTCATATTTGTATTAAATCAGATAATCAAGCCAAATATGACAGTTGAGCGACCGTGCTAGAACCACAGAACTCGGGAATGCCTAACACCTTCTCCCGGGTTAACAGAATTCCTTATCCGGATTTCTGGTGCGCAGACTGTAATATGGAGTCATTCTTTTCCTCGATTCGGGATTAAAATTGGTGACTTGGGACACCCTAAATCTCCCAAGTGGCGACTCTGAAATAAATAAACAAATCCCGTTTCGATTGTCCTTTAATTGGAAAAACTCCCTTGTACCCTCTCGGGTACGGAAAAAGGAGGTGTGACAGCTCTGACGACTCTGCTGGGGACAAAAGTTGAACCCAGAACCACTGGTTCAGGGTTAGAATTCGAGCTTAGATAAATTGTTATATTTGGTTTTATCTGATTTTTACATATTTGAGCCTAATGTGATAAATGTTGTCTTTTACCGCTTTGATATTATCTGAACTGTATATAAACTGTGCCGAAACCCTTCTCTTCTTACCTCCGGGGAGAAGCTCGCTGGTCGAGGCTCCCTATTCTGTTAGTGTCAATACCTGAAATAAGAAAGAGGACGGATAAGTTACGAAGCCGGATGGCCTTTTGGTTCCCGGTAAGTTGCCCCCTCCTCGACTCGAGTTGTCCGCTCGGGTACACAGTCTAGAACATATACCCAGGTTATAAACCTAGTATAACGAAACCTCATGCCGGATCCCTAGTAGGAACGCTTATTTGCATCACGTTGCATTTGACTTAGGGGACTCAACACAGGGGTTGGGTCCATCTAGGACTAGCAACCTGAAATGAAGAGACCATTCTGATGCATCCTACTTGCTCTGTACATATATTTGTTTCGAACTTGCATGTTGACCGGTTTCTGAATCTCGGGAATGTTGGTAAATTGAAGAAAAAAAAAAAGAAAAAAAAGAGAGGAAAAAGAATATATCAGTTAGGGAGTTAATTGATTATTTTAGAAAAAATCAATGACCAATTACTGGTGAAACTCTGCCGAAATTTTGAAAAAAAAAAGGAAAATATTTTATTTTGTTTTACTAAAAAATATAGAAAAAAAAGTCTTTTATTTTTGGAAAAATAGATTGTTTTATTGTTTGTTGAAAATGGGAAAAAAATCGTTATTTTGTCTTTTTAAAAAATAGAAAAGGAAAATAGATTGTCTTGCCATGAAAAAATAAAAATGGAAAAGAGTCATGTTTTAAAATAGTTCGGTTAATTTGCCCAAACTACGCGGGTTTGATTCTCACCGGATGTGAGATACGTAGGCAACCCTCATCGGGTCCAACCTCACCTTTTGCTAAAAAGCCAAAAACAAATAATAATAAAAAAATATAATATGTCAAATTTTAATTTTGTCATAAAGAAGTCGGGTGACGTTGTTTTGTCAAAACATAGTTGAATGTTCCCGAAAGGGACGCCGGAAGGTTGACTTTGCATAAACGGCCACCTTCGGGTCATTTTTAAGATTTGGTCCAGTTGACCCACATAGCCTTAAAAATCCTCGTCCCCGAGACGTTGAAAGGCCGTGTTTGCAATATTGACTTTTTTAAAAACGATAAAAAGAGTCATAAATAAGTCAGGTGATGTTGTTATGTCATAAATAGCCGAATGTTCCCGAAAGGAACGCCGGAAGGCTGACTTTGCATAAACAGCCACTTTTGGGTCATGTTTAGGATTTTTGGTCTAGTTGACCCACACAGCCCTATAAATCTTCGTCCCCGAGGCGCTGAAGGGCCGTGTTTGCAACACCAGATTTTTATTATAATTTGAAAAAAAAAACAAAGAGTCGGCGGTCAGGTGAATACCGTTTGAATTTTGTCATAATAAGCCGAGCCAGCTTCGGCCGCGTCTTAAACCGTTCTTGCCGAAATAGCCTTAGAGTATCTTTCAGTTGTCGAAAGGTTATTTTCGTAAAAGAATGGACAAGTTTGTAAAGTGTCAAAATAATCCTCCCCGGCCTCAAAATTCATGTGAGATTTGGAAGGGGCCACATTTGCAAAAATAGCCGTTTGTTTGCATCTGTCAAACGGGGAAAGAAACTGGCCGTTTGTAAATCTTTTGATTAGAATATGTGGGTTGTTTGATTTTCGAGTTTGTAGGTCATCTTCAAACCTTTGAAACCCAGTTTGTTTTAATATGAAAATTGAAAAAAAGTTTATTATTGTTTATCTTTTATTGGTCACGAACTACGCTCGGTCTGATTCATGCGGGGTCATGATACGTAGCCAATCTCCATAAGATTCGACCACAACAAAAAATGAGAAAAAATGAAAAAAAAATCGAAAAAAAAGAAAAGAAAAAATGAAGAAAAAAAAATGAAAAAGAAAATGAAAAAAAGTGGAAAAGATGTTATTAATAATGGGGACCAACGGAGTCCATTCTAACCTGTTTCGCTTTGAATCACAAAGAAAGTTAGGTGGTTGGTTTGTGGTAAGCCGGAAATACAAGACCCAAAAGCACACTTTGCGGGATCAGGCTTGATAACAGAAGCACTCGAATCCTATTGGGGAATTGTTGACTAAGGTTGATGATATCGAAATTGGCAATGGTCTGGACAATACTGATGCGAAGCTCAGTGGCTAAGATGCCAATTTTGATAAAGTGGAAGGACGCTTCGTTCCTTGGTTAGCAAGAGAGAAGCTTGTGGTGGCTTATTTTGTGGTCATTTTCTGTTGTTCAGATTATTAGGGTTGTAATTCGGATATTGTCTCGTGTCAAACTGTCTTATCTTTCCGTTTTGTCATAGCGGTTTGTTTAAGTTTGTCCAGGTTGTTTTAGGATTTTATTCTGGTTTGTTTTTGTTATTCAAACCATTTCACCGGTAGTCTAATACAAAATCCGGTCTTTTATTATTTCCATTCATCTTTTTGTTTGATCCTTTTATCATTTTGTTCAGCGCCGATTCTAGTAACATGACATGCGCACACAGTTTGGACCTAGTCTTTAAAGTTAATCATTAAACCCCGAAAAGGCAATCAGAACATTTAAAGGAAATAAGAACGGTTTGAGATTATTTGAAGCCCAAGTCATGTGGAATTGGGGCAAGTAAAACATAAGGAAAATCGTTAAATGCAAGATTCGCCAAATTGGCATGAGGGTCGTTCATGAGAGTGAGAGTGTCGCCCAACGGTGCTTTAGAAATGACAAATGAAAAAGCAAGTGTTTAACATAATTGTCAAGTCCAGCACCATCGGAAGAGACTATAAATCTATGATCAATTGTGTTGTTTGCACTTGGCATGTTTTGAAGACTGGAATGACGAAGGCATTTTGTTCTGCTACCTAAACATTTTATCCTTCGTTACCCCTTTTGAGCCTTATTTATTTTCTTTCATACCCCTCGTTCGGAATCAATAGCAACGACTAGGAAATACGAGCCTGGAAGGTAAAGGAAAAAAATAAAAATAAAAACGAAAAAAGGAAAAGAAAAGAAAAATGATAACAAAAAAAAACAAAGGAAAGTCAAATGAAAACAGAGGAATTGGGAACTACGTTTGACCTGATTCCTCAAAGAGGATACGTAGGCACTTCACGGCTCGGTCATAGTTTTGAAAAATGAAAAAAAAAAAAATAATCAATTAAGATATCCCCAAGCAAGAAACTGGGGCAAATGTTGCGTTTGTTGTAAATAAATCTGGTTCCGAAGGTTGTAATTTTGAACCCCAAAGTTATTTTGTTTTTGTCGAGCCTTTAATACCCTTTCTTTCTAGCCCTATCCAAAACCTACACTACGGTCCAAAGAAAGACCTTCTGACCAGTCTTCAAAAGATGCCGAGTCACACAAATGAGAGTCTTACCGGTGAATATAACACTCTGTTCCACAGCAGAAAGGACTCTAATCCCCAGCAGAAAGAGTCATACCGGCAACACTCCAAATCCCCAGCTGGAAAGTGATACAAATGAGAGAGTCTTATCGGTGAAAATCTTTACGGACACCGTAAGGCGATGAAAGCTGAGAGAAAAACCAAAATGAGAGAGACTTGATAGTGAAAACCTTTTGGGCACTACAAGTCAAATAAGATTGAGAATCAGATGGGGAATTGCCAATTGAAGGTCTTGAAAGATGATTGACGGCGGAGGATAGGCCACATATGCATGTCATGACCATTAGAGTCGGTATCTGCGTTTGATAGGTTTTTATTTATAGTTTCTTTTGTTAAAGAGTCATCTTTTTCCTTTGTCTTTTTATTCTGTTCCCTTTTATCTTTTTCCTTTCATAGAAAAATTCCCCAATAGAGTCTGTTTGGTCAGAACAAGTGTGAATTGACTTCAAAATATGCCATCAGCTTTCCAATTATGCAAGATGAGATATGACTAGTACATCCAAGTGGTATAGTCAGCAAGGAACAAGCGCGAGGCCAGTGTCAAAAAAGATATCCCCAGCAAAAGGGAATTGACAAAAGGATTGACGAGTGTCAAGAGGGATATCCTTGCCGAAATCAAAGGTTATAAACCTCAAGGCCGAGGCCCGTGGACAAATCAGGGAGAGCAATGAGCATGATTTGGGAAATTCATGCGAGACTAAAAGGTCAGGGAAATGCCAGTTTCCGAGCTGTGCCACAAAAGAAGAGGGATATCCCCAGCAGAAAGGGATCATTCCCAGCAAATAATATCATCCCCAACAAGTTGTGGAACGCAGAGCAGGGAAGGAAAAAGGGAAAAGCCATCCCCAGTAGGAGTATCACAACCAACCACCACGTTTTAAACTAACAAATTTTGTTTGATTTGAAACAGGTAAAGGAAATGGCATTGATGACAGAAATGCATGCCATAAGGGAGACTGTCAAACTGGGGCAGAAAATTTTCCTTTCATTTAGAAAATTTTCTGGAAGTCAGGTACCCATTCGGGGAAGAATAAAGATAACACCAATCTCAAGGGAAATGGTCTTAGAACCAATGTTGCCCCCAACATAATAAGTTTCAATGGAGGAAGTTATCCCCAACAGACAGAACAAAGGGATGACACTTGTGCTTAGAAAAGTAAAGAGCCATTATCATCCCCAGCAACTTCCAGAAGAATGAAGCATCTTTGAAAGGATAAAATTCCCCAGCAGCGTTATCCTCAACAACGTTATCCCGAGAAGATAACACTTTTATCCCCAGCTATGTTGAAAAAAAAAAGAAAAAAAGAAAAAAAGTGGAATTTGAAGGAGGGGAAGAAAGGAGGCTTCCCCAGTAGTATTATCCCCAGCAATCAGGCGTCCACCTGGAGAACAAGGAAGAACAGTTGGAGTATTATCAATCAGGCGTCCACCTGGAGAACAAGGAAGAGCAGTTGAAGTATCAGCAATCAGGAGCCCACCTGGAGAATAAGGGAATACAATGGAAGTATCAGCAATCAGGAGCCCACCTGGAGAATAAGGGAATACAATTCAAATTTTAAGTAATCAGGAGCCCCCCTGAAAAATAGAATGGCGTTTTATTTTTGACATTATTGGTTGAAGTCAGGAGCCCCCTGAAGAACAGAATGGTGATTTGTTGGTTGAAGTTGGGAGCCCGCCCATATAATAGAGGAATACATTCAGTCTTTTCATTTAAAAAAAAAAGAAAAAAAAACGAAAAAAGAAAAGAAAAAAGGGGAAGTAGTTTGCAGAGGAATGAAACATCCTACTCAAAAGGAAGTAATTTTGGAAGGAGTAAGATAACATATTTACTCAGCAGAGTTATCCACAACAGTGTTATCCCCAGTGGATCATCGAGATGTAGAAGCATCCTCGACAGAGTTTCGGGCAACCCAGAGTGGGTAAGGAAGAAAAGGAAAAGTCATCCCCAGCAAAATAATCCCCATCAGTTTCGTTGGGAGCCCGCCCATAGAACAGAGGCATACATTTCAGTCTTTTCATTTCAAGTGTTGAAGTTGGGAGCCCGCCCATAGAACAGAGGCATACATTTCAGTCTTTTCATTTCAAGTGTTGAAGTTGGGAGCCCGCCCATAGAACAGAGGCATACATTCAGTCTTTTCATTTCAAGTGTTGAAGTTGGGAGCCCGCCCATATAACAGAGGAATACATTTCAGTCTTTTCATTTTCAGTTGTTGAAGTTGGGAGCCCGCCCATAGAACAAAGGCATACATTTCAGTCTTTTCATTTTCAGCATTGAAGTTGGGAGCCCGCCCAGATAACAGAGGCATACATTTCAGTCTTTACATTTCCAGAATTGAAGTTGGGAGCCCGCCCATAGAACAAAGACATACATTTCAGTCTTTACATTTCAAGCGTTGAAGTTGGGAGCCCGCCCAGATAACAGAGGCATACATTTCAGTCTTTACATTTCAAGCGTTGAAATTGGGAGCCCGCCCAGATAATAGAGGCATACATTTCAGTCTTTACATTTCAAGCGTTGAAATTGGGAGCCCGCCCAGATAACAGAGACATACATTCAGCCTTTTCATTTCAAGTGTTGAAGTTGGGAGCCCGCCCATAGGACAGAGGCATACATTTCAGTCTTTTCATTTCAAGCGTTGAAGTTGGGAGCCCGCCCATAGAACAGAGGCATACATTTCAGTCTTTTCATTTCAAGTGTTGAAGTTGGGAGCCCGCCCAGATAACAGAGGCATACATTTCAGTCTTTTCATTTCAAGTGTTGAAGTTGGGAGCCCGCCCATAGAACAGAGGAATACATTTCAGTCTTTATATTTCAAGCATTGAAGTTGGGAGCCCGCCCAGATAACAGAGGCATACATTTCAGTCTTTACATTTCAAGAGTTGAAGTTGGGAGCCCGCCCAGATAACAGAGGCATACATTTCAGTCTTTAATTTCAAGTATTGAAGTTGGGAGCCCGCCCATCGAACAGAGGCATACATTTCAAGATCAAGTCACAGGACAATAAAACAGAGGGTTACAACAGGAATCCCCAGCAGAAAACAATAAAAATCCCCAGCATCAGGAAGCAGAAGGTTGCAATAAGAGGTCCCAGCAAAAACTCAAGTGCATGTGTCGAAAGGAAGAAAAGCATCGGAAGAAAAGCACCGGAAAAAATGCAAGCAGACAAGAAAGCAAGGCAACAAGAAAAATTGCAGTATAGCCTAGCTTCTTGTCTTCTTTTAAGCAAGGTGTAACAAGGAGATCGGTAAGCAGTGGTAATAGCATGCAACAACAGTAACATTACAGTCCAACGGTAGTCCCAGCTACCAAAGCTTCCCGAACTACATTGACCTGATTCCTGTTTAGCCCAGGATATGTAGGAAACCTTTGAAGCAAAGGTTCGGTCAAATCTTTTTCAAAAAATGCTTCACACGGAGTACTCGGATGGGCAAAAAATCGCTCGCTTTATCTTTGCACGAAAACCCTTCGTGTCTTCGGGCAAAGAGGGGCAGCTGTAAGCACGTGATTTTTGCCCTATATGAGAATTACTCCCAAAAAATTCAAAAATAAAGTAATTTTTCTTGGTGTGCAATTTTGTGATATTTTTGAATAATTATTTGTATTTGTCTGTTGTTTGTTTATTTGTTAAATTAATAAAAAATACAAAAATATGTCGCATTTGCATGTAGGATTTAATCCTATAATTGTTAGTAATTAAGTTTGGTTTACAAAAAAATAAAAATTACAAAAATAGGCATCGTTTGCATTTTTAGCATTTAATGTCCAACTATACAATTTTATGCTTAATTATTACTTAATTGTGCGTTAATTGTTATTGGGAGTTAATTTGCGCTTTTATAACTTAATTTAGTTCTTAATAATAAGTTAAGTATTTTTATAATTTTGTTTTAGAGAAATAAAAAGAAAAGAGAACAAAAATACAAAAGAAAATCGGATTGGGCCACTTCTTCAATTGTAAGCCAAAGGCCCAAATAATTGCCTAATCTTCTCCATGACCCAGTCCACTTCAGACCGGGTCGACCCGGTCCGCTCCATTAACCCAACACCCCTTCTTCATTTTTTTCCAACACAAAACAAAATCAAAAAAATAAAAAATAAAAGGTGAATTATCACTATTAATAGTTTTATTTTTTGTTTTTTTTTATATATAAAAAATCCGAAAATATTTTATTTTATTTTTATTTTTATTTTTATTTTTTTTAAAATATATATATATATATATATATATATATAATAATTTCGGGAATAATTTAAAAAAAAATAAGAAAAAGGGAAGTATTGAATAAAACAAAAAGTAAAAATAGGTGAAATTCTTTTTTTTTTTTAAAGTATAAGAATGTAGAAGATTTAAAAAAATAAAAAGTTTTGTGGAAATTTTTAAAAAATTTAAAAGTAAAAGAAGGTTGGAATTAAAAAATAAATATAAAGGTATCTGAAAATTTAAAAAATTTAAAGTAATTGAAAGTAGCATTTTTGAAAGAAAAAGAAAAGATAGTGGTTTGTTTTTTAAAGAAAAGTTAAATAAAGTGAGATTCTCTTTTAAAAAAATAAAAAGTGGGATTTTAAATAAGATAAAGTAATTAAAGTTGGAATTTTAAAAATAAAAGTAAATAAAGGTGGGATTTCTTTTTCTAAAAAAATAAAAGCAATTTGTAAGTGGGATTTCTTTTAATTAAAAAAATAATAAAATAATAAAAAACAAATCTGAAAATTTCGAAAATTTTGCTATAAATAGAAGAGAAAATTTAGGAAGAAGGGTGGAAAAAAAGAGAGGAAAAACTAGATAGAGAGAAGAAAAAAAGAGGGGGCGGAGTGAGAAGTATACACCCGATATACACTCTGGATACACAGAATATACAAGGACAGAATTCATTTTTGAGAGAGTAAAAAAGATAGAAACAAATTTTCTGAAATATTGAGAGCGGAAGAACACCATAGAGAGTTCAAATCTAGAAAGAAAAAAATAAAGAGAGATTTCCGCACTATTTGTCTTCTCCATTTTTACTAGTTTTCTCCGTGTTGCTGGGATTTCTGGACTGAGGTGTTGAAGCTACTGTGTTGGGCTTTCTGCTGCTGTATGTTGCTGTGTTACATACTACTTTGCTGATCTTCTTCTTCTTGTACTGTCATTTCCAGGTACACATTTGTACACTCTCGGCTTGAAGCGAAATGAAATATTAATCAGGCTTTGTTCCTGTTGAATCCCTCCTGTTTAGATTTGTGTTTGAATATAATTTTCCTTTCTTTGTATAAAAATGTAGTCGATTAATTAATGAGTAATGGGCTTGCATATGTATAACTTCTTCATCTAATAATTTTAGTTTAAATTAGTCAAATACTAGTTAATTTGTTTTTGATATTATGGTGTGTCAATCTCATGCTCCAGTATTATTGAATAATAGAATATAGAATGAAAGCAATTTTTCTTTGTACAAACTCGATCGCAATTTTCCATTCACATTAGCTGTAAACTAATAACTAATAAGTTATTTTTTTTCAGCATGTAATTAATTGAGAAATTTTCTTTTATTTTTAGAGACAAACTTAATAGAAGAAATGTAGTCACTATAGGTTTATCTTTAAAAATAAGAATGAGATGAGCCTCGCCAAATAAAAATACAAAATTGCGGGGCCCTCAGTAAATATTTGCTTTATATTGCATAGACTTCGGGATGGACCGTTTAGCAAAATTCCACGGCCCTACCCAAAGTAGATTATACGCTAGTTGCTTTAGGCGCGCCTTTAATAATTTAATTTTCTTAAACTCGGGTGCACATTGATGTGACCCAAATCCAAATCTCAATGGAGTCAAAGTGTGTCGACGACCACGGGTACATTGATTGTAACGCGGTTCGAGATACATTTTCACAACGTTGCAATTTCTTGTAAAAAATAATAATAATAATTATGAAAGCGGTAAAAAGTTAAAATTTGCACATAAGTTCATATTTGTATTAAATCAGATAATCAAGCCAAATATGACAGTTGAGCGACCGTGCTAGAACCACGGAACTCGGGAATGCCTAACACCTTCTCCCGGGTTAACAGAATTCCTTATCCGGATTTCTGGTGCGCAGACTGTAATATGGAGTCATTCTTTTCCTCGATTCGGGATTAAAATTGGTGACTTGGGACACCCTAAATCTCCCAAGTGGCGACTCTAAAATAAATAAACAAATCCCGTTTCGATTGTCCTTTAATTGGAAAAAACTCCCTTGTACCCTCTCGGGTACGGAAAAAGGAGGTGTGACAGAGTCTCCCGGCATAGGACAAGTATTTTGTGGTCCATGAAGTTATCATTCCCAACATCTTCTCTACAAGTGGCTGGCATTGTACTAGGGATAGTCTTTTGGAGCTGAGAGGGATGCCCAAGTACCTAATAGGTAACTCCCCTTTTGTAAACTCCAGTGTTGTTAGAATTTCCTCTAGCACCTCTCTGCTTACCCCTCCAAAATAAACGGAGCTTTTGTATCTATTTGCTATTAGTCTTGAGCATTGTGAGAATTCACTAAAACAGTTCATGAGCAATTGAACTGAGATTTCATCTCCCCTGTAGAAGAGAAGTAAATCATCTGCAAAACATAGTTGAATAAGCTACAACTTTGAGCATTTAGGATGAAAACTAAAATCTGGGTTGTTTTGTAGTGTCTTGAGTTTTCTATTGAGGTATTCCATGGCAATAACAAAGGGGAATGGGGACAATGGATCCCCCTGCCTTAGTCCCTTCTTGGCTTGAAATGGCGAGCTTGGTGTCCATTAATGATAACTGAATAAGAGACACTTGTAATACATATCATGATCCATTTTATAAACACCTTTGGGAAGTTCAAAGCATGTAGGATTTGTTTCAAGTAGGGCCATTCTAAGGAGTCATAAGCCTTTTGCATGTCTACTTTGATTATACATCATGGGGACACTCCTTTCCTTCCATAACCCCTGACCAATTCATGGCTAATAATAATATTGTCTTATATAATTCTTTTATGGACAAAAACTGATTGGCTTTGGTCTATTATAGTATCCATTACTCCTTGCAGTCTCTTTGTAAGAATTTTGGATATCAGTTTATACAAAATTGTGCAGCATGATATGGGCCTAAATTGCTTGATAGTGGAGGGGTTCTTACCTTTTGGTATTAATGTAACTGTAGTGCAATTGATAGGCATATGCATGGTCTTTGTATTGAAGAAGGACACGACAACATTAGTTACCTCATTCCCTATAATGTTCCATGCTTTCTTGAAGAAAAACGCATTGAAACCATCACAGACTGGCGCTTTCAGGTCATCTATATCTTTTAGAGCATTCATCACTTCCATTCTTGACACTGGTGCTATCAGTTTCAGTTGCATCTCTCTGTTCAGACAAGGTCCATTTTTCATTTCTATGGGGTTTATTACAGGTATAGAGTTAGCTGCTGAGCCCAGTAGTCGTTTTAGAATCCTATGATCTCTTCTTGAATTGCTTTTTCACTCTGTAGCATTACACCATTATTATCGATCAAACTTCTGATTTTATTTTGGGATAGTCTATTCTTCACAGAGGCAAAGAAGTAGGCTGTATTTGCATCCCCCAATTGCAACCATTGGTTTCTAGATTTCTGCTTTGTTATACATTCTTCAATAAGGATCCACTTCTCTAGTTGCTCTCTAATTGATTTCTCTTCCTTTTTTAATTTCTCTGATATCCCCCTAATTCTCAACTCTTCCTGGACTGACCATAGTTGTTGTCTACTCTTTTTGATTTTCTCATCAACTCCTGAATAGTGAGTATTGTTGAGTTGTTTCAGTTTGTGTTTCACTTTTTTCAGTTTTTCCCATACTCTCTGCATATTCACCTCTTTATCCATGCTGATCCACCCTTCTATTGCTTTTTGCTGAAATTTTTCATGTTCTGTTATGACATTGAAAAATCTAAATGGCCTATATGTCTTCTTCTTGTGATCCTCCAATCTAATAGCTAACGGACTATGGTCAGAAAAAGCAAAGCGCCATGATTATAATATCAAAATGTGGATATTTGAGCATCCATTCTGCATTTGCCACTCCTTTGTCCATCTTACTGCTAACTGAGTTATTCGACCATGTGTACTTTGCCCCTATACTTCTTAGCTCTGCCATATGACAATCATTCATAAAGTCTTTAAAATCTTTAACCCCAGATTCATGTATCTGGTTGCCATTTATTCTATCCTCTATATTCAACACTGCATTAAAGTCTCCTAATGCTAGCCATGGTCCTGCTTGATCATTTTGAATTTGCCTTAGTTCATGCCATAGACTTCTCCTATCACCAATTGTATGCAAACCATAGATAGCTGTGAAGTTAAAACTCATCTTGCTATCCAATATGCAAACCTGCCCATGAATGAGTTGTACATGAGTAACTTCTACTGTGAAACTGACCCTGTTAGGATCCCACAATAGCCAGATTCCTTCTTTATCTCCTGTTCCATAGTTGTTGCACCAGTTCCACTGTGGAGCTATTTTATTTTTGATCTTTTTTGTGACTACTTCTGTCACTCTATGTTATATTATAGTTATTATTGCTATATTATTTTCCTTTATAAACTCCTTCATCTCCTTCTGTTTGTACAACTTATTCAAACCCCTTACATTCCATGTGACTAACTTCATCTTGGAATGAATAAGTGTTGTTTCTCCCCTCCTCTACTTGTGCTACATTGTCCTGCTTCCATCCCCTGTTTGGTTATAGCAAATTGCAAAAGATCACCTGTTGCTAGAGGGTCAAAACCATTTTCGGTCTGCATTCCTTCATTTTGATAGCTCACTGGAGACTTGCCTGTTGATTTCCCCCTCACTCTTATCCACCCTTCTTCCTTTTCTATTGTATTTTCTTTTGTCGGTTCTTTCTCTATAGTTGGTAGCTCATCCATCTTAGTTTTCTTAGGATTGCTTTGTGCCTTTGCTATCTGTGTTCCCCTTTGTGCGTGCCATTCTTGTCTCTGCTTAGAGGCATTATTTCTCAATTGCTTTGGTTGCTCTTTGACCTGTTCTTATTTCTCCTTTTCCTGGAAAGAGTGTCCCAATTGTAGGCAAACATTACAATATTCAGGGCACCAATCATAGGTCACTACCTGCTCAAAACATCTACCATTTGGATCCTTCACATCGATCTTTTCAGGGAGTTTTTTTTGTGATGTTAATCTCAATTAACACACGAGCATAAGAAATTCTATCCACTCTGGTAGTACAGTCATCAGTATACAGGGGTACTCCCAAACTACTTGCTATTCGACTCAGGGATGTCGTCCCCCAACAATTCAAAGGTAAGTTTGGAAATCTTACCCATATTGGCAAAGTATTCAGTACTTCCTCCTGGAAGTTGAAATCAGCTGTCCATGCCCTTGTTATTATCGGCTTGTTGTTTATAGTGTTGGGGGATGCATATAATACCTTGTCTCTGTCCTCTATACTGTGGAATCGAATTAGAAAATAGCCATCGTTATGGTAGTAGACTCTTGGCTTTGCAGCAATTCCCCATTGACTTGCTATGAACCTCTCTACAACCCCAATTGTAGGGGAGTCCCCAACCACATAGAAGACAATTGCCTTGCCCCATTTTTCAGTTTCCTCTTCCACTTCTTCTTTTTCTAATTCTACGATTTTAACACCATCTCGTATAGTGGGGGCGATGTAGCTCAGATTCATACCTTTGGAAGCATATTTGTTTCCTTCAAACAAGTTCACCCAGGGCAGTTTGGTTGGTAGATCATGCCCTAGGTCTAGTCTTTTTTGCGCCTTATTCGTCTCTGCCACTAGGTTCCCATTTTGATTTTCTGAACTAAGTGCTATTTATCCTTGCTTACATCTTTCACTTCCTCCACTGCCGCGGAGAGTGGCGTTTTGGCCTTCTCATTGCAGCTGGGTAGAGCAGGCCATGGACCCTCCTTTTGTGGCAATTGATCCCTTGGCGTATCAGTAATCAGCATGCTTGTGCTCAAAGGCCCCTTTGTGGGCAGTGTAAACTTCTCCGCCATCATCTTTGCTGGTGCGGTGCAAATTTGGTCATTCACATCCCCTCTAAGATCCTCCTGCTCTGAGTTCTCAGTTCCCATGGGTCGTCGATTAACCTTTGTCAATTTCACATTTAATAGTTCAATTCTGTGAGTTGCTTTTTTTGCTAGGCCCGTAGCCATTTCCGGCGACAGCGTACGTTAGTAATCACCACTATCGTACGCCTTGAGAGGAAGAGCTAGAGAGCTGTCATAATTACGTCATAATGATTTTAAAAGAAATTATATTTCATCCCGTTCTTGTAATCTTTTATGTTAATTACACTAAACATTCTTGTAATATAACTCAATTTTGGACATACCCTTGTATTTTGAAATCGTTAACATTCTTTATACTATGAAAATTCTACACTTACACTTACTATAAGGTATAACCATAAATAATTATATTAAAATATAGTAATTATTAAAATTATAAATAAAATTTATGTTATTTCTTTACGTAAACAGCCTTCTTGATTATACTATTTTTTTTCACAACAGAATTGTCAAACACCAAAATTGCCCTTAACCTAAACTAACATATGTGAGCTTCTATTAGGTCAGGGATGAAAATGGCGCAATAAATTTAATAAAAGGTCAGATATGCTAAGTCAAACAATACAAGGACCAAAACTGTTATTTCTCTTAATGTTTATTACAAAGAATTTTTGTAATTATTCTATAAACAAATGCAAAAATTACTTTTAAACCATTAGGGTAAACAATTTAATCTTTTCCTAGTATTTCAATTCATGTGTCGTACTTTTCTTTTTAATTTATCTCAATAAAAATATTTTTTATTCTAATATATTTATTTATTCTTAATGGCACTTTCTTATATAATATGTTTAAAATCACAATATACAAAAATGTTTTTGATATTTTATACCACCTTAGTTTAAAAGGATAAGATTCAAAAATATGTTTTATGTTCTTAAATTTCATGTGTAGTTAATTAATAGAGATCAGACGCTAAGATCATCACATGCACACAAAAAAAAAGAGGAGTTGTTACTGGTTCAACTCTATTAGATACTATATATATATAGTGCTTGTAACACAAAAAATTATTTGGTATTAGTTCAAGATTCATTTGAAGTAGAATCTGGATATATAAGCTAAAAATGAAATATTCTGGAAAAAGTTTACACATAAGAAAATTGGCAAAACTAATACATAACTAAGTAAAAAAGATACGATAACAGAGATAAAAGGAAGTAGCAATACTAGATATTTGTACTCAAAGTTAAGAAAATTGAGATTTAAAATATTTAACATCACGAAGTCAAGTAAGTCAAAATACATGATGACTTAGTCATGCACAGAAGCGGACCTATGCTTATACAAGAGAGGTCGGTCTCTGTTAATTTTAGTAAGAATATATATATATTCTGCATATATAAGTATAAATATATTAAAAACGATTAAATATTTTGCTTGAATTTTTTAAAAATAAAAGTTCGACGAAGGTATTGATTGACTAGTTCGCTCACACCTTCAAATTCTTGGTCCGTCTCTCGCCATACGTACCTTTTAAAACGACAAATATATTAGATTTAGTGGACGTAATATACTTGATTTTAATATAATGCAAAATTGAATGACTGACTTCTTGACTTTCTACTTAATTTCAATCACAAAATCTGGTAAAGAATGCACATATTAATTCCACGTCAACAACGTAAGTATCTTAATGTTCTAATCACTCCAAGCACATTATTAGCATGTTGAATATTGTTTTCTCGAAATATAAACGCACGATATTAAATTAAAGTCATCAAAAACACTATATATGTACAAAGGAGAAAATAAGGAAAAGCAAAATAGTGAACCATAATCTTCTTCAAAACGCGTCGACATAGTAGTAACGACTGTGTATAACTATATCATACGTGTCACGTCACCACCATGCAAAAATCCGAGAACTCAACACGTGTCACTTCTTTAGACACTTAAAACCAATAGAAATGAAATTGGATAAAATCTTACTTCTAACTCTTATGAGTCTGATTTTATAGTTGAAAATAATGGTGTGATAAAAGAAAAAGAAGACAATGGCGACAGTTTCACCACCTCCATGGCAAGTTCTTGTTCTTGTTTCAAACCATCTTGATCCAAAAACACTAGCTATAGCTTCATGTGTATGCAAATCATGGTCTATTTCCATGTCTTCAGATCAAATATGGCAACCCCTTTGCTCCACTCATTACCCTTCTCTCTCTACACTTCATACTTGTTATAATCCCACCGTCTCTTACCGGCAGTTATACGCCCTGGGTCATAGGGCGAATAACCGCCGGCTGAAACAGCCGTTGAAACCTCGTATTTCCCTTAATAACATTATTTTTGCACTTAACATCTATAAAACCACTACACGCATGGTGACTTTAGTCAAGCATGGAAGCCAACTTTGTTTCGACAAGAAGGGTGTTTTTCGGTTCGATATTGATGTCGAGCAATGGCAAAGGTAAGTGTTGGAGGGTGTTTTTTATAATAGCTGTCAAACTTCTTTATAACCGTTAAATCTTTTTATAACAGCCTCGTTTTCTAAATAATTTTGAATGTTAGCGGATTCAAATATTTTTTAGTGTTAGCGAAGTGGTGTGATAGAGAACCTATGTCATAAAATAACACATGAAAATTGGTTCCGGAAAAATTTGACTTTTATAGTGAAGTTTGTTACGTAGGGATGATGTTATATAGGAAATGGTTTCAGTATATATATTATGTTTAATCTCCTTGATTGTGAAACTTTCACTTCCAACCAAGAGGTTGTGAGTTCGAGTCTACCCAAGAGCAAGGTGGGAAGTTCTTGGAGGGAAGGATGTCGATGGTCTATTTGGAAACAGCCTCTCTACCCCAGTGTAGGGGTAAGGTCTGCGTATACACTACCCTCCCCAGACCCACTAAGTGGGATTATACTGGGTTGTTGTTGTTGTTGTGATTGTGAAGTGTATTCAATCATGTTTCAAGTTTGCATTTTTTTGAATTTTTCATGTCAGGATTCCTGGCTCTGCCACTGATGTCAAGAACGGGGATTTGGGGCCGTTTGATTCACTCGGTGACTTGAGGGTGACATGGGATGTGATTTTGGAAGGTTTTAAAGGAGTTTTTAATGTGATGAATTGTAGAGGGAAAGGGAGGTTTGTTTTAGGGTTGGAAGGGTGGTTTTCCGAGGAGTTGCCGCCACCGGGATGTTGCTCGAGCGACACGGTTAGCGGGCTCGTGGCGGATTTGAGGTTAGGGTTGAAGGTAGAAGATGGAAGAGCGGTGGTTGAGAGGATGAGTGCAGGGGTTTTGAGTATAGTGAGTTGGAGATATCTTTTTGTTGAAGATGCTCTTAGATATTTGCAGCATTTTCTTTCACCTTGTGATGTGTAAATAATGTTGGAAACTAGAAATAGTTTTTTGTGCAAATAGTTCACATAATTAAGTCATGTACTATTGACAGTTTTTGATACGGACGCCCAAAATCAGCCTATGTAAATAGAGTATTACCGCTTCAGTTCTCTCTTGAATACTTGCTTTCATGATATTATAATGATTTAAGAAGAAAAACTGCAGGACAAACTAGTTCTCTATTTTAATGCTAGCCTATTTTAAGTCTGCAATTCCATAGGACGACATGTAAATTTCATTCATATATATTATTCCTAATCTGGTTAGGTAAAAAAGGAGATAAATAAAAACATAGGAAGAAGCAATTTCTCTCACTACTGTTAGGTAAAATCTCCAGCAAGATATACAAATATGCTATAGTACGAACATTATATAGAAGAATTTATACACCAAACTTTAGGGATTTCAAAATCCTAAATAGTAGGAAAATATTTAAATGGTTATTCCTATATATTAGATAAATAATTTAATTACGGTATTATTCAATGTGAACTCTATATTTAAAGGGTAAAAAAAATGAATGACATTTTGTTAAGGACCTTCGTGCTTTTAATATAATACTAGTTACTATGTACGTGTGTTGCACGTAAATATTTAGCCAGAACTTTTATGTGAAAGAACAACTAACTAAATTTAGTAACAAATTATTTACAAGATGAAATAATTATTATAAAGTAATTAACGTGATAAAATACTTCTTTATAGATGACATTTTTGGTGTATGTTTCATTCTATAACTTTGACTTCTCCCTCTTAAAAGTGAAACATATTATTAGCCTGTTTGGCCAAGCTGTGATCACGCCCAACTATACCTTATAAAAAGGACAATGCGATCGTTGCAAATATAATCCGGTTTACAAGTCCGGAGTCGAATCCCACAGAGAACTAAGGCTTAGCTACAGCTGTTCACTATCACCAAGAAGACAAGCTTGAACAGTTCCTAACTTATAGATATTTAGATTCTTGTGTTTAACTAATTGATTAACAAATTAAAATAATAAATTAACAACTAAAGATACTAAGAGTTAGAGACAAGATTAAGGAGGTCTAGAGTTATGATTTTCCCAATTGTCGGAATCATTCCCGCTATGTCTTTTATAATTTCGCCTAAGTATTCTCTACCGATCATGAGCACTCTTATTACCGTAAATCTCTCCCGAGTAATCACTGTAAGCACGTGATTTTTGCTTCACGGACAATCGCTCCAAAAGAAAACAAAAATAGTGACCAGTGACCTCGCTGTACAAATTTTCAATTTTTCATGACATGTACTGCGAGTCATTTGTGGTTCGTCCCATTTTGCATTTGATCTTATCAAAATACAAAGTATATCTGTCATAGTAATCAAACCGTAATTCGGTCGTTGAAAGAAAATTCAAAAAATATATATGCATCGTTCGTTCTAGGTTGTGATTTAATTTACTTAAACATTTTAATATGGTGTGATAATTGTGTTGAAGTGTTACATTGTTGTTTGTTTTAATTTCATTTGTTTTATTATTTATTTTGTTATTTCATTTTTGTTTTAAAATTAGAGAACAAAGAAAAGAGTGATGAAAATTGATTTGGGCCCAAGAAATGAAACAAAAATAGGCCCAAAACCGGCACAAGGACCCAGTCCAAGTCAGGCCTACCCAAACACTGATTCAAACGACGCCGTATCAGCGTCCTTATCAGAACCGTTGATCTGACTCAAACAAACGGTCCCGATCAGGTTGATCACTTCACCTCAACGACGCCATTTCAGGTAAATTAATCTGAACCATCCAACCCTTTGATCCAACGGACCCAGGCTTTCCCCCCAAACCCGTCAAACTTTGACCCGATCCAGCCTTACCCGGTCTCACCCACTATCAAGCCCAAACGACACCGTCTTCCCTAAGTGAATAGATCCTGGCCATAGATCTCATTTGATCCAACGGCCAGGATCTAAACCCCTAGATCGTATATAAGCTTTCTATCGTACCCCACGCCCCCTATTCGAACCCCCCTCCACTCATCGTCCTCACCAAACACTGAACCCCCCCGAAACCCTAGCAGCCGCCCTGATTTCCCTTTCACCAGAACCCGGCGGCATGAACGCCGATGACCACCTCCTGAACACCCTAGGACCACCTCACTCTCCTGAACATGGATCTGTTACCCCCTAGCCTCGAATCACCTTCCTTCGTCTCGAATCTTCATTTGAAGATTCGAGTCGAACTCTGACCTATACCAAACCTCACCATCTTCGTACCAGACACTCCCATGACCTCCCTCGTGACCAAACCAGGCTTGGTTTGGTCCGAATCTACCCACAACTCCTAAAAAACCAAATCTAAAGATCCAAACCCTAGAACACGAATAGCCTTGGAATCCGGCTAGTCTTAACAGGGGTTTGAGGTCTAATAGACCTTAATCAAGGTGTTCTCGTGTGAGAACACCCTGATTAAAGTTTGTTCGGCCTCAAATGGTCAAAGTTGAGTCAGACTTGGGTCAATTTTGTTTGGACATTTTTCGGTAAGTTTTTCTTTGCTTTTCTGTTTTATTCGAGTGGTAATTAAGTTGTTAGCATGCTTTGTTGTGATTGCTTGTTATTTCTGGTATTTTTCTTAATTCCTTCCATCTTTGTAAGGCCTTTATTTGGTCGTTGGTTTGTCTGTGTGTGTTCTGAATGTATTCTGTGATATACATGATCGTCAATTAGATTAATCGTCAAATAAGTTAATTCATATAGGTTCCCAGTAATTGAACAAAGTTGTCTGAAGTCATTCGGGACTCTGTACATGTTGTTTATATGAACGATTGATTATTATGTGTTACGATTAATATAGTCGAGTCAATGTATGTCGTCAATTAGTTTCAGTCATTAATGGTAACAACTTGATTCGTGTTGTTTATTTCTGCTGTGATCGTATTTGAATCCCATTAGGAACTGAATTGTATTGCCTAATGGTTTTGTTCAATTTGAATCAAAAACATCTAGGGGGTAGGTTATAATGGCAGTTCAGACTTTGATCTTAAATGGATGCCATGTTTACTTGGTTCAGATTGTGGGCAGCATGTGTATGGTCAGCTGTTAAGGAATTAAATAATTGGACAACATGTGCTGTCAGATTATATTCCTGCTGCCCATACTTTGGCTAAATAAATAAGAGATTAGGACACTTTAACAACAAAAATAGAGAGGGGCTGTCAGGGATCTCATGGGAGGTCTGGTTATTTAAAATAACTGAGTGGAAAAACAACAGGGAGAGGGAATTTTGAGTTGTCACACAGACTGTAAAGTGCTGAATTCAGGCTATAAAAGAGGCAGACCTTCCATTTAGAAGAGAGAGAGATTTTTGGAGTCTGGGGAAAGGGTTTTCTTAGGGGCTGGACTTTTAGTCTTCAGAAAAAGGGAAAACAAAGAGAAAACTTTCGTAACACTTTAACTAGACACTGTCCAAAACTGCACAAGGAACTAAGTTGGTTGAGCTGTTCTGGCCAAGTCAGTTATTCCAACTAGGTTTATTATTGTTCCATTAAGAGAAGGTTGTGTGTCTTCTGCTGTGATTGTTACTACACTGAGTTTTCTGTGTGCTGTGGATTGAGTTTTAGTCTTCCTGATTGTCGGAACTGTAATGGTTATTTGCTGAGCTTTGTGGTTATTGGATTTTCTGTTGCTGTTACATTCGATATCTTGGGTTTCCTGCTGTCTTTCTGCTCTGTTTTCTGGGATTGTCTGTCCATCGCTCGATCACTTGTTGAGCTTCATCATTGTGGCTGTTTTGGTTGTTGCTGTGTTGTGTTGTTTACCTGCTGCTGCTGTGCTTGCTGTGTATCATTCAACTGATCCTCTTCCTTCTTTTGTTCTCTATATCAGGTACACGACTAATACACTGTCAATGTAATTGGAAAGTTGAGCATGAATACAAAAGAAAAGACTTGAAGAATGACTTTTATACATAGATTGTTACATTAAATGTCATGTACTGTATAATAATTTTCATTCCTGTTTGGATAATAGAAGTAGCCTGCATGCCTAGTATATATATGTAGATTAGTTGAATGTTAGTTCATGTATGTATGCTGTTAGGTGAAAATATTCCCATTGCAATAAGTTGTATCTTAGACTTAGTTTAATTGTGTAGTATATTCTTTAATGTAGGCCAAGCATGAAAACTATCCACTACTAGTTAAGTTCTTTCCCTTTTGATAAATGGTCTCACATAACTGGTAAACCATACTTTAGAACAAAGAACACAAAGCTTGCAATCTCAACCTCATGAAGGTCGAGCCCAGGTCAAAACAGACCAAGCAGGCCCGCATCGAACAAACAGTGGCCCAGGTCTGGCCCATCCCGCATGAGCTGGATTTGGCCCCGTAATGTTCAATCAGTTGTCCGTGTGCGTAATCACGTTTACTTATTCTGTAAAAGCATTTTGAATCCTGCTATAAATAAGCCTACAAGCATGTAATTAACTAGGACTATCTCTGTTTTCTATTAGTAGAGACAAACGCGACAAGAAACGTAGTTGCTATAGGATATCCTTTTAAAATAAGGACGAGATGAGCCTCGACAAAAATAAAGAAAAACGCACAAACTGCGGGGCCCTCGTTAAATGTATATATCGAAGCATTCAGTTCCCAAGGTGGGTCGTTTAGCAAATCTCACGACCCTCCCGGAATAATAACGCGATAGCCTCTTTAAGCGCGTATTTAATAATTTTACCTTCTTAAATTCGGGTGCACATTTATGTGACCCAAATCCAAATCTCGACGGATTCGAGATGTGTTTCTAATCACGGGTACATTGATTGTGACGTGGTTCGAGATGCGTGTCCATGACGTCGCAAATTCCTTTTAAAAAACAAGAATGAAACGAGCCTCGACAAACAAAATGTACAAAAGCTGCGGGGCCCTCTAAATGTATGTATATATTAAAGTATTTAGAATTCGGGATGTGCCGTTTAACAAATTTTTACGACCTCCCCCAAACAACAAGACGCTAGTTGCTTTAGGCGCGCCTTTAACAATTTATTTTCCTTAATTCGGGTGCACATTTATGTGACCCAAATCCAAATCTCAACCGAGTCGAGATATGTCGATAACCACAGGTGCATTGATGTAACGTGGTTCGAGATATGTTTTCACGACGTTGAAATTCTTGTAAAATAATAATAACGACAAAAGCGGTTAAAAGTTAAAATTTGCACATATGTTCAATTTGTATAAAATCAGATAATCAAGCCGAATATAACAGTTGAGCGACCGTGCTAGAACCACGGAACTCGGGAATGCCTAACACCTTCTCCCGGGTTAACAGAATTCCTTATCCGGATTTCTGGTACACAGACTGTAATATAGAGTCATTCTTTTCCTCGATTCGGGATTAAAATTGGTGACTTGGGACACCCTAAATCTCCCAGGTGGCGACTCTGAAATAAACAAACAAATCCCGTTTCGATTGTCCTTTAATTGGAAAAAACTCCCCTGCACCTCTCGGGTGCGGAAAAATGAGGTGTGACAGCTCTGGCGACTCCGCTGGGGATTATAAATGGGAACCCAGAATCTCTGGTTCAGGGTTCAAGAATTCGAGCTTAAAATAATCGTTATAGTTGGCTTTATTTATTATCTGATTTTTACATGATATATGTTTAATGTGCTAAACGATGCTTTTACCGCTTTAATATTATCTGAATTGTGTATATAAAACTGCTGCGAAACTCTTCTTCTTTCTGAGTCTTCTAAATTTATGGTGTACACGTGCGCGTGACCCACCTTTCTGTTAGAAATCATACCAAAATAAGACGAAGTTGGGACAAGTAACTAGGCCGGGTAGACTTTCGTGCTCCCGGTACGTTGCCCCCACTTCGGCTCAAACTGTCCGTTTGGGTAAGCCAGGTTTAGAACAATATGCCTCAGGTTTTTACCTAGAATAACTCAGCCATGTACCGGATCCCTAGTAGGAACGTCTATTTGCATCATGTACATCTGACCTTGGAGACTCAACACAGGGGTTGGGTCTGTCTAGGACAGGTGAACCCGAAATAAAAAGATCATCCTGATGCATCCTACTTGCTACCTGTGCATTCATTTGCCTCGAACATGCTTGTTGACCAGCTTAAATGAAATCATGGTGAGAACTGAGGAATAAAATGGGTTGTTTTAAAAAAAAATTCCCAAAAAAAAATAGTTTTAAATCTTGAAATAAAGGTATTTAATCTTGAAAATAGTTTGAAAAATTCCCAAAATAGTTTTAAATCTTGAAAATAGTTTTAACTGAAAATGATTTTTTTAGTGTATATTTTCAAAATGAGTCTTGACTTTATTAAATTAAATTTCAGATACAAAATGAGCACCACACAAAACCCCCCATCCACGAATACATAAGAGTTTCTATTTCAGCTTCAAATGTGGTGGTGTGAATTAGGCGCAGATGGTCAAAAATGGGTCGTCAAGCATTTGGGAAATCTCACGGATATTATAAAAGTTAAACCCCATGATGATCTGATTGCGACATTAGTAACTTTTTGGGACCCTGTTCACAATGTCTTTCGTTTCTCTGACTTCGAGCTCACTCCTACATTAGAGGAGATAGCTGGATATGCTGGTTTTGACGGAAGTTTAAGGAATCAAAGCCTGATATTCACAAAGGCTCCCTCGGTACATCGATTCTTCGGTCTTCTGAACATCAGCAGTCAAATCAGGAAAAGCAATGTCGTCAATGGATGTTGTTCTTTCAACTTTTTGTATTCAAGGTTCGGAAAGTCAGATGGGTTCAAAATTCATGAGAAAGGCCTTACTAACAAGTAAGACAAAGACGCTTGGCAGGTTCACCGTCGCTTCGCCTTCATGGTGGCTTTTCTAGGAATCATGGTCTTCCCAAACAAAGAGCGAACAATCGATATTCGCACCGCGAAAGTTGTGCAAATCCTCACCACCAAAGAAAACCACACCCTTGTCCCCATCATTCTCTCAGACATTTATCGGACTTTGACTTTATGTAAAGCAGGAGCGAAAGTCTTCGAAGGATGCAAAATTTTGTTGCAAATGTGGGTGATTGAACATCTCCAACAACAGCCCAAGATCATACAGTATGGGCCAAGCAACGATAATTGCATCGAGGGTTATGAGGAAAGAGTAAAAAATTATCAGGTTCCAGAAGGGATAGAAGCATGGGTATCTCATCTAAGGGCTTTAACGGCAAATCAAATTGAATGGCCTTTGGGATGGCTCCCGATGAGGGAAGTGATACACATGTCAACCTCAAATAGTTATCTGCTACTATTGGGATTGAGAAGCATCCAGCCGTATGCGCCACTGAGAGTCTTAAGACAACTAGGGAGATATCAAGTAGTTCCTGATGATGAAGATTTGAGTACGTAAGAAATCGAATTACACCCAGAAGCCACTATTCCTGAGGCTCTACTTCAGCAGATGTGGAATGGATGTCGATACTTGAAAAGTGATACTCAAGTCCCGGACACTACAAAGGGTGAGATAAATCCTAGATATGCAAGGTGGTTCGAGAAACGGTCTCGCGTGGATGATGTACCAGAACCTGAGCTAAGAAGGCCAACCAAAAGACCCCATATTCAAAACTTTAATGATAAAATCCAAGAGCGGTTGATCTGGGGAGAAAAAGAAAAGGGGTACAAAGCAACTATCCATGCCCTAAAGGAAAATCTAAGGAACCTCAGTCTGGAGAAAGATTTGCAAGCACAAGAAGCTGAAGGCGAGAAGAAGAGTCTAGCCTGTGAGAATGAAAGTCTTCATGCTCGATTTCTGAGAATGAAAAAGGCTTCTGAAACGCCAATGAGGAATTGGAAGGATCAAAAAACCATCGCCAATCTTTTTGAAAGAATGCAAGATTATGATTCCGTTCTTGCTGCAAATGAAAGGGCGTTGAGCAAAGCAAAAGAAAGGATCCAACAATTAAACGAAGAAGCCAGATCTGATAAGGAACGCCAAGATAGGCAATCCGAGAAAGACAGGGCACAATTCAAGAAGGAAAAAGACCATTGGATACGATCAGAAGACCAACTTCGTGCACAACTAGAAGAGGCAAGAAGGTACAACAGAGAGCATCAACAAGCGGACATTGACAGAGAAAGAGCGCAGGCGAGATTAGAGCAGGCCAGACTCCGAGCTCTATTAGAGTCAACCCTAGATCATGAAGACCATATCAGAGATATATCCACCACTCGCCAGCAGCAATTGCAGAATCAAGGCCAACATCTCCAAGATTTCAGGGCACAGATCCACGACCTGGCAGTCTACACCTCTCAAAGTTATGTAAACTGCCAAGGAATGGATTATGAAAGGTTTACAGAGCATGCACCCACTTTTGCCCATCATCTAGCGATGGAGTTGGAAAGGATGTATCGTATGCTGGGAGGTCATCCAGGTCAAGCCCCGCCTTGAGCAAATGATCTAATAATTTACAACACAAGTGGAAAGTGGGGCACGTTGTGAGATGTTAAGAATTGTATCTTTTTATTTCGATTTAAATGTGTGTATTTCAAGACATTTTCCTACAAAGTTTTCAAATGTAATGTCTGTTCATCTTTTTATCATGAATGAAAATGTTAGCCTCGTGGCAGAACTACGCCTGGTCTGATTCATGCGGGGACGTGATACGTAGGCAATCCCCATAAGATTCGACCGCTCTTAATAAAGAAAGAAAAAGAAAATACAAAAAATAAAATAAAATAACAGAAAAGGGGACAAATGAGCAAACCGGGATGGCGCATGTTGTTCGAAGCAAAGCATGTAGAAACGGTTGACTGCCTAGGAGCATTGCATCCTCTATGTGTTGTGATCAAATCTGTTAATCTCTAACGCTAACAAAGTTTGTTGTCTTCTGATTCAGACAAGTTAGTTGTTAAAGAACTCTGGCAACACACTCCTATCAAACCAGATCCAAAGGACCGATAGCAACAAGCATGACTACTTCTGAGAATAGTAATGAGGAAGAGAGGCCGAGGAGCCAGTTGTTAAAAGAAGCGATGGAAAAGATTGAAAGGATGAGACTAGAGATGAATGCAATGCAGCTAGCCACAGCCAAAACACAAAAGAGCCCTGAAACACTGGGACACACGCCGGAATACCCTCACTCCGGCCCTTCCACAAGCCTCCCAAATCCCTGTTATCATCAAGAAAGAAGCCCTCATGATTCCCAAGCTCCACCACCCCATCAACCTCTCCCAACACCCAATATTCCCATTTTTGTGGGACCCACATCAGCCCCCTTGCAAAGAACGACCAGTGAGCCATTGTTTCAGGCTCACGATACGCAATACTATCCCCCTGAGCCTACATTTCATGCCCCCGAGCCACAGGCTTACAATCCACATTTGGAAGTGCCAGCAGAGATTGAAAAGCCGGTTAAAGCCCCTGAACAGGATGAGGTATTGAGAAAGTTCAAAAGCCTAGAGCAGTCCTTCAGGGACTTGCACGGACTGGGCAACCAAGTCAGCGTAGCATACAAAGATCTATGCCCTTTCCCAGACGTCCAACTCCCGGCTGGATTCAAGATGCCTAAGTTTGATCTATATGAAGGGCACTCCCGGCAAGGATGAGCTGCTAATAGCTTATTTCGGCCAAAGTCTGAGCGGATCTGCGCTAGAATGGTATACCAGGCAGGATTCCAGTAGGTGGTATACTTGGGACGAACTGGCACAAGCTTTCGCAGGTCATTTCCAGTACAATCTCGAGATAGTCCCTGACCGTCTCACATTATTAAGAACTGGGAGAAACCCGGGGAAAGTTTTCGCGAGTTCGGGTTCCGCTGGAGAGAACAAGCAGCTAGAGTCGATCCTCCCATGAGAGAGGGAGAGATGGTGGACTATTTCTTGCAAACATTGGATCCAACCTACTTTGGTCACTTGGTGACAACGGTTGGAAAATCCTTCAACGAGGTGGTCAAGATAGGGGTCATGATAGAAGAGGGTCTGAGGTCTGACAAAATCTTGAACTACTTGGCACTCAAGGCCACAACCCAGGCTATTCAGAGCGGCACGGGAGGTGCGCTGAGAAGAAAGAAAGAAGAGGTTGCCACGATCGAGGCAGGCAGTTGGTCCAGGGCTGACAAGCCACACTACAACCAACCCAGACCTCACAGGCCAAACTACCCATATAACCCACCACAACATTTCTATCCGCCTCGAGAACCACATTGCTCCATACACCAGGCCCAAGCATACACTCAGCCTCCGGTTCGCCCGCAATGGCGCGCGCCGACTCCCCAGAACATATATGCACCACCACAAAACACCTATCCTCCATCGAGGGCATATAGAAACCCTCCAGGGGCAGGCTTTCAGGGAAATCCAGATGCTAGGAATGACAGGTTGCGGAAACAGAGAACTTTCACGGAATTGGGAGAAACCTACACCGCTTTGTTCCACAAGCTGAGGCAATTGGGTTTGGTTAGTTCTGTCCAGACTCGAGAACCAAATCCCCCACCTCAGAATTTGGATCGATCAATAAGTTGTGAATACTGCTCAAGGATGCTCGGGCATGATACCGAGAAGTGTTGGAAGTTGAGGCATGCCATACAGGATCTTATTGACACCAATAAGATCGAGGTCCAGACACCGGAGGCTCCTAACATCAACCAGAACCCACTGCCAGCGCACCACGAGACTCACATGATTGAGTTGGTGTATGAGGGAGGAGAGTTGAGAAAACCCTCACAAACAGTGATGATGATCCAGGCCGCCCCGAAAGAAGTCTCAACCAGTGGGGGAGCGAGGGTACAGTCACAGAGAGAAGGAGTCAAGCCTGTAGTGATATTGGGAAAGAGCCCGTCCGCCATAACAAGCAAACCCGAGCCAAACAAGTTGGTGATATCAGGGATTTCGCCCGCACCAGCAGTTGTGTTGAAGGGGGTATATAGAGAACTGGTCACCATAAAGCCTGTAGTCCAGCTGCCGATGATGGATAGCAAGGTTGTGCCTTTTAAATATGAAAAGGCGGTGGTGATGTACAAAGGAAAACAGGTGGAAGAAGTTAGTTGTGAAGCGCAAGGGCTGACTCGATCAGGTCGATGTTTTGCTCCGGTAGAACTAAGGAGAACCAACCCAGCTGCAACCAAGAAACCTGTGTCCGAGGAAGAGGCTGAGGAGTTCCTGAGGAAGATGAAAGTGCAGGACTACTCCGTGGTCGAACAGCTGAGAAAAACACCGGCCCAGATCTCACTGCTATCATTACTGATCCATTCTGAGGAGCATCGGCGGGCCCTGATGAAGATATTGAACGAAACTCATGTACCCAATGAGATTTCTGTAAACCACTTGGAAACCATTGCCAACAAGATCTTCGAGGTGAACAGGGTGACATTCTCAGATGATGATCTGCCGGTGGAAGGTACGGAGCATAATAAAACTCTATACCTAGCTGTCAAATGTGAAGACTCGGTGGTAACTCGAGTATTGGTGGATAACGGCTCAAGTGCCAATATTTGTCCACTGTCTACCCTGAACCAGTTAAAGATTGACCACGGAAGAATCCACAAGAACAGCATTTGTGTCCGAGGGTTCGACGGAAACGGAACAACCACTATGGGCTATGTTGTACTTGAATTGACCATCGGTCCAGTCCTGTTTACCATGGAGTTCCAGGTGTTAGACGCCACAGTATCTTATAACCTGCTGTTAGGACGACCATGGATTCATGTAGCCAAAGCAGTGCCCTCCCCCCTACATCAGATGGTGAAGTTCGAGTGGGAAAGACAAGAGGTCGTGTTTCACGGCGAGGACACAACGTGCACCATGGGCGGAGCCATTGTACCTTTCATAGAGACCGCTGATGACAAAGGTCCTTGGGTCTACCAGATTTTCGATACAGGGTCGGCCAACAAAATTTCTGAAGGAGAAATCATCCCGCACCCTAGGGTAGCTGCCGCAACAGTCATGATGGTCTCAGAAATGCTGGGTAATGGATTTGTGCCAGGAAAAGGCCTGGGAGTCGAGCTTCAAGGGATTGTCCAACCTGTCTCCCTTCCTAAAAATCTGGAAACTTTCGGATTGGGGTTCAAACCAACCGCAGCAGATAGGAAGCAAGCGCGAAAAATGAAGAAGAGGGTCTGGTTTCTGCCTAAGCCGGTGCCACGTCTCTCAAGGTCTTTTGTCAAAGCAAGTGCCAAGGGGTCGCCAGTCCCAAAGATTCTAGGACCATTGATTGATATGGATGGGGACTTGAATCAGAGTTTTGAGAGGCTATTTAATGGTAGAAGCTGGAGAAGGTTCGAGCAGAACAGAGATACAGTTTGTGGGGCCTGAGGCCAAAACCAACAATTGGACGGTTACTCCTCTTCCTGTCCGAGGGAGTCTTGGTAGTAGGCTTTGATTTATGTTTTGTTTGTTTTGTTTTGTTCGGATTATTCCAGGGTGTAATCCAAATTTTACTTTCGTTTTTGTAAAAGTGTGAACCCTTTTATCCCGCAAGTTTAATAAAGTTCTCTTCTTTTGTCCCATTTTAATTGTGTTTTGCTCTTTTTTCTTTCTGAACAGTTCTCTTTTTACTGGTTGTAATGACATGGCATGCACAACGGACCTTCGACCTAGTCTAATAAATCAATCTGAATCCGACTCAATGATGCAAGAGGTCGTTTGCGACGATGAATTTGAATATGACGAAGATAAGGCCTTCGAAGAGATAAACCGAGAACTATGCCAATTTGAAGAAAAACCCAAGCCTAACCTAAATGACACTGAGGCTGTAAATCTAGGAGACGCTGATAACGTCCAAGAAACCAAAATCAGCATCCACATTGAGCCGAATGTCAGGGAAGAATTGATCAAAACCCTCATGGAATTCAAAGATGTTTTGCATGGTCATATGACGATATGCCTGGATTAAGCACCAATTTAGTGGTTCACAAATTGCCCACTGACCCGGCATACCCTCCTGTCAAGCAAAAGCTAAGGAAATTTAAAACAGAAATGAGTGTAAAGATCAAAGAAGAGGTGATTAAGCAGTTGCAGGCAAAAGTCATTCGGGTCACTCGATATCCCGAGTGGCTGGCCAATGTGGTACCAGTTCCAAAGAAGGATGGGAAAATCAGGGTGTGCGTCGACTACCGCAACCTCAACAAAGCAAGTCCCAAGGACAATTTTCCATTGCCCAACATCCATATCTTGATCGATAATTGCGCTGGGCGCGAGATCAGATCCTTTGTAGATTGCTATGCGGGTTATCATCAGATCCTAATGGACGAGGAGGATGCGGAAAAGACTGCGTTTATTATGCCATGTGGAACTTACTGCTATCGGGTAATGCCGTTCGGATTGAAGAACGCCGGGGCAACGTACATGCGAGCAATGACTGCTGTGTTTCATGACATGATACACAAAGAAATCGAGGTGTACGTCGATGATGTGATCATAAAGTCTTGGCGTCAGGAGGACCATGTAGCAGACCTAAGGAGATTTTTCCAAAGACTCCGAAGGTATGATATCAAGCTCAACCCGGCCAAATGCGCATTCGGGGTTCCATCAGGAAAGTTGCTAGGATTCATCGTCAGTCGACGGGGGATTGAGTTAGACCCATCCAAAATTGAATCCATCCGAGATTTGCCACCGCCGAGGAACAAAACAGAGGTAATGAGTTTGCTGGGTAGACTCAATTACATCAGCAGGTTCATCACTCAACTCACAGCAACTTGTGAGCCCATATTTCGGCTGCTGAGAAAGGATGCTGCGGTAGGTTGGATGGCAGAGTGTCAGGAGGCCTTCGACCAAATCAAAGGGTATCTGTCTAATCCACCCGTATTGGTCCCGCCTAAGCCTGGGAAGCCCTTAATTCTTTATCTGACGGTCCTGGAAAATTCATTCGGTTGTGTACTGGGGCAACATGATGACACGGGAAGGAAGGAGCAGGCCATCTACTATCTTAGCAAGAAATTCACAGTACATGAGGTCAAGTATACTCAACTCGAGAAAACATGTTGCGCCCTAACTTGGGTAGCTCAGAAGTTGAAGCACTACTTGTCTTCGTATACTACTTATCTCATATCCCGTTTGGACCCATTGAAGTATATCTTTCAGAAACCTATGCCCACATGAAGGTTGGCAAAATGGAAAATTCTACTCACAGAGTTTGATATCGTCTATGTGACGAGGACAGCCATGAAAGCCCAGGCGCTGGCCGACCATCTGGCAGAGAATCCCGTTGATGAAAAATACGAGCCCTTAAGAACGTATTTTCCCGACGAAGAGGTAATGCATACAAATGAGCTGGAGTTACCCGAAGAACCGGGTTGGAAGCTTTTCTTCGATGGAGCTGCAAATGCAAAAGGGGTTGGAATAGGAGTAGTACTCATTTCTGAAACAAGACGCCATTATCGTGTTACGGCTCAACTACGCTTCTATTGCACCAACAATATGGCCGAGTACGAAGCTTGCATTTTGGGTCTACAATTGGCTGCGGACATGGATTTCCAAGACGTTTTGGTCTTGGGAGACTCGGACCTCTTGGTACATCAAATTCAGGGTGAATGGGAAACGCGAGATCTAAAGCTCATACCATACCGACAATGCTTGCATGATCTGAGCAAGCGATTTCGATCGGTGAAGTTCAAACATATCCCGAGAGTTCACAATGAGGTTGCGGATGCCTTGGCCACCTTAGCATCAATGCTGCACCACCCTGACAAAATGTATGTTGATCCTCTGCACATCCAGGTCCGTGATCAGCATGCTTACTGCAACGCCATAGAAGAAGAAGCAGATGGCGAACCCTGGTTTCATGATATCAAGGAATACCTCAGAATGGGGATATATCCAGAACATGCCTCTGGAGACCAAAAAAGAGCCCTTCGGCGTTTGTCGAATGGTTTCTTCCTCAGCGGAGGAGTATTGTACAAAAGAACCCCGGATTTGGGATTGTTGAGATGCATAGATGCCGGTCAAGCCACGACGGTTATGGCAGAGGTACATGCTGGAGTTTGTGGGCCACACATGAGCGAGTATGTATTGGCAAGGAAGATCCTTCGAACAGGGTGTTATTGGCTCACCATGGAACACGACTGTATCACTTTCGTGAGGAAATGCCATCAGTGCCAGATACATGGAGATCTGATTCATTCTCCGCCAACAGAGTTACATACGATGTCAGCACCCTGGCCGTTTGTAGCATGGGGCATGGATGTCATTGGACCTATCGAACCAGCAGCATCTAACGGTCATAGGTTCATTCTTGTGACCATTGATTACTTCACCAAATGGGTTGAGGCTAAAACCTTCAAGTCGGTAACCAAAAAGGCAGTGGTGGACTTTGTTCACTCCCATATCATCTGCAGATTTGGAATCCCAAAAGTGATCATCACGGATAACGGTGCGAATCTTAACAGCAGCCTGATGAGAGAGGTATGCCAACAATTCAAGATTACCCACCGCAATTCCACCCCATATCGTCCCAAGGCGAATGGAGCGGTCGAAGCAGCCAATAAGAACATCAAGAAGATACTGCGAAAGATGGTGGAAGGATCCAGACAATGGCACGAGAGATTACCCTTTGCTTTGTTGGGTTACCGCACTACCGTCCGGACTTCTATAGGTACAACTCCTTATTTATTGGTGTACGGAACTGAGGCCGTAATACCAGTGGAGGTCGAAATTCCATCCCTCAGGATTGTCGCTGAAGCCGAGATTGATGATGATGAATGGGTCAAAGCTCGATTGGAACAGTTGAGCTTGATAGACGAGAAGAGATTGGCAGCGGTATGCCATGGCCAGCTGTATCAGAAGAGAATGGCAAGAACATATAATAAGAAGGTGCGCCCTAGGAAGTTTGAAGTAGGGCAGCAGGTATTGAAGAAGATCCTCCCACATCAGGTCGAGGCAAAAGGCAAATTCGCCCCAAATTGGCAAGGGCCTTATATCGTGACCAGAGTATTGTCCAACGGTGCTTTGTGTTTGACAGATATCGAGGGGAGATGTGTCGACATGGCTATCAATTCTGATGCAGTCAAGAGATATTATGCGTAATTTCTTTAATTATGGCAATTTTTGGTTCGTTTGTTTGTATCTGGTATTTATTGGATAATGAGAGGCAATTCTTTCTTCTATCCAAACACTTTAACCCTTGTTTCCGCCTTTTGAGCCTTAAGTTATTCTTTCATACCCCTCTTTTGGAATCACTAATGAAAAAAAAAGAGAAAAGAAAAGAAAAAGAAAAAAAATCTTTAAAGGAAAATGAAAAAGAAGGAGAAAGAAAAGAAAAAGAAGATAAAATCATAAGAAATACAAAACCGTGGGAACTACGTTTGACCTGATTCCTCGAAGAGGATACGTAGGCGCCTCACGGCTCGGTCATAGTGTGCATAATAGGCACAGTGTGCGTAACGCACGTAGCTCAACATAAGTGTAAAAAAAAAATATAAAATTCCCCAAGCAAGAAAACTGGGGCAGAGGTTATGTTTTAAGTTCCAACAAAGGTTTGATTCCAAAAGTTGTAGCAGATCACCCATCAAATTATTTCATTTTGATAGCCTTTCTTTAGCCCCACACCAAAACCAACATCGACGTCCAAAAGACCTCCCGATCAATATCTAAGAGATGCCAAGCCAGGCAAATAAAGCCGAGAATAATACACCGATCCCCAGCAAAGAAGAGGATCATAAGACTGGGAAGGAAGTGATGGTCAAAGGAATCTCCAGAAGAGAGGGTCGTATCGACAACACCCCGATTCCTCGATGAAAAATAAAATGAGAGAGTCTTATCAGTGAAAACCTTCACAGGCACCGAAAGGCGACATAGGATGAGAGATATAAAATGAGAGAGTCTTGTTGGTGAAAACCTTCACAGGCACCATAAGGCACCGGGAGATGAGAGAAAAGAGAGAGTCTCATTAGTGAAAACCCCTCGAAGGGCACTATGAGGCGCCAAGACAGATCAACAAAAAGCGACCACATTCGCAACGAAATGGACACTCATTTATCATCCCCGGCAAGTCAGACCATCGGGCCAATCGATTGATACAACTAGACTGGGTCGGGAATCTATGGTGCACGTCATGATCATGGGGACTAGTCATGTCCTCCAGATAAGTTCTTCTGAATTTCTTCTCCCACCAAATATTGGTTCAGAAAGATTTTCTCCTTTTTCTATCTTTTATTTCTCTTCCTAAAAATTTGTCTTGAAAAGGATTTTTCAAAGCTTACTACCAGAGATCGAAGGGGAATTCATCTAATGCAGGATAACCCCAACAGTCCTAAAGGCTGGCCCCAGGCAATTCAATGTTGTGCCCTGCGTTTTGGAGGAAGTGAACTCCTAAAGGGAGTGGTTTCGGGAGTAAAAGCAGACTCCCACAACATGTACTGTAAAGAGAAAGCAGAAAAGGGGATAAATTGAAAACCAATCCCCAGCAGGCCGAAAACCCCCACCAAGCAATTTTGTCCACCAACCAATTATGGGGGCATAAAGCAAGAAAAGGGGAAGAGAGGAAAAATCATCCGCCGGAAAGGCACCTCCTCCCACCACGATTAAAACTAACTAAATCCTTTTGTCTCCTGCAGGAAAACAAAGGATTGATGATGGCAGCAAGATGCGATGCCAGGGAAATCACCAAAACCGGGGCAGAAAATTTTCTGCCGATTGTCAAAAATTTTCTCGGGAGAACGAGGAAACAATTTCAATACATTTAAGTTCTAGGTCGCCCACCAGTAAAATGCGGGAATACTTTTAAGTTCTAGGCCGCCCACCAGTAAAATGCGGGAATACTTTTAAGTTCTAGGCCGCCCACCAATAAAATGCGGGAATACTTTTCAGTTCTAGGGCGCCCACCAGTAAAATGCGGGAATACATTTAAGTTCTAGGTCGCCCACCAGTAAAATGCGGGAATACATTTAAGTTCTAGGTCGCCCACCAGTAAAATGCGGGAATACACTTAAGTTCTAGGCCGCCCACCAGTAAAATGCGGGAATACATTTCAGTTCTAGGTCGCCCACCAGTAAAATGCGGGAATACATTTAAGTTCTAGGTCGCCCACCAGTATAATGCGGGAATACATTTAAGTTCTAGGTCGCCCACCAGTAAAATGCGGGAATACATTTCAGTTCTAGGTCGCCCACCAGTAAAATGCGGGAATACACTTAAGTTCTAGGCCGCCCACCAGTAAAATGCGGGAATACTTTTAAGTTCTAGGCCGCCCACCAGTAAAATGCGGGAATACTTTTAAGTTCTAGGTCGCCCACCAGTAAAATGCGGGAATACTTTTAAGTTCTAGGTCGCCCACCAGTAAAATGCGGGAATACATTTAAGTTCTAGGTCGCCCACCAGTAAAATGCGGGAATACATTTAAGTTCTAGGTCGCCCACCAGTAAAATACGGGAATACATTTAAGTTCTAGGTCGCCCACCAGTAAAATGCGGGAATACATTTAAGTTCTAGGTCGCCCACCAGTAAAATGCGGGAATACTTTTCAGTTCTAGGTCGCCCACCAGTAAAATGCGGGAATACTTTTAAGTTCTAGGTCGCCCACCAGTAAAATGCGGGAATACTTTTCAGTTCTAGGTCGCCCACCAGTATAATGCGGGAATACATTTAAGTTCTAGGTCGCCCACCAGTAAAATGCGGGAATACTTTTAAGTTCTAGGTCGCCCACCAGTAAAATGCGGGAATACTTTTCAGTTCTAGGTCGCCCACCAGTATAATGCGGGAATACATTTCAGTTTTAGGCCGCCCACCAGTAAAATGCGGGAATACATTTCAGTTCTAGGTCGCCCACCAGTAAAATGCGGGAATACTTTTCAGCTCTAAATTTTGGAATCAGTAACCCCACCTGAAGGCGGAAGGATACAACAGAGATCCCCAAGCAGGAAACAATAAAATCCCCAGCACCAAGAAGCAGAAGGCTGCAAAGGCAAGCGCGCGATTCAAAAGGAAGAAGGAACGCGTCTCGAGAGAAGCAGTTTGGGAACGTTATAGCATGCCCAACATAACAATTTTGATGAAGAAAACCATACCACTGAAGAAACCATTGGAAGGCTTAAAGAAGAGGGCCATGTTCCCAGCAGATCAAGCGAAGTGATGAAAACTGGCATTCAGAAAAGGTGAAGGACCAGTATCATCCCCCAAGTTCACAAAATAAAGGCATCGGAGGAAAGCGCTAGCCGACAAGAAAGCAAGTCAACAAGAACAAGTTGAAGATAGATGAGATCTCATGATCCATAGTCTAGCTTAGCTTCTTGTTTTTCCTTTCAGAACAATGTAACAAGGAGATTGGTGAGCGGTAGCATCCTACAGCAGCATGCAACAGCGCACGACAGTAGCGAGCACTACAGTCACACGGTAGTCCCAGCTACCAATATTTCCCGAACTACATTGACCTGATTCCTGTTCAGCCCAAGATATGTAGGAAACCTCTGAAGCAAAGATTCGGTCAAATCTTTTTCAAAAAAAATGCTTCACACGGAGTACTCAGACGAGCAAAAATCGCCCGCTTTATCTTTGCGCGAAAACCCTTCGTGTCTTCGGGCAAAGAGGGGCAGCTGTAAGCACGTGATTTTTGCTTCACGGACAATTGCTCCAAAAGAAAACAAAAATAGTGACCAGTGACCTCGCTGTACAAATTTTCAATTTTTCATGACATGTACTGCTAGTCATTTGTGGTTCGTCCCATTTTGCATTTGATCTTATCAAAATACAAAGTATATCTGTCATAGTAATCAAACCGTAATTCGGTCGTTGAAAGAAAATTCAAAAAATATATATATGCATCGTTCGTTCTAGGTTGTGATTTAATTTACTTAAACATTTTAATATGGTGTGATAATTGTGTTGAAGTGTTACATTGTTGTTTGTTTTAATTTCATTTGTTTTATTATTTATTTTGTTATTTCATTTTTGTTTTAAAATTAGAGAACAAAGAAAAGAGTGATGAAAATTGATTTGGGCCCAAGAAATGAAACAAAAATAGGCCCAAAACCGGCACAAGGACCCAGTCCAAGTCAGGCCTGCCCAAACACTGATTCAAACGACGCCGTATCAGCGTCCTTATCAGAAGCGTTGATCTGACTCAAACAAACGGTCCTGATCAGGTTGATCACTTCACCTCAACGACGCCGTTTCAGGTAAATTAATCTGAACCATCCAACCCTTTGATCTAACGGACCCAGGCTTTCCCCCCAAACCCGTCAAACTTTGACCCGATCTAGCCTTACCCGGTCTTACCCACTATCAAGCCCAAACGACACCGTCTTCCCTAAGTGAATAGATCCTAGCCATAGATCTCATTTGATCCAACGGCCAGGATCTAAACCCCTAGATCGTATATAAGCTTTCTATCGTACCCCACGCCCCCTATTCCAACCCCCCTCCACTCATCGTCCTCACCAAACACTGAACCCCCCCGAAACCCTAGCAGCCGCCCTGATTTCCCTTTCACCAGAACCCGGCGGCATGAACGCCGATGACCACCTCCTGAACACCCTAGGACCACCTCACTCTCCTGAACATGGATTTGTTACCCCCTAGCCTCGAATCACCTTCCTTCGTCTCGAATCTTCATTTGAAGATTCGAGTCGAACTCTGACCTATACCAAACCTCACCATCTTCGTACCAGACACTCCCATGACCTCCCTCGTGACCAAACCAGGCTTGGTTTGGTCCGAATCTACCCACAACTCCTAAAAAACCAGATCTAAAGATCCAAACCCTAGAACACGAATAGCCTTGGAATCCGGCTAGTCTTAACAGGGGTTTGAGGTCTAATAGACCTTAATTAAGGTGTTCTAGTGTGAGAACACCCTGATTAAAGTTTGTTCGGCCTCAAATGGTCAAAGTTGAGTCAGACTTGGGTCAATTTTGTTTGGACATTTTTCGGTAAGTTTTTCTTTGCTTTTCTGTTTTATTCGAGTGGTAATTAAGTTGTTAGCATGCTTTGTTGTGATTGCTTGTTATTTCTGGTATTTTTCTTAATTCCTTCCATCTTTGTAAGGCCTTTATTTGGTCGTTGGTTTGTCTGTGTGTGTTCTGAATGTATTCTGTGATATACATGATCGTCAATTAGATTAATCGTCAAATAAGTTAATTCATATAGGTTCCCAGTAATTGAACAAAGTTGTCTGAAGTCATTCGGGACTCTGTACATGTTGTTTATATGAACGATTGATTATTATGTGTTACGATTAATATAGTCGAGTCAATGTATGCCGTCAATTAGTTTCAGTCATTAATGGTAACAACTTGATTCGTGTTGTTTATTTCTGCTGTGATCGTATTTGAATCCCATTAGGAACTGAATTGTATTGCCTAATGGTTTTGTTCAATTTGAATCAAAAACATCTAGGGGGTAGGTTATAATGGCAGTTCAGACTTTGATCTTAAATGGATGCCATGTTTACTTGGTTCAGATTGTGGGCAGCATGTGTATGGTCAGCTGTTAAGGAATTAAATAATTGGACAATATGTGCTGTCAGATTATATTCCTACTGCCCATACTTTGGCTAAATAAATAAGAGATTAGGACACTTTAACAACAAAAATAGAGAGGGGCTGTCAGGGATCTCATGGGAGGTCTGGTTATTTAAAATAACTGAGTGGAAAAACAACAGGGAGATGGAATTTTGAGTTGTCACACAGACTGTAAAGTGCTGAATTCAGGCTATAAAAGAGGCATACCTTCCATTTAGAAGAGAGAGATTTTTTGGAGAGATTTTTGGAGTCTGGGGAAAGGGTTTTCTTAGGGGCTGGACTTTTAGTCTTCAGAAAAAGGGAAAACAAAGAGAAAACTTTCGTAACACTTTAACTAGACACTGTCCAAAACTGCACAAGGAACTAAGTTGGTTGAACTATTCTGGCCAAGTCAGTTATTCCAACTAGGTTTATTACTGTTCCATTAAGAGAAGGTTGTGTGTCTTCTGCTGTGATTGTTACTACACTGAGTTTTCTGTGTGCTGTGGATTGAGTTTTAGTCTTCCTGATTGTCGGAACTGTAATGGTTATTTGCTGAGCTTTGTGGTTATTGGATTTTCTGTTGCTGTTACATTCGATATCTTGGGTTTCCTGCTGTCTTTCTGCTCTGTTTTCTGGGATTGTCTGTCCATCGCTCGATCACTTGTTGAGCTTCATCATTGTGGCTGTTTTGGTTGTTGTTGTGTTGTGTTGTTTACCTGCTGCTGCTGTGCTTGCTGTGTATCATTCAACTGATCATCTTCCTTCTTTTGTTCTCTATATCAGGTACACGACTAATACACTGTCAATGTAATTGGAAAGTTGAGCATGAATACAAAAGAAAAGACTTGAAGAATGACTTTTATACATAGATTGTTACATTAAATGTCATGTACTGTATAATAATTTTCATTCCTGTTTGGATAATAGAAGTAGCCTGCATGCCTAGTATATATCAATGTAGATTAGTTGAATGTTAGTTCATGTATGTATGCTGTTAGGTGAAAATATTCCCATTGCAATAAGTTGTATCTTAGACTTAGTTTAATTGTGTAGTATATTCTTTAATGTAGGCCAAGCATGAAAACTATCCACTACTAGTTAAGTTCTTTCCCTTCTGATAAATGGTCTCACATAACTGGTAAACCATACTTTAGAACAAAGAACACAAAGCTTGCAATCTCTACCTCATGAAGGTCGAGCCCAGGTCAAAACAGACCAAGCAGGCCCGCATCGAACAAACAGTGGCCCAGGTCTGGCCCATCCCGCATGAGCTGGATTTGGCCCCGTAATGTTCAATCAGTTGTCCGTGTGCGTAATCACGTTTACTTATTCTGTAAAAGCATTTTGAATCCTGCTATAAATAAGCCTACAAGCATGTAATTAACTAGGACTATCTCTGTTTTCTATTAGTAGAGACAAACGCGACAAGAAACGTAGTTGCTATAGGATATCCTTTTAAAATAAGGACGAGATGAGCCTCGACAAAAATAAAGAAAAACGCACAAACTGCGGGGCCCTCATTAAATGTATATATCGAAGCATTCAGTTCCCAAGGTGGGTCGTTTAGCAAATCTCACGACCCTCCCGAAATAATAACGCGATAGCCTCTTTAAGCGCGTATTTAATAATTTTACCTTCTTAAATTCGGGTGCACATTTATGTGACCCAAATCCAAATCTCGACGGATTCGAGATGTGTTTCTAATCACGGGTACATTGATTGTGACGTGGTTCGAGATGCGTGTCCATGACGTCGCAAATTCCTTTTTAAAAAACAAGAATGAGACGAGCCTCGACAAACAAAATGTACAAAAGCTGCGGGGCCCTATAAATGTATGTATATATTAAAGTATTTAGAATTCGGGATGTGCCGTTTAACAAATTTTTACGACCTCCCCCAAACAACAAGACGCTAGTTGCTTTAGGCGCGCCTTTAACAATTTATTTTCCTTAATTCGGGTGCACATTTATGTGACCCAAATCCAAATCTCAACCGAGTCGAGATATGTCGATAACCACGGGTGCATTGATGTAACGTGGTTCGAGATATGTTTTCATGACGTTGCAATTCTTGTAAAATAATAATAACGACAAAAGCGGTTAAAAATTAAAATTTGCACATATGTTCAATTTATATAAATCAGATAATCAAGCCGAATATAACAGTTGAGCGACCGTGCTAGAACCACGGAACTCGGGAATCCTAACACCTTCTCCCGGGTTAACAGAATTCCTTATCCGGATTTCTGGTACACAGACTGTAATATAGAGTCATTCTTTTCCTCGATTCGGGATTAAAATTGGTGACTTGGGACACCCTAAATCTCCCAAGTGGCGACTCTGAAATAATTAAACAAATCCCGTTTCTATTGTCCTTTAATTGGAAAAAACTCCCCTGCACCTCTCGGGTGCGGAAAAAGGAGGTGTGACAATCACGGCAATTTACTTGACGCACTCTCCCGAGCTACGCTAGCTGGCTTTTGATACAGCTCACTTCAGATTGCACCCAAGGCTTCGTTATCCCTAATCCCGCCTTTAAACCCTTGGTTATTGATCCCTCATATACTCTGGGAGTGGTGTTGTTCAACAATTACCTAAATATGCACTCTCTCCCGAGTTATGCATACTAAATAGGCACAGCTAATTGAGAGTTCTTCAATTAACTACAATAAGAACGTAGTTGAACAAATAGAGATTATACTATGGCTCAATTATATAAAAACATAACAAGAATTTATCCTACAAAAGGTTCTATCAAAACTCTAGATAACAATTTAGCTATTCATAATAGTATGTAAAACTACAATACTAAAAGTCATAACCAACAATAAAAAATAGGAAGAGAAAAGAAAAAACTTGTAGAAGAATTCCCAAGCCTTGCTCCTATTGTGTCTCTGCCTCCTTAGGTCAAATCTATGTCAAAAATATGTCCTCCCATTTTCTTGGCCGGCTTCCTTGGTTTAATATAGGGTTTAGGGCTTAAAATCCCGTGTTTTGCACTTTGGTCCCTTAAAATCCCGTGTCATGCCGCGGTTCCACTGCGGTCGCGCCGGAACCGCGGCCAAACACCCTCTCAGATTCTTCAGTTGTCCGCGACTGTCCTCTGCCGCGGTTCTGCCGATGTCGCGGTTTTTGACCCTGTTCCGTTTGGAATTTGGACAAACGTAAGACATGAAAGTTGTAGCCTTTGAGTTAGCTTTCCAATAATATATTGTGGAGCCCAAATGGAGTTCTGAGTAAAAAGTTATGTCTATTTTACTAGACAGTGCGCAATATGCCTCTTCGAGTTTTCGTTTTGTTGTTTTATCATCCGTTGATCCCCGAACGTGATCCCGGCTTAATTCCTTGAGCTCTTACTCAGACTTCATAGCTCCAAACCACTTAAATTCATTCCATAATATCTATATAGCTCGAAATCACACCTACAAGGCATAAAATACACAATTAGCGCAAAATACTACCGATTAAAGCGCATACTCAACTAAAGTGCAGTAAATTAGAGTGTAATAATCGACTAAAATACGTAATTATAGCCTATCATCAACACCCCACACTTAAACCACTGCTCGTCCTTGAGCAATCAAACTACACTTTTTTTTATAGACACGACCTTTTTTAAACAATTCTCCTAACTTATCACACCAAGAGTATTTAAAATAGACTAAGCACAAAAGCGTAACATTTTCACCTCAAGATTTGACTCATAAGTACCACGCATTATTCACAATTCACCTACTTACTCTAACATAGAGGTCACTGACATTACCTTTCCTTCATGAAAAAGTGCCCTTACACAACAAAAGAGAGTAGTTCCACACAATAAAATTTAAGAACACTTAGGAACTCAAGATAGAAAGAATTCACTCACTCTTAGAAATAACATTCATATGCCACAAAAGATGCACCATAAGTTTGCCCGTAGTGTACTACTCTACTAATGGAGCTCATTCAATCTAGGATCAATTAGGACTTTATTTGGTTGTAATGTAGCCTATGGGATGGGTAGTATACATTTAGATATAAGAGTGACTACACCTCCCTAAGCACTTTAATACATATACTTTAACATTCAAACCTCATACTTATGTCAAGCCAAACTCCACCTTCACATCAATATACATCAAATCCCAAATTATTTAAGCACAATTATATCAAGAGTCACCACTATCAAAGAATATATTTTTTTTACAGCAATACAACTTTTTTTTTCTTTTTCAATTCAAGAGGCTCTTGCTTTTCAAATCAGTGCACCTTTCTCCTTATTTCATTGGTTCCACTCAAAAGTCAAACCAACCACCCCACACTTTAACTTTTACAAAGTTCGTAACAATTCAAGTGTTCATGAGAGGTTACAATGGTTTAAATAGATAGTTAATTCAAACAAATGGGTAAGGTTTGTAATGTGGTTGCCAAAAAAAGGATTACAGGCTCAAATAGGTTAACTACGATACATAACAATTAGGCGGGTAAAGTATACATATCTGGCTCAACAAAGAAATGCCTATATCACTTCCTAGACTGAATAAAACTACTATTTCGCTTTGCAAACACACGGGGCAAGTTCTAGGCATCAAATGCAATGCACAGAATATAACAAATCCTTACACACACATGGCACATGACTCACTCAAGATTGGATCATCAAGACACTCTAGTCAAAGCAGTTAAGCAAAGTTAAGATCATACAATTTAAGGTACTTCTACAAGAGTCAAAAACTGAGCCTAAGCGTCACAACCAAAGTACTCACTATTCTCAAGGCATAACAAAGTCAAGAGATATTGCTTCACTTCAAACACAACACAATGGCTCCTACTCCCAAAAAAAAAAACTAACTACACCCGGTTCAAATAAAACCCTTGGAAAAGAACCGTGGTTTAAAGAAAAACCAAGGGGGAATTATTACACTACCTAACAAAAGAAAATCTTTTTGTACTTTTTCTTTAGACTTAAATCCCTCAAAAAAATTGTCTAATAGATCCATCGTCGGGAAAAGTCCAATCTTTTCTATCTAAAAAAAATATTATTCAATTAAACTAACACAACTAAAATAGCATAGAAAATCACTCAGACAATCTCCTCACCCCACACTTAAAATTGTGCATTGTCCCCAATGCACACCATACTAATAAGAGGCTAAAAGAAACTCCCTGATAGGCCAAAGGCCGAAGCATTAACAGCTCATGGGGTACTCAGACTTCTCCCAAGCTTAGTCCTTTGTGCGGGTACCTCACACTTAGTTCCAACCATTTGGTTTGTTGTTGCATCCTTCCAGTACCTTTGTTTTCCATGCTCCTAGAAAATAAAAAATTGACACTACAAAAATAATACAATTAAAAAAATAAAAAATAAATAAAAGAAAGCAATAAAGTTAGGTTGCCTCCCAACAAGCGCTTGATTTAACGTTGCGACACGACGCAGATCACTTTTTGCCTCCACCTCGAGTTTATGAATTGAACCCCAAGTTTTGATTCAAGCTTATGATTATGGTCATGGGGCGGTGGAACGAATCTGACTGGCCCAATAAAATAATGTAGTATTCTGCACTTCTTGGCCTTTAGATGAGGTGTGTAATCCCGACTTTCTGGAAAGAAGAATTCCAGAATGTAAGCACTTTGTTCCTCATTCCTTGACTCCTCAAGTGGCTCGGACGACTCTATTTTCATATCATCATCTAAACACAATGTGGAAAAATGCTTGGAGTGAGGGCCAATGCGCTCAACTACATGAACATTGGGACAGTCTACATTCTCAACACTAATGACAATAGAGTCAACTAAATATGTATCCTCAATATCCTTGGTTGACTCTAGTATCTCCTCTACGACATCGACATCCTCAAAATCTAGATGGTTAGAGTGTTGGGGTTCTACTTTGGATCTCTCCATTGGCACCTCAATTTCCATCTCTAATGCAAATTGCTCCCGGCTACTATCCATAATGTTGACATATTGAGCATTAAAAGCTTCAACTAGTTGACTCACTTGAGCCTCTAAGTTGCGAATAGTTTCATCTTGCCTTTCTACCTGCAGCTGTATTTTACTTTGTTGTTCTATAATGCACTTTAACATATCTTCGATCTTCTTTAGGTCAGCTTCCCTAGGTTCTTTGTTCCTGTTATCCTCACAAGAAAACGTAGAATCATCATAATAAGGGGTTGGGGGAAGATAAGAAATATAAGCATAACCATGAAAGTGACCATCTTGACCACCACACATATCACACACATTCCACACATAAGATTGAGTTGGTGCACATAACTCGCTCTCGGGAATATTTTGATAATTTTGCCAAGGGTAGTTTTCATCACAATATTCGTAAGGAGGATTAAAAGTAGAATTACCAACATCAAAAATTTCATAATTCAATGATGCCATGTTTTTTTTAAATCAACAAGTAAAACAAAAAAAAATCAAATACCAAAAAATAAAAATAAAAGTTCAAACTTGAAACCTAGCAATATGTATACCTACAACTACACCGTTAGTCCCCGGCAACGGCGCCAAAATTTGATCACGCCCAACTATGCCTTATAAAAAGGACAATGCGGTCGTTGCAAATATAATCCGGTTTACAAGTCCGGAGTCGAATCCCACAGAGAACTAAGGCTTAGCTACAACTGTTCACTATCACCAAGAAGACAAGTTTGAACAGTTCCTAACTTATAGATATTTAGATTCTTGTGTTTAACTAATTGATTAACAAATTAAAATAATAAATTAACAACTAAAGATACTAAGAGTTAAAGACAAGATTAAGGAGGTCTAGAGTTATGATTTCCCCAATTGTCGGAATCCTTCCCGCTATGTCTTCTATAATTTCGTCTAAGTATTCTCTACCGATCATGAGCACTCTTATTACCGTAAATCTCTCCCGAGTAATCACGACAATTTACTAGACGCACTCTCCCGAGCTACGCTAGCTGGCTTTTGTTACAGCTCACTTCAGATCGCACCCAAGGCTTCGTTATCCCTAATCCCGCCTTTAAACCCTCGGTTATTGATCCCTCATATACTCTGGGAGTGGTGTTGTTCAACAATTACCTAAATATGCACTCTCTCCCGAGTTATGCATACTAAATAGGCACAGCTAATTGAGAGCTCTTCAATTAACTACAATAAGAACGTAGTTGAACAAATAGAGATTATACTACGGCTCAATTATATAAAAACATAACAAGAATTTATCCTACAAAAGGTTCTATCAAAACTCTAGATAACAATTTAGCTATTCATAATAGTATGTAAAACTACAATACTAAAAGTCATAACCAACAATAAAAAATAGGAAGAGAAAAGAAAAAACTTGTACAAGAATTCCCAAGCCTTGCTCCTATTGTGTCTCTGCCTCCTTAGGTCAAATCTATGTCAAAAATATGTCCTCCCCTTTTCTTGGCTGGCTTCCTTGGTTTAATATAGGGTTTAGGGCTTAAAATCCCGTGTTTTGCACTTTGGTCCCTTAAAATCCCGTGTCCTGCCGCGGTTCCACTGTGGTCGCGCTGGAACCGCGGCCAAACACCCTCTCAGATTCTTCAGTTGTCTGCGACTGCCCTCTGCCGCGGTTCTGCCGCGGTTCTGCTGATGTCGCGGTTTTTTACCCTGTTCCTTTTGGAATTTGGAAAAACGTAAAACATAAAAGTTGTAGCCTTTTTAGTTAGATTTCCAACCATATATTGTGGATCCCAAATGGAGTTCTGAGTAAAAAGTTATGTCTATTTTACTAAACAATGCGCAATATGCCTCTTCGAGTTTTCGTTTTGTTGTTTTATCATCCGTTGATCCCCGAACGCGATCCCGGCTTAATTTCTTGAGCTCTTACTCAGACTTCAAAGCTCCAAACCACTTAAATTCATTCCATAATATCTATATAGCTCGAAATCACACCGACAAGGCATAAAATACACAATTAGCGCAAAACACTAGCGATTAAAGCGCAAACTCAACTAAAGTGCAGTAAATTAGAGTGTAATAATCGACTAAAATACGTAATTATAGCCTATCATCAAGCTGCAAAAATCAGCTTATTTTGAGAAGTGCTTTTTTTCAAAAGTGTTTTTCTCAAAAGTACTTTTGGTGAGAAGCAGTTTGTGTTTGGCTAATTAGTTTTAAAAGCACTTCTGAACAGCAATTAGTGTTTGGCCAAGCTTTAAAAAAGCTGTTTCTAAGTGTATTTTTCTTAAAAGTGCTTCTAAAAAAAGTGCTTTTGGAGAGAAACTACTTTTTTCTGCTTCTCCTCAAAAGCACTTTTTTCCTTCCAGAAGCTTGGCCAAACACCTCAATTTTTGGCCAAAAGTGTTTTTGGCAAAAAAAAAAAAAATACTTTTGGCCAAAAATAAGTTTGGCCAAACATGCTAATAGTTGTCCATCTTTGAATCACCTCCAAAAAGTATTACTTTTTAACAACTATATTTCGACATATTTGTAATGATTGTCTAAATTATTTATAAGTTATGTTGCATATAACCTGAATAAAATTATTACCGCTTTATCGTATTCAAAGCAATAAAATATTAACCATACACATATTCTGATAATCAGGTACATGATTAAATATTTTAGAGAAATATTTATTTTAACCACTCTAAAAAAAATAATAACAAGATAAATATTTTTTTGTATATATATATACACACTTATTGGCTAGGTAATTGCAATTACTTTTTGGCAAAGCAATCAATTTTACATTTTGCCTTGGATTCATTATATACTCCATAGTTATTTAATAAATTGAAAAGGATTTCGATTTTTGTACATTTTTCACTTAAAATGATCATTCCGCTCCTCAAATATAACAAAAATAATAGTCACAACCATACAAGAAAAATAATTACATGTGGCACCTATTAGGGTGATTTTTTAACATATAGCATAACATTGTTGAGAAATATTTTCAACATATGTAAGTAATAAAATATATGGTAATCACATGAATCACATAATTGCGTCGAGTTCGCACCTTTTTTACTTGAAAATAGTATCGAAAATTACGAAGAAGTATATGGTAATTTTGAAATTCATTTCACGTCGCTTGAGTTAAAATAATTTTAAAACTTTTGGATAAATCTCCACTATTTAAATATGTACTTTCGAGAATAATCAAGAATTATATGGACATGAAGAATAGATACATTCAAAGATTATATTACTTCAATGCTCTAAAAATAACACTCGTATTTCTCAACAAATTAGTACCTTAAACAATACAAATAAAATAAATATTTATTATATAGAATAAGGTAAATATGAAAAGATAGATAGTTTGAAAAAAAAAAACTTAAATTCATAAACCCAATATCTTCAAAACGATACACAAAGATAAAATCAAGACCTTATATTATGCAAACATCCTATTTGTTTGGAAAGTTCCAGTTGATTTTCACATTCTATATGAACATATTTTTGCTTCTGTCACAAAGCCGATCCAATCACTGTGTTCGAGTTACTTTAAATTATTTAATAACCAGTCATATTACAATATATGTTCTCTATAACAGCAATTCGCTATAACATCCAAAAATATCCGGAACAATAGAGATTGTTATAGAGAGGTTTGACTATAGGAGACTTGGACGTACTTGTTCTAGGAAACCTAATCTAACATCCATCGATTTTCTTTGATAAATTTGCAAAGGAATCAATTACTCACATTGAAGTTATAAAAATAAATAAATTAAAGAGTACAATATCATATGTATTATTTAAACCACTTTATTATCACGTAAAGGAAAAATATTCATCTTAACTTCCCCTATAGTTTTTTATCCTTTAAATTTGATTTTATATTTTAAAAAGTTATTATTTAATTATTTTCTTTTTATTTAATATTTTAAAAATTAACTCAAAGTAGTTGAATTATGTAGTAACTCCTAATATTTAGGAACACAAAGCATATCATAAAAGATAACAATTATTTAATTTTAGCTTTATATGAACTAATACAAATTCAATTTTTCACTTTGTTCAGAATGTTATTAATTGTTTTTAGAGCGTAGTATTAAATGTTCCTTTTAGTATGTATCTTGTTTTAAGGAATTCTAATTAGGAACAATAATTCTTCTTGAAATAAAATTATGGACATATTTTTTTAGTTCAAGTAGGATTTACTTTGTAGGGTTGGGCATATGTGTAGTTTAAATTAAAAAAGAATTCTATTAATAGGTAATTTACTATTAGATCCTTAAATTATACGAATATTTAAGGGCATAAAAGTCGATCAATATTTCAAGGATATTTTAGTCGTTTAACATTTAGCATAAATTATTCGTGCTTTTACAATAATATAGATATAGATAGATAGATAGATATAGATAGATATAGATAGATAGATAAATAAACTAATTTTCATAAAGCACTATCTTTTAGTAGTAATTAGCCATCTATAAATATCATTTGCTATATTACAGACTATAGATACCTTTTCCGTGGTTATAAAATGTATTTAAGCTATTGTATTCATGAATACAGTAGCAAAAATAGGCGTGAATCAGGGAAGTCCAGCTAATCAGTTATTGTATTTGAGTGTATTCGACTGTATTCATGGAGTGAAACATGGGATTACAGCTAGACAGATTATTGTATTCAACTATATTCGATTGTATTCACGACGTGAAATAGGGTATTACACTGTTTTTAAAACGAAAAGTGAATCAATTAACATAATAGACTCCTAATATAACTCAACAAACTCAATTATAACACAAATTTTGTATTTTCAGTTATAAAAGAGATTCTCAACCGAAAAATACCCCAAAAACATAGCAATCTTCAGAGAAATTATACAATACATCTGAATACATAAATTATATTAATTAAAAAAAACATATGAATATATTCATGGCATATAGCGAGACAGTGAATACAATGAAATATATAGAATACAGCGGGATACATTGAAATACAATGAAAAAAAAAGACAGTGAATACAATGAGATACATGGAATTACAATGAAAAAAAAGATAATGAATACAATGAGATACATGGAATACAACGAGATACATTGAATTACAATGAAAAAAAAGATAATGAATACAATGAAATACATGAAAATACATTGAAATATATTAACAGAAAATCAAGTTGCTCAACCCCAAATTATGTCGTCTTTGTTCAAGAACAAACTCTAATTTCCGGCGAATCCGCCGTTCACTGGACCGGAGCCGAGGTCACTTCCTGAGCAGAAGCAACTGCCGATAAGAACACCACAATGACAAAAAACAATGTCAAAGCCTTCAATACCATATCTTAGAAGATGTAGAAATCACAGAATTGAAGTGGTGGCCCACTTAGGTATCAAAAACGTTGTGCCGAAGACAATTATGCAGCTTATGAATGTGGAAGGACTGACGCGAGAGAACGTGGCGAGTCATTTACAGAAGTATAGATTGTATATGGAGAGACAGGGTAATGAGGGGCCTTCTTCTTCTTCTTCTTCTTCTTCTTCTTCTTCTTCTTCTTCTTCTTATGATTTGCTTAATTCCACGTCGGTGAAGCAGAGTTTGTGTGAGTCCGGTTCATTATTGAATAGCATATCAAAGTAGAGAGAGAAAGAAAATAGTGTAACTGAATAACGTATTTAGTGGCTTAGGGTTAGCAGGTAACCAAAATTAAATATTTTGCTATAAACATTAAAAGGTATCTATAGAATATAATTTTTTAGATGTGATTTTATGTAAGTTAATTTCAATATTATACATGGAATAATAACTGTATGATTATAATATCATGGGTGATTATGTGATTCGAACAGATGAAATGAATCCTATGTAATCGTGGATGTGTACAATCCGTGGAATGAATATTCTGGAGGTGTCCATCTCCACCTAAAAGAGATCCAAAAAATTGCTTTTTCATTTTAATGTTTGGCTGAAATACATGGAGTCATTTTTATTTTATTTTTTGACAAAAGGGAGATTATATATAAAACTACGAAATATTGTTTGTTACATCATCCAGAAAACAACAAGCCTTAAGGACATTTATATTGCCCTAGTTGGCTAGCCTACAACATACATCAATACTAATAGTCTTAACAAAATAAACACATTCCGCCCTATCTGTAGCCAGCTTATTTATAACATAAGGGGGTTGTCTGTGTAGGAGTTGATGTTCCTTTCCATCTTTAAGATCTTCCCTTGCTAGCTTATGGGTTACTTTGTTCCCTTCTCTGAAATTATGGATGATTGTCGGCTGCTTCAGCTGGAGTATTAACCACCTGCAGGTGCATATAATCAAAACGTGAGAAGCACACCTAGAATTAATTAGTTTGATTACCTCTGTTGCGTCTGTTTCAATGATCAAATGAGTGTAACCCTTCGTCAGAGCTATGTTGAGACCCTCCTTAAGTGCTAGTAGTTCAGCCTGAAGAGGTGAAGTTGCTAGGCATTGGTGTTGGAAACCCATTATCTAGTTGCCATTATGATCTCTGACTAGACCTCCTAAACCCCCTAATTTGTCCTTATCTTTGAACGCACCGTCAATATTGAGTTTGTAGAAGTTTGGGTAGGGCTTGTGCCATGCAACTTTAATTGCATGGGAAGAAACAATAATTTGTTCATTTTCAGTGAGTAGCTTATACTCAGTTGCTAGAACTATGACGTGTTTTGGATTAAAGTTGTAGCTTGTATTAGAGTAATTGTTGTTATTTCGATTGAGCCAAATGCTCCATAGGACAAAAGGATATAGATCTTTCCATGGGAGATTAGGGGTGAGAGTGATGATATTTAAATTATTAATGTTTTCGCCAATGGGGCATGTTATGAATTGGGGAGGCATTAAAAACCCCTTATGTTCCAGTAATTGCAAAATATACTCAATTGTTTCCTTATCGGATCCTATCAAATATTTCACATTTTCTATGATTATCTCTATTTCAGGTATTCGGGGAATCCTCCTTAATAGACGAAATGTTCCTATTATGTCAATGCCAATTGAATCAATGTTATTAGCTGTGAATTCGAACTTTTTGGTATTTTCTGTTTCTTCGGATGATATGATGGGTCAATCATTTGCTTCATTGGTTCCAACGGTGGCAGCTGCGGAATCTGCTATTGGGTTAGCTATTTTCGTTATTACTTTCCGAGTCCGAGGGACTATTGCTGTAGAATCTATTAATAGCATTCAAGGTTAAAGATGACTCCTAGAGAGTTACCAAAATACGAAGTTCTCTTCTCCTTTCTTTCTCTTCTTTCTTTTTGATACTTGGTTGGCAGGGTCAGTAATTTATAACAGCTTTTCGAAGAGAAATTTCCATCCCCAGTTAGATCCCAAGTCATGGTGTTGCTTGAGCTCGTCAGGTTAGATTTTTTTAGTTTTTGAAGGCTAAAAATATAGCAGAAATTAGTAGTGAAAAACACTATAGATTTAGTATGCATCTCTGTGTATGCTTGAGTTTTATGAATATGCATCAACTTTAAACTTTGTCATGAAATTGTTAATATTTGAGGTATATTCATTCTGCATCTTTATCAGACAATGTTAATCAGCTCTAACTGATATTCTCAAATAAAACATGTACGTACTATTTTCTTTAACGAAAGAAAAGGAGATACACTGACCAAGGAAATGGCTTGAGTGATGAGATTGATATGTATAAACTCACTGTTGAACAAAATTCTGCTTTCTGATATGTTATCATTTTGATGAGTCAAAATCAGTTTTGCTAAAACGCAAAAATGCCTTGACATTGTGATCATTTCCCTGGGACCAAAATGCATGGAGTATAGAAAAAGTCTTCGTAATTCGTAATAATTGTCCATAGCCAGTGTGACCAGGAGGTCACGGGTTCGAGCCGTGGAAACAGCCTCTTGCAAAAATACAGGGTAAGGCTGCGTACAATAGACCCTTCTGGTCTTGCCCTTCCTCGGACCCCGCGCATAGCGGGAGCTTAGTGCACCGAGTTGCCCTTTAGCCACTCTACCACGAGAGTGCTCATACTCTCACTAGCACATGTACATGATAATTCTACCTACCAAGACTGATGCAGATGAGAAGAAATCACCTAACAGTTGGAAAACAGTCACTCTTGAGTGCTCATGTGATGAAGTAACCATATATAAGAGAACCAAATTCAAGTACTCAACAAAGCTTTGTGGTAAAGTTGCAGGCCTCTATTGAAGCAGGAATCCAGATAGTTTTTTTATAACCAAGAGCAAATGCAGATGGAAAAGGAACTAGCTTTCAACCAAAACGGTTATTGAACAACACGATTTAGAATTACAAAAATTAATACAAGCAATAAGACGTGGTTTTAACCATCAAGACCTCTGTGCCTTATGATCTCGACACCTAAATAGTCAACAGATCCTTGAACAGCCACATGCGGCTTCCCAACTTGAACACGAACAGCAGATACCTGTGGATACTTGTCGAGCGTTGTAGATGCTATGAGCTCAGCCACCTTCTCTAGAAGTTTTCTAGGTGGACCCTCCACAACCTCTTTCACTATTCTGCCAATTCTCGGATGAAAATTATATCATGGCAATGTCATGCCCAAATAACCATAATGATCAACAGAGAAAATTGCTCAGCAAAAAATAGTTATTTCCGAGAATTGCTTAAGATATGAAAATTAACTGTCGTACAAGCAAACACAGGCCAAATTATTGCAGCATGACTAACTAGGACCAGCAGGCAATCTATATGTTAAGACCAATAGGAAAGCCATTTCAATTCAGTGACAAAATCATCGAATGTTCGATCTCAGTTCTGGTGTCATTAAGTTTGGTGGTTGTTTCTCAAGTCTACATATCTTATTCTAAAAGTAGCTGTCTTAGCTAATCAAACCTAGAGTACTAATCAAGACAACATCATTTCCGTTCGCAGCATATATTACATAACCAAGGGGAAGGTGGTTTTCGCCTTCGCTAACGAAGCTAGATAACTAGAACAAGGGAAATTCTTGGCATTTTGGTTCCTTCTAAATAAGTTCATTTTCAAATGGGTTCCTGCACATATTATTTGAAGCTTGATAGCAAGTCCTACACTACAGGACATAGAAGAGCGTCAAAAGGTAATCAAGCTTGTCAAGAATGGTAAAGCAATAGGGTCCAACTTCTCTCGGTCCCTGACTCTATAAAGAACCATTATGAACCAGTAAAAGATTACCAGATAGTACATTAAATCTTTAGTGATGTTAACAACATGAGACCACAGGATACTTAACCCTCTTTCCTCCTCAATCTGGACAATGTCCCTCTCAAATTATCGTCTAACGGAAGAAAGTTGCACTAGAGCAAGGTGTGAAGCAAGGAAATAACGGGAAAATGTCACTTTCTTTTTATGTTCGCCATCTTCTCCCAAGAAAATACATGACACCTCGGAAAAGCCCCACCACCAAAAAATAGTTCTACAGCTTATGCCAAGTAAAGCATGAACTTTATCAAGTTTGCATAGTATGATGGAGATTCAAAAATAGTTCTACAGATTCAACCTTTCTCCTAGTGGTCAACAGAGTAAATAATGTTACTTTCTTCTTACATATTATAAGGAACAAAATTGAAATAAAGCACAACTACTTCATCTACAATGCACTAGAGGATACGTCAAGTAGAATTCCAACAAAGATACAGTAAATCCTCACTAATTGTCGCACTCATCGTATTTCCTTCGCAGTAGTAGATCAACATAATTCCAAACTGACAAAAGATTGCTTCAAGGAGAAAAAAAATTCCTATTCATTTTGATTAACCACTCTACACAATAATATTTCATCTAGCCTGGAAAAATAGAGCTTTGACGATAAAGAACAAACAGGGGAGAAGTCCTTGTTTGAACTAAACCAACAGGATTAGATATAGGTTCCTGTTGTGGCTTCAGAATACAATACAAAGGTGTGGATATATCCATTAAGTAACATGATTCTTTTTAAAAAGCTATCAAGTGACATGATATACATATTAAATGGCTCTGAAGGAAAAAACAAAAATCTCCTACAATAATGACAAGAACAATTTCCCAAAGACAATGTATGACTGAATTTTCTACAGTTACTTAGCAACAAGGAATTGCTTCAGGGCAACAATGGATGATATAAATGAAATACATTCTTCTATGAGAGATTGTTAATGATAAAAATTGTCAAACATTAAATTTTCATACATCTGTTTTTATTTGTTTATTTCAATTTACCCACAGGGAAACTGCTGAATCATCAAATCTTCCTATTTGTTAGAGAATACTTCCCATTTTAGATACAACAGAATGAATTTCAATCGACATAGTGAGCGTAGAGCCCTAATACTTAACTGAAAAGGCTCATTTCACAAAGTTTATCAGTTACAATTGCAGTAACCACTTACTTGTATATATCAGTGTAACTTAGAGTATCTGACAAACAGTCAGATTTACCAGCTGGCCGAAGATCCATCCAAGCATCAACATCGACCAGGAACTTCTGCCCCAGCTTCGTCTCTTCTGGCTTCACCCCATGATATCCGTGGAACTTTAAACCCCTAAGCACAAGCTTGTCTCCTTTTGGTATATCCATGTGACCTGTCACTGATCCTCTTAAACAATGAAATAAAGAGAAGGCCATTTGAATCAATTATGTACATGTAATCTCATGTGTAGCTGCCTTAAAGCAGTTCTAAAACATTTGAAATAAAGCACCTACACAACAGTTTTAAAAAATTGCAGGGCGCAAATATGGCAACAAAGTTTGAATTTTTGCAGCCTTGCAGTATTTTGGGGCCTCGGGAAGTTCAAATGATCTTCAAATAACAGCGGCTGATAAACTCAATTCTTAGTTTGGTATTAAATACTCATTGGTCTATATAAGCTTATCTTATCAGGCTCCACTTGTAACATAACTAATGTATATCAGGCTAACAACAACAACAACAAACCCAGCTTAATCCCATATATGGGGTCTGGGGAGGGTAGTATGTACGCAGCCTTACCCCTATCCTATAAAGGCAGAGAGATTGTTTCCGATAGACCCTCGGCTAAAGAAACGGTAAAAATAAAGTAACAAGCAAAATGTATATCAGGTTTTACATAGAAAATTCTACTCTTAGAAACCTTGTATGCCGTGATAAATGCATAGACGATATTCACTCACAAATCTAGAGACTACTTAAACTGATTATGCCATCATTATGGAATAGTCAAAATATCTATTCTTCAGGTTGTAAACTGATTCCTTTACCTTTTCAGAAATAAAGATTACAGAATAAAATAAGAAAGTTGTATAACATATATTCAAGGAAAATTTCATTCCAAATAGTAGCAAGTCACATTAATTGGGACAAAGGAAGTATTCCATAAAGCAATCCTAACAAAGGACTCAGCATTAGCCTTCCATCATTATCAAAACTTTGCAAGTTGGAACTTTACCCTCAAATCTTTACAACCAGACAAGTTCTAGGTAAACAGAAACAGAAAAAAAGGGGCAGGTTAAGCGCACGTGACGGGTTTGAATGTCTGGCCTCGTATTTAAGTAGAAAAAGTAGAGGAGCGAGTCCATTATCCATCGAGTTTCACACCATGCGCCACTAGCCCTAGAGAATTTCTCGGTTATATAATAACAACTAAACCTTAGTCCCAAACAAGTTAGTGTCGGCTATATGAATCCTCAGTGACAGCTGAATTGGGGTAAATGGGAGGGACAGCTCAGCATCTAAAGTTCTCAACTTTTTAAAGCCCTTAAATGAATTTGGACCAAAGAAGCATTTTTCAACTAAATAAACACAGATATTTCAGCATTCAATACAACAAATTCTAATTCAATCATAAAAGCAATAACTTTACATGGTCATATACCAAGAATCAATTGAAACCCACTTCACTAATCTAATTTGTTTGAACATTAAAGATTTTTTAAAGACCCACAAAAAATATATATCTGAATGAGTATCAAATATTGCAGAAAATAAGGAAGAAGCAACTGTTGAAAACGAAGAGAAGATTTTTCAAAGTACTTACTGGTGCTGGGTGATGCCATGAATGGTTAAGTCAGAAAAGAAGCAAGAAAATTGGTGCATCAGTGCTCCTCCTCTGAATGTGCCCGAACCATCTGAGTCTTACTTCCCGCATCTTGTCCTCCATGGGGGCCACACCCACCTTCTCTCGAATATCTTCATTCCTAATCTTATCCATCCTTGTATGCCCGCACATCCACCTCAACATCCTCATCTCTGCTACTTTCATCTTCTGGATGTGTGAGTTCTTTACCGGCCAACATTCAGTTCCATATAACATGGCAGGCCTAACCACTGCTCTATAAAACTTACCTTTTAGTAACGGTGGCACTTTCTTGTCACACAAGACTCCCGACGCTAACCTCCACTTCATCCACCCCACCCCTATACGGTGTGTGACATCCTCGTCAATCTCCCCGATCCCCTGAATAACCGATCCAAGGTACTTGAAACTACCCCTCTTGGGAATGACTTGAGAGTCAAGCCTCACTTCAACTCCCGCTTCCGTCGGCTCAACTCCAAATTTGCACTCGAGGTATTCCGTCTTCGTCCTGCTCAACTTGAAACCTTTAGACTCAAGAGCATGTCTCCAAATCTCTAGCCTCTCGTTGACGCCGCCTCGTGTCTCGTCAATTAGAATAATGTCATCAGCAAATAGCATGCACCATGGCACCTCCCCTTGAATATGATGAGTCAGTGCATCCATCACCAGGGCAAATAGGAATGGGCTGAGCGCAGACCCTTGGTGCAACCCCGTAATAACTGGAAAGTGTTCAGAGTCGCCTCCTACTGTCCTAACCCGAGTCTTAGCTCCAGCATACATGTCTTTAATCACCCTAATATAGTCAACCGGGACCCCTTTATCCTCTAAGCAGCTCCATAAGACCTCCCTAGGAACCCTATCGTACGCTTTCTCCAGATCAATAAACACCATGTGGAGATCCTTCTTCCTATCCCTGTACTGTTCCACCATCCTCCTAATAAGGTGGATAGCTTCTGTGGTAGATCGCCCCGGCATGAACCCGAACTGGTTGTCTGAAATAGACACCGTCCTTCGCACTCTCATTTCTACCACTCTCTCCCAAACTTTCATGGTATGACTTAGTAATTTGATGCCCCTATAGTTGTTACAGCTCTGGACATCACCTTTGTTCTTATACAACGGGACCATTGTACTCCACCTCCACTCTTCAGGCATCCTATTAGTCTTGAATATAACACTAAACAATGCAGTAAGCCATTCCAAGCCTGCTCTACCCACACACCTCCACAGTTCAACCGGAATTTCGTCTGGCCCGGTAGCTCTGCCCCTTCTCATCTTACGCATTGCCTCCATGACTTCATCGATCTCAATGTCCCTACAATTACTTACTTCATGGTGACTGTCGGCATTCCTCGATTCCCCAAGTATAATATCCTGATCCCCTTCTTCACTTAGAAGTTTATGAAAGTAGGTCTGCCACCTCCTCTTAATCTGGTCATCTCCCATCAAAACTTTGTCGTCATCATCTTTTATGCACCTCACTTGGTCCAGATCCCGAGTTGTCCTCTCTCTCGCCTTAGCGAGTCGGAATAACTTCTTCTCCCCACCTTTGTTCCTTAGTTCCTCATACAGACGAGCAAAAGCTGTCGTCTTAGCCTCCGTCACTGCCATCTTCGCCTCCTTCCTAGCTACCTTATACCTTTCACTGTTCGCTCTCTTCTCCTCCTCGTCAGTGCTTCCTACTAACCGCAGGTAAGCCGCCTTCTTTGCTTCCACTTCCACTTTTAAAAAAGAATATTTCTCACAAATTAAAGTATTAATCAATTATATTTAAGTGATAAAATTATTTAATTAACTTTAAATTTTTTTAAGGACAAAATCTCAAATTATGAGGACCTTTGAATTTAAATTGGTGATTTACGACTTTACTTGTGATTTATTGATCATTTACATTGTATATCAAACAAATTTATTTAGTTTTGAGGAGATAAATCTAAATTTCAAGTTAGACTAGGAGTAATTCGAGAATTTGACTAATTCATTGAAGAATTTTGTCAAACACTTATAGAGCCAAATGAAACAGAAAAATAAAAGATGATGACAAGGAAACCCAGCAGAAAACAACAATTAAATGAAACAGAAAAACATAGGATGAGAACAAGAAAACCCATCAGAAAACAGCGATCAAAATGCAAAATCCAAATGAATTACAGAACATTGCAAGATAATTATGAAATAAATAACTGAAAACAGTGGTAACATAACCCTCACCTAAGATAAGAAAAACCTCTGCCAAGAAAAATTAAGAACGAAGAGGAGTTAGAGAGAGCATAATTTTAGTTTCATGACCGTAAAACACCAAAAAATGAGGAACGATCATGGTGGGACGGTGACTATGATTCCTTAGATCGTATTTGGTGTCTCAGAAGAATTTTAGGAGATCCGAGTCCAGGGGACCTGGGCCCATGTAGAAGGCGTGGTCTATAGCACACGAAAATATGGGAATCGGGCGGAATTCCAGTTTCATGACTGTAAAATGCCAAAAAATGAGGAGCGGTCATGGCTGGGGGGGGAGGGGTGACAATTTTTACTTATGTCATATTTGATGGCCAAAAATAATTTTAGGCGATCCGGGTCCGGGGGCCCGGGCTCACGCGGAAGGCGTGTGCTATAGCACTCGAAAATATGGGAATCAAGAGAAATTCTAGTTATATGGCCGTAAAACGCTAAAAAACGAGGAACGCTCATGGCGGGCCGGTGAAAATTGTGACTTAGGTCATGTTTGATGGCCTAGAAATATATTTGGCAATCTGGGTCCAGGGGCCAGGCCCACGCGGAAGGCGTGGGTTTATAGGAGACGAAAATATAGGAATTGGGCGGAATTCTAGTTTTATGGCCCTAAAATGCGAAAAACATGAGGGACAGTCATGGCGGGGCGGTGACGATGGTTCATTAGGTCGAATTTGATGGAAAGAATTTGTTTTAGGCGATTCGGGTATGAGGGCCCAGTCCCACGCGGAAGGCGTGGATTATAGCATACAAAAATATGAGAATTAGGTGGAATTTTAGTTTTATAGCTATAATACGCCAATAAAGGAGGAAAAGTCATGGCGGGGTGGTGACTATGGTTCCTTAGGTCGTATTTGATAGCCCAATTTTTTTAGGCGTTCTGGATCTGGGGGGTCGGGCTTACGCGGAAGGCGTGGGCTATATCGTATGTAAATATGGGAATCGGGCGGAATTCTAGTTTTATGGCTGTAAAAGGCAAAAAACGAGAAACGCTCATGGCAGGGTGGTGACTATATTTACTTAGGTCGTATTTGATGGCACAAAAAAATGTAAGGCAATCCAGATCTGGGGGACTCGCGCTCACGCGGAAGGCATGGGTTATAGCACAAAAAAAGTGGGAATCGGGTGAAATTTCAGTATTATATCCGTAAAACGCCAAAAAATGAAGAACGATCATGGCGGGGTGGTAATTATGGTTCCTTAGATCGTATTTGATGGCTCGAAAAACCTTTAGGCGATCAGAGCCCGGGGGACCCAGGCCCACGCGGAAGGCGATGGTTATAGAACACGAAAATATAGGAATTGGGAAAAATCCCAATTTTATGGCTGTAAACGGCGAAAAACGAGGAATGATCATGGCGGTGAATATGGTTCCTTAGGTTTTATTAGATGGCCTAAAAATTTTAAGGTCCCGGGGCCCGGGCGCATGTAGAAGACATGGGCTATTGCACACAAAAATATTGAAATTGGGCAAAATTCAAGTTTTATATCGTAAAATGCCAAAAAATAAGGAACGGTCTTGGCGATGACTATGGTTCCTTAGGTCGTATTATATGGCCTAAAAAATTTGAAGGTCCGGGGGGCCGGGCCCACGTAGAAGACATGGGCTATTGCACATAAAAATATGAAAATTAGGCAAAATTCAAGCTTTATGTCGTAAAACGCCAAAAAATAAAGAATGGTCATGGCGAGGTGGTGACTATGGTTCTTTAGGTCGTATTTGATGGCCCGAAAATTTTTTAGGCGATCAAGGTCTAGGGGACCGGGCCCACGCGGAAGGCGTGGGCTATAACACACGAAAATATGAGAATCAGGCGAAATTCCAGTTTTATTGCCGTAAAATGCCAAAAAATGAGGAACGGTCATGGCCCGGGGTGACTATGATTCCATAAGTTGAATTTGACGGCCCGAAAATTTTTTTGGCGGTCGGGGTCCGGGGAACCGGGCGCATGCGGAAGGTGTGGGCACACACGAAATATGAGAATCGGGCAAAATTCCAGTTTTATGGCTGTAAAACACCAAAAATCGAGGAACGATCATGGAGGGATAGTGACTATGCTTAATTAGGTCATATTTGATGGCCCGAAATAATTTTAGGCGACCCGGGTCTAGGGGCCCGGGCTCACGCGGAAGGCATGTGCTATAGCATATGAAAATATGGGAGTCAGGCACAATTACAGTTTTACGGTTGTAAAACGCAAATAAACGAGGAACAGTCATGGCAGGGGGTGACTATGGTTCCTTAGGTCAAATTTGATGGCCTGCATAATTTTTTGGCGATATCATTCCGGAGGCCCGAGCCCACACGGAAGGCGTGGACAATAACATACAAAAATATGAGAATCGGGCGGAGTTCAAGTTTTATGGCCGTAAAATTCCAAAAAAAGGAACTACCATGGCGGGGCGGTGATTTTGGTTCCTTAGGTCATTTTTTATGGCTCAGAGAAATTTAAGGTGATTCAGTTCTGGAGGACCGGGCCCACGCGGAAGGCGTGGGCTATAGCACACGAAAAATATAGGAATTAGGCGGAATTCTAGTTTTATGGCCGTAAAATGCCAAAAAATGAGGAATGGTCATTGTGAGGGGTGACTATGGTTCCTTAGGTCGAATTTGATGGCCGAGAAATTATTTTTGGCGATCCGGGTCCGGGGACCACAAAATATGAGAATCGGGCGGAATTCCAGTTTTATGGCCGTAAAACGCCAAAAAATGAGGGTTGGTCATGGCGAGGCGGTGACTATGCTTTCATAGGTCATATTTGATGGCCCAAAATAATTTTAGGCGATCCGGATTCAGGGCGCGAAAATATGGGAATCGTGCGAAATTATAGTTTTATGGTCGTAAAACGCCAATAAACGAGGAACGATCATAGCGGGGTTGACTATGGTCCTTAGGTCGAATTTGATGGACCGCATTATTTTTGGGCGATCCAGGTTCGGGGGACCCCGGGCCCACGTGGAAGGCGATGGTTACAGAACACGAAAATATAGGAATTGGGCAAAATTCCAATTTTATGGCCGTAAAACGGCGAAAAACGAGGAAAGGTCATGTCGGTGACTATGGTTCCTTAGGTAGCATTAGATGGAATAAAAGATTTTAAGGTCCAGGGGCCCGGGCCTACGTAAAAAAACATGGGTTATTGCACACAAAAATATGGAAATTGGTCCAAATTCAAGTTTTATGTCGTAAAACGCCAAAAAATATGGAACGGTCATGGTGAGGCGGTGACAATGGTTCCTCAGGTCGTATTTGATGGCCCAAATTTTTTTAGGCGATCAAGGTCCGGGGGACCGTGCCTACATGGAAGGCGTGGGCTATAACACACGAAAATATGGGAATCAGGCGGAATTCTAATTTTATGGCCGTAAAATGTCAAATAATGAGGAACGGTCATGGCAGGGGTGACTATGGTTCCATTGGTCGAATTTGATGGCCCGGAAAATTTTTTGGCGAATGGGGACCGGGCGCACGGGGAAGGTGTGGGCACACATGAAAATATGAAAATCGGGCGGAATTCCAGTTTTATGGCCTTAAAACACCAAAAATCGAGGAACGGTCCTGGTGGGGTAGTGACTATGCTTACTTAGGTCATATTTGATGGCCCAAAATAATTTTAGGCGACCCGGGTCCGGGGGCCCAGGCTCACGCGGAAGGCGTGTGCTATAGCATACCAAAATATGGGAATCAGGCGAAATTACAATTTTACTGCCGTAAAACGCAAATAAACGAGGAAAGGTTATGGCAGGGGATGACTATGGTTCCTTAGGTCGAATTTGATGGCCCGCATAATTTTTTGGCGATATCATTCGATAGACCCGAGCCTACGCGGAAGGCATGGGCAATTGCATACGAAAATATGGGAATCGGGCGGAGTTCAAGTTTTATGGCCGTAAAATGCCAAAAAAGAGGAACGCCCATGGCGGGGCGGTGATTATGGTTTCTTAGGTCATTTTTTATGACCCAGAGAAATTTAAGGCGATTCAGGTCCTGAGGACCGGGCCCATGCGGAAGGCGTGGGCTATAACATATGAAAAATATGGGAATTAGGCGGAATTCCAGTTTTATGGCCGTTAAATGCCAAAAAATAAGGAACAGTCATGGCGAGGGGTGACTATGGTTCCTTAGGTCGAATTTGATGGCCCGAGAGTTTTTTTAGCGATCCGAGTCCGGTTGCCGGGGACTATGCGGAAGGCATGGGCTATAGCACACGAAAATATGAAAATCGGGTGAAATTCCAGTTTTATGGCCATAAAACGCCAAAAAATACGGGACGATCATGGAGAGGCGGTGACTATACTTTCGTAGGTCATATTTGATGGCCCAAACTAATTTTAGGCGATCCGAGTCTGGGGCACAAAATATGGGAATCGTGCAAAATTATAGTTTTATGGCCGTAAAACGCCAATAAACGAGGAACGATCATAGCGAGGGGTGACTATGGTTCCTTAGGTCGAATTTGATGGCGCGCATTATTTTTGGGCGATCCAGGTCCGGAGGCCCGGGCCCACGTGGAAAGCGTGGGCTATAGCACACGAAAATATGGGAATCAGGCAAAATTCAAGTTTTATGGCTGTAAAATGCCAAAAAATGAGGAACGATAATGGCATGGCGGTGACTATGGTTCCTTTGATTGCATTTGATGGGTCAGAAAACATTTAGGTGATCCGTGTCCGGGAGACCTGGGCCCACGCAGAATGTGTCGGCTATAGCACACGAAAATATGAGAATCAAACGGAATTCCAGTTTTATAGCCGTAAAACACCGATTAACGAGGAACAATCATGGTTGGGCGATGACTATGGTTCATTAGGTCGTATGATAGCCCAGAAATTTTTTAGGCGATTCGGATTTGGGGATCAGACCCACGCGGAAGGCGTAGGCTATATCACATATAAATATGAGAATCAGGCGTCATTCTAGTTTTATGGCCGTAAAATGCCAAAACCGAGAAACCGTCATGGAGGGGCGGTGACTATGGTTCCTTAGGTCATATCTGATGGCCCGAAAAGATGTTAAGCGATCCGGATCCGGGGGACCACGCCCACGCGGAAGTTGTAATATATAGCACATGAAAATATGGGAATCGGGCGGAATTATAGTTTATAGCTGTAAAATACCAATAAATGAGGGACGGTCATAGCGAGGTGGTGACGATGGTTCCTTAGGTCGAATTTCATGGCCCGTATAAATTTTAGGCGATTCGGGTCCGTCAGCCTAGGCCCATGCGGAAGGCGTGGACTATAGCACACGAAAATATGAGAATCGGGCGAAATTCGAGTTTTGTAGCCGTAAAATGCCGATAAATGAGGAGCGGTCATGGCGGGGCAATGACTATGGTTCCTTATGTCTTATTTGATAGCCCGAATTTTTTTTAGGCGATTTGGATCTGGTGATCCGGGCCCACGCGGAAGGCGTGGGCTATATCATATATAAATATGAGAATCAAGCGTTTAGTTTTATGATCGTAAAATGCCAAAACCGAGGAACGGTCATAGAGGGGGCGTCACTATAGTTCCTTAGGTCATATTTGATGGCCAGAAATTTTTTTTGCGATCTGGATCTAGTCGACCCAGGCCCACACGGAAGGCGTGAGTTATAACACACGAAAATATGAGAATTGGGCAAAATTCTAGTTTTATGGCCGTAAAATGCCAGAAAATAAGGAACGATCATGGCGGGGCGGTAACTATGGTTACTTAGATTGTATTTGATGTCTTGAAAGAATTTTAGGCGATCCGAGTCCAGGGGACATAGCAAATGAAAATATGGAAATCGGGAGGAATTCCAGTTTCATGGCCGTAAAACGTCAAAAAATGAGGAACGATCATGGCGAGGCAGTGACAATTGTTACTTAGGTCATATTTGATAGCCAGAAATTATTTTAAGCGATATGGGTCCAAGGGACCGGGCTCACGCGGAAGGCGTGTGCTATAGCACAAGAAATATGGGAATCAGGCGAAATTCCAGTTTTATGGCCGTAAAATGCAAAAAAACGAGGAAAGGTCTTGGAGGGGTGGTGACAATTGTTACTTAGGTCATGTTTGATTGCCTAGAAATATTTTTGGCAATCCGGGTCCAGGAACCCGGGCCCACGCGTAAGGCGTGGGTTATAACACACGAAAATGTGAGAATCGGGTGAAATTCCAATTTTATGGCCAAAAAATGAGGGACGATCATGGCAGGCGATGATGATGGTTCCTTAGTCGAATTTGATGGACCGGAAATTTTTTAGGCGATTTGGGTCCGAGGTCCCAGGCCCACGTGGAAGGCATGAACTATAGCACAGGAAAATATGAGAATGGGATGGAATTCCAGTTTTATTGCAGTAAAACGCCAATAAACGAGGAACGATCATGGCATTACGGTGGCTATGGTTCCTTAGATCATATTTTACGGCCATAAAACTGAAATTCCACCCGATTTCGAAACTTTCGTGTGCTATATAGCCCACACCATCGGGTGGGTCTTGGACCATCAGACCCGAATAGCCTAAAGCTTTGGCGGACCATCAAAAACGACCTTAGGAATAATAACCATTTCCTTACCATTATCATTCTTATTTTTTGATGTTTTAGGGCCATAAAATTTGAGTTGCGCCTGATTCCCATATTTTCATGTACTATAGCCCACGCCATCAGTTGGGACCCATGCCACTAGACTCGGATCACCTAAAATTTTGCCGGACCATAAAAAACGACCTTGGGAACAATAGTCATCGCCTCTGCATGACCGTTTCTCATTATTTGGCATTTTAGGACCATAAAACTTGAATTTCGCCCGATTTCTAGATTTACGTGTGCTATCTGGTGGGGCCCGGGCCACCAGATCCGGATCATCTAAAATTTTGTCGAATTATCAAAAATTACCTAAGGAATAATAGTCACCGCCTAGCCATGACTGTTCCTTGTTTTAGCCTAATCGATAAAATTTTACGCGATTCGGTGGCCCGATCCCCACTTGATGGCATGGGCTATAGAACACGAAAATCTGGGAATCGGGTGGAGTTCCCGTTTTATGGCCCTAAAACACTAAAAATGAGGAATGTTCATGGCGACACGATGACTATTGTTTCTTGGGTCATTTTTTAGAGACGAATTTTTTTAGGCAATTCGGGTCTAGTGGCCCGGGCCCCACCAGATGGCGTTGGCTATAGCACCCGAAAATCTAGGAATCAAGCAGAATTCTATGTTTCTGGCCCTAAAATACCAAAAAATGAGGAAGGACCATGGCGAGGCAGTGACTATTGTTCCTTAGGTCGTATTTGATAGTCCTGCAAATTTTAGGCAATCCGGGTCCGGTGGCCTGGGCCCTACCAGATGGCGTCAGCTATAGCACACGTAAATCTGTATATTGTATGAATCTATTTTTATGACCCTAAAATGCCAAAAAACGAGGAGTAGTCATGGCAAGGCGAAGACATTGTTCCTTAGGTTGTTTTTTATGGGCCAACAAAATTTTAGGCGATCAGGGTCCGGTGACCCCCCCACTAGATGTGTGGGATATAGCACACGAAAATTAGAGAATCAGGTGGAATTCTAGTTTTATGGTTGATCGCGGCGAACTCAACCTTACACAACCGTTGGAGGAGCGGGCGCTAATACTTTACCCGAATAGTGGTATCGGGGTCAATTTCCACAGGGATCTTGGAATGGAGTTGCGTATTTGTTTAGACTAGGAATGCGTGTTTGCTCCTAATTGTACTTCTACCATTTTTTGGGTTTTTGTTTAATCACTACTATTATCAACTACAAGTTTAAGCTAATTTATGCTAAAATGGTATGTTCTAAGTTGTGATTAATATAGAGAAAGGCACTAGGGTCGTGGCATCACCTAGGTGGTTAACTAACGGGTAGAGGTTACTAATAATAGATTGACATATTTGGGATCAATGTTATAACCATGCACATTTGTACTCACTCTCACACCTCTCGGTAAAAAGAGCGATTTTGCCCAATTGACTCTCTCGAGATCAATTGGGTAGGCCAATTAGACCAAGCAACTAGTTCAAGTAGGGTGATTACTCTCTCGAGGTTTAACCCATTAATTGGGACTACCATTTCTCATGGATCCACCCCAATTCCTTGTTGGGTCAATTATGGGGTCATAGACTCTCTTTCTCAAGAAAGGTCAAGACCCACTAAGCTAGAATCAATGTTTGCAACCACCAATCCTTAATTAAACTATAAGATTAACCCAAATAACAAACACCCAATATCAACCTATCAGTAAGAAGCAGCACCCATTAATTACCCACACTAGGGTTGAGCCACAACCCTAGCTAATGGGTTTAGCTAGACATAATTAAAGCAGAAAATGAAGAAATAGAAGATGAAACAACCATATTAATTAATTGCTAATGCTAAACTACAATAATCTATGATGAAACTAAGTTAAAAATGCCCAAGATAGGCCAAAACATAAGTCTCATGAGTGCAACAGCTGTTAGTTATACAAAACTAGACCTAAAAATGGTAAAATATTCTATTTATAGTGGGCTAGAAAAACTGGACAAAAATGCCCTTGCGGGGTTAGTGCGGACCGCACAAAGATGGCACGCGGCCGCACTGGGTTGTTTGACCTCTGAATCTTTCTCTATGAAAATGGTGATGCGGACCGCACAAAGTTGGGGTGCGGCCGCATGAAAACTGGCGCGGACCGCACAAAGTTGTTGTGCGGCCGCATGAAAGGTTTTGCAGCTTCTCTGAACTTCGCTGATGTGGGCCATGCGATCATAGAGTGCGGCCGCATGGGAGGGAGCGCGGGCCGCATGAAGTTGGACGTGGCCGCGTGGTTTGCTTCTGGAATATAATACTCTCTGAACATATTAGACGCGACCGTATAGCAAAATTGTGCTCCCGCATGAGTGAGACGCGGGCCGCATGAATTGGGACGCGGTCGCATGGGGCATGACTTGTAAGTTCATAGTCTCTGAACTTCTATGGTGCGGCCGCATGACATGATGGTGCGGTCCGCACCAAGTTCTGAATGTCTTCACTCTACTGATCTTTGGCACTTGAGCAGGTTTCACTCCAATTTGAGCCGATCTTTGACGATTTGTCACTTTATAGCTCAAACCTGCAATCAAGCGCAATCTGTAAGCTTTTTGGGACTATTTTGTAGCAATTTACACTCAAAGCGCAGGCAAGTATGGGTATAAAACATGTTAAAATCCTACTTATCAACTCCCCCAAACTTAAACCTTTGCTTGTCCTCAAGCGAACAAAACAAAACCCACCCCTCAAAGGCAACATCCAAGCAATTTCAGCTTATCCTAAAGTAACCTCAACAAGCATCAATTGGGACTAACAATTGCCCTCAATGCGAATGCATCATTAACACATTTAAACTTTGAAAACTTGTGGATCAAGTGTGACACAAGAGCATCAAGAGTTGACACATTTCATCAAGGAACCTTTCTCAATTTCTTTGGTCATTGTGGAACCCAAACTCACACATCCTCGACTTTCCCTAAGTGAACCTCACCTTTTTAGAGTATTTGCACACAAATCGAGGTGAATGGACTTCTCTCTCATCTCTCACAAGGAAGAGGCCACAAGTCCGGCTCTAAGTACCATATGCTTTCCCCTTATGTAAGTATCCACTAATGTAGGTTCCCTTTAACTCAAAATCATGTAGGGCTTTTATGGAGTCATTGTGAAGGCTTTTGGGTAAGGGTAGGACATAGTTTTGTTCAAGTGGGTTTCAATATTCCCTTAAGCACTTCTTTTGATTCATTTCGGCACACTTTCTTGACTCATTTGAGTATTCACTTCTTTTTCAAGGGGTTAGAGAGACACATTGTCACCCTTTTTCATGCAATTCAACACATTTCTCCTTTTTTACTTTTTCTACACCCTTTTTCACTTTTGTTTTTTTGAATCCCCTTTTTGACCTTATTCAATTGGGTCTTTATTTTTGTCTTATCTTTTCTTTTTGCTTTTGTACCCTTTTACCATATTGTTTTCTTTCTTGTCTCCCCCCAAACTTAGACGTTTGCCATCTACTCAAGGGAAGATTTGGGTACCACGAGAGGGTATCGTTAAGAACGGGTATAGGCTTGTAGCTTCGGTTCTTGAAAGAAGAAGGTTCAAGGCTCAAAAAGGGTTAACTAGGGATCATTTCATTGGTAGGTCATGGAATTTTTCAATCTTAGCATTTTGGATCAAGGAGAGCCTACAATCACTTCTCAAGCTAAATTTGACCTAAGATTTCGCCTCAACAAACATTTGGGGCAAGTTCTAGACCATCGGCTCAGGACCTGGACTCGCAAATTGAATTCTCACCACACACACTCAAGGATTGCTAAAGATGTCAAGTCGAGGGCCCACAACGACCTTAGTTACGATTCAAGCGCACAATGGTTCAATACGACCACATGATGACTGTTTGGTCAACACAAGAGTCTCAAGGCCACGACTTTCACCATCCTAAGCACAACATTATGTATTTGACCATGGGATCAAAGGCAAATGTGTTATGCCCAAGTGAAACTCTGCCTAAGGTATCCTTGACTGCAAAACTTGAAAATAAAAAAAACGAAAAATCAAAAATAGACTCAAACCCTTAAGAAGGTTGTCACGTCATCTATCATTGGGAAGAGCCACCCGATTCGCACAACACTCTACCCTTGGAAATAACTGTGGCATTAAGAAAACCAAGGGCTTATTGCAAATGCCAAAACAAAACAAAAAGGCAACAAGCTTACTATGAAGCTACAAACGAAAAATTTTAACAAAAAAAAAACCCGAATGAATATGTACAATAGGGGAGTGGAATATACAACGGGGGGAATGAATATGTACATAAAGTAGAAAAGTAACTAGAATAAAAAGTTATATACAGGACAACTATCAACTAGCAACATAAGCTAAGAATCAAATAAATATGTACAGTCATCCCAAATGTATCAACCATCAAAATACAAAATAGTAGGGCACACCCCCACGAATAAAAACTGGCATTGTCCCCAATGCCAACTACCAAAATAAGCATATAAACAGAGAAAGGATATAGAGTGGCTCCTCAAGCCTGATCCGTCGTCATGGGCTGATCAGTGGTCCCCTGGTCCTCTGTACTGGAGGGAACCTCGGACCGGTTTCCGGCCTGCTGCTGCTCTGCTGCTGGGATAGGGGCCGAGTCATGGACCGGCTGAACATCTGATGGAGCACTGGAAGTATCCTTCTGAACCTGTGCTACCTCTATCACAACACCCTCAGTGCTAGGAAGCTTCCTCTTCTTCCTTGGGTGCCTAGGCTCCTCCTCCTGCTGTGGCTCCGGTACAACTACTGATGGTGGAGGTGCTGACTCATCAAAAAACAAGTCTAAAGGTAGCTGGTCTGCCTTTAGCTTGTCAACCTCAGCTCGGAGCTCCTTCACCTCATCCTTGGATGCCCGGGATTTTCTCATCTTTTTATGTTCTCGGGCAAGCTCCTTTAGAGCTTTGCCCTGTGCATCAACTGCCTTTGTCAAGGCAGCCTGAGTAGCCAAAATCTTCTCCTGGTTGGCCAGGAGTGTCTTCAATGTCTCCTCAATGGACCGAGGAATCTCAACTGTGGTTGGAACAAACTGGGCCGCAACTGTGGTAGCCAAAGTGGACAACTTGGATGTCGAGACTAACATCCAGTTGTTCAAACTGGCCAATGTCTTTGCTAATTGCTGGGCCGTGATGGGTTGGATTTGGTGGTGAGAACCACTGGTCCAGTTGAAGAACTAGGACCCGCAGAGGAGGATGGGATGTCCGGAATAGTAGTGGCAGCAGGAGTGGGTGGCTCAACAGAGGCTTCTACCGCAACTGGCTCCTCAGACTGGCCAGTAGGGGCAGAGGTGGATGTTTTTCCCTTATTATCCCCCTTCGGGTTGTCCGACCCCTGAATATTAAACCATGAGAATGGGGACACCGTCCGGACTTCAACATCAAAGGGGTATTTTTTTTACCTTTGCATCTTCAAAGTACATTGTGAGGGTGTTCGGGTAGGGGTAGTTTCTGTCCGTATCAATGCCAATGGATGTGATCACATTGTACATAACATTCCCCATATTGATGGGGAAACCTGCCATGATGGACGCAATGAGAACCGCTCGGGTGATTGAAATGGTTTGGTCATGGGACGAAGGGTCCAACTTATTGCATACAAAAGTTAACCATCCTCTCGCCTCAAAATTAAGGTCCTTTCTCAGTATTTTCTTCCCCACCTGAATCCATTCTGGAATGGTACTCGGCTGAGCTAAGAACTGTGCCACCCAAGGACGAGCTTCCTCTTTCAACACTAATTTCTCTCTGTACAAAGCGTCATCCTCCTCGTTGAAACCCAAATATTCGTTCAACGCCTCTGTCGAAAACACTATAGTCTTATCCCGCACTTTGGTTGCAATTGACCCTTCTTTGGTGTGCGCTACATTGCAGTAGAATTCCTTCACCATATGTTCATTTGCATCGATCAACACATCTTTAAAGAAATCCCACCCCACTCTAGTAAGAAATTGATCATAGACTCTAGGTAGGAAGGGTAACAAATCCCTGGTGACTATTCTTATTTCTGGAATCAGCTTCTTCTTTGGCCACACTTCTCGAATTTATGAAAGGCTACCTCGCTGACAAATCTGTCCTGCCATACAGCTGGGTTTCTACTTCTTTCAATTCCCCCAACTCTAGGTACCCCACTGTCCGGGACATCCTCATCATTCTTGTTTTTATCTTCTGCACTCTCCCCGGATCCTGAAGCTGTGGGGGAGGTGGAGTATTTGGTACTGCCTGCTTCTGAGCCCTCAGACGACTCAGTTGTATAACAATTGGAGCTTTAGCAGGGCCTGCGGGGGCTTTCCACGAACCCGTTGAGAAATCCTGGGAGGGGAGGTACTCACTCCCCGACTCCTCTTCATCACTCACCACCTGCTTTCTTGTTTTTAGCTTTGATTGGGGAGTGAGTTTCTTCAATTTAGCTTTACCTCCCCGGAAGGGGTCACCTCCTCGTCCGGGCTGTTTAGTTCCACGACCTCGTTGTTTAACCATTTTTTGCACACAAATAATTCTAACATTGTTAGTTCAGGCAGTTGCAGAGTTTAAGTACATAACAGAAACATAGATAGAGAATAGCTGACAGCAGTGCGGACCGCACTGACCAACTTTGGAATTCAAAACCTCTCTGATTAGGGATCATGCGGATCGCATGAATAGGGTGCGCGGCCGCATGGGAGCCAACGCAGTCCGCACAAACTGGTCATGCGGCCGCATACTCAGTTATGCGGACCATGCAAACATGGTCCGCATAACTGAGTTATGGCATACTCAGTTATGGCATACTCAGTTATGGCATACTCAGTTATGGCAATTGCCATAATATTAAAAAGTGGTGCCCTCTGAACCTCACCCATGCGGACCATGCAAACATGGCATACGGCCGCATGGAGCATGGCGTGGACCGCACAAACCCGGCATGCGGCTGCGCTGAGAGAATCAACCTTTGGGTTCCAGGTTTACGCGGACCGCATAACAGACTGATGCAGCCGCGTGGGGTATGGTGCGGACCGCATAAACCCGGCACGCGGCCGCGCTGAGCTAAAAATATAGGGGCAACTAGGGCTTTAATTACTGGGCTCAAATCTTTCATGTTTTAGCATCCTACTTTGTCCCTACTTATTTATAACATGCCCATCATTTCAAAGAGCAACAAGAACACTATAGAACTATTCTAGTCATGAAAAAATAAAAATCAAAAAGAAAAAATTGAAGAAGTTATGACTAGGGGAACATGTATAAAGTTTAAATTAATGCTAAGTAAAGAGTAATGTAAGAGATATGTTACCAGGAAAGCGAAGAAATTCCATTGATATTAACACTAAGAAGGATCTCTGAAGGTGAACAGTAACTTTTAGGGCTCAGGAGTGAATTTTGGAGAAAAGTTCTACTGAAGACCCTAATGGTCTATTTATAGGAAACAAGGGGGGGGGGCCCATCACTTACCATTCAGTGCGGCCGCGTGAACACGACCGCGGGCCGTACTAGGGTTTAACCTTTTTACCTGAAGCTACAGCAAAAGCACGCGGACCGCATGAAATGGGATGCGGCCGCATGAGTACTACGCGGGCCGCAAAAAGTGGGACGCGACCGCGTGAACATAGTTCAGAGACTTGGCAATAATTTCTTTGGCCGGTGCGGACCGCGCAAAGTGGGATTGCGGCCGCATCGGTCACTGTTCAGAGACTGTTGTTTTACACAGTTGTTTTTGCACTGGTTCAATCGCAATTCCTGCAACATCTCACAAACCATTAGCTCAAAAATCCTAATCTACCACAAAAATCAAAAAGAAAGAAAAAGACATGGGTTGCCTCCCAAGAAGCACCTGATTTAACGTTGCGACATGACGCATGTTACCATCAAAGTCACTTCAAATGAATGAGTGCCACCACAGTATTGTCATCAAACTTTCCCAAGTAATGCTTGACACGATGCCCATTGACCCGGAAAACTTCACCATTTTTGTTTTTGATATCAATAGCACCAAATGGGGTTACACCGACAACTTCAAATGGACCACTCCACTTAGACTTAAGCTTTTCCGGAAATAACCTCAACCGGGAGTTGAAAAGAAGAACCATGTCACCAACTTTGAATTCCTTCCCCCGGGCATACTTATCGTGAAGATACTTCATCTTGTCCTTGTACAAGGATGAGCTGGAGTAGGCATGAAATCTAAACTCGTCTAGCTCATTGAGTTGCTCAACCCGGAGATTCGCAATGACATCTCATTCTAAGTTCAATTTTCTCAAGGCCCACATAGCCTTATGCTCCAATTCTACCGGAAGATGACAAGATTTCCCAAACACCAACCGGTACGGAGACATACCAATCGGGGTTTTGTAAGCTGTCCGATAGGCCCAAAGAGCGTCATCTAGTTTCTTCGACCAATCGGTCCTATTGGCATTGACAGTTTTGGACAGTATATTCTTGATCTCTCGGTTGGAAACCTCAACTTGGCCAATCGCTTGAGGATGATAAGGAGTGGTCACCTTGTGATTTACACCATACTTGGCAAGCAATGAATCAAAAGCCCGGTTGCAAAAATGAGAGCCACCATCACTAATGATAGCACGTGGAGTGCCAAACCTTGTGAAAATACTCTTTTTCAAGAATGCCACCACACTTCGAGCTTCGTTGTTGCGCAAAGCGACGACTTCAACCCATTTCGACACATAATCAACCGCTACTAAGATATAGGTGTTCCCACAAGAACTCACGAATGGCCCCATAAAGTCGATACCCCACACATCAAAAATATCTACCTCTAGAATTGTGTTGAGAGGCATCTCATCCTTTTTAGAAATCTCACCGGTTCATTGGCATTCATCACATCTCTTGACAAAATCACCGGCATCTTTAAACAAGGAGGGCCAATAGAAACCGCAACTAAGCACCTTAGAAGTCGTCCTCACCCCGCCATGATGGCCACCATAGGGAGAGGAATGACAAGGCTCCAAAATACTCAATTATTCTTCTTCCGGGACACACCGGCGAATCACACCATCAGTGAAAATCTTGAACAAATATGGCTTATCCCAATAATAATCCAAACTATCCTGCTTGAGCTTCTTCCTTTGGTTAGAAGAGAGCTCATACGGGATTATACCGATCACAAGATAATTTGCCACATCAGCAAACCACGACATATCATGCATAGATACCGTAAGGAGTTGTTCATCCGGGAATGCATCATTGATTTCAAGGCCGTCAGAAGGCCTCCCCTCTTCTTCCAAACGGGACAAGTGGTCCGCCACTTGATTTTCACTTCCTTTTAGGTCCATAATTTTTAGATCAAACTCTTGAAGAAGAAGCACCCATCTCATCAACCTTGCTTTTGAATCTTTCTTGGTCATCAAATACCTAAGGATAGAATGATCGGTATGGATAATTACTTTGGCCCCCATAAGGTACGGTCGAAACTTTTCCATGGCAAACACAATAGCTAGCAATTCCTTCTCGGTGACTGTATAGCTTCTTTGAGCTTTATTCATCGTCTTGCTTGAGTAGTACACCAGATGGAACATCTTGTTGATTCTTTGGCCTAAGACCGCCCCTACCGCAACATCACTAACGTCACACATGAGCTCAAATGGCAAGCTCCAATTGGGTTCGGTAATGATATGGGTTGTTGTCAACTTGTGTTTTAGCAGCTCGAAAACCTCCATGCACTTCTCATAAAAAACAAATTTGGCCTCCTTCTCTAATAACTTGCATAACGGCTTAACTACCTTAGAGAAATCTTTGATGAACCTTCGGTAGAAACCCGCGTGCCCCAAAAAGCTCCTCACCCCTTTGACAGAAGTAGAGGGAGGTAACCTTGAAATGACTTCAATCTTGGTTTTGTCAACTTCAATACCTTTCTTCGAAATCTTATGACCCAATACAATACCCTCTTCTACCATAAAATGGCATTTTTCTCAATTGAGGACTAGGTTTGTATCTTCACATCGGGCCAACACTCGGTCCAAATTTGTCAAACATTCGGTTTGTATCTTCCACCATGTCGGTGAAAATTGCCATCATACATCGTTGAAAGGTCGCTGGGGCATTACACAATCCAAACGGCATCCTCGAAAATGCGAATGTGTCGTAGGGACATGTAAAGGTCGTCTTTTCTTGATCTTCTGGGGCAATGAGAATTTGATTGTACCCCGAATACCCATTTAAAAAGCAATAGAACGACTGACTCGCAAGACGATCAAGCATTTGGTCGAGGAACGACAACGGGAAATGATCCTTTCGAGTCACCTTGTTAAGCTTTCTATAGTCCATACAAACTCTCCATCCTATCACCGTCCGAGTAGGAATCAACTCATTGTTGGCATTGGTTACCACAATCATCCCGCCCTTCTTCGGTACGCATTGCACCGGAGAAGTCCATGAGCTGTCAGAAATAGGATACACCACACCGGCGTCAAGCCACTTGATAACTTCCTTTTTGACAACTTCTTGCATAGCTTCGTTGAGTCTCCTTTGATGTTCAAGTGAGGGCCTCGCATCCTCCTCCAATATGATCTTATGCATGCAAAAGGCGAGGCTTATGCCTCGTATATCCGCCAATGTCCATCCAATTACCCTCTTGCGCTTTTGTAGAACCGCAAAGTGGCGTCAACCTGCACGTTAGTCAAACAAGACGAAAGAATAACATGCAAAGTGAAATTAAGGCCCAAGTATTCATACCCGAGGTGAGGAAGAAGTGGTTTCAACTACAACACCGGTGGCTCCTCAATAGATGGCTTGGTTAGGGGAGTTTTGCGATTCTCAATATCCAACGATAACTTCCTAGGCTCATAAGAATACGAGCCCATACCATGCAAAGTGTTTACACATTCAACTCTCCCAGCATCATCATCAACATCCATGTTCAATAAAACGACTTCAAGTGGGTCTTCAACATTCACCATTGCACTTGTGTCATCCACTATCACCGCCGTGACAATGTCAACAAACGAGCACACCTCGGTGCTATTCGGTTGCCTCATAGATTTGCATACATGGAACACCACCTTTTCATCACCAACACGGAAGGTCAACTCTTCCGCCTCGACATCTACCAAAGCCTTCCCAGTAGCTAGGAAATGTCTTCCAAGGATAATTGGAACCTCAAAATCCACCTCACAATCCACGATAACGAAATCGGCCAGCAATATGAACTTATCAACACGAACAAGGACGTCATCAATAATCCTCAAAGGTTGCTTCATTGACCGATCCACCATTTGAAGCCTCATAGAAGTTGGACGAGGTTTTCCGATTCCCAAGGTTTTGAAAACCGAATATGACATTAAATTGATACTTGCCCCCAAGTCACAAAGGGCTTCTGCAAAGTCGGCACTTCCAATGGTACATGAGATAGTGAACGCACCAGGGTCCTCAAGTTTCGGAGCCATAGAATGTACAATTGCGCTCACTTGATGGGTCATCTTGATTGTCTCACACTCCATTGATCTTTTTTTTGTAACCAATTCTTTCATGAACTTTGCGTATCCTGGCATTTGCTCGAGTGCCTCCACCAAAGGCATGTTGATAGTCAAACTCTTCATCATCTCAATGAATTTCTTAAATTGGTTGTCACCCTTTTGCTTGGCCAACCATTGAGGATAGGGCGGAGGAGGTCGAGGTAAGGGTGTTCGAGATTTGGGCACCACCGGCTCGGGCATATCAATCACGTGTTCCCTAGACTGGTTCACGGCCTCTTGTGTTTCTTCCTCAGCCTCATGAACATCAATCCGTACATCATCTCTCACACTTGGTTCAACTACAGCTTCAACCACCAAAGGTATTTCATTATCTCATAACTCATCTTCATCCACCGTAACTTGGTTTCCTCTTGAGGCATGCACATCACCGCCTCTTCCACTTCGCGTTGTCACTGCCATCACATGATTATTATGCCCACCCTTGGGGTTTACTACCGTATCACTTGGTAGAGCACCCTTTGGGCGAGTATTTAAAGACTGAGAGATTTAGCCTAATTTCACTTCCAAGTTCCGGATAGATGTGTTATGCGAAGCTAATTGGGCCTCAGAATCTTGGTTCTTTTTCATCATTTGCTCGAACATGCTTTCAATTCTCCCCATCTCGCTTCCGGACGAACTCGGACCTTGAGAAGGAAAGGGGGTGGATTGTTCGGTTGTTGGTACATGGGGGGCCTTTGAAAGCCTTGCCCTCGGTTGCCTTGGTTCCCTCCATTGTTCCACCCTCCTTGATTGTTGTTGTTGCCCCAATTATTGTTATTACCATGCCAATTTCCTTGGTTGCCTTGATTACCCCAATTGTTTTTTTGGTTGTTGTTATTCCAATTACCTCCGCCTTGTTGTTGATTGCCCCAACTACCTTGAGGACGCCATTGTTGGTTTGAAGAGTTACCTTTATTCCCTTGATAGTTGTTGACATATTGGACCTCTTCGCTTTGATCATCATAACACTCATTTGAATAACCACCACCATCATTGTTGTTGTCATATTGTTCACAATTAGCTTGAGGTTGTTGTCCTCTTTGCCTATTTTTCAACATAGAAACACCTTCCATTACATTGACTTGGCGCGGGTTTTGAACTTGTTGCAATTGGGCCTTTGCCAATTGATTCATAGTTGTTGTAAGCTCGGCGATAGCTTGGCCATGATCGTGCAATTCCTTGTGCAAATGGATGACCGTGGGGTCACCTTGGGGAACGTTTGCTCGGCTTTGCCATGCCGAAGAGGTGTCGGCCATTTCATCAAGTACATCACATGCCTCTTGGTAAGAAAGTTTCATAAAGTTCCCTCCGACCAATTGGTTCACGATGCATTGATTTGTGGTGTTGATGCCCCGATAAAAGGTTTGTTGAATCATAGCCTCGGTCATATCGTTATTAGGGCACTCTTTCACCATTGTTCTATATCTTTCCCATATCTCATGCAAAGGTTCCGTTGGCTCTTGCTTGAAAGCTAGAATTTCATCCCAAAGAGCTGGCATATGACTTGGAGAGAAGAACTTGGCAATAAATTTGTCCACCAATTCATCCCAGGTTGTAATAGAATGATTGGGGAGCCTTTCTAACCAATCAAATGCTTTACCCCGAAGAGAAAATGGGAAAAGCCTCAATCTCAACGCATCCTCGGACACGTTTGTCTTCTTGCTACCCCAACATGTATCCACGAACCCCTTCAAGTGCTTGTAAGCATTTTGATCGGAGGCACCCGTGAAATAACCTCTTTGCTCGAGCAAGGTCAGCATAATATTTGTGATTTGAAAGTTCCCCGCCCGGATTCGGGGAGGAACAATAGCACTGGCATATCCTTGATTTGGTATAACTCTGGGAGCCACTCTCGGTGGTGCCGGAGGAGGGTCTGGAATGTTGTTGTTCTCATTTGCATTTATATTGACATGTCGGCCTCTCAGTGGAAGTTGAGGTAAGACCTCATCTTGTTCTAGATCCTCTACCTCCTCCCCCGCTATCACATTACCGAGAGGGTCATTTGCATTAAGAGCCATTGTACCTGATTGATCGACACAAACAAAATTAGTAAACAAGAAGGAAAGAGAAGCAAAACACAATTCTAGCTACACAAATAGTCAACACCATAAGCTCCCCGGCAACAACACCAAAAAGTTGATCGCGGCGAACTCAACCTTACACAGCGGTAGGAGGAGCGAGCACTAAATTTTTACCCGAATAGTGGTATCGGGGTCAATTTCCACAGGGAGCTTGGAATGGAGTTGCGTATTTGTTTAGACTAGGAATGCGTGTTTGCTCCTAATTGTACTTCTACCATTTTTTGGGTTTTTGTTTAATCACTACTATTATCAACTACAAGTTTAAGCTAATTTATGCTAAAAGGGTATGTTCTAAGTTGTGATTAATATAGAGAAAGGCACTAGGGTCGTGGCATCACCTAGGTGGTTAACTAACGGGTAGAGGTTACTAATAATAGATTGACATATTTGGGATCAATGTTATAACCGTGCACATTTGTACTCACTCTCACACCTCTCGATAGAGAGAGCGATTTTGCCCAATTGACTCTCTCGAGATCAATTGGGTAGGCCAATTAGACCAAACAACTAGGGTTCAAGTAGGGTGATTACTCTCTCGAGGTTTAACCCGTTAATTGGGACTACCATTTCTCATGGATCCACCCAAATTCCTTGTTGGGTCAATTCTGGGGTCATAGACACTCTTTCTCAAGAAAGCTCAAGACCCACTAAGCTAGAATCAATGTTTGCAACCATCAATCCTTAATTAAACCATAAGATTAACCCAAATAACAAACACCCAATATCAATCTATCAGTAAGAAGCAACACCCATTAATTACCCACACTAGGGTTGAGCCACAACCCTAGCTAATGGGTTTAGCTAGACATAATTAAAGCAGAAAAAGAAGAAATAGAAGATGAAACAACCATATTAATTAATTGCTAATGCTAAACTACAATAATCTATGATGAAACTAAGCTAAAAATGCCCAAGATAGGCCAAAACATAAGTCTCACAAGTGCAGCAGCTGTCAGTTATACAAAACTTGACCTAAAAATGGTAAAATGTTCTATTTATAAAGGGCTGAAAAAACTGGACAAAAATGCCCTTGCGGGGTTAGTGCGGACCGCACAAAGATGGCACGTGGCCGCACTGGTTTGTTTGCCTCTGAATCTTGCTCTCTCAAAATGGTGATGCAGACCGCACAAAGTTGGGGTGCAGCCGCATGAAAATTGGCGCGGACCGCACAAAGTTGTTGTGCGGCCGCATGAAAGGTTTTGCAGCTTCTCTGAACTTCGCTGATGCGGGCCGTGCGACCATAGAGTGCGGCCACATGGGAGGGAGCGCGGGCCACATGAAGTTGGACACGACCGCGTGGTTTGCTTCTAGAATATAATACTCTATGAACTTATTGGACGCGACCGCATAGCAAAATTGTGCGACCGCATGAGTGAGACGCGGGCCGCATGATTTGGGATGCGACCGCATAGGGAATGGCTTGTAAGTTCACTGTCTCTGAACTTCTATGGTGCGGCCGCATGACATGATGGTGCGGTCCGCACCAAGTTCTGAATGTCTTCACTCTACTGATCTTTGGCACTTGAGCAGGTTTCACTCCAATTTGAGCCGATCTTTGACGATTTGTCACTTTATAGCTCAAACCTGCAATCAAGCGCAATCTGTAAGCTTTTTGGGACTATTTTGTAGAAATTTACACTCAAAGAGCAGGCAAGTATGGGTATAAAGCATGTTAAAATCTTACTTATCAATGGCCCTAAATGCCAAAAGATGAGTAATGGTCATGGCGAGACGGTGACTATTCTTTCCTTAGATCGTTTTTGATGGACCGGGAAAATTTAGGCGATCCAGGTCCGGTGGCACAGGTCCCACCAGATGGCATGAGCTATAGCACACGAAAATATAGGAATCGAGAGGAATTCAAGTTTTATGACCCTAAAATACCAGGAAACGAGGAATGGTCATGGCAAGTGATGAGTAGGGATTTTGACCGCTTATTTGTTCTCTTTTACTTGCATTTTAGCTAAAAATGCTAAAACGTATTCCCAAGAACTAATGAAATGCGCTTTTGTACAGGAATATTGGGAAATAAGCCAAAGAAGTCAAAATTAACTCATAAAGGCCGCAGTACGGACCACACAATTCTAGTGTAGCCGCAACAGAGGAGATTCAAAGAGTTAGTCTTTGGGCCAGCTGAAGGCATGCGGACCGCACCGAAATTGTGCGGCTGCAGGATGTCAAGTGCGGTCACACTCAATATTATGCAGTCCGTAGAAGTGAAAAATCAGAGAGTTGGGTTCAAGTCCAAAGTGAAGGAGTGCGAACCGTATCATTTTTGTGCGGACGTACTCATTTTTATGCGGATCACAGAAGCCCCAAAGTGCCAAGCCCATGTTCTAGGAATGCGGACCGCACTATAATTGTGCGGCCGCAGAAGCTCATTGCGGGGACTGCACACATAATTTTGCGGCCGCACAACCTTCGCAGGGGCATTTTTGTTAGATATTTTCAGCTTAGTATAAATAGAACTTTTTGTCATTTTAAGGTTAAGTTTTGTATTGGGAGAGCACCCGAGTCATTTTCTTTACTATTTTGAGTAATTTTGTACAATATTAACTTCTTAACATTAGATTTTTTTCTCTAATCAATTATTATGCATTCTATCTTTATTTCTTCTTGTATTTCTTTATTTTTCATGAGTAACTAAATTTCTAGCTAGGGTTGTGGCCGAACCCTAATGTGGGTACTTAATGGGTATTTGATTTAGGGCTTGTTTGTTATTGGGTTAGTGATATTTAGCCTTGTTCATGCTTGTATTCAAGAATTAATGGTTGCAAATATTGATTCATGCCTATTTGACTTTGTCTCTACTTTAAAAAGAGAGACTAAGTCTAGGAAAAACATGGCTAACAAGAAACTGGGGTGAACTTAAGAAATTGATAGCCCCAATTAAATGGTCAAATCTAGAGATAGTAAGACCCAACTTGAGCATATATCACTTGTTTTGTGCAATACCTGTTTGGATGTGAGATAGCCAAATTGGGCAAAATCACTCAAACTACCGAGAGGTATAGAGTGGGTAATTGCATGTGATTGTTATATTACGACCCTGACTAATCAAACTTGTCCTAGAGTTTACAACCCCTTAGGTAACCACCTAGGTGGAAGTCACGACCCTAGATCCTTTATCATTTGAAAAATAACCAAAATAAAAAATATTGTCTTCTAGTTTATTATTGCAGTCAATAGCTTTAAGTAGAAATAGAAGCAACAAACAAGAATGTGGATAGTGCATTAAATCCATCACATCCTGGCACCTTGTTGTCACTAATTACCATCAATGCTCTATGTATTTCCTCTTTTGTTACACTTGCTATCAACTGCCTTTGTTGTTGTGTATTGACCATTGGTCCTTCTCTCATTACTGTTGTGTTAATTGCCGGTATCTTCTCTGCTGCAGTTCCTAATAGCTGTTTGTAGAAGCTCATTACCTCATCCTCCATTTTCTGCTTTGTTTGTGTCATTGTGCCATTACTTCTTGTCATCTTTTGTATCTTATTTTGGGAGTTTTTGTTCTTCATACTTGCATAGAAGTAGGCATTGTTTCCATCTCCTAGTTTTAACCATTGTATTCTTGATTTTTGCTTTAAAATGCTCTCTTCCACCCTTAGCCATTTTTCCAGTTGTAACTTTGTCTCTTTTTCAGCTAATGTCATAGTACTTTGTTGGCCTGGCCTTCTCATTTGTTCCTGCAATATACAAAGTTATTCTCTACATTTTGCAATTCTTCCTCCTACAGCATTGTACTCCTCAGCATTTAGCTTCTTCATTGCTATCTTTACCCTTTTCAATTTCTCCCAGACATCTTTCATTTTGTCCCCTGTCCATCCTCCTATCCAAGCTTTATTAACTATCTCTAGAAAATCTTTATGATCAGCAAGATGGTTCAGAAACTTGAAAGGTTTAGGTCCTGATTCTTCTTTGTCTATAAAAGTAATATTCAAAGGTGAATGGTCTGAGCACCCCGGATCCATTACCCATACCTCTAATTGAGGCATTGTCAGCGTCCATTTATCATTCACTAAAGCCCTATCAATTCTACTGTATGTGTGGCCGTTTGTCCAGGTGAATTCTCTACCATTTATTCTCATTTCAGTCAATATAGCATCATCAACAAAGTTGTTGAAATCCTTTACCTTTCCTTCTTGCACGGGGTTCCCTGTTGGTCTATCCTCCTTAGACCTTATAGCATTGAAGTCACCCATGATTAACCATGCCTCCTGTATATTACTCTTAATTTGCAGTAGGTCCATCCACAATTTCCTTCTATCCTCCAAAGTATGCAAGCCATATACAGCTGTGAAATCAAACTTCATATTCATGTCCTTAACCAGTACATTAGCATGAATAAACTGTTCTGATTTTTCCTTTACCACACATTCCACTTCCATCACATCCCATACTAGCCATATTCTCCCTTTACTACTAAATTCATAGTTTGCTGCCCATTCCCAATCTGTAGTAATTCTCTTCATAGTTTGATTAACCTTCTGTTCTTTCACCTTATGTTCTAATATTGCCATCATACTCACCTTATTGCCCCTTAAGAACTTACTAACCTCTTTTTGTCTTGGGATCTTGTTTAGACCCCTAATATTCCATGTAACCAACCTCATACTGGAATAAAAATAGGTTGTGTGTATCCATCCAACTCTTCTAGTCTTCTTTGTCCACTTGTTCCTTCTCCCAATTGCCTTAGATTCATTAGTTGCAAACCAGATTCAGCTAATATATTAAAACCGTTTAATATATCTATTGCATCTTCTCTCATTTTCTCCTTGCTCCTACTTATGGATTTCCCTGTTACCTTTTTCCATCCCCCTTCTTCACGACACTCAGCCCTTATAGTTAGACTAGTTATTGTATTATTTACATCATCATTTCTAGCCACTTGATCACTCTGTTCAGAAGCTGCTATTTGCTGCCCATCCTTATCATTATTCCTCTCCTTTGGTTGCCATACTTGTCTCTACTTTTGTTGCTTTTCCTTAGTCTGATGTGGTTGTTGTTCTCCACATCTATGCCCAATTTGTCTACAGCTTTGACAAAATTCTGGTACCCAATCATATTCCACTCTTTGACTAAATTCCTTCCCTGTTGAATCAGCTATCTTAATGAACTTTGGTAGTTCTTTTGTGACATCCATCTCAATCAACACTTGTGCATAGGTGATTCTGTCCAGCTGGGTAGTACAAGCATCAGATACATCGGAGTTCCTAATCCACTACTGATCCTACTCAATGTTCTCATTCCCCAACAATTCAAAGGAAGATTTGGAAATTTCACCCACACAGGAATAGTTTGTAGGACTTCCTTGCTGAAATCAAAATATTTTGTCCAAGGTTTCACAATTATCGGCTTATTCCCCAACATATGAGGTCCAGAATACAATACCTCATCTCTATCCTCCATAGAATTGAATCTAATAATTAAATACCCTTCATTATGATAGTAGACCTTAGGTTTAGCAATGAAGTTCCATTCCGAAGCAATGAATCTCTCCATCGCTCCAATTGTTGGTGTAGTTCCAACAACATAAAGGATTAAGGCTCTCATCCACTTCACTGTCTCCTCTACCATCTCTTCTTCACATAATTCCACCATAACTTATCCATTTTTAATAGTCGGTGCAATAAATCTGAGATCCATACCTTTTGCCGCCATTTTGTTTCCCGCAAATAATTTCGCCCAATTCTTCTGGTTTTCCTCTGTTATTTCACTTTGATTTTTAACTTCTTTTGATTTCCCTTCGTTTATCCCTTTGTCATCTCCTGTTTCATTTGATTTCCTCATGACCTCTTCAATTTGTTGAATTGGATTGTGTTTTGCTTGCATGACACTTTTTCCTTGATTTGATCCTCCTTCTCATATTAGTGAGTCAGAATTATCTATTTCCTTCTCATTCCTCACTGCAGGACTTGTTGTATGTGGAGTTTTCAGAGCTTCCTTCATGGCAGACAATGGCGGCCACTGTTCTATTGGATTTGTGGTTGTAATACGCGTCTCTATTCCTTGTACCTCTACTCTTTGTGGTTTACCAGCTTCCGTGATGTTACCTAGTTGAATCGTCGTCATGATTTTCCTGGGTCTTCCTCTCCCCATTGTTGCCCAGCATATGTTAACAAATTCACGCTATCATGCGCTGAGAGCGTATCACCTAGGGAATTATGTTCTATGTTTTATGATCCTAAAATGCCAAAAAATGACTATGGTTCAATAGGTCATTTTAGAAGGACCCACAAAATTTTAGGCGATTCATGGCCCGTCACCCGAATTCATGAAGATGGCATGACGAACTAAAATTTTAGGCAATTCGAGGATAGTCGCTCGAATCATGAAGATGACATGAATATTAGCACACGAAAAATCGAAAATCGTGTTGAATTCCTGTTTTATAGCCTTAAAACGACAAAAAAAGAGGAACGATCATAGAGAGAAAATGACTATTGTTTATTAGGCCATTTCTGGTGGGACCACAAAATATTAGGCAATTCTGGGTCGGTATCCCGAATTCATGAGGATGGCGTGGATATTAGCACATGAAAAATCAAAAAACGTGCTGAATTCCCATTCTATGGCTCTAAAATGCCAAAAAATGAGGAACACGCATGGAGAAGCAATGACTATTATTCATTAGGTCGTTTCTGATAAGATCACAAACTTGTAGGTGATTCTGGGTAAGTCGTTCGAATTCATGAAGATGGTGTGAAAATTAGCACATGAAAAATCGAAAATCATGTCAAATTCCTGTTTATGGCCCTAAATGCCAAACAATAAGAAACGGTCATGGAGAAGCAATGAATATTGTTCATTAGATTATTTTGGATTGGCCCACAAATTTTTAGGCGAATCGGGACCGATCGCTCGAATTCATGAAGATGGCATAGACACTAGCGCACGAAAAAACGGAAATCATACTAAATTCCTATTTTATGGCCCTAAAACGCATAAAAATGAGGAACGATCATGGAGAGGCGATGATTAATGTTCCTTAGGTCATTTTTGATGGGCCGAAAAAATTTTAGACGATCCGGGTCCGGTGGCCCGGGCCCCACCAGATGGCGTGGGTCATAGAATACAAAAATCTAGGAACCGGGAAGAATTCTACTTTTATGGCCCTAAAATGCCAAACAACGAGAAATGGTGATGGAGAGGAGGTAACTATTGTTCCTTAGATCGTTTTTTATGGTCCGGAAAATTTTAGGCGATTCAGGTCCGGTGGCCCAGGCCCCACCAGATGGCGTAGGCTATAGCAAATGTAAATATGGGAATCAGACAAAATTCTAGTTTTATGACCCTACGCGGCAGGAACTATTGTTCCTTAGGTCATTTTGATGGACCGGGCCACCAGGTACGGATCGCCTAAAATTTTGCCGGACCATCAAAATGACTTTTGGAACAATAGTCACCGCCTCATCATTACCGTTCCTCATTTTTAGCGTTTTAGGGTCATAAAATTTGAATTTTTCCTGATTCCTAGATTTTTGTGTGTTATAGCCCACTCCATCGGTTGGGGCCCGGGCCACGGTATTCGTATCGCCTAAAATTTTGCTGGATCATAAAATACGACCTTAGGAACAATAGTCATTGCCTCACCATGACTATTTCTCATATTTTGGCATTTTATGGCCATAAAAGTGGAATTTCGCCCGATTCCTAGATTTTCGTATGCTATCGCCCACGCCATCTGGTGGGGCCCGAGCCCTTGATCCGGATCGCCTAAAAATTTTCTGAATCATCAAAATTTAATAGTCACCGCCTCGCGAAGACTGTTCCTCATTTTTTGGCATTTTAGGGCCATAAAATTGGAATTCCCCCCAATTCTCAAATTTTTGTTTGTTATAGCCCACGCCATCAGGTGGGCCCAGACCATCGGACCCAGATCGCCTAAATTTTTTTCGGACCATCAAAAATGATCTTAAGAACAATAGTCACCACCTTGCTATTATCGTTCCTTATTTTTTGGCGTTTTAGAGACGCAAAATTTGAATTCCGCCCGATTCCAAGATTTTCGTGTGATATAGACCACACCCCGAATCGCCTAAAATTTTTGAACCATCAAAAATGACCTTAGGAACAATAGTCACCGCCTCGCCATGATCGTTTCTCATTTTTTGCATTTTAGGGCCATAAAACTAGAATTTCGCCCGATTCCCAGATTTTTATGTGTTATACCCATGCCATCGGATGGGCCCCGAGCCACCGGACCCAAATCGTATAAAATTTTACCGGCCTATCAAAAATGATCTAAGGAACAATAGTCACTGCCTCGCCATGACCGTTCCTCATTTTTTAGCATTTTACGACCATAAAAGTGGAATTTCGCCTGATTTCCAAATTTTCGTGTGTTATAGCCCATGCCATCTGGTGGTGCCCGGGCCATAGGACTAGGATCGCCTAAAAAAAATTCGGCCCATCTAAATGGCCTAAGGAATAATAGTCACCATCTCGCCATGATCGTTCCTCATTTTTCCATGTTTTAGGGCCATAAAATTGGAATTCCGCCTAATTCCTAGATTTTCGTGTGTTATAGCCCATGCCACCAAGTGGGGCCCGAGCCACTGGACTCGGATCGCCTAAAATTTTGCCGGCCTATAAAAGATGACCTAAGGAACAATAGTCACTGCCTCGCCATGACAGTTCCTCGTTTTTTTGGAATTTTAGGGCCATAAAATAAAAAATTCCACTTGATTCCTAGATTTTCGTGTGTTATATCCTACGCCATCTGGTGGGGCCCGGGCCACCTGAATTGAATTGCCTAAAAATTTTCCAGCCCATAAAAAACGACCTAAGAAAGAATAGTCACTACCTCGCTATAACCGTTCCTCATTTTTTGGCGTTTTAGGGCCATAAAACTGGAATTCCGCCCGATACCTAGATTTTTGTGTGTTATAACATACGCCACCTGGTGGGGCCTGGTCCACCATATGTGGATCGCCTAAAAAAAATTCGGATCATAAAAATGACCTAAGGAATAATAGTCACTGCCTCGCGTGACCGTTCCACAAATTTTAGCGTTTTTGGGCCATAAAACTGGAATTTCGCCTATTTCCCAGATTTTTGTATGTTATAGCCCATGCCATCTGGTGGGGGCCGGGCCATCGAACTTGGATCGCCTAAAATATTAACGAACCATCACAAATGACCTAAGGAACAATAATCACTGCCTCGCCTTGGCCGTTCCTTTTTTTTTTTGGTGTTTTATGGCCATAAAACTAGAATTCCGCCCGATTCCCAAATTTTCATATGTTATAGCCCACGCCAACGGGTAGGTCCTGGACCACCGGACCCGGATCGCCTAAAATTTTGCCAGACCATAAAAAACGACCTTAGGAACAATAGTCACCGCCTCGCCATTAGCGTTCCTCGTTTTTTGGCGTTTTAGGGCCATAAAATTTAAATTTTGCCTGATTCCTAGATTTTCGTGTGCTATAGACCACGCCATCTGGTGAGGCCTGGGCCAACGAACCCGGATTGCCTAAAAAGTTTTTGGACCATTAAAAATGACCTTAGGTACAATAGTCACTGCCTCACCATGATCGTTTCTCATTTTTAGGTGTTTTAGGGCCATAAAACTAGAAATCCGCTCGATTTCCAAAATTTCATGTGCTATACCCACGCCATTGGATGGGGCCGGGCCACCAGACCCGAATTGTCTTAAATTTTTCCGGCCTATCAAAAATGACCTAGAGAACAATAGTCACCGTCTCGCCATGACCAATCCTTATGTTTTGGAATTTTATAGACATAATACTGGAATTTCGTCTGATTTTAAAATTTTCATGTGTTATAGCCCATGCCATCTGGTGGAGCCCGAGCCACGGGACTCGGATCGCCTAAAATTTTGACGGCCCATCTAAACAACCTAATGAACAATAGTCACCGCTTATCCATGATCGTTCCTCGTTTTTCGGCGTTTTAGGGTCATAAAACTAGAATTTCGCCTCATTCCCAGATTTTCATATGTTATAGCTCATGCCACCATGTGGGGCCCAAGCCACCGGACTCAGATCACCTAAAATTTTGTCGGCCCATCAAAAATGACCTAAGGAACAATATTCACCGCCTTTCCTTAACCGTTCCTCATTTTTTAGTATTTTAGGGTCATAAAACTGGAATTCCGCCCGATTTCAAAATTTTCATATGTTATGGCCGACGCCATCAGGTGAGGCCTGGGCCACCAGACATGGGTCGCCTATAATTTTGCCGAATAAAAAATGACCTTAGGAATAATAGTCATCGCCACGCCATTGTCGTTCCTCATTTTTGGCGTTTTAGAGTCACAAAATTTGGATTCCTCCCGATTCTCAGATTTTCGTGTGCTACAGCCCACGCCATCAGTTGGGGCCCGGGCCTCGGATCACCTAAAAATTTTCCGGACCATCAAAAACAACCTTAGGAACAATATTCACCGCCTAGCCATAAACGTTTCTTATTTTTCGGCATTTTAGGGTCATAAAACTAGAATTCCGTCTGATTCCTAGATTTTTATGTGTTATCGCCCACGCTGGGGCCCAGGCCACCGAATCCGGATCACCTAAAATTTTGCCGAATCATCAAAAACGGCTTAAAGAACAATGTCACTGCCTCGCCATGACCGTTCCTAAGTTTTTTGGCCTTTTAAGGCCATAAAACTTAAATTTCGCCCGATTCACAAATTTTCATGTGCTATAGCCTACGCTATCGGGTGGGACCCAAGACATCGGACCCAGATTGCCAAATTTTGCCAGACCATAAAAAACGACCTTAGGAACAATAGTCACTACCTCGCTATTATCGTTCCTTGTTTTTTGGTATTTTAGGGGCACAAAATTTGAATTCTGTCTGATTCCCAAATTTTTGTGTGTTATAGATCACGCCATAGTTGGGGCTGAGCCACCGGACCCGGATCACCTAAAATATTGTCGGACCATCAAACACGACCTTGGAATTTTTTCCATGATCATTCTTCATTTTCTAGCGTTTTGGGGCCATAAAATTGGAATTCGCCCGATTCTCAAATTTTCTTGTGCTATAGACCACGCCATCTAGTGGGGCCCGGGTCACCAGACCCGGATCGCCTAAATTTTTTCCGATCCATCAAAATTGACCTAAAGAACAATAGTTATTGCATCGCTGATATCGCCCAAACTCACACCACAATTATATGTTGTGAGGCAGTCGAAGCAATAATAGAATCCAATGCGAGTCGGGGTCGAATCCTCAGGGAGTTAAAAACGGAATTAGGTATACACCTAGTGTAATTGTATAATGTGCCTCAAATTGCACTTCCACATTCTTGTTTGTTGCTTCTATTTCTACTTAAAGCTATTGACTGTAAATAATAAACTAGAAGATAATGTTTTTGGTTTTGGTTGTTTTTCAAATGATAAAGGATCTAGGGTCGTGACTTCCACCTAGGTGGTTACCTAACGGGTTGTAAACTCTAGGACAAGTTTGATTAGTCGGGGTCGTAATATAGCAATCACATGCAATTACCTACTCCATACCTCTCAGTAGTTTGAGTGATTTTGCCCAATTTGGCTTTCTTAAGTCCAAATGGGTATTGCACCAAACACGTGATATGTGCTCAAGTCGGGTCTTACTATCTTTAGATTTGACCCTTTAATTGGGGCTATCAAAATCTTGAGTTCACCCCAGTTTCTTGTTAGCCAAGTTTTCCTAGACTTAGTCTCTCTTTCTAAAGTAGAAACTAAGTCAAATAGGCATGAATCAATGTTTGCAACTATTAATTCATGAATACAAGCATGAACAAGACTAAATATTACTAAACCAATCACAAACAAGCCCTAAATCAAACACCCATTAAGTATCCACATTAAGGTTGGGCCACAACCGTAGCTAGAAATTTAGCTACTCATGAAAAATAAAGAAATAAAAGAAGAAATTAAGATAGAATGCATAATAATTGATTAGAGAAAGAAAATCTAATGTTTAGAAGTTAATCTAGTATAAAATTACTCAAAACAGTAAAAAAGAATGGCTTAGGTACTCTCCCAATACAAAACTTAACCTAAAAATGATAAAAAGTTCTATTTATACTAAGCTGAAAATATCTGACAAAAATGCCCCTACGAAGGTTGTGCGGTCATATAATTATGTATGCGGTCCGCACAATGAGCTTCTGCGGCCGCACAATTATAGTGCGGTCCGCATTCCTGGAACTTGGGCTTGGTACTTTGGGGCTTCTGCGGTCTGCATAAAAATGAATGTGGTCCGCACTCCTTGACTTTGAACTTGAACCCAGCTCTCTGATTCTTCGCTTCTGCGGACCGCATAATAATGAGTGCGGCCACACTTGACATCCTGCTGCCGCACAATTTTGGTGCGCTCTTCATGCCTTCAGATGGCCCAAAGACTAACTCTCTGAATCTCCTCTGCTGCGGTCGCACTAGAATTGTGCAGTCCGCACTGTTGGCCTTTTTGCCCTGTTTTTGTTCTTGTTCACTTTTAACTCCTTTATGAGTTTATTTTGACTTCTTTGGCTTGTTTCCCAATATTCATGTACAAAAGCAGATTTCATTAGTTCTTGGGAATACCTTTAAGCATTTTTGAGCTAAAACGCAAGTAAAAAAGAGCAAATAAGCGGTCAAAATCCCTACTTATCAACTCCCCCAAACTTAAGCTTTTGCTTGTCCTCAAGCAAATAAGGCAATTTCCTCTTCCACTAGAAAAAGAGATATTTCAGCTAGCCTAAAGTGAATCAATTACACATAAATTGGGACCAATAATTACCCACAACACATATGAATTATCAACAACGCAATGATTTGACTTTTTGAGTACAATAGTTCTAATGTGACACTAGAGCATCAAGAGTTGACTCTACTCATCAAGGAAGCTCGCTCTTTCATGTAGGTCATTGTGGATTCCAAACTCCTCCTCATTTACTATCCATTAGCAAATCTCACTTTAGAATGTAACACTCGAAGCAAGGATTGCGAAAAGTTCGCTTATCTCTCTCAAAAGAACGTCACAAGTCTAGCTTTAAGTACCATAAGCTTGCCCCTTATGTAAATCACCACTAATGTATGCTCACTCAACTTGAAATCATGTAGCACTTTTGCGAGATGTAATGAAGGCTTTTGGACCAAGGTAGGACTTGTTGGAATAGAATGGTTTCATCTTTCCTTAACCACTCCATTTTCTCTTTTCGGCTCATACTTTCTTGACTCTTTGAGTTATTTTCTTCTTCCTCGGGGGAACTAGAGAGACGTAACGTCACTCTTTTTTGATCATGACATTCATTTTTCTCCTTTTATATTTACTCCATGCCTTTCACCATTGTTTTCTTTGAATCCCTTCAACTTTCTACCTTATTCGCTTTCTTTTTGGAATTTTTCTTTTTGTTCTTTATTTCTTTTCTTTGCCTTCCCTTTTATTCATTTATTTCTCTTCTTTGTACCTTTTATCACTTTCAAACTCCTTGTCTCTCCCCCAAACTTATGTTTTGCCAATTGTTTCTCAAGAATGACCTACATGAAAGAGCGAGCTTCCTTGATGAATAGAGTCAACTCTTGATGAAAATATCTGACAAAAATGAGGAGGAGTAAATGAGGAGGAGTTTGGGATCCACAATGACCTATATGAAAGAGCGAGCTTCCTGATGAATAGAGTCAACTCTTGATGCTCTAGTGTCACATTAGAACTATTGTACTCAAAAAGTTAAATCATTGCGTTGTTGATAATTCATATGTGTTGTGGGTAATTATTGGTCCTAATTGATGTGTAATTGATTCACTTTAGGCTAGCTGAAATATCCTTTTTCTAGTGGAAGGCTTGTACGTGGTTATTAAAGAAAAAGGGCTTCGGCTCAAAGAGGTTGACTAGGGAGATCACATTGATAGGTTATGGAAGATTTCAAATTTCAAATTGGATCAAGGAAAGCCTACAATCATTTCTTAAGCCAAGCTACGCTTAGAATTTCACCTAGAAACACATCCCGGGCAAGTTCTAAACCATTAGCACGGGTACTTAAACTTGTAACTAAACATCTCACCTCTCACGCTTCTGGATTGCTAAAGATAACGGAGTCAAGGTCCCACAACAACCCTAACTAAGATTGAGAATCACAAATGTCTCGATTTGAACCACTCAATGACTGCTTAAGTCAACACAAGAGTCAAAAGGGTCACAACTAGAGTTATTTTCTGCCAACAACTTATTTTTAACCATAAGGCTATAGGTAATGTGTTGTACAAAGTGAAGCATGCTTGAGACTCCTTTTATTATTTCCTACTATATTTGCCAAAACATAAAAGAAAATGGACTCAATCCCTTAAGAAGGTTGTCACGCCATCCATCTTTGGGAAGAGTCACCCGGTTCACATAAAATCCACCTTTGAAAAGAATTGTGACATAAAGAAAACCAAAGGCTTATTGTTCACTCAAAATGTAAAAAGAAGCTAACAAATTAAAAAGAAGCTACTAAAATAAATAAGAAGTTATATTACTAAGGAAAAACAAATTAAAGAAGCTATGACATAAACTACGAAAAGCGATATAAATGAATATACAAACCAAAAGGAAATGAATATATACATCAATTCTAAAGGGACGAATATATACATGCCAAAGGGAAAATAAAGATAAAAGAAAAAATAGTGTAATAGTTATTACATGCCAAATGTCAATGTAAATCAATCAAAATAGACCACCCCACAAATGAAAATAAGCATTGTCCCCAATGCTTAAAAAAATAAGAACAGGGAAGGGTAGATAGTGAAGAAAACTCCCTATGTAGTCTCAGTCTCCATGGCATCCACAACATCCTCGGGCTCCTCTAGCTGAATCTCATCATCTCCTAGCTAAGGGACAACTGGGTTGCTGAGCAACTGGATCATCTCCTCAGCAGTGTGTGCAGTCGCAACCAGCTCTTTAGACTGGCCGTTTACTGCCTCGGGTACTGCTCCTGGTGCTGTCTGTGTTGCTGGGTCACCCTCCATAAGTAAATCCAGTGGTAGATCTCGACTATATGCAATCTTTTCAATCTCTTTGTTCAACTCCTCCACCAACTTCTTTGATGCCTGAGGCCTCCGCATCTTCTTGACATGTTTGCCCAAATCCTTAATTACCTTTATACGTCTCTAGAGTATCCAAAATGGTCTTCTGGTTGTCCAGAATCTTCTTTAATATTTCCTCCACTGACGGAGGTACTTGTGGCTCTGCTGGGACTATGGCTGTCCAACGGGACGGGACGGCATTTAGCTGGGACGAAACAAAACGATACGGGACAAACAAGACGAAATGATAGGCCCATCCCGTTCCACTAACGAACAGGATGGGACGGGATGGAACGGGACGGCATAGGTTCGCGGGCCTTAAATGCAGTTTTTTTTTAAAAACAATTATTTAAGCACTAAGTTATGCAACATCTAATTTTTTGACAATGACTAAGTTTTTAAAGTTTGCAATGGCTAGTTTTTTGACTTATTTAATAAAACTAACGTTGAAACGAAAATTAGAAAACTAAGTAAAGAATTATAAAATATTAAAACAAAAGACCTGTAATGAAATATTCTAGTAATTATAATAGAGTTATAATTTATTTAATATAATTTTAAACTATTAAGTAACCGAGACAATTCATAAAAAAAATCAACGCTTAGAACCTTTTATTTTATTAATAGAACTTTCAAATTTCACATACAAATATAATTCTTTTGAAGAGCACCTATCTACGCAGCCACCTTCTACGAAGGGTTCTATTTGAACTAGGTCTCTTAGTATCCAATTACAAATTATCATACTAATATTTGTAAGCTCCTGTATAGCTTCTTTGTAACTTATCTATAATTTCTCTTGGACATTATTTTGGAATTGGCAATACTGATTGATGTTCCATGAGCTCCATGTTGTCATCGCTCCTAGTGCTAAGTATCTCATTGTATTCTTCTTCTTTCTTAGTGGTTAATTTTTCAAAACTAAGATTTCTTTTTTCTAAATTAATCCAACCTCTGAATAATACAGAAATATATAGACTGTCCTCCGCTAATGAATGTCTATGATCTCCAATTTGAAATCTTGCCGCGCTAAAAGCACTCTCCGATGCTACTAATGATGCTTGAATAGCCAAGATATCTCGGGTCATTATTGAAAGTATTGGAAAAGCCTTGTCACGCTCCCTCCACCATACCAAAAGTTGCTCGTTGCCTTCTTCTCTTTAATACTTTCCAATCCTTGATTAAGATAAGAATCAAGTTCCTCATCAATAGAGGAATCAAAACTTGTTATATCATTCTTATCTTCCGATAAAACTTCTGCTCTAGACTTAGAAGTAGAAGGAGCAGTTTCACCATCTGTTGTTTCCATAGATTTATATTTATCAAACATTGATCTAGCATAAGAATATATGCTAGCTTGACAGTCTTCAAGAGATGGTTGTTCATTTTCTTGAATTGCTAAATTCTCATAAATTTTACGAACAAGTCCCTTTGCACCTCTTAGTTTTAACTTTTGAAATCATTTCATTAATGTTCGATGCATACGTTGGATTTGTTTTATACTTACCAAATACAATAGAAATTCCACAAATATACCATAATATTTGTGTAACAGTAGGATAATATACACCAGAAAATTATTTTGTATCATAATAAAAAAATTCTAAAAATTTAGTAAGCTCTTTGATCTCATCCCAATTAGAAACAACAATTTGATCAGTGGGGATACCATTATGCATATTAAATACTTTTTATATAGGCACCCGATAATCATAAGCAACTTTAAGCATTTCATAAGTAGAATTCCACTTAGTACAAACATCTTTTGGAAATTTTTTTAAATGGAAGGTTAGTACTAGCACATTGTTGAGCAAATTCACGAATTCTACTCTCTTTATTAGCACGAAAAATATAGCCGCAAACATGTTTTATTTTACTACAAGCATCAGAAAATAAATTAATACCATCTTTTACAACCAAGTTAAAAATATGGCATGCACATCTAACATGAAAAATTGCTGGACTAATTGGACAAAGTCTAGTTTTTAAGTTAGTTGCTGCAGTTGTGTTAGCAGAAGCATTATCTAAGGTGATAGCTAAAACTTTATCAATGAGTCCATAAAAATCAAGTATTTGTAGAACAGTAGTTGCAATATATACTACATTGTGTTTTGAATCAACAAATTTATAATCAATAATACGTTTTTGCATGTTCCAGTGATGATCAACCCAATGGCATATAACAGTTAAATAATTACAACCATTAGGACTACGACCTATATCAGATGTGATAGACACTTTACAATCTAAGTGAAAAATATACACAATGAATATACTGAAGATATTCAGTTTGAAATTTAAAAACAACATTTATAACCGTGGTCTTAGAAAAACCTTGAAAAGCAAGATTATAAGTTTCTTCTATATAATGCACAAAAGCAGGATGAGAAGGAAAAGTAAAAGGTAAGCCACTGACAGCCACCATTTTTGCTAAGTTCTCATGATCTCTATTTTTGTTAAACAGTACCAGAAGCAGGGTTAAACTGTTGTTATACAAAATTAGAACCCCCACTGATCCACTAGGAGTGTCAGTACCGATGCTAGGATCCATAATTTTTCCGACTTCTATGTTAGCTTGTATCCATAAAGATTTGTGCTCCTTAAGTAAGTGTATGGTTAAACCCCCCGTCCCACCACTTTTTGTGTGTGCAAATTGTTGCTTACATTTTTCACTAATATCACGATGATTGACTTTATCATGTTTAAAAAGTTTCCATACAAGTGATGTTTTGGGACGTTCAGCCTTAGGCTTACCCCTTACAAGAGGTACAAGGGGTAAAGCTCCAGACCGAGATTGAATCTGAGTTGGAGCTTGTATTGCGGGACTAGTGGGTATTTCATCTAATTCTTCTTCCTCAAAAACATATCATTGCCATATTGTCTTTGTAAAGTTTCATGATCTAGTTGTTCTCCGAAATTAATATTATAACATGCGGGGGTTAGAAAAATGAAGTTTCATCAACATGAGTCATTTCATCTATATGTTTTCTAATTCTAGGAGAAGTGTAAGGATTAGGACTAGGATTAGGATTACTACTGCTTTCACCTTTACTATTTTTTATTACTTTTTTTAAATAAGCCAAATACATTTTTAAGTGCCATAATTTAAATACAAAATTAAATTTAAAAATTAACACAAAAATTAAACACACAAATGAAATACGAAAATAGAACACGTAAAGTAAACACAAAAATTAAGCACTAAAATGATACGCAAAATTTATATATTAAAATTAGGAGATGAAACGAGTGCACCGTGATTAAATATTGAAACTTGAAGAAATTGCCCAAAATATTGCTCCAAATACTTGACGAATTAATTTGAAGCTTGAAAGTTGCTACAAAAATTTGTCCAAATATTTGAAAGTCATCATTTGATAGTGAGAAAATTGAGAGAATAATATAGATAGAATGTAAGAGATTTGAGAGAGAATGATTGATTTTTTTGTGGGAAAAAATGAAGAAGGATGGGGGTATTTATAATTGAAAATAGGGCCAAAGTGAAATTTAATAAACTTAGGAGTTATATTAAAAGTTTGGGGGGTATGAGTGTTTTAGGAGGGGGGGGGGGCTGAGCAAAAAACATAAGTAGGCAAACAAATAGGAAAATTTCCACTGATGTAGCACCATTATGTATTTTGCACATAAGGCCACAAAATAATTATATTCCTAGCCAAAATCCTTTAAACCCTATACCTTAATTCACGCATCCAAGTAAACAGACTTTCAGTTACACTAGTTAACATCCTTAGCGTTAATTAAGATGACTAACCTCCTTAGCGTCAGGAAATTGATATTTGTAACGGCCGTAATCCTTTTTTGCAGTTTGAGTGGCATGAGCTGCCAAGTAAACAGACTTTCAGTTACACTGGACTTTGTGATAATCAATGTTATTTTTTCTCTGTCTTATGATATATATTGGTTGCATATTTAGATATGTTTTTCTTTTTATATCAAGTATATTTTAATGTAATGAGGTTTATACTGCATATAATTTACAATTATACCATATATTTTTGCATTTAGGGTGTTTGACATATGCAGATCAATGATATATTCCTAGTATAAGTTTATGTCAGGTATAAATAAATGGAACTTAATTGCTGACATGCTTATCATTTAAGTTAGTATTTCACTTATTTGCCTACTTTTTTTTACTACTATACATTATTGGTATAATAATTTAATATATCTTGATATACGCAAAGTCTATCAAAATGCTGATGTTGGCATTGCAGATTCAGCAAAAGATCCCATGGAAGAATATTATATTGACGTCCCCAAATCGCAAATCGTTAAATATACAAACCCTGCAATAGCTGGTAAGTATGCTTGATATATTATATCATTTCAGTAAATATGTCATAAATATCCCTATGTTTTATTCCTTAAATCTTTCCATATATGTAGTATTACTTGGGTATATTTTTATACCTCCATGTATAATTTTGACTACACATTATATTCGTGTTATATATTTTTTATGAGTACGCATTTTTCACTTTTCATGTTATGTATAACTTATTATACACATTCTACATGTATCAATTTTCTCTGGAATGTGTATTATGTTTATAAATTTACTCAATATGCTAATGTTGTGCTTGATATTCAGCCAAAGATCCCTCGGAGGAAAATTATATTGGCGTCTCCGAATCCCATTCCATATGTTTCGAATATTGTGGAATGATTGAGCGAAATCTCAGTAACTGTAATGGAATCCCGCTGCTAAATCGAGTGATCGGAGAAAATAAGACAAGAGATTGAGAAAATACGAAGAGAGAGGAGAAACTCTGGGTTCTTTTGAAAAAGACGATGAGAGAGAGAGTGCTTTGCAACTATCCCATGATTTGTGCCTTTTTCGCTATTCATTAATTATTTGCTTATTTTTACAATATGCCATTAGTGCAAAAAGAACTTCTCTATATGTAATAAATAAAGATTGCTAATATTTTTTAAAATATTTTTTAAGAAGTGCTCTGCCATGTATATTTCTCCCAATTATAGCCATTTTTGGCCGTTGGGAACGACTATTTTTGCAATTGAAGCCTTTGCCCAATGGCTAGAATTCAAAAAAAAATTACGCGAGACAGGCGGGGCGGGGCAAAACGGGACGAAATAGCCATCCCGTCCCACCCCGTGTCACGTTTAACATGGGCACATCCCGTTTAGAATGAAGTGGGCCAGGACGGGCTGGGCCAGGACGTGGGATGGGACGACCCATCTCATTGGACATCCATAACTGAGACTATTGGGCCGGAGGACTATGCTGCAACAACACTGGATATGTCAGTCAACTTTGTAGTGGCTGCCTGCATCCATTTGTTGAGACTCGCTAATGTCTGGGAGACTCGCAATGCAGTCTGATGATATGTAGATGAGACTGGCACTGATAATCTGGCAAAGGAATATGGTGGCATGTCCGCTGTCCCGATGGAAGGGTCGGCTGCTGTGGGAGGTAATGTAGATGATGAAGGCTCAACAGCCGAATCAGTAACCACTACCGCTGGCTCCTCAGACTGTCCAGTGGGGGTAGTAGCTTTACCTTTGAATTTCGGGTTGTCAGCTCCTTGAAGGTGGTACCATGAGAAAGGTTTCTTTGCCTTTCTTCGGTATCATAATGCCTCGGCTCCACCCCTTGATCCTTAAAGTATTCTGTGAGGAAGTTCGGGTACGGATAGGATCTTTCACCCTTCTGGACAGCTAAAGTGATGTTGGTGGACATGATGGCACCAACATTAATCGGATACCCAGCCATAATGGATGCCACCAAAATTGCACGGGAAAATGGGAGGTTGTTCTCTTTGAGGCAAGGATCAATGTTTGCCACCTTTTTGCTTCAAAGTTTAGGGTGACTCGGACTATTGGAACCCTTGCTGTGAGCTACGGAGGTGTTGACCCTCGGATTACCAGAATCTCAGCTTACCACGAACAAACTACATCACCCATAGCTAGCTTTTCCAAGTATTGCACTGCTTCTACTTCTTCAAACCCCACATATTTGTTCAGTGCAGAGGAGTCAAAGTGGATTTTTAGATTTGGCACTTTTGTCACCTTAGTACCCTTTTTGATGTGAGCTATATTTGCGTAGAATTCCTTGACCAGGTGCTCATTTGCATCTAGGACGCTGTTGGTGAACCATTTCCATCCTTTTCGCTCCTGGAATTGTCTAAGTACATTAGGGTTGTGCTTGTTCATATCCTCCATCAAGAATTATCGCTCGAAGAGTGAGCAAACTTTGTGGCCACCATTCTTTAAACTTTACAAAGGCATTGGTACTGATGAATCTGTCTTCCCATATCTTCGGCCTCCTTGATCTCTCTAAACCTCCCACTATTCTATCACCCCCTCTACCATCGTTCAGGACATCATCATCATCGTCCACATTAATTGGAGCAGGAGGAAGAGGGCTCAGATCTTGACTACCCTCTTCCGAACCTTCAGACGAATTGGCAGCAGAAGATAACTCATCCACCAAGTGGAATCTACCTGGGATTTGTTGTGATTGGGCTTCCGGCTGTGCTTGCACGGAGTTACACTCAAAATCTTCCCCAGATGGGAGATACCTAATCCCCAGATTGAGGAACATTATACAATTACACTAGGTGTATACCTAATCCCATTTCTAACTCCCTGAGGATTCGACCCCGACTCGCGTTGGGTTTTATTATTGCTTCAACCGCCACACTATCTATATTTGTAGTGTGAGTTTGGGCGACATCAGCGATGCAGTGATTATTATTCCTTAGGTCATTTTTGAAGTCTCTAACCGGGAGATCAAGAGTATTTTGTCAAAGATAGTCAATGCCAACCGGACGTATTGGTCAAGAAAACTTGATGATGCTCTTTGGTCTTATAGGACGGCCTACAAGACGCCCATTGGGGTGTCTCCATATTGATTGGTGTTTGGGAAGGCATGCCATCTTCCAGTAGAACTCGAGAATAAGGCCATGTAGGCTTTGAAAAAGTTGAACCTTGAGTAGGATGTCGTAGCAAACCTAAAGGTTGTCACAATTGAATGAGCTTGCTAAATTCCGGTACCATGCCTACACAAGTTCGTCCCTTTACAAGGAGAAGATGAAGTGCCTCCGTGACAAGTACATCCATAATAAGGAATTTAAAGAAGGTGATCTTGTGCTATTGTTTAATTCCCCGTTACGGATGTTTCCGGAAAGTTGAAATCAAAATGGAGTGGGCCATTTGAAGTGGTAAATGTAATCCCCTTCAGTGCTCTAGATCTGAAAAATAAGAATGATGAGGTGTTTAGAGTCGATGGGCACCGGGTTAAACACTATCTTGGAAAGGTTGATGATGGCCACATCATGGCGGTTCTCCATTTCCAGTGATTGGTAATCTGCGTTATGCCGTGATGTTAAATCAGGCGCTTCTAGGGAGGCAACCCATGTGCCTTTTTCTTTCTCTTGTTTTTCTCCTTTAGATTAGGTTGCACTTCAAACCTTTTGGCCTTAAGTGTAGGAAAACTTTTGTTACACTTCAGACCTTTTGGCCTTAAGTGCATCTGAAGTGTAATTTTTCGCTTCAGACTTATTGATCTTTAAGTGCATGAAATCATTGGTTGCACTTCAGACCTATTTGGCCTTAAGTGCATGCAATTTTTCACTTCAGACTAATTGACCTTAAGTGCATGGAACCATTGGTTGCATTTCATACCTATTTGGCCTTAAGTGCATCCGAAGTGCAATTTCTTACTTTAGACTAATTTTTTTAACTTCAGAAGTTGATCATAAAATGGGCAGGCTTGCAAATATTTTTGCAAAGTGGGTATAGGTTCAATTGTGACCCCAAAATTTACTTTCTTATTCTTAGAATTAACAGACCTCTACTCATAGACTCGATTCCATCAAGCTAAAAACCTCAAACTGGAACAGAAAAATCAGAGTCATCAGAATTTTACCCGCAAAGCTCGGAAGAACAAAACCCACCTTCACACTGAACTTTACTTCCAAAATTACATTTTTCTCACTTCCAACTTCCAAGACTCCACCTTTCAACTCTTTCACCTTCACCTAATGTTCAATTCAAAATTAAATTAAGTGATAAATTAAATTGTAATTTCACCTGCACCCTCAAAGCTTCAATGCTCTTAACTCTCAGAAGAACCAAACCCAACTTCACTCTGCACTTTGCTTCCAAGATTAAACCTTTTTCACTTCCAAAACTCCGCCTTTCAACCCTTTCACAATCAGAAATCAAGAACCTCATTTTCTCCAATTATAACCATGGAAAATTTCACAACCTCCTCAAAAACATCATCTCTTTACCCTCTTTCCTCCTCTCAGCTTGCCATAATCTCAAACCCCCAAATGATAATTACAATACTACCCCTCAACTCACTCTTGATTCTGTTTCAACCCATTTTTTCTCACTTCAAGAACTCTCTTTTCAGCTCTCTACAAACCAATTTGACATCAAAGATTGCAGCTTTATCATAGGTAAATCACTTGTGCTTCCTAATTTAAAGCTTAAAGTAGTTATTGAAGCTATTAGAATGGTTCTTGAAGTTATATATGATGATAGGTTTGTGACTTTCTGTTATGGTGGACGTGTTAATATGGGCCGACACACCGCCATTCGTTACCTTAAGAACTCTGTTGAGAACCCCACTTGGTGGTTTACTGTTAATTTGAATCCTGCAAAGTTTGAAAGTAAGCATGTTGTTAGGTTGTGTAGGGTTATGGAAGAGAAAATCGATGATGATGCTTTGATTTATTTGATAAAAAGGTTGTTTGAATGTGAAATAGTGAGTATTCGATTGGGTGGCTGTTATTTAGGTAGAGGGTTTCCTCAAGAATGTGGGTTGAGTTCAATTTTGATTAACATTTACTTTGATAGTTTTGATAAGGAGATTCAAGATTTGAGGCTTAAAACGAGTAGGGAGAATCCGAGAGTTGATGCTAATGAACTTGATGAGGGATATCGGGGGCATGCTTTTTATAAGCCGTTGAAGATATATACGGTTAGATATTTGGATGAGATATTGGTTATCACGTCGGGAACGAAGATGATGACTATGGATTTGAAGAGTAGGCTTGTTCAGGTTCTTGAGAAAGATATGGAATTCGGTATTGATAAGGTTAGAACTGTTATTCATAGTGCTACTTCTGAGAAGATAGAATTTTTGGGAATGGAGCTTCGGGCAGTTACACCGTCTGTGTTGCACCCACCGATGTCACAAAAGGCGATTAGGGCGAGGAAGAAGTACCTCCGACAGAAAGAAGTTAGAGCTATGGAGTTGAGAAATGCTAAAGAGACTAATAGGAAGAAATTGGGAATGAAGATATTCAGTCATGTATTTAAGAAGTTGAAGCGTGGTAATGGTTTCAAATCTGATTTCCCGATTGAGAATGAAGTGAACCAAATTTTTGATTCTTGGGCTGAAGAGGTCATACAAGACTTTTTGGAATCTGTCGATGAGCGTTGGGAATGGCACCGGATGCTCTCAGCTGGTGACTTCCTCTCTTTGAAAAGAATCAGAGATCAGCTGCCGCGAGAACTAGTGGATTCTTATGACAACTTTCAAGAGCAAGTTGACAGGTATGTAAATCCTGTCAAAGCAAAAAGGGTATTAGAGGAACAAGTAAAGAAAGCAGAGGAAGAAGAGGAAAGGAAATACTCTGATCAGACGGTTGCAGATCTGACAAAGTTATGCATAAAAGTTGAGGCACCATTAGAAATTGTTAGGAAAGCAGTCAAGCTGGTCGGATTCACAAATCATATGGGCCGTCCTAGGCCGATTAGTTTACTTATGGCACTTGAAGATATTGATATTATCAAGTGGTATGCCGGTATAGGGAGAAGGTGGCTTGATTTCTTTTGCTGCTGCCACAACTTCAAAAAGTTGAAGATTGTAGTATCTTATCATTTGAGATTCTCGTGCATCTTGACTTTAGCAGAGAAGCATGAATCCACGAAGCGGGAGGCAATCAGACATTACACCAAAGATCTGAAAGTTTCAAATATTAATGGGGTTGAAGAAGTGTATTTTCCGACAGAAAGGGAAGTCAAAATGATGGGAGATAATGATCTTATTGATCCAAAGCCTGTTGATGTTTCTCTGGGGATGGCATTGATTAGATTAGCTTCTGATGAGCCCTCTTACCGATGTGCTGCTCATTTTTGCGACAGAAGAGATACAATTGTTTACCGGATTAGGTTACTTCAGAATCTTCTTAATTTGGATCCATCGGATAGAAGTAAGTGGGTTCCAGGAATGGGTGCTATACATGAGAGTTTGAACAAGAGATGCATCCCTTTATGCTCTAACCATATTAGTGACTTGTACTTAGGTAGACTAACTTTGCAAGACACTGATTATACTTCTCTATTGCATGTGGATTAGCTGATGTCCGACATTATTGCCGGAGTGGCATCAAGAATGCTGTAAACTACAATTTTCATACAATGAGAATACACCCACTAAGTCAAAGAGGTATGGTTGATTACATGTTTTACTTCATATATTTCCGTGATGATAAGTTTGTTATCTACCTAATCTGCTCAATCTTGTTAATCATGCTTTAAAGTTGGAAGAAATTTTGAATATAAAAAGAAGTCACCACTATACAGGTACCATAGGTGCTTAGGTATCAGTCACATCATTGAGGTTTTTCTTCAAGAGTTGAGTACATAGTTAACTGTTCATCGGTAAAGAAGGAAATGGCTTGATTATGCTTCTTGCACTCAGAATTTGAAACACTAAATATTTGCTATAAATATAATCACTTGTTCTATATAAAAAGAAACATGTGGTGGCTTGTAATAACAATGTTCTCGTAATTGGCTTGATAAGAAAGCATAATTTCGAAAACATGATTCCAGCTATACGTCAACACAAGCATATCTTCCTACTAAAAGAAATGTCAAGATGATGTGAGCTGGTACTTACAGATTTACAGCCTTTGATCCATTCATTGATTAGACAAAGTTCGACTATTTATCTTATCTCTGCTCTATTTCTGTGATAGAAGGACAATGACTGTTCAGTGATTAGGAGTTGATGAAAAGAAAAACATTTTCGTTCTATTTTGTCAGTAACTCAGTTGATGAGGAGGTGTGGTTCTGAAGATGTGATAGCTATCTTGGAATTTGAATTTCAAGGCTTAACTCTTTTCTTTTTTGTTTGAATCTTCATGTTAAATCTGGTCTTCTGGTGTTTCTATTTGTTAATGATCTTAGAATAAAAAGTTCTGTTTTAAGTTACTTTTGTGTAGGTACATCTTTATTTCTTTCATCTTTTATTTAGAGTTAGATGGGTCAGTATTGTGAAAATATGACATATTTGAAGTTTGGATGCAAAGCCTCTTCTCCAGTATGACATATTTGGAAATTAGCTTTCAAAGCACCCTCCTCTTGCTGGTAATATTACTTTCATGTCCTTCAAATTTACCTTGATGGATCGAGAGATATGTCTCAGTAATGCAATGTTCTTTAGATGATCAATAGTTTATATAGATAGACTAGCGACAAATTTTATTTTAGGAAGTATCACATTTAACTTAAGTTGAGAATCTTTTGAGGTCTACAAGTATCACATTTAACTTGTAAATGCAGGCTGAAAGAGTATATTGATCATGATCATCCTTAGTGCCCTTTGTGGATATCTCATATACGCCACGGTTATTGTGTCTCTCATGTTTTTTCTCTCTCTCATCTATGGAAAGAGGGAACGATACATGGCGTGGTAATACCTGATCATCTGAACTGCAATTCGAGTTGCATTTAGTTTGCAAGTCAGCGTCGATAAGGACCCTCCCTCTCTGCCTTGCTTTTGGATCTTGAGTTGATCTTATGCTCTATGATAGAAGAAAAAGAGTGAGTCCCATACTCTTTCTATTCCTCTTACTATGTCTCTGTGTTTTCACTTCATATTGAAGTATCTTGTAATCACATATTCTTATGGAGTGTATCTCTGTGTATGTGTCTAGTGTGTGCCTTGTGAATGTAGGTGAAACTTTTTTTTTGCGCTTAAGGGTGGGGCCTAGTGATCAATAAAATTGGGTTTAAAACCATGAGATCCTAGGTTCAATCCCCAGCGTAGACAAAATACACTCGGTGACTTCCCTTATGTCCGAACCCTTGGTGGATAGAGTTATCGATGATAGACTATAATTACGTATTTTAGTCGATTATTACATTCCAATCTCCTGCACTTTAATTGAGTTTGAGCTTTAATCGCTAGTGTTTTGCACTAATGGTGTATTTTATGCCTTGTATGAGTGATTTCGAGCTATGTAGATGTTATGGAATGAATTCAAGTGATTTGGAGCTTTGAATTCTAAGTAAAGGTGCAAGGAATTAAGCCGGGATAGTGTTCGAGGATCAACGGATGATAGTAAGAACGAACGAAGAATCGAGTAGGCATATTGCGTACTATCTAGTAAAATGTACATAACTTTTCGCTTAGAACTCCATTTGGGCTCCACAATATATGGTTGGAAAGCTAACTCAAAGGGATACAACTTTTATGTTTTACATTTTTCCAAATTCCCAACAGAACATGGTGAAAAGTGCGCGTCAAGTGCGCGGCCGCGCTCGTCAGGCAGAATAAAAGTGGATATGCGCGGTCCAACCGCGGCCGCACACGTCTGCCAGGGAAAATTGTCCCTTTTCGCGTAGGAGAAGGTATAATTGTTTGGGCCCAACCCTACTTAGTATATATACATGGAAGAACAATATTTTGAGGACTTTTGACACACTTTTGACATAATTTAGACCTAAGGAGTCTAAGAAAACTGGGGATTCGACCTAAGGAGACAAGGACACACTAGGAGTAAGGCGGAGAATTCTTCTACGAGTTTTTCGCTTCCTTCTTCTTATTTTTCATTATTGGTTATGAAATCTAGTATTGTAGTGTTGCATACTATTATGAATAGCTAACTTGTTATCTAGGGTTTTGATGGAACCTATTGAATGATGATTTTCCTGTTACGTTGATATAGATTTGCCGTAGTATTTTCTCCATTTGTTCAACTACGTTTATATTGTGGTTGGTTGAAGACCTCTCAATCGACTGTGCCTATTTAGTGTGTATTACGCCGGAGAGAATGCATATTTAGGTAGTTGTTGAACAACATCACTCTTAACATATATGAGGGATCAATACGAAGGGTTTAAAGGTGGGATTAGGGATAACGAAACCTTGGGTGCGATCCGAGTGAGCTGTACTTAATGCCAGCTAGCGTAATTCAGGTGAATATGTCTAGTAAATTGTGGTAATTACTCGGGAGAGAGTTACGAAAGTCATAGCGCTCATGATCGGTAGAGAATACTTAGGCGAATTTATAGAAAACGTAGCGGGAGGATTTCGACAATAGTAGAAATCATAACTCTAGACCTCCTTAATCTTGTCACTAACCCTTAGTATCTTTAGTTGTTAATTTACTATTTTAATTTGTTAGTTAATTAGTTAAACACAAGAATATTAATATTTATAAGTTAAGAATTGTCCAAGCTTGTCTTCTTGGTGATAGTGAACAACTGTAGCTAGACCTTACTTCTCTGTGGATTCGATTCCGGACTTGTAAACCGGATTATATTTGCAACGACCGCTTAGTCCTTTTTATAAGGCATAGTTGGGCATGATCAGTTACCCGATACCTATTGCTGGTGAGAGCTAGTAGGTATCTTGTGGAATTAATCGAAGTGCTCGCAAGCTGGGCCGGACACCGCAGTTATAGAAAAAATGTAGGGGAAACTTTTTACCAGCAAGCAAATTATTGTTCTCCAAGTATATCTTAAGTTTTACTTGGCTCCCAAACTATTACAAAAATAAATGTTACTCCCTCCGTTTCATACTAGATGAGGTACTTTCCTTTTTAGTCTGTTCCAAAACAAATGACACGATTCTAAATTTGGAAATAATTCAATTTTAAACGCTTTCATTTTATCCTTAATGACAAGTTTTTATAGTCACACAAATGTCATGGCTCCACAAATTTTTTACCCCTTAGCTTTTAAGACCTTAAATTTTAAAAATCTTGTTTTTTTTTAAACTCTGTGTCGAATTAAACTACCTCATCTAATATGAAACGGAGAGAGTATTATTTGATATAGACTTGACAAACCTATGCTCGAATTCACATAAAAATATAGGTGCTTTGATCCTCGTACTCCGAATCCTTCTGGAACGGAGGAATTTGTGCAAGTATTGTTCCTACCAAGAAGCAATCATAAGGCCAGTCACCAGCATCGTGGTTGATCTAATCAAACAATATTTGACATTAAAAAAAAAGAGAAATAAGAAAAAGAAACTCATTGTATTTATTTTTTCATAGAACCCAACAATCCTGAATGCCGAAGAAACCATCTTTTATAGCAACATTTTATTTTTGGGGTTTTCACCATGTGTCCGGTATCTGTATTGGAGCCCGATTATATTCGGATTCGCACCGCGTAGAGTTTCATTCGGGGGGAAGCGCTCCCTATCAAGAATTTTTTCATACCCAGGGCTTGAACTCGAGACCTCTAGTTAAGGGAAAAACAGTCACATTTACTGCACCACATCCTTTGGTGATAGCAAACATTTTGAGTTGAAAGGGAAAATGACAAAAATGATCTCTTATGTTACATTAGGTTCAAAGTAGTCCCCTTTAAGTATGAAATGGGCAATTTTGGTCCTTTAAGTTTGTCAAAAATTAATATTTTTGGTCTACGTCAAATATTTAAGAACTCTGTCTGTTAGATTTGATAGGAACTGTACTAGACACCAAAAAGTACCAAAAATAGCAGCATTAACTCTAGAAATAGATTTAAGAAACTAGTAAAAACTACAAAAAATTTATCTTTAAATGTAAGTTATCGCTAATTTTCTTTCTTTTGACAAGTTCCCGTCAAAACTAACAAACAAAGTTCATTAAATATTTGAGGGAGACTAAAAATGTTAATTTTTAACAAACTTAAAAGACCAAAACTGCTCAGTACATACTTAAGGTACTACCTTAAACCTGTCCTCAAATATAAGGGACCATTTTTGTCATTATTAAGTCCTTTTTGGTTCTTTAAATTGCACCTTATATATATTTTTACCAAATTGGCAAGTTTGAGTGGACTTTCTAATTATTGCTGGTGGGAGGCAACAAGTATCTTGTAGAATAAGTTGAAGCGCGCATAAGGTGACTCGGACACCACTAATAAAAAAAACAAACAACATACATATGAAAATTGAGAGGTTTGGTTTTAGTTCACATTTGTTGTCATTTTTTTATCATGTTGGCCAAAGACTTTAAACTAGGAGTACCTTAGTTGATAACGTTGCCAACTATTTCAATTGTACCATAGAAAAAACCAATTCAAAAAGGCCCCTCCTTTCTTTTTGGCATTTAGCATTTGAACTCATCTGCTAGATTAACTTGGATTAGCGCAGGATAAAACTCTATGAGTAAAAAAGGGCAGCAGTAACAAAGTATCTCGCGTTCATGCAGGGTTCGGGGAAGGATCGAACCTCAAGAAAAATATAAGCAGCTTACCTTGATGCAAGTATCCGTGACCAATTCTACGATTCGAACCCGTAACCTATATATTATACGGAGATAACTTATCGTTGCTCTAAAGTTTCCCTCGAGCTAAGGACTCAAACCTTAAGTCTCGTAACAATAAGGATAGAAGAATCCTATCCATCCAGACCCCTCGATCGCAACTTAGATCTTATCAATAAAAAGAAACATGTATTACATTTTTGCACCTAAAACAGAAAGCAATTAATTTCCATGGAAATTTTGATTCCCCTAAAGTCCAAAAAACACACAACTAGCTGTCACATCTTTTATCTTTTAATTCCAAGCCGGTGAAGAAAAGTCTAGGCCATATTTTTTGTCTTTTTGCTATACAATTAAGATTTAGTAATTTCCTACGAAGTTACATGGAAGCTAAAGACTGATCCAAAAACAAGAAACATCACAAAATTTCTCAATCAACGAGTTAGTTTCATGTATGATCTACTCAATTTTTATTTTATTATAATTAAAGATTATTTTTATAATAAAACAATCACTTAATTTGACCCAAATAGCATAAGAGTTACTAAATTATTTATTATAACCGAAAAATTACTCGACTTTTCTTAAATATTCGAAAAGTCGTTAGGGAAAAAAATGAGATAATTTGCATAATATATAGGTAAAGTTGAGTGACTCTTTTTTTTTCTTTAAAAAAAAAGAAGTTTTCTTTCCGAGATATTTAACCAAAATTGATTGACTTTTTTATTATAAAAAAATATTATAATAACTTTAAATAATAATGTAAAATTACTAGAAGCAAGGTAGTACCAGCCTTGGAAAAAAGCACTCCGTTTCTTGGAAAATAGTCTTTGATTTTCGGATCTGTTTGTCCAAACAAGACTTCCCGATAATATCCTTTTTATGACTATAATTATGTGTTAAATTATTTGTTTTTGATATGGTTGCCACAATTGAATAAGTATTTTCCCTTTAATTAGTATTATGCAGCGTAAAGTCAAATTAGTCGGGCTCTAAGCAGGTATCGAATACTGAATGAGAAACCCAAAAAAAAAACCTATAATCAATCAAAAAGAAAGTCTTTCGTAATGCATCTTATTATTGCCTAATTTTGACAAAAAAACTCTGACTTCTCTCTAACTTTCTCTCTCTAAAATCATCGAGGACTGAAGCGCATTGATGGTGAGCTAATGTGCGCCTCTGCCAGCATGGGTAGAGGGAGACCAAAGAGAGTGATTCAGATCACAAATTCAAGTAAGGAGCCAGCAAGTTTGATAAAAGTTGATGGGAAGGAACAATTGAGGAGAATTGAAGACATGCAGAAATTGCAAAGCTCAATGAAATAGTTGCAGAGCTCAAACGAGACATGGCCGCCTTTGCATGGAGTGAATTCAGCTAGATCAGAACATAGCCAAACTGTAAAGACACTGGTGCAGAATCCAAATACAGAGAAAATTGAGGTTGAAAAGGCGATCCAGAGAAGGTGATACAACAGATGGAAGCAACGAAGCAAATTACAGAGCATGAAGTTCAAATTCACAAAAAGCTAGATGAGGAGCCGCAAATAAACAAAAAGGAATGGGTGAACCAATTTACTGGGAACAATTTAGTGGCTAGAGGTATGAATCTCAAATTCATTGCTCTGATGGTCAAAAATAGTCAAGCTAGATAATGCTGAGGTTGAGCGTGAAACAATGAAATGGAAATTACAATTGTACTATATGTTGTAGGTGATTCTCCCTCAATAGGTGTTTTGGATCGATTTATTGTAGTGCAGTGGAATTTTGTCAACAAACCAAAAATCTATTCCATAATGACGGCTATTTTGTGGTAAAATTTAATAGTGTGGATGATAGGGATGTTGTGCTGATGTCAGGGCCTTATACTATAAGAAATAAACCTATAATTGTCAAAGCATGATCGCCTAATTTCAACTTTAGTAAGGAAGTTCTGCAGACAATTCTGATATGGGTGAAACTGCCTAATTTGCCATTAAATTGCTGGAGTAAGGATTCATTCACTAGGATTGGGAGTGGCTTAGGAGTACCACTATATACAGATGAATGTACATCTAAAACTGAGCGGATTTCTTATGCAAGGCTATTGGTATAAATGGATGTTACAAAGGAGCTGCCTAATGTCATAAAGGTTATGGATCCTATAGGCAAAGTTTTTGAGCAACAGATTGCTTATGATTGGGTACCAGAATATTACCACACCTGTCTTCAGGTTGGCCACAGTTGCAGGGCAGCACAGACAGTACCTGAGGGTAAACAAAAGTAACCAAAACCAAGGATGAAGTGGAGGAGAAGACGAGAAGCAGATAAGGCTGAGAAGGGTGAAAATGTCAAACTAATAGTATAATACAGACAACCAAGACAACTGATGGGAATGAGAAAGTACCAGAATGGGAACTAGCTAAGAGGAAGTCTGCAGCAAAAAATGGACTAGCTAACATAAGAAGAGATACTGGCATCAATATTGTGAATGACTTTAGTCTACTCAGCTATGAGATAGTTGATATAACTGTGGAGAAAGGCCAATGTAGTTACCAAGGTGATACTGGAGATCCAAAATCAAAGCAAACAAGTAAATGAGATTTATAGCTTGGAATGTGAGGGGTGTAAATAAAGTTTATAAGCAAAAAGAAGTAAAGAAGTTTATTATAAATAATAATGTAGAACTGATAGCTATACTGGAGAATAGAGTAAAGGAGGAGAATTCTAGTAGTGTGATAAATAAGATTGGAGCAAACTGGAGATGATGTGCAAATTACTCACATAGCTCTAAAGGCAGAATATGGATTATTTGGGATCCAAACAGAGTGGAATTTGAAGCAACTAGCATGAGTGCTCAGGCCATTCATGGTATTCTTAGCATCTTTCATTTGCACCTAAAACTTAACTTGACAATAGTTTATGGAATGCATACTATTGAGACAAAGAAGGATCTATGGGAATAATTGAGGAGTGTCAATAATTCTGTTCAAAGACCAGGATTAGCTATTGGAGATTTCAATGTTATAACTGACATAGATGACAGACAGTTTGGCAACAAATGAGATAAAGGATTTCAATGACTTCCTGCAAGCCAGTGGCATGACTGAATTACGTGCAATAGGGAGAAGATACACATGGTCAAATGGACAAATTTGTAGTACAATAGACAGAGCTCTTGTGAATGCTGAATGGTTATTGACAGTAACTGTTACTGAAGTGATAGTTTTAAACCCTGAGATTTCATATCACACTCCACTAAGTATCCAACTTAAGGATGATGTGAAGGGGAGTTCAAAGCCCTTCAGATTTCTTAACTGCCTAGCAGAGCACAAAGACTTTCTAAATGTGGTGGCAAATACTTGGTGTAGGACAACAGAAAAGAATCACATAGCAGACATATGGTGAAAACTAAAAGCAATGAAGAGAGAGTTGAAATAACCGAACCAAAAAGAATTCAGAAATGTAGGGGAGAAAACTGAGTTCTATAGGCAGAAGTTGCATGATATTCAAACACAAATGGGAAGCCATACTCAGCCAGATGTGTTGTCTGCAGAAGAAAAAGAAGTCGAAGTTTGAACTAGAGAAATGGAACCTAGTGGAGGAAAGTATTCTTAAAAAGAAATCAATAAACTAATGGCTGGAACTAGGAGATGATAACAATGCTTATTTTTTTTGCTAGTTTGAAGAGTAGACAGGCTCAAAACAGGATCAAAAGCCTTATTGATTCTAATGGTGATATCCTTCAACAACCAGAAAACATAGTAGAAGAGGTGACTAGTTTCTATAAAAAGCTCCTAGACAGTGCTGCTGATCAACTACCAGCAATAAATCCTGAGATCATGAAGCGTGGGAATGTGCTTAATAGGCAACAACAACAACAACTGCAACTGATAACACATGTTACTCATGATGAAGTATATCAAGCCCTTATGAGTATTGATTTTTTATAGTAGTTTGTTTTTGAGAGGGATTTTCGGAGCTTACTACCAGTTCCAATATGGTGCAAAGTAAAATGTGCATAGGATAGGCCAAAGATAATGTGACGGGACAAGGAAGACGTCATTATAAGGCCAAATGATGGATTGGTCTAAGATTTCAGGACGGTATGGAGCAAAGGTGGAAAACAGCGGTGGAGAAGTTGGTGAATACAGAATCATCAAGAAGGTCGGAAGTTATCAGCCAAGTTGCAAGATGGTCGAACAACGCAGAACATGGAAAAGAGCGAAAGGGAAAACCGTCCCCAGCAGGAACATCCTCTACGTTTTAAACTAACAAATTCTCTTTGATTTTAAGCAGGGACAAGAAATATTATTGATGAAAGAAAGACATGCCACAAGAAAAATTGTCAAACTGGGGTATAAAATTTTCTGGAAGTTAGGGACCCACTTGGGGAGGAAGTAAGATAACACAAGTTTGGAGAAAAGTGGTATCCCCATCAGAAGACAAAACAAGTTTTAAAGAAAGCAATTTTGGGAGGAAGATAACACAAGTCTTAAGAGAAGTAGTTCCAGAGGAAGGAAAACACCAGCATTAAGGGAAGTAGTCTTTGAAGGAGGAAAATAACATATTTTCGAATGAAACACCGGTGTTATCCCCAGCAGTTTTCAGAGGAATGAAACACCAGTTTTGAGGGAAGCAGTTCTGAAAGAAGATAATTCAAGTTAGAAGGAAAATGGTTCAAGAGGGAGGAAGGAACAACGACAATAGAGTGCATTTTTAAAGTTGTTGAGTCAGGAGCCCGCCTGGAGAATGGAGGTGTTATATTTTAAGAAATAGTTGAAGTCAGGAGCCCGCCTGGAGAATGGAAGTGTTATATTTTAAGGTTTATTGAAGTCAGGAGCCCGCCTGGAGAATAGAGGTGTTATATTTTTAAGAAATTGTCGAAGTCAGGAGCCCGCCTGGAGAATGGAGGTGTTATATTCTTAAGAAGTAGTTGAAGTCAGGAGCCCGCCTGGAGAATGGAGGTGTTATATTTTTAAGAAGTTGTTGAAGTCAGGAGACCGCCTGGAGAATGGAGGTGTTATATTTTAAGGTTTATTGAAGTCAGGAGCCCGCTTGGAGAATGAAGGTGTTATATTTTTAAGAAGTTGTTGAGGTCAGGAGTCCGCCTGAAGAATGGAGGTGTTATATTTTAAGGTTTATTGAAATCAGGATCCCGCCTGGAGAATGGAGGTATTATCTTGTTAAGTCATAGCAGAAGTCAGGAGCCCTCCCGGAGAGCGGAGGGTTGCAACAAAGATCCCCAGCATAAATTAAAGTTCAGAAGTCGGAAGGAAGGCACCACTAGTCAGAAGAAGGCAGTTCAAGCTTCGAAGGAAAAATAATTCGAAGCTCACAAGAAGGAAATAAACAGTTCAAATTCGACAATCAAGAGAAGACTACGAGTCAAGACAGAAAGAAAGAAACGTCAGAGGAAACACCAGTCAACAAGACATCAAAGCAACACGAGACACAAGAGCACGACTGAAGATCTAGATAAGATTTTGTAATTCGTAAGTTTAGTCTAGCTTCTTGTTTCTTTTAGCACGGTGTAATAAGGAGGTCAGTAAGCGGTAGCAGCAGCAGCAATAGCAGTAACAGCAAAATTACAGCTCTATGGTAGTCCCAACTACCAAAACTTCCCGAACTACATTGACCTGATTCCCTTTTGACCAGGGATATGTAGGAAACCTTTGAAGTAGAGGTTCGGTCAAATCTTTCAAAAATGCTTCACACGGAGTAGCCTGACGGGCAAAAATCGCTCGTATTTGCTCACTTTATCTTTGCACGAAAACTCTTCGTGTTTTCGGACAAAGAGGGGCAGCTGTGAGCACATGATTTTTGCCCTACAAGAACTACTCCCAAAAAATTCAAAATAAAATAGTTTTGCGTTGCTTGTGATTTATTTTTACTTGTCTATGCATGTTCATTTTTTACATTAATTAAGAAAAATACAAAAATATATGTGTTGCATTTGCATTTACAATTTAGGACCAATTAAAAAGTAATTTGTTTTATGAAAATGAAAAATCGAAAAATAACGTACTTCACATTTTAGGGTTTAATGTCAAATTGTGTGATTATATTTGTATTTAATTTTGTGTGATAATTATTATTAAGGGTGGATTAGTATTTTCTAAGTTAATTTTGAATTTTGGTAATTAGGAATCAAAAAGAAAATAAAAGAAAGAGAAGAAACAAGAGAAGAAGAGTTAAAAAATCGGACTGGGCTAGTTTTAAAAAAAAGGTTCAGGCCCAATGTCACACCCCAGCCCAGGCCCAGACTGGCTGGTCTCAGAGACGACCAAAACGACACCGTTCTCTGATGCCCAACCTGGGCCATTGATTTGTTTTGATCGAACGGTCCATATCACCCCTCCCATAACCCGTTTTCGACCCATTCCCTATACCCGGTCTAACCCGATCCCCTCACAAAACCAAACGACATCGTTCCTCCTTAGTGAAGTGATCAAGGCCGTTGATCGTGAATGATCCAACGGCCAAGATCAAATCCCCACCCCACTATATATTCCTAAAATCCTCACCCACGCCCCCTAAGCCTTACCCCCCCATTCGCCTTCGTCTCCAACCTAGAGATAGGCCCAACACCCTCCGCCTTCAACCACCGCCCCCGCCCACCGGAAATCGCCTCACGGCGGTTCCGGTGGTCCAAACAGCCCCAAAATTACACCACAGCCTCCCCACGACGTCCTCTTTCCAAATCCTGAATCAGTTTTCCTCGAATCAGTACCAGATGTTTTGAATCTTAGATCGAAGAATCGAACCAAACCCTAATCCGTCCAATGGCCACCAAGTTCACACCCCAGCTTTCCCTCGACCTCCCCAACCTAACCCCTCTAACCATCACCCTCGAATCGTGACTGATTGCTTCGAATCTCAGATCGAAGGCAAGACCTCAAACCTCAAACCTACCCAATCAGTCCCAAAGTTACACCATTGAACCACATAGCTACCCTCATCCCAAATCCCACCCCTGTTCTGTACAAATCTTGTTAGAGCCTTTCGAATTTCAAATCGAAGGCAAACCCTAGAGGAACCAACTTCAGACTGTGTACTAAGTTAAAGGTTTGAGGTCTTAACCGACTTTAGTCGAGTGTTCTCAGTCGAGAACACTCGATTAAGGTCCGTTTTGGCTTCAAAATTTCAAGACGAAGTGTCAATGAGAACGGAGTTCATTTGGGTTTTTGATTTTTTGAGGTATTTCTCCTTTTTTCCTTTTTTTTTTATTGTTGTTTGTTGTTTGCCTAATTAGGTTTCATTGCTATGTTTGTCAACTAATCCTCCTCCTCTTTTGAACCTTTTTCTGGTCCAGTTTTCTCATCTTGGTCGATTGGCATATGTTGAATCAATTAAATGGTATCGTCGATTGACCCGTTCATGTATATAGTTCAGTTGTTCTCCTTAAGTTATTGGTTGTTGTTTTATCTTCCGACCTTGGTATTTTCAGCCTCAGGGCTCATAGCCAGTATACTTGTTGTTCCAGCATTTTGTTTGAGGTTAATTTAGAGTTGTATTTGTTCCCAATATAGATAGTTTACTCTCATGCATCTGTATGAATCAATTTCTTGACCTTAATAGTTCAGTCTGACTATTGTCCTGAATCATTGAATCCCCATCTTGGTTGAAATGTTGTTGGATTTGATTTAAGTTCAATTGATTATTAAGTTTAATGATTCGAATCTACTTGTTTGTTCTGTTAAGCTTGTTCTGATATGAATCTAACCTTGTTGAAATTGTCCTAATGTTGTTGATTGGGAGTTAGTTTCATGTATCTAATTAGTCAATTGATAGGCTTAAATTGGCTATAGCTGAGGTTTCATACAGGTTTAAAGTGATCGGGGTAGGACAGTAATCACAGGGGTTTAAGGGGATAATTTGGGACTTAAAAGTTTAAAAGTGGTTGGTTTAAGTGTTCTGTCCAGTAAGTGCTAAGGTAGCATTAAATTAATGCATTTGTTTAGTGCTAATGGGGAACAAAACATAATGGTAGGGGGAGGCTTAAAAGGGATTGATTAAAATATGTTGCTCATACCTGCTTGAACTTTAAATAAAGAAAAGGGTTAATGGGGAACAAAACATACTCTAGTGGAGTACTAAAGGTATCATGGGCAGAATTAGTTTCTTAAATCTGCCTAGTGCTCTTACGGGCTGGCAGGGTAAGTGTTTGGGTATAAAGGGAGGAGTCCGGGATCAGTTTGAAAGAATGAAAAAAGGGAGGGCAATCTGAAAAGAGAGAAAAAAGATAGAGGAAGAGAAACAGACAAAAAAATAAAAAAAATATATTCCATTGAGGAAGTTTTCTGATTCTAGTTCATTTAGAATTAAAATAGCTTAAGTTTTCTTGGTATTGTTCAGTAATTGAAGCTTGAAAGGTCCAAGAATAAGATTTCAAGTTGAATCTGGTTTGTTCGACTGAATTGATTGGCTATCTGCTTGGGTTTATTGATTGCTGGGCCGATTCTTGGATTATCTGGTGTCATTTATTTTCTGAAAAATTCTCCTATTGTCGTTGTTGGACCCTGCTGGATTGGTCATTTGTTGTTGCTGTTTGACTGACCCCCTTATTTTTCTTGGTTTATACTTCAACTTCCAGGTACATAGCTGTAACCTTGCCAATATGTAAAGCTGTAATTACATGAAGCTTGATGAATGAATGATCTTTGGCCTTCAGTCTTCAATAACAACTTGCTTGGAATCCAGTAGCATAATGTGAAAGTAGTTAGTTTAGTCTGTTCCATCCTAGTATAAGTAGCGTATTCTGGGAACCATGTTGCTCTTTCTTTCTTATCTGATTATTTGTGGTATGTAAAGATTAATTGAATACTTGAGATGCTGTGTATATGGACTATTAACTTACGCCTATTCTCTTCAATAGAATCGACTTTAGTATGGTTCAATTTTAGTATAATCCAAGTATGGCACCCTGTTCTATAAAGTGTTAAAACTAGATTATGATGGAGCCTAAAAGGTTAGGAAGAAGGTCTATGTTCGTATCAGTAATTTCGTGTATAACAGATAGTAGAAATGGTTTATACTTCATAGTTTAGTGTCAATAACCCTATCCTGGATTGTCATGTAGTCATAATTCGGAAGTTGCATCTCTTCTAGCTACGATATTGAGTTATTACGATTCGCCTACTGATTGCATATTGAAGGAAAGGATTGAGGTATTAGTGTAAGTTCGTTTGGTTAAAGTCTGAAAATTTTGAACTATAGAGATTGGGCTTGGATGCGTGGCAAACAAACCTAAAGATCTCCAACCCACAGAAAGGTCTCCTAGGGGAGATTAAAAGAACGTTGGGCTCTAGAACTGATCCACGACTTTGAGCCCAAGCGCTGGTGGCTGAAACGCCGGGTTGCTGCAATCGTGCACAAGCAAATTCATTATTCGGATTTGGCAGGAAGAGTTCAAATTCATAGTTCAACGTATTATAATTCAATACATGACTTATTAGGACTTTTTCTTTTATTTTAGAGACAAATAAAGTAGAGAATCATAGTTGCTCTTAGGTTTGCCCTTTAAATAATGAACGAGATGAGCATCGCCAAATAAAGCACCTAGACTGCGAGGCCCCCGATAATTGTATATATTAAAATACTTAGATTTTGGGGCGGACCGTTTAGCAAATTTCCCGGCCTTCCCCAAATAATAACGCGTTAGTCTCTTTAGGCGCGTATTTTAATAATATTACCTCCCTAAACTCGGGTGCGCATTTATGTGACCCAAATCCAAATCTCAACGGAGTCGGAATATGTCAATAACCACGGGTTCATTGATGTGACGTGGTTCGAGATGTGTTTTCACGGCGTTGCAATTCTCATTAAAAATAATAATAATAAAAGCGGTAAAAAGTTAAAATTTGCACATATGTTCAACATGTATTAAAATCAGATAAATAAACCGAGTATGACATTTGAGCGACCGTGCTAGAATCACGGAACTCGGGAATGCCTAACACCTTCTCCCGGGTTAACAGAATTCCTTATCCGGATTTCTGGTTCGCGGACTGTAATACAGAGTCATTTCTTTTCCTCGATTTGGGATTCAACCGGTGACTTGGGACACCATAAATCTCCCAAGTGGCAACTCTGAATTAAATGAACAAATCCTGTTTCGATTGTCCTTTAAATGAAAAAACTCCCTTTACGCCCCTTGCGGGCATAGATGAAAAAAGAGGTGTGACAACTATTTGTGGGTGGAATGGATTCATTCATACTATATCAAGAAAGGGACAGTATGGGATACTAGGACTACTCAAGCCTCATGGGTTGTACAAAAGATCATCAAAGCAAATGCATTGTTTGAACAAATAGGTCTGACTGAGACAGATGTGGAAGCTATGAGACAATACTCAATAAAGAAAATATATGGAATCTGTCGAGGGAAATTTCAGAAAGTTCCATGGAGAAGGCTGGTTTGCAACAATGCAGGGCTACCTAAATGGATATTCATCCTATTCTTGGCACTTCATAGGAGACTACAAACAAAGGAGATGATTGCATGCTGGGCAAATATGGAGGATATGGAATGTGTATTACGTGAAAAAGAGAATGAAGATATTGATCACTTACTGTTTGAGTGCGAATATGCAAAGTTGAACAACTGTGGTCTAAACTGCTAGTATGGCAATGCATAAAAAGGGATGTGGGGAACTGGAAGCATGAAGTAACATGGGTAATTGAGAATGCAAAAGGAAAAGTTGCTCAACAGGAACTATACAGGATGGTACTAGCTGGTGGAGTATATCATTTGTGGCAGGAAATGAATGCAAGAATCTTCAAGGCTCAAAGACAAAGCAGCTGATAAAAGAAATACATGTGAGAGCTCGTAGAATTAAAAGATTGGAAAACTGTATGCAATCACTAAACTTCTATCCATAGTCAGTAGATCAGTATATAAGAGGAATTTGTGTAGTGAGCGCCAGTAAGTTTGGGACTAATGTCCAAACTGTTGTTATTTCGGAAGTGCTGTGATGGTTGTAAATTGAGTTTTTGATGAAATATAAATATATAATTACCAAAAAAAAATATATCTTATTATTTAATTCAACTACAAATTATTCTTAGACATTCTCTCATTCATTCGTACGACCTCTTAATTATCAGCATTATGAAAATATTAAACCATGTTATTATATTATCACAGTTGCGTATGGGGGCAGCATGTTCAGTCATGCTAATAAAATATTTTCAACTGTTCAATTAGAAGTAACGTAATTAAGAAGATGTGAACCTATAAACAAATTGATTAGGTACGTAAAATCCTTATGGGAAATAATTGGAAATTGAGTTTAACTTCAGGTTACTTTAACGATAAAAGATAACTATATTTAATAATATTGATCGGTAACCTAACATAAGTAAAGTAGTAAATAGTAACATATATATAACATAATTTACATTGATGTTGTAAAATATTTATTATGTTATCGGTGCATATATTCTTTGAGCTGGAGGTCTACCCAAAATAACTTCTATGTCTTTTCAAAATAGGAATAAGGTTTGTATATACACTATTATTATCGGACTCCACTCATAAAATTATACTGAATTTATTGTTATTGTTACTGATTGCGCATACAACTTAAATAAAACTTTAAAGCTTTTTGCATCTCAATTTGTGGAAAAAAAACCTTACCGTTTCGAGGTTAGGTCAAATTATCATTATTATATTGTTTATTTACGACCCTAAATGAAATCTCCAAGATCATTGCAGTTGTTCCTAGATATTTGCTTGGCCAATTATCAAGTCTTTTTGCTAATTGCAGAACATGCCAGCATGTGACATGGATAAATCTAGGAGCATTTATATTCCTGGTTAGTCCATTTGACCATGTGGCTTCAAGTTCTTTTTGTCAAGAAATAGGACTCTTATTATACACAAACATCAACTTATACCTAAATTTGAGATCATATATGACCGGAAGCGGATTCAGAATTTAAATTTTATGGGTTTAGCTTTCAAGGTTTTAGCATTGAATGTTAGAATTTGAACTTACGTTAATTGGTTATAGCTTGAAAGGATAGTGGCGTGGCCCAAGTGGTGGATAAATAAAAGGCCTCATATTAAATATTGTGTATGTGGATAAGTGAGGCCCTATAACTGTTGGCCTGTGATGGGTAGACACTCTTTATAAATAGAGGCCAACCCCCCTTTCCCTAGCTATTAGAAAACCCTAGTGTATTCTGCCTCTTGAATACGTGGTAACGGTAGACGTCCCATCAGTCGAGTTCTCCGGACTGTGAGAGCGCGTAGCTAGTGGATTGTGGAAGTTGGTCTCAGGCGCTGCTGAATCCATGGAGTTTAATGGTACGCTTCCTTAGACTCTAACCCAAGATTATATTTATGCTTGTGTTTTAATCTCTGTTATGGTGTGGATTAATTATCTTACGGGTGTCATGAAAATTGCATCCATGATCCAGTGTCAAAACGAATGGCAGTTCATATATATAAACTCAAGATTAAACAACGATCTTGCTAAGCATGATGTTTGTGATTGTGATTGTTCATGTGGCAAGGAAATTGTATTGAAAGAGAAGGAAGTCATTGTCCCTGTACATGTTATGCATGAAAAAGGTGGTAAACCAACCTATTCATGAGGGGGAGAATCAAGGGAACAACGACGTAGATCCCATAGTTCCTGAATAAAATGTACACAATGAACCACTCAGCAGGTCACAAAGAGAAAGAAGGTCTGCCATCTCTGATGATTTTATAGTGTATGTGACTGAAAATCTTAGTGATACTGGAGAGCTGACTGATCCTTTATCATATGCTCAAGCTATTTCCTCTCCATTTGTTGATAAATGGCGTGAGGCAATGAAAGATGAAATGCGCTCCATGGAACACAATGGAGTGTGGGAGTTAGTTGAATTGCCTGAAGGTTTTAGACCTATTGATTGCAAATGGGTGTTTAAAACTAAAAGAGACTCTAAGGGAAATATATACCGTTATAAAGCAAGGTTGGTTGCTAAGAGTTACACTCAGAAAGAAGGTATTCATTATAAAGAAACATTTTCTCCTGTTTCATCCAAGAATGCATTTAGAATTGTGATGGCTATTGTGGCTCATTTTGATTTAGAATTGCACCAGATGGATGTTAAAACTGCTTTCCTGAATGGGAGTCTACTTGAAGAAGTTTACATGATTCAACCTGAAGGGTTTAAAGAAGCTGGTAAAGAACATCTAGTGTGTAAGCTTAACAAATCCATATATGGGCTTAAACAAGCCTCCAGACAGTGGTACTTGAAATTTGATGAAATTATTACAAAATTTAGATTTGTGGAGAATAAGCTTGATGAATGTGTTTATTTTAAAATAGCTACTGATAATTTCATTATCATGGTTCTCTATGTTGATGACATTCTGCTTGACACAAATGATTTGGGCTTGTTGAATGAGACCAAACAGTTTTTGTCTAGGTCTTTTGATATGAAAGATCTTGGTGAAGTCTCTTTTGTTCTTGGGATAGAAATTAAGAGAGATAGGTCACATGGTTTATTGGGTTTATCACAGCGTTCCTATATTGAGAGTGTTCTTAAAACTTTCAATATGCAAGACTGTAGACCTGGTGTTGCACTTGTAAAAGGGAATAAACTTAGTAAAGATCAATGTCCGAAAAATGAAGTTGAAATGAGAACAATGAAAGATGTGCCATATGCAAGTGTTGTTGGTTGTTTGATGTACATACAGGTTTGTACAAGGCCTGATAATGCATTTGCTGTTAACATGTTGGGAAGATTTTCTTCTAATACTGGGTGGGCACATTGGGTGGCTGCAAAGAAAGTGATGAAATATCTACAACGTACCAAAGACTTCATGCTTGTGTACAAAAAGGTTGATGACCTGGATCTTCTAGTATATTCAGATTCTGATTTTGCAGGTTGTCAAGACACTATGAAATCAACTTCTGGGTATATTTTTATGTTGGGTGGAGGTGCTATTTCTTGGAAAAGTGAGAAGCAAAGCATCACTGCAACATCTACAATGGAAGTTGAGTTTATTGCTTGTTTTGAGACTGCTTCACATGTTGTCTGGATGAAGAATTTTCTTACTAAATTGCAAATTGTGGATTTTATATCTAAGTCATTGACTATTTTCTGTGACAATAGTGCAACTGTGTTCTTCTCCAAGAATAACAAGAGAACAAGAGGCTCTAAGCATATTAGCCTTAAGTTTCTTAAGGTTAGAGACATGGTAAAATAAGGTGATATATGCATTGAGCATATTAGCACAGAATCTATGTTGGCTGATCCTTTGACTAAAGGTCTTAGGCCTGTAGTGTTTAATGAACATGCTGAAAATATGAGTGTTTTAGAGTCTTTTGATGTGCTTTAGTCAGTGGGAGTTACTTTGTAATTGCTGACTAGGATATTGCTTTCAATAAATTCTATTTTTATGCAAGCTTGTGTTATTTGATATATGTTATGCTTATGACTAACATGATAATTTATTTATTTATTTTTATTTCCAATTGGACATTGCATAAACTCATGATATCACTGAGTCTTGCTGCTTGTTGCCTTGATTATCCTGGGTAAGGCACAAGGGAATCCTCCTGAGGTGATATAATTTTGTGTCACTTGGAGTCTCCTGAGGTGATATGGTTATAATATCACTTGGAGGATTATTTCTTTCTAAGAGGTGTGAATCTATTCACCTTGATTAGAAAGATAAAATGCTTAGCACACATGTTTGATCCATGTTGATGAAAATTCTAGCATATGTGGTCGTAGATAGAATTCATACCTTAAAATGGTGCGATGTCTGCTACGATTCATTGTTAGCCTTTTCTATTGAGAGTGAATGGATTGTTATATGGGTCATTCTATCCTTGGCTATGTGAGTAGTGTGGCCACAGTTTGAGTCTAAAATCCTTTTTCAAAATGGCTTTCTTAAAAACTCAAATATTTAAAATTGTATTCTTGTCCTCAATTAACGTTGGCGTCTAAGTTGGAGAATGTTGGAATTTGGACTAACGCTAATTGGTTATAGCCTGAAAGGAAGGATAGTGACTTGGCCCAAGTGGTGGATAAATAAAAGTCCTAATATTAAATATTGTGTGTGTGGATAAGTGGGGCCTAATAACTATTGGTCTGTGATGGGTAGACACTCTTTATAAATAGAGGCCAACCCCCCTTTCCCTAGCTATTAGAAAACCCTAGCGTATTCTGCCTCTTGAATACGTGGTAACGGTAGATGTCCCATCAGTCAAGTTCTCCGGGTTGTGAGAGAGCGTAACTAGTGGATTGTGGAAGTTGGTCTCAGACTTAATCGCCGTTTAGTGTCGCTGCTGAATCCATGGAATTTAATGGTACGCTTCCTTAGACTCTAACCCAAGATTATGTTTATGCTTGTATTTTAATCTCTGCTATGGGTGTGGATTAATTATCTTACATTGAATTCACAATATTTTAAAGTTATAGGTTCATATCTACTTTTTGCTATTTTAATAAATTTTTATATATAAATTTGTACTATACGTTGAAAGTTATGAGTTCAATTGAACACGTCATAAACACACTGCATCCGCCCCTATATATGACATCCTTGACAAAGGGCGGGTCAAAATAAAGAACTGACATATTTCTAGATTGGCAAATTTTGAAAGAAGCGGCCCATATAATATCGTCTGTGAATCCTATTCCCTCCATTTCAATTTAGATGAGATAGTTTGACTCGGTACGGAGTTTAAAAAAAATACTTTTAAAACTTGTGGTCTTAAAAGCTTAAGGGGTAAAAACTTTGTGGGGCCATGACATTTATGTGGTTATAAAAGCTTATCATTAAGGGTAAAATGGTAAAATGAAGAGTTTAAAGTTGAATTATTTTCAAATTTAGAAATGTGTCATTTATTTTGGAACATACTAAAAAAAAAGTACCCCATCTAATTTGAAACGGAGGGAGTACATCGTAAAGACTAGACGAAAGAAAATTGAAGCACTATGCAAGACATAGTAGTATAAGTTCACAACACACGTATCATTTTGGCATGATACGTGAGATCTGTTGGATCAAAGTGGACAATATGTTTCTGTTGCAGCTCAAGGCTATAGCACGTATTATTTGCTTTGATCGAACAGACCCAATAAATTTGTGGTTGGACTATGCACGCCATTATTTAGCGCAAAATAATAGAAACTAAATATCAAATATGCTGACATCGCTTGCGCAAAATTCTACGTACATACACCAATATTAAAAGTATGTAATGTCTTGTGATTGAACAATACGTAAATTTCCCAAACATTGTTTGAGATAATGAGTTAGTATATAGTTACATGTGGATAGTAAAAGATAAGCATATGATATGACAATTTTCTTTGATCTTATCGTTTTCCCGACAGATTTAACCACTCATCTTACTTTGAAAAGGAAATTCACAAATCTAATGATCTATCCTTTAGACTTAGAATTTAAATTATATATTCGTTTGGCTCTTAGTTAAAGTTATGTCAGGGTCATATTGTAATATTAAGATTAATAATCCTAGAATTGTTAAGTACGTGCTAATATTCTTTTTACTGATGTTATATATCCAAATATTGCTAATACTGATATTAGTATCTCATATAGAATTCAGTATAAAACAATATTAGAATTATTGTAACGTCCCAGACTTTAGATAGAGTTCTATATCGACAAAAACAAGAGGAATGCTGGTATATAAGTTAACAAGCCTTAGATTTTAGTGATGCGTTTAAATTCACGAGGGCCTAGGCTCAGAGCGGACAATATCACTAGTAGGCTGACTTACAGTTATGATATTAAAACAATTTTGGTATTCTTTATATCGAAGATTATATAAATCCAACTAAGAATTTCTATATCCGAATTATAAAATAAATCACGGTAAACAATTGACCTTAAATATGAAGAACCTTTAAGCCTTCAGTATTACAATAATAATTGTGCCTCATCCCGAACAAATTAAATTCATTATATAAATTATCACTTCTTTTATTAAGCTCAACTCATATCTAAGTTATATGTATATTGTTATAATATATTATTTACATTACTTTTCAAATAAATAAATTATACTTACTAAGCATAATTATTTATTGTTGCGGTTCCTTTAACTTGATAGTGTACAAAATTTTAACTCTCGGTGTATACAAATTAAATGATCAGGATTACAAGAGACATATATATTGTAACACTTTCAATCTTTAGATTGTGGCTTCATACTTATAATATAGCATGATATATATATATATATATATATATATATATATATCAATTTATTTAATACTATTTTCTTGTTACTTTGTATCAAAAAAAGTATTATATTAAAAAATAATCTAATTTAAATATTTTCCGGCCACACAAATATATTTATAAATTATATCGAAATAAGAAAAGATCCCAAAAAGGAACAATATTATGCTAGTAATTATATAATGGAAGGAGATATATAGCATCCAATGCTTAATATATCATGGGTTAAAAAGGATGGAATTTGTTCTCATTTTATATATAATAATATAGACAGCTCGATAAAACTTCCAAATATAGATCAATCCTAGCCGTTAGATTAACCCAATCAAGAGTCTTAATTGATCCCAACCCTTGATTAAACACAAACGCATTTTCCCAAATAAAACAAAAAAAAATGACTCTTTTCTTTTCATCTCTGCTGTTCCATCATAAGGCAAAAGTCCTCGAAGCACACGAACCCATCTCCATTTTTATCCACGCTTCTTATCATGCGCCTACAATCCTCTAACGTGCACCGCGCATCTCCGATCATTCTAAACACGTTGAACAATTCCTCGGCAGTTATTTTCCCGTCGTGATCAGCATCAAAAAAATCAAACGCATCTCTCATCTCATCTCCGCCATCTTCCGCCGTCATCTCCTCCGGCAGCTCAAACGCCGAGCTAATAATCCCAAAATCCTCGAGACTTATACATCCATCACCGTTCTTATCCACTTCATTCAGCAACGATATCAGCTCCTCCTCACTCGGCGGCGATTTACCGCCAACTCGACTCAAAATAGCCTCGAGCTGTTCCTTCCTTATTTTACCATCGCCATCGCCGTCGATGAGTGAAAATGCTTGGACTAGGTCAGAGTAGACGCCTGAGTTAGAAATCTCCTCCGACGACCAATCGTCAGCGGAGATCTCGTTGGATAACGTCGTCGGCAGGACGCTCGTAGGTGTAGAGATGCCGGTGTACGGCTTGTCAAGAGAATTTTCCGACGTTGTTGTACCAGAGCTGAAAGACGGATCATCGGATCGGGAAATGGAGCGGTTTTTTTTGGACTTGAAAAACTTTTTGGGCAAGTTTTTGATGAGCTTCATTGTTAATAATTTGCAGAGAGAAAAGAGAGTTGGTGCGAGGAAAGAAAGAGGAAGGAGCGGAGGTTAAATGGAGGGAAGAGTAGGAATCCATAGTAAGCTTCGAGGAAGCTTCGTAGAGAGAGAAAGAGAAGATTTGAAGAGTATTTATTGGAGGGTTGTTTTGTTTGGTAGTTTGCAAATACTCTCCTCATACTCTGGAGCATTTTTTGTTTTTTAGTTTTTTATTTGTTTTAGGATAGTCTAAAATCAATTAAGATTATCATTAGTAACTAATTATCCATTACCAGATATATGTTATATGATTAGATTGATTAACCAAGAGCAACCTCCACTTCCAACCAAGAGGTTGTGAGTTCGAGTCTCCCAAGAGCAAGGTGGGAAGTTCTTGGAGGGAAGGATGCCGGGGGTCTATTTGGAAACAGCCTCTCTACCCCGGGGTAGGGGTAAGGTCTGCGTACACACTACCCTCCCCAGACCCCACTAAGTGGGATTATACTGGGTTGTTGTTGTTGTTGTTGATTAGATTGATTAAATTAATCCATCACTAACCAGATTTCTCGAATTCGAGATGAAAATTCTTCTTTGATAGGAAGAGTTTTTTCTTTTATAAATTCTACGCGACGCAAATCCAAATTAATTAAAGTTTTAATGTGTGTATCGGATATTTGGTGAAAAATAAAAACATAATAATATTTACTCCTACCGGTCCAAAATAAATAATTTTTTGGTCTTTTTTGTGTCCAAAATAAGTGATTTTTCCAGATTTCAAGAATAAATTAATTATTTTTTCTCTTGAAATAAATAGTGTTGGAGTAAGTGTTAGGAATATTTATGTGAAGAGTAGCAAAGGTTAATATGGTCAATTTTATTGCTAATTAATGTTAAAAGGTGAATTTCTTAATCTCTATAAAAACAGATAAAAAATCACTTATTTTGGATCGAAGGAAGTACATATCTAATAATCTTATCTAGTACTATATATTATCCGTGTAAAACTAATAGAGTTTATCGATAATTGTTCTTTCCCTATCATTTTATGAATGTGTTTCACTTGGCAGGAAGTTTAATAAACAATATATATATATATATATATATATATATATATATATATATATAAGTTAAATATATATAAAGTATCAATATTATCCTTTCAAAGGAGCGATAATGAAAGTTTCTCGTGTTTTTTCATTTTCTTTATAAATATTGAAGTTTCACACCCTAAACTTAATCATTCTTATTAAGACTAAACTTGGTTAGAGGCTGTTTGAACTTTGGTCACCGAGATTATGATTATAATTTCGGAATAAAAAATAAAATTGTATTTATCTCATGATTAGTTATAAATATTAACTAATATCAATATAAATTTTATATCAAAATGATGATATTAACTATTCACATTAAATGTGAAATAATAATCTCAAAATTATAATCTCTGAATAACCCTCGTTGGTATTTTAAGTAAGTAGTACTTAGCTGGGTAAAAGGTCCAATTTACTTTCTTCTTAAAGAGAAAGAACAGGTTCTGCCAAATACAATTTAACTTTCCAAATTTAGTTAATTTTTCTATTTAAAAACTGTGTTAGAATAGGATTCTCTCGTTCTGTTTTTCAGTAAATATGGAGAAACCGATACAAATGCATATAAGTAAAAATAAGGGATTTTTCACTTTTATCCCGCGCCAGAAATTATTTATATTTAGTAATCGAAAAAATATATAAAATTTGTATAATTTTTGTATATAACATACATAATGTAAAGATATACAGAAAATATATATTTTTCGGCTATTATTTTGAGAGCAACTATACAATGTCATTTTCCCTAAAAACAACTACTATATTATTTCCCACTTAGGCCCATTAGATTGTTACAATTTACTTTTCTTCCACAAAAAGAATGCAATCACTATACCTTAATCCCTAACCAATATTAGATGGTTTGGAATAGTTACATGAATCTTCTCAATTCGTTTTGATAATAGCAAAAAAGATTAATTCAACAAAATATATCTTGCTTGCGTTAAGATTTAAAACTTGTCGTTTACTTTCAGAAACTTATTTAGGAATACGTGTATAATTAGAGATGGACCCAGGATTTAAAATTGGTGGGGACACCACTATCAAATAAGAATTTGAGGAAATACTGAAGTGAAAGTCGAACCTAGACAATGCACTAAAAGTCAAATTGTGTCTCACCAAATCGACTAATGCAACTGCCTAAACTTTGAGTCTTTTGATGTCAATCAAAATATATAAATGTCATTAAAATATATATACATATATTTTTTTGAAATTACCAGGGACAAATCGACCAATCCGCCTCTATGTCTTTTTTTTTTTTTAGTTTCCATCCGATGTCTGGTGTCAGTTACTCGCATTGGGCCCGACTAAATCCGGATTCGTGCGGGAAAATCACACATTGGGGATAAAGCGCTCCTAACAAAGGCGACTCCATACACAAAACTCGAACCTGAAACTTCTGGTTTAGAATGAAGGAGTACTTACACCTTCACCACGACCCTCGTTGGTCACCTCTATGTCTAACTACACGTCTTTAGATCTCTTCTATGATCAATAAAAGACAAGAAACAAAATATATTAAGGTAAAAGGTGGACAAGGAATCCAAGAAACTCATCCATTTATAGTGGAGAGAAGAAATTCAGACCATGAAACTTTATATAAAAGTAAAGATTCTAGAGAGAAAAAAAGATGAGGTCTATATTGATGTTTAATTCAACGCCTTGGTGGTGTGGGTATCAATTCATTCCCTCCCAATATTTTTTAGTCTTTCACTAATTGTTTAATTGTTAGAATTAAGTACGTTGTTTCTCTTTTATTTTATGATTTATCAAACAGAAGTCAAACCAATCATGTCAATAATGTTCTTATATGAGAAATTCATTTGATTATTAAGAATTATATATGTAGTTAGTTCCCGGGGTGGATTTAGGGGCGCAAGGAGTTCATCCTTCGCCGAAAAATTACATTGTATATATAAGCAAAATCTATTTTTTACCTCTATATATTAAGTTTTGAACCCCCTTAACATAATCCAAAAGTGTAGTTTAGTGGTCAAAGGGGTTCAAAATTTACTTAAGGTCATGGGTTCAATTCCGTGCAATATTTTTTTTTTGAACCCCCTTCTCGTTTTTCTTTAATATAGAATTATCTCTAAAATTCAGTCATAATAACTGTTGTCCACTTTTTAACGACCTTTTGGTAGGATAGAAACTCTGCTGCACCTAAGTGATAATTCTAATGTCACCTGAAATCAATGTTCACTCCTTTTCAAAAGTTAAACTCTTTAAATTTATGCTCTACAATTGGATAAATTTCAACTTCTAAATTACTCCCTCCATTCACTTTTACTTGTCCACTTTGGACTTTACACGCCCTTTAAAAAATAATATATAAAGTGCATAATTTACCATGATATCTGATGATAGGCTATAATTGCGTATTTTAGTCGCTTATTACACTCAAATTTACTGCACTTTAATTGAGTTTGAGCTTTAATCGTTAGTGTCTTGCACTAATTATATGTTTTATGCCTTGTAGGATTGATTCCGAGCTATGTAGATGTTATGGAATGAATTTAAGTGATTTGGAGCTTTGAAGTCTGAGTAAAATCCCAAGGAATTAAACCGGGATCGTATTCGGGGATCAACGGATGATAGAGCAACAAAACGAAGAATCGAGTAGGCATATTGCGCACTGTCTAGTAAAATGCACATAACTTTTTGCTCAGAACTCCATTTGAGCCCCCACAATATATGGTTGGAAAGCTAGCTCAAAGAGCTACAACTTTAATGTTTACATTTTTCCAAATTCCAAACAGAACAGGGTGAAAAACACAGTCGAAACCGCGACCGCGGACCTGACGCGGCAGAAACAGTAGCCTTGCAATGTACCGCGCCCGTACAGTGGTTGACCGCGACCGCGGCGGTCCAGACGTGAAATATTGTCCTTTTTCGCGTAGGAGAAGGTATAATTGTTTGGGCCCGACTCTACTTGGTATATATACATGGAAAAACGGTATTTTAGGAGTTGGACACACTTTTGACATAAAAATTAGACCTAAGGAGGCTAAGGAGACTAAGGATTCGACCTGAGGAGTCAAGAACATAATAGGAGCAAGGCGAGGAATTCTTTAACGAGTTTTTCCTTCCTCTTCCTCTTTTTCATTGTTGGTTATGATTTTTAGTATTGTAGTTTTACATACTATTATGAATAGCTAAATTGTTATCTAGGGTTTTGATAGAACCTTTTGTAGGATAAATTCTTGTTATGTTTTTATATAATTGAGCCGTTGGATTTCTCTACTTGTTCAACTACGTGTTTATTGTTGTTGATTGAATGATCATCGATTGACTGTGCCTATTTATTATGTGTTGCTTGAGAAAGGATACATATTTAGGTGATTGTTGAACAACGTCACTCCTAACGTATGTGAGAATTCAATACAGCGGGTTTAAAGGTAGGTTTAGAAATAACAAAGCCTTGACGTGGTCATAATGAGCGGTTAGATAAAGCCAACTAGCGTAGTTCGAGAGAATATGTCTAGTAAATTGTTGTAGTTGCTCGAAAGAGAATTACGACACCTAAAGTGCTCACGATCAGTAGAGAATACATTGGAAAAATTGTAGGGAACATAGCTAGAAAGATTCCGACAATTGGGAAAATCATAACTCTAGACCTCCTTAATTTAGTCTCCAACCCTTTGTCTCGTTAGTTGATAATTTTACCGTTTTCTAGTATTTGCTAGTTAATTAGTTAGAAATATAAATCTCAATCTTTGTAATTTAGAAAATTGTTCAAACTTGTCTTTTTAGTGATATTAAAACAGATATAGCTAAGCCTTAGTTCTCTGTGGGATTCGACTCCGGACTTTTAGACCGGATTATATTTGCAGCGACCGCTTATCCTTTTTAGGACTAGAGTTGGGCGTGATCAAATTTTGGCGTCGTTGCCGGGGAACTAACGGTGTAGTTGTAACTGTACATATTGCTAGGTTTCGAGTTTGAACTTTTATTTTGTTTTGTTTTTCTATATTTTTTATAGATATTGATTTGAGAAACATGACATCTTGGAATTATGGAAATTTAGGTGTAGATAATTTTACTATTGATCTCCATACATATTGTAAAGGAAATCACCCGTGACAAAATTTTCCAAATGTTCCTGAGAGCGAGTTATGTGCACCAACTCAATCTTATTTGTGGAATGTGTGTGATGTGTGTGGTGGTAAAAATGGTCACTTTTATGGTTGTGCTTATATTTCTTATCTTTCCCCAACCCCTTATTATGATGGTTCTACCTTTTCTTGTGAAGTTAACAGGAACAAAGAACCTGGGGATGCTGGCCTAAAGGAGATCAAAGATATGTTAAAGTGCCTTTTGGCACAAAATAATGAGAAACAACTGCAGATAGAGAGGCAGGAGGCAACTATTCGCAATTTGGAGGCTCAATTGAGTCAAGTTGTTGGAGATATTAATGCTCAACAAGCCAATATTGGGGATAGTAGCCAAGAAGAGTATGAATTTGAGGTGTTAATTAAGGAGGTCAGAGTAGAACATCAACAACCTAGCCAACTACAATTTGAGGATGTCGATGTTTAAGAAGTGAGACTAGAGTCAGCCAAGGACTTTGAGGATACAAATTTTGTTGATTCTAGTATTATTGATGTTGAGGATGTTGAAAGTCCTAAAGTTCATGTGTTTGAGCGCATTGGTCCTCACTCCAAACATTTTTCCACATTGGGCTTGGATGATGATATGGAAATAGAGTCATCTGAGCCGATTGAGGAGTCAAGGAATGAGGAACAAGGTGCCTACAGTCTGGAATTCTTCTTGCCAGAAAGTCAAGACTACATACCTCATCTAAAAGCCAAGAAGTGTAGAATAGTACAATGGTTGCTTGGGCCAATTAGATTTGTTGCTCCACCCCTGGAACATAGCCGAAAACTTGATGCCAAATTGGGGGTTCAATTCATAAGCTCGAGGTGGAGGCAAAAAGTGCTTTGCGTCGTGCCGCGACGTTAAATCAAGTGCTTGTTGGGAGGCAACCCAACTTTATTGCTTTTTTTTAATTTTTTTTATTATATTATTTTTGTAGTGTCAATTTTTTATTTTCTAGGAGCATGGAAAGCAAAGGTATTGGAAGGATGCAACAACAAACCAAATGGTTGGAACTAAGTGTGAGGTACCCGCACGAAGGACCAAACTTGGGAGAAATCTAAGTACCATATGAGCTGCTAGTGCTTCGGCCTTTGGCCTACTAGGAAGTTTCTTTTACCCTCTTATTAGTATGGTGTGCATTGGGGACAATGGATCTATTAGACAATTTTCTTAAGGGATTTAAGTCTAAAGAAAAAAAAAACAAAAAAAAATTCTTTTGTTAGTTAGTGTAGCAATCCCTTGGTTTTTCTTTAAACCACGGTTCTTTTCCAAGTGTTTTATTTGAACCAGGTGTAGTTAGTTTTTTTTAGGAATAGGACTATTGTGTTGTGTTTTGAAATGAAGCAATATCTCTTGACTTTGTTATGCCTTGAGAATAGTGAGTACTTTGGTTGTGACGCTTAAGCTCAGTTTTGGACTCTTGTATAAGTACCTTAAATTGTATGATCTTAACCTTTCTTAACTGCTTTGACTAGAGTGTCTTGATGAAACCAATCCTGATTGAGTTATGTGTCATGTGTGTGTAAGTATTTGTTATATTCTGTGCATTGCATTTGATGCCTAGAACTTGCCCTGTGTGTTTGCAAAGCAAAATAGTAGTTTTGTTCAGTCTTGGAAGTGATATAGGCGTTTCTTTGTTGAGCCAGATATATATATTTTACCCACTTAATTGTTATGTATCGTAGTTAACCCCTTTGAGCCTGTAATCTTGTTTCTTTGGCAACCACATTACAAGCCTTACCCATTTGTTTGAATTAATCATCTATTTGAACCTTTTAACCTCTCATGAGCACTTGAATTATTATGAATTGTGTAAAAGTTAAAGTGTGGGGTGTTAGTTTGGCTTTTGAGTGGAACTAATGAAATAAGGAGAAAGATGCACTATTTTGAAAAAAAAGTAAAAGCCACTTGAATTAAAAAAAAATAGTTGCATTGTTGTGAAAAAAATAATTCCTTGATAAGTGGTGGCTCTTTATGTAAATGTGCTTAAAGAATAATGGGGTAATATACATTGATGTGAAGGTGGAGTTTTGGTTTGACATAAGTATGTGGTTTGAATGTTAAAATATATGTATTAAAGCGCCTAGGGATGTGTAGTCACTCTTATATTTAAATGTACTTTACCCCTCCCGTAGCCTACATTACAACCAAATAAAGTCCTAATTGATCCTAGATTGAATGAGCTCGATTAGTAGAGTAGTACATTACGGGCAAGCTTATGGTGCATCTTTTGTGGCATATGAATGTTATTTCTGAGAGTGAGTGAATTCTTTCTATCTTGACTTCCTAAGTGTTCTTAAATTTTATTGTGTGGAACTACTCTCTTTTGTTGTGTGAGGGCACTTGATTCATGAAGGAAAGGTAATGTCAGTGACCTCTATGTTAGAGTAAGTGGGTGAGTTGTGAATAATTCATGGTACTTGTGAGTCAAATCTTGAGGTGAAGATGTTACGTTTTTGTGCTTAGTCTATTTTAAATACTCTTGGTGTGATGAGTTAGGAGAATTGTTTAAAAATGTCGTGTCTACAAAAAAAGTGCAGTTTGATTGCTCGAGGACAAGCAATAGTTTAAGTGTGGGGTGTTGATGATAGGCTATAATTGCGTATTTTAGTCGCTTATTACACTCAAATTTACTGCACTTTAATTGAGTTTGAGCTTTAATCGCTAATGTCTTGCACTAATTGTGTGTTTTATGCCTTGTAGGATTGATTCCGAGCTATGTAGATGTTATGGAATGAATTTAAGTGATTTGGAGCTTTGAAGTCTGAGTAAAAACCCAAGGAATTAAACCGGGATCATATTCGGGGATCAACGGATGATAGAGCAACAAAACGAAGAATCGAGTAGGCATATTGCGCACTGTCTAGTAAAATGCACATAACTTTTTTTCAGAACTCAATTTAAGCCCCACAATATGTAGTTGGAAAGCTAGCTCAAAGTGCTACAGCTTTTATGTTTTACATTTTTCCAAATTCCAAATATAACAGGGTGAAAAATGCGCTCGAAACCGCGATCGCGGACCTGACGCGGCAGAAATAGTAGCCTTGCAATGTACCGCGCTCGTACCGCGGTTGACCGCGGCCACGGCAGTCCAGACGTGAAATATTGTCCTTTTTCGCATAGAAGAAAGTATAATTGTCTGGGCGTATATATACATGGAAAAACGGTATTTTAGGAGTTGGACACACTTTTGACATAAATATTAGACCTAAGAAGGCTAAGGAGACTGATGATTCGACCTAAGGAGTCAAGAACACAATAGAAGCAAGGCGGGGAATTCTTCAACGAGTTTTTCCTTCCTCTTCCTATTTTTCATTGTTGGTTATGATTTTTAGTATTGTAGTTTTACATACTATTATGAATAGCTAAATTGTTATCTAGGGTTTTGATAGAACCTTTTGTAGGATAAATTCTTGTTATGTTTTTATATAATTGAGCCGTTAGATTTCTCTACTTGTTCAACTACGTGTTTATTATTGATGATTGAATGACCATCGATTGACTGTGCCTATTTATTATGTGTTGCTTAAGAAAGGATACATATTTAGGTGATTGTTGAACAACGTCACTCCTAACGTATGTGAGAATTCAATACAGCGGGTTTAAAGGTAGGTTTAGAAATAACAAAGCCTTGACGTAGTCATAATGAGCGGTTAGGTAAAGCCAACTAGCGTAGTTCGAGAGAATATGTCTAGTAAATTGTTGTAGTTGCTCGAAAGAGAATTACGACACCTAAAGTGCTCACGATCAGTAGAGAATACATTGGAAAAATTGTAGGGAACATAGCTAGAAGGATTCCAACAATTGGAAAAATCATAACTCTAGACCTCCTTAATTTAGTCTCCAACCCTTTGTCTCGTTAGTTGATAATTTTACCGTTTTCTAGTATTTGCTAGTTAATTAGTTAGAAATATAAATCTCAATTTTTATAATTTAGAAAATTGTTCAAACTTGTCTTTTTAGTGATATTAAACAGATATAGCTAAGCCTTAGTTCTCTGTGGGATTCGACTCCGGACTTTTAGACCGGATTATATTTGCAGCGACCGCTTATCCTTTTTAGGACTAGAGTTGGGCGTGATCAATATCCATATTAATTGGTGTATAGTTTTAATGAATTTGGAATGAATAATTAATGCTAAGGGCAAAACAAAAAATAATTTATTTTTCTCTTGATATGCAAAAAGTGATAAGTAAAATAAAAATTTATTTTTAAAATACTTGACAATTAAAAGTGAACAGAGGGAGTATTTTAGTTCTAATTTCACATCAAATTTTGGACAAGTGGATCTTATCTTTGTCTATAAATTCCCATAGTTGCATGTATAAATTTTTCAAGATTGAGCGTATGCTCCTCTACTATTTGTTACTCACCTATTAAAGAAATATTAAATTCTAGACAAAAATAGTTAGTGTGACTAAACTACTTTTAATTAAATATTGCAGCATAATTTAATGTGAGGAGTAAAAGATTTTTTAGGGATACGTACATAAGGGTAATTTTGAAAAAACAAATTGAATTTTTTGTGATTATATAAATGGACACTAATTTTGGACCAAAATAAAAAGGCAAATTAGTTACTTATTGTGAATCAAAGGGAGTAAAACTATAAAATTATTAGTTGAAAGGTTACAAATTAACTATAGATTAATATAAAAGATAATATTGTTGATCATGACCATATATATATGGACATAAAGGCACGACTTTAAACACATCATGTAGAAAATTCTTCCCTGTACATCTTGTGTGTGAGAGAGGGAAATTAATCAAAACGTATAAATGCAAAGGTGGGAATGTCTTTTTTTTTGGGTTAAAGGGTGCAATTCATTAAAAATACTACCCATTAGGGCATAAAACATTTGCATTGTTAGCAGGGGGATATACTAATTCCCCCTCTATGCGGCCATAGTTATCAATATTACATTCCAAAGCTTGTCTTGAGAAATCAGTTCCTGCGATGTCGTCCCAAAAAACATATGTAGCAAACGCCGGAGGAACTGCTGTTACAAGAATAGTATCAAAAAAATCTATCTTGGCACCCTCTTTTGCTAGTAAGTCAGCAACTTTGTTCGTCTCCCTGTAGCCTGTTTCACCACCACGTCTCCTAGTCTTTGGATGATTGACCTGCATTCAAAGATAATTGAGTCAAAGACAAGGTTTCCATTGTTAAGCATTCTAATTACCTCTGTGGAGTCTGTGTTTATTTCCAAGGGCGTTAGCTACCTTTCTTCAGCGATTTGCAGGCCTTTCAGTATTGCGAGCATCTCCGCCTGTGTGTTGGTAGTGTGTTGAATACTTCCCATGTAGCCCAGCACCCAGTTTTCACTTTCATTTCTGAAGACTACTCCCACTCCTTCCTTTCCAGGATTCCCAAGCTTGTATGTGTTGGTTAGAGGGGGTGTCCATTTGACCCAGATATCTCTTTTGTAGGTTTTCTGTTGATCAATATGGTTATATACTCTGTTGTTTTTGCCAGAGCAGCTTTTGTATTAACCATATCCTTCCTATTGTTGAAGAGATTATTATTTCTTGAAAGCCAATTTTACCAGAAGTAGAAGGGGAGTAGGTCTTCCCAATTAATAATGTTGTTGAAGGGTTTATTTTTTAGGAAGGCCTATGTGGTTGGCCTATCTCTGAGACAAGGTTTGTCCAGAATAGTTTTGTATTGGGGCAATCAAAGAAGATGTGTGTAGATGTTTCAATTATCCGGTTGCAGAAGTGCATTTAGGATCTAGATGAATCCCAATATGGTGGAGGAAGGCTCCAGTGGGGAACCTATCATGGAAGAGAAGCCAAAAGAAGGACTTGATCTTGTTTGGAACTTTTAGTTTCCAGATCCACAAGTAGTTGTTACTTGTGTCTGCACATTTATGTTGGGCAAGATTATCCAGTAGAGAGTATGTTGACTTTGAGGTGAAGATGCCATTGGTGGTGATTCCTCAGACTATTTTGTCCTCTTTTATAGGATTGGATGGTATGAATGTGTTTATGATGGTTATTTTGATGCTTGGGGGATGCTTAGGGAGATAGAAGAAAAATTCCAATTCCCATTGTTGCAAACTGATGCCACTGTTATGGCCAGGTCCTCCTGTGTAAGAGGGCCTTTAATTATAGATCTGATTGAGGGGAGATTTGGGATCCAAGGGTCATTGATGAAGCTGACTCTGTTCCTTGAGTGGACAACCCATCTCTTGGCTTGTATGCATGTTTTCCACCCTTTGAGTATGCATTGCTAGGTGCTTGACTTTGATTTTTTGGAGGGTGTCTCCAATTACAATGCTTGGCTATAAGAGGTTTTTTCCTAGAGGGAGGATAGGTTTTGGTAGAGCCTCCATGCCAATCCTGAGTGGATGGCTCTATTTTTCAAGTCAACCTTTTGGATTCCAAGGCCACCTTGTGCCTTAGATTTTGTGATTGTATCCCAGAAAAACAAGGTGCTTCTTCTTTTTGACAGTGGTGGTACCCTAGATGAAATTCCTTTGGAATTTGTCAATCTCTTTGGATGTTTTGGAGGGGAGTTTGATGTATTGCATGACATAGTTGGGGATGACGTTAAGAGAGACTTTTACTAGGGTAGTCCTTCCAGTCATATTAAGCATGTTTATTTTCCACCCAGGCAACTTTGTGTGGAGATTGCCTATGATGATTGGAAATCATTGTGGGTGGGCCTTTTGTGGAAAATTGAGAATCTAAGGCATTTGCTAAAGCTGGCTGATGCCTAGATGGCAAGGGTGTTGGAGATGGTTTCCATTTGGTGGGGTTGGCAGTTGGCACTGAAAAAGACTTTGGACTTACTAAGGTTGATCTTCTGCCCTGAAGCATGATTGAAGGAATTGAGTGTACTGAGGATTGTATTGTAGTTACTCTGGTTAGCTGTAGCAAACAGTGTTAGATCATCAACAAAGAAAAGATGGGATATCTTAGGGCCAGTTCTGCTAATGTTAATGGGGGACCATTCCTTTTGTTGGATATTTTTTTAATGGCCTTGGAGAGTCTTTCCATACACAGAATGAAGAAGTAGGGTGACAAAGGGTCACCCTGCCTGATGCCTCTGGTGGGCTTAAAGGAATTTGTTTGTTCCCCATTACAAGGACGGAGATGGAGGATGAGCTGACACATGACATAATAAGATTGATGGTGACATTGAGAAAGTTGAAGACATGTAGGGTCTCTTTAATGAAGGACCATTCTAGTATGTCAAAGGCCTTTTTCAGGTCTATCTTAAGGATCATGTTAGGTGATTTGCCTTTCATCTTTCAAAATGGGTGATGTATTCTTGGACTATGATAACATTGTCTGAAGCTCTCCTGTTGAAATGGAAACTGACTTAGCTAGGGCCAATGATGTGGGACATGTAAGTTTTAATACTGTTTACTAGGATTTTGGTCACAGTTTTGTAAATAGTGTTGCATAAACCTATGGACATGTAGTTTTTAATCATGGATGCTTGGGGACATTTTAGAATTAAGAACAGGAGTGTCTTATTCATCAGTGGGTGCATTGTTGTTGTTAAAAGCATTTTTTGCAGAATTGAATCAAATTCTTCCCCACTATGTCCCAGTATTTCTGATAGAAGAAAGGGTGCATGCCATCAGGGCCTGGAGCTTTGAAGGGCTTAAAGGAGAAGATGACACTTTTGATCTCACTATCCCTGAGAAGCATTGCAATGGTGGATTTTTGAATGTCAAAAAGGGAGGGCCCATGAGAACTATGTGTGATAGTGTACCTTTGAGATTGAGAGTGGGATGTGGAGTAGAGCTCTTGGAAAAACTTGGCTGTTGAAGCTTTGATTTCCTGGGGATCATACTGTCAGGCCTTGAATCATCCTTGAGGGAGAGGACTCTGTTTCTCCTTCTTCTGTTAAGGGTGGATGTATGGAAGAATCTAGTGTTGGCATTACCATTTGAGAGCCAGTTTATTCTAGATTTTAGCTTCCAGAAATCTTCTTCATTTTTTAGGATTGATTCTAGTTCCTAAATAAGAGTGTTTTCAAGGGTTTAGTGGAAATTGCTAGATTGATAGCTAGGGCATTTTTGTATCCCAGCTATCCTGGCAAGCAGTCTCTTTTTTTGGGAAAATATTGCCAAAGGTGAGTTTGTTCCAATTGATTGCATTTTCTTTGAATCTTATGGTGGAAGGGATTAAGGTGGATTGGAGTGGGAAGGAATCTCTGATGAGAGCTTGGAACATAGGGTGGCTGCACCACATGGATTCGAACCTAAAGGGCTTGGTGGAGACTATTTGAGTGTTATTGTTTAGTTTGACTAGCATGAGGCAGTGGTCAGAGTGGGTCCTATCAAAGTGAGTAATATTTGCGGCATGACCTATTCTTGTAATGCTTGTTCGACCAAGTGTACTTGCTTCCTTTGAATCCTAGGTCTACAAGTTGGCAATTGTTAATACAATTCCAAAATAAGTTGCTCATATTTGTGTTGATGGGGTTGCCCCCAAATTTGTCCCTAGCTTTCAAGACTTTATTGAAGTCCCCACCCACAAACCAACTACCCTTAAAATTCTTGGAAATATCGATCAAGTTATCCCACAGTCTTTCTAACCTCAATATAATTACTAGCATAGACTGTAGAAATTAACCAAGGAGGGTTTGAAGTGAGCACCTTGACCATTGTATGAATGCCTTGTGATGTTACTACTACTTCATCTACCTAGAGGGAGGATTCTTTCCACATGATTACTATATCTCCTGAGTGGCCTACTGCTGGGAACTGAATATGCAGGTCATATTGCAGTTCCTCTGTGAGCTTTTTATGATCTCCATCTTCGTTTCCAACAACACTAGCATAGCAGGTTTGTGCATTTTCACCATCTCTGAGCAATGCCTTTTGAACTCAGCACTGTTTGCCCCCTAACATTCCATATGATGAAATTTATTAGTGGATGGGGGGGGGGGGTGGGGGTGGGGGTATGTGGGGGGTTGCTCATCGATACTTTGTCCCTTCCCTAGGTTGGCATCGCATCTCTTCCCCTGGGTTGAGATGGTTGGGATCTCATCACTAGAGTTAGTGTTCAGAACACCTTGGCTTTGATGGGAGGACATGCTCTGTCTACATCTTGCTAGACTCTTTGGGCATAGAAGGATTAGGGTCTCGTTGTGGTCTACATTATACTCCACCACTCGTACTGCCTCCAGCCATAGAGAGTCTATTCTCGATTGGCTGTCTGATGGCGTTGTTTCCTTCACCGTAAGAGCTTCGTGGTTCTTCAGGATTTCCAAGGATTTTGATATTCAAAAATTAAAAACTCAATAGATAGTCATAGTAGATTCATAAACTAAAGTCTATATGCAATTAATTCTACTCTATAAGACTATAAATCTATAACTGAAAAAACATAGCAAAAAAAAATAGAGCCTAAAAAGAGACTCTACTGTCTCTGCTCTACCTCTACTGCTTACTCCAAGCAGAGCCAAAAAAATAAGAGAAGAAAAAAGAGGAAGGGAAGAAAGAAAGAAAGAACCTACTATCTCTTTCGAGATATTCTCCAGAGGTGGTGAGTACCATTTCTCTTGCGTTAAAGATGAAGGGTCCTGGGTGTCTAGTGTGGAAGAACTTTGAACTGAGGAGTCGCATAGGGGTTCGTCATTGCCGGATCCGAGAAGAAGGGCATGAAGTTGAAGATTTGCTACATCATGTTGTGGATTGAGGGTGGGTCATTGATTTGTTGCATGGGATTGAGGTTGCTGTGAAGCACCATCGACTGCCATAGTTGAGCACCAAACATCCCCAAACCCTTGTTTAGCGCTTCTGCAGTTACTCTAGCTAAATGAGCCGGATTTTGGATGATGAGGGATATGGGCTGATTGCCCAGCTGAAAATTGTAGCACAACACCTGGTCATGGAGGGCTATCTCCAGCCAGGGCGCCAGCGTGTGGTCCGGTGGTGGTGGAATGGAGGTCAGAAGACTCAGGGATTGGGAGGGATTTCATTTTTGGGTTTTTTCTGTCTAACCCTTTTGGGGTTATTATTAAATGGGGGGTTATTAGGGTAATCAACAATTTTTACTGATGATGGAAGTGGATCGACACCCATGTTCGATGCTTCGAAACCTGTGTCTAATACACAGGTTGTAGGATTAGGGGAAAATTCGGTTGAGTTGATGGTTGGTGTCAAATCAGTTGCAATTTTTGGCTTTCTCAGATTTTGCTCTTGAGTTTCCATGGAGTGATTTTTCACAGAGTGCGTTTGTAGGGGAGACGTAGAACAGTAGGGATCATCATTAGGGTCTACTAGGGAGTTGATATGTTTAGGGGTGGAGTGGGTCTCCATCTGGTGCGTTGTCAGACTCCTCTTTGGGCCCTTTGGGGTAGTTGACTTTGGGTTTCTGGGGGGGGGGGGGCTATTTGGTTTTGCTTTTGGGAGGGGCCTGTTTGGTTTTGACTTTGGGGTGTAAGCCCCTTCACCGCACTGGGTATTTGTTCATTAGCTTCTGGGCCCGCCTTTCTCTTCATGCTTGTGTTGGGCCTGTCTCTTATGGGCTACCCGTGAGTGGGTTGATTTTCCATTGATGGAGTAATGGCTTTTGTGCACTGGGCTGGGCTTGTGTCCTGCATAGGGTTAGTTTTTGAAGCATAGCGAAAAGTTTGTGTTTCGAGAAACTTATCGGAAATGGTGTCGAACATTCGAACTTGGATGTCGTCCGGTTGGGCCGGTTTTTTACCTTTTCTATTCAGATTTGGTGTTGGGCATTACTGGGTGGGGGGTCCTTGTTTGCGCCTTCTTGGAAAGGAAACAGTTTTCTATTCCTCTTCTTATTCACCAGTTGTTTTTGAATTGGAGCAGCCTGAGCTGTCCTATGGTGGTGGCGATTGAGTTTGTTTTTGTCTGTGTGAGCATCCTTTCAGGATGTGACCTAGCCTTCTATATCCTGTACAAAGGACGTTCTCACCTTCGTAGACAACCAGCTGTTTATGGTCTCCTATAGTAACATATATTGCAACTGGTGATTCCAGTGGGACTTGGATGCAGATTCTGGCATACCCCCCTCTTAGGGTCGCTGAGGTGCATGTATCGATTTTGAGAAGTTTTCCAAGCTTTCTGCCTACCTTTTCTAAAATCTCTTTGTCGTAGAATTCGGTTAATAAAGTCCTATGTTAATAGTTGAAGTATAAAAAAAGTTACATATAAAGTATGTGAATACTCTTAAATATTGTGTGATTCTTTTAGCAAACTGTATCAAGTTGGTCCAAAACAAAGTTTGACTCTCCCTCCGTAAGATGGTGGGGCAAACCTCTGTCACACCTCCTTTTTACATACCCCGCAAGGGTACAAGAGAGTTTTTTCCAATTAAAGGACAATCGAAAGGGATTTGTTTATTTATTTCAGAGTCGCCACTTGGGAGATTTAAGGTGTCCCAAGTCACCAATTTTAATCCCGAATCGAGGAAAAGAATGACTCCATATTACAGTTTACGTACCAGAAATCTGGATAAGGAATTCTGTTAACCCGGGAGAAGGTGTTAGGCATTCCCGAGTTCCGTGGTTCTAGCACGGTCGCTCAACTGTTATATTCGGCTTGATTATCTGATTTTATACAAATGTGAACTTATGTGCCAATTTTATCTTTTAACCGCTTTTATCATTCACTGTTATTTTTATAGGACTTGCAACGTCGTGAAAACATATCTCGAACCACGTTACATCAATGCACCCGTGGTTATTGATATATCTCGACTCGGTTGAGATTTGGATTTGGGTCACATAAATGTGCACCCGAATTAAGAAAAATAAATTATTTAAGACGCGCCTAAAGCAACTAACGTATGGTTGTTTTGGGGAAGGCCGTAAAATTTGCTAAACGGCATGTCCCGAATTCTAAGTATTTTTAATATATATGCATTTAGAGGGCCCCGCAGCTTCTACATTTTTGTTTGTCGAGGCTCGTCTCATTTATTATTAAAAGGAATTTACAACGTCATGGAAATGCATCTCGGGCCACGCCACAATCAATGCGCCCGTGACTAAAGACATATTTCGACTCCGTTGAGATTTGGATTTGGGTCACATAAATGTGCACCCGAGTTTAGGGAGATAACATTATTAAAGGCGCGCCTAAAGCAACTAGCGCGTTATTATTCTGGGAAGAACGTGAGATTTGCTAAACGGCCCGCCCTGGAAGCTAGGTGCTTTGGTATGTACCTTTAACGAGGGCCCCGTAGCTTGTGCGTTTTTATTTGTCGAGGCTCATCTCGTCTTTTTATTTTAAAGGATATCCTATAGCGGCTATGTTTCTTGTCGCATTTGTCTCTACCAGTTGAAAGCAGAAATAGCCCTAGTTAATTGCATGCTTACAGTTATTTACAGCAGGATTCCAAATGCTTTTTCAAACAAAAATCAGAAACAGGGCCACACCCATGGGCGAGCAATCAGACCTCATGGGCCCAAACCCAGCTTATGCGGGATTCGCCAGGCCTGAGCCAGTGATTTCCGGTGAAAGCCTGCTTAGCCCGTTTCGACTTGGGCTCGACCTTCGTGAGGTTGAGGCCCTGAACTGGTTCTTTGTTCTAAGATGTAGTTTATCAGTTATAACAAGGCAGCTGATCAAAGGGGAAGAAGATTAACTAATGGTTGACAGCTCTCATGCATTCATGGTCATGTTAATCACAGACATAACTAGTTTCTGAGCTATAACCTAGTATACTGTCAAACCTTTCATCTATCAACCTACACACATACTAAAATATCAAGTTACCCTACAATTGTCATCTTTGCTAAGTATGAGGGCTAATGCCAGTATCCAAACAGAAAGGTAAACTATTATGCATTACAATGATGTTCCATATAACAGTCTATGTATGAAATAAACATCTTCAACTCTTCTCCTCTGTATTCATGCTCAACTTTCAAGTTACATTGACAGTGTATTAATCGTGTACCTGGTAATAGCAAAGCAAAAGAAAAAGGAGAATGATCAGTTGAATAGTATGCCACAAACACAGCAACAGCAGATACACAGCAACAACACAGCAACAACAACCAACCAACAATGATGAAGCTCACAAGTGGTCGAGCAACAAACAAACAATCCCAGAAACAGAACAGTGAATCCAGCAGAAAAACAGAGTATTCAATGTAACAGCACCAACAGTTCAACAATCACAAACAGCTCGGCAGGTAACCAACAGCAATTGGCAAAGACAGCTTGACCAACTTGAACTCTTATGTAGTTTTCAGACAATGTTTGGTTACAATATTCTGAAATTTTTCTTTATCTTTCTTTCTTTCATTTTTCCCAACTTAAAACCTCTCTGAAGACTAAAAAATGTCCAGCCCCTTCTTAGCTAAGAATACCTCTATTTATAATCTGAAAAAGAACCCCTAAGGTCTGCCTAGAATTTCACAGCCCCCAGGTCTGCCCATACCCTTCACTTCCCCTGCCTAAACATCTTTTTGATGCCAGTTATTTGGTTCCTCATGCTTGGCCTTATTGCTCTAATCAAGAGTCATGGGTTTTAAGTATTCATTTTATTCCCATGCTCCTATGTTTTGTCCCCACTAATACTAGTTTAATAGTATTTCTGATTAAACAATTGACAGCCCATTAATCCTGCACATTTAATCAGTTTTTCCCCAACCCAAAGTTACCTAACAGACCCTGGATCATTGCTGCTTTGCCCCATCCTTTCATTCTATTGAATCTGTCAGTTATGACCCTTTGAGAACTAGTTCGAACCCCCCCCACAGCTAACAAACCAACCTATAATCAGTCCAACACAACCATTCAACAAAAATCAGCCAGTAAGAGTTAGGTCGTTTGTTATTTAATACTGCGAGACTAACATCAAACATGTGTCGAGTCGACTTTGCAAGTTATAACGTATACTAATTAGTCGCTAATCGACTAAACTTAAAACAGAAACAAACTGAGTGTTTCAGGCCTTTTTGGACAACAATGGAACTTTACAACACTTAATTATTTGACGACGTTACTCAGGTCGACTATACGAACTAATATACGTAACAATTAATCGACAAACATCACAGACTAAACAAAGCACCAATTTATTTCCAAACTCGGGGCATTTAACATGGAGTTTATGAAACTTAACTTGTCGACAACATCAATCGAGGTGACTAAACATCTTATAACACTTAACTAACATTTGAGAAAAGAAATCAACCAAACAAAAGGGTCTTTGAAGATGGATAGAATATAATCAAAAATAATCTAGAACAAATCCACAAACATATGCATAAACCTAAACAAGAGGAAAGAAAAGACGATTACATCAGACACTTACCTCAAACGAAACAGGTTTGGTTTTTTAGGGTTCTTGAACTCAGGTTTGGGATTCGACAAGTTCTGCTTGCATCTGACCGGAACCAAAGCTGATTAAGGCCTGAGGGACGTTAGGGGAGTGACTAGGGTGAATATGGGGTGGTTTGGTGTAGATCTAGGTTTGGTCTCGGGTCTTCGAATGAAACTAAGACATGAAAATTATTCCTCTCGTTATACAGGTGGGCGCCTATTTAAACTAAGACTGAAAATTATTCCTCTCGTTATACAGGTGGGCGCCTATTTAAACTAAGACATGAAAATTATTCCTCTCGTTATACAGGTGGGCGCCTATTTAAACTAAGACTGAAAATTATTCCTCTCGTTATACAGGTGGGCGCCTATTTAAACTAAGACATGAAAATTATTCCTCTCGTTATACAGGTGGGCGCCTATTTAAACTAAGACTGAAAATTATTCCTCTCGTTATACAGGTGGGCGCCTATTTAAACTAAGACATGAAAATTATTCCTCTCGTTATACAGGTGGGCGCCTATTTAAACTAAGACTGAAAATTATTCCTCTCGTTATACAGGTGGGCGCCTATTTAAACTAAGACATGAAAATTATTCCTCTCGTTATACAGGTGGGCGCCTATTTAAACTAAGACTGAAAATTATTCCTCTCGTTATACAGGTGGGCGCCTATTTAAACTAAGACATGAAAATTATTCCTCTCGTTATACAGGTGGGCGCCTATTTAAACTAAGACTGAAAATTATTCCTCTCGTTATACAGGTGGGCGCCTATTTAAACTAAGACATGAAAATTATTCCTCTCGTTATACAGGTGGGCGCCTATTTAAACTAAGACTGAAAATTATTCCTCTCGTTATACAGGTGGGCGCCTATTTAAACTAAGACATGAAAATTATTCCTCTCGTTATACAGGTGGGCGCCTATTTAAACTAAGACTGAAAATTATTCCTCTCGTTATACAGGTGGGCGCCTATTTAAACTAAGACATGAAAATTATTCCTCTCGTTATACAGGTGGGCGCCTATTTAAACTAAGACTGAAAATTATTCCTCTCGTTATACAGGTGGGCGCCTATTTAAACTAAGACATGAAAATTATTCCTCTCGTTATACAGGTGGGCGCCTATTTAAACTAAGACTGAAAATTATTCCTCTCGTTATACAGGTGGGCGCCTATTTAAACTAAGACATGAAAATTATTCCTCTCGTTATACAGGTGGGCGCCTATTTAAACTAAGACTGAAAATTATTCCTCTCGTTATACAGGTGGGCGCCTATTTAAACTAAGACATGAAAATTATTCCTCTCGTTATACAGGTGGGCGCCTATTTAAACTAAGACTGAAAATTATTCCTCTCGTTATACAGGTGGGCGCCTATTTAAACTAAGACATGAAAATTATTCCTCTCGTTATACAGGTGGGCGCCTATTTAAACTAAGACTGAAAATTATTCCTCTCGTTATACAGGTGGGCGCCTATTTAAACTAAGACATGAAAATTATTCCTCTCGTTATACAGGTGGGCGCCTATTTAAACTAAGACTGAAAATTATTCCTCTCGTTATACAGGTGGGCGCCTATTTAAACTAAGACATGAAAATTATTCCTCTCGTTATACAGGTGGGCGCCTATTTAAACTAAGACTGAAAATTATTCCTCTCGTTATACAGGTGGGCGCCTATTTAAACTAAGACATGAAAATTATTCCTCTCGTTATACAGGTGGGCGCCTATTTAAACTAAGACTGAAAATTATTCCTCTCGTTATACAGGTGGGCGCCTATTTAAACTAAGACATGAAAATTATTCCTCTCGTTATACAGGTGGGCGCCTATTTAAACTAAGACTGAAAATTATTCCTCTCGTTATACAGGTGGGCGCCTATTTAAACTAAGACATGAAAATTATTCCTCTCGTTATACAGGTGGGCGCCTATTTAAACTAAGACTGAAAATTATTCCTCTCGTTATACAGGTGGGCGCCTATTTAAACTAAGACATGAAAATTATTCCTCTCGTTATACAGGTGGGCGCCTATTTAAACTAAGACTGAAAATTATTCCTCTCGTTATACAGGTGGGCGCCTATTTAAACTAAGACATGAAAATTATTCCTCTCGTTATACAGGTGGGCGCCTATTTAAACTAAGACTGAAAATTATTCCTCTCGTTATACAGGTGGGCGCCTATTTAAACTAAGACATGAAAATTATTCCTCTCGTTATACAGGTGGGCGCCTATTTAAACTAAGACTGAAAATTATTCCTCTCGTTATACAGGTGGGCGCCTATTTAAACTAAGACATGAAAATTATTCCTCTCGTTATACAGGTGGGCGCCTATTTAAACTAAGACTGAAAATTATTCCTCTCGTTATACAGGTGGGCGCCTATTTAAACTAAGACATGAAAATTATTCCTCTCGTTATACAGGTGGGCGCCTATTTAAACTAAGACTGAAAATTATTCCTCTCGTTATACAGGTGGGCGCCTATTTAAACTAAGACTGAAAATTATTCCTCTCGTTATACAGGTGGGCGCCTATTTAAACTAAGACTGAAAATTATTCCTCTCGTTATACAGGTGGGCGCCTATTTAAACTAAGACTGAAAATTATTCCTCTCGTTATACAGGTGGGCGCCTATTTAAACTAAGACTGAAAAGTATTCCTCTCGTTATACAGGTGGGCGCCTATTTAAACTAAGACATGAAAATTTATTCCTCTCGTTATACAGGTGGGTGCCTATTTGAACTAAGACATGAAAATTATTCCTCTCCTTATACAGGTGGGCGCCTATTTAAACTAAGACATGAAAATTTATTCCTCTCGTTATACAGGTGGGCGCCTATTTAAAGTAAGACTGAAAATTATTCCTCTCGTTATACAGGTGGGCGCCTATTTAAACTAAGACTGAAAATTATTCCTCTCGTTATACAGGTGGGCGCCTATTTAAACTAAGACTGAAAAGTATTCCTCTCGTTATACAGGTGGGCGCCTATTTAAACTAAGACATATTTGATTTTGTTTTCTCGTTCCTCCGAGAAAATATTTGGCAATGGCAGAAAATTTTCTGCCCCGGTTTTGGTGATCTTTCTGGTATCGCGTCCTTCTGCCATCATCAACCTTTATTTTCCTGCAGCAGACAAAAGGATTTAGCTAGTTTTAATCATGGTGGGGCAACGGTGACCTTTCCGATGGGGGATGATTTTTCCCTTTTCTTCTCCTTGCTCTATGCTCCAACAACTGGTTGGTGGACGACGCTGCTTGCTGGGGGTGGTTTTCCATTTATCCTCCTTTCTGCTTTCTCTTTTCAGGACATGCTGTGGGAGTCTGCTTTTAATCCCGAAACTACTCCCTTCAGGAGTTTACTTCCTCCCGGAATTGTAAGGCATAGAATTGCATTGCCCGGGGATATCTTGTACCGGATTGATTTCCCTTTCTTGTGGCGTCTGACCACTTTGGATTCGGGTCCGGGATTTATCAACGTTCTGTGGGGAAACCTTCTCGGAACTTGGTCCACAAGTCCTTCACCCGTCATTTTCCGCTCTCTTTACGTCACCCTTCTTTCTACACAATTCGTCCTTTGGTTTCGCAGCCGATGCCTTTTGTCTTATTGCCTCGACTCTTGGCCTACCCTTTTCGTATTTTGCTTTCGTACCCCTTCGGCCTCTAGTAGTAAACTTTGAAAAATCTTTTCCAAAACGAATTCTTAGAAAGAAAAAATGAAAAAGATAGAAAAGGAGGAAAATCTTTCTGAACCAATACTTGGTGGAAAAAGGAAAAGATAAGAACTTATCTGGATAACATGACTGGTCCTTGTGATCATGACGTGCACCATAGATTCCCGACCCAGTCTATTTGTATCAATCAACTTGCCTGATGACCTTACTTGCATGGGGATAAATGGGCGTCCATTTCTTTTGTGAACGTGGATCCTTTTGCTGATCTGTCCTGTCGCCTCATAGTGCCCTTGAGGGGTTTTCACTAATGAGACTCTCTCTTTTCTCTCAGCTCCCGGCGCCTTATAGTGCCTGTGAAGGTTTTCACCGATAAGACTCTCTCGTTTTATATCTCTCATCTTTTGTCGCCTTGTGGTGCCCGCGAAGGTTTTCACCGCCAAGACTCTCTCATTTTATTTCTTCAACGGAGAATCGGAGTGCTGTCGATATGACCCTCTCTTTGGAGATTCCTTTGGACTATCAATTCATTTCCAGTTTTATGATCCTCTTCTTTGCCGGGGATCAGCGTATTATTCTCGGCTTTATTTGCCTGACTTGGCACCTCTTGGATATTGATCGGGAGGTCTTTTGGACGTCGATGTTGGTTTTGGTGTGGGGCTAAAAGAAAGGCTATCAAAAAATGAAATAACTTTGATGGGTGATCCGCTACAACTTTTGGAATCAAACCTTTGTTGGAATTTTTAAAACATAACCTCTGCCCCCAGTTTTCTTGCTTGGGGGATTTTATTATTTTTTACTCTATGTTGAGCTATGTGCGTTACGCACACTGTGCCTATTATGCACACTTATGGACATTATGCACACTATGACCGAGCCGTGAGGCGCCTACGTATCCTCTTTGAGGAATCAGGTCAAACGTAGTTCCCACTGTTTTGTATTTCTTGTGATTTTTATCTCTCTCTTTTTTTCTCTTTTTTTTCATTTTCTCTTAAAAAAAATTTCCTTTCTTTTCTTTCTCTTTTTCATATCTTTCCCATTAGTGATTCCAAAAGAGGGGTATGAAAGAATAACTTAAGGCTCAAAAGGGGGAAACAAGGGTAAAAAGTGTTTGGATAGAAGAAAGAACTGCCTCCGTCATTTCATTATCCAATAAGTACCAAGTACAAACAAACGAACCAATTATTGCCATAATCAAAGAATTTACGCATAATATCTCTTGACTGCATCTGAATTGATAGCCATGTCAACACATCTCCCCTCGATATCCGTCAAACACAAAGCACCGTTGGACAACACTCTGGTCACGATATAAGGCCCTTTCCAATTTGGGGCGAACTTGCCTTTTGCTTTGACCTGATGCGGGAGGATCCTCTTTAATACCTGCTGCCCTACTTCAAACATCCTGGGGCGTACCTTCTTATTATATGTTCTTGCCATTCTCTTCTGATACAGCTGACCATGGCACACTGCTGCCAATCTTTTCTCGTCTATCAAGCTCAACTGTTCTAATCGAGCTCTGACCCATTCATTATCATCAATCTCGGCTTCAGCGACAATCCGGAGGGACGGAATTTCGACCTCTGCTGGTATTACGGCTCAGTTCCGTACACCAACAAATAAGGAGTTGCACCTATGGAAGTCCGGACGGTAGTGAGATAACCCAACAAAGCAAAGGGTAATCTCTCGTGCCATTGTCTAGATCCTTCCACCATCTTCCGCAGTATCTTCTTGATGTTCTTATTGGCTGCTTCGACCGCTCCATTCGCCTTGGGGCGATATGGGGTAGAATTGCGGTGTGTAATCTTGAATTGTTGGCATACCTCTTTCATCAAGCTGCTGTTAAGATTCGCACCATTGTCCGTAATGATCACTTTTGGGATCCTAAATCTGCAGATGATATGGGAGTGAACAAAATCCACAACTGACTTTTTAGTCACCGATTTGAAGGTTTTAGCTTTGACCCATTTGGTGAAGTAGTCGATGGTCACCAGAATGAACCTATGGCCGTTGGATGCTGCCGGCTCGATAGGCCCAATGACATCCATGCCCCATGCAACAAACGGCCAGAGTGCTGACATCGTATGTAACTCTGTTGGCGGAGAATGAATCAGATCTCCATGTATCTGACACTGATGGCATTTCCTCACGAAACTGATACAGTCATGTTCCATGGTGAGCCAGTAATACCCTGCCCTAAGGATCTTCCTTGCCAACACGTATCAGCTCATATGTGTCCCACAAACTCCAGCATGTACTTCTGCCATAACCGTCGTGGACTGACTGGCATCTATATATCTCAACAATCCCAAATCCGGGGTTCTTTTGTATAACACTCTACCGCTGAGGAAGAAACCATTCGACAATCGCCGAAGAGCTCTTTTCTGGTCTCCAGTGACCTGTTCTGGATATATTCCCATTCTGAGGTATTCCTTGATATCATGAAACCAGGGCTTGCCATCTACTTCCTCTTCCACCGCGTTGCAATAAGCGTGCTGATCACGAACCTGGATGTGCAGAGGGTCAACGTACATTTTGTTAGGGTGGTACAACATTGATGCTAAGGTGTCCAATGCATCCGCAACCTCGTTATGAACTCTCGGGATGTGTTTAAACTTCACCGATCGAAATTGCTTGCTCAGATCGTGCAAGCATTGTCGATATGGTATGAGTTTCAAATCCCGTGTTTCCCATTCACCCTGAATTTGATGTACCAAAAGGTCCGAGTCTCCCAAGACCAAAACGTCTTGGACATCCATGTCCGCCGCTAATCGCAGACCCAAAATGCAAGCTTCATACTCGGCCATATTATTGGTGCAATAGAAGCGCAGCTGAGCCGTAACGGATAATGGCGTCCTGTTTCAGAAATGAGTACTGCTCCTATTCCAACCCCTTTCGGGTTCGCAGCTCCATCGAAGAAAAGCTTCCAACCCGGTTCCTCGGTTAACTCCAGCTCGTTTGTATGCATCACCTCTTCATCGGGAAAATACGTTCTTAAAGGCTCGTATTTTTCATCAACGGGATTCTCTGCCAAATGGTCGGCCAACTCCTGGGCTTTCATGGCTGTCCTCGTCACATAGACGATATCAAACTCTGTGAGCAGAATTTGCCATTTGGCCAACCTTCCTATGGGCATAGGTTTCTGAAAGATATACTTCAATGGGTCCAAACGAGATATGAGATAAGTAGTATACGAGGACAGGTAGTGCTTCAACTTCTGAGCTACCCAAGTTAGGGAGCAGCATGTTTTCTCGAGTTAAGTGTACTTGACCTCATATACTGTGAATTTCTTGCTAAGATAGTAGATGGCCTGCTTCTTCCTTCCTGTGTCATCATGTTGCCCCAGTACACAACCAAACAAATTTTCCAGGACCGCCAGATAAAGAATTAAGGGCTTCCCTGGCTTAGGCGGGGCCAACACGGGTGGATTAGACAGATACCCTTTGATCTGGTCGAAAGCCTCTTGACACTCTGCCGTCCAACTTACCGCAGCATCCTTTTTCAGCAGCCGAAATATGGGATCACAAGTTGTTGTGAGTTGAGCGATGAACCTGCTGATGTAATTGAGTCTACCCAGCAAACTCATTACCTCTGTTTTGTTCTTTGGCGGTGGCAAATCTCGGATGGATTCGATCTTGGATGGGTCTAACTCAATCCCCCGTCGACTGACGATGAATCCTAACAGCTTTCCTGATGGGACCCCGAATGCGCATTTGGCCGGGTTGAGCTTGATATCATACCTTCAGAGTCTTTGGAAAAATCTCCTTAGGTCTGCTACATGGTCTTCCTGATGCCAAGATTTTATGATCACATCATCTACGTACACCTCAATTTCTTTGTGTATCATGTCGTGAAACACAGTAGTCATTGCTCACATGTACGTTGCCTCGGCATTCTTCAATCCGAACGGCATTACCCGATAGCAGTAAGTTCCCCATGGCGTAATAAAAGCTATCTTTTCCGCATCTTCCTCGTCCATTAGGATCTGATGATAACCCGCATAGCAATCCACGAAGGATCCAATCTCGCGCCCGACGCAATTATCGATCAAGATATGGATGTTGGGCAATGGAAAATTGTCCTTGGGACTTGCTTTGTTGAGGTTGCGGTAGTCGACGCACACCCTGATTTTCCCATCCTTCTTTGGAACTAGTACCACATTGGCCAACCACTCGGGATATCGAGTGACCCGAATGACCTTCGCCTGCAACTGTTTAATCACCTCTTCTTTGATCTTTACACTCATTTCTGTTTTAAATTTCCTTAACTTTTGCTTGACCGGAGGGTATGCCGGGTCAGTGGGTAATTTGTGAACCACTAAATTGGTGCTTAATCCCAGCATATCGTCATATGACCATGCAAAAACATCTTTGAATTCCATGAGGGTTTTGATCAATTTTTCCCTGACATTCGGCTCAATATGGATGCTGATCTTGGTTTCTCGGACATTATCAGCGTCTCCTAGATTCACAGCCTCAATGTCATTTAGGTTAGGTTTGGGTTTTTCTTCAAATTGGCACAGTTCTCGGTTTATCTCTTCGAAGGCTTCATCTTCGTCATATTCAGAGTCATCGTCACAAACGACCTCTTGTATCATTAAGTCGGATTCAGATTGATTTATTAGACTAGGTCGAAGATCTGTTGTGCATGCCATGTCATTAGAACCAGTAAAAAAGAACTGTTCAGAAAGAAAAAGAACAAAACAAAATTAAAATGAGACAAAAGAAGAGAACTTTATTAAACTTGCGGGATAAAAGGGTTCACACTTTTACAAAACAAAAGTAAAATTTGGATTACACCCTGGAATAATCCGAACAAAACAAAACAAACAAAAACATAAATTGAAGCCTACTACCAAGACTCCCCTCGGACAGGAAGAGGAGTAACTGTCCAATTGTTGGTTTTGGCCTTAGGCCCCACGAACTGTATCTCTGCTCTGCTAGAACCTTCTCCAGCTTCTACCATACTGACATCAGCGAATAGCCTCTTGAAACTCTAATTCAGGTCCCCATCCATACTAATTAATGGTCCTAGAATCTTTGGGACTGGCGGCCCCTTGGAACTTGCTCTGACAAAAGACCTTGAGAGACGTGGCACCGGCTTGGGCAAAAACCAAACCCTCTTCTTCATTTTTCGCGCTTGCTTCCTATCTGCCGCGGTTGGTTTGAACCCCAAACCGAAGTTTTCCAGGTTGTTGGCAGGGAGACGGGTTGGTCAATCCCCTGAAGCTCAACCCCCAAGCTTTTTCCCGTCACGAACCCGTTGCCCAGCATCTCCGAGACCATCATGATTGTTGCGGAAGCTACCCTAGGGTACTGAAGGATCTCACCCTCAGAAATCTTATTTGCCGACATTGTATCGAAAATCTGGTAGACCCAAGGACCTTTGTCATCATCGGTCTCTATGAAGGGCACAATGGCGCCACCCATGGTGCACGTTGTGTCCTCGCCGTGCAACATGACCTCTTGTCTATCCCACTCGAACTTAACCATCTGATGTAGGGTGGAGGGCACTGCTTTGGCTGCATGAATCCACGGTCGTCCCAATAGAAGGTTATAAGATACTGTGGCATCCAACACCTGGAACTCCATGGTGAACAGGACTGGACCGATGGTCAATTCAAGCACAACATCCCCCACAGTGGCTGTTCCGTTTCCGTCAAACCCTCGGACGTGGATGTTATTCTTGCGGATTCTTCCGTGGTCGATCTTTAACTGGTTTAGGGTGGATAATGGACAAATATTGGCGCTTGAACCGTTGTCCACCAATACCCGAGTAACTACCGAGTTTTCACATTTGACAGTTAGGTAGAGAGCTTTATTATGCTCTGTACCTTCCATCGGCAGGTCATCATCTGAGAATGTTACCCTGTTCACCTCGAAAATCTTGTTGGCAATGGTTTCCAGGTGGTTTACAGAAATCTCGTTGGGCACATGAGCTTCGTTCAATATCTTCATCAGGGCCCGACGATGCTCCTCAGAATGGATCTGGGCTGGTGTTTTCCTCAGCTGTTCGACTACGGAGTAGTCCTGCACTTTCATCTTCCTCAAGAACTCCTCAGCCTCTTCTTCGGACACAGGTTTCTTGGTTGTAGCGGGGTTGGTTCTTCTCAGTTCCACCAGAGCAAAACACTGACCTGATCGAGTCAGCCCTTGCGCTTCACAACTAACTTCCTCCACTTGTTTTCCTTTGTACATCACCACTGCCTTCTCGTATTTCCAAGGCACAGCCTTGCTATCAATCATCGGCAGCTGGACTACAGGCTTTATAGTGACCAGTTCCCTGTACACCCCTTTCAACACAACTGCAGGCGTGGGTGGAGTCCCTGATATTACCAACTTGTTTGGCTCGAGTTTGCTTGTTATGGCGGACGGGCTCTTTCCCAATATCACTACTGGCTTGACGCATTCTCCCTGCGACTGTACCCCCGTCCCTCCATTGGTCGATCCTTCTTTCGGAGCAGCCTGGATCGTCATCACTGTCTGTGAGGGCTGTCTCAACTCTCCTCCCTCATATACCAACTCGATTATGTGAGTCTCGTGGTGCACTGGCAATGGGTTCTGATTGATGTTAGGTGCCTCCGGCATCTGGACCTCGATTTTGTTAGCATCAATGAGGTCTTGTATCGCCTACTTCAGTCTCCAACATTTTTCAGTTTCATGTCCCAGCATTCCTGAGCAGTACTCACAGCTTATTTACCTGTTCACATTTTGGGATGGGGGGTTTTGCTCTCTAGGTTCGACAGGACTCACCAAACCCAACCGTCTCAATTTGTGGAATGCGGCGGTATAAGACTCTCCCAGCTCAGTAAAGGCTCTATGATTTTGTAGCCTATCATTCTTAGCAGCTTGACTCCCTCGAAAACCTGTCCCTGGAGGGTTCCTGTATGCTCTGGGTGGAGGGTAGGTACTTTGTGGTGGTGGGTAGGTATTATGTGGAGCTGGATAGGTATTGTGGGGAGCTGGCGCATGCCATTGTGGGCGAACCAGAGGTTGGGTGTATGTTTGGGCTTGATGGACGGGTGAAATGCGGTTCTTGGGGTGGATAGTAGTGATGTGGTGGGTTGTATGGGTAGTTTGGCCTGTGAGGTCTGAGTTGGTTTTAGTGTGGCTTGCCAGACCTGGACCAACTGCCTGCCTCGATCGGGGCAATTTCTTCTTTCTTTCTTCTCAGCGCACCTCCCGTGCCGTTCTGAATAGCCTGGGTCGTCGCTTTGAGTGCTGAGTAATTCAGGATTTTGTCAGACCTCAAACCCTCTTCTATCATGACCCCTATCTTCACCACCTCGTTGAAGGATTTTCCAACCGTCGTCACCAAGTGACCAAAGTAGGTTGGATCCAATGTTTGCAAGAAATAGTCCACAATCTCTCCCTCTCTCATGGGAGGATCGACTCTGGCCGCTTGCTCTCTCCAGCGGAACCCAAACTCGCGAAAACTTTCCCCGGGTTTTTTCCCGGTCCTCAATAATGTGAGACGGCCAGGGACTATCTCGAGATTGTATTGGAAATGACCCGTGAAAGCCTGCGCCAGATCATCCCAAGTGTACCATCTGCTGGAATCCTGCCTGGTATACCATTCCAGTGCAGATCCGCTCAGACTTTGGCCGAAATAATCTATCAGCAGCTCATCTTTGCCGCCTGCCCCTCTCATTTTGCTACAGAATCCCCGCAAATGTGCCATGGGATCACCGTGCCCTTCATATAAATCAAACTTAGGCATCTTGAACCCAGCCGGGAGTTGGACGTCCGGGAAAGGGCATAGATCTTTGTAAGCCACGCTGACTTGGTTGCCCAATCCGTGCAGGTTCCTGAAGGACTGCTCCAGGCTTTTGAACTTCCTCAATACCTCATCCTGTTCAGGGGTTTTAACCGGCTTTTCAATCTCTGCCGGTACTTCCAAGTGCAGATTGTAGGCCTGTGGTTCGGGGGCATGGAATGTAGGCTCAGGGGGATAGTATTGCATATCGTGAGCCTGAAACAACGGCTCACTGGTCGTTCTTTGCAAGGTGGCTGATGTTGGTCCCACAAAAATGGGAATATTCGGTGTTGGGAGAGGTTGATGGGGCGGTGGAGCTTGGGAATCATGGGGGCTTCTTTCCTGATGATAACGGGGATTCGGGAGGCTTGTTGAAGGGCCGGAGTGAGGGTATTCCGGCATGTGCCCTAGTGGCTCAGGGCTCTTTTGTGCTTTGGCTAGAGCCAGCTGCATTGCATTCATCTCTAGTCCCATCCTTTCAATCTTTTCCATCGCTTCTTTTAACAACTGGCTCATCGGCCTTTCTTCCTCACTACTATTCTCTGAAGTAGTCATGCTTGTTGCTACCGGTCCTTTGGATCTGGTTTGGTAAGAGTGTGTTGCCAGAATTCTTTAACAACTAACTGTCTGGTTCCAGACAACAACAAACTGGTTAGCGTTAGATATTAACAGATTTGATAACAACACACTGAGGATGCAATGCTCCTAGGCAGTTAACCGTTTCTACATGCTTTACTTCAAACAACATGCGTCATTCCGGCTTGCTCATTTGTCCCTTTAAAGTACCTTGGGACACCTAGCATTTTATTTTATTTTGTATTTCTCTTTTCTCTCTCTCTCTTTTTTCTTTCTTTCTTTCTTTATTAAAGGCGGTCGAATCTTATGTGGATTGCCTACGCATCACGTCCCTGCGCGAATCAGACCAGGCGTAGTTCTGCCATAAAGTAAAGAAACACAAAATTCTTTTGGAATCATTAAATTCATTCTCAAAATTTTGCTATTACAAATTACTTCAAACAAGGAACAACAATAGTACAGACTCCACAGTTCTTTAACCCTATTTGATTAAAAGAAAAGAAAACAACATATGGGAAAGCAACAAAGCCAAATAAACAAGACTCGACCAAAGATTAATTTTCCAACTTAGGGGCCCGCGAGGCATCATTCGGCCTTTCCGCGGCCCTTGGTGTGAGGTCTCTCTGCAGGCTTTTCAATTCATTCATAATTCGGTGGACGTAGCCCATGATGGAAACAAGGAGGGTCTTCCGAGGCATTTGCTCGCATGCCAGGCATCTCATGTAGATGTAATGCCCAATCTCGTCGATCCTTCCTCGAATGTTGTCCCTTTCCGCGAACAACTGCCTTATCTGTCGGTTCTTTGATCCTAGTGTTTGCGCATTGTTGGCAAGTTGATCCTGGAACATCTCCATTTGCCTTTCCATTCTGGTCATTGCATCGTAACAGCGCCTTCTGTCGGCTTGGGCGTCTCGTGTTTGTTTGAAGATCCGCTCTTGAAGAGTGGAGTTTGTTTCCCTTAATGTCCCGATGCTCAGTTCGTGATCCCTTATGACTTGTTGCAGGCGCTGCCTCCGGGCCATTGTACCTTTTGCCCACTTGGTCCGTAATCTCGCTGTGCTAGCCTTGGATCTTTCCAACTATTCCTGGCATTCCGCAACCTGATTTCTTAACCCTGCTATCAACCTTTTATCCGCCCGGCTTCTCAGTTGGTTGTCGGCCTCTCTTTTCACCTTCCGGATCTGGGTTTTGAGGATCTCGCCTTCTCTGATTAATCTGTTTTTTTCTCCCTTGTGGGCGGCGAACTGTAGTTGGCTTTCAAACTTCATATCCTGGAGTTGTTGTTTCAGTCTTCCTGTTTCGGCAAGATATTCCCGCTATTTGGCCAACCAACCCCACTGCTCTTGTGAAGACCTGGCAAATTCTTGCAGGTGGGGTCTTTTAGTCGGCCTTCTAGATGATGTTTCTCCTCTGTACCAAGCCTGATACCCGGGCGAAACTTCCCCTTTTGCCCGATTCACTACACAAGTATTTGCTTCCAAGTATTGACATTGGCCCCAAATTTGGCGAACCCTTGCTTCAGGAAACTGGCCATCGGGACTGATCTCAATCACTTGGGTGCTTAGATCCTCGTCTTTCGGCACTACTTGACACCTCCCAAGTTGCCTTAAAACCCGATGCGGCGCATATGGTTGAATGCTCTTAAGTCCCATTAAGAGAAAATGGGGCCTGGCTGCTGGCATGTATATGACTTCGTCGATCGGTAACCATCCCAGCGTCCACTGTATTTGACTGGCGTTGAGGGTACGGAAATATGAGGTCCATGCCGAGACTCCTTCAGGTAGGTAGGCCTCATTAACTCTGGTATAGAACTCCTCTATGCAGGTCTTTTCAGCGGATCCATGGCTCAGAAACTGGGCTCGGTGACATAGGTGTTCGGTCATCCACATTTGCAACAACAAGTTGCAACCCTCGAAAAAGTTTCCTCCGGCCTTGCAAGACGTGAGAGCCCGGAACATATCAGATACTATCATGGGCGCCAGCGTACTATCTTTCTGTGTGAGCAAAGTACTGACGACCCCTGCTATCTTTATGTCGATATTCCCGTCTTTTCTTGGGAATACTAAGAGTCCTAAGAATGTTATCATGAAAGCAATCCATCTATGTTCATCCCACTTTTGACGATTACTTTTGCTGCACAACTGGTTTTCCGGCTTGTCAAATCTTCCTATGTGACCATATCTTTGGTATATGAAGCTCATAGTGCAAAAACCTTTTGCCAAGTCAGGGTTATGAATTGTTCTGACTATCTTTAGTGAGTCTAGAAACTAGTGTATTGCCACAACTCTTGGAGCAACCAGGTATTTGTGCCTCAATGGAGCCTCAGCACTGCCGATATACCCTGTTATTTCTTCTAAAGTTGGGGTAAGTTCAAAGTCCGAGAAGTGGAAGACATTGTGCGCAGGATCCCAGTGGGGGACCAGTGCCCTTATGATATCTCCCCGTGGCCTGATATCCAACAAACTTGTGAGGCCTTTCAGATATTTCTTGATTTCGTCATGCCCTTCTTTGCCTAAATCATTCCACCAGAGCCGCAATTGGAGGGGAATTTTATTCATGATTGAAAAGGGTTCATTTGGAGTCGTGCTCATTCTGCACATTTATTAATAAGATTTTAACAAACGAAACTTATTTTGATAAAAACAAAAACATATGCTACTTTTCTCAAAAGGATTTCTGAACACGACCTCTCAGCACTTCATGAACGAAGATTTTTAAGGTTGTGTGATAAAAAAAACAACAAGAGGTGGCCGTCTGTACAAAGGCAGCCTTCCGGAGTTCCTTTTGGGAACATTTGGCTATTTTTGATATAGGCGGCGTCACCCGACCCTGTGACAGAAAAATATACTTTGGCATTTTTGCTACCTTTATCAATTTCCAAAATGGGAGGTTGGACCCGACGGGGGTTGCCTGCGTATCTCACACCCTATGAGAATCAAACCTGCGTAGTTCGGGCAGGTCATGAATAAAGTAAATAAACTAATTTTAAATTATTATTATTTTTTTAATTTGTAAAAGAACTGCTTTAAAAGAAGAAAGGAAGTATTTATTTTTGGATTTTTGATTGATTTTCTTTTGAAAGAAAGACTTCTAAGAATTCATTTTCTTTTGATTAGAACTTTGAGAATTTCAAAAGTAAAAGGAAGATATTTTTTTTGAATTTTCATTTGTTTTCTCTTATTCTAAAGAAGAAAGAAAATATATATATATTTTTTTTGGAATTTTACCTTTAATAAAAGAAATGCTTTCTAAAAAGATATTTTTTGAATTTTGAACTTCTTTTCAATTTTAAAGAAGATGAAAAATATTTTTGGATTTTTTTTGTTTTGAAAATTGGGAGCCTAAAAATTTTCTAGACTTTTTGGCAAGACAAATATTTTTGCAACAAATGAAGATATGTATACATTTTTTGGAAATAAAGAGAAACTTTTTGGATCATATATACTTGCAACAAATAATAAAACCATTTTCAACGCCCAACTCTTTTTATTTTATTATTTTTATTATTATTTTGGCATTTTCATAAACAAATAAATAAATAAAAACCCATTTTAAAAACAAGACTCTTTTTTCATTTTCATTTTTATGGCAAGACAAACTAATTTTTTTTCTAATTTGTGTTTTTTTTTTTTTTTTTGAAAAACAAGACCGAACAACTACTCCTTTTTTTTTCTATTTTTCCTTTACTTTTAATAAAATAAACTAATAAGACATTTTTTCATTTTCTTAAAATTTCGGCAGAGTTTTGACAGTATTCGGGCATTGAGTTTTTTTTCAAAAATAAACAATCAATTCCCTAACCGCTATTTCTTTTTTTTTTCCTTCAATTTCTCAATATTCCTAATGTTCAAACACCGGTCAGCATGCGGGCGCGAGACAAATAAATGCACGGAAAACAAATAGGATGCATCAGGATGGTCTTTTCATATCAGGTTGCTAGTCCTAGACGGACCCAACCCCTGTGTTGAGTCCCCTAAGTCAAATGCAACGTGATGCAAATAAGCGTTCCTACTAGGGATCCGGCATGAAGTCACGTTATTCTATGTTCAAAACCTGGGTCGGTGTTCTAGACAGTGTACCCGAGCGGACAACTCGAGTTGAGGAAGGAGCTCCTTTCCGGGAACCAAAAGGCCAGCCGACTTAGAAACTTTCCGAGCCTCTTTTATTTAGGGTATGACACTAACAGAATAGGGAGTCTCAACCAGTAAGCACATCCCCAGAGGTAAGAAGAGAAGGGTTTCGGCACAGTTTATATACAGTTCAGAAAATATCAAAGCGGTAAAAGCAGCATTTAGCACATTAGGCTCAAACATATAAAAATCAGATGAAATCAAATATAACAATTTATATAAGCTCGGATTTCTAACCCTGAACCAGTGGTTCTGGATAGAATCCCCAGCAGAGTCGCCAGAGCTGTCACACCTCCTTTTTCCGCACCCGCGAGGGTGCAAGGGAGTTTTTCCAATTAAAGGACAATCGAGACGGGATTGGTTTATTTATTTCAGAGTCGCCACTTGGGAGATTTAGGGTGTCCCAAGTCACCAATTTTAATCCCGAATCGAGGAAAAGAATGACTCCATATTACAGTCTGCGTACCAGAAATCTGGATAAGGAATTCTGTTAACCCGGGAGAAGGTGTTAGGCATTCCCGAGTTCCGTGGTTCTAGCACGGTCGCTCAACTGTTATATTCGGCTTGATTATCTGATTTTATACAAGTGTGAACTTATGTGCAAAATTTAACTTTTAACCGCTTTTATCATTTACTGTTTTTATCAAGAATTGCAACGTTGTGAAAATGTATCTCGAACCGCGTTACAATCAATGTACCCGTGGTCGTCGACACACTTTGACTCCGTTGAGATTTGGATTTGGGTCACATCAATGTGCACCCGAGTTTAAGGAAATTAAATTATTAAAGGCGCGCCTAAAGCGACTAGCGTATTTATTTTGGGTAAGACCGTGGAATTTTACTAAACGGTCCATCCCGAAGTCCAAATAATTTTTAAAGCAAATATTTACTGAGGGCCCCGCAATTTGTATTTTCTGTTTGTCGAGGCTCGTCTCATTTATTATTAAAAGAATTTACAACGTCATGGAAATGCATCTCAGACCACGCCACAATCAATGTGCCCGTGATTAGAGACATATTTCAATTCCGTTGAGATTTGGATTTGGGTCACATAAATATGCACCCGAGTTTAAGGAGATAACATTATTAAATACGCGCTTAAAGAGACTATCGCGTTATTATTCTGGGAAGACCGTGAGATTTGCTAAACGGCCCGCCCTGGAAGCTAGGTGCTTTGGTATGTACCTTTAACGAGGGCCCCGCAGCTTGTGCGTTTTTATTTGTCGAGGCTCATCTCGTCCTTTTATTTTAAAGGATATCCTATAGCGGCTATGTTTCTTGTCGCATTTGTCTCTACCAGTTGAAAGCAGAAATAGCCCTAGTTAATTGCATGCTTACAGTTATTTACAGCAGGATTCCGAATGCTTTTTCAAACAAAAATCAGAAACAGGGCCACACCCATGGGCGAGCAATCGGACCTCATGGGCCCAAACCCAGCTTACGCGGGATTCGCCAGGCCTGAGCCAGTGATTTCCGGTGAAAGCCTGCTTAGCCCGTTTCGACTTGGGCTCGACCTTCGTGAGGTTGAGGCCCTGAACTGGTTCTTTGTTCTAAGATGTAGTTTATCAGTTATAACAAGGCAGTTGATCAAAGGGGAAGAAGATTAACTAATGGTTGACAGCTCTCATGCATTCATGGTCATGTTAATCACAGACATAACTAGTTTCTGAGCTATAACCTAGTATATTGTCAAACCTTTCATCTATCAACCTACACACATACTAAAATATCAAGTTACCCTACAATTGTCATTTTTGTTAAGTATGAGGGCTAATGTCAGTATTCAAACAGAAATGTAAACTATTATGCATTACAATGATGTTCCATATAACAGTCTATGTATGAAATAAACATCTTCAACTCTTCTCCTCTGTATTCATGCTCAACTTTCAAGTTACATTGACAGTGTATTAATCGTGTACCTGGTAATAACAAAGCAAAAGAAGAAGGAGAATGATCAGCTGAATAGTATGCCACAAACACAGCAACAGCAGATACACAGCAACAACACATCAACAACAACCAGCCAACAATGATGAAGCTCACAAGTGGTCGAGCAACAAACAAACAATCCCAGAAACAGAACAGTGAATCCAGCAGAAAAACAGAGTATTCAATGTAACAGCACCAGCAGTTCAACAATCACAAACAGCTCGGCAGGTAACCAACAGCAATTGGCAAAGACAGCTTGACCAACTTGAACTCTTATGTAGTTTTCAGACAATGTTTGGTTACAATATTCTGAAATTTTTCTTTATCTTTCTTTCTTTCAGTTTTCCCAACTTAAAACCTCTCTGAAGACTAAAAAATGTCCAGCCCCTTCTTAGCTAAGAATACCTCTATTTATAATCTGAAAAAGAACCCCCTAAGGTCTGCCTAGAATTTCACAGCCCCCAGGTCTGCCCATACCCTTCACTTCCCCTGCCTAAACATCTTCTTGATGCCAGTTATTTGGTTCCCCATGCTTGGCCTTATTGCTCTAATCAAGAGTCATGGGTTTTAAGTATTCATTTTATTCCCATGCTCCTATGTTTTGTCCCCACTAGTACTAGTTTAATAGTATTTCTGATTAAACAATTGACAGCCCATTAATCCTGCACATTTAATCAGTTTTTCCCCAACCCAAAGTTACCTAACAGACCCTGGATCATTGCTGTTTTGCCCCATCCTTTCATTCTATTGAATCTGTCAGTTATGACCCTTTGAGAACTAGTTTGAACCCCCCCCCCCACAGCTAACAAACCAACCTATAATCAATCCAACACAACCATTCAACAAAAATCAGCCAGTAAGAGTTAGGTCGTTTGTTATTTAATACTGCGAGACTAACGTCAAACATGTGTCGAGTCGACTTTGCGAGTTATAACGTATATTAATTAGTCGCTAATCGACTAAACTTAAAACAGAAACAAACTGAGTGTTTCAGGCCTTTTTGGACAACAATGGAACTTTACAACACTTAATTATTTGACGACGTTACTCAGGTCGACTATACGAACTAATATACGTAACAATTAATCGACAAACATCACAGACTAAACAAAGCACCAATTTATTTCCAAACTCGGGGCATTTAACATGGAGTTTTTGAAACTTAACTGGTCGACAACATCAATCGAGGCGACTAAACATCTTATAACACTTAACTAACATTTGAGAAAAGAAATCGAACAAACAAAAGGGTCTTTGAAGATGGACAAAATATAATCAAAAATAATCTAGAACAAATCCACAAACATATGCATAAACCTAAACAAGAGGAAAGAAAAGACGATTACATCGGACACTTACCTCAAACGAAACAGGTTTGGTTTTTTAGGGTTCTTGAACTCAAGTTTGGGATTCGACAAGTTCTGCTTGCATCTGACCGGAACCAAAGCTGATTAAGGCCTGAGGGACGTTAGGGGAGTGACTAGGGTGAATATGGGGTGGTTTGGTGTAGATCTAGGTTTGGTCTCGGGTCTTCGAATGAAGATTCGAGACGTTCAGGGAAGATTCGAGGTAAGCTGAGTGTGGATTTGGAGAGGGGGGTCATGGTGGTTCAGGGGTGTTAGACTCATGGCCAACGGCACCGTTGCCGCCGGCTTTCAGGCGAAGGGGTGGGGTGGCGGCTAGGGTTTGGGTGTTAGGGTTAGTTAGGGAGACGATGAAGCCGGGGGGTGTTTTGGATAGGGGGCGGGGTAACCAAGTTGGGCTTTATATATGATTTTGAGGTTTAGATCCTGGCCGTCGGATCATGTGAGATCAAGGGCCAGGATCTACTCATTGAAGGGGGACGACGTCGTTCGGGGGTGATGGTGGGTTGAGACCGGGTAGGGGAATGGATCGGGTCAGATTTGACGGGTCTAGGGGAGGGCTTGGATCCGTTGGATCGATGGGTTTGGACGGCTCAGATCAATTTCGCCTAAAACGGCGTCGTTTGGACTTAGCAGGGGCCGCATTGGACCGTTTGATTGTAATGAATCAACGGCTCAGATTGAGGCGCTGATACGGCGTCGTTTGGGACATGCCCGGGCAGCCTGTGTTTGGACTGGACCTGTGTGCTGGTGTTGGGCCTCACTTTGGGGCCCAATCCGATTTTCCCACAGCCTTTTCCTTGCAACCCAATTAACAAAATTAAAAATTCCTAAAAATAAAACTTTGTAAAAATTAAAGATGAAATCATACACATGTTGGTTAACACCTATAACAATTACCACACAATTTAACGTTAAATACAATCACTCAATGACAAAAGACACTTAGGATTTTTCTTTTTTTTTTGGAGTAATTCCCGCGAAGCAAAAATCACGTGCTTACAACCTCAGCGAGGATACTGAGTTCCACAAAGGGATGTATGTGACGCCCATGAAAAAGGGTGGGTGAAGCAGGATTGATAGAATTCTAGGCAAACAAGCTTCTGAAGAAGGGGTGCACATGTCACATTAAGTGAATCTCATATCAGAATGAGAGAGGAAAGTGAAAAGCTTTATCAAGTTTACATAGTATGCGCACTTCTGGAACTCGATGTTGCATAGCCTGAAAAATAAATTTGTACGGGCTTAGATCCAAAACCGACATAATGTTTTTCAACTGATATGACAAAATAATGAGCTACTCAAGTTTCAAATGTAACACATGAAATTATAAGAAGCTTGTAATCAAATTGGAAGGTAGTGTAGTAACAAAGTCCAATGTTTACACTGTCAAATTGTGTTAACACTGAAACATATTTAGTACCCAACCTTAGTTGTTCGACAATACATCGAAGCAAATGAAATCATGAAATGGCAAACCCAAGATTGTTTGCGGAAATGAAGGGATTAAAACACTTTTTGTTTCCATTGAATGATCTTTTATGACATTGGAAACACAGCTGGATTACAATGATAACTACACAAATGAACCCCAAAAATAAATAAATTATAGTATGCAATATAATTTTTGTGGGAAGAGAAGGGTGATCAATTGACCAACCTTTGTCCGCAGTAGTTCTTTCCCTAATCCTACCATCTCTGTTAGATTTATTTAAATACGTCGGGTTCTATATAAACATAAAGAAAAGTTAAGTATACTCTTTAGGCAATTTACTATAATCATCATTTCCACACGTAAATGGCATATATGTGGATTAATATATACAACTTAATGTTTAATTTTTTAAGGACTCGTTTTACGAGGGATAAGGAATAATTAATTTTGGGATTAAATTTGAGATGAGTTTATCTCATATTTGGTTGAGATAAAATTGTGGTATAACTAATCCCGGCTCTAGACATATTTGATTTTGGAACAAATTTATATATAGTTCACGGCTCTAGACATAATTTAATCTACTTTAATTTCTAGCTAGGTACATTGCACCAAATACCTAGACCTCTACACAAGAAAAGCCAAGTTCAACAAGAAATCGTGCTATAGCCGTCCATAATATGTGAGATTATATCTACAATATGTATTTAAATTTTCATTATCAACTAATCACTTAAAAGAAAATAATAAATCGCCATCCATAATATGTGAGATTATATCTGTAACATGTATATAAAGTTCCACTATCAACTAATCACTTAAAAGAAATTTATAAATAGCCGTCTATAATATGTGAAATTGTATCTACAATATGTATATAAATTTGCACTATCAACTGATCACTTAAAAGAAAATCATAATATGAAATCACTAAACTAGAAAATAAGATAATATGTAGATTACGCTTGTATTACAGCAAGTCAGAATGTGTATATATATACAAAAAATATACAAACTTTATATATTTTTCGGCTATTATTTTACAGCGGCTACACAGTGTCATTTTTCTAATAATCTTGGGGTCCTAATTTAGTGTGAAGCGGATTTTCTTAAGGAAAAGGAGGAAAAAAATAATTTAAAAAAAATGAACTTTGACAATTACAATTACATTAACAATTTAATATCGTTCTTTTTTGTTTTAAAGGAGGGTCACAGCTACTTGCAATAAATAAAATTATTGATATTTTCAGAAGTGAATCTTCCTGAATTTATTCCAGATTGATATAAAAGGTTGGTGATTATTTATATGTGGATATCCTATTATACATTTTTTTTTTATAGATATCTAATCAAGGTATTTATGTAATCAAATTGTTCATCAACTACTTAGATAATACTTAATGCTTTGTCTTACTAAGAGGTGGAGAACATGTACCATTACCATTAACTTCATTCATAAGCAGTTAAGAACTTAATACGACTTCAAATCGGGGCGGAGCTAGAACATTAAATACAGGTTTAGATGACCTCAATAGCTTTTACTTAGATTTTGTATTTAAAAATTTATTAAATATGTATACATACTTGACTGTGAAACCAATAACTTAGATGAGCTATGAGTTCAATGTCACATTCAGAACTCATAAACTTCAAATTTTTACTTCGACTTTGCGTCAAACTTTGATTGTCTAGTGTTTTACCTTTGAGGATCACGGTTTATATTTATTTTGGGGATTAATCTTCGACTTTTTGGAATAACGTATAATAGTAAATAAAATATACATTTTAAAACTCACTAAATAATTTCAACTCAAAATTCACAGCGTCTAAATTTTGAATTTACTCAGGATGACGAACATGGTGACACACATTTTTATGATTTTGTTAACATGCTTCATGTAATGTGATACCAGAAGTCAATGATACAGTTTGTAAATACTAGAGAGATTTAGTAGGTTATATCATGAGAATATTATTAATCATTTCCAATCATTGTGAAGAAGTTTTAGGTACAAAGATCATAAGGCAATTGAGCATCTTCTACTTACTATGACTTCTCTTTCTCTTTTTTTTGGCCACCATATTCAATATCCGTATTAGGCTTCGATTAATTTGGATTTACGATGCGTAGAGCGTATTAAATGGGAAAGCATTCCCTGTCAAAGTTTTTTTTTCTTTCATTCGACTTAATCCGAAATCTGTGATTAAGGGTGAAGAGATTATCTAGCCCATCACAATTCTTGGTAGTTACTATGACTTCTCTCATAAATTCATTGCACCAAATCTTTGCTTTTGATTATACGATCTTCCTTCTTTCAATCCATCATCTTGCAATCTATTTGCAATTTGCATCCACATGGTGTTTTAATTTTGACTGATTAATTAAATATTGACTCCGTGTGATTTATAAGTCATTAGGTTTGAGCCGTGGAAGCAACCACTAATGCTTACATCAGGGGAGGCTTTCTACATCACATTCTTGGGGTGGGACACTTCTCCGGACCTTGCATGAAAGCGAGATATTTTGTGCATTGGACTGCCCTTTTTTTCGACTTGGAACTTGCATAATTGTCTAACTTGCTCCATTTGAAATGAGTTTAGAGTTTTTTGTTACTGTGGTAACTACATATAGAATTCAAGAATCACAATTTTTTTTTTTACCCTGTAATACTACTCGGGCAATTTAAATTAAAAAAGACTATAATATGGACTAATACTTGTGGAAATGGACCTCTGAACTCAGTATAATTATTGTATGATGAGTTTTATCTTTAATTTAAGATTCTTAATAATGAATTAATTATACTTTATAAATTAAGGCTTCATGCAAAATTTTAATAATTCGCCAACATTTTATTAATTTTTCACATACGTTAATCTATTACTTCATAGAAAACAACATCAAGAATTACAGGTCCGAGGAAGAGGAAGGAGAAAGCAAAGACGTACGAGAAATAGAACTTTGCACAATTTGAATGTAAATTAAATAGCAACTTTGCCAAGGAGATTTTAAATTTGATTGTTACTCTAATATTAATAAACTTATTTAGTAAGTAAAAAAGAAAGGTATTAAATAAAAAGAAAGAAATTGGAGGGAATAAGAGAACAACGAGAATACTAATAATTGAAATAGGAATATGCATGAACATTTAAACTTGTCTGTATCCATTCCTTTAGGCTTTTGTTATTGATTCTTACTTAACTTATTCAAGTGCCTCACCAACTAAAAGTTCTTTCCAATTTAGAAAGGCCCACAGCATGTGGTTTCGGTTCGTATTTTGCTGAGATATTCTTTTAACGGACGGGAGTGTTGAAACAACGGTAAAATTATTTTCGTATGATTTATAGGTCATGGATTCGAGTCATGAAATCAGCCACTTTGCATCATAATAGGCTGCCTATATCACACTTTCTTAGATGTGATCCTTCCCCCGATCCTACGTAAACACAAAATATTTTATGCACCGAACTGTCCTTTAATAAGGTGGGATAGGAACAATGGGGTACACATGATTTTCTATAAGAGGTATCAATATTTGGAGAAATAAACAAATTAATAGTTTACTACAGTTATAAGCGGCTCATTTTCTTTATGTATGCGCAATATTTTTGTGTTTTGCTTATTATATATATATATACATATAGTACCAATATTTTTAATGAAGCAATGTTCCATGAGGGTGGCAAACGGGTGGGTTGGGTCAAATATGGACGGGCCAAAAACGGGTAATGCAAAAGCAGATAAATTATCCTACCCAACCTATATTTAATACGGATAAAATATAGGTTAACTGGCGGATAATATGGATATCCATATTGTCCATGGCTTCTTGAATATGATCACTTTTGGAGGAATTCCTAGTCTCCCAAACTTAAAGGAACCCCCAATTTGAGGCTTGACAAATGTAAAAGTTAAACCCATTAGTTATCCATTTTCTAAGTGGATAATATGGTTCTTATCCATATTTGATCCGTTTTTAAAAAGTTCATTATCCAACCCATTTTTAATAGATGATATGGGTGGATAACTGTTTTCTTTTAACTATTTTGCCACCACTATCCGTGACATTGCTCGTGGCAATGTATATTCGTCCTAAATAGGACTTATACAGCCTAGGTACATAGAATCCTGTTTTGTGTGCTAAGGTTGGTGCATGGTGATCCCCTCTACCCCTCCATGATTTCGAAAATATAGAATTATTTGTTTGAAAATTTACATGGAAAATCGGCTTTGAGTGTAATCACGTAATTACATAATTTGATTATTTGCCCGCCACAAATTGGATGTAATTAATAGAGCGCAATTACCCAAAGGAGATCAAAGAATTGCTAGTATTTGCATGTTATAATCAAATCTAAAAATGACTTTATTTCCCACCCGGTGTTCGGTATTCACATTATGGCCTGACTAAATCCGGATTCGCGCCGGAAAATCTCATATTTGAGGGTAAAGTGCTCCCTAACCCAAGGACCCGAACCCGAGACCTCTGGTTAAGGATGAAGGAGTGGTTATCACTCTACCACAACCCTTTGTTGGTTATGTTTCTTTTTCAAATATCAATACGATGTTCTAAATTAAGTAGAATAATCTTTGTTCGACTAGTCTACAAGTATACCCTCAAAATTTTAGGATATATCGATTTCCTCTTAAAATTTATGCGTCATATTTCAGTCCTTACATGTGCTTAATCCACTAAAACTGTCTATTTAGTCCTCATAAAAATACTAAAATTATCTATTTGATAGTTGAGAGCAACATGATATTCAATTCTTTTCACTCTTTCATTCACAATTACTGCTCCTTTCTTCTCTGCATCACAGGAGATTAACTGTATATAGATGAATAATTGAAACGTTTTAACAATCTTTTGAGAGACAAGAGTCAATTGACTAAAGAGTGCAGAAACAGAATCATATATGACCAAATAATTGCACAGTAGTCTTCAATATTAATTAAAAAAAGAAAAGAAAGTGCAGACCTGAAAAACTCCAAGGTAGTCTTAATATTTGGTCACAGAGTAGAATTCTGGAGGAAAAATCAACATGCTTTGCTTGAATACCTTACATTTTAAGATGTACAATGGGTATGTATCAATGTTGCAAGTGCAGACTCTGAGAGACTCAAGCAGTGTAAATTGCACTGACACAAAATATAGAACGGGCTTACACTCTAAGCCACAGAAACGAAATGAGGCAAAGTAATATATACAGTTTTTCATGATCGAAAAGTGAAGGTCTACGCTCTAGAATAAAAAGCTGCGACCAACTTATCCAAGCAATTCAATGTTATCTCCTCGGCTTACCATTTTTCGCTTCCAAAAGTTTTGGATGGCCAACTTCTCATACTGAAATGTTGTCTACACGAACTATCCTTGCTTCTTTTACAACTTTGTACTTTGAATATGATCCAGCACTCTCACCTGCAAAAGCACCATAATTTAGGAAACAAAACAAGGAGACAACCAGCGATCAGGTAAGTTTTGCAAGATAAGTTCAATAAGCTCAAGACAGGACAGTTCCTAATAGATCATCTCATTCATCAAATCTCCAAGTTTTTCCAAAATGTTAGAGAAAATCCCAACAATCAAGCATTTTTCCCCTATTTGAATAGCTCCTTTTTTTTCCCTTTCATTTTTATGAAGTATTTTATTAATGAACATTTGGAGGATGCAGAAAAAGCGCTACTTGAATAGATCCATAAGACAACAAAGTCTATGAACAGCAAGGAGAAGCGTGCATGTTATTGAGGATTAAACACCTGCAAGCATCTTTACCACATGACAGTCTCAACAAATTAGTAATGGACAATTTTTTCTGCTGAGTGTGGTTGACCAAACTAACGAGGAAGTCGACTTTGGTATCCACAGTTTCAAATAAGAAGACAGATTATAATGAGGAGACCTACCCATTACGTTGGCGCGGGCAGAAGGGACGCTTTCATTCAAAATGGAACATGGCAATATTGCTGGGCATTCAATTAGTTGCTCGGTAGTTTGATCTCTCAAGCAACCGCTTAACAGGAAGTTGATGGAATGATGAGAAGTTTCTATTATTTCTTGACTTGAGAAAGTATTCATGACTGATCTTTCATCAACAATGCCTCTTACTTCTTGCATTGAGAATTTCTTGAACATATCAGGCGCCAAGAGCTTAGCAACAGCAATGGTGCACTCCTGTACATGAGATGGATTGTGAAATTCAGAAAATACTGTACCTTGTTTATAAAGAACTTGTCAAACCAAAATAATAATAAAAAAATCATTTTTCATTAACATTACTATATATATATATTAAAGCTTTTGATTTATAAATAGAAAGTAAAATCTTTATCTGAAGGCACTTCTGACATCAGCATTTTTTCATATATGTTCAACTACAACAGTACTTATTGTGCACTTATGCTAACATAAATGTTTGAGTTACACATAGAGTCATGCAAAGATTGTCAAAGATCACCTTCCATAACAATTCTTCCTCTCCATTGCCGTGGGCCAGTAGTGAAATGATTGACTCCAGCTTAATTTTGACGCAGAGAGCCACAGAATTTGTCACCATATCACACAAATATGGCTTTCCGACAAGAGCCTCATATAGACCTAAAATACTTCCTCGAGGATATGTTGAATCTACAGGACAATGAATAGGAAACGGGCTCCTTTTCGACTGGAGAAGAAAGAAGGTAAGTTTTTTCAATGATCAAACAAAGATACAATAATGCTAGCTATCTGGAAATATAGTTACTTGAATAGATTCCTTATGCTGCCTTTACTTACCGTAACTGATCCATTTCCTATCAGCCAGACACTCGTCGGATTGGAACCCTTCGTGTAGAGTGTACAACCTGGTGTCTTCAATATAACCTTCGAGGAGCGTTCCAGATCACTTCGAATAGCAGGAGAAAGGTTTAAAAACAAAGGATGGATACTTATGACATCTCCTAGCTTTGGGATCCTTACTGAAGGAGGACTTCTCGAGAGCTTTTCAAGGTCATTCTAGTTTGGAGTTGAAAAACATGTATACATACAACAATAAGCATACAACAAAAAATAATGCTACGGCGCTGGAAATTTCACATGAAATACAGTTACCTGAAGCAAATCATGTATATGCAGCACAACTTTCTCAGTTAAAATCCCTTCTTTCTCCATATCATTGAGACATTCATCCAGACACTTCAGCATTGAAAATGTAACTTGCCTTGATTCCGCTTGATGTAAGATCTAAAATGTTCAGAATTCAATGGCTAAATTCAGCTGAACTTGTGTGATAAGCTTACATAGAGTTATATTCTAGCAAATAAAAGTTAATTTAAGAAAACCATGTTGCGAACTCTTGACAGTCAAATGGTCAATGTGCCATTTAAACAAGAGCTTCAACGCATGATTTCACACAAAAATGTTCACAAACCTCGGGCATTGAATTCTTGACAGATTCTAGAAACTTCCTTGCCTCTAGTTCTTCGGCTTCACTTTCAGCAATAACAATTGCAGCATTTCCATTGTCACCTTTAAAATGTAGAGAGATTGTCAGATGACTTCATGAGTCAGCTCACAAATCCCAGATCCATGATCTCAAAGAAGACTTAGCTTCCCATCAGAGTTAGACGACAAAGAAAGGAAAAGAAAAAAGAGGGGAAAAAAGAGCCCTTATGACAGGAGGCACAATTCTCAAAGAGTAGGAGTTCAGCATTCAATGTTAAGAAAGAAAAGGTACACAAGAAAACCCATTGCTTTTAGAACCTGATTTACATATAAGATACTCCACAAGATGGACCTAATGTATCAGCCATATTTTCTTTTTATCTAAAGCTGGTACCCAGACTTACCAGTATAGTCAAGAAGAAGCTGTCTTGCGATTCTGTGAGCATGGATAAATGCAGAGCATATATGACAACTATCCTGTAATTTCTTTAGCACAAACCACCTTGTCAGCCTCGGAGGGCAAACATTTGTGAAAAATTTACAATATCCTGGAAACTTGAGGCGAGTAGAAATGTATTTCCAGTCATCCAATCCCTGAGTAGCCAGATCGATTGCCTCATCCACTGATTCCATCAAAACACTTATAATGGATTCAGTTATCCCCCCCTCATTGAATGTTGACCAGTAAGCCTCACGAGTAGCTGTAGCAGAAGAAATGCAAATAACAGAAGTAAGGCCATGAATAAACTTGTACAGCCATTAAGAATAGAAGAAAAGGAGAAAAGAAGAGGCCGCCTTGAATAAGGTCTAGCAGATTTTGAATGAAGAATAAAAAGAAGTCACGCATACAGCTTCACACAGCTATTAAAAATTTTAAGTTGGCAAAAATTCAAGGCTACACGGATGTGTTTCGAGACATTTGGATAAGATGGAATTTCATTCTTACTCATATTAGCAAAGGAAAATAGAAGACACAAGTTTTTAATGAATTGTTACCAACGAGGGATGCTAAGATATGGTAAACAAGACAGATGTCCTAGAAGCAAATTTCTGCATGATGTAAGCTCACGATATCACATACCAATCGGGTTACAGGTGTAAAAACTTGTGAAAATAATGAAGGCTGACGTTCAGCTCATTAGAAAACTTCACACTGCATTCTAACTCTTCAGTTCCTTATATTCCTCGGATTTTAGAGGAGAAGAACATGCAGGTTTTTTATACGAACAAACTGAAGATATGTCAAGGTAACTCACAAAAAAAGGACCGCAGTTCATGATCAAATATGGCATGAATAATCTGTCAATCAAATAGATGAGAGAAGCAATATCTGATATTGCGACACTTACAAAAGAAAGCAAGGGGAAAGCTGAAAGCCCAGATGAGAAATGCAGGCGCCAGACACCAGAAAGGTTGTAAAAGCAAACTAAAGACCAACTAGTCCAGGCGCAGTAACTGACCTTTCAGAAAGCACACTCTCATAGTCTTCATATCATCTATATCTAGATATCTATTGTTGGTGGTACAGGGAGGCCAAACTGTGTCTTCACAGACATCCTTTATGCATGTCGCATAACCTCCAACAGTGATCCAATCGAAAGGATTATTGCTTCCACTACAGATTCTAGAAAACTCTTCAGCCTTTCTCAATAGTTGATGCTTTGCATAATTGACCATGTTTTCCTGAAACAAATTATACTATAAGGATGGCTCCCTCAACAAAAAGACCACGTCTCAAATATGAAATACAAGTAGTGGTTGAGTGCACCGGGTATGTTTCCTGGTTATTCGCCACATATTTGAAGTTAACAAAGACCAGAATGACTTAGCTAATTCTATGCAGATATTTCTTTCTAGATACACAAAAATATTTTATCAGGAAATAGGACCAATATGAGTTCAAGCTGATGATCCTTGTGCATTGAGAAGCTTACAAAGGCCATAAATAAATTGACAATGTAATAGTTTAAAGACAAGCAGGTAACATAGCAATACTCATTTTTTGACAAGTAAAAGCAATCTTATAGAATAGAAAAAACAATCAATAAGCTGATGCTCGGATTAGTACAAATGAGGTGTAGGTTAGTCAAAATTCAACTTCGGTATACACTTCATATAAATTTTGGAGAATTCAGCACAGAATTACTAAATACAGGAACTTGTATTTCAAGTTATGTAAAAATGCTCCTTTCCCCGAAACATCATTGATTCCTCTCATTCCATAACACTAAGAAGCTGATTGATAAGATTGAACATACACCAAAGGCATAGATGTCCTGCAAGTCCTAGGGCAGGTAGGATTTTCAATGAAAAGGGTAATTACTGAAATTTAACATGGAGAAACTACATAAAAAGACATACATGGATCACAATTTCTTGGGCAGGTAAGTTCCTCAATGCAAAAGGACTTAAATTACAGAATTTTACCTCACTTTTTGATAGAGCGTCCATACCAAAGAGACTAAGAAGTAATTGTGCAGTAGATCCATTGATAATGAGTGTCAGTAACACACTTCCACCAGTAAGGAAAACAAACTGTACAATAAGAAAGGAGTTTCAGTTACATGTCAAAGAAAGTTGATAGCTTAAGCTTCAGATGCCAAAAAGCTACAAGTTAATCATGGCAATGAATCAATGACTTCCAAAAGCAGGGCAAATGAACTGCAACTAAATTGCAATTGTTTGTCAATAAAAACATACCATAGCTCCAGTTTCTGCACTGAGATACTTTGGATCGCCACTAGCACCCTGGAAATTTAGAAAGAAAACCATGTGTAAATATTATTAAGTAAAAGAAAATCTATCATCCCTCTTCCAGCGCCTACATCGTAGATATGCTTCATAAAGCTTTGACACATAAGTGAAAAAAATGATAAGCTTTTTATGCTCTACAGGAAGGTAATTCAGTTATAAGTTCTACTGCTCATACTCTAATTGCTGTAAGATATCAAATGGAAGCTATCGTCTCCATAGATATCGAATTTACCCCCTTAATCTGTCGCTTGAAATCAAACTGGTGGGCAGATTAGCAACGAAGTGGATATAGAAAACTACTGAAATTATAAAGACTAAGGAGTGCCTGATCGATGTGCAAAAAAAAACTGACGCAGTTAAATTCAGGATCTAGGAAGAGAAAGCCTTCTTTTTTGGTTTGGGAGGGAGGAGGTAACCAACCAATAAAAGCAATCAAACCTACAAGTGCATCAGTACTTAATGAAGATCACAGGTTTTCACATTATCTCTCTTGGACTGTTTTATTTTAGCAAAAAGCTTACCAGGTACAAACTGACTTTCTTTCCTAAACTAATGACAGGCAACAAATTATACACTTTCGTATATTAGGAGTACATTTCACACCAGTACAAATCATTCCTAGATATGAAAGTTACATAAGTAGAAGTTATTTTTTAAGAAAAAAAGATAATACTGTATCTTCTGTGCACATTTGTATCTAAGCTTCAAGAGTAAATGATACACGAAACCATATGAATTACAAACTTAGCAGAAAACGACTTACTTTAACAGATAAGGAGAGTGCCAAACCGACAGCTCCTCTCAAACCAGACCATATGACAACGGTAGCTTCTTTCCAATTCAAACCATAACCAAAGTAGCGAAGGGCAGGATAAAACACAAAAACAACGATGGCTCGAGACACTTGAAGAATGATGTAGAGAAGAAAGATATAGCCCCAAGATCTCCCTACAATATAAATTCGTAAATAAAAGAATTTTTCTTGATATCCGGAAAATTTAGTGTAGTGGAATAAAATCTAAGAAAAATGCACAAAAATTCTCCAAAGAAATGATAATATGTCAATAGGAATACATCTAAGTTGAGCGATCTCAGAAACTGGACAGGTCTCAACAATTCCCAACCTGAGGTGTGATGCATATGAGCATCAATGGGTGATTCTCTGCGTCTTTACCTTTTCCCCCTCTCTTATTTCTCCTGAATACACAAAATCTTCATGTTTCTGTTAACTATAAAAAGTAAATAAATTGGAGACCTAAGTTTATGCACCCATTATTTTATTCCTCATTGTAAATAACTCAACAACTAATATAATTGGTGTGGAGAACCTAGCACAATAAACATGGGTTTCCACCATATCTCTGTCTTCATAAGATATCATAGCCTAGTCTTTGTTGTTTGCTAAGGTTTTTGATAAGGTTGTCCCCGGCGTTCGTTGTTGGTTGATCTGAGGCGTTGCATTGGTTGCTGCCTTTATGTTTTTTCTGTACTCTCTGTTAGTTTCCATAGTCAGTTTTTGTCATTGCTGTCACATGCTTATGGCTTTATCTCCATCTCTGTTCTCTACTCAGTCGTTTTATCGCCAGTATTAATATTTGGATCATGGTTTGTTCTCTGTTGGAAGAAGATCACACTATTTGTTCATTATAGTTTTCAGTGATAATTTTGAATTTTGGTTCGTACCATGGGAAGGAGAGCTCTCTATTTTGGTCTGAAAGGTCATCATCAGTGACTGAACTTAATCTGGATTTTGATTTTTTAGCATTCTGATCTATGGAATTTAGCTATTAATCCAGGATTTCCTCCTGATTGGATCCTAGATTTTACTCAGGTGCATCTGGTCACATGTCCGACAACCAAAGGCTATTGTACCACTTTTATACTCCTAGTTCTTTACCATCCAAGTTTCAGTACTTCCTAAGGTACCAACTACTTGTGTTGTTGCTGCATCCATGCAGCAGATGCATTGATTCTCAAAAAAAATGATTTACGAAAATGACTCTGAGACTTCTAGTTACTCAATTGGGAGGAAAATCAGGTTGCCCAACTTATTGTGCTGTACAGCATGTACCACACACTTCAAGTAATAGGAAAACAGTTGTTATCCATCTTAAGTGAAGTATTACATAATAAATAAAGGGTGAAGACCTACCTGCATTGTCGTCGAAATTTCCAATACTGAAGATGCTTTGAGCTATGATAACTCCGCTGCAAAAAGTCAGTGTTTGTAAGCAACATCGTTGATTCAATAACAATAAAGGAGGATAATAGCCAACCATGCACCAAGGGGTCCTTGAGTTACACTCAGAACATGAAGTGGATTAACAACACTATCTAATAGATATAAATATATGGAAAATGGGGCAATACAACTCCTTGAGAAAAGAGCAGCACAATAACAATTGCAGTAAGATATATTGCTTTGATTGGAGATAGCACAGGACTAGAGAAATCTCCTTAAAGAATTTTTTGTAATTGTCTAGTATGTGTAGACTCTTCCATAAAGTGACAATTCTACAGCATACGGGCAACGAGGAAGAAGAAAACTATAGCAAGGAAGGACTTTGAATGAAACATGTCTAACCCTATCAAAAGAAGAAAAGGGTTGAGAAATAGATTTGACTCGCGTTCAGATATAAGAAAAGCTTTATTCAAATGCCTACAAAGGAGTAAGTACATATTCTAACTTCGAGTTAGTACAAAGTCAATAGAACATAAGAAAGTGATAAAGTGGGACACCTCAGACCACCAAATCATCGCAAATGAATGAAAACAAATAAGAGCGCCATAATAACAGAGGAGAACAGTAACTTCGCATAAAAGGCAGCTGGTGGAAGAAATTGAAAGAAAATAATGAACCTCTCAGACGCAAAAGCGCAATTAGAAATAGGCAGGATACTCTAAATAAGCTTTTCCATAGCGAAAAACTAACGTCCAAATCAAAAGTAAGTACTTATAATACTTCAACTGCTACTAAATAAGAAGACCAAGATGGTCACAATGTCATCATAACAAAAATTTACCATAGAAAAGGAACAAAATGATATTAAGACAAGGAAAAGAAACAACATTAGTTTGTATAATAGACTGTTAACAAGTCTAACCTCAAGATGAATATTAAAGTATTCGCAATGTAGGCAATCATTTCCCTGCGAAAAAAGTTGGTGAGAGAAAGTTAGTGTGAAAAATAGTTCAAGCCATCTCCAGTCCAACCGCCTCCCATTCCCCTCTTTCAGAGTAAAGCAGTAAAAGAAAATGGAGCCAAAACAAAATGATGACAGAGTTCATATCTTTGGTTATGGTTTTGAACAATAAGCAAACTATTAAGAACCAAATCATCTAAACATGATGTTTTAAGCAGTCCTATAACAAAAATACAGATAACAGACAGGATGAGAGAGACAATGCACAAAAGATCCTAAAAGCACAGAGCGAGAGCACCAATGCTGGAAGAAGTCACAAAAGACAATTTCAAAAACCTATAACGCATTGTTTAGGAAAGCCAAAGAGTTCATGAAGAGAGTAGTTGTGGGGATGGTACGGTAGGGTTGTTGTAGCAGTAGCAGCAACAGCATTTAGTACTGGCAGTAGCACTAGAACTAAGTAGCAGAAGAAGCATACTAAGCATAGTGATACTAAGAGAGTAATGTATCAACAGAAGTGGAATGGTAGCAGTTACAATGTATAAATTTTGGCTCGTCTGTAGTTAGAAACACTTCAAAACAAAGATGACATACATTAGTTAGCAACACTAGAAATAAAGAAATACTCCCTCTGTCTCATTTTATATGACACATTTTCCTTTTCAGTTTGTTCCAAGTACTATTTAATCTTAGCATCCCCAATTTACCCTTAATGACATGACTTATTGGGATTCACTTGATACAAAAATTCATTATCTTATAAGGAAAGAGAAAATGAAAAGACATGTGGAACTCTCACCACCACTTATTTAAAAGGATAATTCAGTACTTTGCATACAACAACAACAACAACAACAACTACCCAGTAAAATCCCACATAGTGGGGTCTAGGGAGGGTAATGTGTACGCAGACCTTACCCCTGCCGAGAGGCTGTTTCCGATAGACCCTCGGTTCAGAAAGACGAAAATAAAGTAAAAAAAAAAACAAGAGAGAATTCATTAGTAACTCCAATAGAAACCGTAATAGTAACATACACATAAAAATCGAAAGAGGAATGACATGCAATAACAGTAACCATAATCTAAGGCCCGGGGCTAAGACAAACAACAAGAATAGTGTGCGTCCAACATAAACTGCAAGCCATCTAAGACCAACCCTAATCCAACCCCGCCTCACCCCCGGGATGAAGTAAGGAAAGCTTTACTACCCCTATCCTACAACTCTAATGCTTGACCTCCAAGCCTTCCTATCAAGGGCCATGTCCTCGGAAATGTGCAGTCGTCTTCGTTTATTTCTTAAAGTTTGTGCCCAATAAAACGCCTTCACATAAGATGGGACAGGAGGGAGTGCTTACTACTCCCTCAGTTTCATTTAGCAGAAAAGCCTATATTTAAACGTGTTTAAATTGTGACAGAGAAAGTCAGCTCACACCATCCTACCTTTTTCCTGACATGCTCAAACCCCTTGAACTTGACCACCAGCAATTTATCTCCTAGAATGTTTTTAGTTATCAGAGCCTTGGCGTAACTGGTAAAGTAGATGTCATGTGACCAGGAGGTCACGGGTTCAAGTCGTGGAAACAGCCTCTTGCAGAAATGCAGGGTAAGGATGCGTACAATCGACCTTTGTGGTCCGGCCTTTCCCGGACTCTGCGCATAGCAGGAGCTTAGTGCACCGGGATGCCCTTTTAAAGTTTTTAGTTATCACCATAAAAGGCCATAGAAAGTTAAATTTCACCAATGAACCTGGATAAGTGCCATTTTACATAGTCGTATTTCTATTTTCAATAAACTTTCTTCACATCCTCACTAATGGAGCTCCGTATTAATCACAACAGGGTACACATTCAAATATTAAATATTGTTGAAGTGTGGAACAATCTCATCTAATAGTTTAAACTGCTATAGAGAGCACACTTTTTAATTACTTAATTATGCCTTCATCACACCCCCTCATGCGCAGGCCCGATCCTTTGTCATCGGCCAAGTACTTGAGGATTATATTTCTGGTAATGCGTGCCAGTAAAATGGATTTTGGATCTAACTCAACACCAAAGCTAGCTCACGAGGAGAAGGATTGCACAAAGACCATATAAGGAAACAATACTCCATTCGCTCAACCATTGAGGAACGTTGTATCAGCCCCCTCTCTGCACATCTGAGCTTGGATAATCTAACATGAGGGTCAAAGATAGGATCAACCAAAAATTGAGATGGGTCTGGCTCTAATCCAGTGTAAAGGTTATGGACCTTAGGTTTGACTATGAACCTGCCCTTTTAGCGTAAAACCATATGTACTCCAACCTTTTGATTTTGACAACATATTCCCCTAGATACATCTGTTAAATATGCCTTCACATAGAAGACATCATATGTAACACTATCTCAACAAAAGAGAGCCACAGCTAGGTATTGGCAATGCTCGAATCTGCGCAATAATGATCACACTATACATTGGTTTGCTACACATATCTATATTTAGCCAACATGATATTACAATGGGAAGAAACATACCAAAACTCATGCAAGCTCTGCTTTCCACCAGCTCTATGGGTATCCTTTGACATTGCAAAAACCCTATCCATAAGCTTCAGTATCAGAGACTGAAACACGCTTTACTGCTGAAACGTCTGAATGTGAAAGAGGAGCGAAAACTTACATCCCTAGTGCTACAAGAGTCAAGATACCAGAAGCTTCAGCTTGCTCTTGAGCCTATAAGCAATAAGCATTAAAGATCCAGTTAAGGTTAGTAAGGATGGCATTGAAACAACCACATAGGACTTCAATGGAGCTCGCAAGAAGCTAAGGAAAAAGAAATCATACAACATAGTACAGTGTCTGCTTGAATTAGCAAGTAAAGAAGTTTTGGAATTTGTCAGCCTTTCTAGTATAGATTAGTAGCGAAGATGTTTCTAATACTGAAAAGATTTGATGACACCATTTACGTGGTAAATTTACCAAAATATGTAGAATGAAGCAGGCCAAAGATCTTATATTACTGAAGATGTCATCAAATATGAACTTGAATCACTTTTTTAACTCTTGAATCACTTAAATCAAGTATGTCAAAATGTTATCAACAAAATATGATAATTATCATGCATGCGTAAATGTTGTCAGAAAATATGATAATTCTACAAGGTCGAGCTTCGGAATCGTATGTCAAAGAATTGAATGCATGTATATAAAAAATGATCTAAATCAGGAAGGAACATACTGTGTAGTAAGCAATGTAGCTCACGGTAAGAGCCAATGAAAAGTCTATCAATGTATCATTGTATACAAACCGAAGCCAGAAAAGAGATGCCATTCCAAACACAAGTCCGATGATGACACTGTAACAATAAAAGATCTAGTTAAGTTCAACCAAAATAATACAAAAAGTTATCAGCCAACCAGATAATGATCCCTACGCTCCAAGTGAGCCTTCTGCAAGATATTCCAGCACTGCAACCCAGCCAGAGCTTTTCCCAAGAACCATTCGATAGAAAAGCTGGTAAACCACAATAGCTGCCCTGGCAACATGATTGGAGGAAGTGAGGTGAACAATAAGAATCAGTGTATACAAAAGATGAAGATAAACTGCAAGACAGAATAAGGGGCTGATGGCACTTTTATGTGGAAAAATTGGCCATCCAAAAATGTGGACATGAATATGAAATTATAGGCAAAACCAAGAGGATTTTCCCGAAGAAATGAAAGGAAAATGGATTTATGTTTATACCCATCATTCATCATAGATTCTCCTTCAACAATTGTGCTCAACTTTTTACTAGCTCCCAGATCTTTAAGCAACGCGACAACAGCCACAGGATCAGTAGCACTAAGAATCGCCCCCAACAATAATGATGTTTTCCAATTCCAGTCATATGGAAAAGCAAGCTGCAGAAACATATGAATGTTTGAGCAAGTACGAAACCACTTCCAGAAAACAGTGTTTCCTTATACCTTCACAGCAGCACCGATCAGAACTGTGGAAATCAGTACACCAGGACCAGCAAGCAAAAGCATTTGCGCCATACATTTCTGTCAAAGTCAGCTAAAGAAATGAACAGACATATTCCATTAACTTGTATAAAAACTGATAAATGGCATACATACTTATTTAAAGCATACATTCAGGCTATCAAAGTAAGCCACCTGCTTTCCTTAAAATGAAAGGCGTCATTATTTCAGCATATCTTTAAACCCATATCTGCTTTTTTTTAACTATGAAACAAGACCATGCTTTTGATGTTATAAACTTATGTAGCAGTCCAATTGTAAGAAGATATAACGTTCACAATCATCTTGCAGATGAGGGATTCAGTCCCCTATATATTATGAGCTTTGATCAAAATTGATAACTATTTAGCCACACTACCCCATTTCCCCAAGAACTCTCGTCTTATCTTCCTTTTTTCTTGTCTTTTTTTTCTTGATTACGATGGTGTCTGGGCCAACTTGAATCCATCTCGACTATTCCACTAGTACTTGCTATCCCCCCAACACAGGTACTTGGTAACTCTACCACTAAGACTTAGGCAGATGGGAAGACACCACTAATCTTCTTTATTAACAAATATACTAGAGGCTTGTTTACACTTCTCCATGATTTCTCTCCAATATTAAGAAGAATATGGAGTCCAGTAAAAAGACAGACTACACCGAATTGCTTCTGAATTCCTGGTGGTGGTATTATGACCGATAGTAAACCATCCTATACATTCAATGGCTAGGATTGAGGTTTTACAGAATGAAAACTAAGGAGAAGATAACCTTTATTTGGTGCACCTCCATGGAGAATGCGCCTTCAAAAATCAGTATAGGGAGGAATACAGCTAATAGAAGATCAGCATCTATATCTGCCCCTGTTGCAGCAATTCAATAAAGCACATACCTTTATAGGATAATGAGAGATAATCGCGAATGCAACAATTTTTAGTCAATCCTCAAAATTGATAATTTCAAGAAATTTGAGAGATAACTGAATTATACTTACATATTCGAATTCCATTCCCAAGCTTTCCCAGTGGATAATTACTCCCAAATTCTAAATTTGCAAAAAATTAAGTAAAGAAATAAATAGCAAAAATATGAGAACAGCTAGATTCCACAACATGCCAGTAGGCATTCAAACACAACAAGGACATTTGAGAAAAGAGAACAGATCTTAAATTTTAAAAGGTCCAGAATTGCTAGTTCATGTCCATAAGAAAATGTTCTATGCTGTTGGAGCAGTAATAACAATCAGGGAAAGAATTGCACAAAGCATGCCCTCAACCACAATAACAAGACCATGAACAAATCTATGCCAACGGTTGACATAGAAGACAAGGAAAATATTTGTCAGCCACACCTTGCAAATGAGATATGGCCAATAGTAATTTCTACTTTTTTGTTTTATGACCCTGGTGCTCGAACCAGCTTGTGCACAGCTCGACTATTCCGGGGTGCTTGCTACCTTCCACCAACATAGGTACCGTGTAACACTGTCCACCAAGGCTTACAAGCAGACGGAAAGTAATTACTTACTAGTACTCTTTGCCTCCGCTAGGATTTAAACCTGAGACATCATGGCTCTAACTTCTTATAGTGAAATATTTGTCTAAAGTTTCAATCTTTTACCTCCATTGGGATTTGAACCTAAAACCTCACGTCTTTCCTCCCACTTCATTAACCAACCTAATTCCTACTTTACTTTCTTCGAGTTCATTCTCAGGGGAACTCCATTTAAAACTTTCATAACTAGTAATGTTTGACCTTTTTTACTAAGTTTTGGACTAAATTATTTTCCATTTTTTAATGAATAAATCTTTCACAAAATTCTCACATTTACACCGAAAACTCACAAATCAGGGGATGTCACAATGCCCTTAACTGACCTTACTGAAGCATCAGCCAAAGCTGAACTCTTTTCACACACACACACACACACGACTTGATACATACATAACATACAATACATACATAAACAGGGGCGGATCCAGCCCTTTGGTACCGAGTTCAACTGAACCATTACCTTTGTCACGGAGTACAAATTTATGTGTAAAATTCATTACAATTGCAACAAATAGTAAATGTGAACCCATAACTTTAAAAATATAATAGAGTAAATGTTAAAAAGGTTGAACTCGTGGAATTTAAATCCTGGATCCGCTTATGCAATACATACATACATACATTTATACATAAACATACCGAGAGAGCCGAGGGCGGTGCCAATGATGAGCAAAACGACAGTGTAAGGAACAGAAGTACGGCGAAGGAGAGTTCTGCATGAAACTCCTATTAACATACTGATTCCTGCAAATATAACTGCATCTGTTGGATTCGAATTCGACGAGCTGCTCTTCTCCCCTTCCCATAAATTATATGGCAATGGACCTTCCTCCACACTCGCCATTAATTCGAAAATTCTGAAGAAATTAGTTTAGTTTAGTTGAGTTGAGTTTCGCAATTCACAAAATGAAGTATCTTTTATTCTATATAACTATATTTGTGTACCAATTTATATAAAAGCGAGATGTTCGGTACCAACAGGGTCAAAATTGGAAAAAACATTACTTATTATTACCAACAAAAGTTGTGGCGGACCAGAGGTCTCGGGTTCGAGTTCCGGGCGTGAAGCCACCTTTGGTAGGCAGCATTTCATCCCTAATGTAGAATTTCTTGAGACGACTCTAGATTTAATCGGACCTCAATGCGGATACTGGACACCGAGTGAGAAACCAAAAAAATATTACTTATTATTACTCATTTGATTTCCTTTTTAGTATATTTACTCATTCTAAATTTAAAAATAATTTAAATTAAATTTTTTATTTTATTATTATTCATATATTTTTAAAATTATATATTTATAAAAAAAATGAGGTGTTACTATAAACAACAACAACGACCCAGTATAATTCCACAAGTGGGGTCTGGAGAGGGTAATATGTACGCAGACCTTACCCCTACCCCGAAGGGTAGAGAGGTTGTTTCCAAGAGACCTTCGGCTCAAAAAAGCAATAGGAGCCGATATATTAGTACCATAAAAAATGCATAATACAATAACAACAATATAAGAGATATGAAATACAGAATACGAAATACGAAATAAATGACTGGTATAGTAAAACTAGCAGGTAAAGCCCTGCATCAATAGACTACCAATTAGGGGTGTTACTATAAACAGGGTTAAAAATTGAAATAGGTCTTTACTTTTTTTTTAGAGTGTCGTAGTATGTTTATTTTTCAGTTTATGTGACCTTAATTAAATTTTTTATTTTATCCTTTTACAAAAAAAAAGAAAGCATAAATATTATACGTACAATATGATTTTAAAAGTTTTTATTTTTTCTTTAAACTTGTGCCGAATAAATCAGATATTTGGCTTTCAATTCCTATCTGGTCCATATTTCAACTTTGACCATGCACCATAAGAGGTACGGTGGAATGGTAAGTACTCTTTCATCATTGATCAGAGGTCTCGCGTTCGAGTCCCTGGGTATGAGATCGCCTTTATTAGAGAGCGCTTACCCAGTGTGAAACTTCCCGACGCGAATTCGGATTTAGTCGGGTCCCAATGTGGGTATCGAACACCGAATGAAAAACTAAAAACAAACAAACAAAAAAAAACTTTGACCATGCAAGTACGAACACGTGTGTCTACCCATTAAAGTGAAGATGAGAGACGTGAGGGATTCTGAATCCTCAGTGCCAGACTCTTTGGGGTTAATGGTTGAAATAATTAATTCTAGTAAAAATCTTGCATAAAATATATCCCTTCTAACAAGTAATTCATTGGCCCACAAAGAAATAATCGTCACATAATTAAAATAATATTTAAATTGACGGTATTAAATAAGAAAAGTATATGTATTTAGCCGTTCAAGAAAATTATAACTGAAAAAATCTATATTTTTGTATATATATATATGTATTTTTGGTTAATGAATGCAATTAGTTTCGGCCGACTGACCACTTTTTTGTGTTGCACATTAAATAATGCTTGTGTCTAAGATATTCGAATTCTATTTATTATCTATACGATATAAAATGTGGGTGGGGGGGGGGGGAAGTATTTTGCAACGTGAAGATTAAAATGTGTAAAGATACAATGTCCTTTTGAAATAAGTAATTTATATGTAACAGTCACCTCATATTATCATTATATAACAATCCTTTCATTATTAATTCCTGCTTAAACATCTTTGCATTATAATTCTTATACTTAGTCTCTAAACTAAACGATCCATAGTATTTTTTTATTAGAGAAGGAATGGAAGTATAACTCTCTTAATTAATAAATAAATAAACTAAAGATACCATTTAGATCTCTTTGCTTCATGGAAGCACGTACAACGGAAAACCACGAAACAACAACATTTAAATTTCCTTCTGATTTCTTCAAATTTTAATTATTTTGCTTTCTTTTATACTTAATTTTGTCCCAAATATTAGATAATATCAGCTGTTTACAAAATGTTTAGCTGTAAGTTGTAATAAAGAAATGCCTAGTCTTATATTTTTAATCTCAGATCTACTAATTCTTTTTCTCTTATGATTCACTTTACTCTTATTTTAAATTTTTCTTTAATTTCTAGCCAGATGATCATGGACCAGATTCCTTTGATGAATATGGCAAGAAAGCCATGATTTGATTTTATTTTATTTTTTTTCGTAAAACTTAATGTAGCATGTTGACATTGTTTGCCTCAGTTTCAGTGGTAGAGCTATAATTTTCACTACTGGTTAAAATATAAAGAAATAACAAATGAAAAAGCCAAGCGATTGAATATATAGCATAAATATATAACGGGTAGCCGGTGCACAAAGTATCGTGCATTTACGCAAGGTCTGAGGAAGATCAAACAAGAGAATATCTCTCCTGCTAGATCTTATACTTATTCAGTTTTATCGCAAAAATGTGTTGGCAATATATAATGTAAAATGAGATTATACCAACGTGGATTATCTTTTAGGGGCCAAAAGAGAAGATATATATTAAGGCTCTGTTATCGATGGATCAAGATATGTTGCCTGCTTATTAGGGCTGTTCATTCGGATCGGATATCTGAAATCCGAACCGATCCATTCAATTTTGAATTTCGGATTGGATCGGATTTCAGATTATGTTTATTAAAATTTCGGATTTCGGATTGGTATATTTTAATCTAATCCAATCCGAAATCCGAAATTATTAGGACATGTATAAATACTACACTTTAATTTATATCAACCTCCAAGTTATTACCTTTACTATTGCTAGATTTAGCTATATTGGCAATATAGTACTCTCATAATTGCATAAACATGAATTTTTCTTAATGTATTGCCTCTTTTACAAAGAAAATATACATATTAGTTTAACTTTGAGGCATAATAATACGATCCGATATCTGATCCGATCCAAATTTTAAAATCCGATCCGATCCGATATAATTCGGATCGGATTCGAATTGCATTTTCTAGAATCCGAAATCTGAAATTCGAATCCGAAATATGTTAAATCCGATCCGATCCGATCCGTGCACAGCCCTCATGTCAAAGGGGTTGTTGTTAGATATACCAAAGATGTCCTTACTCTAAACGGGATTCTTGAAATGCTAAAATTAATTCTTATGGTCCTTAACCACCCTTCCTTCTTCACTTTTTAATTTCTTCAAAAATTTAAGCTACTTACACGGAAATATAATTAATATTGCTTAAATAAGGAAATAAGGATATATACGAGAACATTACTTTATAGCATAGACCTTAATAGAAAATTGAAGTGATATATGTAATTAAGTATGAGTTCAATAAATTGTTTATTTTAGAAATATAATAATATATATGGAAAAGACAAAATTATTTCCAACATCGACAAAATCGACTAACCACCAAAGATAATTCTGTCATTATTAGTCACCGAATTATATTACAATCTTTACATTAAAATCATTGCGTAACTAGCATGTGAATTAGGGGTGTACAAAGGAAACCGACAAACCGCACTAATTTGATAATCCGAGTCAAACCGAGAAAAAAAAAACTGACTATGGTGTGGTTTGATTTGGTTTAGTGTTGGAAAAAAAATCCGACCATAATTGATTTGGTTTGGTTTTAACTAAACAAAGTCAAATCGAAATCAAACCAACCCGACATTACATATATAGAAATTTTAGATATATTTAATATATAAATATACTTATTGTGATGTAATTTATAAATATTTCTTAAAAAAATTCAAAATTTTATCTTTTAAGGTATTATTTCAAGGTTGGACTTAGAACTTTTCAATGTTCCAATAAGTTTTATAGTCATTAACATTAGTAAATTAAATAATGTGTTAACAAAAGCCCAAACCAAAATCAAATCAATACTAATGTTAACAAAAGACATTCAATACAATACTACAAACGGGAATGTATTGAATATCTATTTTTTGTTTTGCAATAATTTAGATAAAAATGCATAACCTATTATTATTTTTTCTTTAGCGTTTGGTCATGTAATTAAAACTCTCTTATTAGTCCACTTATTTTAGCATGACTTAGTACTTTTAGATTATGTTTATTTTTATTATGGCTTTTTAATTAGCAATATTTATATTACATAATTTTATTGTCTTTATTGTTGAATATTTTAGGATAATGCCATGACACATCTTATATTTTGTATTATTTTCTTGGAAAATAATTTATATAGTTGTATCTTACTAGGATTAAAGAAATATTTTGAGCACAATTTATATGTTTTGTTCTACGAAGATTTTATAGGGAAAAAATCCAAAAAAATCCGAATAACCCAAAAATCTAGAGAGTTTAAATTATATAATAAAAATTATATATAAAAATTTATTAAATTTACAAAAATAGTAGAAATGAACCCATAACTTTAAAATATATAATAAAATGAATCTAGAGAGTTTAAATTCTAGATTCGATGTGCCAAAATAGTACTACCAATTTAATGGTGCTAGCTAGGAATAGGATTGACAAAAGAATCCTATGCTAGGTTCGCCTGTAGGCTAATTCATAACGGTATATTTTTTATAAATTTTTAGATGTCTTGTCTATTTATTTTAATTGTATAAAATTTTATTTTTAGGTCAAATTTAAAAAAAATTAACTAAAATTTTATTATTTTTGGCCAAATAAAATATTTAGCCTAAATAATGTAGTTATATCTAAGTTTTATTATAAATTTTATTCGAAAAAAATTATCTAAAAAGTAATATTATTAAAAGGGTAAAAAATATTTTATTTTTCAAAAAAATGTCACATAGACAGAAAAATTCACGTGGCAGGCGAGTGCACACACACTTTTTAAAAATTCTTTTTAAACTTCATCCATTGGTTGCACATTAATTTGCTATTTATGCTTCAACAAATTCTTTGATAGCTACAAATTTTGGACCTTTATTTCAAAAATGGAAATTGGTGATCTATCTTTTTCCTGTAAGAATAAAGTCAGTGCCGGCTGAAGGGTGAGGCAGCCAAATCAATAGCTTTAGGCCCCTAATTTATTGAGATCACTAGAAGATGAGAATTTAAAAAATGCCTCAACCTCGATAAAAATATAATAGTCACTCTGATATTGAGATTTTAAACTTATTTTTTCAATCAAAAGTGTTAAAAAAATACTACAATTAGAAGACAATACTCTATCAATTACTCGATCAGATAACAAGACCTGATTTTTTCTCAAATATCTATATTACGCATAGAATAACATTCCTACAACAATTATATTTGCGGAAAAAAGTTTGTCTAAATTAAAATCGATAAAATTTTACCTACAATTAACGTCTTAGTAGAGATTAAAAGGATTAGTGATATAATCAGTTGTAAAAGAACTAATAGAATAAGTTACTAATAAAATTATTAGTAACTTTGCATTTCAAGAAATTAGGAAAATAGACTTCAAATGAAAATCTAAAGAAAATATTTTGGTAAAAAAAGAATTAAGACATCTTATCAAGATTTGGCTTTAGACCACCAATAATGTTGAGTCGCCCCTGAATAAAGCACATGAAGTATGTTTTAAGCATTTTTGTTTCCAAATAATTTTTCCATTCTAGATCTTGTACTTTGACAAGAGGGGTTGCTCTGATGGTAAGCAACCCCCACTTCCAACCGAGAGGTTGTGAGTTCGAGTCTCCCAAGAGTAAGGTGGGATGTTCTTGGAGGGAAGGATGTCGGGGGTCTATTTGGAAACAGTCTCTCTACCCTAGGGTAGGGGTAAGGTCTGCGTACACACTACCCTCCCCAGACCTCACTAAGTGGGATTATACTGAGTTGTTGTTGTTGTTGTTGTATTCTCGTGGATTATCTTTCAGGAGCCAAAATATAAGATATATATTAACCAATGGATCAAGATATAGTCCCTGGTTATCATGCTAATGGCGTTGTTGTTAGATATGCCAAAGATGTCCTGACTCTAAACGAGATTCTTAAAATGCTAAAAATAATTTTTATGGTCCTCAACCACCCTTCCTTCTCCGCCTTTTTCTTCAAAAACTTAAGCTACTTATATTGAAGTAAATGTCATATAATGTTATTTAAATGAGGAAGTAAGGATACGACGACATTACTTTATATGATAGATCTCAATAGAAAATTGAAGAGATATATGTAATTAAGTATCAATTCAATAAATTATTTATTATAAAGATATAATAATATATATATGGAAAAGGTAAAATTATTTTCCAGCATTGACGAAACTGATTGTATAAATATTTTTAACCACCGAAGATAATTCTTTCATTATTAATCTCCAAATTACAATTTTTACATCAAAATTATTGCATAACTAGCATGTAAACCATAAAAGTTAAACTTTATGCATGGAAACTGGAATCACCTCTAAAAAATGAATATTAGAATGATTTTCGGCATTTTATATCATTTCCCGTACTTCATATTTAATTTTTATTGCAGTTGCAGGTGATAATTCATCTTTTATAATTTCAATTTTTTTGGTTGATTCGCTTTTGATCAGCCAATTACGTTATTCACTACTGGAAAATGAAATTATATTAATTAAATTAGTGGTCTGGTGGATGCATCAGACTCTCCACCATGTACCAAAACTGAATCCCAATCGACTCTCAAAGCCTCAAATTTATATATATATATATATATAAGTCTTAATACATAATTTGCCTCGGAAATACATAATTCACCCACCAAAAAGTTTCATGAAATACGTCTAATATGTATCATTATATGTATCATTATAGTTTGTTTGGCCAAATTTTTTCAATTTTAAAAGTATTTTTTTTCAAAAAAAAAAATATACTCGTTCGCTCTCTGTTCAACAAAGGCCATCGATATTCCCATTTTTTTTTCAAAGTTGAAGTATTTGGCCAAACTTTTAGAAGAAAAAAAAAATTGAGTAGAAGAGAAGCAGTTTTAGAGAAGTAGAAAAAAACGTATTTTCTCTCCAAAAAATACTTTTTTGAAAAGCATTTTTAAAAAAGATATACTTAGAAGCACTTTTAAAAGCTTAGTCAAACACTAATTGTTGCTCAGAATTGCTTTTCAAATTAATTATTCAAACACAAATTATTTCTTACCAAAAATACTTTAACAAAAAATAATTCTCAAAATAAGCTGATTTTTAAAACTTTTTCATTTTCCTTTTTTATTTTATAAATAAATAAACCATTGGCTTTCTTTTTCTTAAAAAGTTCCACCATATCTGTGATTTTAGGTAAAAATTAGCAATTTTTCTTAAAAAGTTATAATATTAGCAATTTTTGCTTTTCCAAAAGCCATGGCCTTTGCCAGGATTATTGTTAATACTAGGGTTTAGCTTCAACCTTCGTTCCTAAGCCTCCCTAAAGTGAACATTAATAGTGAAAATTAAAGGAAGAAGATGAGGGTAGATATGTAACTCTAAGTATTTTTTTAAAAGTTAAGGACACGTGTCACGACTCTAGTAGTGCATCATATACACTTAAAAGGTTTGGTGTGTAAAAAACTTAGAGCTCGTTTGGACATAAGAATTTTTTTACTTTTTTTAAAAATCAGTGTTTGACCATTAAATTTTCAATTTTCACTTGAAGATGAATTTTGGAATTTTTTAAAATTTTAAAAACTCCAAAAAGCTTTTTTTCAAAATTTTTACTCAAATTCACTCATAAAACTTCAAAAACAACCCAAAATTATATTTATATCCAAACACAACTCTAATTTTCAAATACAATTTTACTTTAAAAAATAATTCACATTTTTTTTTGAAATTTTAGAATTCTTATATCCAAATGCCCACTTAATATGGCTACAAGCTCTTAGAGTAAACTATGTATTCAGTCTAATTAAGTTAAGCAATAATACTACGTATTTACATCACAATTTTGACCTTTTCTATTGTGGTGTAAATTCAAATAGAACAAACCAAAACCAAAAAGAAAATTTAAACCGGCCGAATTAATTATATGTTATTTTTGGTATAGTATTTAAAAAAAAACAAAATACCAAAAGTCAAATAAGATTTTTTTTTTCTTTCAAAATCATACCTGGTTGTTTTTTATTCAATTTATTATGTATCTTACTTTCCTTATTTTTGAAGTATATCCTACTTAAAAGTAGTAGCAACTTTATATTAATTTTCAGTGAATATTGCACGAGTTTGATTAAATTTTAAATAATATGCACAAAGAGAGAGTGACGCGATTTCCACTTCGTACGTTTTTTTTGGTGGGAGGGCTGATGCATCCACTACTGAAAATCATAGTAATGAGAAGTAAACAAAAATGCACCTGGAGAAAAGGGAGTTCGCATCGGACAGTGACGAAGTCAGTAATTTTAATAAAGAATTTAAGAAAAATACAAGAGTGCCATTTATGATTTGAATTTGTAATTTAAAAATAATTTTTGAACTATATTGTCCTCTATATATACTAAGTGCTTTCTTTATAGCAGAGACATTCAATAATTTATATATACAAAAGATCTTAATTTTCTTTATTTAAATATATATTTTCTCAACAAGGGGAATCAATTGAATCCTTTGCAAACACTTGGCTTCGCGCTGAGTGGTGGGGTTTGAATCTTTACTGTTAAACCGAGATTTCCTACGTAGACTAGTCTTTGGTCATAAGTCGAGCTATGATAAATAGAAATAGAAGGTAATACGATACCAATAAGGGGTGTGGTGAACCTAGGCGAACCCAGAATCCGACGGTCGCGAGAACATTATGACACTCAATATAAATTTGTCACTGTTCATAATGATTGGTACGGGGGCATATGCTAATATTTCACTATTTTTTGAATACATTTGTATGTATATATAGAGTTTTGCCAAAGTTTTCAGGTGCCGATGACTCTCAATTTTAACATGTGTGTCCGCCTCTGGTGATGAATAGTTGAGATTCATCCAACTTTAAGTAAAAATTTCGAGTTCAAGTCATAAAAATTGAGAATATTCTTGATAGAAAGAGTTTTACCTCTCTTAGTTAGCCTACGGCCTATTTGATAGCAACATTTGGATTAATCGAACTACTGAGTTTCGAGGGGTTGATCTGATGGTAAGCAACCCCCACTTCCAACCGAGAGGTTGTGAGTTCGAGTCTCCCAAGAGCAAGGTGGGAAGTTCTTGGAGGGAAGGATGTCGGGGGTCTATTTGGAAACAGTCTCTCTACCTTAGGGTAGGGGTAAGGTCTGCGTACACACTATCCTCCCCAGACCCCACTAAATGGGATTATACTTACCTTAGGGTAGGGGTAAGGTCTGCGTACACACTATCCTCCCCAGACCCCACTAAATGGGATTATACTGAATTGTTGTTGTTGTTGTTGTTGAACTACTGAGTTTCGAATTATCGAATGATTAAAGAGAAAAAAATAGATAATATGGAAGTACCACGTTTTACTATGAGAAATTAAATTATATTCTGAAGTACCATGACAAGAAATTCTCTAATTGCCTTAATCATTTAATGGCTAGTTGTAACACTTTATAGTAATTAGGTTTAACTTTTTTCACACTAATTTTTTTTAGACAAGATAAAGTAAGTTTCATCTTTTAGACACACTAACAATTTAAAAGTTCATTCAAATACAAAAATTAATCTATGTTTTTATCCTGATACTTATAAATCAGCTATAGTAGATAGAGTCATTGGGATTTTCAAAAGTATTATATGGATATAGAATCAAATTAATTATATAATTAGGGAGCCAAAATCAATAATAGTGATGTAGATGTGGAATCCACTACCACTAATCATGGCTCTTTTTTTCCTTTTTTTTTTTTTTGAATTTTAGGAAAAGGAGACATCACTTTATTCTAAGATAATACCACCGTTGATAATGACTTTTCTAAAATTCAGAATTTCTTTAATATGATGGTAAGTCAATTTCAGTGGCGGATCCAGGATTTTATGTTCGTGGGTATTTAATTTTTCTTGATATGTAGTAACTATTTAATTTTTTGGTTGGTAGGTGCTTTCTTTTCCTTTTATATCAAATGCCTCAAATTTCTTATATAACAATACCTATGTCGTGTAAAGTTTAATGGATGCTGAAGCACCTAAATTTAGTACGTAGCTCCGCCCCTGTCAGTTTACACTGCAGATATTTTTTAGGACAATATTTTTTGGTGGTTGGTCAGCAAGTAAAAAAATATTTTTTTATATATAATTTATATTAAGGTTAAAGGCCGTGAGTTTTGGAGTAACGTTAAAGTCGTCTTCGTATGATCAATAGGTCACATGTACGAGACGTGGAAGCAGCTACTAACGCTTGTATTAAAATAGGTTGCACATCACACCCCTTAGAGTGCGATCTTTCTCCGGACCATTCGTAAATACTACATATTTTGTACACCGAATTACCCTTTTTAAATTTATACTAAGGTTAATAGCAAGTTATACTAGAGAATCAGAGAGTGTTTTTTGATACTAAGAATTAATGATAATGTGTAACTGTTAGTTGGAGCAAATATTTTCTTGAAAAATGACTTTCGTCCTACTAAAATAGCTGCTCCATACTTTTTTTTTTTTTTGTCTTCTGCAAATTGATGTCCATTAACGTATTGTCTCTTTTTTCCCGCGTCAAAAACTATTTATATTCGGTAGCTGAAAAACTTTATAAAATTTGTATAATTTTTATATATAACATACAGAATATATATATATATCGGTTATTATTTTCAAAGCGGCTATACAGTGTCATTTTCCCAACTAGTTTCCTGGAAAATCCAAAATGATGCTAGTTTTTAACCAATATTGTCCCTTATCTTTACGGGTAGGTCTATTTTGATCCCTCAAATATAACCATGAGCATATTTAGTCACTTAAATATGCTAAAATATAGCACATTTAGTCTCTTATCTTTGAAGGTAGGACTATTTTGATCCCTCAAATATAACCCTAAGCATATTTAGTCCCTAAGTATGCTAAAGTGGAGCACTTTTAGTCTCACTGACAAAATCTGTCCAAGATCAATTACGGGGTTAGTTTCGGCACTCACCGTCTTTTTAATTTACTTATCGAAAATATTTTATAAACCAACACACATTAATAGTACAGAGCTGATAAATTTAAAATTTTAACGCTGAAACTTTTACTTTTAAAAATTTCGATTGATTTTTCCAAAAAGAAAAGTTAAAATTTGAAAGAAAAAAAAAACAGAGCTGCCAAGATCACTTCTAGACATATTATTGAAGCAAACGAATAATCAGATTGTATTCTCACTTTTAGCCCACGGCAAAAACTATTTACATCTTGTAGCCGACAAAGTATATAAAATTTGTACAACTTTGTATATTAACATACAAAATGTATATATTTACAAAATAAGACACAAATTTTATACATTTTCAAGGTCAAAATTTTAGAAGACATTATCTAAAAATGAGGAATTAAAGTGATAATTTGCGTTATCCAATAAAAGGAGAGGAAACATTTTGCTTTAGAGTTGAAGATTTGCTTCATGAATCAGAGTTGGTTAACACCGTTAGTTTTTGAACACATTCTATCAGTAAAACTAAAGGTGCTCCACCTTAGTATACTTAAGAGGCTAAATATGCTCAGGGTTATATTTGAGGGACCAAAATAGACCTACCATCAAAGATAAGGGACTAAAGATACTCCACTTTAGCATACTTAAATGACTAAATATGCTCAAAATTATATTTGAAGAGCCAAAATAGACCTACCCTCAAAGATAAGAGACAATATTGGCCAAATACTCTAGTTCAATCTCTCATTATCATCCCTTAGCAAGCATTCGTTGTCTTTTGTCACTCAAGTTAGCTATCCATACCGTAACCGTAGTATGGAAGATTTTCTTTATTGACCACGCACTCACCTCTAGCTGTAATCACTCCCTCAAGCGAGCGTACCAGCACGCCTACCAACTAGAATGATAAAGTAGTGGATTCGCATCAACATAGATATTTCTGCAGCTTGTAATGGTCTCAGCAGCACAGCCCATAACAATTGGCTTTATATATGTTAATTTTCTTGGAAATGACATGATCAGTTGAAAGTTTAAAGTAAGGACGGGGCTATACATATATAGAAATAAATTAATAAATAAAAAGGCAGTCCGATACACCAAGCTCTTATTATGCGCAGGGATCGAGGAAGGGCCAGACCACAAGGGTCTATTGTACGCAGTCTTACTTTAGAGAAGTTTTATTTTGTGTCTCATACAACTAACACTAGTTGTATGAGACTCATTTTTGTCTCACAAATTTGTGGACCCCAATCTTATACTTCTGGGTCCACAAAAATCTAGGCCCACAAAATTGTGAAACAAAAATGTTGTCTCATACAACTAGTGTCAGTTGTATGAGACACAAAATAAAATTTTCCGAGTTTCTAATAGTGGTCCATAATTTGATTTGTAGTTGTCAATCAAATCAAATTTTATTTGAAGACTCAACCATTTTTATCCAACCAAAAAAGAAGAAAAAGAGAATGTGATTTTAAACATCAGCAGCTAGCAGTAAGCCAATTCAACATAAAATTTTGAAGTCATGACAAGAATTTTCTAAATCGGTTGGAAAAAGAAATGCTAAGCATTCATAAAAACCTCTACTATCATAACAAAAGATCTTAGTTTTTAAAGTGAGTCACACAATTTCTAACATTATATTTGTATCAAAGCAGATAAGAAATTCGGCTAAAATCGACCGCGGCTGATCGATCGATTTCAATCGGTCCAAATCTTAGTTTTTTAATTTATTTTTTTACGAAATCGACCAACTTTGGTCGATTTTCAGTAGATTTTTTCTTTTTGGTCGTTTGTGGAATTTAATTGACCGACCAAAATCTATCGGAAAATATCGATCGGAGTCGGTGGACTGGCTCTACCGACCACACAATTACCGACTGTTATGAAGCGGTCGGTTTTCGGTTGATTTTTGCCAATTACCGACCAATAGGTTACGCGTTCAAGCCGCGGAATCAGTCACTAATGCTTGTATTAAAATATGTTGTCTACATCACACTCCTTGGGTGCGGTCCTTTCGTGGACCCTTCGTGAACGTTAAATATTTTATGCACCGGATTACCCTTTTTAAATTTATACTAAGGTTAATAGCAAGTAATACTAGACAATTGGAGAGTGTGTTTTGATACTCAGAATTAATAATAATGTATAACTGTTAGTAGAGCAAATATTTTCTTGAAAAATGACTTTCGTCCTACTAAAATAGCTGCTCCTTCCTCTTCTTGTTTTTGTCTTCTGCAAATTGATGTCCATTAACTTTTTTCCTGGAAAGTCCAATATGATGTACTCCAATTTATGTTGCGTGGACTCTCCAAAATGATGTTGCATCCCTATCGGACTCTTTAAAATGATGCTGCATTCGTGTCGGATCCTCCAAAAATACACTATTTTTGGAAAATTCGGCACGCACCCGACAACATTTTCAAAAAATCCGAGCAACATAGGGTCCAATCCCTCGTTATCATCCCTTAAAGTGGTGGATTTGCATCAACTTAGATATTTCTGCAGCTTGAAATGGCCTCAGCAGCACAGCCCATAATAATTGGATTTATATATGTTAAGTTTCTTGGAAATGACATTAAATATTATTTTAACTTAAAAAAAACAAGCCATTTTTGAAAAAAGTGAGCTTGATAAAGAAATGGAGGAGTTTCTAATAGTGGTCCATAATTTGATCTGTAGATGTCAATCAAACCAAATTTTATTTGAAGACTCAACCATTTTATCCTATCAAAAAGAAGAAAAAGAGAAAATGTGATTTTAAACATCAACAGCGAGCAGTAAGCCAATTCAACATAAAATTTTGAAGTCATGACAAGAATTATCTAAATCGGTTGGAAAAGGAAATGCTAAGCATTCATAAAGATCTCTCCTATCATAACAAAAGATCTTACTTCTTGAAGTGAGGGTTAGTATTGGTGGAAAAATAGGCATGATACGTTGACTAACGATATAGTGATAAGTGATATTTGCATCAGGTTAATAAAGAAGAATAATGAGGCACGGTTAAAATACCCAAGCGATTTACGGAAGAAGGTTCCGTATCTGACAACTGGAAAGAAGAAATAGGCTCGAGATACATGAAGGCTATAAAAGAGGAAGATTCATGAACAATTATGAATATGGAAAGAGAATCACAATTATCTCTGATTATGTACGATTGCTTATTATTACAATAACTATCACGAGTAATTTCAGTAACATACAATTAATGCAGTTAATATTAGTAACGGGTAGGAATTAAGTGAGGGGGAAACCATTACATATTTGTATCCTTATATAAGAGTCATTGTCTTATTTTGTACGATCATCAGAATACTCATGAATATATGTGATCAGTTTTTTACTTATATATCTTTACTTGATTGAAGATTCTTGTGCGCAATCCTTGGGAGAAAACAACAGTAATCAATAAGATTTCTTTCCTTTGTTTATTGAATGTTCAATTCCAGTTAGTTATTACTCTCTTATTTTTCGAAAATTAAAGTAAACTTGGTTCTTAGAAACTCGATTTATTTTAATATTGACTTTGACCACTATTTTTTTGTCAGACAAGGGTCACACAATTTCTAACATTATATTGTATCAAAGCAGATAATATATCCTAGTTCTAACTTTTACTGCGCTACTTATTATCTATGATAATTTTTACGTGCTTAGCCATAACCAAAAAATCCAGACTCATACGTAAAACGACATATTAAAGATATAATTAAATAAATAAAAGTATATAAATTTTCTCTAACAACTTAAACTTGATATTTTCTCTGCCTCGTAGGTCTTTGTCACCAAGATGTGATGCCTTGCATCAATTTTCAAGATTTTAACAAATTTTGTGAAGTCACTTTTTATTGCGTGCATTTTGACGAATTTTACACGATACATATTATCTCTCACCAGCACGAGCACTGAGTGTGTTAGTGATGGCAAATTAAAGTTGTCGAAATGTCCTAATCCTCTTGGATATTTCTCTGTCTCTATCATTAGATCAACATCTTTTTTTTTTATTAACAGGGATCATATTATATATATCACATAATAGTAGAGTTATCATTGTTCATAGTGCCCGATAGGGCATTACCTACTTGGCTATTACAAACCAACAGCATGTCTCTAAGGACATTTTTGTTTGCAAATGCTACTAGTCTAGAGCAAACGTCTTTGTTAACATGCTTAACTACATAAGCCAAGCCTTCATAGTTTGATTTTAAGACATTGGTTACAAAATCAGGAGCATAGTAGATAATATTAATATCCCTACCATTGTTGCCACTCAGTGCCTCCTTAGCCAGCATGTGTGCCGGTATGTTGGCCTCCCTGAAGGTGTGCTGTATTCCTTGAACCTTCACCTGCCTTATTAACAACCTGCACTCATGAATAATGCCATTTAGTATTTTCATTCCATTATCCAAACAAGTAATGACATCGGTTGAGTCTGTTTCCACTTCTAAATTTGTGAACCCTTGTCCAATGGCAATCCGGAGGCCAGTCTTCAAGGCCATTAATTCTGCCTGAAGGGGTGTTGTTCCTAGAAGGTTCCCATGGAAGCCAACTATCCATTGGCCATTATTATCTCTGAAGACTCCATCAAATCCACAAAGAGATTGGGCTTCTTTGAAGGAACCATCAATATTGAGCTTAATAAGTCCGCTAGGGGGTTTTACTCCACTTAATGTTTATTGGAATTTTTACCTTTGTAATATTTTCCTTTTTCGTTAGAAGCTTATACTCTACTGTTAAATTGATCGCACTTTTGAGGCTAGCCATGTATGTATAGTTGTTGTATAAATTGTTATTCCTGTTAATCCAAATTGTCCACATAACAAAAGAAAATAAATCTTGCCAAGTGATAGTACCATTTTTAAAAGTAGAGTTATGGTCATGTATGTGTGTTAACCAACTATTGATACCATTCCAACTGTTAGCATCGATTCCTAAGAGGGACCACAATTGTTTTACTGGCATGCATTCCAAAAAGACATACCTAATAGTTTCCCTATGAGTTTTGCAATAAGAACAGATTGGATCAATGTTTATGCCAATATGGTGTAAAAAGCTTCTTGTTGGAAGCCTATTATGGTAGCATTTCCATAATAGAAATTTTAACTTGTTAGGGCAGTTCACCTCCCAAATCCACATAAAATCCTTGTAGCACTCAGTTTGTTTGCCTAAGAGGGAGTAGCATGATTTGTTAGTGAAGAGACCATTGGTGTTTAATGACCAAACAGGTGTATCATAGGTTTTAGTAGTAGGATTTGTAGCCTTTATTTTATTAATAAGACTTGGTTCGAGTACCATTGAAAGCTTAGATAACTTCCAAGTGTTATTCTTCCAGATATTCTTTATGGTTAAGGTGTCATCTTTTAGGGTAAGAGGACCCTGAATACAATGACGAAGTGAAAGAGTTTGAGAGATCCAACGACTATTCCACACGCTCAAGTTTGAAGACTTATAAGGCAACCAAATAATCCCTTTGCTACAGACTTCTCAGCCTAGTACAATACTATTCCAGATAAAGGAGCTATTTTTAATTGCTTTTCTAGTACTATAGAGGCCTAAGATTGTTTTAGCCCAGGGTGATTGAGTGTTATTAAGGAGTCTCCAAGTGAGACTAGCAAGGCTTACTAGGTTTTTCATTTTGGCAGCATGTAAACCTAGCCCACCCTCCTTCTTGTTTTGTGAGATAATGTCCCACTTTATGAGGTGAAGTTTTTTTGAGGTGTCTTTAGTACCCCATATAAAATCCCGTTGAATCTTATCTATTTTACTAAGGATCTTAGCCGGTAGAAGAGTGTACTACATTAAGAGATTAGGAAGGGAGTTCAAACAAGAGGTAGCCAAAGTACATCTACCTGCCATGTTAAGGAAATTGGATTTCCAAGTACTTAATCTTGAAATCATATTATCAAGGACAAATTGAAAGTCCTTGGCCCTAGGTTTAGAGCTCGTAATAGGAAAACCTAAGTATTTTTCGAAAGAATTACTAATTTTGATATTAAGGACTTGCGAGAGGTTAGGTTGAGTAATTTTAGGGCAGTGTTTAGAGGTAATTATTTTGGACTTAGTCCTGTTGATAGATTGTCCTGATAGGTAACAAAAAGAGTCAAGGCAATCTTTAATGGCTCCTATTGATTTTTCATTAATCTATGCCATTAAGATTAGATCATCTGCAAAAAAGAGATGAGATATTTGGTGCTTATTATTGCCAATAGTAATGGGGTCCCAATAGCCTAGATCAACTTTATGGTTAATTAGGGTGGAGAGCATCTCCATGCAAAGAATAAATAAATACGGAGACATAGGATCGCCTTGTCTAATACCTCTGCTTGGGGTAAAATAACTAGTTCTAGTGTCATTAACCAAGATGGCTATTCTACTAGATGAGATACAGTTCATTATGAGCTTTGTAATATTCGGAGGTAATTTTAAAAATCTCAAGGCTCTATAGACAAAGGACCATTCTAGACGATTGAAGACCTTTTCTAGATCAATTTTTAAAATCATGCTATGCTTTTTACCACGATACTTGTTCATTTTAAGAATTAATTCTTGAATAATAATAGCATTGTCGCAAGCTTTCCTATTTTTTAAGAAGCTAGTTTGGAATGGGCTAATATATTGTTCAAGAAGGGTTTTAGTCTACTTGAAATGATCTTAGTAATAATTTTATAGATAGTGCTGCATAGGCCTATTGGTCTAAAGTTTTTTAAATTATTAGCGTTAGGAATCTTAGTAATTAGGCAAAGCAAAGTATCATTAATATTTTCAGGGATAGTACCAGTGTTGAAAACCTCTTGACAAAGGCTTGTAACAGAATTACTAATGATATTCCAATATTTTTGGAAGAAAAAGGTGTGAAGTCCATCAGGCCCGGGTGTCTTATAAGGCTTAGAAGAAAAACAGGCTTTCATAATTTCAGAGTTTGTAACGGGGCATCTAGGGAGGATAAATCTAGATTAATGAAATACTTAGGATCATCTTTAATATGTCTCCAGTTGCTAATTTTGTGAGAGGTTGTGAATGTTTTTTCGTAGAAGTCTTTTGTGTGGTTGATTATATCCTCAGGGTTATCAATCCACATACCATGGTCGTTTTTGAAGAAAATAATTTATTGATTCTTTTCCTATTGGTGGTTATGATATGGAAGAATTTAGTATTAGCATCGCCCTCGTTTAACCAGTTGATTCTAGAGCGTAGCTTCCAGTAATCCTCCTCAATTCTAAGAATATTATTAAAGTCCTGAACTAGCGAGGATTCTAAAAATTGAAGAAAAATACTATAATGATAGGAAGGTGAATTTTGAATACCTTTAAGTCTTGCTAGGATGCGTCTTTTATTTTTAAAATGTCCCAAAAGTATTATTTTTCCAAGTAATGACAATATCTTTAAAGGTGGACATTTCTTGGTTATAAGAATTGTTACACCAAGTGCTATTAACGATGGTTCTAAAGTGTGGGTGGTTGCACCAGAATGGTTCCAACCGGAATGGTTTGTCCAATGAGTGACACTGTTTAGGGATAAGGTTAATGAGTAATGGATTATGGTCAGAATGAGTCTTAGGAAGATGAGTAATAGAGGCGTTTGGAAAACACTGGATCCATTGATCGTTACCAAAAGTTTTGTCTAAGCGTTTCATGATTAGGCTATTATTACTAAACCTACGATTAGACCAAGTATACTTGCAACCTTTGTATCCTAAATCTTGTAATTTACAGTAGTTTATATTATTCCAAAGCTTAAAGGCACGTCTACGATTAAGAGGTCTCTCTCCTACATTATCATTAGCACTAAACACATCATTAAAATCTCCGCCTACTAGCCATGGGCCATTATGACAATCTGCTATATTTTTTAAATTATTCCACATATGATCTCTAACTACAGAATTAGTACTAGCATATATAGAGGAGAATAGCCATTTAACATTGGTAGGTCGTACCTCAATTGTTGCATGAATTTCATGGTTCCTACGTACGAAGTTGTGGACGTTCACTTTGGTGTGATCCTAAAGAATCACCATGCCCCCAGCTTGTCCATCAGTTGGTACCTCAATTAGCTCAGAAAAGCCAAAGTCATTCAACAAGGAAGCATGAGCTTGCATTCTAGTCTCGAGTAGGGTAACCATGCATGGCCTGTGGGTATCCATAAGATCCCTAAAGTTCCTTCTAAAATCCTCATTATTCCTTCCCCTAATGTTTCAGATTATGAAATTAGTAGGACTAAACATGTCAACATTTGGGGTGGGGTTGTGACCATTCTCCAATCCTTCCCTGGTAGGGTTTGAGTTCCCCCTTAGAGATGGCACAAGGATTATTGCCCTGTTCCCCACAGTTGGATCCTGTAGTGGACGAATGTCCATTACGCACTTGTATAGATTCCGAGGACAAGAGAGGATGTGCCTCTTCTCTTGAGCTTCTTTGAATAAGAAAACATTTACCTTGTTTAGGTTTCCCAATTCCACCACTGATTCTCCTATCAAATCTATTGGATTGATCATTTCCTCTTCCATAGGGTTTCCTACGTTTGGAGCTACTGGGGGATTGAGATTGATGTCTTCCACAAGGACTTGCATGTTAAGGTTCTGTGGGTGTTGTGGTACTTCCCACTGCATCAATATTGGGTTCACAGCAGTTAGGGCTTCTGGGGGGAATAAGGGTAGGTCTAGGCCCAAGTTCTGGGGTAGAATTGGAACCGCGTTGAAATAGGGAGGTAGGTTCCACTAGGCTCTCATTTCTTGGACTAGATTTGGGTTCATTGTTGGTGCTAAGGGTTGTAAAATGTTGTTCACCCAAACGTGATTCATGTAGTTGTTCATAGCAAGGTGAATACCCTCTGACACTAGTTGAGCTAAGTAGCGTGAGTTTTGGATCAGTATTACACTCTCTTGCCCATTGATTGTGGCATTGAATATAAGACCCCTTCCCATTAGACCTATCTCTATCCAGGACAGTGGGTGATGGTTTTATGGTAGTGGGGGTTGAACATAGATTATTGGATTGTTTGGAAGTTAATTTGGTAGTGATGGAAGGTTTGCCATGTTCACTAGCCTTGGTGGACGAAGGAGTTGAATGAGTATGTATCTCCTCCTGTTATTCAATGGAAGCCTTGGCATTTTTTGAAGCTTGGTTCTCACTTAAATTGGAGGAGGTTCAAGGGTAGGTTATAATTGCATCTACATGCATACAATCTAAATTGGTTAGCGTAGGAGATATAGAAGAAGATTTTGGAGCAGATTTTGCGTGGCAATGTTTGGCCACTTGTCGCGTGCTTCCCTCTATTTGTTCATTCAGAGACGTTTCAGTGGACAAACGTGGGTTGGAATTTTTAGGTTTTTTGTTTTTAGTGGTTATATCATTAGTGTTAATATGATTAATGTTAATAGGGTCACTAGTTAGATTACTAGGATAATTGTTTCTAGAAGACAAGTTAGGGACTAAGTTAATAGGATTAGTAGGGGTATTATTACTCGTAGTAGTATTTGACGTGTCCAAATTACAAATGGACTGCTGCATGTCAAGATTATTGATTACTAAAGAATTATTTATGTGAGGGTTAGTGTCCAAAACAGTGTGCTCATTGCACAACTTGGAGAAGCGGTTTTCCAGCTGAAAACCAGCTATTTTAACATCCATCATGGCTTTGGAGGGATTGACCATATGAGTATGGAGCTTAATACCTTTGCTAGGCGACAAGGAATTGAGATTCTTATTGACAAATTTCAACTTTTGGGTGTTGATATACTTACCTGTCGAGGCATTGAATATTTTAATATCAATACCTGCCTCCATAGATGTCTCCATCCCTGTATTTAGAATTTTCCTACCTGATCTTCTTGATTTCTGAAAAGATACGGTGTGCTAGTCATCCTCATTGCTTGATTTATCTGAACTTTGAGTGTCTTGGACCTGGACTGATCTTTATCTAATGTTATCCACCTGGGACTGTGGGTTTAATATGATAGAGCATTGGCCTACTGTGTGTCCTAGTGAACCACATTTCTTACATAGAATCTTGTCTCCTTCATATTCAATTATTTGTTTGTGTTCTTCGATAAATATGGATTTAGCCACTGGTTTGTTCATTGGCAATTCTACACAAATCCTAGCATACCGCCCTCTCAAAGTGGAGGATGTACATGCATCAATTTTTAAGAGTCTCCCAATAGAGTTACCAAATTTTTGAAGAATAATCCCATCGTAGAATTCAGTAGGCAAATTTGGGAGATGAATCCAGACAGCTGTGCATATTTGTTTTGCATCAGATGCTACAAAATTTGGTTCCCACCTTTGACAAGATAGAAAGTGACCAAAGATGAATCATGGTCCCTTGTAGGACTAGATTTATGCTCTCTTGTTTTTGGAATTTTGCAATATAGTAATCTGAGCCTAAATCGATTAGAGGAAAGTTTTCATTTACTTTCCACAGATCCTGGACCTTTTTTTTAAGGATTTGGTGAAGAGTTCGTTTACCTTGTAATTTGATGATTACGAAATATTTCCAAGGCATATACATTTGTTCCCTATCCTCTTGTGAGAGGGTGATTTTTCCTTTCCCAGTTGTATTAATATCTGAGTGCCTTGATGAGGAGTAAGTATGAGTACCATTGGATAGAGGGATGGTGGATTCAATTATGATATCCGTCTCTTCTGTTCCCTTAATTAATTTGTTTTTAAAGTAGTTTGTTGATTTCCAGAATTCTTGGGGTGTCATCGATGGTAATGTCGGGTGGTTTGGGGGGGGGGGGATAAGGACCATTTCTGTATCAGTATCCATTTTAGATTGGTTGTGGCTACTGAATTTGGTAGAGGTAGTCTTGAGGTTTTTAGAAAGAAGAGGAAGCTTCTCTCTAATTTGGTTGTGAGCTCTCATTAGATGATTTGATCCCTTTTAGATGATTTGATCTTTACACTTGGCACATAAACAAGGCACATGTTTATTCCAATTATAGAAAGAAGACTTGAGAGAAATATTTTTTCCTACTAATTAGCATAAAAGAAAAAAAAGTAATATGAGGTTCACTTCTTTGTGTTTTTGTCACTTCTTGAAAATTAAATCAAGAAGAAATTTTCATATTGGACTTATATGTGGAAGGATAGTTGTTGATAATATCAAAAATTGAACGTCCGATTTATTTTTGATGCGTTATCATTGACAAAACAATTATTTGATGGGAGTAATTAAATATTCAAGAATCTCATATTTTCAATGTGCGTAAACATGTAATCCCCACAACAATTATTGGATATATCACGACATTCTAAAAGAAAAAAGATATTCCTGTTATAAAATATAACTCAAAGTAACAATATGGAACAAGAAAATAAAAGCAATTTAGTAAAACATGAACAAGAAATCGAGATAGAGAGAAGGAAGAGATTTCTTCTTCAATTATGTGTTTCTTTCCATTGCAATTACATAGCCTTTTATAGGCATAAAAAGTAAAGATGATGGACATAAAGTAAGAGATTTAATCTTTAAGTTATTCATAACATGGGCATCCTGTCGCACCTCCTTTTTCCGCCCCCGCGAGGGTACAAGGAGTTTTTCTAATTAAAGGACAATCGAAACGGACCCGGTCCGCCCCATTAACCCAAAGACCCAAACCCCTCTTCATTTTTCATTTTTGTCCAACACAAAACAAAACAAAAAATAATAAAAACCAAAAACCCTAAAACACTAACTCATCTGCCCCCCCCCCCCCTTCTCATTTTCTTCTTCTTCTTCTCCAAACACCAACCTCCCCATCAATGGCTACCCTCCTCTTCATCACACAGCCATGGGCTGCCCACTGCCTCTGTCTCCGGCCAAGCGACCACCATCGCGACTTCATCTTCGTCGTTCGACGTCAAGCTCGAGTTTGAGCTCGACGTCCATGGCTGCCCCACCCCGTCCAAACGACGAACACTTCGAATAGTCCAAACTCGACGAGCACTCCCATGGCTGCACCAACGAACCAGTCCAGCATTCCATGGCTGCCTTCGACCTCGCCATGACCAGACGCTCAGTTTGTTTTATTATGAAAATTGATGAAAAAAAATATTTATTATTGTTTATATTTTATTGATCCGAACTACGCAAGGTCTTATTTTTATATTTTTTATTAATTTAACAAATAAACACGCACAGACAAATACAAATAAATATCCAAAAATGTCACAAAAATACTCAAATTGCACAAAATCATTTTATTTTGAATTTTTTGGAGTAATTCTCATATAGGGCAAAAATCACGTGCTTACACATCCAATGTAGCATCCAATGTAGTATCCAATGTACAAACTATTCATAACACTCCCCTTGGATGTCCATGTAAGATAATGTGTCTCATTAAGAACTTACAAAAAAAATATTGGGATGTACATAGTTATTTATAATATGCATTGCTTGCTGCCTCATTAAAAACCTTACCACGAAAACCCAGTGGGACAAAACCTTGGTTAAGGAAAAGAGTGCAGCGTGTAGTTACTCCCCCTGATGAAAAATTACTTAATGTCTCGAAGACATTGCATTCCAATCTTATATATATCAGCTTTTCAAATATTGAGGTTGGTAATGCCTTAGTGAACAGATCAGTCAAATTATCACTTGAACGAACTTGTTGTACATCTATTTCACCATTCTTCTGAAGATCATGAGTGAAAAAAATTCGGTGAAATGTGCTTTGTTCTATCTCCTTTGATATATCCTCCTTTCAATTGAGCTATGCATGCAACATTGTCTTCATGCAATATTGTTGGAATATTCTCTTTCGAAGAAAGACCACATATTTGCTGAATGTGTTGAGTTATCGATCTCAACCAAACGCATTCTTGACTTGCTTCGTGAATGGCTATTATCTCTGCATGATTTGAAGAAGTAGCAACCATAGTTTGTTTTGTTGAACGCCATGATATGACTGTACCTCCATTTGTAAATAAATAGCCTGTCTAAGATCGACCTTTGTGTGGATCAGAGAAACATCCTGCATCTGCATAACCAATCAATGATGGCTTGGATTCATTTAAATAAAATAAACTCATATCAATGGTCCCTTGGAGGTATCTAAATATATGTTTAATACCATTCTAGTGTCTTTGTGTTGGCGAAGAACTAAATATTGCCAATAAACTTACTGAGAAAGTTATATCTGGTCAGGAATTATTGGCAAGATACATTAATGCCCCAATTGCACTAAGATATGGTACTTCGGCACCAAGAAGCTCTTCATCATTTTCATGAGGTCAGAATGGATCTTTCTTTATATCTAGTGATCTCACAACCATCGGGGTACTCAATGGATGTGCTTTATCCATATAGAATCGCTTTAAAAACTTTTCGGTATATGTTGATTGATGGACAAATATTCCATCTTTCATATACTCAATTTGTAGACCAAAACAAAATTTTGTCTTTCCAAGATCTTTCATTTCAAATTCTTTCTTCAAACAGTCTACTGTTTTTGAAATCTCCCCAGGAGTTCCAATGATATTTAAATCATCAACATACACGGCGATTATAACAAATTCAGATTTAGACCTTTTTATAAAGACACAAGGACAAATTGGATCATTCTTGTACCCTTCTTTCAACAGGTATTCACTCAGGCGATTGTACCACATACGACCTGATTGTTTCAATCTGTATAAAGATTTCTGAAGCTTTATTGAACAAGTTTCTCGAAAACTTTTATATGCTTCTGAACAATTTAAATCCTTCAATGATTTCCATTATACACATATCAAGTTTTTCATGTATTGCCAGATTAAAATCTTAAATGACTACATCCACCACAAGAGAACATGTCTCTATATAATCAATGTCAGGATATTTACAAATATTCTTGTGACACAAGTTATCTTTATGTCTATCGACTTGACCTTTTTCGCACAAGAACACATTTACCTCTACTAGATTTATACTTTTAGGTGTTGGGACTCCGTCCAACTTTATATTTTTCAAGTGAAGTCAACTTTCATTGCGTATTTTTCATTTGGCCAATTATTATCTGTCCAAATTTCATGACAGATTTGAGCTCAAGATCCTCGTCAATATTAATAATATTGAGCGCTACATTATGTTAACAATATCGTCGACGATCATTTTATATCGGTTTAATTATTACCTAATAAAGACATAACTTATTGAGATCTTTATCTCATTATTTCAGGTACCTGAGCCTCTCCCATGAGGTCTTGTGAAATATTATGTCGTGGTGCTCTTCTAGAGCATTTGCCTCCTTTTTATGACCATTTTGAATATTTGACCCTCTCCTTCTTCAAGGAGTTTTATCTTTGGAACCGATTGGTCTGTTTTTATGCGTGGCATAGACTCTGTCCCCCATGGACTTTATTCTATTTGGAGCATTAGCAGCTGAAATATGACATTTAGCTTTGGGTCAACAAATGCGTCTGACAATAATTTGTAAATGAATTATCTCTTGAACTTCAAGTTCATATTTTCTTGTACGAGGATCTATATGTATTCATAATAATTCATTTCACGTATCACTTTCTCAGCTGCCCATTTTCTCCCCCTAATGTTGGGATCACCAACACATTTCCCAACCTTCTTTGGGAACACATCTTTGTGCATTGTGGTAGAATAATTAAATCATATAACACATTCATATTTCTATATAGAAATTATTTGGTTCCTGACCCTGAACCGATTGTGATAGGAAGAAATTTTCATAACTTGGCTAGATGCGTACAAGTGCTGATGTATATTAAATAATACATCTCATACAAAATTTCGTTTTTTTTAGAGTTTTGTTCTCATAACCAATGATTTAGCTATAACTGGAGGCATACAATTTCTGCTAAACCAACTTGGATTTAAACAAGTATTATTAAGATAAATTATCATAATTTATATTCTGGAATTGTGCTCTAATAATTTGAGCAAGAAATCTTGCAAAAGCCAAACTGCAATTGATAACAAATGCACATGTGACCATATAATAGATGCATCTATTAAAACCATATAATAGTAAACGGTCCACATGGCAGGTGACTGGGCCCATATATTTATCACCTTTTATTTGTTCCAGAAATCAAGGGATGCAATCCCTACCTTAACTGGTATATCATGAGAATAAGCAGCATAAGAGAATTCTTGAAGAATCTTCTATTCTTCAATATATGCCAATGTAATTCTCAATTAATTTTTTTCCGCATCATAATTGAACCGAGATGGTCAACCGGTTATGCCAACTAATATTTATTTTAGTAAACCTCTAGTTTACTTGTGGAATATGATTCAAACATCATGCTTATATTTGTGTAGTACAAGTAGAAATAAAACTGGGTAACCTTTCATATTTACCCGATATGATTATAGAAATATGAATATATTCAATATTTCTTTCATTTATTGTCTCAATATGATTATCACTTTGACTTGTACATTTGAAACTCAAAAAGTTTCTTCTGAAACTTTACAATATCAATGTCATGAATAATTTTATTCATCCGGAGCTCTTAACAACTTTTGTACTACACGATCTTTTATCAAACCATTCATATGGTAAATGTCTCATTCATGGAGAAACTTATATTATAATAAATTGTCATGGTCAAAATCATCATAAACAAAATCATTTATTGCTTTAATTTTGACTTTAATAGCTTTTATAAGGCATGGCAAAATAATATTTGGTGTATCACATGTACACGACCAATGACATATTTATGTAACCACACAATAATATTTATTCTCTTTATTTCACTCAAACCTCCCTTAGAGGTGAGTTGTGTGGTATTCATATAATCATGAATTGCATGTCTTTATTCATTGCTTTTATCACATATTGCCACATTCAACTTTAGGAATGGGTTTGCATTCTCAATGCTTATCACAAGTCACATTCTCTTCAAGGAATGGATCATAATCAGTGACGTGCTTTATTATTTTCATACCAATTTTATGGTAAACATTGCCTTCACATTTTGAAGGACTATTTTGAGAACCCTTATTGTTTTCCTTTAAAATCATAGTGATTATTATTATTATTTTGATCTTTGGAACGCTCACGTTCATTGTTCAACCACATGTCTTCATTTAAACTTATTATGTACTGCTATCACATTCACTTCAAGAATGAAACAAATCAAGTGGGACAATCTTCATGCCTTTAATGAAAAATATATTATTTTTCTTTAGTCATCATTATATCATCAATATGGTGCATTGAGACTCGAATCCAATGTATTACCCATGTAAAGGCATGTTTGACCATAATGACTTGAAACTCTATCAGGATTCAAATCCATGTCTTACCCCAAGCTTTAAAAATAATGCCAATTTATAATGATTACATGCATAAAACCAATTAGTGCTCTAGTGATATCATATTTGTAAGTTCATATGAACTAACACTATAAAAATATTTATTCTACACTAAAAAACTAATTGTTGTGGTATTGATTAAAAATTAGACATCGATATCTCAATAACCCAAAGCAAATATCATGTTCGCTAATTTGAATAAAATGAATTAAGTGGTGCATAAATATGATATAAAAATATCATAATAATTTGACAAAAATCGTAAATTAGATAATACCAAAATATGTCTAAACCGTATGTCTAGTTAGTGCATGGTATACATTATTAAATTATATAACTTAATTCGCATGACTTAAAAGGTACTAAATACATGTAGGAACAATACTGGTTAATATGAATACCCTTATTGCACTAAGGTCTTTATCAAGCAATTCCAGTAATAATTTGGTTAAGTGATTTGACATGCTACATAACTAGTATTGTTGCTTTATTATATATCACAAATTCAATTTTCAGAAAGTTAATAAGAAAGTAATAATATTTTGCTAGACAGTTTACATATTCCAATAGGCTAGCTAGCTATAAAACATAATGATATCACTATTGCCAAGTACCAGCAAAATCATGTTACTTTGCTTTTAAAGTCATTAGTTCATATAATTAGATGAACAATTCAATGAAGGCAGTAAACAATAACAAGGAAAGAATTAATTAGTTTAATAACTATTCCTATCAAACATATATCTATCCGTGAAACTAAAAGGCCATGAGAATTGTACCAAAGTATAAATTATTTCACAGTTTCTAATGGAACTAAGCTCCAAAGTTAGTTAAAGAAAAAAAATTGTACCGAATTTTCATACCACAAGATGGAGTAGAAATGATAGAATGCGGCTTACTTGGAATATTATCGTTGTCCGATAAGAGATGTAGCAAATAAAGACATATATTTCCATATAGAAATGATTGAACACATTAATTTGATAAGAACTATCATTAATGAAAAATTTGGTGTAGTACATACCTCTTATACTAATATTTTATCTTATCAAAATAAAATAGTTACGAATATTATTATTATTATTATATTAATTATATGTGACAGTAAACTAATGTATAATCATTATACTAGGCATACTAAATTGTATTATAAGGTAAAACCATAAGCATACATAATAAAGTATAATTATAATTTTGTAAATTATGTAGTCTAACGCATGCCACCTATTATTAGTTCACGAAAATTTAACTATACTATATTCATGAACAAGATGCTCAAGTTTATATTATGACAATAGATCATCCAGATATACCTTACCAGAAGTGGAATTCAACCTTAAGATTAGAGACTTTATGCTGATAACGTGTTATAAAATATAACTCAAAGTAACAATATGGAACAAGAAAATAAAAGCAATTTAGTAAAACATGAACAAGAAATGGAGATAGAGAGAAGGAAGAGATTTCTTCTTCAATTGTGTGTTTCTTTCCATTGCAATTACATAGTCTTTTATAGGCATAAAAAGTAAAGATGATGGACATAAAGTAAGAGATTTAATTTTTAAGTTATTCACAACATGGGCATCCAATGTAGCATCCAATGTAGTATCTAATGTACAAACTATTCATAACAATTCCAACCATCTTATCAAATAATTGCAAAAAAATCTATATAGCTAGTCGTAACTAGAGAATCATGGTTGAGCTTTTGCTCTGCTTATAATATCTTTACCAATATATGATGCATCTATTTTGGTATCAAGAATATATACTATAATGGTATCGTTTGTTCGGACATTTTTTGGCTGCTATAGTGAATTGTTTTTATAAAGAACATATGGTATAACATAATATGAAAAATCGTGTTCAAAGAAAAGTTGACGTTATAGTGAAATGCTATTATAGATCATGACTGTTATACAGAAGTCCGACTGTATATATAGCTAGTCGTAACTAGAGAATCATGGTTGAGCTTTTGCTCTACTAATAATATCTTCCCCAGTATACATATATCTTGTTATGACCCAAAATCCCAACCCGGTCGTGATGACGCCTCTCGTGAGGACAAGGCCAGCCAATCAACAAAACAATACATCTCTTTATAATTACTTAGCAGGAATAAGTCTAAATCATGGGCAATATAATCTTAAATGCGAAATAAACGTGATAGAACAAGGAAAACCATCCCAACTCAGCCCGAAATCGGGGTGTCACAAGTCATGAGCTACTACAGAGTTTACTAATATTTTACAAAGTCTGGAATTATCATAAATAACAAAGATAAGGGAGAAAACGGGGCTGCGGACGTCAACAGCTACCTCGTTACTCCTAGTCACCGCCTGGTCCTGGAAAGAATCAGCGCTCAGGAGCGAACTCAGCTCTGCCTGTATCTGCACACATAGTGCAGGGAGTAATGTGAGTACTCCGACCCAGTGAGTAATAAAAATAAATAACGACTGAAAACATAAAAATCTCATAACGGCACAATATAGCGCTATCCCAAGCAGTAAAATCAGTTATACAGTAAAACAGTGAGTATCAGATAATTCTTCTTTTAAAACAGTAAAGACAAATAATTTCCACAGTAAGGATAAATCAAAAGCTTGCCCCTCGGGCTCAATATGTAAATCTCAGTATAGTATCAGCCCCTCGGGCTCACTCCCAACTCACCAGCACACAACATCAGCCCCTCGGGCTCACTCCCAACTCACCACACACAAGCAACGGCCTCTCGGGCCCACTCCCAACTCACCTGGGTACCCTGCGCTCACTGGGGGTGTGTACAGACTCCGGAGGGGCTCCTACAGCCCAAGCGCAATATCAATAGGCCTGAAAGCCTTCACACATCACACACGAGGCCTGAAAGCCTCCTCATATAACACTCGAGGCCTGAAAGCCTCCTCACATCACTCAACATATCCTCACGTATGGCCCTCGGCCTCAATCAGTCCAGAAAATAATCATAAGCCTCTTGGGCATCAGTAAAACAATAGTGCTCAGCTCAACAACATTATAAATATCATTAAATCTCGAGTTGAGTATAAATGTAGCTGAGTTCACAAAATAATATAATTCAATTGGACTGAGTTCAAATAATATTTCAATTCGTGAGGAAAATAGTGATGTAAATTCACAAAAGATTTCAGATAATTGGCACGAAGCCCAAATATGGCAATAAGCCCCAATCATAGTGAAAAACAATAAATCTTTATCAATTACGCGGTAAAAATATCAACTGGGATGGACCAAGTCACAATCCCCAATAGTAAATGACCTCGCGCTCGTCATACAACGCGTGTTCTCATCTCAACATAGCAGTATGTTGTGCAATCCGGGGTTTCAAACCCTCAGTGCATCATTTAAAATCATTACTCACCTCGAACCGGTGAAATCTATAGCTTGCGACGCCTTTGCCCCTCAAATCGGCCTCCACGCGCATCGAATCTAACCAAAAGCAGAGTGAGGGAACAATACCCAAGCGAAAATACTCGAAAAACGCTAAAAATCACGAAGTTGGCAAAACCCGAGCCCCGGGCTTACTTCTCGAAAAATTACGAAAGTCACATCACCGGATTCCTTGTCTCGCCACGAGTCCGTACATATAAAATTTACCAAAATCGGAGTTCAAATGACCCTTCAAATCTTCAAGTCTTATTTTCAAATCCGTATGTCCAAAATCCACAATTTACACCTCAAAAACATGTAATCTAGTCGGATTATTCGATGATAATTCAATATTATGGAGTAGAAATAATCACAAGTGACTTACCTCAAGATTTCTCATGATTTCTTGCTCAAAATTCGCCCCAAACCGTGTTATTTCGCAAGAAAATAGGTAAAAAAACGAGCAGAAACCCAGCAGCTTTTAATAAGCAAATCTGGTCGCTAAAGGTGCTAATCTGGTCGCTAAAAGTGCCACACCAGACCTGATGCACCAGCACTCTTTAATTTCACTAAAAAGGGCTCTAACTCCTTCATACGAACTCGGAATTAGACGATTCTTGTTCCTATGAGTCACAAATAATAATACGAACACACTTCAATCAAAACTCAAAGCTCATTTGCCCAGTGCGATATCCATTTCGCTCGTTAAACAATTACTCATGTTTTGCGTCAAAAACCCAATCGCGACTTGATGAAATTAGACCAAAATTTTCAGATCAGTCCTATAATTCATTATCAAAATTTTGGAAGTCTCGGAATCAAATTTGGATCTTTAGAACTAAAAATGAACCTTTAGATCATTACATTTATGCTCAAAACGGCAAAAATCTTCCAAAAATTCTTCCAAAATTTGTCCGAGCCTCATGGGATCCCAACAAAGTATACTAACAAGTCTCATAATATGACACAAACTTAGTTGTTTCTTCGAATCACCAAAAACAACGCAAAATACTAAATTCACCTCGGATTCAAGCCTATGAACTTTGAAACTTCTAATTTTCACATCCGATGTCGAAACACGTCAAAACTAGTCCGAATGATCTCAAATTTTTCAGACAAGTCCAAAATTACATAACGAAGCTACAACAACTTTTGGAATCGCATACCAACCCCGATATCAAAATTTCCACTTCCGGTCGAATTTTCTCAAAAACCTTCAAATTTCTATATTTAGCCAAACGGCTCCAAAATGACATACGGACCTCCGAATTCACTTCCGATCGCGCTCCCAAATCCAGAATCACCATATGGAGCTACTCCCAGTCTCGAAATTCCAAACGGACATCAATAACACTGAAATGCATTTTAAGCCAAACTGATGCAATTTCTTCTAAAATGCTATCTTCCACAATAGGCGCCAAAACGCTCCCGGATTATCCAAAACCCGATCCGGGCATACGCCCAAGTCCGAAATCATCATACGAACCTGTTGGAACCTTCGGATCCCAATTCCGAGGTCGTTTACTCAAAATTCCAATCCTAGTTCATTTCTTCAATTTTAAGCTTTCAAAATGAGAATTTCCATTTAGATTTGACTCCAAACTTCCTGAATTTTAATTCTGACCATACACACAAGTCAATATACCTGAGATGAAGCTGCTCATGGCCTCAAACTGCTGAATGACGCGCCGGAGCTCAAAACAACCGATCGGGTCGTTACATATCTATAATGAGATCGTTTGTTCGGATATTGTTTGGCTGCTATAGCAAATTATTATTATAAAGAACATATAATATAACATAACACGAAAAATCTTTTCCAAATAAAACTTGACCATTATAGTGAAATGCATTATAGAGGACGACTGTTATAGAGAGTTTTGATTTTGCGCTATATATATATATATATATATATTATCAGGGGAGGATGAAGCCTAAAGCAAGTGCTTTAGGCCCCAAAATTTTTGGGGGCCCCAATTTTTATATTAATATATAGTTTTTTTATAAAAATAGTTATAATTTAAATTGGTATTATGTGACATGATTAATTCTTGTACAAAAGCTATATAAATTTTTGAAATAGTACAACGTATATATCCACTATTTTTCTTCTTCTAATAAGCGATGAAATATTTTACAAGATAGTGTATCCAACCTAACTCATAAATCATTATCTCAAACATGTCGGAAAGTCGTATAAAAAATATTAAAGCATAAGATTTCAAGCTCCACAAATATGAGATATTTTATTGAAATTAGTAGAAGCCTATTAGGATCCAAAAATTAAAATGACGCTATTTGTTCAACATATGAGCTTGAAATTTTTGAGTTTTTATTGAGTATGATTATTTGGTAGTAATACACTGATTATGGCTAGTTCAGTTAGAAAAAGTTTACCACCAAAATATATGTATATTAATGTTGCCAATAGACCGTACGTTAAGACGTCTAATTTCTTTTCTTCCCCCCCCCCCCTAAAAATATAGAGAAAATTAAATAATTTGCAACTTTGAATGTGCATATTGAGATCCGTAGATTATATGAACAAGTTTTTTTTTTTAACATTGATTCTTTTCTAAAGGCCTATATTGCTTACAGAATAATTTTAATAATTCATGTAATGGTTTACTTTCCTTGGCGAAAAGAAGAAAATTAAAATCGATAAAATCTTACCTGAGATAAAAAAAAATGATTCTAGAGAGATTAAATAGATTAGTTGTATTATATTATTAATAAAAAAAGAATTATTAATGACGTTGCACCTACAAAAGCTGGAATGATAACTTTTTTAAATAAATAAAAAAAGTTTAAAGCCTCTCATTATATTTAGCTTTAGGTCTCCAATCTTCTTGAGCCGCCCTTGTATATTATACACGCGCGCGAGATGGTTGTGTTCTTTCATGATGAAGTAATTTGGTTTAAAGTTATCACATCCCATGCTAATTTCCAGCTAGTATAAAACTTGGTTTTCATGAAATTAAAATGAAGCTCTGAGCAAAGTATCAAACATCAATAATGTCATGCACACGTAGAACGTAGTGGATTAATTGTAGTCCCTTGTGGCACTTTTCTCTACTTCTAATATCTTTAATTGTAGTAACGGATCCAGAGTTTATAAGTCGTGGGTGCTTCACTAATTTTAGTTTAAATTGTAGGTGGCCAAACGTGGTCATAGTGGATACTCATGGCCAATTAATGAAGTTTTTAGGTATTATTTATGAATATATTATATAATTTGGCCAAAGCCAATTAGTGAAGTTTAAATTCATAAATTGAGATTTCATTGATAAAACAAGAAGCATATTGAAGAAGTACAAAAAAGTAAATGGGATAGAGAGAAAGGTAAATGGGAAAAGAAAGAAATTAATATTTACACTAGTATTTACACTAAATCAAGCAATTTAATTTTATTAGTTAAAAGTTAAGTGACAATTAGTCTATGTATATGTAGTTTTTTATTTAGATTTCAAAAATTAAGTGTCTTGCATTTTGAAGTGTGGCATTCATAAGACGAAAGGAGGGAAAAATGACATTGTATAACCGCTCTCAGGATAACAACCGAAAAAATATACTATATTTTTTATCATCTTTTTGTATATGTATACATTTATATATGTTGTATATAAGAAATATATAAATTTTATACACTTTTACGGTTACTGATCGTAAGTAGTTTGGCCGTGTGCTAAAAGTGATAATTGCCTACTGGAATAGTATTTTGGGATTTTTCTCCTGAACAGCAGTTATGGGCTTAAATCTTCCTTTTCCACAAATTATGGGCTCAATCTATATCTCTAAAATTTGTAGCCCAAATAAAAATTATAATAGGGATCTTTACATAAATAGTCAATTATATTTTCTGTTTATTTTTTCTAGCCATTTATCTAGATTATACATTGACTATATATAATTATGTACACATAATATATAAATTATGCATATATTATACATCCAATGGTTATTTTTAGTTTAAGCAATTGGACGGCGGCTATTTGGGTTAATTCTTCATTATAAAATATGGAAGTAAGTGTAATTGGGCCGACCTCATCTTGAAAGCTTTCTCATTGAGCTTCTTCTACGGGCTTCGTTCAATATCAAATTTTACAACTAGAGCCCAATAACAATGTTTATAAAAACGAGAAATTTTCATAAATCATTTCATAAAGCACTGTCTTTTAGTGGTAGTTAGTTATCTATAGATATCATTTGCTATATTACGGATTGTAGATACATTTTCTGTTGTTATAAGATGTATTAGATGTATTTAGGCTACTGTATTCATGAATATAGTAGCAAAAATAGGCATGAATCAGGGAAGTCCAGCTAATCAGTTGTTGTATTCGAGTGTATTCGACTGTATTCATGGCGTGAAACATGAGATTACAGCCGGACAGATTATTGTATTCGACTGTATTCACGGCGTGAAACATGGGATTACACTGTTTTTCAACGGAAAGTGAATCAATTAACATAATAGACTCCTAATATAATTCAACAAACTCAATTATAACTAGCAAAATTTGTATTTCCAGTTATAAAAAAGATTCTCAACCGAAAAATACCCCAAAAATATAACAATCTTCAGAGAAATTATATAATACATCTGAATACATAAATTATATTAATTCAAAAAATATATGAATACATTCATGGCATATAGCGAGACAGTGAATACAATGAAATACATAGAATACATCGGGATATATTGAAATACAATGGAAAAAAGACAGTGAATACAATGAAATACATGGAATATAGTGAGATACATTGAATTACAATGAAAAGAAAAGATAATGAATACAATGAAGTACATAAAAATACAGCGTGATACATTAAAAAAACATTGAAATATATTAACAAAAAATCAAGAATTGTCCAATTGCATTAAGTAGCTACTAAAGATCATGCCAGAATTCACAGTGTTTCTGAATCGTAAGTAATAGTTCTTGTATCTTTCTCTTGAAATCTCTATAGAAAATTACATCTTTGTCCAATTGCAGAAGGAAAAAGAGGGGACACAGTCAACTAAGCATATGCCTAGGAGGACTTTTAACAGAGATGCGCGCAAGAACGGAATGACTTCAAGTTTTCCATCAAAAATTCCTCAAATTGTAGCAAAGGTTTTAGGAAAACTGCATCTTTACCATTGCACAACGAATGTTAACACATTAGTAAAATAACTAAAATCCAATACAAATTGACCAAACTCCGTCTTCTTTGTTCAAGAACACCCTAATTTCCGGCGAATCCGCCGTCCATCAGATGCTTCATCTCCTTTGGATTCAATTTCGGTTGTAGAAATTACTAACACTGCTTGGAGACCCGTGACCATCTTGTGACTAATGGTAGGTGATGTGGGTGAGAGGAATTTTGAGATTGAGCATCGTGTGGGGGAAGAGAATGGCATGTATCAAAGTAGAGAGAGAAAGAAAATAGTGTAACTCAATAGCGTATATAGTGACTTAGGGGTAGGAGGTAACCAAAAATAGATATTTTGCTATAAAAATTAAAAGGTATCTATAGAACATAATTTTTTTAAATGGTATTTATTTAAAATAAATAAGGTGTTAACCTTTGCTATATATGGTATAAATTCCTATAAAAAACAAAAAAAAAAATAGAGGGCAAGTTACACATTTGACCGATAGACCAAAAATAATTATATTTATTGGCCAAATATACAAAAAATATATAATATATGTTATATGTGTATTATACACTAGCATATAAAAAATATCCATTTACCGGCTACTATTTTTTCGGAGCGGCTATTCTGTGTAGTTTTCCCAAAAATATATAAGTTTGATGTCTTTGTAAGGCTAATTATTTTTTAAAATTGAAGTGACAAATAGTATGACAATACATTTAAATTTGAGCGATTTATAAATAAAACTACACATAGTTATATTTAGCATATTTTCTTCTTTTTTTCTTGGGAATAAGGGATTACCCAATCGATAGTAGTAGAATGTCTAGTTTTAGACCTAGCAATAGGGACATGGCTTCCATTTGGATATTTGTAACGTAGGCAAAACCCATATTGAAACCTAGTATCGAATTTCCGTTGCTATCCCTGAAAATTCCTCCTATACCTCCCCTGCATGGATTACCTAGGCAGGATCCGTCTATGTTTAATTTAAATGTCCCTGTGGTGGGTGGTTCCCATTTGATATGAATGGTCTTTTTTTGGTATCTGTGAAGGGCTCCGTTTGCTTAAGAAGAGGAATTCGTGGGCACTGTTGGCTACTTTGCTAATGTTGGGATATGGTCTATTCTTTTGAAAGATCTTTTCGTTTTTGGTGGTCCATAAGTACCAAAGGAGGAAGGGTATGAAGACTGGCCAATTGATGTAGTGATTATAGCATTTGTTAGATTTTAGTTGGTGCTTTAGTCAGTTGAAAGTAGTGAGCTCATTGTCCTATTGGGGGTAGTTATGCTTTATATGACATTGTCCCCAAATTTCCTTTGGGTAGATACAATTGAAGAGCATGTGTTTGATGTCCTTTTTTCCATTCCACATATGGTGCAAGTGTCAGAGGTGCAGATATTACGTTTTGCCAGAAGGGTGGCTATTGGAAGTCTGTTAAGGACGAGCAACCACATGAAGTATTTTAGTTTGTTTAGGGTATTGCTTTTCCAGATCCACTTAAAGTCTAGGTTGTTATCTACTATAGTGGTGCCTTGGTTAGATAGAACATCGTAGGCCGCCTTAATGGAGAAGGAGCTATAACCTGGGGAGTTCCATGTAATCTTGTCCCTACCCGTTTGAGATTGTTGGATATAGGTGTTGTGGATTTTCTGAATTATTTCTTCCGGCAGTTCGAAGGATAGTTTTGAAATGTTGAAATAGTCGTCTTGTATGATGGATTTTACATTCAAATCCTCTTCTTCCCTTTTGGAGAGACCATGGATAATGTTTCTTAGTGTGTCCCCGTGATTAATCCACCGGCTATCCTAAAGTTTGATATTCTCCCCTTTTTCTATGATCCATTTGGTTCCTTTTTGGCAAACCTTGTTTCCTTTACAGATGTTTTTCCAGATGTGGGAAGACGAAGGTCTGGGGTTGAATTTGTTGTTAGAATTGGTTTTCCCTTCGTATTTGTTGCGCAACACTTGGACCCATAAGGCCTCCTTGTTGTTAGAGTATCTCCAAGCCAAGCTAGTACTGAAAGCATCGTTTTTGCATTGGGTTTTGTATAGTCCTAAGCCTCCCTTGCTTTTTTGGTGTGGTGACTTTATTCCAATTTAGCTGATGGCATTTCCTTTTTTCCTCCGTACTTCCCCATAAGAAATTTCATTGGATGGAGTCTATCTTGTTTAGGGAAGCTTTTGAGAGATTGAATATTTGCATGTTATGGTTAGGAATGGCTGCAAGGGTTGCTTTAATGAGGGTGATTCTTCCTGCTAGGTTTAGAAAGTGGGTTTTCCAGCCTTTTAGTCTGTTATTAAGTCTATCGATGATGAATTGGAAGTCCTTCTTAGATAGTCTCTGGTTTGTCATGGGGAAACCTAGGTATTATCCTACCGAGTCTGAGATTTTGATGTTGAGGCACCTGCTGAAGAAAGATTGTTTGTCAGGAGGGGTATTTTTTGAGAAAATTATCCTAGATTTGCTGAAATGTATGGATTGACCAGAGAAAGTGCAGAATTTATTAAGAGTATCTATGAGAAAGTCACAACTCTTTTGATTGGCTTCCATCATAAGGATGAGATCATCAGCAAAGAACATGTGGGATAGTTGGGGTCCCTTTTTTGACAGGACTATGGGATCCCATCTACAGCAGTCTACTTCATGGTTGATAAGTCTAGATAGCATTTCCAAGCAAATTATGAATAATTAAGGGGACAGGGGGTCCCCTTGCCTAATACCTCTAGTAGGGTTAAAGAAATTTGTTCTTGATCCATTTATGAGTATGGAGGTAGATGTGGAGGACACACAGGACATTATTAGCTCAATTAAGTTATTTGGGAAATTTAGGGATTTCAGAGAGAACCTGATGAAAGATCATTCTAATTTGTCGAAACCTTTTCTAGGTCAATTTTCACCATAATTTTTCCTTTTTCCCATTGGAATTATTAAGGAAATTTTGAACTTCATGAACTATTATGGCATTGTCTGAGGTTCTTCTCCCTTTTATGAAGCTTGTTTGAGTTGGGTGAATGATTTCGTTGAGGAAGGGTTTTATTCTGTTAACTATAATTTTTGTGACAACCTTATAGGCAGTGTTGTAGAGGCTGATGGGCCTATATTGCCTTAGGGATTCAGCATTATGATATTTTGGGATTAGGCATATGAAGGTGCTATTCATGTCTTCAGTCATTTTTTCTTTTTAAAGTACTCCTTGCAGAAGTTGACCAGAAGGTTATTTGTTATCCCCCATAATTTTTGGTAGAAGAATGGGTGAGTACCATCCGGACCCGATGCCTTTAGTGGCTTAAAGGAGAATAGAGCTTTCTTTAGTTCCCCCTCATCAGGAACTCTGGTGAGGAGGGAGTGATCATGCGGGCTAATGGAGGAAAGAGCAGACATGTATAGTTTGTTTTTATGAGAAAAAACATGTTCAGTGGTGTATAAGTTTTTATAGAAGTTTGTTATGATAAAGACTAGTTCCTTGGGGTTGTGGAACCAATTCCCTGCTTCGTCTCTGAGGCTAAATATCCTATTCTTCCTTCTTCTTTGCATGGTTGTGAGGTGGAAAAACTTTGTATTAGCATCACCTTCTTGGATCCATTGGATTCTAGATTTTAGTTTCCAAAATTCTTCCTCCAGCTTGAGAATTTTTTGGAATTCTTCTAAGAGTTCACATTCTAGGTTAGACAAGAAGGTGCTAGTTATGTAGTTAGGGGGTTTTTGAATACCTTTTATCCTAGCAAGGATTTCATTTTTTTTTAAATATTTCCAAAGGTATCTTTGTTCCAGGCAGTGGCCTTGTTAGTGAAGTTATCTATAGCTGCCGATATACTAGGTTAATTAATCCAACAGTCTTTTACTAACCCCTTAAAGGTGGGATGGGATAACCACATAGTTTCTAGTCTAAATATATTATTGCTACGACTAGGTCTTTTAATTAGTTCAAGGTGTATGGGGCAATGATCAGAGTGAGTTTTTATTAGATGTTTTACACAAGCTTCTAGAAATATACTGATCCACTATCCGTTGGCTACGAATCTGTCTAGTCTCTCTATGATGAATGCTTTTTTATTTTTTTTCTTTTATTTGTCCAAGTAAACTTTGGACCTTTAAACCCTAGGTCTAATAGTTTGCAAAAATTGAGGCAATTAATAAACTTAGATATTCTACTATTATTAATGGGAAGGCCCCCAAATTTCTCGCTAGCCCTAGTGACCTCATTAAAGTCCCCTAGCACTAGCCAGGGTCCTTTATAGTTATTGGCAACTGTTTTTAGGTTATTCCAAAGGGTTATTCTTTCCTCTAGCAAGCTACTAGCATAAATAATTGAACATAGCCATGTTTTAGGAAGAATTTTTACCTTAACCATAGCATGGACTTATTGGTCTGTCTCCCCAATTTGATCCACATTGACTTCATCGCTGTTCCATATTAGTGCCATTCCTCCCGAGTTTCCTTGTGCCGCAACCTGTGCTAGACCTGAAAACCCAAAGTCCTCCATTATGGCATGGTGATCAGTTAACCTTGTTTCCAAAAGTGCGACCACACTAGGTTTGTAATAATCAAGCATTGATCTAAAAACTCTCCGAAAATCAGCATTCCCTGCTCCACGGCAGTTCCAAGATATAAAACTCATACTAATGTTTCTATTGTTTGAACTTATCTCCCAGTTGGGAGGGGAGTTCCCCCTACTCGATGTTCCTTTTTGGTTCATCCAAAAGTTGGAAAACATTGTCGGAACCAACACCATCGCATATTGATATATCCCTGGTGCCCTCAATTTCTTTATAGTTATTGAGTATTTCCTCAAATCTAGCGGGCAACTTAAGATGTACCTTTTTTCTTTTCTTGCTTTGAACACTAGGGTTTTTGGTGACCTTTGTACCCCGTGTTCCACCACCCTTCCCGTTGGATATTCTTCCTCTTCTTCCTCCCCTTCTCTCTGTACGTGGGCTGGGTTGTTCTGGTGTATGGGTGAGGGGGGAATTGCTGGAGGGTTGTTTTGGGGAATCTAGGTGCCTAAAGTGGATGGTATCGTTGGTGGTTGGCTCGACATTGTGCCATGCATGTTCTGGAAGGTGGGTGCTGGATTTGGGGGTGGTTAGACGTTTGGGAAGAGGGGTGATCTTGAGTTGAGAAGGTTGAAAGGCTGGAACGGAATCCATGGCTGCTGGTTCCATGGAGATGGAAGCCCCTGGTGTAGGGTTATGGCATGGGTTATCCAAGGGTTGTTCACTATGTTTCCCATAGCTATTCTCACTCCTTCCACTATTATTTGAGCCAAGTAGCATCGGTCCTCATCTAGATGATTATGTCCTCCCCATTGATCTGTAAGCTCAAGCTCAAGCTATGACCCATTAGGCCCTGCTCCAGCCATCTTTGGGGTACATGGTTTGGGTGTAGTGGTAGGGTTATGAATAGGGTTGGTGCTTGGGGTGGGTGTGATGTTGTTTGTGGCAGATTGAACACATGGTTGTTCCTTTGGTGTTGATCTCTTACCCAAACATTCCTCCTTATCCTTACGTTCCTTCTGTGGTAGTTACTTGGGAGTCTCGGCATTTTTGATATAGTGGTTATTAGGATCAGGAATTATATTTGGTTTTTTTTTGTAATGGTTGAGGGGGGATCTTGAGTGGAATATAAAGAGTTAATGAGATTTATTGTAGTAACCCCTGGAGTGTTCAAGGGGCTCATGTCATTAATGCTCTCAGAAAGATCCATATCAATTGAATTGTTGAGGTTAGTATCTAGGGACATGGGGGAGGTTGATTGATGTGATGTTGATGAAGTTGCTATGGAGGAGAAACGATTATTGAGGACAATGCTGCCATTTTTTTGTGTTGTACTAGGGTTGTTTGGTCCTATCTGTTGACTTGTAATGTGTAGGTTTGTGGACAAGGCTTCATAGTCCATAGATATGGGGCAATGGGGAGGGGTCAGTAGCATGATTTCCGTGTCATAGGTCCTAGGTTCTTTATTCATGTTTGGTTTATTGTTGGTTTGAGTAACAGGATTTGATTGGGGTGTTTTTGTAGGGCATAGGCTTTTGTCCGTTGGTTTATCCAAGTTTTGGGTTGGGGTATCGAAGTGCTCTATACTCTTTGTAGGGGGCTCATGTTTAGAGATTTTGACGAAATGGCAGCCTTGTACTGTTGAGGTCCCGAGGGCCTCGGGTGAATTTCAAATAGATTTGGGTTGTGTTGCACTCATTTTTCTTATGTTTCGACGCGGTTTCTTCAAGCATAAATGATATCATATTAAATAAACGAGCTCCGATTTCTTTTTTGATTGAAGTATTAGATCCGTATCGTAATTACGGACCCGTAGCAAAAAGAATGGTCCAATTTGGACATCGTATGAGGATTTTATGATCATTTTACTAAGAATTAGGTTGCTTGATTTTTCATATTAATTACGAAATTGCCACTGACGGCGTATTTAGAAATCTGCACTATTTGCAAATATTGAAACCAACATATCTCATTCATTATAAGGTCAAATTGAGTGATTCAAAAGCCTAATTTGACTAGAATTTCACAAGGAATCCACTGGAGGCATAAAAAATGAATTTTGGGATCATTTGGCATGAGAAGCGAGGCAGAATAGCCGGTAGAAAAATATATAAAATAAGGGTTTGTTCATTCGGTCATATTTTGAGTTGGGGAGCTTGGATTTGGGTGATTTTGGAGGCGATTTTCACCATAGAGATTGGGGTAAGTGTTCTCTACTCGGTTTTGGTTATATTTCATGAATCCATCTTCGTTTTTGGGATTTGATTGATGATTTCAAAGTGAAATTAAGGTAGTTAGGGCTTGAGTTTTGGAGAGTTTTAGGTAGGGATTTGAGGGACCAAAAGAGCCGATTTTGATAAATTTTATATGGTTAGACTCGGGAGAGGACGAAGTTTATTATTCTGCCATTTTTGACTGATTTCGAGACATGGGCCCGGGGCCCGGTTTTTGGCCGATTTTGGATTTTTGGCATATTTATGTAGTTTTTATTGTTGAATTCGATTCTTTAGACTATGTTGATAGTAGTATTCTGATTATGGATAGATTCGGAGCTTTTGGAGACCGAGTCCAGAGACCAGGGCATCCCGAAGTAGGATTTTACGCTGTTGAGGTAAGTAATAGTTTTAACTCTGGCTTTGAGGGTATATACCCGAAGAATTTGATATCATGTGATTATTTGGAGGTGATGCCCACGCTAGGTGACAGGCGTATGGGTGTATACCTCGAGGGATTGGGACTTGGTCCGTCCCGTGAGGTTGCGAGGCCTAATAACTATTATTTGTGGTTATGTGTTTACTTGTTGTTGAACTTGTTTGCCTTCATATTAGAGATCATGCTTAGGCTTTATTCATGCTCACATTATTTGTACTCAGTCATAGAAATTATTGTACATGTTTACCTCAGTCTCTATTGTTTGCTAATATGATGTGATACTTGATGTGGACTGTGTTCCCTTATTTGTTGATGATGGTGAGACTAGTGAGGTACATGATTGAGTAAGGCCGAGGGCCTGGTTGTGAGGATATTAATATCATAGGGCATGAGTTGTCCGCGTAGCACGTGAGTTGACCATGCGGGTCCAGGTATTGATATCATAGCGCATGAGTTATCCGTGTAGCACGTGAGTTGACCGTGCGGAATCCAGGTATTGATATGGTAGCACGTGAGTTGTCCGTGCTTAGCGCTTGGGCTTTGGGAGCCCCTCCGGAGTCTGTACACACCCCCAACGAGCGTAGAATGTTGAGTGTATTGAGTGTTGAGTGCAAGTACTGAGTGATGGAGTGATATTGCTGTGAGGTTGCATTTACTTTTGTTGTTGTTGTATTTATCTGTTAAATTTCTTTGTGGCATTTACTGAGTTATGGAATTTACATGTTTATTCCTATTATTTTTAAAATTGTGAAAAATAAATAATTGGACTGTTTTGCTTAGCTCGTCACTACTGCTCAGTTCCTTAGTAATTTATGTTACTACTGAGTCAGTTGTACTCATACTACACCCTGAACTTTATGTGCAGATCCAGGTGTGTTAGAACGTGGCGATCGTTGATTTCAGGCCGGCTATTTGTGGAGATTACAAGGTAGCTGCCAGCGTCCGCAGGACCTTGTTACTCCTTTTGTCATTTCGTATTTTGGACAGTTAGACAGTTTATATATCTTAGTTCATAGTTTTAGACACTCATGACTTAGTGACACCCCGATGTTTGGGACTCGTTTATTTTATATTATTTATATTTAGAGTTGCTTTAGTTTATCAGGAATTAAATTATTGAAAATGTTTTATTAGATTCTTATAATCAAATTAGTAGTAATATTTTGGGAATGGGCTTGCCTTGTAACACGATATGCACCATCACGACCATGATTACATTTTGAGTCGTGACAAGAATTTACACACATTCAAGAAAATCCTTGATTGCTTATGTAGGCTAATAAAACTTTTGTAGGATACCCTTGAATGCTTGATTGGCTAAAACGACCAATTACATAATCAAAATTGCGCTCTTGACTTCCTTATATTGCATGTCGAGTTTGTGAATAAAAATATACCATAAGCTTTTCGCTAGAAAAATTCCTCGATTTAAATGATTTTATCCTTTTAACTACTAATTTCACACAAATTTCTCATCTTACCAATTTTTTTTTTTTTCAAATATCTAGTTATTATATTCAAGTGTAGTATTGGCCGCATGTCATATATCATATTCTTAACTAAGGTGACATTAGGACATTAAAAATAAAATAGAAGTATGATAAATGAATATGATCATAAATTCAAATCAACTAATCTTAGCATGGACATAAATTTCATGTTCATTCTGGTAATGATAGAGTTTAGTGGCACAGGAGTTTTATGAGATTTAATGGGCAAAATTTTTTACTACTGGAACAAGATGATGTGTATAATTGAGTATGCATGAAGATTTCAAGAGCATATGAATAAAAACATAACAAAACCCACGTGTAAATAAATTGTTGTCATTTTGTCGTTAGATGTTAATTATTTTATATCATTAATTAATATTATGCGCAAAATACATGATAGTTAACTATAGTTAATCACTAATAGTTGTAGTTAAATAAAATGATATGTGTCAAATATTTATTAGACGGGCGTAAACATCTGGTCCGGATAAGTTTTTTCCTAATTATAGTCGTACAAGATACGAGATCTACAATTGCCTCGAGAATTATCTTGAAATCATACGTAATTCAACCCAAAAAATAACGGGATTTACTTGTTTATTAATCAAGTAACATAATTCTCGATTCAAAAGACTTGAAATCAAAACGTCAAGAGTGGAGAGATATTATCTACCAGACTACCACTACATATTTGCATGGTTAAATTGATAAAATTAGTAAATTATTACATTATATTCTTTGATGGTGAAGGCGTTTGTTTATATTTTCTCATTTGGGACAAAGCATGATTACTTGGTACCATGTGCGTATTATCTGGCAAATCAGTATAGCAACAGTTTAAAAAATTGATGAGAATAAAGTGGAAAATCCATTTATTAAAAATTGGAAAGAAAATTAAATGTCAGCTTCAATTTAATAATTAGTCGGTGGTGAGTGTTGACTTAACTGGAATTAATCAGCATTGACCTCCCAAACGCGTGAAATTGGAAATACAATAATACCCTCAAACTTCTTCTAACATTAATACAATGCCGGTAAAAACTTGCTCGCATTTAAGTTTTATTCCAAATCATATTAATATATCATAGTTACATGATAAATTACAGCTTGTTTGGATAGTTGTTATGCATCGTTTCATAATGTATCGTATCGTACTGTATTGTATTGTACTGTACTGTATCGTTTGATAAATACAATGTTTGGATAGATTGTGTCATTTGTCGTCGTTTCATGATATCATGCACCAGCAATATGAAGAATAAACTTGTAATATTATAAAGAAAAATTATGGTACAAGGTAAAATTACTATATAAAAAAGTAGGGTAAATGATAAAATAAAATAATTTAATAATAATAAAATGTGAGATTGAGAGAAAAAGACAAGGTAACGATGCGACCACACCAAATCGGTCGTTACATAAAGTGGCACATGTCGTCGTTATGTAACGACGGATTTAACGATACGATACAATAAAATTTAAGTAACAATCAAAACAAACATTGTATTTAAAGGAACAATACGATACGATACAATGAGTAACAACCATCCAAACAAGCTGTTAAGGTACAAATGTGTATTAGTTAACCATAATTTAGTGAGAATTATATAATGAAGATATATGTTATGTATTCGCTGATATATGTAATATGTACCTCATTATTTTAAGATTTTCAAGCTCTGAAAATTATATAAAATAATACTCCCTCCGATCTATAATAAATGACCTTTTGGCCTTTTTGTTTTGACTCAAAATAAGTGTCCTTTTACATAATCAAGAAGAAATTAACTTATTTTTTTAAAATTTACCCTTCACATATCCCAATGTGTCAAGGTAACAATATGCAAATTTTAATTAAGGGTAATTGAGTTAATATTTTCTTAAGGATATGTTAAAGGCAAAAAGTCACTTATTATGGACCGGAACTATTTTCACATTTGAATGACTTAAATAAAAGAGTTTTAAGTTTGTGTACAAGTGGTGCAAACAATCATATCATTTAAAAATAATTACAGACTACTTTATGTAATTTAATAGTAAGCAATTTGCTATACTATTTAAAATTATAATGACGGTGTAAACTTAAATCTTAAAAGGAATTGGTTGAGATTGGCTATGAAATAAAAAAAATCCATTCACACTCAAGGGTGTGGGAATCAAATGGAAAATGGAACAAAAAATGGAATAAATTCAACAATTTTTGCCAGATAGACCTCCTTGATTGGTTCCATTTGACAGACAGAAATTCATTCATTTAATTATGATTTGAGAAAAAAATTACAAAGATTTTACATTTTATACTCTGAAGTAAAAAAATATTCACACAACCATGTTCTTAGGGCCCGTTTGGCCATAAAAAACTTCACTTTTTTCGAATTTTTTTTACTTTTTCCGAAATCAGTATTTATCCATAAAATTTTTAATTTTCACTTGAAGATGAATTTTGGAATTTTTCGAAAATTTGAAAAACTTCAAAAATCTGTTTTAAAAAAATTTCATTTCAGATAACTCACAAAAATTCAAAAACAACCAAAAATTATATTTATGTCCAAATACAACTCTAATTTTTAAATACCATTTTTACTTGAAAAATAATTCACTTTTTCTGAAATTTTATAATTCTTATGTCCAAACGCCCACTTATAAAGTCATTACAAGTAAATTTATATTGATAAACATTAATTTATAACTTAAAAAAATAATAATATATGCACTGTCATTGTACATAAAAAATAGTAATTAAGTCTTTCTCAAGTAGAAGACATCCACACAAAAAGATAAGTCAAGAATCAATGAAGCCAAGTCAAGAACACCAACTTTGTACAAGTCAAAAAATCTCAACCACATTCTAATAAAAAATCCCAACTATATGATGCCAATAGGCAACTTTGCCAATCTTGACAAGTCAAGGTACAAACAGAACAGCACACAGTACAATCCACATCAAGCACATATCACTTACATCATCTAGAACTAATTAGCTAGTTAACTTCTAAATTTTAATGTATTGTCCATAGAAAAACCAATCATTTAAATCCAATTACAAACTTTAGAATCTATAATCTTTTATGTCAGCCACTAATCTAAAAAGATTATTATTCTTAACCTTTTTGACCACTGCATTATTATAATACAAAAACAAGAATCACAACAATCTCTTATATATAAGAAAATCTCAACATCACCACAGATAAAAAATAAATAAAAGAACAAGTGAAATAATAATAAATAAAAAAAGATTTTACCTTTTTACAACCCCAAAAGTGAAATCTTGAAAAGGGGTGAATGGAAGTTGAATCAACATTAACACAAACTTTAAACTCCAACAAGAAACCAAACAAGCTAAGATCTATCAGATTTCCAAGACTGTCTTTCTTGAAAAAAACATCCTCAAAAAATAGCTCAAAATCAAAGTTTTCTTGTCTCTCCATTGATCCAACAATTGATAACTTGAGCTCTGACCAACTAAGTCTAGTGAAAATGCCAGATTTATCACCAAATTATATGAAGGTTACAACTAGCTATGATGCAAAGAAAGGAAGTACTTCTCAGGTAAAACTAAGTGTCTGCACTTTCTTGATTCTTGTATTTGATCAAACAGTACAAATGACATAGAAAGTATGTTATTCGGATTCTGCAAAAATTTTGCCGCACCAATGTCAAATCCTTCAAAAATGCATTAGTTTGGGAGGATCCGACACGTACCCGACTGTATTTTGAAGAGTCCGAGCAACACAACATAGAAGTATTGACTTAGTCCTAGTAGTCTATATGTGTTGACAAAGACATAATATTATAGTATGAATTTTTTCTTACTTGTCAAAATTATGATAGTGTCATTTCTTGGTTGAATTGATCATTGTTAAAGAAAGCAAAATACCAATTCTTTCTTTTGTGTAACACCCTTTTACATGTTTCAGAAGGGGATTGGATCAGTAGATGAGATCTCAATTGATTCATCAACTTCAAGATCATTAGCAGCTGAATTATCTGCACAAAATAAGGATGACAAAATCAAGAACAGACCAGTAATGAAAAAGATAATGAAGAACTTTGGGAGCACAAGGTCATTTAGAAGAAGGTCAAGATCAGTAATCAAGAGTCCTATATCTGATTATGCTGCAAGTTCTCATAATTCATCTTCAGTTGATGTTTCAGAATCATCACCACCACATTATAGGAAAACAACAAGTTGTTCTGAAGGTAAAAGTTATTCTCATTCAAGTTTACATAATAGCTATGAATCTAGCTTTGATAGTAGTGATCAAAGCCGGAGTCCGAAAAAATATGTGCAGAGTTTGTCAAGGACAACTAGTATGAGAAGTGTCAAGATTTTGATAAATAAGGCTAGTTTTAAATCCAAGAGGGGTTCCTCTAAATGCTGTCAAATTCCGGATAAGGCAACGTGTTCTTCGACTCTTAAGGATTCTAAGTTTCGCGAACATGTGGTGTTTCCACCCGGACAAACTGAATCAGATAGGATATCTAAGTTTAAAGTTTGTTCATATCATCATTGTTCTCTACATGGAGGACATTATGATGATCCTTCGCCCCCAGTAAAGCGCGTCTATAGGAGGAAAAGAGTGCTGAAATCACAAAAAAGTATCAGAATGAAAAGTGAGTCAAGAAATGGAGAGAAGTTTTCTGAAATGACTCAATTCAGCCCCAGTGCAGATCCTTCTGTTTGTGTAGAAAGCAATACTAAAGAAGATGCTGGATTTTACCAGGCTCTTGAATATGCTGATCTTGCTGAGATTGCCTTTGGTGAAACATCATTTCCAGAACAAAGTTACCAAGAGACACTCAACATAATGAGAAAATATTCTACACAAGAACAAGACACTCATTTTACAGCTTCAACATGCTGCAATTGTATGGCGCGAGAGCGGAGTGAATCTGTTTCTGTTACTGATGCTGTAGACTCAAAAGATGACAGTACTACAGCATCAGCTGTTTTCGGTCACCGGGAGAGAAATCTTTCACTTGTCTTAAAGCAAGATGATAGTGTCTCTACATCTGGTAAGGATGAAAGTAACAACAAAACGAGATCGGTGTTGGATATTTTTAATGGAGCAAAATGTAGCAGTGCAAACACTCAGTCTGAAGATGGACTATTCACTAATAGAACGAGATCGGTGTTTGATATTTTTCACGGAGAAAAATGTAGCAGTGAAAACTCTTCAGTTTCAGCTAGAAATATCCAGCTGGAACTTGGAAATATCCAAGAAAAGGATGGCAAAGCTGATCTGGACGAGGACGTTGATAGCACATCAGGTTCAGCTGTGGATTCTGAATCCAAGAATTGTCTTCCACTTGAAGTTGCTGAACCAAAGAAGAAGCATATGAGCATGTGGAGTATGATTCGTAGGCATATGATTCCGGATGCATCTGCAGAATCTGAAAACAAATCGTCTAGTGGAGTTAATGAAGAAAGTTCTGACTCATGTTCGGCTTTTGTTGAAAGAGAATTGATACCTGCAAATGAGGATGCAGAAAATCAAGAAGTTGAATTGCGGAAGCTTTTCGCCATCAAGCTGGTACGAGAAGCAATCGAAAGAATCCTTCTTCCAGAAGTTCAATCTGATGACCAATCAGTTACAAGCGAGTCCAGTGCAGATCAAGAATCCTTGGAAATGAATCACATTGAAGGTATGAAATTAGTACAGCCTATATTGTCTTTATTTGTTTAATGAGAGACTTTCAGAAACAGCCTCTCTACCCCTCGGTGTAGGGGTAAGGTCTACGTACACACTACCCTCCTAGACTCCACTACCCACTAGTGGAATTTCACTGGGTCGTTGTAGTTGGTGTTGTTTAATGAGAATTTTAGCATGAGTAGATGTAAGTTTTATCTGTTCTCACTATAGGAATGATCCTGAAAAATTGATGTATGGTTTTTCAATGCAACAGTGTCTACCAAAGAAAACTTGGAGTCAAAAAGTTTGAACACAGAAGACATTGGCGGCTCAGAGAAGGAGCCAGCACGAAAAGATGTCAAAAGCAAACCCGAGAAGAGAGCACCAAAACACTGGAGCAATCTTAAGAAGTGGATACTTCTCCAACGATTCGTTAAGGAGTTGGAAAAGGTGAGAAAGATCAATCCAAGGAAGCCGCGGGTTTTGCAGTTGAATCCTGATCCTGAAGCAGAAAAGGTTAACCTAAGACCTCAAACAGCGGATGAGAGGAAAAGAGGAGAAGAATGGATGCTTGATTATGCACTTCAGAAGGCGATAAGTCAACTTGCTCCGACTCAGCAAAGAAAAGTGGAACTGCTTATAAAAGCATTTGAAACGGTAGTTCCACCCCAAGGAGACAACAGCCAGGTTGCATTTCCTAACCTCAGAGCCAGCAGTGAAGAACATTTGCAAATCACAAGCAAGGATAATGAATTGGTCACTAGAGCAGGCGATGTCTCTTCAGTTTCCGAATGTGAGGCCACTGAGAATGCCACTATATCCAGCGACGAGAAGGTAAAAGAAGCAGACAATGTGGAGCTCCAAGAGTCGCACAAAAGTACAGCTGTAGATTTACATTCAGTAGCGAGAGACAGGAAGTTAGAGCTTGACAATCATGATGGTGAACTGTCGGATTCATCCGCTGCAGTGAGCATCCAGAGTTCAACTTCAGCCTGTGATGCAGCAATGCAAGAAAATGTAGCTATTGCAGAGTCAGCAAAAGAACGTGAAAAAGCACCTAAAGCTGTTCGGGGATTTTCTCTCCTATTTGCAATGTCCGATCCAAAGAAAAACGAGGCAGCATCCCAAAATCAGGTGGATAAGCGGAACTACATCAGCATGTGGCACATGATATCACAACATGTGCTATCAGATGTTGCATCAAAAGTTGGAAATGAACTACTTGATGGAACTGATGATGAGGTGGAGGACAGCAATACACCAACTAGAACGAGAACCTGTAATTCTCGCCAGGATTTCACCGACACAAAGGATGAGCCAGATACAAGCAGAGAAGATCATAATCCAATCCACAATGGGAGAAATTTTTGCAGAGATGATGCTGTCAAACTCATACGAGAGGCAGTTAACGAGATCCTTACAACGCCAATTCAAGATGATTCATCTGATACACAGTCGATAACCAGTGACATAACCATGGACCAGGGGTTCTCTGATATGGAAGGTGAAGCAAAGAACAGCTCAAATTCTACAGAGGAGAGCTTGACAAATCATGGCATGAGCGAAGATGGAAAAACGTTGGATCAAGAAACAAAGGGTCCGGAAGCTAATACTATCAGCACAGAAGAAGACAAATCACTCGCTTTAACCAAGAACAAAATTGAGCCACAAAAGTCCAAAAACTGGAGCAAGCTGAAGAAGTTGATCCTCCTCAAGAGATCAATCAAGGCACTGGAAAAAGCTAGGAAATTTAATCCACGAGCGCCTCAGCTTCTGCCTCCTACGCCTGATCAAGAACCTGAAACAGTGGATTTAAGGCATCAAATGACAGATGAGAGGAAAAAAGCAGAAAAATGGATGCTTGATTATGCGATGCAGCATATAGTAACCACGCTAACTCCTGCCAGGAAAAAAAGAGTGGCGATGCTTGTGGAAGCATTCGAAGCAGTTGTTCCACTCCCAGAAATATGAATCCAACAAATTCTTTGACTACTTTCCTATAGGAACTATGAAGGTAAGAATACTTTCCTGTATACTTTCTACTTCACTGGTTGCGACAAAAGAAGCCTATAGAAACTATATTACAAAATAACAAAAAGGAAACTCAAAGGTAACATATAGAATTAACAGATGTCTAGGCTAAATAGGACTATAGAAACCAATTTATGCAGTTCTGAATGATTTTACTACCAGTGTGGCTACAAAGAAGAATTAGCCAGTCAGTAAAAGTTGAAAACAAGAGTAGAAGGGCAGTCCGGTGCACTAAGCTCCCGCTATGCACGGGTCCATGGAAGAGCCGGACCACAAGGGTCTATTGTATGTAGTCTTTCTGTAAGAGGCTGTTTCCACGGCTCGAAACCGTCATATGACATCAACTTTACCAGTTACGCCAAGGCTCCCCTTCAACGAGAGTGATGAATGATAAATTATGACAACATTTACTGATTTTATTCACTATAAGAGGATTCTAATCTGTGGTCACTAATATGCAGGTTATAACTTGAGAAGTTGTGCATTTGTATTGGAAGAGATTGTTTCAGCACATAAGTGATCAATACAACAAGCTTTCATTGATTCATTGTGCAGCAATTGCTAAATAGAAGTTTGATGTGAGGGTGCATATGAAGTTTTGTATAAACGTAGATAGGAACTATTATATTTTCTGCTACAGAGTGTACTCTATATTACTATGACAATTATATTATCAGCTCTGAGAATGGTCATGTATGTATTAATGGTCAGTTATATACAATCAAAAAGAAGGGAGCCTTGGAGCAACGTTAAAATTGTCTCTGTATAGTCTATAGATCTCGGCTTCGAGCAGCGAAAGCAATCACTAATGCTTTCATTAGGGTAGGTCGTCTACATCATATTTTTCGGGGTGAGGCTCTTCTCCGGATCCTGCGTAAACACAAGATGCCTTGAGCACCAAGCTGCCCCTACATAGACTCAAAAAGATAATTTTCCTTTTTCTCTCTAGACTTCTTCACATCTATCTATACTCTCTGCTCGATTGTGCCCTAGGGCATAGAATTGATTCTCTACAACTGTTAATTCATGTTCATCTCACAAATTAATATCATTTTTTTAGCAGATTTTACTTCTACATTCAACGGTCTGTATTTTTCGTCCGCCACAATAAGAATAACACACCTAATTTAATTTTATTGTATCGTATGTTAAATCTATTATTATGTAGGAGTAATACGTAACGATCGATTTGGTGTGGTTGCATTATTGCCTTATTTTATGTTCATCTTGCTCTTACTATAATTTTACGACCGAACAGCATGTAACAACCATCCAAAGGAAATTGATATTTAACTTTTATTGTTTCTCAAAGTCAGTAGGATTAATTTGGAAACTTCTCTCATATACAAATTATGACCATTCTGTTGCTCAAAAAGAAGTAAAGTATATTCTATGCAGATATATATTATATTCTTGATTCCCAAGTACTTCTAGGTTCGATAAAAGTCAATTTTCTCTGTTGGATATTTAAGAGACGTTTGGACATATGATTTTTTTCACTTTCTTTCGAAAATTTTTCATTTTTTTCGAATTAGTGTTTGGTCATAAAATTTATAATTTTCACTTGAATATGAATTTGAAATTTTTCGAAAATTTGAAAAACTCTAGAAAACTATATTTCAAAATCTTCACTCATATCACTCACAAAACTTCAAAAACAACTCAAAATTATATTCATGTCCAAACACAACTCAGATTAAGAATACCATTTTCACTTAAATTTTTTCTTTTTTTACCTTTTTTTGGAATTTTACAATTCTTACGTCCAAACGCCCGCTTAATTTAAGCCAAAACAATTTGGGCAAATATCACTGTTAGCCCACGGCCAAAAACTATTTACATCTGATAGCCACAAAATTGTACTATAAAATTTGTACTATCTTTTGCATATAACATGCAGAAATGTATATATATACAAAAATAATCAAAAGATATATATTTCTTCGACTATTATTTTGAAAACGGCTATATACAATGTCACTTTTCTTTTCCCAAATTTTTTCTAGAAAACACGTTGGTAGACATAAATTGAATAGGAAACTACTTGATGAACAAGGCAGTCAAGATTATGCACTTTCCTTCTCCTACTTCAATTTGGAATATTTTCCTCTCTCTATAAATACACAACAAAAAGGCAAAGAAAGAAAATATCAACACACACAACAAACAAAAACAAATTCACTCAGAAATTTTATATTAATGGCAGGTCTTCAATATTATTTCTTCCCTACTGATTTTTACTATCCAAGGCCACCAAAAATCAACGGAAACAACAACAAAAATATTTTTACTGATGATGTTGCTGCGGCGGCGCCAGCTTCTGTGGGTGGCGGCGTTCTTGAAACGCCGCCAGCCACTGGCGCCGCCTTGGACCGCCGTGACATGTTGTTCCAAGACAAGATTCTTAAAGTTTCAACTCCATTGTCAATGAAGTTTGTTAGATACCAACCAGTGTTGGTGAGGAGAACTGCACATAATTACTAGACAGCTAGCTTTAATGCAACAATTTTTTCAAATTTTTATTTAGTAATCTATATTTTTTAGCATACATCATTATTAATTCTTGTATAACTTGCTTGATGATTTAAATTGAATATATAATCTCTTTTACTGATATATTATATTTCTTGCATTTAACTTAGTTGTACACGATTTGTGGTGCGTGATGTCTTTATTTTGGCTTTAATATTTTACTTTTATTAGGTCTTGTTTAGCGTAATTTGTTACAACATTCATTTACACGTACTCTAGCTAGGTTTTGTAACTGCAATATTTGTGGGTTAAATTGAATATTTGTGGGTTAAACAAGTTATTCCAGAATTAATTATTTCGGAATTATTATTCCGTTATTTTTTAGGGATAGAAATAAGACTACAATTCCGGAATAACTAATTTCGGGATTAGTTATACCGCGAATTCATTCCAATCAAACGTGAGATAATTAACTCATCTCAAATTTAATTCTGGTATTAGTTATCTCTTATCCCTCGTACCTAACGTGTCCTCAATGTATTTGTGATTGGTACATGTATGGGTCAAAAATTATCTCTAATATGATTAAGTCATGTTAGCATTAATGAGGCATTCACATGCCGCCATGTGTCACCACTGCAACTCTAATAGAGACATGCACATGGTCGAAGTGGCTCTAGAAACAATGAAGGTTGCGGTCGAAGAGTCAGCAAAGATTAAGGTCGAGAAGTCATCAAAGATTAAGGTCGAGGTTGAACATTCTTGACCGAGTTGTAGCGGCTAGTTTCAAGATAGGGCACTAAAGAGAATATTCTCTGCACTTGTACTATTAGGGTTTCTAGGAACATGTTCCCTATAAATCGAAAGATACACAAAGATAAGGGACATGACATATTCATTTATAAAAAATACATTAACTTTATAGAGAGAATTTGGTCCTATTGCAAACATACGAAAAAACCTTTTTATTACGATTCTTGTCTAGCATTTCCACCGGATCCCAGAACAACCTAAGTATTCAAATGCTTATCAATCATTCACCATTATCATAAAGAATATCTACTGATCTCATCCATTTTCCGGTGACTTATACGTTTTATTTACTTAAATGTCATTTATTGCCATTTATTATTATTTAACGCCATATTTTATTTTTTGGATCATTTAATACTGTTATTATTGCTAATATTCGTTGCCATCCGGACAAAAATACTAGTTATTTGTCACAACACCGATAGTTTTATCTTTAGGATATTATTTTTAATTAAGATTAAGTCTTCTTTATTTAAATCTAATTAGTTGAACCACTATCTACATTTTTTATTAAACAGTACACTCTTAGTCTATGCATTTTGGTTCAAATTAAATATTTATGCAGGGAAATAATTAATATACTACGTTTAAATTACCGATTATGAGAAGCTTCTGACGTGCAACACTTTCTCGAAGCCCATAAGGCAATTGATTCCTTGTATTCCAGAAGGTCTTTGCTAGATAACGTAAAACTCAAGTCATATATCATTTTTTTTCCTTCTTATTTATGTGCATGCCTAATTTAAATTTACATTAGCTCGCGAAATATGTATAAATATTTAAGTGTCTGTATACATTAAAATCGGGTTTTTCTAATTTTGTATGGCTAATCGAAATCAGGGTTGCAGACCAAAGCTCGACCTCATATTGTCACGGCCCGTTTTCCATAATAGGTCATGATGGCGCTATTTTACTTACCCAAAACAGTTACAATATTTTTCTTAATCTACAATTAAAAGCAGGTAATAATATGCAACATTCAATAATAATTGTACAATCCAAAAGAAACGTCTACTAATGTGTGTGCCAAAACTTGGTGTCACAAGCTGTGCGCAACTAGTAGAATATACAAAATAATACATCTATCCTACTGTCTGAAACAGAATAGACAGTCAAAAGTAAGGAAGACTCCATCCAGCTGCTGATCGGCACAGGAAGGGAAGCAACTCACCATGGAAGTCCCAGACTATGATCAGGGACGCGCACCGGTCTGATAGCCAGATGAACCTGCCTCAGATCCTGTACAATTAAGTATAGAAATATATTATGAGTACATGAACAATATGTACCCAGTAAGTATCCTGTCTAATCTCTAAGAAGTAGAGACGAGAAGTCGACTTGACACTTACTAGGGTCAAATAATATGAGAGATGAATTATACTAAGCATGGATGAAACAAATGATTAGCAGTGTATAGCAAGAACTAACAAGTCCTCTCCTAGATAATGTCACAGCTGGCAACTCCCATTCCAGGACAATTAATAAACTCAAGTCATAGGAAAATACTGAGTAAAGCATGCACAAGTAGTGCCGAGGTCGTACGGCCCGATCCAACATAAAAGTAAATTGTACACTGCCGAGGGTCGAAGGGCACGAACCATCACTACAAAAAAAAATTGAAATTAGCTACGGACATCATCGTTTATTTGTCGCTAAAATGCTCGTAGCTAGCAGAATCTTTTGATAATACGTTGTTAATCCGTCGCTAAATGAGATTAGCGACGCATTTTTCTGTTTAGCTACAGAATTTGTCTGTCGCTAAAACCTAATTTTTTTAGTAGTGCATAGATGCATCTATTACCCCGCTCGCGAATCAACCATGCGACGCGGTCAATGTAATTAATCACAGCAACAAGCAGACAAGAATACATAACTGGGGAGAAATTACTCACTGAGTTACAACTTATCTTTAAAAAGGCCAAGAAAGATCATGTTCCTCTTAACTACTCTCATTTATCATAATCACCATGATTTAAGCAATCCGAATTAAAGATAGTGTTGCAAGAATACTACATAAAGCATGCTTCTGGGCCCTAAACTACCCGAACATAGCGTAATAGTAGCTACACACAGAATCTCATCACCTAGTGCGTACGTAGCCCCCACATTTAATGGCAAATTATTAGATTACATCACCTATGGGGACAATTCCCTCTTACAAGATTAGATAGGAAACTCACCTCGCTCTAAAGTGCACTTCCAATACCAAGAACGAGCCCGAACTCTCAAATTTGGAGTCAAATGATCCAAAACTAGATAAACGAGGTAGGAACTAGTCAATACAAGCTCACAAGATCGCATTCTAACTATTTAAGCAATTTCCCACCCATAAACACAAGTTTTCTAAAATTCGACCCCGGGCCCACGTGCCCGGATTCTGAAGTTTTTCGAAGAAAGTTGTTCTCTATAACCTAAGGGTCAATAATATACGATTTCTAATTCATTTCATAACAAATTTTGTGGTTAAATCTAACTTTTGTTAAAACCCTAGGTTTTGCTCTAACCCCATGATTTTACCTTAATCCTAGTGTTTAATCTACCTAAGACACAAGTATTAGACTAGGAATAGGTGGGATAACTTACCTCAAGATGCTAGGTGGAAGTCTTCTCTCAAAAGCTCCCAAAATCGCCAATGGAGGAGTGAAAAGTGGTAAAAATGACTTAGAACCCGTATTAAATGAAGCTCACTACTTCAGCGATTTCTGCATTTGCGGTAAGGGGACCGCATCTACGGTCCCGCTTCTTCGAGGAAGAGGCTGCATCTGCGGAAATGAGCCAAGCCAGCTGGAATCGCTTCTGCGGAGTTGCTTCTGCGGCTTGGGAGCCGCTTCTGCGGTTTCTGGCCTGGCCTGCCTTGGCCGCATCTGCGGGAGGGCGACCGCTTCTGCGGTCTCGGGCCGTCTAACCACAGGTGCGGTTATGACAAATACCAGATGCTTCAGCCCTTTGCAACTTTTCCAACTTCACTCAAGCCTCGTCCGATTGACGCTCGGGGCTCCCGGGCCCCGCCCGAACATACCGACAAGTCTGAAATCATGAAATGGACCCGCTTGAACCTTCGGAACACCCGAAACAACGCTAAATCTAAGAATCACTCCCTAAAACCAATTGAATCAAACTTATGAACTTCAAGTTCTTAATTCCCCTCTACGATCCAAAACGCACTTAAATCACTCGGATTAACACCAAATTCAGCGTGCAAGTCTTAAATGTTATATTGGACCTATACCCGGTTCCGGAACCAATATAGGAGCCCGATACCCATGTTATCAATCATTATTTAGTTTCTTTAAATCCTTAGAATTTCAGTTTAACAATTTCTAATAAAAATTCATTACTCGGCCTAGGGACCTCGGGATTCGACTCCGGGCATACGCCCAGGTCCCATATTTTCCTACGGACCCTCCGGGACCGTTAAAATACGAATCCAGGTCCGTTTGCTAAAAATGTTGACCAAAGTCAAACTTAGCCTTTTAAAAAAATCTCAAGGAATCAAATGAGCATATTTCAACCCAAATTCTTCCAATTCCCGAACCAACCATCCCTGCGGGTAGTAAATTAGTTAAAGCAAGCGCGGGAAGTTTTATTTAGGGAAACGGGGTTCTAAAAAGCAAAACGACCAATCGGGTTGTTACACACACTATATCGAACCATGGCACGGAGATGGGTTGCTAAGCTCATTAATCGGTAATCGATCAAGAATTAGACCAGTCGTTATCGAGACTGAAACGGGATAGAGATCAAGCGAGATCGAAGGAGGCCTGCTAAAGTCGAATAACAGAAAGCCAAGATATCTGTGATCAGGCAAGGATCGTGGCGAAAATCTCGGGATGTATCAAATCAAGGCCGGACATTTAGCCAATCATGGGATTTCCTTCTGTATTTAGAATTGTACCATAAGTAGAATTCTTCTACTATATAAATGGTGTTCTAATCATTTTGTAACGATGAGATTCACGCATAACAAAGCAATACACTATATTTTCTCTCTTAAGCTCTGTTGTTCAGTTCATAATTTTTATTAGCATACTCTGTTGGTTCGAGGGCGATCTAGCTCGAAGGCCATAACCGTTCATTATATTGGTTTTCTTTATCTTACAGTTAATTTCTAACATTAATTCTCATATTTCTCAGTTCGTGCCAAGTGAAATCACATATCGTTAAAATCACTTATAAGTTTAATTGCTATCCAATTTTAAGGGTAAACAATGTCAAACCCCAATAATTGAAACGCGCTATGAAATTAAACCAATGGCAAATTGAGAGTTCATAAACTTCAAATCTTATCTCCATCTCTGATTGCAACAATACATAAAACAATTTATGAAGTAGTTTAATTTATGGATGGATAGAATTTATGAAAATCTTACTTTTGGTATAGATGAAGTAGGTTAAATTATTTAATCATGTTACTTCTTTTCCCTTTATCAAATTCCTTTGCTACAGATGAAATAGGTATATTTAAATATAACGAATTGCTAACGTTATAATAAAAGGCGTGAAATAGAATATGATAACCACTTGAAATTTTTTGTTGTGGCCCGTTTATAATATGGCCAATATTGGCAACTTAATAATAAACTCTTGATTAAGACAACATCGGCTTAGAAATTTCTTTTTTCCTTTTTTTGGGTAAATTTTTATTTTTAATAAAATACTTATTCAAATACTTTCATCAAATAACAGAAGTATATTCTGTGGATATATTCTAATATTCTTCGATTCCCAAGTTTACTTCAAGTTCACGATAGTTGATTTAATTTGCACTTTGGGACAACGACGTATACAATTTCTCTCTCTCTATCATATATGTAACTGAAGATTTTCTATTTGACTTGATTATTTAATCTGCCCTCTATTTTAATTTACTCATACAAAGTTATTTTCCATATAATAAGAAAAATACCACAAACGTGGTCAAATATGTAATGGGTTTCCATGACGCGAAGCATTAAAAAATATACTTAGATGCAATACTATGGTGGATTGTAAATTTGTAATGCTACCATTCTGGAGACAAAAGGAAGATCAAAAGACGTGAAACATGCAGTGAACAAAAGTATTCCTTAAATTATTATAATTATAAGTGATTATTTCTTATATATACTATATATATTACAAACTATTTTACTTAGCGTAACTGAAGTTTACTAATTACAATAACTAACTGATTTTTTTTAGTAATTTGTACATATTTTGTTTAACCAAAAAGTGAAATTTCGGTCAAAGCGATAATTTAGAAGAACTCGGGTTAGTGATAATCAAAGAATGAATAAAGAAAAATAATTTTGGCAAAGATAGTCAGAAAAACAAAGTAATCCCGTGTATTCAGATAGTATCTCTTGTCGTTACAATTGATTCATTCTCTCCCTTTTATAGCTATTTTGGAGATATGCGTTTTGCCTTTGTCATAATAAGGTCATTATAGACAATTAAAGACATTAAATGCTACGTTACATAATCATTGTATTTAATACAGATTCTCTAACGTTTTTAGTATTTAAAGCTCATTAAATATTGTATTTGTACTCTCTTGTGCTGTCAGATTCATTCTCCTCAATTCTTGGACTTAAACAGGTACAGGCGTTGAATCTTTTGAGTATCCGCTCGTGCCTCCTCTTATGCCTCTGCTCGTATCTTGTTGCAACTCGTGCCTCTTTGCCAATCATAACTCTTTGACCAGTCTACGTGTCATGACACGTCATCTTTCAATCACTTTAATATGTAAACTCAATTTTTCCCAATACAGATAGTCCCCCCACTTGCCATTTATTCATCAATTGAATATTTGGGAAGTGAAATTCATTAAAATGAGAATTTTTGTCACCATTAATGCTATAGCAAAATCAACGTTTCATTTGTTACTTCCATTTAATGCTCTTCACGCGTGACACCCTTTTACTGGATCTGCAACTTTGCAGTGCTTTTTAGGGCTTTTTCACAGCTTCACTAATCACGAAGCATCAGTTCTCATTATGACTTTTCCATCAGTGCACCTTTTTCTTTGACGGTTGCTTCGTAGTATAAATATAATTTTCTTCTTTGTCTTTACCACATAAAGTTTTCTGATCATCTAATTTCTCAAATCTTTGTTTGCTTCTTCCTCGTACTATCATGTCTTCATCAAACCTTAACCCTAGAAGGGTCCCCATAGTTGATAACTTTCCTAATGCCCCCAGTAGGAGCAGAAGAGGAGGTAGGCTCCGTAATTTAGGATCTTCATCTGTACGTGGTTCTTCTGTTCCTTCACCTGGTTCTGGCCCCTCTTCTAGAACTAGGGGTTCTCTTTCACAAAGATCTTCTTCTAGGGGTAAAGAACCTTCTGAACCTCTTCGTGAACCTTTAGTAGAGGAGATAGTTCCTGCGGAACTATCTTTTTATAATGACAGAGAGCCTCTTAGAAATCAAGTATCTTCTTTAGATCGTGTTGATATTTATCCCACTCAAATTACTGAAGGTTTGATTTTTTTAGTTTGTAGAGACTGCCATTGGGATCATGACTTTCCTATCATTATTCCCAATCTGAATCAAAGAATTACCTCCTACTTAACCGGATTTTCATTTGTCTATATGTACCCTTTCACTTTAGGATTCAAACATGTTACTGATCCTATTATTCTCGAGTTCTGTCATTTCTTTGATATTTGCTTAGGTCAAATTGGCCCAATAATATGGAGGGTTGTCGCCTGTTTGAGGCATTTGACCAACATAGCCAGTGTGCCTTTTACTTTCCCGTATCTGATTCACCTTTACTCTCCTAGACTCTTTCGCAATGGTGTTTTTACACTAGTAGCCAGGAGCAAAAGAGTTCTAGTTAGCCCTGAAGATGACAAAGACCGTGGCTGGTATGCCAGGTTTGTTGTTGCCCCCACTGTTAGTTTAGTGGGTGATGAGAACGTTCCTTTCCCCGAGAAGTGGAATTTTGCACGTGAGTCTTCTAACTTTCTCGTACCTTTTTCTTATTTGTTGATTTTTCTAATTTTACTTTTCTTTTCCAGCAACTATGGGTATTGTGGAAGATGTTCCCAATTTCCGTGATTGGGTAGGAAAGTTGTTAACTACTACACCAATGCATGGTAGATCTTGGAAGACCCTTTCCCAACGATTTGGTTGGAAAGTAAAAACTCATGGTAAGAGATTTTTTATTTTATTTTACATATTGTTTCCTCCTGAACTTATTTCAATCCTTCTTTCTATCAGGATTTGCTATTCTAGGAGTTACTGCCGAGGCGGTCGCAGCTTCTCGTATCTCTTTGGAAAGGGCCCAAGAAATAATCTTGGGTTCTTCATCGAAAAGAAAAATCATTGATGACCACGGCTCTGAAGAAGAGGAAGATGGGGGATCCTTGGTAACAAGGCCACGAGCTCGTAGACGCATTATTTCTGATGATGAAGCAGAAACATCCCCCACCATTCTTTTCCTCTTACCGAGTCTGTTGAGGCCCCGTTTTTTATGAAGCACCTCTGGCTTCTTTTTCTACTCTCGTATCCGTGACTCCTTCTTTGCCGATCTCGGCTATTTCTTTTCCTCCCCAGGCTGTTTTTACTACCTCTACTGTTCCACCTTCGACAATTCCTCCTCCACTTACTCACTGTGTTGAGGTTTTCTCCTTAAGTAGGAGTAGTGCTATGAGGCAAGTGATTATTGAATTCCCCGCTGAGGGCAATCTTTTGAGGAAATCGGATCAAACAGATGTGTGGCCAAAGCCCTTAATTGGTCCTATTGAGAGCGCCAAGCTAGAGAGCCATAGTTCCTTGACCTTGATGAATGACATTGTACGTGCTTCTTTAAAGTTATTCCCCCCCCCTCTTTTATTTAAGCTTTTACTTTGTCATTTTCCTATCTTTGGGATTCTCATTCCCTTTCCTTTTCCTTTTTTCAGGCCAATCTCATCGGCACGAAGATGATGAGATTACCCTCTCAGAGCAATTAGTGCGTGACTATCAATTAGAGGCGTACAATTGGAAGGAACAGTATGAAAGTCTTCAGATTGATGTGGAATACTTAGAAGTAAGTAAGAGTACCTTGGAGCAGCAGGTACGGGCCTTAACTTCAGAGTTGGCAGTTGAAAAGGCTTCCTCAAGTCAAGCAGATAAAGAAAAGGCTCGTCTTGAAACTTCTTTCTCCGAGCAGCTGTCCAAGGCTAGTGAAGAGATTAGAGAGTTGAAGACTCTCTTGGGTGAGAAAGAAGCTTATGCTGGTGAGCTCGTGCAGAATTTAACTCAAGCCCAAGAAGACCTCCGAGTTTCTTCTGATAAGGTTTATTCCTTAGAGAATTCACATGTCTCTCTTCAAGCTTCTTATGAATCTGCCTTGGCTGAGAATGAAAAATTAAAGAATGAAATTACTGACTGGGAAAGAGATTATGAGATCCTTGAGGATAAATATGCCATCGAAGTGAGTTGGGCGTTTTTGAATTCTCGCTGTGATACCCTTGTTGAAGCTAGCCAAGAGAATTTTAGCTTGGAATCTGAGTTAGCTAAAATCAATGAAACTATTGAGAAGGCTCAGCAAAACCAAGATTTTCCTTCTCTCGTGGCTGAAGCTTCCTTAAATGTTGAAGTTGATACGGGTGTCCCCACTCCTTCAAGCCAAGTTGAGCCCGCAGTTGCAAGCCAAGTTGAGATTGCTGCTGTTGATGCACATGTTGTAGTTCCTCCATCTTCTCAGTGACAAATTTTTAAGTTGTTTGAATTTCTTTGCGCTTTTTTTTTGGAGAATTGTGGTTAGCACCCTTGGTCTCATTTAAGGGTTTGTTTTGGAAACTCAAGTCCCCGAACCTTTTATGGGGCAACATGTGTAAGCACGTGATTTTTGCTTTACGGACATTCGCTCCAAAAGAAAATAAAAATAGTGACAAATGGCTTCGTTGTACAATTGTTCGAGTTTTCATGTGTTGTTAGTCACTTGTGGATCTGTCCATTCTTTTTTTTTGCATTTAATCATTAACAAACAAAATACAAAATATATGTATTAGGATGGTTAAACCATAATTCGGTCAGTAAAAGAAAATTCAAAAAATATATATGTGCACCGTTCGCCCTAGGCTCTTAGCTAACCTACGTAAATATTTTTGTGATAATTGTGTTAAAATGTTGCATTGTTGTTTAATTCCGTTACCTTATTATTTGTTATTTTTATTTTGTTTAAAAGAAAAGAAAAAATAATAAGAAAGAAAACAAAAGCAAAAGAGTAGGGAAAATCGGTTTGGGCCAAGAAATGAAACAAAATAGGCCCAAGACCAGGACACAGATCCAGTCCAAACACAGGCTGCCCGGACACGTCCCAAACGACGTCGTATCAGCGCCTCAATCTGAGCCGTTGATTCATGGCAATCAAACGGTCCAATACAGCCCCTGCTAAGTCGAAACGACGTCGTTTCAGGCAAGTTAATCTGGGCCGTTCATTCCCATTGATCCAACGGATCCAGGCCTTCCTCTAAACCCGTCAACATGACCCGATCCAATCCCCTACCCGGTCATAACCCACTATCATCTCCCGAACGACGTCGTCCCTCCTCAATGGTTAGATCCTGGCCCTTGATCTCAATTGATCCAATGGCCAGGATCTAAACCCTCAATACATATATAAACCTAACCCCCTTACCCCACGCCCCAAGCCACACCCCCCCCTCGGCCACTATTCACCATCTTCCCCAGGCTCCCTTTCCTCTCAAACCCTAGCAGCCTAGGTTTCCCACCATAAGCCTGGCAACCACAGTTCCGATGACCACCAAAATAACACCCCCGATGCACCCGACCATCCTGAACACGAATCCACTAACCACAAGCCTCGAATCACTTCCGTTCGTCTCGAATCTTCGTTTGAAGATTTGAGTCGAACCTGGACCTATGCCAAACCACCCCATCTTCATGCTAGACACTCTCCTGACCTTCCTCGTGACCAAACCAAGCTTGGTTTGGTCCGAATCCACCCACAACTCCCAAAAATCCAGATCTGGAAATCCAGACTTCTGAAGCACATGCACCTGGGGAACCCGGCCAGTTTTGACATAGGTTTGAGGTCTAATAGACCTTAACCAAGGTGTTCTCATGTGAGAACACCCTGATTAAGGTTTGTTCGGCCTCAAAGGTTCGAAGTCGAGTTTGATTTGGGTCTGTTTGGTTTAAACATTTTGGTAAGTTTTCCGTTCTTTTGTTTTATTTCCAAATAAGTTGTCAGCATATCTCTTTGTGTTTGTTTGTTATTTTGTTACTTCTTCCAGATTTCTTTCATCTCTGTTAAAGACCCTTTATTTGGTCGATTGTCTTCTGTTTGTTCTGAATACACTCTGTGATAAACATGATCGTCAGTTAGATTAATCGTCAAAGGAACTAATTCATATAGGCCCAGTAATTTAATAAAAGTTGTCTGATACCCTTTAGGTCCCCGAACGTGTTGTTTATATGAGCGACTGATTATTACCTGCTATAATTAGTATAGTCGACTCGATAAATGTCGTCGATTAGTTTTCTATAACTAATGGATCGAAGGAGCTAGGAGTTTCACATAACTAATTAAACTCGGACACTGGCTGGATGACCTAGTAATGTTTGAAATGGTCTGTTGGCATTATAAAAATGACTAAAAGGGTTCAGTCTAGGCAGTCCTGAGTTCGAGTTTTCATCAGTGCAAAAATGCCCTAATGCTGCAATAGGCAGGGGCAGTAATAATCAAGGTTAACGGGGGTATTCTGGGGTGTTTAAAAAGAACAGAAGTAATTAGTTTAAGTGAGCTGACAAAAAGGGTACTAACTTAGGATTAAACTAATACCAATGGGGGAACAAGACACAAGGGTATGGGGGCTCAAAATGAATAAACAAATGAGCCCATAATTCTGGATTAAACAAAACCAGGCGTGGGGAATAAAGGGAGCTGACACCAAGCATGCTGAGCATGGGCTTAAAAGAGTATGGGCATTCTGCCAATTGGCAGGCAGGGCAGCTCAGCTGTAATGGTGCATTTGGCCTATAAATAGGCCATTTGATAACTAAAACAGGGGCTGAAGTTTAAGGGTCTTAGGCTGGACATTTTTGAGTCTGGAGAGAAAGAAAAAAAAAACAAAAAGAAAATTTCAGAATATTGTAACAAAACACTGTCTGAAAACTGCTTAGGAGTTCAAGTTAGCCAAGCTGTCTTTGCTAATTGTTGTTGGTTACTTGCCGAGCTGTTTGTGATTGTTGAACTGCTGGTGCTGTTATATTGAATACTCTGGTTTTCTGTTGGTTCATCATTCTGTTTCTGGGACTGCTTGTTTGTTGCTCGACCACTTGTGAGCTTCATCATTGTGGCTGGTTGTTGTTGCTGTGTTGTTGGTGTTATCTGCTGTTGCTGTATTCACTGCATATTGCTTAGCTGATCATTCCTTTCTTCTTTGTCCTCCTTACCAGGTACACAATCGATACCACTAATGTAACTGAGAGTTTGAACATAAATGCAAAAGAGAGGACCTGCAGATTGTTTATATACACGTGGACTGTTGTGTTAAATGTCATGTAGTATATAGTAGTTACATTTTTGTTTGGATAATAGAAGTAGCCTACATGCTTAGTGTATCAATGCAGGTTAATGCATGCTAGTCATGTATGTGTGCTGTTAGGTGAAAAAAACATTCCCAGTGTAATAAGTTGTACCTTTAGACTTAGTCTGAGGGTGTAATATATTCTCTAATGTAAGCCAAATAGGAAAACTATCCACTTTAGTTAAAATTCTTTCTCCTTTTGCCAGATTGTCCCATATAAATTGATAAACTCATTTCACAGAACAAAGAATCAGTCCTAGGCCTCAATCTCATGAAGGCCGAGCCCAAATCGAAACAAATCAGTTAGGCCCATATCGAAAAAGGGGGCCTAAGTCTGGCCATCTCGCATGAGCTAGGTTTGGGCCCATAATTTTCGGCTAGTTATCCATAATCGCAGTCACATTTTATTATTCTGTAAAAGCATTTTAAATCCTGTTATAAGTAAACTCGCAATCATGTAATTAATTAGGACTGTCTACCGTTTTCAATTGATAGAGACGAACACGACAAGAAACGTAGTTGCTATAGGATATCCTTTTAAAATAAGAACGAGATGAGCCTCGATGAAAATAAACAAAACACGCAGATGCGGGGCCCTTGTTAAATGTAAATCATTGAAGCATTTAGTTTCCCGGACGGGTTGTTTAGCAAATCTCACAACCTTCCTAAAATGACAACACGTTAGTCTCTTTAGGATACGCTTTAATAAACTTTACCTTCTTAAACTCGGGTGCACATTTATGTGACCCAAATCCAAATCTCGACGGATTCGAAATGCCTCTCTAATCACGGGTACATTGACTGTGACGTGGTTCGAGATGCATGTCCATGACGTTGCAAATTCATTAGAAATAAAGAACGAGGTGAGCCTCGCCAAATAAAAATACAAATTGCGGGGCCCTCAATAAATATTGCTTTAAAAATTGTTTAGGCTTCGGGATGGACCGTTTAGTAAAATTCCACGGTCCTACCCAAAATAAATACGCTAGTCGCTTTAGGCGCGCCTTTAATAATTTAATTTCCTTAAACTCGGGTGCACATTGATGTGACCCAAATCCAAATCTCAACGGAGTCAAAGTGTGTCGACGACCACGGGTACATTGATTGTAACGCGGTTCGAGATACATTTTCACAACGTTGCAATTCTTGATAAAAACAGTAAATGATAAAAGCGGTTAAAAGTTAAATTTTGCACATAAGTTCACACTTGTATAAAATCAGATAATCAAGCCGAATATAACAGTTGAGCGACCGTGCTAGAACCACGGAACTCGGGAATGCCTAACACCTTCTCCCGGGTTAACAGAATTCCTTATCCGGATTTCTGGTACGCAGACCATAATATAGAGTCATTCTTTTCCTCGATTCGGGATTAAAATTGGTGACTTGGGACACCCTAAATCTCCCAAGTGGCGACTCTGAATAATTAAACCAATCCCGTTTCGATTGTCCTTTAATTGGAAAAAACTCCCCTGCGCCCCCGCGGGCGCGTAAAAAGGAGGTGTGACAGCTCTGGCGACTCTGCTGGGGATATGTAACCCAGAACCACTGGTTCAGGGTTAAGAATTCGAGCTTAAAATAATTGTTATTATTTGGCTTTATTTATTATCTGGTTTTTTACGTGTTTGAGCCTAATGTGCTAAATGCTGCTTTTACTGCTTTGATATTATTTGGACTGTATATATAAACTGTGCCGAAACCCTTCTCTTCTTACCTCCGGGGAGAAGCTCGCTGGTCGAGACTCCCTATTCTGTTAGTGTCAATACCCGAAATAAGAAAGAGGACGGATAAGTTACGAAGCCGGACGGCCTTTTGGTTCCCGGTAAGTTGCCCCTCCTCGGCCCGAGTTGTCTGCTCGGGTACACTGTCTAGAACACTGACCCAGGTTTTGAACATAGAATAACGTGACTTCATGCCGGATCCCTAGTAGGAGCGCTTATTTGCATCATGTTGCATATGACTTAGGGGACTCAACACAGGGGTTGGGTCCGTCTAGGACTAGCAACCTGGTATGAAAGGACCATCCTAATGCATCCCATTTGTTTTCCGTGCATCTATTTGTCTCAAGCCCGCATGCTGACCAGTGTTTGAATAATGGAAATCGAAAAAAAGGGGAAGGAATAGCGGTTAAGGAGTTAATTGTTTATTTTTGAAAAAAAAAAAAGCCAATGCCAAAATACAGTCAAAACTCTGCTGAAATTTTGAGAAAATGAAAGGAAAATGTCTTATTAGTTTTATTTTAATTAATTGCAAAGGAAAAATAGAAAAGAAGAAAAAAGGGGTCGTCGTTCTACTTTTATATACTTTTAAATATATATATATATGGTTTGTCCTGTCGCAAAAATGAAGATGGAAAAGAGTCTTATTTTTGATATATATATATATCTCTACATATATATATACAAATATAAAAATACGCCTTTATTTGTGGCAAAATTACTGGTTTTGCCAAAAGTCATGAAAGTAATAAATGTGCAGGGTTTTTCATAAAGTTTTATAAAAGTAGACGTCTAAATAAAGTTTTATTATTTTTTTTTTTTTTTTTTTTTTTTTTTTTATTATTTTTTATTATTCACTTAGGCATAATCACCCCAATAAATGTGCAGGATGAGCACGGTACAAAACGAACCCTTTTCAATAATGACCAGGATCCCGTTTGAGTTGCGGTTATGGTGGAACGACTTAGGCAAAGAAGGGCAAGACAAAGTAAGGAAATATCTGAAAGGTCTCCCGGACCTACTAAACATTCAGCCTCGGGGTGATATCATCAGATCATTGGTCACTTGTTGGGATTCCGCACACAACGTGTTCCATTTTTCGGACTTCGAGCTCACCCCGACGTTGGAAGAAATAGCAGGGTACATCGGGATTGATGAAGCCCCTTTTAGATTCAAATACTTAATTGCACCTAGAGCTGTCACGGTACACAGGTTTCTGGATTTCCTAAAAATACCTCGGACATTCCACCATCCAGATCTTGCCAAAGGATTCTGCAGTCTCCACCTCATATATGCTAGATACGGTCACATGGGCGGGTTCAATAAGCCGGATTTCAAGCTATGCAGTAGAGGCAACCGACAAAAGTGGGACGAACACAGGCTAGTGGCTTTTATGACAGCCTTTCTGGGACTTATAGTGTTCCCTAGGAAAGATGGAAACATTGATCTAAGGATAGCCGGGGTTGTCAATACTTTGCTTACCCAAGATAAAAGTACTCTGGCGCCTATGATTATGGCTGACATTTTCCGGGCTCTCACTGCTTGTCGAGCCAGGGGCGACTTTTTCGAAGGATGTAACCTACTGTTGCAAATGTGGATGACCGATCATTTATGCCATCGCTCCTCACTTTTGGGTTATGGTTCGCCAGAAAAAACTTGTATTGGAGAATTCTACACGAGAATCAAAGGGCTCAATTTACCTAAGGGAGTCACATCATGGACCGCATTTCTCCGAACTCTCACTGCCAGCCAAGTCCAGTGGACGCTCGGATGGTCACCTATCGAGGAAATCATATACATGCCGGCAACCCGGCCTCACTTTCTGTTAATGGGACTGAAAAGTATCCAACCCTATGCACCATATCGGGTTTTGAGGCAACTTGGGAGGTACCAAGTGGTACCGAAAGATGAAGATTTGAGTACCCAAGTGATTGAAATCAGTCCGAACGGTCATTTCCCTGAAGAAGAAGTCCGCCAAATATGGAGTGAATGCCAACATCTGACAGCAAACACTTGTGTGATTAATACGGCACAAGGGGAAGTCGCCCCAGAATATCACGCTTGGTTTAGAGGTAGCCTGTCCTACGAAAGACCGGCTAAGAGGCCGCATCTCAAAGATTTCGTAGAATCATCCCAAGGGCAATGGAACTGGTTAGCAAAAGAGAAGGGTTATCGGGCAGAGATTGGCGATTTGAAGCTACAAATGGATAGTCTGAAATTCGATAATAGCGTACAAGTCGCGGCGGATCGAAGCGAAAAGAATAGATTGATCCAAGAGAACGAAGAGCTTAAGGCCCAAATCCAAAAATTGAGATTGTCTCTCGACGAGCAGCCCAGAAGTCGATCAGACCAGCGGTTGATAAAGGGTTTGAAAAGGGAGATCGCGGAATGGCGAGACAGGTTAGAAGAATCCGAAAAGGTCATGACAGAGTTCAAGGCACGGTGGGGAACAAGAGTAGATAAGCATCGCCGGTGTTTGAACCAATTGAAACGTGACCACGAGAAGACTGTGGCCAAAATAAAGAGGGAGATGGCTACACTCGAGTTTAAAGCAGTTAAGCAGGCCGGGGATTTCCAATCGGAGAGTAGATACTGTTACGACTTGTTGGCCCAAATGAAGGAAGAAGTGCGACAGCTGAGGGATCAGCATATACAGGACTCACAGGTATTCAAGACGTGCAGTGATCAGATAAGACACCTACTCATAGAGAAGAAAAAAACCAGAGACAAGATCAGGGCCATTGCCCATGCCATCATCAGAAGGTGTCGACGGTGTGAAAACATGACCTGTGTTACCGTTCTCCCAGTAGTGATGGGTTATGTCAAACAGACCATGCACGAGTTGGAGCAGCTCGAAAGGGATCTCGCACCTAGAACCGCGAAAAGGCCGAACGATGCCTCGCGAGTCCCTAAGTTGGAAAATTAACCTCTGGCCGAGTCTTGTTTTAGTTAAGCTTTGATGTTTTCCCATATGTTGTTTTCCATTTTTTCTTCAATCAAATAGGGTCAAAGAACCATGGAGTCTGTACTGTTGCTATGTTGTTTGAAGCAATGTGTAATAGCAAATTTTGATAATGAAATTAAGTGACTCCGGAAGAATTTCTATGTGTCTTTACTTTAAGGCAGAACTACGCCTGGTCTGATTCACGCGGGGACGTGATACGTAGGCAATCCCCATAAGATTCGACCGCTTTTTAAATAAAGAAAAGAAAATGTAAATAAAATAAAAACGCGGGGTTTCGCATAATACTCTAAAAAAGAGACGAATGAACAAACCGGGATGACGCATGTGGTTTGAAGCAAAGCATGTAGAAACGGTCAACTGCCTAGGTGCATTGCATCCTCTATGTGTTATGATCAAATCTGTTAAGCTCTAACACTAACAAAGTTTGTTGTTGTCTGATACCAGACAGTTAGTTGTTAAAGAATTCTGGCAACACATTCATACCAAACCAGATCCAAAGGACCGGTAGCAACAAGCATGACCACTTCTGAGAATAGTAATGAGGAAGAAAGGCCGATGAGCCAGTTGCTAAAAGAGGCAATGGAAAAGATTGAGAGGATGGGACTGGAGATGCATGCCATGCAGCTAGCCCTGGCCAAAACGCAAAAGAGCCCTGAGACACTGGGACACGTACCGGAGTACCCTCACTCTGGCCCTTCCACAAGCCGCCCAAACCCCCTCTATCATCAAGAGAGAAGCCCTCATGATTCCCAAGCTCCACCACCCCACCAACCTCTCCCAACATCCAATATTCCCATTTTTGTGGGACCTGCATCAGCCCCTTTGCAGCGAACGACCAGTGAGCCATTGTTTCAGGCTCACGATACACAGTACTATCCCCCTGAGCCTACATTCCACGCACCGGAACCACAGGTTTACAATCCCCATTTGGAAGTACCGGCAGAGGTTGAGAAGCCTGTTAAGGCCCCAGAACAGGATGAAGTGTTAAGAAAGTTCAAAAGCCTGGAGCAATCCTTCAGAAACTTGCACGGGCTGGGCAATCAAGTCAGCGTGGCATACAAAGATCTGTGCCCTTTCCCAGATGTCCAACTCCCGGCTGGGTTCAAGATGCCCAAGTTTGATTTATATGAAGGGCACGGTGATCCCATGGCACATTTGCGGGGGTTCTGTAGCAAAATGAGAGGGGCAGGAGGCAAGGATGAGCTTTTGATAGCTTACTTCGGCCAAAGTCTGAGCGGATCTGCGCTGGAATGGTATACCAGGCAGGATTTCAGCAGGTGGTACACGTGGGATGATCTGGCACAGGCTTTTGCAGGTCATTTCCAGTACAATCTAGAGATAGTCCCTGACCGTCTCACGTTATTGAGGACTGGGAAGAAACCCGGGGAAAGTTTTCGCGAGTTCGGGTTCCGTTGGAGAGAACAAGCAGCTAGGGTCGATCCTCCCATGAGAGAGGGAGAAATGGTAGACTACTTTTTGCAGACATTGGATCCAACCTACTTTGGTCACTTGGTGACAACGGTTGGAAAATCTTTCAACGAGGTAGTCAAAATAGGGGTCATGATAGAAGAAGGTTTGAGGTCGGACAAGATCTTAAACTATTCGGCACTTAAGGCCACGACCCAGGCTATTCAAAGCGGCACGGGAGGTGCGCTAAGAAGAAAGAAAGAAGAGGTTGCCACGATCGAGGCAGGCAGTTGGTCCAGGGCTGGCAGGCCACACTACAACCAACCCAGGCCTCACAGGTCAAACTATCCATACAACCCACCACAAAATTTCTATCCACCTCGAGAACCACATTGTTCCGTACACCAAGCCCAGGTATACACTCAGCCTCCGGTTCGCCCACAATGGCGCGCACCGGCTCCCCAGAACATATATGCACCACCACAAAACACTTACCCTCCACCAAGGGCATATAGAAATCCTTCAGGGGCAGGTTTCCGGGGAAATCCAGATGCCAGAAATGACAGGTTGCGGAAGCAAAGAACCTTCACCGAACTGGGAGAAACCTACACCGCTGTGTTCCACAAGCTGCGGCAATTGGGTTTGGTTAGTCCCGTCCATACTCGGGAACCAAATCCCCCGCCTCAGAATTTGGATCGTTCAATCAGTTGTGAATACTGTTCAGGGATGCTCGGGCACGATACCGAGAAGTGTTGGAAGTTAAGGCATGCCATACAGGATCTTATTGACACCAATAAGATCGAGGTCCAGACACCGGAGACTCCTAACATCAACCAAAATCCACTGCCAGCGCACCACGAAGCTCACATGATTGAGTTGGTATGTGAGGGAGGTGAATTAAGAAAACCCTCACAAACAGTGATGATGATCCAAGCTGCCCCAAAAGAAGTCTTAACCAGGGGAGGAACAAATGCACAGTCGCAGGGAGAAGGTGTCAAGCCGGTAGTATTATGGGGGAAGAACCCGTCCGTCATAGCAAGCAAACCCGAGCCAAGCAAGTTGGTAATACCAGGGATCCTGCCCACACCGGCGGTCGTGTTGATAGGGGTATGTAGAGAACGGGTAACCATAAAGCCGGTGGTCCAACTGCCAATGCTTGACAGCAGGGCTGTCCCCTGGAAATATGAAAAAGCAGTGGTAACGTACCAAGGAAAACAGGTGGAAGAAGTCAGTTGTGAAGCGCAAGGGCTGACTCGATCAGGTCGATGTTTTGCTCCGATGGAGTTAAGGAAAACCAACCCAGTGGCAACCAAGAAGCCAGTGTCAGAAGAAGAGGCCGAAGACTTCCTGAGGAAGATGAAAGTGCAAGACTATTCTGTGGTTGAGCAGCTGAGAAAAACACCTGCCCAGATCTCACTATTGTCATTACTCCTCCATTCCGAGGAACATCGCCGAGCCCTGTTAAAAATATTGAACGAGGCCCATGTACCCAGTGAGATTTCTGTAAACCACCTGGAAACCATTGCCAGCAAGATTTTCGAGGTGAACAGAGTGACATTCTCAGATGATGACCTGCCGGTGGAAGGTACAGAGCACAACAAAGCTCTATACCTAGCTGTCAAATGTGAAGACTCGGTGGTAACCCGAGTATTAGTGGATAACGGCTCAAGCGCCAATATTTGTCCATTATCCACCCTGGACCAGTTAAAGATTGACCATGGAAGAATCCGGGAGAATAGCATCTGTGTCCGAGGGTTTGACGGAAACGGAACAGCCACTGTGGGGGATGTTGTACTTGAACTAACCATTGGCCCGGTCCTGTTTACCATGGAATTCCAGGTATTGGACGCCACGGTATCTTACAATTTGCTGTTAGGACGACCTTGGATTCATGCAGCTAAAGCGGTGCCTTCCACCCTACATCAGGCAGTGAAGTTCGAGTGGGAAAGACAAGAGGTCGTGTTGCACGGTGAGGATACAACATGCACCATGGGCGGAACCATTGTGCCTTTCATAGAGACCACTGATGACAAGGGTCCTTGGGTCTACCAGATTCTCGATACAGGGTCGGCCAACAAAATCTCTGAAGGAGAAATCATCCCGCACCCTAGGGTAGCTGCCGCGACAGTCATGATGGTATCGGAGATGCTGGGTAATGGGTTTGTGCCGGGAAAAGGCCTGGGAGTTGAACTTCAAGGGATAGTCCAACCTGTCTCCCTTCCTAAGAATCTGGAAACTTTCGGGTTGGGGTTCAAACCAACCCCAGCAGACAGGAAGCAAGCGCGAAAAATGAAGAAGAGGGTCTGGTTTCTGCCTAAACCAGTACCACGACTCTCGAGGTCTTTTGTTAAAGCTAGTGCCAAGGGGTCAGCGATCCCAAAGATTCAAGGACCTTTGATCGGCATAAATGAAGACCTGAATCAGAGTTTTGAGAGACTATTCGCGGATGTCAGTGTGGTGGAAGCTGGAGAGGGTTCCAGCAGGGCAGAGATACAATTTGTGGGGCCTGAGGCCAAGACCAACAATTGGACGGTTACTCCTCTTCCTGTCCGAGGGGAGTCTTGGTAGTAGGCTTTGATTAATGTTTTGTTTGTTTGTTTGTTTGATCGGATTATTCAAGGGTGTAATCCCAATTTTACTTTCGTTTTGTAAAAGTGTGAACCCTTTTTATCCTGCAAATTTAATAAAGTTCTTTTCTTTTGTCCCATTTTAATTTCTGGTTTTGTTCTTTTTCTTTCTGAACAGTTCTCTTTTTACTGGTCCTAATGACATGGCATGCACAGCGGATCTTCGACCTAGTCTAATAAATCAATCTGAATCTGACTCAACAATGCAAGAGGTCGTTTGTGATAATGAATCCGAATGTGACGAAGGAGAAGCCTTCGAAGAAATAAATCGAGAACTGTGCCAATTTGAAGAGAAACCCAAGCCTAACCTAAATGACACTGAGGCTGTGAACCTAGGAGACGCTGATATCATCCAAGAGACCAAAATTAGCATCCACATTGAGCCAAATGTCAAAGCAGAATTGATCGAAACTCTCAGGGAATTCAAAGATGTTTTTGCATGGTCATATGATGATATGCCTGGATTGAGCACCAATTTAGTGGTTCACAAATTGCCCACTGACCCGGCATGCCCTCCGGTCAAGCAAAAACTAAGGAAATTTAAAACAGAAATGAGTGTAAAGATCAAAGAAGAAGTGATCAAGCAATTACAATCGAAGGTCATTCGGGTCACTCGGTATCCCGAATGGTTGGCCAATGTGGTACCAGTCCCAAAGAAGGATGGAAAAATCAGGGTGTGCGTCGACTACCGCAACCTCAACAAAGCAAGTCCCAAGGACAATTTCCCGTTACCCAACATTCATATCCTGATCGATAATTGCGCTGGGCGCGAGATCGGATCCTTTGTGGATTGCTATGCGGGTTATCATCAGATCCTAATGGATGAGGAGGATGCTGAGAAGACAGCATTTATTACGCCATGGGGAACCTACTGCTATCGGGTAATGCCGTTCGGTTTAAAGAACGCTGGGGCAACGTACATGCGAGCAATGACTGCTGTGTTTCATGACATGATACACAAAGAAATAGAGGTGTACGTCGATGATGTGATCATCAAATCTTGGCGTCAGGAGGACCATGTGGCAGACCTAAGGAGATTTTTCCAAAGACTCCGGAGGTATGATATCAAGCTTAACCCGGCCAAATGCGCATTCGGGGTTCCATCAGGAAAGTTGCTAGGATTCATCGTCAGTCGACGGGGGATTGAGTTAGACCCATCCAAAATTGAATCCATCCGAGATTTGCCACCGCCAAGGAACAAAACAGAGGTAATGAGTTTGCTGGGTAGACTCAATTACATCAGCAGGTTCATCGCTCAACTCACAGCAACTTGTGAGCCCATATTTCGGCTACTGAGAAAGGATGCTGCAGAAGGTTGGACGACAGAGTGTCAAGAGGCTTTCGACCAAATCAAAGGGTATCTGTCTAATCCACCCGTGTTGGTCCCGCCTAAGCCCGGGAAACCCCTAATCCTTTACCTGACAGTCTTGGAAAATTCATTTGGTTGTGTACTGGGGCAACATGATGACACAGGAAGGAAGGAGCAGGCCATCTACTATCTTAGCAAGAAATTCACAGTGCATGAGGTCAAGTACACTCAACTCGAGAAAACATGCTGCGCCCTGACTTGGGTAGCTCAGAAGTTGAAGCACTACCTGTCCTCATATACTACTTATCTCATATCCCGCTTGGACCCATTGAAGTATATCTTTCAGAAACCTATGCCCACGGGAAGGTTGGCAAAGTGGCAAATTCTGCTCACAGAGTTTGATATCATCTACGTAACAAGGACGGCCATGAAAGCCCAGGCACTAGCAGACCATTTGGCAGAGAATCCCGTTGACGAAAAATACGAGCCTTTAAGAACGTATTTTCCTGACGAAGAGGTGATGCATACAAATGAGTTGGAATTACCCGAGGAACCGGGTTGGAAGCTTTTCTTTGATGGAGCGGCAAATGCAAAAGGGGTGGGAATAGGGGCAGTACTCATCTCTGAAACAGGACGGCATTATCCTGTTACGGCCCAACTGCGCTTCTATTGCACTAACAATATGGCCGAATATGAGGCTTGCATTCTGGGTCTGCGCTTGGCTGCTGACATGGATGTCCAAGACGTCTTGGTCTTGGGAGACTCGGACCTCTTGGTACATCAAATTCAGGGTGAATGGGAAACACGAGATCTGAAGCTCATACCATACCGACAATGCTTGCATGATCTGAGCAAGCAATTTCGATCGGTGAAGTTCAAACACATCCCGAGAGTTCACAATGAGGTTGCAGATGCTTTAGCCACCTTAGCATCAATGCTGCACCACCCTGACAAAATGTATGTTGATCCTCTGCATATCCAAGTCCGTGATCAGCACGCCTACTGCAATACCATAGAAGAAGAAGCAGATGGCGAACCCTGGTTTCATGATATCAAGGAATATCTCAAAATGGGGATATATCCAGAACATGCCTCTGGAGACCAAAAAAGAGCCCTTCGGCGTTTGTCGAATGGTTTCTTCCTCAGTGGAGGAGTATTGTACAAAAGAACCCCGGATTTGGGGTTGTTGAGATGCATAGATGCCGGGCAGGCAACGACGGTTATGGCGGAAGTACATGCCGGAGTTTGTGGGCCACACATGAGCGGATATGTATTGGCAAGAAAGATCCTTCGAACAGGGTGTTATTGGCTAACCATGGAACACGACTGTATCACTTTCGTAAGGAAATGCCATAAGTGCCAGATACATGGAGATTTGATTCATTCTCCGCCAACAGAGTTACATACGATGTCAGCACCCTGGCCGTTTGTAGCATGGGGCATGGATGTCATTGGGCCCATCGAGCCAGCAGCGTCCAACGGTCATAGGTTCATTCTAGTGACCATTGATTACTTCACCAAATGGGTGGAGGCTAAAACCTTCAAATCGGTAACCAAGAAGGCGGTGGTGGACTTTGTTCACTCCCATATCATCTGCAGATTTGGGATCCCAAAAGTGATCATTACGGATAACGGCGCGAATCTTAATAGCAGCCTGATGAGAGAGGTGTGCCAACAATTCAAGATTACACACCGCAATTCCACCCCATATCGTCCCAAGGCGAATGGAGCAGTCGAAGCAGCCAATAAGAATATCAAGAAGATACTACGAAAAATGGTGGAAGGGTCCAGACAATGGCACGAGAAATTACCCTTTGCTTTGTTGGGGTACCGCACTACCGTCCGGACCTCCATAGGCACAACTCCTTATTTGTTGGTGTATGGAACTGAGGCCGTGATACCAACGGAGGTCGAAATTCCATCCCTCCGAATTGTCGCTGAAGCCGGGATTGATGATGATGAATGGGTAAAAGCTCGATTGGAACAGTTGAGCCTGATAGATGAGAAAAGATTGGCAGCAGTGTGCCATGGTCAACTGTATCAGAAGAGAATGGCAAGAGCATATAACAAGAAGGTGCGCCCCAGGAAGTTTGAGGTAGGGCAGCAGGTGTTAAAGAAGATCCTCCCACATCAGGTCGAAGCAAAAGGCAAATTCGCCCCAAATTGGCAAGGGCCTTATATCGTGACCAGAGTATTGTCCAACGGCGCTCTGTGTTTGACAGATATCGAAGGTAGATGTGTCGACATGGCTATCAATTCAGATGCAGTCAAGAGATATTATGCGTAATTTCTTTAATTATGGCAATTTTTGGTTTATTTGTTTGTATTTGGCATTTGATGGATAATGAGATGACGGAGGCAATTCTTTCTTCTATCCAAACACTGTTTAACCCTTGCTTCCCCCTTTGAGCCTTAAGTAATCCTTTCATACCCCTCTTTTGGAATCACTAATGGAAAGGACATGAAAAAAAAAAAAAAAAAAAGAAAAAGAAGAAGAAAAAGAAGATGAAATCATAAAGAAATACAAAACCGTGGGAACTACGTTTGACCTGATTCCTCAAAGAGGATACGTAGGCGCCTCACGGCTCGGTCATAGTATGCATCATAATAAATATAGGATGCATAATGTACATAGTATGCATAATAGACACAGCGTGCGTAATGCACGTAGCACAACATAAAAGTAAAAAATAAATAAATTCCCCAAGCAAGAAAACTGGGGCAGAAGTTATGTTTTAAGTTCCAACAAAGGTTTGATTCCAAAAGTTGTAGCACATCACCCTCCAAGTTGTTTTCATTTTTTTTTTTTTTTTTTTAGCCTTCCTTCAATCCCACACCAAAACCAACATCGACATCCAAAAGACCTCCCGATCAATGTTCGAGAGATGCCAAATCCGGCAAATAAGGCCGAGAATGATACACCGATCCCCAGCAAAGAAAAGGATCGTAAGACTGGGAATGAGTTGATAGTCAAAAGAATCTCCAGAAGAGAGGATCATATCTACAACACCCCGATTCCTCGAAAAGAAATAAAATGAGAGAGTCTCATCGGTGAAAACCTTCACAGGCACCGAGAGGCGATGTAAGATGAGGGAAATGAAATGAGAGAGTCTTATTGGTGAAAACCTTCACAGGCACCATAAGGCGCCGGGAGATGAGAGAAAAGAGAGAGTCTCATTAGTGAAAACCCCTCGAAGGGCACTATGAGGCGACAAGATAGAGCAGCGAAACCTACCACATTCGCAACAAGATGAACATCCATTTATCATCCCCAGCAAGTCAGCCCGTCGGACAAATCAATTGATACAAATAGACTGGGTCGGGAATCTATGGTGCATGTCATGATCACGGGGACCAGTTGTGTCATCCAGATAAGTTCTTTTGATTGTCTCCTCCCACAAAAGATTGGTTCAGAAAGATTTTCTCTTTTCCATATCTTTATTTTCTTTTCCTAAAAAAGTGTTCTTTAAAGGATTTTTCAAAGCTTACTACCAGAAACCGAAGGGAAATTCACCCAATGCAGGGTAATACAAACAGTCTTAAAAGGCCGGCCCCAGGCGATGCAGGGACTGTGCTCGGAAATGTTGGAAGAAGTAAGCTCCAAAGGGAGTGGTTTCGGGAGTTAGAAGCAGACTCCCACATCATGTGTTTTAAAAGAAAGCAGAAAAGGGGATAAATTGAAAACCATATCCCCAGCAGGCTAGAGATCCCCAACAGGCAACTTTGCCTGCCAACCAATTATGGGGACAAAGAGCAAGAAAAGGGGAGAGAGAAAAATGGCTCGCCAGAAAGGCACCCTCTACCCCCACGATTAAAACTGACTAAAACCTTTTGTCTTTTGCAGGAGAGCAAAGAATTGATGACGGCAACAAGATGCAATGCCATGGAAGTTACCAAAAACCGGGGCAGAAAATTTTCTGCCGATTGTCGAAAATTTTCTCGGAAGAACGGGGAAACAATTGGAATACTTTTAAGTTCTAGGTCGCCCACCAGTATAATGCGGGAATACTTTTAAGTTCTAGGTCGCCCACCAGTATAATGCGGGAATACTTTTAAGTTCTAGGTCGCCCACCAGTATAATGCGGGAATACATTTAAGTTCTAGGTCGCCCACCAGTATAATGCGGGAATACATTTAAGTTCTAGGTCGCCCACCAGTATAATGCGGGAATACTTTTAAGTTCTAGGTCGCCCACCAGTATAATGCGGGAATACATTTAAGTTCTAGGTCGCCCACCAGTATAATGCGGGAATACTTTTAAGTTCTAGGTCGCCCACCAGTATAATGCGGGAATACATTTAAGTTCTAGGTCGCCCACCAGTATAATGCGGGAGTACTTTTAAGTTCTAGGTCGCCCACCAGTATAATGCGGGAATACTTTTAAGTTCTAGGTCGCCCACCAGTATAATGCGGGAATACATTTAAGTTCTAGGTCGCCCACCAGTATAATGCGGGAATACTTTTAAGTTCTAGGTCGCCCACCAGTATAATGCGGGAATACTTTTAAGTTCTAGGTCGCCCACCAGTATAATGCGGGAATACATTTAAGTTCTAGGTCGCCCACCAGTATAATGCGGGAATACTTTTAAGTTCTAGGTCGCCCACCAGTATAATGCGGGAATACTTTTAAGTTCTAGGTCGCCCACCAGTATAATGCGGGAATACATTTAAGTTCTAGGTCGCCCACCAGTATAATGCGGGAATACTTTTAAGTTCTAGGTCGCCCACCAGTATAATGCGGGAATACATTTAAGTTCTAGGTCGCCCACCAGTATAATGCGGGAATACTTTTAAGTTCTAGGTCGCCCACCAGTATAATGCGGGAATACATTTAAGTTCTAGGTCGCCCACCAGTATAATGCGGGAATACTTTTAAGTTCTAGGTCGCCCACCAGTATAATGCGGGAATACATTTAAGTTCTAGGTCGCCCACCAGTATAATGCGGGAATACTTTTTCTAGGTCGCCCACCAGTATAATGCGGGAATACATTTAAGTTCTAGGTCGCCCACCAGTATAATGCGGGAATACTTTTAAGTTCTAGGTCGCCCACCAGTATAATGCGGGAATACATTTAAGTTCTAGGTCGCCCACCAGTATAATGCGGGAATACTTTTTCTAGGTCGCCCACCAGTATAACGCGGGAATACATTTAAGTTCTAGGTCGCCCACCAGTATAATGCGGGAATACATTCAGCTCTAGATTTTGGAATCAGTCACCCCACCTGAAGACGGAAGGTTACGACAGAGATCCCCAAACGGGAAACAATAAAATCCTCAGCACCAAGAAGCAGACAACTGCAAAAGCAAGCGCACATTCAAAGGGAAGAAGGAACGCGTCTCAAAAGAGCAGTTTGGGAACGCTATGGCATGCCCAACATAACAATTCTGATGAAAAGCCATACCACTGAGGAAACCATTGAAAGATTTAAAGAAGAAAGTCGTATCCCCAGCGGGTCAAGCAAAGTGACGAAAACTGGCATTCAAACGTCAGCGAAGGATCAGCATCATCTCCAAGTTCACAAAATACAGGCGTCAGAGGAAAGCATTAGCCGACAAGAAAGCAAGACAACAAGAACAAGTGGGAGATAGATGAGACCTCATACTCTAGCTTAACTTCTTGTTTTTCCTTTTAGAGCAATGTAATAGGGAGATCGGTTGAGCAGTAGCATCCTACAGCAGCATGCAACAGCGCACAACAACAGCAAGCAATACAGTCACATGGTAGTCCCAGCTACCAAAATTTCCCGAACTACATTGACCTGATTCCTGTTCAGCCCAGGATATGTAGGAAACCTCCGAAGCAAAGGTTCGGTCAAATCTTTTTCAAAAATGCTTCACACGGAGTATTCGGACGGGCAAAAATCGCTCGCTTTATCTTTGCGCGAAAACCCTTCGTGTCTCCGTGCAAAGAGGGGCAGCTGTAAGCACGTGATTTTTGCTTTACGGACATTCGCTCCAAAAGAAAATAAAAATAGTGACAAATGGCTTCGTTGTACAATTGTTCGAGTTTTCATGTGTTGTTAGTCACTTGTGGATCTGTCCATTCTTTTTTTTTGCATTTAATCATTAACAAACAAAATACAAAATATATGTATTAGGATGGTTAAACCATAATTCGGTCAGTAAAAGAAAATTCAAAAAATATATATGTGCACCGTTCGCCCTAGGCTCTTAGCTAACCTACGTAAATATTTTTGTGATAATTGTGTTAAAATGTTGCATTGTTGTTTAATTCCGTTACCTTATTATTTGTTATTTTTATTTTGTTTAAAAGAAAAGAAAAAATAATAAGAAAGAAAACAAAAGCAAAAGAGTAGGGAAAATCGGTTTGGGCCAAGAAATGAAACAAAATAGGCCCAAGACCAGGACACAGATCCAGTCCAAACACAGGCTGCCCGGACACGTCCCAAACGACGTCGTATCAGCGCCTCAATCTGAGCCGTTGATTCATGGCAATCAAACGGTCCAATACAGCCCCTGCTAAGTCGAAACGACGTCGTTTCAGGCAAGTTAATCTGGGCCGTTCATTCCCATTGATCCAACGGATCCAGGCCTTCCTCTAAACCCGTCAACATGACCCGATCCAATCCCCTACCCGGTCATAACCCACTATCATCTCCCGAACGACGTCGTCCCTCCTCAATGGTTAGATCCTGGCCCTTGATCTCAATTGATCCAATGGCCAGGATCTAAACCCTCAATACATATATAAACCTAACCCCCTTACCCCACGCCCCAAGCCACACCCCCCCCTCGGCCACTATTCACCATCTTCCCCAGGCTCCCTTTCCTCTCAAACCCTAGCAGCCTAGGTTTCCCACCATAAGCCTGGCAACCACAGTTCCGATGACCACCAAAATAACACCCCCGATGCACCCGACCATCCTGAACACGAATCCACTAACCACAAGCCTCGAATCACTTCCGTTCGTCTCGAATCTTCGTTTGAAGATTTGAGTCGAACCTGGACCTATGCCAAACCACCCCATCTTCATGCTAGACACTCTCCTGACCTTCCTCGTGACCAAACCAAGCTTGGTTTGGTCCGAATCCACCCACAACTCCCAAAAATCCAGATCTGGAAATCCAGACTTCTGAAGCACATGCACCTGGGGAACCCGGCCAGTTTTGACATAGGTTTGAGGTCTAATAGACCTTAACCAAGGTGTTCTCATGTGAGAACACCCTGATTAAGGTTTGTTCGGCCTCAAAGGTTCGAAGTCGAGTTTGATTTGGGTCTGTTTGGTTTAAACATTTTGGTAAGTTTTCCGTTCTTTTGTTTTATTTCCAAATAAGTTGTCAGCATATCTCTTTGTGTTGTTTGTTATTTTGTTACTTCTTCCAGATTTCTTTCATCTCTGTTAAAGACCCTTTATTTGGTCGATTGTCTTCTGTTTGTTCTGAATACACTCTGTGATAAACATGATCGTCAGTTAGATTAATCGTCAAAGGAACTAATTCATATAGGCCCAGTAATTTAATAAAAGTTGTCTGATACCCTTTAGGTCCCCGAACGTGTTGTTTATATGAGCGACTGATTATTACCTGCTATAATTAGTATAGTCGACTCGATAAATGTCGTCGATTAGTTTTCTATAACTAATGGATCGAAGGAGCTAGGAGTTTCACATAACTAATTAAACTCGGACACTGGCTGGATGACCTAGTAATGTTTGAAATGGTCTGTTGGCATTATAAAAATGACTAAAAGGGTTCAGTCTAGGCAGTCCTGAGTTCGAGTTTTCATCAGTGCAAAAATGCCCTAATGCTGCAATAGGCAGGGGCAGTAATAATCAAGGTTAACGGGGGTATTCTGGGGTGTTTAAAAAGAACAGAAGTAATTAGTTTAAGTGAGCTGACAAAAAGGGTACTAACTTAGGATTAAACTAATACCAATGGGGGAACAAGACACAAGGGTATGGGGGCTCAAAATGAATAAACAAATGAGCCCATAATTCTGGATTAAACAAAACCAGGCGTGGGGAATAAAGGGAGCTGACACCAAGCATGCTGAGCATGGGCTTAAAGAGTATGGGCATTCTGCCAATTGGCAGGCAGGGCAGCTCAGCTGTAATGGTGCATTTGGCCTATAAATAGGCCATTTGATAACTAAAACAGGGGCTGAAGTTTAAGGGTCTTAGGCTGGACATTTTTGAGTCTGGAGAGAAAGAAAAAAAAAACAAAAAGAAAATTTCAGAATATTGTAACAAAACACTGTCTGAAAACTGCTTAGGAGTTCAAGTTAGCCAAGCTGTCTTTGCTAATTGTTGTTGGTTACTTGCCGAGCTGTTTGTGATTGTTGAACTGCTGGTGCTGTTATATTGAATACTCTGGTTTTCTGTTGGTTCATCATTCTGTTTCTGGGACTGCTTGTTTGTTGCTCGACCACTTGTGAGCTTCATCATTGTGGCTGGTTGTTGTTGCTGTGTTGTTGGTGTTATCTGCTGTTGCTGTATTCACTGCATATTGCTTAGCTGATCATTCCTTTCTTCTTTGTCCTCCTTACCAGGTACACAATCGATACCACTAATGTAACTGAGAGTTTGAACATAAATGCAAAAGAGAGGACCTGCAGATTGTTTATATACACGTGGACTGTTGTGTTAAATGTCATGTAGTATATAGTAGTTACATTTTTGTTTGGATAATAGAAGTAGCCTACATGCTTAGTGTATCAATGCAGGTTAATGCATGCTAGTCATGTATGTGTGCTGTTAGGTGAAAAAAACATTCCCAGTGTAATAAGTTGTACCTTTAGACTTAGTCTGAGGGTGTAATATATTCTCTAATGTAAGCCAAATAGGAAAACTATCCACTTTAGTTAAAATTCTTTCTCCTTTTGCCAGATTGTCCCATATAAATTGATAAACTCATTTCACAGAACAAAGAATCAGTCCTAGGCCTCAATCTCATGAAGGCCGAGCCCAAATCGAAACAAATCAGTTAGGCCCATATCGAAAAAGGGGGCCTAAGTCTGGCCATCTCGCATGAGCTAGGTTTGGGCCCATAATTTTCGGCTAGTTATCCATAATCGCAGTCACATTTTATTATTCTGTAAAAGCATTTTAAATCCTGTTATAAGTAAACTCGCAATCATGTAATTAATTAGGACTGTCTACCGTTTTCAATTGATAGAGACGAACACGACAAGAAACGTAGTTGCTATAGGATATCCTTTTAAAATAAGAACGAGATGAGCCTCGATGAAAATAAACAAAACACGCAGATGCGGGGCCCTTGTTAAATGTAAATCATTGAAGCATTTAGTTTCCCGGACGGGTTGTTTAGCAAATCTCACAACCTTCCTAAAATGACAACACGTTAGTCTCTTTAGGATACGCTTTAATAAACTTTACCTTCTTAAACTCGGGTGCACATTTATGTGACCCAAATCCAAATCTCGACGGATTCGAAATGCCTCTCTAATCACGGGTACATTGACTGTGACGTGGTTCGAGATGCATGTCCATGACGTTGCAAATTCATTAGAAATAAAGAACGAGGTGAGCCTCGCCAAATAAAAATACAAATTGCGGGGCCCTCAATAAATATTGCTTTAAAAATTGTTTAGGCTTCGGGATGGACCGTTTAGTAAAATTCCACGGTCCTACCCAAAATAAATACGCTAGTCGCTTTAGGCGCGCCTTTAATAATTTAATTTCCTTAAACTCGGGTGCACATTGATGTGACCCAAATCCAAATCTCAACGGAGTCAAAGTGTGTCGACGACCACGGGTACATTGATTGTAACGCGGTTCGAGATACATTTTCACAACGTTGCAATTCTTGATAAAAACAGTAAATGATAAAAGCGGTTAAAAGTTAAATTTTGCACATAAGTTCACACATGCACCTGACATAGGTTTGAGCTTCTCAGTGACAAATTTTTAAGTTGTTTGAATTTCTTTGCGCTTTTTTTTTGGAGAATTGTGGTTAGCACCCTTGGTCTCATTTAAGGGTTTGTTTTGGAAACTCAAGTCCCCGAACCTTTTATGGGGCAACATGTATAATCAATTTTATGACTAAGTTCATACTTAGTCTAAGCTTTTTAATATTAAGAAGTTTCTCGTTATTATTTTGAACTTCCATTTTGTTTATTCTTGCCTTTATTTCTAAGGACTTATAGAATAATTTGCATTTTTATTCTTCAAAAATGTTTCTGTTAACTTCATGAATATTCAAATTAATCACGAATTTTATAAAATAGGGCCCTTTTATATTCGACACTTAATGAAGAAGACGTCTCAACTTCATAATGGTGTTAACATACGATAAAAGAAATAGGAATACACGTGTTTCTTTGAAATAACTATGACAAGTTTTTATTTGAACTTTGTCTAGTTTTGAATAATAGTTTACATGTACTTGAATTACATCTATAACTTTCTCGTAACTGTTTTTCTTGTAACAGATTTAAAAAAGAAAAATAAACACGAGGTTTTTATTTATAACCCATTTCAGTACATTGCCTTTACCTTAATTATGGTAAGGTTTTTTTTTGCCTTAGCTCGTAACTTTGCTCTGCACTTGACTCATTCAATGAGTGAACTTTTCAGGCTTGATCTTTGATTATTTCCTAATCTTCTTTGCCTTCTTTATACACATGCCCATGTATATTATATAGTCCCTCAAGTGTTTGAGCGTTGAAGTATGAAGCTTCAAGCACTTGATTGTTCCTCTCATTTGGTCCTTTCCCTAAAAAGGAAAAAACATACAGGACTCGGAGGTACGATTATAGATGTAGACTGCTTAACCCGTTTGAATTTCTATCAGAATAATTGTAACCCTAGGCCAGGAAGTTTAATTTATTCCACGTGCCTTGCAGGTCGTGACTCATCATTTAGTACAGGTTAGTTTTTTGCCTATCATCTAAAATCGTTAGTAAAATTTTAACAATTCAAAAATTAAATTCAAAAATATGGATACCTGACCATGGGTATTCCTTAGAAATAGTATCTTTTCAGATGAACAACATTCCAATGTGAAGGTAGTATCTTGTCATCCATTGTTTCTAGCTCGTATGCTCCTTTTCCTGCAATGTCATGAATTCTATAGGGTCCTTCCCATGTTGGACTTAATTTTCCCGCATTAGCTGCCTTTGTAAATTGAAAAACCTTTTTGAGCACGAAGTCCCCAATTTTGAAGAATCTGAGGCGTGCTTTTCGATTATAGTATCGTTCTATGACCTGCTTTTGTGCTGCCATTCTTATTAGTGCAGTTTCTCTTCTTCCTTCAAGTAAATCAAGATTTACACGCATTTCCTCATCATTAGATTCTTTTGACGCATGTGTGAACCTTGTACTCGGCTCTTCTATCTCAACTGGAATTAAAGCTTCAGCTCCATAAACCAATGAAAATGGTGTTTCTCCTGTACTTGTTTTTGTTGTTGTGCGGTATGCCCATAAAACACCAGGTAACACTTCTGGCCAATTACCTTTGGATTCCTTTAAACACTTCTTTAAATTGTTAATAATGACTTTATTTGTTGACTCGGCTTGCCCATTACCCACCGGATGATAAGGTGTGGATGTAATCCTTTTGATTTGCCAGCTTTGAAAGAACTCTGTGATTTGAGCGCCTATAAACTGAGAGTCATTATCACACACGATTTCCTTTGGTACACCAAATCGGCATATGATATTCCGCCAAATGAAATCTTTAACTTTCTTTTTTCACACCTGTTTGAATGCTCCTGCCTCCACCCATTTAGTAAAATAATCAGTGAGTACGAGCAAAAATTTTACCTATCCTTTTGCTTATGGTAGTGGTCCCACGATATCCATCACCCATTTCATAAATGGCCACGGTGCAATGACCGAATGTAGTAACTCTGCAGGCCTATGCATATTATTACCGTACTTTTGGCATTTATCACATTTAGCCACGAACCTTTCCACTTCTTCTTCCATTTTGGGCCAATAATAACATGCCCTAATTAAGGTTCTTACCAATGATCTTCCTCCTGCGTGATTCCCACAATACCCCTCATGTATTTCTCTCATTACGTATTCCGTCTGAGAAGGTCTGAGGCATCTTGCTAAAGGACCACCGAACATTTTTCGGTAATGATTGCCTTGCTTTAAGCAATACCGAGCAGCCTTTTTCGAAGCGCATGAGCTTTTTTCTTATCTTCAGGGACGGTACCATACTGCAAAAAAAAACAACAATCTCGTTCCTCCAATCCCAAGTTAAGTTATTAAAATTTACCTCATTCTTATCGGGGTCGAGAAATGAATGAAATAAATGAATAACTGAAGCATTTTCATTGCTTGCCACGTTTGCCGCAGATGCAAGATTAGCTAGGGCGTCGGCTTCGACATTTTCATCCCTTAGTATTTGTGTCACTTTCCAGATTTGAAATTGCTTTATCAAATCCCGTACCTTTTCTAAGTACTGATGCATCCTTGCTTCCCTGGACGTATAAGTCCCCAACATTTGATTAACTATGAGCTGTGAGTCACTTTTGATTATAATCTGATTTATGCCAAATTCTCGTGCCAGTTCTAAACCTGCAATCACAGCTTTATATTCTGCCTCATTGTTAATTATAAAATGACAGTTAATAGCTTGTCGAATGGTTTCACCTGTAGATGGTACCAAAATAATCCCTAAACCAGCACCCTTTACGTTAGATGAACCATCAGTAAATAAGGTCCAAGTTCCTGGGTTAGCTCCGTTGAACACCTGCAACTCTTTTTCTGCTTCTAATTGCATCTCTTGGCTAAAATCAGCCACAAAATCAGCTAACACTTGAGATTTTATAGCAGTTCTAGGTTGGTAGGTAATATCATATTCACTTAATTTTATAGCCCATTTAGCTAACCTACCTGACAACTCATGCTTATGTAATATATTGCGTAATGGGTAAGCAGTTACTACAACAAGTGCAAGCTTTTCTAATTGAGGATACCGCGTCTCCGTATCTAATAAAGATTTGCTAACATAATAGATCAAAGATTGTTTACCTTGGTCCTCACGGACTAAAATAGCATTTACCGCTACTTCTGAAACAGCAAGGTAGATGAGCAGTCTTTCCCTAGCCTTTGGTTTTGCGAGCAATGGTGGATTTGATAAGTATGTCTTCAAATTTTTGAGTGTCTGCTGACATTCCTCATTCCATTCAAAATGATCTTGCTTTTTAAGAGCTGAAAAGAATTTAAAGCACTTTTCTGATAATTTAGAAGTGAATCTTCCCAAGGCTGCAATTCTTCCTGTCAACCTCTGCACTTCTTTTTTGCTTGAAAGCATATCAGGAATTTCTTCAATGGCCTTAATCTATGCGGGATTCACTTCAATACCACGGTTAGAAACAAGAAAACCCAAAAACTTACCTGACACGACACCAAATGCACATTTCTCTGGATTTAATTTCATATTAAATTTGCGCAAAATCTGAAATGTATCAGACAAGTGTGATATATGATCTCTCAAATGCTGAGTTTTAACGAGCATATCGTCTATATAAACCTCCATGGTTTTTCCCAAATGTTCTTAAAACATTTTAGTCACTAGCCTTTGATATGTTGCACCAGCATTTTTGATACCAAAAGGCATTACATTGTAACAATAAGTCCCCCTGTCTGTTATGAATGAAGTATTTTCTTCATCTACCGGATCCATTTTGATATGATTGTATCCTGGATACGCATCTAAAAAACTTAATAATTCATGTCTTGCAATAGCATCAATTAGTTGATCTATATGCGATAGTGGAAAAGAATCTTTAGGACAGACTTTGTTAAGGTCTGTGTAATCTACACAAACTCGCCACTTACCATTCTTCTTTGGTACTACAATAGTATTGGCTAACCAATTATGGTATTTTACCTCACGAATAGACCCAATCTTTAGTAATTTTTGAACCTCTTCCTGAATCACCTGATTTTTGAAAGTTCCTTGCTTTCTCTTCTTTTATTTGATAGGAGGGTACGACGGGTCTTCATTTAATTTGTGAGTCATTACCTCCGGTGGTATTCCTGTCATATCAGAGTGGGACCAAGCAAAACAGTCCACGTTAGTTTTCAAAAATTCAATTAACTTACCTTTCATGTCTTGGCTTAAATTGGCCCTATGTAGACTTTCTTATCAGGCCATTGTGCGAATAACACTACAACCTCCAGTTCTTCAATTGTTGTTTTGATATTTTCGTTATCCTCCGGTTCTTGAATGGTATCAGGCCTTGAGTCCATATCTATCCACCCTTGTTCAGTTGAGGTTTGTGTTGTGGTGCCCTCAACTGGCTTCTGTGATTGCTATTTTTATTTGTTTTTTGAATCTGCTACAGAATTGATGTTCCTGGATGTATGTTGATCCCCACGGATTTGACATATTCCCCATGGTGATGGAAATTTAATAACTTGATGCAAGGTTGAAGGAACGACATCCATTTCGTGTATCCATGGTCTCCCAAGGATCATATTATAAGTCATCTCCATACCTACTACCTGAAACTTTGTATCTTTGACAACTCCTTCTGTGAATGTAGTGAGTATTACCTCTCCTTTCGTCACAACACTGGAATTGTAAAATCCGAATAAAGTATGCGCCTTTGGTATTAATTTATCTTCAGCTTGCATCTCTCGTAATACTCTTAGCAAAATAATGTTCACGGAACTACATGGATCAATCAAAACTCGTTTTACATTAGTATCATGTACAAGTAAATATATTACCAATACATTGTTATGAGGAGATAATACGCCATCTGCATCAGCATCATCAAACGTAATACTTTCTTCCTCTAAGACATGTCGCACCCGTTTTCCTTGGGTAGTTGTGATTTTGGAAATTTTATTAGCTGCAGTGTACGTCACATCATTGATATCTTCACCCCCGTTGATAACATTGACGATCCTTTTGGGAGAAAGTGGTTTGGGGGGCTCCTACCTATTCTTCATGTATGTTTGCTTACCTTTCTCACTAAATAACTCGGTGAGATACCCCTGTTTTAATAAATGATTAACTTCACTTTGTAAAAACCTACAGTCAGTCGTTTTATGCCCGGGATCATTATGAAATTCACACCAATAATCAGGGTTGCGCCTGTTTGGATTCGATCTCATCTCTTTTGGCCATCGTACCTTATCACCCATGCTTCTCAAAACAGCTACGAGTTCAGAAGTGCTCATATTGAAATTATAACTGCCAAATCTTGCCTTCAAATTTTTATCATCATCTCGTGGCTCATGGATGTTTCGATCATTCCTAAATCTTGATGACGAGTCTGACTCTCTATTCCTTGATCTGTGATCGTATCTTTGATTGTCCTATTTTGACCGTGAGTCTTTTCCCGCAGTTCTCATGTATGGTTCGTACCTGTTTCTACCGGACCTTTTTTCGGTTTCTGCCCATCTTGAACTTATATTTTCTTCTTTTTGAGACCGTGAGATAATATCTTCCTCTATCCTTAGCTTCGTATTATACCTATTGTAAACATCATTCCATGTTGTAGTTGGAAATTCACGAAGACTTTCCTTGAGTCGCCTCGTAGCTTCTGAGCTTTTTTCATTCAAATTACTTGTGAAGGCTATAGCTGTCTAATTGTCAGGTACACGAGGTAATGTCATTCTTTCACGTTGGAATATGTCCACGAACTTTCTAAGCAATTCTGAGTCCCCTTACTTGATTTTGAAAATGTCTTCCATTCTATTTTCGACCTTTTGAGCTCCCTAGTGTGCTTTGATGAAAGAATTTGCAAGCTCAGCAAAAGAATTTATAGAATTTTTGGGTAAAAGAGAATACCATGTTAATGCACCCTTAGTGAGTGTTTCACCGAATTTCTTGACCAATACTGATTCGATCTCCTATTTGGTCAAGTCGTTGCCTTTTACGCCCGTTGTAAATGCAGTCACGTGGTCTCGTGGATTAGTTGTTCCATCGAATTTTGGAATATCGGGCATTTTGAATTTCTTTGGAATTGGGAGGGGAGCAGCACTTGGCTTCCAGGGTTGTTGCGAATATTTATCCATATTTATCCCTTTGATTACGGCCGGCACCCCGGGTATTTGCTCTATGCGGTCACTTTTCTCCTTGAGCTGTTTCTGCAATGTTAGTACTAAATTTTGTAAATCAGAATTGACTAAATTACCTGGTACTCCCTCTTGTGATTCGCTGGGGGTTCCACCACTACCTGAATTAACAAGCCTAGAGCGAGGGTTCTCCAAAGTGTTGTTATTTGGAGTAGGTGTGGGTGGCGCAACTGGTAACTAGCTAGCAAAAGCCTCAAGGGCTTTATTTTGACCTGTTCAGCAATTAGATTTTGCAAAGCTTCATCGATAGCTTCAACATTTTTAAATTGAGTGTTTTCATTTTCATGAGATCCATCAGGAGTGCCTTCTCGAGATCGCCGAGGAGAGCTTTGTGGAAAAGGGATCGGGGTGTGATTATCCTGTAAATTTCCATGAAGTTGTTGATTTTCTTTGTTTTCTTGAATGTTGTCATTATTGTTCGACATGGTTGATGCAACAAGGAAAGTTAAATAAAAAAGAATAGATTATCAAATTCCCGGTAACGGAACCAATTTGTTTAACCAAAAAGTGGAATTTCGGTCAAAGCAATAATTTAGAAGAACTCGGGTTACTGATAATCAAAGAATGAATAAAGAAAAATAATTTTGGCAAAGATAGTCAGAAAAACAAAGTAACATCGTGTATTCAAACAGTATCTCGTGTCGTTACAATTGATCCATTCTCTCCCTTTTATAGCAATTTTGGAGATATGCGTTTTGCCTTTGTCATAATAAGGCCATTATAGACAATTAAAGATATTAAATGCTACGTTTCATAATTATTGTATTTAATACAGATTCTAACGTTTTTAGTATTTAAAGCTCATTAAATATTGTATATGTACTCTCTTGTGCTGTCAGATTCATTCTGCTCAATTCTTGGACTTAAATAGGTACGAGCGTTGAATCTTTTGAGTATCCGCCTGTGCCTCCTCTTATGCCTTTGCTCGTATCTTGTTGCAACTTGTGTCTCTTGTCAATCATAACTCTTTGACCAGTCTACGCATCATGACACATCATCTTTCAATCACTTTAATAAGTAAACTCAATTTTTCCCAATACATATTTGCCCATAAAAGTCTCTTAACGATGATTACTACCTTAATTATAGTGTCGGGGCCAGTTCATGTCCACCTGGACTATTTCATCGAGCAGGGGCGGACCTAGAGCATTAAATACGGGTTCACGGAAACCCAGGAACTCTTGCATAGACACTGTATTTATATTAAGAAATTCACTAAATAATTGTAAATATCTAACTGTGAACCCAGTTATTATTGCATATTAATTTAAAATTACAGTAGGAACTCATAAACCTCAAATCCTGAATTCGCCTCTGTCATCGAGTACTGTCACCTCGCACCAGCACATATACCGAGTTATGAGTGTTGGTTAGATTAATTTGTAAGATCAGTCTAGAACTTCCACGAGTAACCTTTAAAGGAAAAAACAAAAAAAAAACAGATTTTAGTTGCAAAAGTAACCAAAGGGTAAATTTTCTTATTTTTGCGTTATTATTAGTTGGTCTTTAAAGAAGTTTCTAGAGAAAAACAACATTGTACACAAGAATTGAATAGAATTAGGAACTACGTTATGGACTGACTATTCGGTTAGAGAAACTTCCTACTTTCATTAGAAATTGGTCACAATTTTCCATCTCCAACCTCTACTTGGATTTCTTTTTCTATAAATATAACACAACAATAATAAAAAATAAAAAGAAAACCTATTACAAACATATCAAGTTCAAGTCACCTAAAAAATTCACCTATTCAAGGTTTCAAGTGTTTGAGCTTTTAATCAATGGCAGGGCTTCAATACTACTTCTTCCCCACTGATTTTTACTATCCAAGGCCACCAAAGATCAACGGAGACACCAAGATTTCTACTAATGATGCCGCCGCGACGGCGGTGTCACCGACCAGTGGCGCCGCCTTGGACCGCCGTGACATGTTATTACAAGACAAGATTCTTAAAGTGTTAACTCCATTATCAATGAACTTGATTAGATACCAGCCAGTGTTGGTCTTCAAGCGAAATCAGAAATTTCAGTAAAAATATATATTCAAGACTTAATGTATATATATACAAAGTAATATTCGATTTTTATACATTATATTGTATAATTTTTCGGATAAATATGTTTAACTGACCACCCTTCGTCAACCGTAACTTTATTCCTAATGCTACTAGAATATAGTTTGTAGTAGTGCTGTTGTATTACACCATTATTTTAAATCGTTGTTAGATCAAATAGTTTTCTCTTATACTTTTACTTAAATATTTTTTTGATGAGAGTAGTAAAATTAAGCAATATTTTGGTAGTAAGTAATAAAATGTTATTTTTCGATGTCAAAAATTAATTTTATGACTATGATTATTATGAAACTAACTCCAATTGCTCTTGCTTGAGAGAATCGAAACTTCAATATATGATATTATCTACTTTGATAAATTTAGAATACAGAGAGTAGTGTAATCATTTTATATGTCTTTTACAGTTTGTTTATATATAGAATTTAATCTATTTTCTGCTCAAAATAAATAAATAAAGTTGACTAAAATTAAGAATGATAGTTCTTGAAAACTCCAACCACTTACCAAGAAAAGGTGTATAACATGCCTATGGCTATGGTGACATGTTAATTAGCAACAAAAAAAAAACATGTTATTTAGCTGGTATATATATTGTACTAACCAATGCAAGTTAGATTATAAAGTAATTAAATAAATTTGGTGAAAGTAATTAAATAAATTTGGTAACGAATTTAATTTGATAAAAAAAAGAATATTGGTAGTAGGGGTGGGCATCGGTCGGTTCGGTTCGGTTTTGAACATTATCGGTTTTGTCTATCGGTTATCGGTTTACAAATATCATAACCCGATAACCAAACTGATAAAATATTGGTTATCGGTTATCGGTTAATCGGTTATATATCGTTATCGGTTCAGTTATCGGTTTACCCGATAAGATAAAACAACTAAAAAAAATTGCAATATATAAAACAAAGAAATCAAACTGCCAGAACGTGTAAACTGCCAACTTTTGTTGTTTCTTAACAAAAGCACGCTCTCACTTCTGTGCAGTATCTACTGATGTCTAGAGGAGAACTGGTGGTGAGTCTTGCATCTTGACTCTTGGGGGCTACGACGGAAACAAGAATGAGAACTGAGAGACAAACGACTGAAGACTGAAGAGTGAAGAGGGAATTAGGAAAATAAATAACCCTAGTATATACTTAAGGGTAAATTAGTAAATTATATCATTCTTATTGGGTTATCGGTTTTTACCCAATAACAAAAATGCAAACCGAGCCCGAACCGATAACCCAATAAAAAACAAACTTTAACCCGTTACCGAACCGTTAACCCAATATCCCAATACCGATAACCCAATAAAGAATTAACGATTCGGGTTATCGGTTTTACCCGATGTATGCTCACCCCTAATTGGTAGTCCAAATCATGCCTGCTTCTATCCAACTACCCAAAAGCAATGGTTGCTAACCTTGACACGTGTTGTTTGGAAATGGTGTCACAAGTAGAGCCAATCAACATTCTTTACTTGATTTTTCTTTCTTTTTACAAGTAATTCGACTAATTACCCTCTAATTTTTTAGGAATAATAAAGTAGCAATATTTTTTTTAATAATAGTGATGTTCGTATAAATTATGCATGCGTCGACTATTTTACTAAATATCTATCGTCTCTAACCAGCGATTATGTGTTGGTTAAAATCGTTTTAGCCGATCATAGTTCAATTGATCATAGTTAAATAATATTTATATTCATGTAACTTGTGATTCTTAAAATTAAATTATTTGTGTTAATATAAACCATATAAATTTTGAGTAAGTATTTTTTTATTTAGTCTGCACCAGAAATTATTTATATTCGGTAGCCGAAAAAGTGTAATATAATTTTTGTATATAACATACAGAATGTATATATATAATATTTTTTCGATGATTATTTTAAGAGCGACTCTACAGTGTTATTTTCCCTATATTTTTTCACACCATTCTCCTTTTTTTTTTCTTTTTTTCTTTTCTTTTATTTGGATCTTTCGCACCAACATAAAGCCATTGACCTTTCAAAATAACCTTTAATGTGTCTATAAATAAGGGCAAAACCCTTCCATTTTAAAACAACAAAAAATCCATCCCAAAAAAAAAACACAAAAAGATTTTAACACTTTTCATGGCTGGCCTTCAATACAACTTTTTTCCAACAGATCTCCTCTATCCTCTCCAAAAAACAAATAGAGAAATCAACATTTCCCAACAAAACACTCTATTAATCCAAACAAGAAATAATAGTGATGAATCTTTAGATGATTCAAAATCACTAAACAAATCCATTAACAACAACAATACCCTTAAAGCCATTTCTTCTTCTTCTTCTTCTTCTTTTGCTTTGGCTCCTATCCCAAAGAACAAGCAAGATCAAGATCAAGTCAATTAATTTGCTCGCTTTTGTGTTCGAACCTCGAATTCTGACCAGTTCGACATGACGAAATTTATCAGCAAACCTAGGTGCAATATATGCGTGTACGAGCTAGTCATTAATAGAGGAAAAAAGAGCCTCTTGATCATACATTTATTTTAAGATAAGTATTATTGTGTAGTTTGTTAGTATTTATCTTTTATTTTGTGTTGTTTTTAATAATCGAGAAATCTCCGATGGAAGTTGACGCATGGTTCATCTTCTTTTCTTTTTTTTTTTGATGAATATATGTATGTTTGAAGGCCTTTTGGTATTGTAAAGCCTTCTCTAAGATCATCTAAGATTATTGATGTATTATCATATTAAAAGTAATTTGGCTTTGAATAATAAGTGCAGTACTTTAACTATAATTACCATTTGTTTCTTCTTTTCTGAATTACTCCGGATTTATTCATTTTATTTTTTTTACTTTTTCTTTTGGGTGTAAAAGTATTACATTAATGTTGTCAAGATATTCAGATTCTTCAAACAGAAAATATTGAAAATGATTAAGAACAAAAATGTTAATCTGACTTTGGTTGGGGGACTTTTTTTTACTTTTTCTAATTTTTCTTTCATTTCTGAAATCATAATTTGTTATAAATATTTTCTAATGTTCACATTAAGGCTAAAAGACTTATTGCTAATTTTCTTTTGCATTTGAAAATTGATTTTGGTATAACAATAAAAATCATACAAGAGAAAGAGATACATGTGACAAATGAGAGGTAACAGGTAAATAAGTCTATCAGAACATCACCATTAAAAAAAAAACATCACTCTTTAATAAAAATAGTGATAAGAAATATCATTACCCTTTAATTAAGCTGGCAGAGGTTTTGCTTGTTGGGGTTTAATAATAACAGTAAATCACGTGTGATGTTATAAATAAGATTTTATTTATGGTGAATGTCTATATTTAGAGAGATTCTAGGGTTTATTGCTTGGTGGCTAAGTCAATCTCTCCCTCTAAATGGAGGGTTCTATTCCACTGTAATTCATCCCATATCAATAAGAATTCTCTTCTCTCTACTTTTCTCTGCAATACTCTTCTTCTTCTTTTATTGTTTCATAACACGTTATCAGCACGAGACTCTAACCAATTGAGTAGAAGCTTTGGGATTGAGCATAATGATTGTCAATTGTTCTTTGAACTTCCTTCGTGATTAAATTCTGGATTTAAGGTAAGTATTTTACTTTTCTCTTTCAAATTCTTGACATTCTATACTTTGATTTTAAATACAAGCAAATACGATAAATTTTGATTGCAACTCTAATGGAGTTTGAAAGAAATTATAATCACCCAAAGTGGTAAAATTTCTATGTCTTGCCATGATCAAATTTATGTATGATTGTGGGCAAAGAATTGAAAACTCATCCCATTGAATTTGCTCCATTCTCATTCCCTTTAGAGAATGTGATAGCAGTATGTGATAAGTCTGAAAGAAGACAAAATTACTACTATGAATGTATCAATGGATGTGGACGTAGAAATAGACGAATAAATTATAATCATCATCATTGAGTAATGAGAATAATAAGGATTCTCAAAATAATCATTCACTCTGTGAAAGTAATGTTTGTCATCGATCTGACATGAGATTTTATAAAGCACATATAGATGATTATGGTCCATTCATGATGTGAATGTTACAACATCTTATTTATGAATACATATTCATTCTTGGAAGAATATGAACGTGCTAGTGGTAGTGAATATACCATACTCACCTCTAGAAGGAGGTTTTAGATGATATAAGAAAATAATGTCATTATTATGGCATGAATGGTCATTGGTCACGTACCTATTGTACGCCAAAATATTTTGGCAATGTGACTATTAAAGGACAACAATAATGCAAGAAACATATCTTGCATATAATTTTGACCATGACCATAATGGTATAACTTTTTTCTTGAAAAAGATATATGACCATATGAATGTTGATGAATATGTGGTAGTACAAAATTAATTGAGAGCTCTGGAAGAGCCAATTATACTATTTTGGAGAAACACAATTGATTACCAATAAGGTATTGTGTTGTAGTAAGTCTCAAAGAAACTTATTCAGTTTCTAAAGTATTCGCGAAAGCGGTTGGTTATATTGAAACTATAAATAAAGGAAGATTTAATATCTTCTATTACTATAACTTGTAGCGGGATAATATTTATGTGAAAAGTTACACGTTTTATTCTCCAGTTTGTACTACACAAATAAAAGAATGCCACAATAAAGTAGAACTTTATTGATATAAAACTCATATCATAATAAATTTAGAGTTTATTGATATCCAGTTAGCATAGCTGATTTAGCCATATCAATTTAAGTATGATGTGCAAAAATAATAGAGAATTCACATAGGTAAATATTAAAGAACTAGAAAGTTCTTTACGAATTCTCTTATATTGCTTATTCTCATTAATTAATTAACCAACTAAAGTTGGGATTGAATCCCATGAATTCTGAAATATCAAAGGTGAATATGGGCCCATTCACCTGCCATGTATACCACATAGGATGCATTTATGAGATGGTTACATGTGCAATTATTACTAACTCGCAACATGGTGTTTTGCGAGGTAACTTGCTCAATAGTTTAATTTCGAGCATAATTTTCAGATTTTCTATTCAAGAAGTTCATCTTGATAAGTTGGTTTACATCACAGCTGGTTTAGCAAAATAATTTATTGAGTGCCTCCACTTAATAGCTAAATTGTTGTTGATGAGAACAAAGTTATCTATATCAGTTTGATATAGGTCATATACGAAAGTATATTACATTCTCCCCCCACAAGTGGTTCGGGGTCAGGAACCAAATACTTTCATCTTGTTATTATTGATGTGCGGTGTATATATTGATTAAGACCATAACACACAAAGATGGGTTCCCAAAATTGAGGAAGCAAGTTAGTTTTTCTAACATGAGGGGGAGACATGATAAACAATTGAGAAAAAGTTACGTGGAATGAATTATCATTTGTACATTTAGATCCTCGAATAAGATAATATGAACTTGAAGTTCATAAAAGGATAATTCATTTGCAATATACTGCAAAGCATCCAGACGCATTTGTTGATCCAAAGAAAGTAACTATATTCTGATTACAAATGTTCATATTAAGTCCTAGAAGGACAAAGTCTATGGTACGCTTAAAGCGTATAGACAAATCGGTTTCAAATAAACTTCTTCATAAAGAAGATGAGCAAATGATCAAAATGATCATAATAAAGGAGGCAAGTGATCTAGAAGATCACATGACATAAGACTTCATAAAATCTCATGGGAGGTTCAGGTACCTGAAAATATGAATGAAGAGATCCCTATATTATGTTTTTATGAAAAATAAGCAGGTTGGAACCGATATAAAATGTTCATCGACGACATTTATGATAGCACTACATATATATGAGGATCTTAAGCCTGAAGAAACAATTCGAATAGAATTGGTTTCATATGAAATACACGTAGTTTTGGACATATAGTTCAAAAACTTGAAAGTATAAAGTCAATAGTGTGTGCAATCACATTTGTCTATCTTATATGTCTAGGCATGACATGAAAACTTGATATGCATCTAAAGTCTCTTTAAATGGCTTATTTGACTATATTTATATGACAATCCCCAAAGGATTTAAACTGCTTAAAGCATATACAATTCTTGATCTTGAAGTACCACTTCCTCAGTGCAATTTGTGTACATATGTATCTTGCTATAACTATAAGCATGATAATGTGATAGCGAGAATACCTCTATAGAGATATTGAAAAGGCGTTTCTACGGAAGTTTATGAAGACATTACATCTCTATCAAGAATGATGATTTCAAGATGCAATATATTCATTCAAGTTAATATGGTTGATTTGTTTATCAAGTCTCTACCAAAGATCGTTTTGAAGATGGTGCACAAGATTGGAATGCAAATGCTTAAAGATGTGAATTGATTAATGCGTGTTGCACTCTTTTTCCCTTACAATGTTTTGTCCCATTGGGTTTTTCTTACAAGATTTTTAACGAGGCAACTAAAAGGCGTATTGTTAGATATGTGTACTCTTTTTCCTTCTCTAGAATTTTTTTCTCATTGGGTTTTATTTTAGTCAAAGTTTTAATGAGGCACATTATCTGTTGAATAAACATTCAATGGGGAGTATATAAATAAAATTTTATTTATGGTGAATGTCTATATTTAGAGAGATTCTAGGGTTTATTGCTTGGTGGCTAAGCCAATCTCTCCCTATAAATAGAGGGTTCTATTCCATTGTAATTCATCTCATATCAATAAGAATTCTCTTCTCTCTACTTTTCTCTGCAATACTCTTCTTCTTCTTTTATTGTTTCATAACATGTGATAATTACTTAGTCTTTGATATAGTTCATAATTATGGCTATAATCGCTCAGACGATATATAGCTTCATTCCCAATTAAGACGTGATTAGTTTATCAAATACTTTCTCCATCTCAAATTATTTATTGTGATTTTTAAAAATAGTTATCTCAAATTAATTGTTATTTTAGAAGTTCAAGAAAAAATTAATTATTTTTTCTCATTTTATCCTCAATAGTAATTGTTCTTGAAGATGGAGATAGTACATAAATAGAATAAATATTGAATGAAGAGATATTATATCTTAAGACTTAAATAAGGGTAAAATAGTCGAAATTAAATTTTAATTAATATTTCTTAATTAACGCCGTGTAATTTGTAAAAGAGAAATATGACATATAATTTGAGGCGGACGAGCTACGGAGCTAGGGAGTAATATCACATACCGCTAGCCTATAGAAAGTTGGCAAAAAATTGGCGCTTTTGCTGTTCCAACATCTTTTTAATTTTGACTTGTTCCCATCTTTTATTCCAATTTAACCAAATTTTGAAATGAAACCAAATATGATCAAATTACTTTGTAAAACAACTAGAATTGTGGTGATGAATAGGGTTCATTTATTATTAATTAAATAAGATTTGAGGCAAATGCAGCTTACGTACCCTCTTTCTTCCATTAAGTCAATTCAATTATACTCATAATCAATTAGTCAATTCAACTTTCTTGTTTATTACGGTATTCATCTTTTCAAAAATCATTCGAATGTTCCTTTCGAAAAAGATTAAATATAAATGGAAATAAGAACGAGAAGTGCCTGATTATTCTGGAATGTGTACTTATAAATATTATTGCAAAAAATATATATATATATACTGTCCAACTTACAAAAAGTTGTGGCTCTAATTTTTTCCACTTATGTTTGCTGTGCTTTGAAGACTTTTTGCTTTCATTTCTTTCTTTCTTTTTACTATAACGCACTTTTTGTGACTATTATAATAGTAACAATACCTGTCTATTTTCTATAATGTTTGGCCGATTTTTTTATGTGTATTTTTTGTCGAGAAACTTTTAGAAATCACTATGTTTTAGTGGTTATTAGCTAGTTGTAGCTATCATTTACTATATTACTTTCAATAATTATGTTTTCAGATTTTTTAGAGTGTATTCGATGTATTTAAGCTACTGTATTCATGAATACAGTAGCATTTTTAGGCGTGAAACAGGGGATTACAGCTAGATAGATTTTTGTATTCGAGTGTATTCGACTGTATTCATGACGTGAAACATGGGATTACAGCTGGACAGATTATTATATCCGACTGTATTCACGGTGTGAAACAGGGGATTACACTATTTTTAAACGGAAAGTGAATCAATTAACATAATAGACTCCTAATATAACTCAACAAACTCAATTATAACACACAAATTTTGTATTTTCAGTTATAAAAAAGATTCTCAACCGAAAAACATAGCAATCTTCAGAGAAATTATATAATACATCTGAATACATAAATTATATTAATTAAAAAAAATATATGAATACATTCATGGAATATGGCGAGACAGTGAATACAATGAAATACATAAAATATAGCGGGATACATTGAAATACAATGAAAAAAAAGACAATGAAATACATAGAATACAGCGAGATACATTGAAATACAATGAAAAAAAACAATGAATACAATGAAAAACAGCGAGATACATTGAAATACACTGAAATATATTAATAGAAAATTCAAGTTGCTCAGCCTCCAACTCTGTCGTCTTTGTTCAAGAACAACCCTAATGTCGTCTCGTTGAAACAACATCAGTATCTAGTCCTCGCTCGTCGTCACAAAGAGAAATAATCCAAATCTTTAGAGACTTTACGGCCAAGAAAGGGGAGAAGAGCCTTTATTACTATTTAGAATCTTTAGACCCAAAAGATTGAATTTTGACATGAAATTATAGAAGACGGAAACAAATACTAAAACTTCAGCTGGGGCGTCAACGTTCCAATGGAAGAGAAGGAGATGATTACCTGGACCAGAAGCACAGGAAAGTTGGATTATGTCTGATACCAATAGGACAAGTAGAGACCAGGGCCTAAAAAGACATCGGGAAGTAGAGAGAAGGGGGAAGAATAGGTATCGGGTAGGGGATAAGAGAAATTTGAGGGAATATGAGAGAGAAAAATAATACAAAGCTTATTTTATGGCTTAAGGGTAGGAGGTGATCATAAATAGATATTTTGCTATAAAAAATCAAAAAGGTAGCTATGAAATATAATTTTTTAAAAGGGTATTTATTTAAAATAAATAAGGTATCAACCTTTGCTATAGGAGGTAACTAATCTTTTTTTGTTCGTGCTTCTATTTACACGGTGAGAGAATTTTCTAAAATACCTATTGTTTGACCAAAAAATATTAAACTTTTAGTTAAACTAATTAATGAAGAAAATAGAGGATAAATCTTAGCCAAGGATAATTAACTCTGGATCTAAGTACGTCAGATAAGAGAATAAGAAATAATCAAGTTTATAAATTTGATGGTATCATATAAGATATCATATAGATAAGCTTACATTTTTGACATACTATCCAGTAATGCGGCGATAAAGGCGGAAAAGACGGAATGTGATTAGCAATAATGAGATCCATCTCCCTTGATTCAATAATCACGATTATTGAGATTTATATTTTCTATCTAAGCCTTTTCTTAATTTTCTCTATCTTCCCCTTCCCTAGGAGAGAAGCCACCATCTTCATGTCTTCTTACCTCCTATATATATTATCAGTATTCCTTTTGTCTAACGGTCCTTAACAAGAATGCCTTCATCCCTTGATTTTACTTCACGTCGCCTCCCTCAAGTATCATGACATTTACTTTGCCATACAAGCTTTGAGATGGCTCGATCTCGGTAGTGGCCAAGGTGCTCGTTGTTATTACACCCTATGGGTACGACCACGGCTTAGTCGACTTCTTACCATTCCTTTTGGCACCAATATATGTGGGGTCAGATTTTGACCCATTAGTCCCTCCGCCCGTTAGGGTCACCTCTTGACGAGATCGATGGGCAGACTCTGTTGATTCAAAAGTTGGAGAAATATGAATGATTTATGCGAGGGCGCGAGAATCTCATGGCGAGGTGGCGACGTGACTATGATGACCCAAAAGGTCATATCGTGTTTTAGAACACAATTCGGGGTTCTGAGGCCTTCAAGACCTCATTTTCCTTCTCCTCGATTTGCGTGTGCAGTCCGGGCGCGCTTCCAAAAAACCCTTATGTGAAAATTTGAGAAAAATACCAATTTGTCCTTTAAATTTGAATTTAAGTTGACTTTGGTCAATATTTTAGGTAAACGGATCTGGACCCGTGATTTGACGATCCTGGAGGATCCGTAGAAAAATATGGGATTTAAGCGTATGCCTGGAATTGAATTCCGAGGTCCCTAGCCCGAGAAATGTCTCGTACAGGTTTAAAATAATGTTTAAGTCAAATCTGTGAAATTTGGTAGGAACCAGACTTGATTTGATATAAATCGAACCCTCGGTTGTGAAAATAGTAACTTTAGGTGTTCTTGAGAATTTCATTGATTTTGAGGCTAATTCATAGTTGTTGATGTTATTTTGATGATTTGATCACACGAGCAAATCCGTATGATATTTTTGGACTTGCGTGCATGTTTGGTTCGGAGCCCCGAGGGCTCGGGTGAGTTGTGGATAGGTCGCGGAGTGTTTTGAACTTAGGAAAAACTGCTGGTGTGTTACAAGTCTGCAGGCTTCGCAATTGCGAAACCTGGTTCGCAAATGCGAGCACCGCAATTGCGAAGGACCTGGCTCGCAATTTTCATGATTTTTTAAATTCTCTCAAACTCTAAGCTCTCATAGGCGATTTTCCAAAGAAAGGTTCTTCCCCAAATCATAGGTAAAAAACTTATAACTCATTTATTTCAATCTACTTCATCTTTTTACAAGATTTCATCACAAAATCTAGGGATTTTCATGGAAAATTGGGTGTTTTTGGGTGAAATTTGAAATTTTCGAAATTTTGGGATTTAGACCTCAATTGAGATCAGATTCCAAAACCAATTGCATATCCGGGCTCGGGGTGAATGGATAATCGGGTTTTGGTCTGAATCTCGGGTTTTGACCAAGAGGGCCCGGGATCAATTTTGACTTTTTGGAGAAAATGTTGGGAAAACTATAATTAAGCATTGAGTGTGAGTTTTTTAGCATTCATTGATGTTATTAAGCTAATTATGACTAGATACAAGTGAATTGGAGGTGAAATCTAGAGGGAAAGCAATAGTTGAGGCTTGATTTGTGGTCGTGGAATCGAGGTAAGTGTTTGGTCTAACCTTAGCTTGAGGGAATATGTGTTGTGTCTTATTTGCTATGTGCTAGTATTGTGTACGACGTATAGGTGTGGTGATGAGTATCTATACGTTGGTATCAAGCATGCTCGTGAGTCTTATACTATGATCATTGAGATTCTTATTAATTACTATCAATGCCTAAATTGATGATTATCCATGTTGAGTAAGACTTATGATCATTTTCTTGGTATTTGCCCATTGTTGAGTGTTGGCTCCAATTGAGGATCATTTTGTGAAGCTAATTGATGGAATAAGATTGGTTATAGCTGATTCCCTTGTCGGGACGTATATATTTCTATTGTTGATTCCCTTGCCGGGATTTATTTATTCTTATTATTGATTCCCTTCCCGGGATGTTGTTGTTTTCACTGTTTGGGTGAGGAAAGAGTGATAAAGCACGAAGGGTAATGCCGTGCACATTTTTAATATTCATATGGTGAGAAAGAGTCATAAAGCACGAAGGGTGATGCCGTGTACATTTTCATTATTGATTTCATGGTGAGGATCGAGAGTAAAAGCACGAAGGGTGATGTCGTGTATTCATTGTCTGTTTGTTGTGATTACTTGTTGCTATCAGTTCAAGTGCCTTAATTATTTCATTTAGTTATTTCTGTGTTTCCTTATGTTGGTATCCCCTATAGTTGCCCCGTTCCATTAATCTTTGCTTAGCTTCTATTATTGTTATTCTGTTAGATATTGTTTAAACTGCACAGGTTATGATGTTTGTTGTGTCCTAACCTCGTCACTACTTCGCCGAGGTTAGGCTCGACACTTACCAGTATATGGGGTCGGTTGTACAAATGTTACACTCTGCACTTTCTGTGCAGATCCCGGTACTTGAGCATACGGACCATAGTTAGAGGTTGTTGCCTTCAATCCAGCGGAGACCCAAGGTAGTTCTGCAGGCGTCCGCAGGCCTTGGCATCCCCTTCTATCCTGTTTCTTTCTGTTCTTATCTATTTCGGAGACAGACATATATTTTCTTTATTCAGACCACTATTTGTAGTATTTGTAGATAGTCCATGAGATTGTGACACCAGTTTTTGGTGAAGTATTATTATGGATTTCGTATTGGTATTAAGTTAAACTGTTAAATTCCGTTCTTCCGCATTTCTATTTTCGTTGTTTCCTTGCATTAACTTGATAAATTGTTAAAGATAAAGGTAAAAAGGTAAAATAATCAGTAACGTTAGCTTACCTAGTGGGTTCAATGTTAGGCGCCATCAAGGTCCCGACGATGGGAAATTCGGGCCGTGATAGTGACGCTTCAAGAATTGCGTCGGACCGTTACGTCAGTTCAAAATTGGGTTGTCACGTCAGTTCAGGATGTCATCAATAACCCTTATGCATCATTATGGCGTGCGTTTTCATCAGTATTGTGTCGTTTCCCATACCCTTTTCGTTTTCTAACTAGCGGCTCTTTGTTTTCCTTTTCAAGGCATTCTATCCCTATAAATAGGGGAGCCTCTCATTTGAATGTTACGTCGTTCAATTGCTTAAGGGAGCTTCACAAGTCTTTTCCTCTTTCTTTGATCTTTCATATTTCTACTTTTGCTAGGATTTGCTGTGACTGTTGACTTTTTCCTTCATCATCTTTGCTTCTTTTGATCAAAGAAAATAAATGGCTAGTTCTTCTTCCCATTCTGACAGAGCTGTAGGTGCTCCGATGCCGGAGAATGACGCATCCCTACTGAATAGGGAGGGGAAGTGGTGGAAGATGAGAGCTTTCCATCGGTGGATGAGGTGGTTCCCTGCCCCGAGAAGACGAGGACCAACTTCAATAACCTCGCCGGAGATAAATCGTAGCTCATTCCTTCCATGTTGGATGCTAAGGCGATCACGGTATTTAAAGCCAAATGGGGGACTCCCGATCATATTGAAATGGTGTCGGCGGATAAGGATATTGTGCATTTGCACCGCCCGGGCTACTACACGTTTTACGCGTATCCCTTTGTTATTAGGTACACGCTTAACCTTCCTTCCTTGGTGATGAATTTCTGTCGTTACTATGAAGTGTGCCCGGCACAACTCTCTCCATACGCGTACAAGCTCTTTCTCATGCTCATCAAGTACGCAGAGCAAGTTGACCGAGGAATCTCACTAGTACACATGCTCCACCTATTCGCCCCCCATTTTCTTCGAGGTACAATGATCCATATGCGTCATCAAGGGACCAAGAGTTTGGTGGTGAAGATGGACGATAAGGCCAACCACCGCTTTTGGGAGAGCTACTTCTATGTCCGGACAGGGCATATCGTGTCGAACCCAACAGGGTTTCCTGAAACGTGGAACTTCGCTCATGATTTTTCCTGTTTAAGCATTTTTTCTTGAGACGGTCATCGGTCGTCTCCTATTCACGACCACTGAGGATTTGCTTTTATTTTTGCAGCCAAGAGATTATTTCTCCGCTGGTTATCGATATCCGCGAATGGGTGAGCACAATTCTCCCCCACACGATGGAGATTCGTGAGTGGGCGCCTTTCCATGAGAAGTTTGGGCGAAAGCCTCTTACCAGTGAGTTGACTCGTCGCGGTTTTGCTTTCTTCTTTTTTTCATAAATTCTTAAGCTTTGTCATTATATGATTGAATTCCTCCTTATTGACAGGTCGAAGAGGAATGAGAAGGACGAGGGCTCCTCTGCTCGCATTCCATCAACCGGTACCCTCTACCCGGCCTGCACCGAGGGCTGGTGCCCGGCCTGCACTAAGAGCTACTGCCCGATCTGTGCCCGCAGCCGAAGCCGTGCGCTTGGAGGTTACTCCTCAATCGGAGACTCTAGTTCCGCATTCCGATCAACGGGCGAATCTTCCCGCATTGATAGTGGAGAGGCCCCGTCGAAGAGATGAAGGGTAGTGTTGGAAGAGGCTTCTCCAGCCAAAACATCTTCGAGGGACGACCTTGCCTTGGCAGTACCCGAAACCGGCAGTGGTGCCAACCCAACCGTGGAGACGACGCTCGTTGCGAGCATTCAAGGGGCTAATATGGCGAAGAGACAGAGTTCTGAGGCTGCCATTGCTATTTCGGGCGGCGCTTCAACATCTAGGCAGAACCATGCCCCCTCTTCGGCCAATGAGAGGGGGAAGGGAATCATGGTTGAGGATTATGAATTTGACTTCGATATTGACCCTGAGGACATGAGGATGTTCGGAGAGAGCTTTACCAGGACTGAGGTTAGAGCGGAAGGCCCTTCCCGCATACTTGAAATTCCGTCAGATTTCAACCTGTTGAGGACATGGTGGATTTGGTGCCGCATTTTGATCTTCTATGCTCCGCCGCTAAAAGCGAAGCTCTTCAGGATGTCATTGACTCCAAGTTGTCACGCGGTGTGGCCGCGATGGGCCTAAGGGTGAGTTCCCTTTTGTTTTCTCTGTGTTGTGACCTTTGCCCTTACTGACTCCTTTATTCCCTTTTTTTCTTTTTTTTAGACTTACATGCTAGAGATCGAGAGTGCTTGTAGGGCTGAGATGCGGGCCAAGATTTTCCTAAAGATGGCCAAGAAGTATTGGCGGTGTCGCAACAGGTGCCATGAGATGCGCAAGCGGCTTAGAGCGCGCGCTAGTACCCAGTCTACCAGGGAGGAGTTGGAGAAAAAAGATGAGGAACTGATGCGGTCTATCCGCAGATGCAATGAGCTTGAGGAGCTACATAATGCCAAGGACGAGGAACTTGAGGTAAGCAAAGGGGTTGCTACGGAGTGCGAGGACCTTCAGGTGAAGGTGTTGTCTTTATGAGCTGAGCTTGAGGAAAATGCTGCTAGAGTCAACGCTCTTGGTGTAGAATGGGCGGAGAAGGTGGCCGAGCTGGAAAAGACAGTGGCCGAGTTGGAGAGAGTTGAGGGTGCTCGAGTGTTGGCTTTAGCAAGGGCAGAGCACTAGAAGATACTATCCGCGTCCTCAAGTCCGATTATAAGTCTGAGAGGGCGATGGCCACGCTGAGGGAAGCATGGATCGAGGAGCAAATTGGTGAACTTGATCAGGATGCTTCAATCTTGGGAGACCGAGTTGTGGCTCTTGAAGCGGAGAAGGTACAATTATTAGATTAAGCTCCCCCTCAAGAGTCTACTTCGGTCACTGTTCCCCGCCGCTTGTATGAGCTATGGGTCCATTTGAGGTCTAACGTTATATATACAAGGGTTTGTGGGAGTCAAGGAATGTTCTAGAGGTCGCCTTTGAAGATGCTCGGGTGAAGGCACGCGAAGCTCGCATTGCCTGCGGTTACGACCCTGCGACACCGGAAGCTGGTAAGGGCATTGATGTTGAGGATGGGCTTCCTTCTGATGATGATGATGCTGGGGAGAACGGCGGTGGGGATAACGCCAAGTGAAACTTTGTTGCAGCTCTTGTGCTTAGTTTTAGTTTTTTTTGTTTTGTTTTTTTCATCTTTTTCTTAAGGGCCTGTTTTGGCCTTTTGTAAGGTGTAGCTATTGTGCACGTACATTTGAATAAAATAGTTGCTTCGCCTTGTGTATCTTTTGACTTTCTTTTTCCATCTCTCCCGCTTCTTTGTTTTTTTTAATTAGGGAGAAGATCTTCGGATTTCTCCATGACGAGTCCCTGATCTTTTAATTGGGAATTCGAATAAGGGCGGATCTAGTTTGCTTGATCTGAGCAAAGTCGGATTTTCGTTGTGTGAGTTCGAATGAAGTCACTTTCTAACTGCTAGTTCGGACGAGATTGACTTCTGATTTGCCAACTTGGGCAGAATCAACCTTGATTTGTATATTCGAGTGAGGTCAAATTAACTTACCAACTTGGGCGAAGTCAATCTTGACATATGTATTCGAACGGGGTTGAACTTTTCTTTCATTTGGCAATAGCTGTAGGGTGTTAATTCGAGCGAGGTCAAAATTGTAACACGTTGTAAATTCGAGCGAGGCCGAACTCTTATCTCATTTGGCGATGGTCGTACGGTGTTAATTCGAGTGAGGTCGAAATTGTAACCCGTTGTAAATTCGAGCGAGGTCGAACTCTCCTCTCATTTGGAGATGGTTGATGGCTGTATTGTGTTAATTCGAGCGAGGTCGAAATATTAACCCATTGTAAATTTGAACGAGGTCGAACTCTCCTCTCATTTGGCGATGGTCGTAGGGTGTCAATTCGAGCGAGGTCGAAATTATAACATGTTGTACTGCTTTTATTGGAGAATATTGTACGTTTCATGGGCGAGTCCCGGTTTGCTTATTTTTGCTTTCATTGGAGAACACCGTGCGTCGGGTGAGTCCTGGTTTGTTTTAATTTTGCTTATGTTGGATAATAATGTACGTTTCATGGGACCATTGCCCAGTCTCTAGTTCCGAAGATTGTTTCTTAATAATGTCGACTCGTTCTGAGTCCTTTCCGTTATTTGTAGTACGACACGACTTTGCTCGGTCATTTTTTGCAAGATGGTGTGGTACGAAATATTTCCTTGGTATGTTTTGGTGGCATTCGTTCCTTGTTCGCGTACCTGTGAGAATGCTCGTATTCTTGTTCTGAACCAACAAGAGAGCATGATAAGTTAAACTCAAACGAAATTGCATGTTACCTTGGCCTGGTAAATCGATGAAAGGGGAACATCGTTGTAGGATCGCTCGCTTCGCCTCGTACTTGAATAACGGTTTCAGATTTGGTATTCGTGTTCGGCTTTGTCGTTAGTCGCATCTAGGCTTCTCGGGGGTTGGACTTACCTTGTCTATTGGGATATTGAGACCGAGTCCCAGTCCGATACCGTCCGATATGTGCAAACAGTAAAGGAAACATGTAATACTTTGTTCAGAAATCACGCAGTGCGTGTGAGTATGAAAATAAGGCAGGATATGCCCATTATTTCAAAGAATCAGACAGTGGGTTATCGTCCCTTCTTAAGAGGTGGAAGTACAAGCCGGTACATAAGGTGAATAAGTCAGATAGGATTGTGTGCTGCTAAGTGTATAGTGACTGTGATTCTACTTTAGACGTGCATATGACGTGCCAAACCTGTCGCTACAAATGAGGCGTGGGTTTTGCATAGACATCGGACATAATTTCTATTTTATATAGAGATCTGACCTAGATTGGTCCAGTTATCTCAAAAGCTTATCTACCATTTTTTCGAGTTGGTGTTTATACCGAGATGGTGAGGCTATGACAGCCTGGAAGTGATACTTGGCTGGTTCTAGATCTAACAACAACAAAAACGACCCAGTAAAGTCCCACTAAGTGGGGTCTGGGAAGAGTAGTGTGTACGCAGATCTTACCCCTACCCCGATAGGGCAGAGAAGTTGTTTCTGATTGACACTCGGCTCAGGAAGATGGAAATAAAACAAGAAAAAACAATTCATCAGTATCGTCAACATAACCATATAAATAGTGACAGCATCCTAAAAACCATAAAATAGATGACATGCAATAACAATAACCAGTAACTAAGGTCTGCGTACATACTACCCTCCCCAGACCTCACTTGTGGGATTATACTGGGATGTTGTTGTTGTTGTTGTTGTTGTTGTTGTAGTAACTAAGGTCCAAAGCTATGGAAAACAGTAAGGGTAGTGTGGACTCTACATTAACCACAAGTCGTCTAAGACCAACCTACTCAAACTCGCTTTACCCCCGGAATGGAGAATGAGAAGCTCGACTACCACTCCATCCTACAATCCTAATGTTCGATCTCCAGACCTTCCTATCAAGGGCCATGTCCTCGAAAATCTGCAATCATGCCAAGTCCTGTCTGATGACCTCTCCCCAGTACTGCTCCTTCGCATATGTCCGAACCATTTGAGCCTCGCTTCCCGCATCTTGTCATCCACAGGGGTCATACCCACCTTCTCCCGAATATTTTCATTCCTAATCTTATCTATCCTAGTGTGACTGCAGATCCACCTCAACATCCTCATCTCAGCTACCTTCATCTTCTGGATATGAGAGTTCTTAACCGGCCAACACTCAGCCCCATACAACATGGCCGGTCTAACCACCACCCTATAAAACTTACCTTTGAGTATCGGTGTCTCTTTCTTGTCACATAAGACTCTAGATGCTAGCCTCCATTTCATCCACCCCACTCCTATGCGGTGAGTGACGTCCTCATCGATCTCTCCATCTCCTTGAATAACCAACCCAAGGTACTTGAAACTACCTCTCTTAGGGATGACCTGTGATCCAAGCCTCACGTCCATGCCTACTTCCCTCGACTCAGCGCTAAACTTGCACTCCAGGTACTTTGTCTTAGTCCTGCTCAATTTGAAACCCTTAGACTCGAGAGCCTGTCTCCAAACCTCCAATATCTCACTAACACCATCCCGTGTCTCATCAATCAGGACTATGTCATCAGTGAATAACATACACCATGGCAATTCCCCTTGAATATGGTGTGTTAGTGTATCCATTACTAAGGCAAATAAGAACGGGCTAAGCATAGATCCTTGGTGTAACGCCATAACAACTGGGAAATGCTCTTAGTCGCCTCCCTCAGTCTTTACCCTAGTCTTAGCTCTATCATACATATCCTTGATCGCTCTAACATAACCTACCGATACACCTTTTACCTCTAGAAATCTCCATATCACCTCCCTAGGGGCCTTGTCATACACTTTCTCCAAGTCAATAAACACCATATGCAGATCTCTCTTCCGATCCATGTACTGTTCCACCAACCTCCTAATAAGGTGGATAGTTTCTATAGTCGAGCGACCCAGCATGAACCCGAACTAGTTGTCAGATATAGACACTGTCTTCCTCACCCTCACCTCCACCACCTTCTCCCAAACTTTCATGGTATGACTTAGTAACTTGATACCCTTATAGTTGTTACAATACTGAATATCACCTTTGTTCTTATACAACGGAACCACTGTACTACACCTCCACTCATTTGGCATCCTCTTCATCCTGAAAATAATATTAAACAGCCTAGTCAGCCACTCCAAGCCTGCTCTACCCACACACTTCCAGAACTCAATCGGAATTTCATCTGGCCCGGTTGCTCTGCCCCTACTCATCTTACACATAGCCCCCACGACCTTATCCAACTTAATATGCCTACAATACCTAAAGTCTCGGAGACTCTCCGAATGCCCTAGATCCCCTAGCACTATATCTCGTTCCCCTTCCTCATTTAGAAGACCCTGAAAGTACGTCTGCCATTTCTGTTTAATCTGGGACTCCCCCATCAAGACTCTACCGTCCTCGTATTTGATGCACCTCACTTGATCCAGATCCCGACCCTTCCTCTCCCTCACTTTAGCCAGCCGAACAACTTCTTATCCCCACCTTTTTCCCCCAATTCCTTGTACAATCATCCAAACTCTGTATTCTTAGCATCCACGACTGCTAGCTTAGCCTCCTTTATTGCTACCTTGTACCTCTCTCTATTCTATCTCCTTTCCCCCTTACTTGTGCTCTCTACCAACTTCATATACGCTTCCTTCTCCGCCTCCACTTTGCCTTGGATTACGCCATTCTACCACCAATCTCCTTGGTGCCTGCCAGAGTGACCCTTCGATATCCCTAGCACCTCTCTCGCCGCCTCCCTAACATAATTCGCCGTCATAGCCCACATAGAGCTGGCGTCCTCACTAGTCATCTAGGCTCCCATAGCCAATAAACTCCCTTCCAGCTCCTGGGCTTTATTCTTAGTTAAGGATCCCTACCTAATCCTTGGTTGACCACGAGCATACCTCTTCTTCCTCCTTATCGTAATATCGACGTCCATTACCAAGAGCCTATACTAGGTCGTGAGGGTCTCATCTGGGATAAACTTGCAATTCTTGCATAACCCTCTATCACACCTTCTGAGAAAGAGGTAATCAATCTGAGTTTTCACCACCGAACTTTGGAAAGTTACTAGATGCTCCTCCCTCTTCGGAAAACTCGAGTTCGCAATGACCAGCTCGAAATCCTTAGCGAAATCCAACAGTGAAGAACCTCCTCCATTCCTATCCCCAAAGCCGAAGCCACCATGCACCTCGCCATAGTCACCAGCAGCCAACCCGATGTGGCCATTGAAATCCCCTCCTATAAATAACCTCTCAGAGGGTGGAATACTATGCACAATCTCGTCCAGACTCTCCTAGAAGATCCTTTTAACCTCTTCATCCAAGCCCGCTTGCGGCGCATAAGTGCTAATGACATTGAGGGTGCACTCACCAATTACTAACTTAATAAACATAAGTCTATCATTCACTCACCTAACCTCAACCACCGACTCTCTAAGATCCTTATCCACCAAGATACCCACTCTATTCTTACTCCTCACGACTCTAGAGTACCACAACTTATACCCGTCCACGTTCCTCTCCTTCGACCCTACCCACCTAGTCTCTTGGACACAAACTATATTTACTTTTCTCTTCTGGAGAATCTTCGCCAACTCAATAGACTTACACGTCAACGTGCCTATATTCCATGACCCGATCCTCAACCTACAAGCTCTCATTTTCCCCTTACCCTCCTTGCCTCTCATCCTATCCTCAGACACCATCCCAACCCCCCGAACCCCCTGAGGACATGACCTTACTCTACCATCCCAAACCACAACCACGATAGACTACGGACAAGCACTAGCACAGAATAGGACCCAACTAGAAGGTAACAAGTAACAACTACAAGTGAGCTAATAATATGCTTAAAGTAATGCTAACTAGATTGGCACAATTTAACTATCACAAAAAGATAAACAGGAAAGTGGGAGGTACCAACTCCCAATGGGAAGAACCTGAAGGTATGACTTGGTGCACACCCGAGGTCACGGAATCCGCCGTGCATCCTTCCAAATCTCACCAGCCTTTGCACCTACCAATCGGGAATGCTTCGCTTGCTTGTCCGTATGCCTTGCACTCGTCTCAAGACGCAGCTAGTTCCTTACAAAATCGTACACAACCACCATGAAACCAATAGGGGGTGTCAACCTGTCGCCATTGCACCAGCTTAGTTCTACGATAGCCCGAGCTGTCCAACTAAACTAAGTGGAAGACCACCGCCGAGTGCAACGGAGATGGTCGACGAGTCTAGGTATCAAACACAAGAGGGGAATGGGTGGGGGACAAGCGACCTGGACAGACGCGAAAGTTTGTCGGCCAGAGGTCGCCGAAGGATTGCTAGGGTTCGTTCTTGGGGACTAAAATTTGGGCACAAAAAGGGCTGGGGACACAAACAATAGGGAAAGAGAGAAGGGCTTAGGGGGATAAGAGAGAAGAAAGATAGGTCGCAGACCGAAAATCTTCGGTGATGACTGTCGTGGGGTAGACACAAAAACAAAAAAATGGGGAAAGGAGAGAGAAGGGATGGGGAAGAGAGAAGGGATGGTGAAGAGAGAAGGGAGAGAGAGGGAGAGAGGATAGCTTACCTGTGGTTAAAAATTTTGCAGAGAAATCCCCACAGACGGCACCAAATTGTTTGATCAAAAAGTATTAAACTTTTAGTTAAACCAATTAATGAAGAAAATATAGGATAAATCTTAGCCAAGGATAATTAACTCTGGATCTAAGCACGTCAGATAAGAGAATAATAAATAATCAAGTTTATAAATTTGATGGTATCATATAAGATATCATATACAGATGATAAGCTTATATTTTTGATATACTATCCCGTAATGCGGTGATAAAGACGGAAAAGACGGAATGCTATTAGCATTAATGAGATCCATCTCCCTTGATTCAATAATCACGATTATTGAGATTTATGTTTGCTATCTAAGCCTTTTCTTGATTTTCTCTATCTTCCCCTTTTCTAGGAAAGAATCCACCTTCTTCCTATCTTCTTACCTCCTATATATATTATCAGTATTCCTTTTTTCCAACGGTCCTTAACCAGAATGTCTTCATCCCTTGATTGTACTTCACATCGCCTCCCTCAAGTATCACGATATTTACTTTGCCATGCAAGCTTTGAGACGGTTCGATCTCGGCAGTGGCCAAGGTGCTCGTTGTTATTACACGCTGTGGGTACGACCACGACTTAGTCGACTTCTTGCCATTCCTTTTGACACTAATACATGTGTGGTTAGATTTTGACTCTTACACCTACTTACACTTGGTATTTCTAACAAACTACATTAACTTATAAAATAAAGTGAGAATGCACATTAATTAACCAGAGTGCGGATAATGCGGCTACACCTCCCACTTTGTTAGGTCCTATCTTGTAGTTACAGATGAAATAGATTTATCTTTATCTTTGATATCTAGTTGATGTAACCCCCGGTCCAGCCGCCCCTGACCTAGGAAGAACTATTATCCTTATGAACAAACATTTACTGGTTTAATTTGCCTTCTATTGGTTCTTGATGTCGTGAGATAATTTCATATATTTTGATATTATTTATTCTACTTGCTTGTTGTTTGTATGCTAATTTGTGCGACAATTGTGCTTAATAGAGATTATTTCATGTGTAGGAATGTTTGGACATAAATTGGAGAAAAGTTACACGAAATGGTACCTTAGAGCTACAAAATGGAGCAATAAAAGAAACATGCAAGGCAACAAAATGTCAGTGCCATAGACAGTGCAAGGCATTGTCCAGGCCACCGTCATTGGCGCCCCAAACAGTGCCTTGCACAGTAACAACAGTGCCACAGACAGTGCAAGGCATTGTCCATGGCACTATTGGCACTCAGATAGTGCCTTGCACCGAAATGACAGTGCCACAAACAGTGCAAGGCGTCGGCGATGCCATCCGAGCAAATTTAATTCTTCATTAATCTTGGACATGTAGAATTCGGCCCTTACCCTATAAATACCCTTAAAATTAGTTTTTGAACGATTAGGCATCATGAGACATCATTATAGAGGCAAGAGGCTATGGAACACTTGGGAATCACGAATCACTCGAGTTTTTCTCGTTGATTTCCTTTAATTTATAGTTTAATGCTTCTAGATATTACTATGATTATTTATACAGTTATGAGCAGCTAAACACGTCATCTAGGATTGATGGAACCAATTGTTGGATAAAATTCTCCTTATGTTTTTATATAATTGAACCGTTAAATTTCTCTACTTGTTCAACTACGTGTTTACTGATGTTGATTGAATGGCCTTCAATTGGCTATGTCTATTTAGTGTGTATTGCTTGAGAGAGGGTACACATTTAGATAGTTTTTGAATATCATCACTCCCAACGTATGTGAGAGATCAATATGGAGGGTTTAAAGGCGGTATTAGAGATAACGAAACCTTGGTGCGATCGTAGTGAGCTGTGAATTAGTGCCAGAGTGCCAGCTAGTGTAGTTTGAGAGAATATGTCTAGTAAATTGTGGCAGTTGCTCGAGAGAGAATTACGACACTCGAAGTACTCACGATCGGTAGAGAAGACTTAGGCAAAATTATTGAAAATGTAGCGAGAAGGATTCTGACAATTGGGGAAATCATAACTCTAGACCTCCTTAATCTTTTTCTCCAATCCTTTGTATCCATATTTATTAATTCACTATTTTAATTTGTTAATTAATTAGAATCTTAATATTTATAACTTAGGAATTATTCGAGCTTGTCTTCTTAGTGATATTGAACAGTTACAGTGAAATCTTAGTTCTATGTGGGATTCGACTCCGGAATTTTAGACCGGATTATATTTGCAACGATCGCTTATCCTTTTTAGGACTAGAGTTGGGCGTGATCAGTTCTCTCATATAAAATTTGCACTTAACTTTTTTTTCTTCCTTTTCTCAAGTATACGGTGTAAAAAACACTAAAGATAGAGAAAAATATATTTATATTATATTAAAATCACAAATCACCTATCAATATATCGTTCGCCTTTTTTTACCTTTTTAGAATAGGTTTTACATTAGATAAAATTATAATTGTAAATTAATTACTATTTTTTTAATATTTTAGAAATTTCAAATCAACTAAAATATTGGTTATTAAAACATTCCTTATTTGAAATTATGCAAAGTCCCTCATATGTAGGAACTTCATTCACCTAAGGAATTTATATTGTTAACTTTTTTTATCCTAATTAGATTATCCAAGACTAGACGTGCTCATGAAATTTCATTCTTTCGTCCTAATCTTTTTTAATAATAATAAAAATAAAAGCAATAATAATAATTATTTTTATTACATAATATTTTAAAACATCGATCTATATTGAACAAATCACTAATAAAATATTTAAGTAGTTGACAAGAGTCAAGTACATTAATGATATTACAAACATAAAAATTCAAAAAGTGAAATAATAAAATTAATTTTTTTACTCTTTGATAATATAATTTAGATAATAGTATAATTATAATTAATTGTTTAAAATCAGATGAGCTAATATGAAGAATGTGAATCAACAAAAAATAATAATTTCTTTTAATGTTGCGACAAATAATTAAGCATTTGAATTAACTAATTAACAAGAATCAATTTAATTATTTTTCATATTCATCATCAACAACAACAACAACCCAGTATAATCTCACTAGTAGGGTCTGGGGAGGGTAGTGCATACGCAGACCTTACCCCTACCCTGGGGTAGAGAGGCTGTTTCCGATAGACCTTCGGCATCCCTCCCTCCAAGAACTCCCCACCTTGCTCTTGGGGTGACTCGAACTCACAACCTCTTGGTTGGAAGTGGAGGGTGCTCACCATGAGCAACCCACTCTTGTCAAAGGGCAGCCCGGTGCACTAAGCTCTCGTTATGCGGGGGGTCCGGGGAAGGACCGAAATATAAGTAAAATTATTTTCTATTTAATTAAAAAATCTTATAGGATACATAAATTTGTTTTGATAAGAATAGCATTAGCATATGGCAAAATTGGTTATAATAGTATTAAAAGTCAAATTCGTAAAAATACAAACTTGAAGCAATAAGAAGGAAACAATAGAATTTAAACTATATTCTGAACGAATTATCATTTATTATTATTGTTGTTGTTATTGTTGTTGTTGTTATTTTACAAATGACAATCTTCTTATGTTCTATATTAAATTATTTCCAGTAAAAACTGCAAGCCATTTATACTTTACGTTCTCCCTTATCAATTATCTCTGTGAGCACAACACATCTTCATTCCCAAAATAGCAGAGAAATTTATTTTTTTTAATTTATTTTATTTGACAAATCTTTGTTGATAATCGTATTTACATATTTTTTTGTTTATTTTTGTATTAGGTCATAAAAATAATAATATTCTTCTATAAGATTTTTCCATAAAAGTCCTCAAAAACTACAATACAGCATCTAAGAACTTTTATGAAAGGAATTCTTTCTTCATTGAACCAGCTAAATAAAATATTTAGTAGTCATCATTTTCAATAACTTTTGCATTTTTTGTTAATTTTTATTTTAAAAGTCAAACATATAGGATACATGCACAAAACGCGTACCCTAAGACTAGTATAATAAGGTAGTCATCGACATGATTAAGTAAAAGTGTGCTCTCAATTCATTGTATAACATTTATCCATTCATTGGCGTTATATTTTCTCTTATAATTATTTTCTTTCATAAGTACTAAAGCATTAAAATTGAAATTTTATATCCTAAAAGAATGAAGTTTTCCTACTTCATAGCCCACAAAATATTACTATCTGATAATTCTAAAATTTTGTTGTCAATATAAAAATTGAGATAGATTAAAGCTAAGCGAGAGTATGCAGCAAAACATAAGTAATTCCAATACTGGTCCTTGGGAACAATATAAAACTTTTAAAAAAAAATTAACTTCCATACACTAACTAAGTAAAAGAATTTTAACACTATTCCGTCACTTAATGTAAAATTACAGGAAATTATTCGTAATAAGTGAAACTAATAATCTGAAAATAAAACATACAATCTGCTATAACGGGTTAAAATTACACTGATAATGTAAAGGTTCATTTAAGGTCTCTATGATCTTAAGGTCTTTTAACTAGCCCCAGATAACTAATCTCGGGATAATTAATTATCTCACCTTCCTATAGGGATAAAAAAAACACTACAATCCGGAAATAACTAATCCCGGGATTAGTTATACTACGATTTTATCCCAATCAAACATAGAATAAACTCATCTCAAATGTAATCTCGAAATTAATTATCCCTTATCTCTCATACCCAACGAGCCCTAAGGGCATTTAGGGCCTCCTCTCTTAGTTTTCCAGTTATTATAGCAAGGGCAAAATTGCTTGTTCCCATATGTACCAGGAGGAACACAAAGGCATTTTGCACAACATTTTTGGCAGAAGAACATGCATGGCTTCTTGTACTGTGTCTTTGAGCATCTATATGTGCACCTTGGTAGACATTCTGCAAATGTAGCCAGAAATAACTAAAATTATTTAAGTTCATGTCAGTGGCGAAGCCAGGAATTTATTCAAGGGTGTTCAAACATGAATTTACTCGAGAGTGTTCAAACTTGAATGAAGTGAAAACAATTCTCCAAGAAAGAGTATTCAATATATGTTATATACTTCTAAAATCTAATATTTTACCTATATACGCAGTGTAATTTTCCGACGAAGGGTGGTTAGTTGACCACCTGGCCTCTATAACATGTAGTTTCGCCCATGGTTCATATGGTATAACATGACACCTTCTTCTTCTTTTTTTCACTCGGTATCCGGTTCCCGCATTGAAGCCTGATTATATCCGGATTAGCGCTGCATAGGACCCTATTATGGGAGAAGAGCTCCCTACTAAGAATGTTTTTATACTCAAGGCTCGAACCTGAGACCTCTGGTTAAGAAAAGAACAGTCTCATCCGCTACACAACATCCGTTGGTGGTTATAACATGACACTTTGATTGAGAAGGAATCAAAATTCCACTCAACTATTAGGGATAATTCATCTTTGTTCCTTTCACTAAAAGATTATACTATGTAGACAGGTTTAAAAAGATTATGTATATATCTATACGTTGAATCTAATTGGCTTCTTGTTATGTTTACTTCTTTTTTGCACATAGTACCTATTATAAATGTGTCAAATGCAAGAATTAATTCATCCATATTTCAAGTATACAATATACAATATAAAAAAGAACTCATTTTTAATACCTTGTGGATGGAGATTACCAGGAGTAGTACCATACTGCAAGAAGAAAAAATTAATTTTATAAGTAAGAAATTGCAACTTCAAACAAAAACAAAAAAAATAAATAAATAAAAATTTGGGAATTCAGATTTCTCTTGATCTCTCATCCTCATAACATGACTCACCATTGGAGAAGTGCTAGGAGGTTGAGGCTGAGGTGCTGGAGACTGTTATTTTTGCCTGATAATCATACAAATGCGAAATGTCAATTAAAAAAAATGAAAGAAAATTTGTAAAATAAACAATTGAATGTAAGACTTTGAGATGGGGAAGTGATGTTATCAACAGAGACGAATTCAGGATGGATTCTGTGTTAGTTCAACTGAACTCATTTTTTCGACTCGAATTATGTATGCATATATAAAAAAAAGTTAAAATGTATACACATAATAAGATAACGTTCATTCTGAATCCCCTAATTTTCTCTCTTATTATAGGGTAGGGGAAGCTAATGGATATATGTAAAATGGTAACTTACATTAGTTCCAACAAGAAGAAACATTATTAGAAGAGGGAGTATTCCTAAGCTAAGCTTCTTCTCCATTTTGTTTTTTGTTGATAAGAATGATATAATGCAATAATGACCAAAATAGAGAAACAAAAAAAAATATGATGTTTGATGGTTTATGTTGTTGGGAATGTCAGCTGAGGAATTTATAGACTGTTGGAAACTCTTTTAAAATTTGGAGAATTCTATGGGTATTTTTTACAATGTTCTCTTCATGAAAAGACACTACAAAAATTAACAGTCTTTGATAGCAACAATTTTACCATACACCACTCTGGGATATGATTGAATGGTAAAAATTTCATCACGTTTAAGCAGAGGTCTCGAGTTCAAGCTCTGAAAGCTAAAGCCCCCTAGCAGGCTTTCTGTGGCATAAATTCTAATTAAAATTGACCCAACATACGGAGGTAGAGTGTGTTGGGTTTTATTAATTAAAACAAAAGAGGCGTGAATAGAAAATGGTGGGAAATGAAATTTTAAATTAGTTCCTTTTACAAAAGAACTTTGTCCCTCATTGGATAGGAAGAGTAAAATTCTTGTGATTATATATAGAACCACTTCTTCTAGCTTTTAAAGAGTTGAGAAGAGAGCAAGCTCGCGTTGTCGTCGTCGCTCGGCTTGATTGATAATTTTTTGGACCAAATTTATTTATTTATTCGGTCATTTAATATTTTCTCTTCTAATATTTTTACGCGAGAAACATTAATTTGGAATTTTGCGGCATTATTTTCCACGCGACCAAATATTCCATTTAACAGAAATTCAAACTTTCTGTCGAATAGACACCTCTTCAAACAAACAGGCACATTTGCACCTGTTGGACTCAATTTTGTTGACTATAAATAGAGAGGCTCAGCCTCATTTTTTCCACCGCCGAATTTTGAAAATCTCTCCCCCTATCTTCTGCATTCTGCATTGTTTTCAAAGCAAAAATATAAGTATTTTGTGTGATTTGCTCCGCCATTTGAGTTTGCCGAAGTTCTGTGATTTCAAGTGTCGCTATCACAGAATAGTTATTCTGTTCTATCTTGGGAGTAATTAATTTGAAACTTGGGCAACTATAAAAGGATTAAATTCTTTAAGGACACACAAGAAACTTGTGGGCTCGGAATTTTCTGTTTTTGTTTTCTTAAACTAACGTCCTCTAATTTTCTGGTGTTGAATACGGACTAATAACAGAGTGATTTTGCACAAAAAAATACACTAAAATTGAGTTTGAAGTTTTCTGTAACGACCGTGCAAAAGTATGTATGCAATCAGATCATTTAGCGTAATTACAAATCTCTATGATAAATATTAAATAGTAACTTGATAAAAATGCTTAACTCATCAGTTTTCATATGTTAAAATATAATAATAGTATTACATTGTCAGTGTATATATTTAATTTAAATCCATTAAAATTAACAAACAAGAAAACAAATATAGCAAAACAAAGTGGTTTAATTTGTGGTCAATTTACATAGGGAAAACAGCCAAGCTTTCATGTGATTAAAATCCAGAATGAAAATGAAAGTAGAAGAAACTTCACATGTGTGCACTAGCTCTCACATGTCAACAACAACAACAACAACAACAACCCAGTATAATTCCACTTAGTGGGGTCTGGGGAGGGTAGTGTGTACGCAGACCTTACCCCTACCCTAGGGTAGAGAGACTGTTTCCAAATACCCCCGGCATCCTTCCCTCCAAGAACATCCCACCTTGCTCTTGGGGAGACTCGAACTCACAACCTCTCGGTTGGAAGTGGGGGTTATGGTAAGCAACCCCTCTTGTCCCCAATAAGATTTAGAGGTCTGCAAATATGTTGAAAGACTGCTAAAAACTATGCAATATTCTATAGAAAACAAACTCTAAACAAACTCTATCTTCGTCGTTTGATTGGAAACAAGTTATTCCAGAATTAATTGTTTCGGGGTTAGTTATTCCATCCTTCATAGGGATAAATAACCACTGCAATCCCAGGATAATTAATTCCGGAATTAGTTATACACAATCTTATCCCAATCAAATATAAAATAAATTTATTTTAAATTTAATCCTGAAATTAATTATACTTTATCTCTCGTACCAAACGAGCCATCAAAGTACAAATACATATAAGAAAAAGGAGATTCATCTCTCACCACAAATATAGACTAAGATTTTGTCTTCATAGACAGGTGGCAGGAAGATTGAAAATGTGTAGAAAGAGCCTTCAGTCTATATATATTACCTATTCAAACTTCTTGTGGATGTTCAGCTCCTCTATATTTGATGTCGAATCTATCGGGTATCCACTATAGAGCCAGCTGCGCATCTCGAATATTTGGGGCATTTGCATCTATACCCATTTTTTGGGTCATGTTTTAACTTGTGTCCGCTTTGCAAAAAAAAATTATAGGCGTACCCACTTTTTCGGGTAACTTCAGCATAGGGGCTGAAGTAGCAAAGACAATCACGCAAAACTTCAGCATTCTAGTAGACGGGCCTGAAGTAGCAAGTGTGCTGAAATTTTTGTTTGTAATTGCTGAACTTAAGCATAGTAACTGAAGTTTTGTTCTCTATTTGCTGAAGTTTTTGTTTGTAATTGTTGAACTTAAGCATAGTAGCTGAAGTTATTTAGTTCATTTATAAAACTTCAGCACTAAATAAACTGAAGTTTTTTTGTCCTGGATAAGCTTTTTCAAAAATTTCAGCAGAAGATGCTAAGTTATTTAGTTCATTTGTAAAAACTTCAGCACTAAAAGCTGAGGTTTTTTTGTCCTGGATTCATTAGTTTTGTCATAAAGCTTTTTCAAAAACTTCAGCAGAAGATGCTTAAGTTATTTAGTTCATTTGTAAAAACTGAAATTTTGCACGTACTTCAACTATTTTACTGAGTAACTGTTATCTCCTACCAGCACGGGTATTTGGATAGTATCAATTAACTCTATCCAACAAGACTTATGCTATAGGAGAAGAGGCCTAGCGTTTTTTGTCTATACTGAAATTGAATCATGATTTTCAAAGTTTACACTCACTTATCGACAACTAGATCACACCCTTGAGTTCAAACTTCCCGTGAACCATATAAAATACATTTACCATTACGTAGGATAACATTTCTGGTTGTTTGCTATCCTCTGTTTGTAACTTTTTCCTTGGAAGTTGGTGAATTTAGGAGTGTGTGGACCATAAAGATTTTGGGGTTTAGCAGATTCTGGTATTTTGGTTCCCTAAAGTAGTCTCGTGACTAATCATGTTAACAACATTTTTACCCATTTAGCTTGCTGTCAATCAATAGTGCCTAAATCATGGTATATATCGTAATAGGACTAAGATTGAATGATTTCATCTTCTAGCATAATATTTTAATATGAGAAGTTCTATATTATGTGACGGGAACCTTGGTGTAACTAATAAAGTTGACGCCAAGTGATCAGGAGGCAGAAATGCAGGGTAAGGCTGCGTACGATAGACCTTATGGTTCAGCCTTTACCCGGACCCCGAGCACAGCGAGAGCTTAGTGCACCATGTAGTAAGGTGTAACAAACTTATCCAAATACCCCCGTGCATAAACCAAACTACATTACCTAACTAGCCGTGTCTCAATATTAAGACATAGAGGTTCCAAATTCAGTGAGAAATTTTCTTTTATTTCCCAATGAACATGGACCAATAGCAGGAAACTGGAGAATAAACTTTCGACCATGTAGTAAGAATGCAAAGTTCAGAAAAATGATGAGAAACTGCAGTTAGTCTCGGTTCTAAGGCTGAAGGAGACAAGAGTATAGAGAGAATGAATCAAGTTTGAAGCGGAAATGAACACTGCAACAGAGGCACTAATACAATAGAAATTTGCGTTGGCAGAACAGAATCAAATACTCAATTTCAAATGGCTCGCATAGCAATAAATTTTTTTTGCAGTACTGAAAATATAAAACGTCAGTTTACATAGATTCTTCTTGATCGGAGCAGCTGGATAAAACTGAATTAAGGTTGCTGTGCTGCCGGTACTGCTGGTTGAGGCTTCTGCTGATAAGCTGCTTGCTCACCAGCAGGAGGTGGTGGAGGTCTGGCAGCTTGATAAGGCGGGGGATACTGCTGATAATGTTGAGGCGGTGGTGGAGGCATATAGCCATAGGGTGGATAGTAAGGCGGGTAAAATTGACCTTGAGGTGGGGGTGCCGGTGGATACGCATAATGCTGCTGTCCTTGTGGTTGTTTCTCAGAACCACTCTTGTTTTCAGGACCTGACCCCGTAGCTGAACTAGAAGCCCCCTCCTGAGATGGAACTACGGCACCCATCCTTTGAGGATCCATTGACGGATAATATGCTCTTTCTTGCTGAGGCATTGGCGGAATGTTGAAGTATGGCATTGGTGGGGGTTGTTCCTGTGTGCCTGGGGGTGGAGGAAGCTGATTCTGCTGTTGTGATATGACAGCTCTGGGCAACAATCCACTGTGTGACACTGCAGCCTGCTGTCTTGCTTCATCAGACAGCTCGGTCTCTGGTTTAGGAGCCTGTGGTCTCCCCCAGAGAAGCTTCAGCCTCAAGCCTTTTATCACTAGCCTGTTCGCTAGTTCCTCAGCCGCCTTCTCTGCACCTTCTCTTGTCGTGTAGGTTACAAAAGCACAACCACGCTGCACCACCATTTTAATGGACTCGATTTCTCCATGTGCATAAAAGTGGTCCCTTAGATCCTGCTCGCTGATTCTTGCATCAACACCACCCACATAGAGGGTTCTAATGCTCTCATCATCTGGGGGCTCCAATGAAGGCATTTCACCTGCCTTATTAAGTAGCTTCATAGCCACGGGATCATTAACTCTGCAAGCATTGCAGGTAACATAATGGCAACAATTCTTGAGCCACAACATGAGCCAAAAACATGAATAAGATAGTAATATAGCTCTTTTAAGTTAATGAAGATCATTAGGACAATAAATCTTCAGGAAAGAGAACATTCAACAAGATGTCATTAATCTAGTCACGATGAGAACCTAAAGAGACAAGAACAGGTGGACATTTCAAAGACGTAAAATGGTATGGCACTAGCTGCTTAGAGTATGAGAAGAAATGGATCCTTCCAATCTTGCCTAACTTAATCTAGAAGGCGAACTAGGGTTTTAGGGCGACCTTGCTAGTCACACCTTCTCTGATATACTTGACATGAATGCTACATAGACTCGTTAAGGGTGCCAGGTATGGAAGTTTATTAAGGTGTCTGATTTTCCGAAGGTTTCTTATTTAGGAATTAAGGAAACCAAAAGATCATTAGCACTGACTTTGATAAATAAATGAAAAAAAGATCATTAACACTAATGCGAGGTTATGACTAATAGGCGAGCAAATTAAGGTTAAATGTATGTGATTTTTCACAATGAAATCTTCTCAACTGAGAATGTGAATGGTCTTTTACCTGGACAGAGATATTTGTTGTGGTAACATTAAAAATTAGGAAAAGATTTGGCTTAGTCTCGAGACTATATTGAGGCGCAGGTACAAGTTCAGCTATGCATCATCAACATCAAGGAAACATAGTCCTTAACCACCTGTGTCATCAAGCAACTACTTTCATCTCCATTGGTTCAGAACTAGCCAAGGATTAAAACAAAAGAAAAGGTCAGCATGGCTGTTGAATCATCTACTGTTGCCGAGTGCAGTCCACGGGATTTGTCTCTAGAGAAGCTCATTCCTTGGATGACGGATCCTTAGGATAGGTATATTCTTTTCTATCTGTAGTTTCCCTGATTAAGCCCATTATCAAATCTCTTTACATCCATCTTGTAAGTCCTTTTTGTTCCTAGTACAAATAGAACCTAACTAATACTTATTATTAGATTTAAGATTGTTAGATTACTTATTTATTAGATATTAACATTGGACGAGGTTTTAGGAAAAAATATACTCCCTCCGTTTCAATTTATGTGAACCCATTTGATTGGGCACGGAGTTTAAGAAAAGAGAGAAGACTTTTGAACTTGTGGTGTAAAATAAGGCAAATATATTTTGTGTGGCTATAAATCATTGCATAAAGGTAAATTGTTTCCAAATAAGGAAAGAGGTCATTCTTTTTGGCACGGACCAAAAAGTAAATAGGTTCACATAAATTAAAACGGAGGGAGTATTGTTTTTTTTTTCTAAAAATATTATGCTACACAGTCCTCAACAAAAAGTATGAACAAGCAAAACCTTTATTTTCTTTTTAAACTCCATGGTTGGAAAGAATGCGAGGATTTGAAAAAGCTATTTTATATTTATTGGGTGTTCACTGGGATGAATATAGTACAGACAAAAAGGAATAGACCACCAAAGTTACAAGGGAATATACTCTAAACAGCCAATATTTAGAAGGCACATATTGACAGTTGACACCAGGAGATTAAATATCAATATTATGTCTACTTCTACTACAAAACAGAAAAGCTACATGCGGATTAGACATATCCAGAGTCAAACGAGTATTGAAAAAGAAAACGAATAGCATTCAAATTGACAGGATAAAGATTAGGTTGCACATACCCGTAATAACGGTCCTTAATGTTTTGCTGTGACAACTCCCCAGTCTCAGGCATTTCATGCCTATAAGGGCACTCCAAACCTCTTGTACATTGACCACGTATAAAGAAACTACAAACATGTGCCCGATTCCTCTTGTAGTATGGAGTTGTTCTTTGGAGCTTCAAAATAGTGTCATTTGGACGAGCTTTCCCATATGAAGATTCGTAGTCAATCCCTGCTCTCGCCTGGTCAGAAATATTTGTAAGTCGATTGAAAAATTAGAAAATGCTGAGTGATTAGCATACAACAGTTTTGGCTGAAGCAAATGAAGTACTCCTCCCTAGCGGTGAGGAAGGAAGAAAACCCAATAATAACACAACCCCAATAAATCACTTCTGGGCTAAAAGAAATTTTTGGCTCAAAGATTCAGCAAATTCTCAAATAAGCTAATCCCCTTTTGCACCCTCAAAGTCACCAGTAAAAATTTGATCACTGATAGTATAGGAACACGCAGATGTCTTCAGTAGTAAACAGTATATGAAGGGATGGGGGGGGAGAGAGAGGAACAATAATAAAAGACAAAGTGAAGGACAAATGTTTGAACAAAAGTATGATCTTTTTATGCATGTAAACTGTGAATATGCAGGTGGTGCACACATGCATGTTATAACAAAAAATAAGCTTCTGGTTAAAACTTCACATACCCTGCGGTCATGCTCCTCCGCAAAATATTCCCTATTAACGTCACTCTTGGGAATTGCATCATTCGAATTGATACTGAGAGCAGTGTCTCGGACCTGAACTGGCAAACCATACTCAAGATCCAAAAGACAAACTTGACAAACATTCTTCAATTTGCTGCAGGTCTGACAGATCTCAGATTTTTTGTATCTTGCATCCCGACCAGGCCTCCATCTGAACACTGTGAAGGGTCGTGTGCATATCTTGCACTCCTTGTCATAATCTGCTTTTGTCTGTAAGGAAACAATGGCAAGATCAAAATAATCAATAATTAAGCATGGAAAGGAAAAGGTGATTGACAATAAGGGGGTAGCAGTAACCACGTCATAAAACTCAGATTAATCACTATTACTTGTATGAAGAAGACTGACCTTTTGACAATAGAAAGGCTAGCAGAAGCAAGAAATCAGGATACAACTTTAAATTTAGAAAAGTTGTCCTTACTCCTTGGTTAACAACATGTAAACTGAATTTAGAATCTATTATGTTAAGAACGTGATCCAAGGAAGTATATAACCTCAATCAATAGTCATTATACAAGGACTATAATGAGGGTCAGCAACCTTTTCCTCTATGAAAATAAGATCACTTGTTCTTCCCCTATGACTTAAGGAAAAAAAGTTAACTTGTTGTCTCTATTAAATATGAGCAGCCAGCTTCCCCACGCGTTATAATCACTCCAGTGAAAAACTGAGGCATATGAAAATCCCTTGGGCCACTGTGATTAAAAGAACGACACTATGACCTTTGAAGCTCGATTTGATGTAAAAAAATTACACTTTCTAGTTCCTTATTTGAATAAAGCTGCCCTGCTTATTTTAGTTTTACCAAGTAGAAATGCAAATCCTTCTGTGAGCAACAAATTGTTCCATCATCATTAAAACTGCTGATGGAAAACTTAGTTCTCTGCAACCCTGATTCCTCATATACGAAATCCCAAATACACAGAAATGTACTTCTGGATATTATATCAATGTAATAATGCTATATTCACCTAAATAAGACAGATAACTTCCTCGAGTTAGTAAAACACAAGATGTGTGGTAGGTGCACATCACAAGTTTGAATCCCTGCTTGTGAACCAAGTCTAGTATATAAGTGGAGAAGTATAGAGGGCAGACGCATTATCCATAGAATGTCGAAGACTCAAAATAGACCCAACGGATTTCTTGGTTACCACAAAAAACACAAACAAAAAAGAAGATAACTTCAGCAAGTTCTTTTTCAAAGTCTACTTAAGCTTTTTCTCTTTAATCTTTTTGCCACCTTGCCCAAGCAGTTAAGGAGAACATGGGAAGAATAGGTCCCAAATTTATGTCCAACTTTCATGCTGGTGTTCTCCCTGCTAGCACACTGTTTTATTCTCTTCTTCTTTTTTATGACCGTGACATCGGGGCCAGATTTCGCGCACCTCGACTATTCCACTACGTACTATCTCCGTTAACACACGGTTACCTGCCTACCAAGGCTTAGGCAGATGGTGTTTTGTCTCAGTTGGTGGTATAAATGTAAAATACCTTCCGATGCATAGGAAGTAAATAACAAAAAGGTGACCTTTTAAAACCAAAATTAACTAGATTTGGATGGAGAAGCTCAAAAATTAGGAGAAATTTAGCACAAAATAAGTTGCTAAATCCCCCTCACTAACCAGAAAGAAGGATCAATCACACCGCGCATAGAACTTAAACTCAACAAAAAGAAAATTTAACGGAAACAAAAAGTTAAAAATATTACCATTCGTACGTAAGGACTATCTCCAAGACAAGACTCACAAATAATCGGAAAATCAGATCGTTCCCATCCATCTGCTTCTGCGTCTCTCAACAATCTATGCGCCATTTATTACTAAATGTTTAAAAAAAAAAGATTAATTGAAGCTTTTTTCATTCAAACAAATACACTGCAATAAATTTACTAATTTGCTAAATAATATATAGCAAATAGAACGTACCTAATTAGATTGATTTATACAGCGGCGGAACTTACGGCGGTGGAAGAAATACAGTGGCGGTGGAGGAAATACGGCTGCGGAGCTAAAGGGACGGCCAGGAAAAAACACACTACTGTGTGAAGAATAAAAGAGGAGGAAAAATATATTCCCCACAAGTTTTATAAATAGCAGAATGACCCCAATTTTGAAAAGATGGAGTACTATAATACTATAACCCCTTTAGCCCGTTTGTCCAAACTGCAAAAATCACTTTATTTTGAGAAACGCTTTGTTTTAAAAGTGTTTTTCTCAAAGGTATTTTTGGTGAGAGGCAGTTTGTGTTTGGCTAATTAGTTTGAAAAGCACTTCTGAGCAGCAATTAGTGTTTGGCCAAGCTTTAAAAAACTCCTTCTAAGTGTATTTTTCTCAAAAGTGCTTCTCAAAAAAGTGTTTTTGGAGAGAAGCTACTTTTTCTGCTTCTCCAAAACTGCTTCTGCTTCTCCTCAAAAACACTTTTTTTCCTTCCAAAAACTTGGTCAAACACCTCAATTTTGGCCAAAAATACTTTTGGCAAAAAAAAAAAAGGAAAAAGGGTCAAAATTGTCTCTCTACTATTGTTTATTGGTTACTTGTGGCACCCGTTACACTTTTCGTCCATTCTTGTCCCTACCGTTAATGAAGTTTTAAAAATTACCCCTAACCCTAACGTTTTGACATTGTGGCAGCTGACCCCTCAATTTTTTCCATGTCAGCCCTTTTCTTATTAAAATATTATCATCTTCTTCTCCCTCACACTCCCTCGCCTTCTCACCACCCAACCCATTTACCCATTTCCCTCTATTTCTTCTACCTTTCTTCAACCACTGTCACAATCTAATACTACCATTTTCACCACCTCCACATTCGCTCATCCACACAGCCACCTTAAAAATCCCCAACTTGATTCGTCTAAATCACACACAAAAACGTTTCTCCTTAAAATCTTCACCGTTTAAAATCTGCCCAGTGCATCTCGTACTTTGGTATCTGTTAGCATTGGTTGGAATTTAGATGAATCTGCTGAAAGTAAAAAATTCCAGCACATATTTTCAATTAATAGGTTACTAAATGCTAGTATGTTATATGTGTATCCTATATATTGATACTATTTCAGACGCATAGATTATACATGTATGAAATTTGAGGCAATTTTTGATTTTAAAGAAAAATATCAAAGAGAAGATTCTTGCGGGACATGGCAGTATTAAGAGAATTTTTACAGAGTATGTATCTGTACATTGAAACCATAGACAATAATTTTTGTGGTTGTTACCTATCACCGGCAAGATACTGGTGGTGGAGCTGCTTCTACCCCTTTCTCTTATGTTTGTAAGATCTATGTATATGTGTGTGTTTTCCCCTGACTTTGGCATTTCGTCGAGCACTTGGCATGGTCGACTCTGCAGAATTTTGTTTTTTTCAGATTTGAGAAGATTGGCCCGTTGTTGTTGCCGTTTGAGGCGTTAGGAGCAATCTCCTCATCAGCATAAATCATTTCGCATTGGTTTTGGTCGATTTGGACGGCTGGAACTCTATTGTCGGCCACCTGGTGCTCATCCGAGAGTTGCAGAGGTTTGGGGATGACGATTGGCATGGTGGAATGGCCTGAAATTTGGTTGAATGGCCTGGTACCACTCTTTCTCCGCTGAAGCTTTTGAGGCTTTTCCACCGGAGGTGATGGCTGCTCGGTTAGCGGCGATGATGATGGCAATGATGTTGGTGGTGAAGGCTCTTGTTATTCGTTGAGCTCAACTGAAATGGGATCTGTGGGGTTTTAACTTGGTGGGGTTAATTAATGACTTGGCAGCTGACATGGCAGCTGACATGGAAAAAATTGAGGTGGTCAGCTGCCACAATGTCAAAATGTTAGGGTTAGGGGTAATTTTTAAAACTTCATTAACGGTAGGGACAATAATGGACGAAAAGTATAATGGGTGGTACAAGTAACCAATAAACAATAGTAGAGGGGCAATTTTGACCCTTTGCCCAAAAAAAGCACTTTTGGCCAAGAATAAGCTTGGCCAAACACACGCTATAGGTCGTCTGTGTATTCGGCAACTCACGCCTATATATCAGGCGACCACAATTATTTTGGCTTTTCTTTTTTACTTTTAGTCTGTGCCAGAAACTATTTATATTTGGTAGCAAAAAAAATATAAAATTTGTTTAAGATAGAGGAGATTGTCCAAAGTTTGAATGGAAAAAACTATTGCAATAACCATGGTGCTCCTAGATGGACTTTTATTTTATACCTAGCTATCTATAAAAGGTTACTTACAAAAGATAGAGTGACAAAGTGGGTTTCTGTTGATAGCCTGGTATGTCCTCTATGCAATGATAGGAATGAATTAGTCGATCATGTCTTCTTCAATTGTCAATATTCTGCTGCTATTTGGGATAAGTTATTGTTGTCGCAAGGCACTATTAGAGTCTCTAGGGAGTGGAAAGATGAAGTTGGGTTGTGAAGAATAGAAAAGATAGATCGACTGGGGCAATTATCTATCGAATGACTTTGGCATGTGGTGTGTTATATTTGGCATGAATGAAACTTGAGACTATTTCAGCAAAGGGACATACCTGCAAGTGCACTGATAAGGCAAGTTATTCAAGAGGTTCACTACAGGAATGCTAGAATGCCACAGTTACAAAGGAAACTAGAAGAACTTAATTTTTATTCCTAAGGAGGGTGGTGAGTAGTTCAGGAGCTAGTAGTGCATAGAATGTCTCTTTGTTACATAGTTGGAGCTTCATGTCCAACTCTTGCACTTCATTTTTTTTGAGTGGTACATATTATAATTGGTAAATAAAATTCTTTAATTACCAAAAAATTATATAATTTTTGTGTATAACATACTATATATATATATATATATATATATATATATATATATATATATATATATATATATATATATATATATATTGGCTATTATTTTGATAGTAGCTATGCAATGTCATTTTTCAAATTATTTTTTGTAAAAAGCCCAAAATCATCCCTCTTATTTGGGCTTAGATTCAAAGTCATTTGTATTCTTTCACATATGGCGTTAATAGTCCTAAATGTTAGGTCGCTCACACAATCGGTGACTTCAGTGTCGTTTGTCAATTTGGTGACTTAAAAACTTGAAAAGCCCAAAATCATCCCTCATCTTTGGGCTTAGATTCAAAGTCATACCTATTCTTTAACACCAAAGATTAATGGTCCTAATTGTTCATCATATTGGTGCGTTTTTAGTCTCTTCTCTAATAACATAATCTTTTTCTCCCTATTTCAACAAAAACTAGTGTTAGAACCCGCGGTATGCGCAAATAATTTGGCAGAATATTAATCTTATAAAATATTATGATCTAATATATTAAATTATTTTGATAATATTAGTCATTTTTCTCTTATTTGATGTTATCGTCATGATTATACGTTCTTCAAATTTCTAGTATAAGGTATTATTGATTCTTTTATTTATATTTAGTTTGAATAACATATCCATCAATTATTTTTCTATTAAAAGTGTTGATTAGAGAAGAGATTATAACATACTATTTTAAAAAACACAAGGAGTACTATTAGTGCTACATATAAAGAATATAGATGATTTTAAGTTTAAACCTAAAGGCTTGGGATGATTTTCAAGCAGCATGCGATCAACAACGAAATAATGATAATAATAAAAGAAATGCGAAAGATGAAGTCTGACAGTTTAACCAAATACTAGTGTGAAAATTCAAAATACAACTCTACCTAGGACTAGTATCACAATATCACGGACCATCTACGGATACTACAAACAGTCGTCTAGAAAGAAAGATACAATCTATCTTTGAAGTAAATGAGAACAGAATATAAAAGATAGAAGAGGACGCCAAGGCATGCAGACGTTTGCAGGACTACCACGGGTCTCCGCTGGACTGAAGGCAGCAACCTCGCTAAGGTCCAAAAGCTCCGGTACCGAGATCTGCATACAGTGCAGAGTGTAGTATCAACACAACTGACCCCATATACTGGTAATTATCGAGTCTAACCTCGGCAAAGTAGTGACAAGGCTAGGACAAAACTACCAAATAAACCTGTGTAGTTAAAACATATACGACAAGTAATAATAAAGGGGACTAGCAGTTAAAGATGGGAAGGGGAACATGTTGTGGAAATATCAAGTACCAACAGAATCGCAAGAGAAAAATCATAAAGAACATCTTAAATTTCACATCAGCAAGAATAAAGAAACAGTAACGAATCAATGTCCACTTTTATTCTTTATTGTTGCGGCGCGCAACCCGATCCAAATCATATAACACTGTTGCGGCGTGCAACCCGATCCAAATCATAGAATACTGTTGCGGTGTGCAACCCGATCCAACTCACATATCACTATTGCAGCGTGCAACCCGACTCCTCTTGTCCTCCCTTATTACTCCTTGTTGCGTCATGCAACCCGATCTCATATAATATTGTTGCGGCATACAACCCGATCCTAATATACAAATCAACACAAATCACAAAAAGGATCACGTCAAGGGAACAACAAGGAAACAACAATACCCCGGCAAGGGAACCAACAACAAGAATAAACACATCTCGGCAAGGGAATCAACAGTAAGAATTAAATACATCCCAGCAAGGGAATCAACTATAATCAAACTTGTACCAACAATTAACTTTACAAATGAAACCTCAACTGGAGCCAATGCTCAACGATAAACAAATACCACGAAGATAATCATAATTCTTGTCCCACGGTCGCTAACCATCATGTTAAGCATGCTCAAAATATAGTAAAATCACAACAAATCCGAATATAAGACTCACAGGCATGCTTGACACCATCGTATAGATACTCGTCACCTCAGCAATACGTCGTACTTGACAACAACACATAGCAATTAAGACACAATACCTATTTCCTCAAGCTAAGGTTAGGCCAAACACTTACCTCGAACTTCCACGGCCAACTCAAGCCTCAAACACCGCTTTTTCTTTAGAATTTGCCTCCAATTTACTTGTATCTAGCCCAAATTAATTAAACAACATCAATAAATGCTAAGGAATTTATACCCAATGTTTAAATATAGGTTTTCTATTATTTTCTCCCAAAAGTCAAAAATCGACCCCGAGCCCACTTGGTTAAAATTCGAGGTTCGAACTAAAACCCGATCACCCATTCACCCACGAGCCCAAATATGTAATTAGTTTCGAAATCCAACCCTAAAACGAGGTCTAAATTTTAATTATTCAAAAAGCCCTAACTCTACCCAAATTCCCAATCTCTGCCATGAAAATTCTTGATTTTTGATTAAAATGTGATGAAAAACATTGGGTAATTGAAAGAGTAAAGTTTAGAATTGATTACCAACACTTTGGAGATGAATTTGTGTGAAGAAAATCGCCTCTAGGTCTTGGTAGTTCGAAAATATGATAAAAATGAGTTCTGCCCATTTTTTGGTTCTGTTTTAAAAGACTGGGCAGGCCTTCATCACGTTCGCGATGGGTTAGGCCCAAATGGCCTTCACGTTCGCGTTGGGTGGCCTGCGGTCGCGGAGCTTTAGCTCCTCAAACCTTCGCGCTCGCGGTCAAAGGACTGCGTTCGCGTAGAGCAAATTAAACTCCTTCCCCCAAGCCCACTAACCCTATGCGTTCGCGTGAGCCTGAACGCATTCGCGAAGGGTAACCCCCCCTCCCTCCCCCAAAGCTTCGTGTTCGCGAAGAACAAACTGACACCTGAGGAATTTTGCATTACGCGTTCGCGAGTGAAGCCACGTGAACGCGAATAACAAAATCACTATGCACCTGAACATCAAAACCTGCAACTTTTCTAAGTGTAAAAACATCCCGAAACTCACCCGAGCCCTCGGGGCTCCAAACCAAACATGCATACTAACTCATAAACATCATATGGACTTACTCATGCGATCAAAATGCCAAATTAACATCTTTAAAAATGAATTTAGTATCAAAATCAAAGAAAATTCTCAAGAACTCTTAAGTTCAAATTTTAACAACCGAGGGTCCGATTCACGTCATATCAAGTTCGTTTCTTACCAAGTTTTACAAGATCAACTTAAATACCATATAATACCTGTACCAGGATCTAGAACCAGAATACAGGCTCGTTACCATCAAATTCAATCACATTTAAATTTCCAAAAATCCTATAATTTCAATTTAACAATTTTCTTCAAAAATTTATTTCTCGGGTTTGGGACTTTGAAAATCAATTTCGGGCATATGCTCAAGTCTCATATTTTTCTATAGACCCTCCGGGACTTTCAAATCATGGGTCCGAGTCCGTTTACCCAAAATATTGACCAAAGTCAACATTCTTGGCTCAAATCACAGAATTAACTTTAAAATTAAATAAAATTGACTTGGGTCAATATTGTTGGTAAATGGACTCGTACCCGTGATCTGACGGTATCGTAGGGTCCGTAGTAAAATATGGGATTTGAGCGTATGCCCGAAATTGAATTCCGAGGTCCCAAGACCAAGAAATAATTTTTTGAAGAAAATTGTTTAATTGAAATAATAAGAGTTTTTTAAAAAAATTTAAATGTGTTTGAATTTGATGGTATCGGGCCCGTATTTTGGTTTCAAAGCCCGGTACAAGTCTTTTTTGGCATTTAAGTTGAGCCTGTAAAATTTGGTAAGAAACGGACTTGATATGTCGTGAATCGGACCATCGGTTGTTAAAAAAATGGGACTTAAGAGTTCATGATATTTTTCGTTGATTTTGATGATAAATTCATAGTTATTGATGTTATTTTGATGATTTGATCGCACGATCGGGTCCGTGTGATATTTTTGGACATGCGTGCATGTTTGGTTTGGAGCCCCGAGGGCTTGGGGTGAGTTTTGGATAGGCCACGGAGTGAATTTGGACTTAGAACATAACAATTGCAGGTTCAGAGAAAATTGCAGGTCTCTGAAACGAGGTTCCGCCATCCGCAGTGGAATCTTCGCGGTCGCGGTGGGTCTTCGCGACCGCGGTGAGATTTATGCAGTCAGCAGTTAGAAAGGCTGAGTCTTCGCAGTCGCGCTCGATATTTCGCGGTTCGTGGTGAGGGTCTGAGAGGAGTATATAAATGGGACTCTTCAGCTATTTTTCAATTTTCAAACCCTGAAACATAAGAGGCGATTTTTCAAACACTCTTTCTTCCCCAAAACACTAGTAAGTGATTTTTAAGTTATTTCTTTCACTCCTTAACTTCTTTTTAATAGATTTCATCCTAGAATCTAGGGTTTTTATGGTGGAATTCGGAATTTTGGGTAAAACCTAGGAATATTGAAATTTGGGATTTAGACCTCAAATTGTGGTCGGATTCCAAAACCAATTATATATCTGGGCTCGGGGGTGAATGGATAATCGGGTTTTGGTCCGAATTTCGAGTTTAGACTAAGCGGGCCCGAGGTCGATTTTCGACTTTTTGGGGAAATCATAGGAAAACCTATTTTCATGCGATAGAATTGACTTATTTAGCATTTACTAATACTATTAAGTAAATTGTAACTAGATATAAGCGAAATGGAAGTGAAACCAAGAGGTAAGGCGGTAGTTGAGGCTTGAATTGTGTTCGTGACATCGAGGTAAGTGTTTGATCTAACCTTAGCTTGAGGGATTAGGAGTTGTGTTTTATTTGCTATATGTTAATTGTGGTGTACGATGTATAGGCATGGTGACGAGTATCTATACGTTGGTGTCAAGCATGCCCGTGAGTCTCGTATTGTAATTGTTGTGACTCCGTTGTGATTTATTCATGCTTAATATGATGATTATAATTGTTAGTTCTCTTGCTGGGATGTTATTATTTATGATATTGTCTCCCTTGCCAGGATGTTATTGTTTATGATATTGTCTTCCTTGCCGGGATGTTATTGTTATACTCTTGTTCCCTTGTCGGGATTCTTTTATGATTGATGTTGAATTGTATATGGGATCAGGTTGCACTCCATAATGGTATTATATGAAATGAGATCGGGTTGCACGCTGCAACGGTATTATATGAAATGGGATAAGGTTGCACGTCGCAACAGTATTATATGAAATGGTATTGGGTTGCACATTTGCAACAAGAAAGAATCAAAGTGAATATTGATTCTTATGGTGAGAATGAGAGTAAAAGCACTAAGGGTGATGACGTGCACTTGTTTCTAATTTTCCTTATTCTTGTTGGCAATTGAATTGTGGTTTTTTTACCTTCCTCTTGTGGTATTCTGTTGTTATCTGATACTCCCCGCAGCATGCCTTCCCCCTCCCATCTTTAACTGTAAATATGTACTTTTATTTTTCCGTTGTATATGATTTAACTGCACATGTTTATTTGGTAGTCTGGTCCTAGCCTTGTCATTACTTCGCCGAGGTTAGTCAAGGAACTTACCAGCACATGAGGTCGGTTGTGTTGATACTACACTCTGCATTGTGTACAGATCCCGGTGTTGCAGCTTTTGGACCGCACTGAGGTTGTTGCATTCAGTCCATTTAGACAACCCGAGGTAGTCCTGCAGGCGTCCGCATGCCTTGACATCTCCTTCTATCTTCTCATTTTGTTTCTTTTATGTATTTTAGAAACAACTTGTAATTATCTTTCGGACCCTTATTTGTAGTACTCTTAGATAGTTTGTGAAATTGTGACACCAGTTCTGGGTAGCGTATGTTTAAGGATTGGTATCAATATTTTTATTAAACTGTTACATTTTATTCTTCCGCTTTATTATTTTCGCTGATTATGAAATTATAATTTACAACTGCGAAAGGATTAAAAATGGAAAAAGGTAAATAATTGTCATAGTTAGCTTGCGTAGCTTTCACTAGTATGCGCCATCACGACTTCTGAGGGTGGGAAAATTCGGGTCGTTACAAGTTGGTATCAGAGCTCTAGGTTACTTAGGTCTCACAATTCACGGACAAGCTTAGTAGAGTCTGAGGGATCGGTACCGAGACGTCCGATATTTTTCTAAGAGGCTACAGAGTTAGGAAAAACTTCACATCTATTCTTCCTTGTTGTGCGACTTGGTTTTTCAATGCTAATTGAACTTCTACTCTATTCTTTCATAGATGGCGAGATCACGTGCTTCCTCATCCACTGATCAGCAGCCCGAGCCCCCAGCAGCAGCTCCCACGAGGGGCAAACGGCAAGGCCGAGGCCATGCTAGAGACCGAGGCAGGGGCAGAGCTCAGCCCAGAGCAGCAGCACCAGCGGCAGAGCCTCAGGTTGAGTTTGATGATAAGGTTCCAGCCCAGGCAGCTCCGGTGGGCCCAGCTCATGTCCCAGAGGGGTTCATTGCTACCCTAGTACTCCAGGATACTCTGGTCCATCTAGTGGGCCTTGTGGAGAGCGTCACCCGGGCATGATTACTTCCTGTAGCACCAGCCGTCTCTCAGGCTGGGGGAGGAGCACAGATTCCCGCTACCCGCACTCCAGAGTAGATGGCTCCCCAGTTTCAGACTCCAGTAGCTCAGCCATTTAGAGTAGTTCAGATGGGTGTGGTAGCTTAGACCGGTGATGGAGCAGCTATGTCTGTTGATGCCTTGTAGAGATTGGACAGGTTCACCAAGCTTTTCACTACCACTTATAGCGGTGCATCTTCTGAGGATCCCTAAGATTATTTAGATAGTTGTCATGAGGTTCTCAGGAACATGGGGATAGTGGAAACCAATGAGGTCAACTTTGCTGCTTTTCGCTTGTCTGGATCTGTCAAGACTTGGTGGAGAGATTATTGTTTGGCTAGACCAGCTGGGTCACCAGCTTTGAATTGGGATCAGTTTTCTCAGCTATTTCTAGAGAAATTTCTTCCTATCACTCAAAGGGAGAACTATAAGAGACAGTTTGAGCGTCTTCGGTAGGGTTCTATGACTGTCACTCAGTACGAGACCAGATTCATTGACTTGACCCGTCATGCTCTTCTTATACTTCCCAATGAGAGAGGGAGAGAGTGAGGAGGTTCATTGAGGGACTCGTTTAGCCGATTCGATTGCAGATGGCTAAGGAGACGGGGAGCGAGATTTCTTTTCAAGATGCGGCTAATGTGGCCAGGAGAGTTGAGATGGTTCTATCATAGGGGAGTGGTCAGGGGTCTGACAAGAGACCTCGTCATTCTGGTAGGTTCAGTGGTGCCTCGTCTGGAGGCAGGGATTCTTTTGGTAGGGGCCATCCTCCTAGGTCGTTTCATTCAGCACTTTAGGCTTCTCACGGTGCCCCAAGTGGCCGTGGTTCTCACATACAGTATTCTGATCAGTAGTCCTATAGTGCATCACCAACTCCTATCAGTGCACCTCCGCTCTAGAGTTTTTAGGGTCGTCAGTTCTAGCATCCGAGGGGTTATTTACTTGTGGCGACACGAGGAATATTGCTAGATTTTGCCCTCGAGCACCAGGCAGTTCTCAGTACCCAGGTTCTCGTGCCATGGTTCAAGCATCGAGTGTTTCACCGCCCTCTCAGCCAGCTAGAGGTGGAGGTAGGGTGCTAGCGGTGGAGGTAGAAGTATTAGAGGTGAAGCTCAAACCGCTAGAGGTGGAGGCCAACCAGTAGGAGGCCGTCCTAGGGATGTAGTTCAGAGTGGTGGGGCCCAGCCCCGATGTTACGCTCTTTCAGCCAGGCCTGAGGCTGAGGCTTCCGATGTAGTTATTACAAGTACTATTCTGGTTTGTAGTAAGGATGCTTCAGTACTATTTGATCCAGGGTCTACATACTCCTATGTGTCCTCTTATTTTGCACCGTATTTGATCCCGCCTAGTGATTCTTTGAGTGCTCATGTATATGTGTCTATACCGGTAGGTGATTCTATTGTGATAGATCATGTCCATCATTCTTGTATAGTGGTGATTGGGGGTCTTGAGACCCGAGTAGACTTATTACTTTTGGACATGGTTGATTTTGATGTCATATTGGGGATGGACTGGTTATCACCTTACCACTATATCTTGGACTATCATGCCAAGACTGTGACCTTAGCCTTGCCGGGGTTGCCTCGTTTAGAGTGGAGAGGGACTCCTGGTCATTCTACCCGTTGTGAGCACGTGATTTTTGCCTCATACGAATTACTCCAAAATAACTCCCGAAATTAGGTCTTTTCTTTATTATGTGTTATTTTGAGGAAATATTGTGCGGTTTTCCTGTTTGTTTGCATAGGTATGTGTGCATGTGCAGTTTTATTAATGCACTAAAAATACAAAAAAATATATATAATGTAATATATGTTACATGTGCATTTAGGATTTAGTTTTACAATTTAGGAATTAACAGGTTTGTTTTACAAAACGGAAACTCACAGAAAAATAGGAATTTTTGCATTTTAGCACTGATAAATTATGTTGGTTTCATTGTTAATTGACATTTAGTTGTATGTAATAAATGTTATTAAAGGATAATTAGTATTCTAATAAGTTAATTTGGTTGTTGATTTTAGAAAAATTTAGAAAATAAAAAGAAAGGAAAAATTAGAAGACCCGGATTTGGGCCAAAAGTTTCAAAGCCCAAACAAAATACACCTTTAAACCCGTCCAAAACCAGCCCATACCCGTCCCAAATCTAGTCCACCTGCAGCTAAATTAAACGACGTCGTTTCATCATTCTCAATCTGGTTCGTTGATTTCACTTGATCAACGCCCCAGATCAATTCTTCCACACCCGACCCGTTCCCATCCAAAACTGATCCGGTCTTAAGGATAAACAAAACGACGTCGTTCTACTTACTCGATCAATCTAGACCATTGATCTCATCAGATCCAACGGCCTATATCAAATCCCCATCCTACTATATAAGCCTAAATCCTTACCCCACCCCCCAAAGCCATATCCCCCATTTTCTCACCTTCGTCTCTAATCTTCAAAGACCAAACATATCCCCACCGTCAACCACCGTGCACTGCCCATCGAAAATCGCCTTACGGCGGTTCCGGTGGTCCAAACGACCCCATCTTTACACCATAGCTTCCCCTCGACCTCCCCGTTCCAAATTTGTAACCTATATCCCTCGAATCAGGCCCCAACATCTCTAATCTTCGATCAAAGCTTGGCCTAAAAACCCAACATTTTACGATGGTTTCCAAATCAACACCATAGTTTCTCTTGACCATCCTCGTCATGAATCCGGTAGTAGTTTAGGTCGAATCTTCCTGGAACTGCTCGAATCTTCATTTGAAGATTCGAGCAAAACCTAAAACTACCCTAATGTACCCTAAAGTCACACCAGTCACTCTCCTGACCTCACTCGTAACCAAACCAAACTTGGTTTGGTTCGAATCTGACCAGAAATGATCGAGCCCCAAATCAGACCCTCAAGAACCCTAAAATTCCAAATCATGGAATCTGTCCAAAATTAAATAAAAGATTGGGGTCTAATAGACCTTAATCGAGGTATTCTCAATTGAGAATACTCCGATTAAAGTCTGTTCGACCTCAAAGTGTCCAAATTCAAGTTCGAGCCTGGGTCGGAATATTTCTGAGGTTCTGAGGTATTTTCCTTTTTCTTTTATTCTATATTTATGATTTTTGTTTATCTATGTATCTGTTTAGTGTAGTTTTATTAATTTTCCATCTTCTATCAGTTAATTCTGCTCATCTTCAGTAGACTTTTTATTTTGTCCAATTCTTTCACTTGTTTATGTTTGCTATAATTGTTATATGCTATAATTTGTGTAATCGATCAAATAAGTGTTGTCGATTAGTCTGGGACGCCATAAAATTCCCAAGTGGCGACTCTGAAATTAATAAAGAATCCCGTTTCGGTTGTCCTTTGATTGGAAAAACTCTCTTTACATATGCCCTCCTCCGGGATGTTGTGTAAAAAAGAGGTGTGACAGCTCTGGCGACTCTGCTGGGGAATTAGAGCCAGAATCTCTGGTTCAGGGTTCAAGAATTCAAGCTTATAATAACTGTTATAATTGGCCTTATTTATTATTTGATTTATACATGTTTATGCTTAATGTGCTAAATGTTATTTTTTACCACTTTAATATTATCTGAATTGTGTATATGAAACTGCTACGAAACCCTTCTTCTTTCTGAATCTTCTGAATTTATGGTGCACACGTGCGCGCGTGGCCCACCTTTCTGTTAGAATTCATACCAAATAGAACGACGTTAGGACAAGTAACTAGGCCGGGTAGACTTTCGTGCTCCCGGTACGTTGCCCCCATTTCGGCTCAAGCTGTCCGTTTGGGTAAGCCAGGTCTAGAACAATATGCCTCAGGTTTTTCACTTAGAATAACTCAGCCTCATACCGGATCCCTAGTAGGAACGTTTGTTTGCATCATGTGCATTTGGCCTTGGAAACTCAACACAGGGGTTGGGTCTGTCTAGTACAGGTGCACCCGAAATGAAAAGACCATCCTGATGCAGCTTACTTGCTACTTGTGCATTCATTTGCCTCGGATTTGCATGTTGACCAGCTTATCGGGAAAGGATAGAAAATCATTGTGGGAACCGAGAAAGAAAATAGGCTGTTTTAGAAAATTCCCAAAATAGTTTAAAATTTTGAAAAAAGGTAAGTGTCGTTTTTTTATTTGTTAAAATAAAAAAAAATTCATTAAAAGTTTTTTTTATGAATGTCAGTTTTCAAAATGAGTCTTGATTTTGTTAAAATTAATCGCAGATACAAAATGAGCACCATCCAAAACCTATCATTCGCAAATGTAGATGAGTTTCTATTTCAGCTTCAGATATGGTGGCGTGAGTTAGGAGGAGACGGTCAGAAATGGGTCATTAAGTATTTGGGAACTCTCACAGATATTATGAAAGTTAAACCACGCGATGATTTGATTACGGCTTTAGTAACTTTTTGGGACCCTGTTCACAATGTCTTTCGCTTCTCTGATTTCGAGCTTACTCCCACATTGGAAGAGATAGCTGGATATGCCAGTTTTGATGGAGATTTGAGAAACCAAAATCTTATATTCCCAAAGGCTCCCTCAGTGCATCGATTATTTGGTCTTCCGAACATCAGTAATCAAATCAGAAAAAGCAACGTTGTCAAAGGGTGTTGTTCTTTTTCAACTTCCTGTATTCAAGGTTCGGAAAGCCGGATGGATTTGAAATTCATGAAAAGGGCCTTACTAACAAACAAAACAAGGACACCTGGCAGATTCACCGTCACTTCGCTTTCATGGTGGCTTTTCTAGGAATCATGGTCTTTCCAAACAAAGAGCGAACAATTGATATTCGCGTAGCAAGAGTCGTACAAGTCCTCACTACCAAAGAACGTCACACCCTCACCCCGATCATTCTCTCAGACATTTATCGTGCGTTGACTTTATGCAAATCAGGGGCAAAAGTCTTTGAATGATACAAAATTTTGTTGCAAATGTGGTTGATCAAACATCTCCGACATAACCCCAAGTTCATGAAGTATGGTCCAAGCAATGACAATTTTATCGAGAGTTATGAAGAAAGAATAAAAGATTATAAATCTCCAGAAGGGGTGGAAGCCTGGATATCACATTTAAGATCTTTAATGGCAAGTCAAATTGAGTGGACTTTGGGATGGCTCCCGGTAAGAGAGGTGATACACATGTCAACCTTGAATATTTATTTGCTACTGTTGGGTTTGAGAAGCGTCCAGCCATATACGCCACAGAGAGTTCTAAGACAACTAGGGAGATACCAAATGGTGCCTGATGATGAGGATTTGAGTATGCAAGTGATCGAGCTACAGCCCGAAGCCACTCTCCCCGAGGCTTTGATTCAGCAGATGTGGAATGGGTGTCGATACTTGAAAGATGACACTCAAGTTCCACATCTTGCGAAAGGCGAGATAAATCCAGGATATGCTAGGTGGTTTGAGAAAAGATCCCGCGTGGATGATGCACCAGGACCTGATCTTAGAAGGCCCATAAAAAGACCACATGTTCAAACCTTTGATGATAAAATCCAAGAACGATTGGCTTGGGGAGAAAAGTAAAAGGGATACAAAGCAACTATTCATGCCTTAGAAGAAAGTCTGAGGAACCTCAATTTGGAGAAAGACTTACAAGCACAAGAAGCAGAAGGTGAAAAGAAGAGTCTTATTAGCGAAAATAAAAATCTCCGCGCTCAATTTCAACAGATGAAGAAAGCCTCTGAAGCACCAGTGAGAAGTTGGAAAGATCAAAAAATCATTGCCAATCTGATGGAAAAAATGCAAGATTATGACTCCATCTTGACAAAGACTGAAAAGGCGTTAGGCAAAGCTAAGGAAAAATCATACAATTAAACGAGGAGGCCAAATCTAATAAGGAACGCCAAGTAATGAGATACGAAGAAGACATGGCACAATTCAAGAAAGAGAAGGACTGTTGGATACATTCAGAAGCTCAACTCCGTGCACAATTGGAAGAAACGAGAAGGTACAATAGAGAACATCAGCACGCAGATATTGATAGAGAAAGAGCACAGGCAAGACTCGATCAGGACATACTTCGAGCTTAATTGGAGTCAGCTTTAGATTGCGAAGACCGCATAAGAGATATAGCCACCACTCGCCAACAGCAATTGCAAAACCAAGACCAAAATTTCCAAGATTTCAGAGCACAAATCCATGATTTGGCTGTTTACACTTCTCAAATTATGTGAACTGCCAAGGGATGGATTATGAAAGGTTTCTAGAGCATGCACCTACTTTTTCCCGTCATCTGGCAATGGAGTTAGAAAGAATGTACCGTACACTGGGAGGTCAGCCGGGTCAAGCCCCACCGTGAGCAGATGTTCCAATGATTGAAAACAAAAGTGGGGAGTGGAGCATATTCATAGTTATTATGAGCTTTTTATATAATAAGTCATGTTTTAGTTTGAGTCCGTGTCAAGTCTTTTAAACCATTTTCTTAAAATGTTTTCCTAATGTAATGTCCTTTCCGTCTTTGTATTGTTTCAAGAATAAATAAGAGTGTTAATAATTGCCTTCTGCCAGAACTACGCACGGTCTGATTCATGCAGGGACATGATACGTAGGCAATCTCTATAAAATTCGACCACAATCAAAAGAAAGAATAAAATGAAAAGGGAGGGAAATAAAGATAAGAGTGAGTGACAATAAAAAGAAAGATCAAGAAAAGCTGGGATAACACAAGCAACCGAGCAAATACATGATAGAAAATGGTTAATTGCCTAGGAACATTGCATCTCAACGTGTAATTGTATATGTGTTAAACTCTCAAAACTAACAAGTTTGCTCATTTCCAGAATTCAAGCAGTTAGTTTATCTAGAGTATACTGGCACATTATCATTATCAAACCAGATCAAAAGGACCAATACCCAAAATCATGTCTATCCCGGATGTCGACACAACTATTGAGATAGAGGAGCTGGACGTCAGTAAAATGAAAGAAGAGATGCTTAAATTTAAGCAACAGATGGCCGAGATGTATCGGGCTTGGTCTACAGGACAATCACCCCCAGCTTACCCTGCTAACCCTGCTTCCACCCCACCACCAGCTCAAACTAAGGATCATCCTACCACTGATCTATCCCCGAGTTTCCCCATTTACCAGCACTACCGAGGCACCACTTCTCATGCACCACAATCTCCACCCCCTAAACCAATTCCATACCCTCCTCCACCAGTAACTCCTGTCTTCATAGAACCTCCCCCGGCTACACTCCACAAATCTCCTAGTGAGCCTATATTCCAGGCCCAGGACAACCAATACTACCCCTCGGAGCCCACTTTCAAAGCTTCAGAAATCCATTCATTTACTCCCCGTTTTGACCTCCCGACAGAAATTGACAAGCCAGTCAAAAATACCGAACAGGAAGAGATGTTCAGAAAAGTTAAAAGCTTAGAACAATCGTTCCAAGACATGTAGGGATTAGGCGGGCAGGTCAGTGTGGCCTACAAGGACCTATGTCTGTTCCCAAATGTGCAATTACCTGCTGGTTTCAAGATGCCCAAGTTCGACCTATACAACGGGCACGGTGATCCAGTGGCCCACTTGAGGGGTTTTTGCATCAAGATGAGGGGAGCTGGAGGAAAAGACGAATTATTAATGGCTTACTTCAGTCAGAGTTTGAGCGGATCAGCATTGGAATGGTACACCCGCCAAGACCATGGGAGATGGTACACATGGGATGACCTGGCACAGGCATTTGCTTGTCACTTCCAATACAATCTGGAGATCGTTCCAGATCGACTATCCTTGACTAAATTTGAGAAAAAACATAGTGAAAGCTTTAGAGAATATGGGTTCCGGTGGAGGGAACAGGCAGCAAGGGTGGATCCCCCAATGAAGGAAAGTGAGATGGTAGATTACTTCCTACAGGCCTTGGAACCTACTTACAATGGCCATTTGGTCTCAGCGATAGGAAAATCATTCAACGAAGTAGTAAAGATGGGAGGTATGGTGGAAGAAGGCCTCAAGTCGAATAAAATCATGAGCTATTCAGCTATCAAAGCGACTACTCAGGCTATTCAAGGCGGCGTAGGAGGGATTGGAAAGAAGAAAAGTGAGGAAGCGGCAATGGTTGATTCAGGAACTTGGTCCGGATCCAGAGGTTCACCTCATTACTACAATCAACCTCGATCCCACCAACCAACTTATCACCACAATTCATTCCAACACTACTATCACCCGTCAGAACCTCATTTTTCCGTCCACCATGCGCAAGCATACAATCGACCACCTGCCCACGCTCATTGGCGTGCTTCTATCTTACCAAGTACCTACCTATATCCACGAACCTATCAAAATGTTCCCGGACCAGGTTTCAGGCCTAATCAAGCACTCAAGGGTGAAAGGTTGCAGAAAAAGAAAACCTTTACTCCGTTGGGAGAATCCTACACTAGTCTATTCCACAGGCTAAAACAGCTAGATATGCTAAGGCCGATACAATCCAAGCTGCCAAATCCTCCTCCAAAAAATCTGGACTACACTGTTAGCTGTGAGTATTGTTCTAGTACCCCAGGTCATGATACAGAAAAGTGCTGGCACTTAAAAAATGCAATACAAGAGCTGATTGATACTAATAAAATTGAAGTTCAAGCTCCCGAAGCTCCCAATATCAACCGAAATCCGATGCCAACCCATCGAGAGGCCAATATGATAGAAATAGTGCAGGCTGATAGGGAAATCAAGAAGCCGTCACAAACCGTCATGATGATTCGGTCTAATGAAGCCAAGACATATGAACAATTAGCAGATGAGAAGTCGGTGCCCAAGTAGAGCAAAAGTAGTGTTGAGCTATCTGTGGCAGTCGAGAAGGGATCTTCGAGCAAAGTTGCAACGAAACAAGAAGGGGTAAAGGTGATTGTACCAGGGGTGGCCAGCAAACCCATCATAGTCGTGGAAGGAGCCGGCGTAGATCGGGTTATTATCAAGCCAGTAACCCAGTTACCAGTGATCAACAGCAAGGCTATTCCATGGAACTACGAACAGGTAACGGTAATGTACAAAGGAAAAGAAGTCAAGGAAGAAATCTGTGAAGTACAAGGTTTGACTCGCTCGGGAAGGTGTTTTACTCCCGAGGAATTAAGAAAAGCCAAAAACAATCCAACACCAATGAAGAAAGCCGTGACTGAAGAAGAAGCGAAAGAATTCTTGAGAAAGATGAAACTGCATGACTATTCTATCGTGGAACAATTAAAAAAGACGCCCGCTCAAATTTCACTATTGTCATTACTGATCCATTCGGACGAGCACAGTCAAGCTTTAATGAAGATCTTGAATGAGGCACACGTTCCCGATAAGATCTCCGTGAATCACTTGGAAAAAATAGCCAACAAAATCTTTGAGGCAAACAGAGTCACATTTTCTGATGATGAATTACCTGTAGAAGGTACTGAGCACAACAGAGCTCTTTACCTCACATTAAAATGTGAAAACTCCATAGTGACCCGGGTATTGGTTGACAACGGGTCAAGCGCAAACATCTGCCCTCTCTCCACTCTGATCAAGTTGAAAATAAAAGAGGAGAGGATCCATAAGAATAGTATTTGCGTACGGGGATTTGACGGTGGAAGTAGAGATTTAGTTGGCGACATAGTGCTGGAGCTGACAATAGGGCCAGTTGAATTCACAATGGAGTTTCAGGTGTTGGATATGGTTGTTTCCTATAATTTACTGTTGGGTCAACCATGGATCCATGCTGCTAAAGCAGTCCCATCAACACTACACCAGGTGGTCAAGTTTGAATGGGATAGACAAGAAAGAGTTGTGCATGGGGAAGACAGCTTAGATGCTCACAGCAGTGCCATTGTACCGGTCGAGGGAATAAAAAATGACCAGGGACCATGGGTTTACCGGGTTTCTGACACAATGTTGGTAGAGAAAATTCCGGAGGGGAAATACATTCCAAATCCAAAGATAACCGCTGCATCAGTCATGGTAGCCTATGAGATGTTGAAGAATGGTTTTGTACTCGGTAAAGGTTTGGGCTCATCTTTGCAAGGCATCATACAACCAGTATCTCTTCCCGAGAACTTGGGAACATTTGGTTTGGGATTCATACCCACTGTCACAGACGTGAGAAAGGCCAGAAAGCTAAAACAGAAGGCATGGGTCCTTCCAAAGCCAGTCCCACATCTTTCAAAATCTTTTGTCAAGTACGGTACCAGAAATCACCCGATAACAACAATTCCTAAATCTATAATTAATCCTGAGGAGGAATTAATTGAAAGATTTGAAAAGTTGTTTGACGATGTGAACATGGTGGAAAGTGGTGAAGGTTCTAGCAACACAGAAGTTCAATTCGTTGGGCCAGAGACAAAGCTTAATAATTGGAAAGCCACTCCTCTCCCCATTCGAAAGGAGTCTCGGTAGTTTATTTTGATTTTCCTTCAGTTTGTTTGGGTTATTCCAGGGTTGTAATCCAAATTTTTATCTTGCTCTGTTTGAAGTGTGTAAACCTTGTTATCTTTCATCATTCAATGAAATACAGTTTCCCTTTCATTATCATTCCTGATAGTTTTTCTTTTGTTTTTCTTCTCTTTTCTGTACAGTCCTTTTTCGTTGGCTCTAGTGATATGTCATGCATAAGGAATCCTCAGATCAATCTTAAAAATCAATCTGATTCCGAAATAATAATTCAAGAAGTAGATTGTGATTACGAATCAGAATATGATGAGGATGAGGCCTTCAAAGAGATTAGTAAAGAGTTAATTCACTTTGAAGAAAAACCCAAACCCAACCTGAGTGATACAGAAGCCGTCAATTTAGGAGACACAAATAATATCCGAGAAACTAAAATAAGTGTCCACCTCGAACCAAAGATCCGGGAAGAGTTAATTAAAGCACTTATCGAATTCAAAGATGTTTTTGCATGGTCGTTGACGACACGCCGGGTCTGAGCACTGATTTAGTGGTCCACAAATTGCCCACTGATCCAATGGTTCCTCCCGTCAAGCAAAAGCTGAGAAAATTCAAAACTGATATGAGTGTGAAAATTAAAGAAGAAATCACCAAACAGTTGGATGCAAAGGTCATTCGGGTCACTCAATACCCTGTTTGGTTGGCTAATGTCGTTCCGGTGCCAAAGAAAGACGACAATATCAGAGTATGCGTCGATTATTGCAATCTCAACAAAGCAAGTCCAAAGGATAACTTCCCATTATCCAATATCCATATCTTGATCGACAATTATGCCAAGCATGAGATAGGATCTTTTGTGGATTGCTATGCCGGGTATCACCGGATTCTAATGGACGAAGAAGATGCAGAAAAGACGGCATTCATCACACCATGGGGAACATATTGCTACCGAGTGATGCCATTTGGTTTGAAGAAGGCCGGAGCAACTTACATGAGAGCAATGACTGCAGTGTTTCATGATATGATACATAAGGAGATTGAGGTATATGTGGACGATGTGATCATAAAATCAAAGCATCAGGCCGACCATGTTAGGAATTTGAGGAAATTCTTCCTGAGACTTCGCAGGTACAATCTCAAGCTTAACCCTACCAAGTGCGCATTTGGTGTTCCATCCGGAAAGTTGTTGGGATTTATAGTCAGCCGACGAGGCATCGAGTTGGACCCATCAAAGATCAAGGCCATCCAAGAATTGCCACCTTCGAGGAACAAGACTAAAGTAATGAGTCTGTTAGGGAGGTTAAACTATATCAGCAGGTTCATTGCTCAGCTCACGACAACTTGTGAGCCTATTTTTAAATTGCTGAAGAAGGATGTTGCGGTCAAATGGACTAATGAGTGTCAAGAAGCGTTTGATAAGATAAAAGGATACTTGTCAAACCCACCCGTGTTGGTCCCGCCAGAACTAGGAAGACCTTTGATTCTTTACTTAACAGTATTGGAAAATTCATTTGGTTGTATACTGGGGCAACATGACATCACTGGCAAAAAGGAACAGGCCATCTATTATCTTAGCAAAAAGTTCACAGCTTATGAGGTTAAGTACACTCATCTGGAAAGGACATGTTGCGCCCTAACTTGGGTAGCTCAGAAATTGAAACATTATTTGTCATCATACACTACTTACCTCATTTCGCGTCTGGATCCGTTGAAATATATTTTTCAAAAGCCTATGCCAACAGGAAGACTGGCAAAGTGGCAGATATTGCTTACAGAATTTGACATCATCTATGTAACTCGGACTGCAATGAAAGCCCAAGCATTGGCCAATCATTTAGCCGAAAACCCGATCGATGAAGATTACGAGCCATTGAGAACTTATTTTCCCGATGAAGAAGTGATGCATATCTGTGAGATGGAGCAAATTGAAAAACCTGGCTGGAAACTTTTCTTTGATGGGGTTGCTAACATGAAAGGAGTCGGGATAGGAGCTGTGATTATTTCTAAAACCGGACATCACTATCCTGTTACGGCTCAACTTCGGTTTTATTGCACCAATAATATGGCTGAGTATGAAGCTTGTATTTTGGGGTTAAGGCTAGCTGCAAACATGGATATCCAGCAAATCTTGGTCTTGGGAGACTCGGATCTTCTGGTACATCAAATTCAAGGAGAATGGGAAACGCGAGACTTGAAGCTCATACCATACCGACAATGTTTACATGATCTTTGTCAACGGTTTCGATCAGTGGAGTTCAGGCATATTCCAAGGATCCATAATGAGGTCGCCGATGCATTGGCTACCCTGGTATCAATGTTGCACCATCCGGACAAAGCTTATGTGGATCCACTGCATATTCAAGTCCACGATCAGCATGCTTACTGCAACATAATTGAAGAAGAATTTGATGGTGAACCATGGTTCCATGACATCAAGGAGTATATCAGAATGGGGATATATCCAGCACAAGCCACAGGGGATCAAAAGAGAACCATTAGACGGTTGGCAAATGGATTCTTCTTAAGTGGATGAGTTTTGTATAAAAGAACACCAGACCTTGGATTATTAAGATGCATAGATGCTAGACAAGCTACGGCTGTCATGTCTGAAGTACATTCGGGAGTTTGCGGACCCCACATGAGTGGATATATGTTGGCAAAGAAAATTCTCCGAGCTGGTTACTATTGGCTTACCATGGAGCAAGATTGTATCAGTTTTGTGCGCAAATGTCATCAATGCCAGATACACGGAGATTTGATTCATTCTCCACCATCCGAATTGCACACAATGTCGGCACCATGGCCCTTCGTCGCTTGGGGCATGGATATTATTGGACCAATTGAGCCGGCAACATCCAACGGGCACAGGTTCATTCTGGTAGCCATTGATTATTTCACCAAATGGGTTGAGGCCAAAACATTCAAATCGGTGACCAAGAAAGTTGTGGTCGATTTTGTTCACTCAAATATCATCTGTCGATTCGGAATCCCAAAGGTGATCATCACAGATAACGGTGCTAATCTTAACAGTAACTTAATGAGAGAGGTATGTCAACAGTTTAAGATTATACATCGCAATTCTACCCCATATCGGCCCAAGGCGAATGGAGCAGTCGAGGCAGCCAACAAAAACATAAAGAAGATACTTCGGAAAATGGTAGAAGATTCAAGACAATGGCACGAAAAATTACCATTTGCGTTGTTGGGATATCGCACTACCGTTCGCACTTCGGTAGGAGCAACTCCTTACTTGTTGGTATATGGCACCGAAGCGGTAATTCCTGCAGAAGTCGAAATCCCTTCCCTTCGGATCGTCGCCGAAGCTAAGATTGATAATGATGAATGGGTCAAAACCCGTTTGGAGCAGTTGAACTTGATTGATGAAAAACGATTGGCAGCAGTATGTCATGGCCAATTGTATCAAAGAAGAATAGCAAGAGCATACAATAAAAAGGTGCGTCCCCGAAAGTTTGAAGTGGGTCAGCAAGTGCTGAAACGTATTCTTCCACATCAGGTTGAAGCAAAGGGCAAGTTTGCCCCGAATTGGCAAGGACCGTTCATTGTGACCAGAGTATTGTCCAATGGTGCATTATGTTTAACAGATATTGAAGGAAAATGCATAGACATGGCTATCAATTCTGATGCAGTAAAGAGATATTACGCATGATTTTTCTCTATTTCTATTTGGCATTATTTCGAAGATTGGAATGGCGAAGGCAATTTATCCTGCTATCTAAACACTGCATCCTTTGTTTCCCCTTTTGAGCCACATTTGTTTCTTTCATATCCCTCTTTTGGAATCAATAACAAAAAAAAAGAGAAAAAGGAAAAATATATAAACAAGGAAATTAAGTGTGAACTACGTTTGGCCTGATTCCTCAAAGAGGATACGTAGGCGCCTCACGGCTCGGTCATAGGGGGCATAATGTGCATAATGTACATAATGTGCATAGTACAACATGGTAAAGTAAAATATCAAAAGATCCCCAAGCAATAAACTGGGGGCAGAGGTTGTATTTGTAATAAGAAATGTGATTCCAAGAGTTGTAATTTTAAACCCATATCAAATTGTTTTAAACCTTTGATACCCTTTTTTCCAACCACATCCAAAAGACCTTTCGATCAATCTTAGAGAAATGCCGAGTCGAGCAAATGGAGAAGATTCATGTCAAAATAACACTCTGGTCCAAACAGGAAAAAATGATGAAAATGAGAGAGTCTTATAGGTAAAAACCCTCACGGGTACCATGAGATGACGAAAGCTGAGAGAAAGTAAAATGAGAGAGTCTTATCGGTGAAAACCTTCGCATGTACCATAAGGCAATAAGGAATTAAGGAATAAACAAATGAGAGAGGTTTGTCGGTAAAAACCCTTTAGAACACTGCAAGTCGAACAAGGTCCGTAAGTTGGCGAAAAGTAAAATTGGGTTGTGGAAATTTTGGAGAACAAAGCAAAACAACTGAAGAGGAGATTGGTTAAATAGACTGGGCTGATTAATCCAAAATGCATACCATGATCATTGGTGCCAGTGACTCTAATCAGATAAATTCCTTATTCTTATCTCCAAACAGTCATCCAAATTTGAACTTTCTTTTTATTCTTAATTTTCAAAGTCGTCGTGTTTCGTTGCTAATAATTTTTACTCATCTAAAGCTCTTTTGAGGTAAGTTTTGTTTCAACAAATAAAAAGGAATGTCAAGGTATACTACCAAGATTCAAAATTGCACAATGCAAAGTACGACCATAATATGCGGGAGGTAATATGATGAAAATAAGATATGGGTGAAAGCAAAGTTAAATCGGTGAAATGGTTCAGTAATGTCATGAGAGACATATGGTTACGATTGGAAGGGTCAGAAGTGAAAACAACAGTTGGGGATCCTGCGGTTAAGGATCAATTATGAGGACAAAACAGTCCTTTCAACCGCTTCAAGGCAGTCTAATGAATTAAAGCAGGGCAAAGAGAAAACCACCCCATCAAGAATGCCACAACTAACCACCACGCCTTAAACTGACAAGATTTTCTTTGATTTGAAACAGGGGCAAAGACAACATTTGTTTCAGGAAGCACCCGGTGAGGGAAGCAAGTACCATGCAGGTTTGGTTGTATAAATTTTAGGACCCTCCTGGAAAATGGGACATAGGTTAAACCTTAAAACAATCATAAGTAAATAAATATAGGACAAATAAGCACCAAAGGGAATGTAGGTTGGCATAAAAGTTTGCGAAAAGTTTTCAGGACCCTCCTGGATAATGGGACATAGTTTAAAATTGGGTTGGATAACGAGATTTAGTAGAAGTCATGCTTTTAAAAGATATAGCTTGTATTTAAAATTGTCGTTTAGTTAAAGAGTTGTCAGGACCTCCTGGATAATGGGACACAACTTTCAAATTTTAGTAATAGTTGGTATTATGATTTAATAGTTGTTCCCAACTACCAAACTGGGGCAGAAAGTTTCCTTTGCTTTTGTCTATTTTGTTGCAATCAGGCGTCCACCTGGAGAACAAGGAAGAATAGGGGAAGTATCAGCAATCAGGCGTCCACCTGGAGAACAAGGAAGAACAGTTGAAATATCAGCAATTAGGCGTCCACCTGGAAAACAAGGAAGAATAGTTGAAGTATCAGCAATCAGGCGTCCACCTGGAGAACAAGAAAGAACAGTTGAAGTATCAGCAATCAGGCGTCCACCTAGAGAACAAGGAAGGACAGTTGAAGTATTAGCAATCAGGAGCCCACCTGGAGAACAAGGGAATACAATTCAAAGTTCGAGGTCAGGAGCCCGCCTGAAGAGAGGAATGACAATTTATTTTCAAAAGATGTTGTCAAGGTCAGGAGCCCCCCTGAAGAACAGAATGGCGATTTATTTTTGACATTGCTGGTTGAAGTCAGGAGCCCGCCCATATAATAGAGGAATACACTTAGAGTCAATAAGGCAGAGGAATCCAACCGGAATCCCCAGCAGGAAACAACAAGAATCCCAAGCAGAGGAAGGAAGTACAAGACTCGATGGAAAACAATGCGAAAAGGAAATAAGCAGTTCGAGATCGGTAGTCAAAGGAGAATACAAGACAAATCGGAAGCAAAATATATCAAAGGAGTCACCAAGACATCAAAGCAACAAGAGACACAAGAGCATGATCTGATAAGATTTTGTAATTCATATACCATGATCTAGTCTAGCTTTTTGTTTTTCTTTAGGCAGGGTGTAATAAGGAGGTCAGCAAGCAGTAAAAGCAGCATGCAACAGCAGTAACATTACAGTCCCATGGTAGTCCCAGCTACCAAAACTTCCCGAACTACATTGACCTGATTCCTTTATAGCCAAGGATATGTAGGAAACCTTTGAAGCAGAGGTTCAGTCAAATTTTTCAAAAAATGCTTCCCACGGAGTGTTCCAACGGGCAAAAATCGCTCGTATCCGCTCACTTTATCTTTGCACGAAAACTCTTCGTGTTTCCGGACAAAGAGGGGCAGTTGTGAGCACGTGATTTTTGCCTCATACGAATTACTCCAAAATAACTCCCGAAATTAGGTCTTTTCTTTAATTATGTGTTATTTTGAGGAAATATTGTGCGGTTTTCCTGTTTGTTTGCATAGGTATGTGTGCATGTGTAGTTTTATTAATGCATTAAAAATACAAAAAAATATATATATAATGTAATATATATTACATGTGCATTTAGGATTTAGTTTTACAATTTAGGAATTAACAGGTTTGTTTTACAAAACGGAAAATCACAGAAAAATAGGAACTTTTGCATTTTTAGCACTGATAAATTATGTTGGTTTCATTGTTAATTGACATTTAGTTGTATGTAATAAATGTTATTAAAGGATAATTAGTATTCTAATAAGTTAATTTGGTTGTTGATTTTAGAAAAATTTAGAAAATAAAAAGAAAGGAAAAATTAGAAGACCCGGATTTGGGCCAAAAGTTTCAAAGCCCAAACAAAATACACTTTTAAACCCGTCCAAAACCAGCCCATACCCGTCCCAAATCTAGTCCACCTGCAGCTAAATTAAACGGCGTTGTTTCATCATTCTCAATCTGGTTCATTGATTTCACTTGATCAATGCCCCAGATCAATTCTTCCACACCCGACCCGTTCCCATCCAAAACTGATCCGATCTTAAGGATAAACAAAGCGACGTCGTTCTACTTACTCGATCAATCCAGACCATTGATCTCATCAGATCCAACGGCCTATATCAAATCCCCACCCCACTATATAAGCCTAAATCCTTACCCCACCCCCAAAGCCATACCCCCCTTTTCTCACCTTTGTCTCTAATCTTCAGAGACCAAACATATCTCCACCGTCAACCACCGTGCACCGCCCACCGGAAATCACCTTACGGTGGTTCCGGTGGTCCAAACGACACCATCTTTACACCATAGCTTCCCCTCGACCTCCCCGTTCCAAATCTGTAACCTATATCCCTCGAATCAGGCCCCAACGTCTCGAATCTTCGATCAAAGCTTGGCCTGAAAACCCAACCTTTTCCGATGGCTTCCAAATCAACACCATAGTTTCTCTTGACCATCCTCGTCATGAATCCGGTAGTAGTTTAGGTCGAATCTTCCTGGAACTGCTCGAATCTTCATTTGAAGATTCGAGCAAAACCTAAAACTACCCTAATGTACCCCAAAGTCACACCAGTCACTCTCCTGACCTCACTCGTAACCAAACCAAACTTGGTTTGGTTCGAATCTGACCAGAAATGATCGAGCCCCAAATCAGACCCTCAAGAACCCTAAAATTCCAAATCATGGAATCTGTCCAAAATTAAATAAAAGATTGGGGTCTAATAGACCTTAATCGAGGTATTCTCAATTGAGAATACTCCGATTAAAGTCTGTTCGACCTCAAAGTGTCCAAATTCAAGTTCGAGCCTGGGTCGGAATATTTCTGAGGTTCTAAGGTATTTTCCTTTTTCTTTTATTTTATATTTATGATTTTTGTTTATCTATGTATCTATTTAGTGTAGTTTTATTAATTTTCCATCTTCTATCAGTTAATTCTGCTCATCTTCAGTAGACTTTTTATTTTGTCCAATTCTTTCACTTGTTTATGTTTGCTATAATTGTTATATGCTATAATTTGTGTAATCGATAAAATAAGTGTTGTCGATTAGTCTGGGACGCCATAAAATTCCCAAGTGGCGACTCTGAAATTAATAAAGAATCCCATTTCGGTTGTCATTTGATTGGAAAAACTCTCTTTACATATGCCCTCATCCTGGATGTTGTGTAAAAAAAAGGTGTGACACCCGTAGTTTTATCTCATATATGAAGGCTCGACGAATAGTCGAGAAGGGGTGTTTGGATTATTTGGCATATGTTCGTGATTCTAGTGCTGAGGTTCCTTCTATGGATTCTGTGCCTGTCGTTCATGAGTTCCCTGAGGTGTTTCCTTCAGACCTGTCGGGCATGGCACCTGACAGGGATATTGACTTCTGCATTGATTTGGCTCCGGGCACTCAGCCTATTTATATTCTGCCATATCATATGGCCCCGCCAGAGTTGAAGGAATTGAAGGAGCAGTTGTAAGATTTGCTTGATAAGGGCTTTATTAGATCTAGTGTCTCGCCTTGGGGTGCACCGATGTTGTTTGTTAACAAGAATGATAGATCGATGAGAATGTGTATAGATTACCGGCAGTTGAATAAGGTTACAATCAAGAATAAGTATCCATTGCTGAGGATTGATGATTTATTTGATCAACTTCAGGGTGCCAAGGTATTTTCGAAGATTGACTTGAGATCTGGCTACCATCAGTTGATGATTAGGGCATCTGATGTCCCTAAGACAGCTTTCCGCACTTGGCACAGGCATTATCAGTTCTTGGTGATGTCATTTGGGTTGACAAATGCCCTAGCAGTTTTTATGGATTTGATGAACCGAGTGTTCAAGCCTTACTTGGATTCGTTCGTGATAGTCTTCATTGATGATATTTTGATTTATTCCCGCAGCTGGGAGGAGCATGAGCATCATCTGAGAGTTGTTCTTCAAACTTTAAGAGATAGTCAATTGTATGCCAAGTTTTCGAAGTGTGAGTTCTGGTTGAGTTCAGTAGCATTCTTGGGTCATGTTGTATCAGCAGAGGGTATTCAAGTAGATTCGAAGAAGATAGAGGCAGTCAAGAACTGGCCTAGACACGCATCAGCTACAGAGATCCGGAGTTTCTTAGGTTTGGCAGGCTATTACCGTCGGTTTGTGAAGGGGTTTTCATCTATTGCAACCCGATGACCAGGTTGACCCAGAAGGGTGCCTAGTTCAGGTGGTTGGACGAGTGTGAGGCGAGCTTTCAGAAGCTCAAGACAACTTTAACTATGGCATCGGTGTTGGTTTTGCCCATAAGTTCAGGGCCATATACAGTCTATTATGATGTATCTCATATTGGACTTGGTGTGGTGTTGATGCAGGATATCAATGTCATTGCTTATGCTTCACGGCAGTTGAAGATTCATGAGAAGAATTATCCAGTTCATGATTTGGAGTTAGCAGCCATTGTTCATGCGTTAAAGATTTGGAGGCATTATCTGTATGGCATGTCATGTGAGGTGTTCACGGATCACAAGAGTTTGCAATACTTGTTCAGGTAGAATGAGCTAAATTTGAGGCAAAGAAGGTGGTTGGAGCTATTGAAAGACTATGATATCACCATCTTATATCATCCGGGGAAGGCCAATGTAGTGGCCGATGCTTTGAGTAGAAAGTCAGTCAGTATGGACAGTCTTGCATATATTCTGGTCAGTGAGACACTACTTGCTTTGGATGTTCAGACTTTGGCCAATCAGGCATGAGGTTGGATGTTTCTGAGCCCAGCTGTGTGTTAGCTTGCACAATCGCTCGTTCTTCTTTATTGAAGCGTATCCAAGATCGGCAGTATGATGATCCTCATTTGTGTGTCCTTAGGGACACGGTGCAGCACGGTGGTGCCAAACAGGTTACATTAGGAGATAATGGAGTGAACTTTGAATCTTTCAACTTCTAAACCTCATGCCTAGGGCTGTGCACGGATCAGATCAGAATTAGCATATTTCGGATTGAAATTTCGGATTTCGGATTCCACAAATTGCAATCCGAATCCGATCCGAATTATATCGGATTGGATCGGATTTTTAAAGTTCTGATCGGTTTGGTGATCGGATTTTCGGATCTGATTGTATGTATTATTAAGGACCTTTTCTTTTATTCTTTTTTGGACATATACTCATAAGCCAGAAGTCTGTGTGTTCCTTCAACACAATAGCCTCTCAGTCTTACTAGATGAAGATGATGGATGCTGCCTATAATACTAACTTCTGCCCAAAATTCTTTCTTTCCCTGACCAACGCCTTCCAATTTCTTCACAGCAATTCTAGTCCCATCTGCAAGAACCCCTTGGTAAACTGAACCAAATCCACCTTGCCCAAGTTTTATTGAGAAGTTATTAGTTGCATTCTAAAGTTCTCTATAGCTAAAACGAATCCGACAACTTGTTGTTCTTTCTCCTCTGATAACAGATACTTCCCCTAATAAATTCGGATTTCGGATCGGATTGGGTTCAAACAATACAAATCCGAATCCAATCCGAAAATCCGAAATTTTAAAAAATCAAATCCGAATCCGATCCAAATATCCGAAATCCGAAATTGAGCGGATCGGTTCAGATTTCGGATATCCGATCCAAATGCACAGCCCTACTCGTGCCGTACCTTATCAAAGAGGTTGGCTGAGATCTATATTCGGGAGATTGTTCGTCTTTATGGTGTGCCCATGTCTATCATTTCGGACTTACCTCACATTTCTAAAAAGCAGTTCAGCGGGAGTTGGGCACACGGGCCGAGTTGAGCACATCATTTCATCCTTAGACAGACGAGCAATCCAAGCGTACTATTTAGATTTCGGAGGATATACTCCGAGTTTATGTTATTGACTTTGGAGGCTCGTGGGATCAGTTTTTGCCTTTAACAGAGTTTGCCTACAACAACAGTTACCAGTCGAGCATCTAGATGGCTCCTTATGAGGCTTTATTTGGTAGGTGGTGTCGGTCACCGGTTGAATGGTTTGAGCCGGGAGAGGCTCGGTTGTTGGGTACGGATCTAGTACAGGAGGCCTTGGACAATGTTAGGATCATTCAGGATAGGCTTCGTACAGCTCAATCCAGGCAAAAGAGTTATGCCGACCGTAAGGTTCACGATGTTGCATTCATGGTCGGCGAGCGGGTGTTGCTTCGGGTATCGCCTATGAAGGGCGTGATGAGATTTGGGAAGAAGGGCAAGTTAAGCCCTAGATTCATTGGTCCTTTTGAGATTCTTGATTGAGTGGGAGAGGTGGCTTACAGACTTGCATTGCCGCCGAGCTTATCAGCCATGCATCCAGTGTTTCATGTGTCCATGCTTCGAAAGTATCATGGCGATCCATCCCACGTGTTAGACTTCAACACTTTCTAGTTGGACAAGGACTTGTCGTATGAGGAGGAACCGGTAGCTATTCTAGACCAGGAGGTTCGTCAGTTGAGATCAAAGAGATTCCCTTCTGGTCGTGTTCTGTGGAGAGGTCAACCTGTTGAGGCAGCGACCTGGGAGTCTGAGTCTGATATGCGGAGCCGATATCCCCATATTTTCTCCGACTCAGGTACTTCTTTTCTATGTCCGTTCGAGGACGAACAAATGTTTTAAAGGTGGAGAATGTGATAACCCAAAATATCATCACTTGTTTTAAAAGAATTCAGTATCCCGAGGCCTTAAAACCCTCCTTTTATCTCTCCTTGATTTGCGTGCGCAGTTCGGGCATTTTTTCGAAAAGCTTTTATGTAAAAACTATGTGAAATAAGGAAATGGCTTTTAAAATTGAATAAAGTTGACTTAGGTCAACATTCTTGGTAAACGGACCTGTACCCGTGATTTGACGATCTCGTAGGGTCCGTAGTAAAATATAGGACTTGAGCATATGCCCGGAATTGAATTTCGAGGTCCTAAGCCCGAGAAATGAATTTTTGAAGAAAATCGTTTAACTGAAATTATAATGACGTGAGTCGGACCATTGATTGTTAAAAAAATTGAACTTAAGAGTTCATGAGATTTTTCTTTGATTTTGATAATAAATCCATAGTTATTGATGTTATTTTGATGATTTGATCGCACGAGCGGATCCGTATGATATTTTTGGACTTGCCTGCATGTTTGGTTTGGAGTCCCGAGGGTCGGGGTGAGTTTTGGATAGGCCACAGAGTGAATTTGGACTTAGAACATAACAGTTGCAGGTTCAGAGAAAATTGCAGGTCTCTGAAACCAGGTTCCGCGGTCCGCGGCAGAATCTTCGTGGTCGTGGTGTGGTCTTCGCGACCGCGGTGGAATTTATGCTGTCAGCGGTGAGCAAGGCTGAGTCTTCGCAAGCGTCTTGATATTTCGCGGTCCGCGGTGGAGCTCCGAGGCTGCGGTCCTTTTTATGCGATCCGTGGTGAGGGTCTGAGAGGAGTATATAAACAGGACTCTTGAGCTATTTTTCAGTTTTCAAAACCCTGAAACATAAGCGGCGATTTTTCAAATACTCTTTCTTCCCCAAAACACTAGTAACTGATTTTTAACTTATTTCTTTCACTCCTTAACTTCTTTTTATAAGATTTCATCCTAGAATCTAGGGTTTTCATGACGGAATTGAGAATTTTGGGTAAAACCTAGGAATATTAAAATTTGGGGATTTAGACCTCAAATTGAGGTCAGATTCCAAAATCAATTATATATCCGGGCTTGGAGGTGAATAAATAATCGGGTTTTGGTCTGAATTTCGCGTTTGGACTAAGCGAGCCCGGGGTCGATTTTTGACTTTTTAAGGAATCATGGGAAAACCTATTTTCATGCATTAGAATTGACTTATTCAACATTTACTAATATTATTAAGTAAATTGTGACTAGATATAAGCGAATTGGAAGTTGAACCAAGAGGTAAAGCGGTAGTTGAGGCTTGAATTGTGTTTGTGGCATCGAGGTAAGTGTTTGGTCTAACCTTAGCTTGTGGGATTATGAGTTGTGTCTTATTTGCTATGTGTTAATTGTGGAGTACGACATATAGGCATGGTGACGAGTATTTATACGTCAGTGTCAAGCATGCCCGTGAGTCTCATATTGTAATTATTGTGACTCCGTTGTGATTTATTCATGCTTAATATGATGATTATCATTGTTGGTTCCCTTGTCGGGATGTTATTGTTTATGATATTATTTCCCTTCCCGGGATTTTATTGTTTATGTTATTGTCTCCCTTGCCGGGATGTTATTTTTATACTCTTGTTCCCTTACCGGAATTATTTTATTATTGATGTTGAATTGTATATGGGATCGGGTTGCACGTCACAATGGTATTATATGAAATGGGATCGGGTTGCACGCCTGCAACAAGAAAGAATCAAAGTGAATATTGATTCTTATGGTGAGAATGAGAGTAAAAGCACGAAGGGTGATGCCGTGCATTTGTTTCTGATTTTCCTTATTCTTGTTGGCAATTGAATTGTGGTTTCTTTACCTTCCTCTTGTGGTATTCTGTTGTTATCTGATACTCCCCGTAGTATGCCTTCCCCCTCCCATCTTTAACTGTAAATATGTGCTTTTATTTTTTCGTTGTATATGATTTAACTGCACAGGTTTATTTGGTAGTCTAGTCCTAGCCTCGTCACTAATTCACCGAGGTTAGGCTAGGCACTTACCAGCACATGGGGTCGGTTGTGCTGATACTACACTCTACACTGTGTGCAGATCCCGGTGCTGTAGCTTTTGGACCGGAGTGAGGTTGCTGCCTTCTGTCCATTCAGACGACCCGAGGTAGTCCTGCAGACGTCGCAGGCCTTGACGTCTCCTTTTATCTTCCCATTTTGTTTCTTTTATGTATTTCAGAAATAACTTGTAATATCTTTCAGACCCTTATTTGTAGTACTCTTAGATAGTTTGTGAAATTATAACACCCATTCTGGGTAGCGTATGTTTAAGGACTGGTATCGATATTTTTATTAAACTGTTACATTTTATTCTTCCGGTTTATTATTTCCGCTGATTATGAAATGATAATTCACAACTGCTAAAGGATTAAAAATGGAAAAAGGTAAATAATTGTAATAGTTGGCTTGCCTAGCTTTCACTAGTAGGCGCCATCACGATTTCAGAGGGTGAGAAAATTCGGATCGTGACAGTATATCCCTCGTGTCGAGAGCTAGTAGCATTTAGTCTCTCAAAGTTTATTTATAACAATCTTTATTTCCATTTGAATAAATTTACTTGGGTCCATAAGTACTAGATTTTGATATGGAAGTAAGAGAAGGAGATATCTAACACTGAAATCATAATCGTAAAAAGAATTAAAAGTAAAAGCCTTCATAATTCCAAAAAAAAAACCCAAGAATTGTATGCCTTTAGGTCTCGTCACTCTTAATTATGAATATTTGATCTAACAAGCTAACTCAATCCTCATATTAAAGTCTTATTATCAGAGTGGGTCGGACCCCAAATTTAAGCTATTATGCTGTATTGTATTATTATTTTAAATATAATATTTATTTTAATTATTATTTTAATTTTATTATATCGTATAATATTGTTAAATCCATCAATACGTTTCGACAAAAAGTGATAACAACTAATTTGGTATGATCGCACTCTTACCTTATTTTTTTTTCTCTTGTCTTGTCATTTCTTATTATTAAATAATTCTATTTTATCTTTTATCTACCTTTTAATATAATAATTTTACTAGAGTTCCTATATTCTCTTTGTAATATTGTAAAATTTATATTACTCGCACGTGACATTTTGAAACAACAACAAATAATACAATCTATCTAAATACCATTTTCATCAATATAATATAATATAATTTTGATACAATATAACATATTATAAAATCCAATCAAGCTGTAAAAGTCCCATTAACTAGGCAATAACCAAAAAAATAAAAATAAAAATAAAAAATAAAATAAAACAATAATAAAAGTAAAAGAATAAAGAAGAAAGAAACATTCTTCCACTATAGTTCCCCACTACTCGCAATTTCCAAAGCGAATCTCTTGCCCAGTGAACCCCTCCAATGTTTCGCTCATTTTGTTCTCGATCTACTCCTTTGTCATCTCCTCCTTGAGCTCCAAAATCCCTAAAAAGATCCACAAATGGAAGATTAAGATACCCAATTTAGTCAATTTTCTCATCCGAACGTCGAAAAATGAATAGACAACAAGTTGGGTGAAAAATGAGAAGAAGCAATAATAGAAAGTGCAGGCTTTGGTGGCCAACGCATCTATCTTCTTTAAATCAATTGAATTTGCATTCCTATGCTTTCTTATTCGGTTGGTTCATTTCTTCCTCTGAAGCTTCTTTCGACATTGTTGTCGCTTTTGCTTGCGATGAGTCTGCCCTTCTTTCTATGACCACTACACATACGAATCTTGAGGTAAATTTCCCTAAATCACCCTTCTTAAAGATTCAATTTTTGCAATCTGGGTTGGTATGAATTGAGTATCTTAGTATTTTCGGGTTTGTTGTGGAAAAGTTGAAAATGGTGAACTGGTTAATTTCTAAACGTGAAATGGGTTAATCTCAAAATTTGGAAAAGGATGAAACATGGTGACCTGGGTTATTGTTTAAATGTGGAAAGGTGAAGTGTGTAAAGCTTGAGCTTCATTCACTATCTTCTTTCAGTATTTAACACTGTTTTATGGAGATGGACTTGGTAATTTGTGATGGCTTGCTATGGTTATGAGTTGTGACAATTGCTAAAGTGAAAGGGATTGCTCTGTCAGTGACAATAGAAAAAATAGAATCTCTTTTCCATTCATATCTCTGTTATTGGTTTATCCAATGTTGAGCCCTCATGTTATCTTCTCCTGCTCCAGATGTCCAGGCTTGGGCGTACGGGGAAGGGGATGGGTTGTTAAAGTGTGTGTCTACATTTGTCTTATCATAAAAACAAACTTGTCCCACTGGCTGAGGCAACTTGTTGCTATCTCCTCGCATAGCCTTGGTCCGTTACGAGTTTATGACCTCATGTGCTAACCTTTGAGGTTAAATTAGGCCCAAATCCATTTTCTTTACATGGTATCAGAGGCCGACTTTTCTGTATTCTTGGTTTCTCCAATGTTGGGTTTCTACATTATGTTATCTATGGTCTAGATGTCTAGTCATGGGCGTCCAGGAAGGATGGTGTTAGAGTATTCCGTATCGGTCGAGTGAATGGGCTGTTGTTTCCTTATATAATCTTGGACAATCTTCACCTCATGAGAGGTCCTGAGTTCAAGTCTCTCCACCACCCATTATCCAAAGGAACTTTTATGTGCTTAGCCATGAAAAGAATTAGGTTCGCATGTTGGAAGCGTGTTGAAGATATAATTAAGTAAATAAAAGTGTACCTTCTCTAATAACTTAAGTTCTTAGATGAGATGGTCACACTCTTTAGATGAGATGGTCACACTCTTTAGATGAGATGATCACACATCCAACAAGTAGAAAAGCTATATTGGAAAAAAAATTTATATCAAATTTGAAATAACATGATATACATAGTATTATTTGATACTTGTTTGTATATAAATCAATAAACTGTATCTTGATTTTAAATCATTGAAATGGGAAATAAGTTACCGATTTCACTAAGGAGATTATATATTTTCCGGAAAAACTAAAACAAAGAGGCGGATCCATGATTTGAAATTTATGGGTTCTGGATTCAAGGACAATAACCTCAAGTGCTAGTAACTGCGTCTGAATTTATTCTTTTGTACATATTTAGTGCATCTCGTAACACATATACAGGTTTAGACCAAAACTACTGGGTTCTGCCTAACCCATATCTTAAAACCTACATTTACCCTGGGATGGAGAGAGTATTAAAGTAAGCAAATAAAAGAAGTGGGAAGAACTTGGTACAAAAAGAACTATCAATGGTCGTTGTAGTGTGGGGTGCGACTCTAAGTGGCATTCGTTGACAGTGAAGATAAACCCTCTGTCAATTAAAGTTCTGTTAGAATTATAGGATATCATATTGATATCACTTAAACTGTGTAACTATCTCATGCTACTGCACAGATTTGATTCATTTATACAGATAACTATGTTCTATTTCATCACATATGCTATATATTATGTGAAAGATGATTTTATTCCTTTTACAAGTTTGTTGTGATTACTTATCGGCTAATGCTTTTGTCTAAATTTTTTATATGATTTCTGTCTCATTTGTTAGAGGGTTGTTCAAGGCATAAACAGAAAGATGCCTGTACTTCTACAAGATAAAAGCAAGTTCTCTCTGCTTGGTTATTATGCAGCGGATTGTAGCAGCAATGGGAAGCTGCTAATGGTCAGAGGCAAAGGGAAAAAGCATATCAACTATACTGATAAGAGGACATGCTTATGTGCGGACGAACTTGCACCTGAAGGGAAGTGTGGAAGATGGAGATGTGGATGTCACAAATTGGATGTGATACTAGAGCAGTGTAGGACATTAGCTTTAGAGGATAACATTTGGGCACAGATTGTATGTGATAATTCTCTAGCTGTTAGCAGAAAAGTGGAGCTAATACCAAAAGTGCATCATATACATAGGAAGGGAGAAGCCATATTCCAATTAGATGTTCACGTATGTAAGTCATAATCACCCATACAACATCCTCAGATTTCCTTGACTTATCTGGTAGTTCCTTATTGTTCTATTTTGTTCAAAATAAACTCAGGTAGTGTTTTATGGAATTCCCGTGTTTGGTGGCCACCATTACTCATTGGGTTTCAAGAGTTCATCTGATGGGGTGACAAACCATTGCAAGAAGCCTGAATGGGTTAAGGATCTTAACAGGAAGCAACCATATCTTGACTTGGTATATTGATTATGAAGTTTAGTCTTACCTTCACGGTAAACTGATTCTAAACCGTTTTTCTTTCAATTTTCCAATAAACAGGATGCTGTAATTCTATCTATCAACACTGCTAATGCGGCTAAAGTATTTACCGAAGCATATTGTTCTGCCAAAAGATCCAGGGTTTCGTTCCATTTCTTTTGCATGTAATATCTTTTAAACTTTGACATACCTCCATTTTCTTCTGCTCCATTTGTTTCATCGCTATTTCTAATAGCTATCAAATGGCTTGTCAGGTTTTCTATTTTGACATGGCAACTGCTTGCTGTATTGCTTGCATCATTCTCAACTATCTTCTACGTCGTCCTTCAGTCGTTCCATGTCTTGAGCCATGTGTCCCAATCATATATCTACGTCGCATTGGAGAAGGTATTCTGCAATACATGTAAAAATCTAGAAATACGGTGCTGCCAACTCCTGTATTGGCCAGTTTTTCTCAAAGATTATGGTCTCAGGTAAACTTCCGCTGATAACCTTATTCTCTGAACTCATCCTGCCATGTGTCTTCTGTGTTATCTGGATAGTGCGAATTGGATAAGGAGGATTCATGTACTGAACCCTACTGATTTGGGATGAGGCTCAATTTATTGAGACGTGTATTCTGTGTTTTCCTGATCTGCTATCTTGTTATATTATACCTTCTCTAAGCTGACTTGTATTTTAGGTCTCAATCTTGTGTGGAGTATGCTGAGAAAGCAGCATTTCACAAGCATTCCATGTGGACAAGCCTTGTAGTTGATCTACTTCTGGGGAACTTTCTTGGCATCATATTGTGGTGTCGAGCAAGAGAAGCTTGTGCATGGATTTCAGTTTTTTCTGAAAATGCCACTAATTATCTTCTGCGTACTGGTTGTGTGTGGCTTATGGGAAACCCAGCGGGATTCAAGCTGAACACTGAGCTAGCTGGAGTTCTTGGGACAATATCCCTGATTGCTATTCAAATTTGGTCTACCATTTGGTGGTTATTGGGTTTATTCTTGATTCATCTCATAAAAGTAGTTGCTGTATTTGGTTCGTTGTTTGGGCTGACTGCAGCAGCTGCTCTGATCATTGACACAATTTCACTAGCAACAACACATGTTTCTACTCTTCAGTGGTTGCTTACACTGCTCTATTCATGGCAAATACAGGCTGTAGATGCTTTATGGCGTCTTTTCAGGTATCTTACACTATAATGCTTTATGCACTCCAAAGTATCTCGTGGACTGGTATTGTTCAGTTGATCTAGGGGTATCAAATTTTACCCTGTTGAGGCTTCCAAAATCTTTAGTCTTTTTTGTCCTTTTCTTTGTACTTGACTCATTCTTGTAGGCTACTCAGTAACTTCGGAAATAGGAGGCAAGCATGGTGTGCAGCTTCACCGCTCAACAGTGCTTCCAGTCTTTCTGTCCAATCACCCTAAAAACTAAAAAAGATCTTTCATCAAATTTTAGTAAAGTTTAAGGTGAACCAGTTAGTCCCTTTTAAACTTAAAAACCAATGATCTTTCCCTTGGTCTGTAATGAATTTACTCAACAATTATTCATCCCAGTGACTGGCAAAATTAAGGGATATTGACAATGGAGTATGGACTATTTTTGCTGAACAGCAGATTGGAGGAGCTCACCATTTGCTAGAACAGGAACTCCAGGAAAAGAAGGAACAGATAAAAGAGGATAGGTAAGATCAGGATGGGGAAAATAAGGTGTGATCTATGCATTAGGGCCATTCTATGAGGAGGAGAATGAGGAAGGGAGGGAAGAGGATTTTCTCAAGGTTAATATTATCTAACAACATAAAAGAGGAGTGTGGTTATCGAAAGGGGAGTGTAATAGCTTCACATTCTGCTTTTGTTATTCATTTGATCTGCTGGTGTTTTTAGCAACTAAAAAGAAAGATCATTCGCCAAAAAAAGAACATAACCTTGCTATGTTCTGGTTAATAACCATTCTTTAACTTCTGTGAACCAAACTATTCATTTTGGACGACCTATTTAATCTATGCTTTCTATTATATGTTACTTTCATGTATGGATTTGCTCTACAAAACTTTGGTGTCTTCTTTCCCTCCATGTTTTCCACTTTGCTAAACTCAGTCACTCTCTTGGCTGAGTAGATGGTGATGGTTGCTTTTGTCTTCAATTTCTTCCCATGGTTTCTTTTCCCAAACTGCTAGTTCACAAAAAAATTCCCTCAAAAGAATATTGAGGTTTGTATCAAATAAATTGCCAAGTTCAAGTATAGATGGACAGCTACCAAACCTTTTTTTTCCCCATACAAATTGTTCTTTCCTATCTCTATCTTACAGTCAGCGAGTCTCAAAGCAGCAACATGGTTTTTTGCTTAAGAGGACTATTAACTGAATTATTTTCATAAAATCACTATATCATTTTTTGCCAAACTATATTCTCATAGCCTTAAGGAAATAAATTCTAGTTGCTCAAAGTACCTAATATAAATTTCATGTTATTCCTATTGAACTAAAATTGAATACTTTGTTTAGTTACCTCTATGTTTTTGCTGTTGTGGTGGTTGCTTAAAAGTAATAACCGTTTGTCTCCTTTAATTACAGGGGTAGGAAGTGGAATCCTCTTCGTCAGAGACTAGACAGCTATGCGTACAGTGTGGAGCAGCATGTAGTTGGGTCTCTCCTATTTACTCCACTTCTACTTCTGCTGCCGACGACTTCATTGTTCTATATTTTCTTCACCATTATGAAGACAACCATTAGCTTTGTCTGCATAGCCATTCAGTTTGGCATATCTATAATTCATGCCACACCGTACATTAAGATTTTCATTTGGTTCGTGAGGAGAAAACGTTTTCCTTGTGGATTATGGTTTGATATTGTTTTGTGTCAGAGAAATGCCACTAATTCTTCAGAGGTTAAATCTGCTGAAAAGACTGCATCAGGCTCTGAGAATTCTCTCCGCGCAAGCTGCTGTAGATCGACAGTTCTGGTTTCATTTCTTCACAGCAATTTTTTGAACTTAAGTAAGTCCCTGAGCATTATTGCTTAATTCTTAAGATTTTTTGGCCAAGGAGGTGAAGGATAATATTTTTCTTGCTTCTTGAGTTTGTTTGTATTGGATAGGACTCCACCTTTATGGCATTTTGTCCTTTTTACTGCAAATTCACCTTTCTAGAACTTAATGCCAGAACATCTCTTGTCGTAGCATGTCATTCATGTAGTGGTATCTGTGGTTGAGCAGGAGCTTTTTTAGCGGATCCTTTAAAGTGTAAGTTTGGCAGGATGTTTATTCTTGCTAGACTTACTGCATCATTTATTTACTATATAAAAAAGATCTAGATGAATTTCACATTACCCGCTTTCTTTCCAGATTATCCTAGAGATGGCTTTCAATAAGCTATACTAGGATACTACTAGGAAGATCGAAAATTAATCTACTTCACTTCTTCGTTATGGACTTCCTTTTCACGATAACCTAAACTGTATGGACTATCGTATGTAACCCTGTTTAAGATCTACTGAGGAGAATCAGAAGTCTTGCTTTGATGGTGCTGTGATTTGTTTTCTCAATTTGCTTGATCATTTTTTATCCTTATTGTAATGATCTTTTTTGCTGAAGATACCTTAAAATTGATCTTTTTTGTTGGAAATTAAATGGCGATTTTGCAATACTGCACTTTTATGGTGTAATCCCTCTAAACAACAACAACAACAAACCCTGTATATTCCCACAAGTGGGGTCTGGGGAGGATAGTGTGTACGCAGATCTTACCCCTACCTTTAAAAAGACAGAGGTTGTTTCCGGTAGACCCTCGGCCCAGAGTATAATCCCTCTAATCATGAGCAAAAACTTGCTCCTGGTAGTGTCACATCTCCCCTTTCCAAATAATAAAACCTTTCTTCTACCACTGTAGTGACACTACTGAAGAAACAGGATAATATACCTGGCAAGCTTTCACATGATGGTTGTCATTTTACCATGTCAATGAATCAAGCTAGAAAATAGAACTAGCTTCTCTGTTATCAGCATATCATACTTTCCCTTCCTTGCTCGTGGTTCTAAAATATGCTTGTTTGTTATTTGTTCTTTTTCGAGTGCGTTTATTGTGTTTGCTAACTCTGTAAAACATGATGCAGGACAAGTAGTTTGGCCCCACTATCGAAATGTTTTTTCAGATGTATCTAGATCTTCTATTGCATTGTCAGCTTATGGAATTCTTACAGGAAAAAGGTATTTCAACTTGCCTTTGGTAGATCTTCTTTTACACCTTTTAAGGAATTCTTAGGATGTGTTTGGTATGATGGAAGTCGTTTTTTCATAGAAATGTTTTCCGCGAGGAAGTCATATTCTAGTGTTTAGTTACCAGAAAATGTTTTCCAAGGAAAACCTTTTCCATCAAAAGGGGAAAATGACTTCCCTCACTTATGCGCAGAAGTCATTTGCTGTACGACTATCTTAATTTTTAACTTTATATTACGTGCTCCAAATAACCGTTAGACAGTACTCCTATTAGAGGCAGCCCGATGCATTAAGCTCCCGCTATGCGCAGGGTCCGGGGAAGGGTCAGACTACAAGGGTCTATTGTAAGCAGCCTTACCCTGCATTTATGCAAGATGTTGTTTTCACGGCTTGAACCCGTGACCTCCTGGTGACATGGCAGCAGCTTTATCAGTTACGCCAAGGCTCCCCTTCTAGACATTACTCCTTTCTAGACATTACTCCTATTATTTATCTTTATGACTCTAAAAAAAGGTCCTACACTCTCTAATTTGCTAATGTTATTATTAATTTTTAATTTATATGTTTTCAAGAAAAATATTTTCCGCTCACCAATCAAACACTGGACCGCGGCCCTTCGCTGGACCCTATGTGAATGCGGGAGGCTTTGTGCACCGGGCTGCCTTTTTTTTTTCTCTAACTAATCAAACACCGGAAAGCATTTTTCAGGAAACTATTTTCCGTGGGGAATGACTTCCATCATACCAAACGCTCGTAATCTTGCTGGTTTTTTCACTTCTCTGGGTTACTTTCCCATTATATTGCAGAACTCCATCAGCTCCAAAGATTGGCCTTCCCCCGACGTTGCCATGGCTGTCTATTCCATATAAAGAATACTGGCGCCTTTGCCATGAAGCTGTCCTCGCTTGCAAGCAAGATTGCATCTGCCAATTGCACCGATAGTTGTTCAAAAGAGAGACGACAACAAAAGAAAAACAAACAAAAAAGAATTCTTTAGCTTGCTATTTCACATACTGCTTTTCCATACGCGAATTCTTTTCATTATTCTCAGTGTTAGGAATTGTTCATTAAAATTTTGTACACGGGAAAGGTAGGGTGGAAAGGTAAGCTATTTGTGTATAGTTAGAAACGTTTTTGGCCATCTTTTATCCATGATGCAGCAATTTTGTTTGGTTATAGGACTGAATATTGATGAATGGTCTAATGTTCTTTTCCTTCTTAAAGTACTTGCTAAAGTTCATCCTTATATTTGGTATTGCAATGAACATCTTTTGGAAGTGTTAACAAGGTTCTATCTTTAGTAAGGTGCGTCGCGTTAACTAGGTGGACATAGTTACCAGGTACCTGCTACTACTCAGCGTTGGTGAACATAGTTACCAAAGTAGCATTGGTGAACATAGTTACCAGGTGTGCGCAAGCGCAAACATCATATAAAAAACACAAGGTTTATATTTATCTTTGGATTTTTTTTTGGATGTTTACCATATTTGAAGTTGTAGATATATCCATATAGTATTCTATTTGTCCCAAATGAAAGAAGATGGTATGATTCCGTGTACAAAAGTTAACACATCTAATTTTGACTTCTTATCTTCTTCCATCTCCAACAAGAAGAAAAGTCATTGAACAAACAAGAATCAAGTATTAAAATAACAACAAACCTAGACCCTATTGATGATTTGGGAATAAGTAATTAATGATAAGGGTAAGGTCTCTCTGCCCTATCGGGGTAGGGGTAAGGTCTGCGTACACACTACCCTCCCGAGACCCTATTTAGTGGGACTTTACTGGGTCGTTGTTGGTAAAGCAGGATTTTTTTTTTTCTTGATTTAGTATAGTGGACAAGTAAAAGTAAACGGAAGGAGTAGTAGCAACAAGCAATTGATGATATTCTAAACGAGATGACTTTAGATAAATTCGTAGCAAATATTCGATGAAATAGTCTAGATGTATACGATACTGGCTCTTGTTATAAGAATGAGATAATGAAAAAAAAGATACATGGAATTAAGTGATATTTTTCTATAAAAGACTCCTGTAAAATCAAATCAAAACATTTTAATTAGATGAAATGAAAACTAGCTTTAACAGCCAATAAGACAGAAGTTAGTTTATTTATTGTGTTTTCTCTTTATTTTAAGGTGCACAGAATTTATATTATCAGGTCTATTATATACTCCTTCCGGTCCAAAATAAGTGATTTTTTGGTCTTGTGGTCCAAAATAAACGATTTTTTCAGATTTTAAGAATAAATTAATTATTTTTTTCCTATATTGTCCTTGGAGTAAATAGTGTTGGAATATGTGTTAGGAGTATTTATGTGAGATAGTAAAGGTTAATATGGTCAATTCTATTGCTAATTAATGCTAAAAGTCTGTGTAAAAATATCCAAAAAATCACTTATTTTAGACCGGAGGGAGTAAAGTATTACTACTATAATTAATGCCTAGAGAAAGTAGCATAATAATCTTTAATTAATCATGCATGCCTAAAGAAAATCAATAAATGTGGATTTGGGCCGTTTACCCACCAACTCAACACGTGATCAAATGCTAATTATAAGGATCCAGTTGTTAACTGGGACCCACATTGGCACTATTTTTGAAACACACCATCATAACTACTCAAACAATTCTAAACCGTAGGATGAAAAATTTCTTCTTTTTAGTCCGTCCGATCATTTATACCTGGCCCACGATTACAAGCCCTGTAACATGCGTAGTGGGCCCATTGTTTTTCTATCTCGACTAGGTGTTGAACACGTGTACCTGACTTTATCACTTTACCGGCTACTTTGTCTCCCCTATTACTCCACCGCCAATTATTCCCTTTTGGGTGGGCCAAATATATCCCTGTACTTTTATATATTGTCTATAGGCGTAATAGCTTTTTGACCACTTAAATTTATAAGATTTTTAAAAGCCGATACATAAACTTGCACTTTTTTCATTTGAATATTTCAACTTGATATAATAAATACTAATAAACACATTTGACCGTTGACTAGGGGTGTCAATGGTTCGGTTCGAACAATTATTTTATAAAATTTGTACCATACCATTTTTTCGGTTATTCTATTATATATAACCAAAATTAGACTTTTCGAAACCGTCCCAATCATGTCAGTTTCTCTTCCGTATCGGTACGGTTCGGTTAATTTTCGGTATTTTTTTAAATATCATGTAAAATTCACCAGTAGAAATAGAATGCAATAACATACGTTCTTTTTATAGGATTTAGCAAAACTCGCTAGACATTTTTATTGTCTAAAGGGTGATGAATTAAAAAAAGTATCGCTAGAGTATAGATCCATCAATTATTCTACAACAACGTAAAAGAAATCAAACAAAGACAAAAAAAATATAAATCACACGAGTTGAAAGATATACCAAGATGGGACTCAAGAATAAAGTCTATAGAAGATTAAATATTCAAAAAGATAAATCTAAATTATATGAAAGAAAACATATTTAATACATTGTAGTTTGTTACTCATAATCGCTAGAATCCTTAATGTCCTGCTAGTACAGACACTTGAAATAACTTAGTTTAAGTAGAAGTAGCATAATATGTTTTAGGAATTAGTATTTTGAGCTTAATTACTTGTTGGCTTGTAATAGTTTTCATAATTCCGAGGCCCAAAGAAAATTTAATGCATTATTATTTTTAAACTTACCAAATAAATATATTTTCCACATGTAAAATTTATTCGGTACGGTTCGGTATTTTTTCAGTTTATTTTTATAAAATAAAAAACCTAACCTAATTATCGGTGCGGTTATAGATTTATATAAAAACCTACGATTTCTTAAAAAGAAACCTAAAAATCGGTTCGGTACGGTAAGGTTCGGTCGGTTTAGTCGGTTTTCAAATATCCATTAACACCCCTACTGTTGACTATGCCTATATGGAAGCGCGCGCAGCTAACATGGCTAAATTGTGTGCATATCACGCTACAAAGGTGCGTGGATAGTTATTATTTTTATTAAAAAAGAAGAAAAAAAAGACCTTTCCTTTTCCCTTCTATTTTCCCCTCGTCTTCCCTACCAAACTCCCACCTCCCCTTTTCCCCTCCCCTCATATTCTACCTTAGCCACTTCTACCAAAACATAGAACACAACCTAAACAAAGGGAAAAACTCAGAACCTTAGCACATCCCCAACGCACTCACGTAGCTCCTTCCAAGATATCAACACCAAATTTCAATAACCATGGGAAGTAAAATCAGAGCTTATGTTTACAGTCTCCATTATCGGAGCGGCAATGGGACACACTTACCTCTGAGCCCAAAAGACGACAACTTCTTCAGGAAGAAAGTGTTCTTAATTCAATTGATGAGGAAGGTGGAGTTTACCAGCCTAAAACTATGTAAACTAGGGCTGCTTATAAAGCCATGCTCAGCCTTATTCAGCAGCAAATTGGTGAATTGGTTGTGTTAAAAGACGGTAACTTTAAGAACCCTAAAAAGAAATTGGAAATTGAAAAGCTGTTAAACCCTATTTCGGACTAGGTGTTTGATAAGTTGGTGTCGATTGGGCGACTCATCACTGACTACTAATTAGATAGTCGCAATAATGGCAATGAAGCTCTTGATTATGATGTTGGTGTAGCAGTTGAGTTTGAGGAGAATAAGGACGAAAAAGAAGATGAAGAAAGTGAGCTTGATGATGAAGAGGATGATGATGTTGTGCTAGAAGCCGATGGTTCTAGCGCTATGCAGATGGGCAGTGACATTGAGGAAGATGAGATGCAAGAGGCGGATGAAGGAATGGCTTTGAATGTTCAGGACATAGATGCTTATTGGCTTCAAAGAAAGATTTCTCAATCTTATCAGGAAGCTTATTATTTAGGCTGATATATCAGAATTTGATTGAACTTCAGTCTCCATTATCGGAGCTTATGTTTACAGTCTCTATTATCGGAGTTTTTGTTTACAATCTCCATTATCGGAGCTTTTGTTTACAGTTCGTGCCTAGGAGGTGAAGAATAAAAGAAGGGAAAGAGAAGAAAAAATAGAAATTTAATAAATTAATTTTGGAAAAGGACCGGACCCACAAATTAGGACCTTGAACATACAGGTGTCAACAAATGTGAATGAATGGATGATGTGGCTATATAAAATATTAAACTAAATCCATGTCAGCAGCAATTGAACAACACGCACCATCACAAGTGTTTATTAGTAGCCATTTTTTCAAGTAAAAGTGTTCAAATGGGAAACTCAAGAGTTCATATATCGGCTTTACAAACCGATGCAAGTTTAAGTGGTCAGGAAGCCATTTCGCCTTGTTCTATATTTAACATATGTTATACTATGGGGCCAAATTTATTTATACCGTTATACTATCGGTACAAATTTACCCGTACAGTTAGCAAACTTAAAAAAAATTATCCCTCAGTCCGTAAGGTGACCCAGAATCTCCCAAATCATTTTAATTAAGTTACTGATTCTTTTTCTTGGTCCAATATTTTCGAAATAATTGGCATTTACATGCTTTCTGAATTAGAGAGAAAAAAATATTAAATAATACAATCGAATAAACAAAGTATAGTAAATTGAAAAATCTAAATAAGGTAGCTTTTCTAAATTCTAAAAGTATTTACAATATCCCAATTTTAATGAATTCGCTGCACCAAATGTATGGAGACTTTGCAAGTATTAGTAATTGAAGTTGAAGTTCTTCGGAGGCTTTACATTGTCGAATTCAACTTTGCTTTAATTAAATGCTTACACATTGTGCACTCTTAAGTTAGTCGAAACTCTATACTAACCAATCAATGACAAAATATATTTGAATATACATACACATACATGATGATCAACTGCATATAATACATAATAAATAGACTAACCGAGTTCTACACTGTGTATATGATTGAAAAATAAATAAAATTTTAAACCAATTCCAAACCCATTATTACAAGAAGAGAAATGGGTGCATTGGTAATTAGATAAAAAATTATGAATAATTTGTATAGTCTAGTAACGGTAGCATTCATATCAATAGTAATTTCTGAAAATAGTGGATCAAGAAGAACAATAAATGATTTAAATAAAAGGAATTTGGATGATTTTGGATTACTTAACAAATCAAGGGGTAATTATGGCCGGATAGTATAACGGTAGGAGTAAATTTGGTCGGATAGTATAATAGAGGTTAAATATATACAATATTCGAAAGTAGATAAGTGTATTTAGCCTTTTTCCCTTTCCTTTTTGATTCAATATTTGGTACTCGCTTTGGAAGTCGACTAATTCAAATTCGTGCGGGAAAGTAAGAATAAAATATTTTTTATTATATACAATCAAGCCTCTGCATAATATTATTGTTTGTTTCAATTTTTCTGACTGCTATAGTGAGGTGTTGTTATATAGGACATATATTATAACATAATATAAAAATTTGTTCGGAAAAAAACTTAGCTTTTATAGTGAAAGAATGTTGTATACGAATGTTGTTATAGAGAGGTCTAACTGTACTGTTCTATTCTCATGATTCAAATATGAGTTTTTTAATTAATAAAACTAAGAATTACTCTATCTCCAACTTTCAAACCTGAAATCTTTGATTAAGTTAGAGTATATATTAAATCAATATTTCAATATTACTTGATATTTAAATTAGCGAACGCATGGCCAATACTCTTAGCTAATCCAAAACAATGACATAGATCTAAACTATACATCTTCTGCGAAAAACTAATGAATAAAGAAAAAACAAAGTGATGATTTTTATTGTACTATTTTTTTAATAGCTCGGAAACTAAGAGCCAAACAATTTTTTACAATAATTTTCTAAATATCTATAATAATCACTTTGTAATTCATTTTTTAACTATTCCCCCAACCAACCCCCAATAATACATTATCTATACACTGTATTTTGCGTAATGCTGTATGAATAGTCACTGATAAGGATAATCCTTAAATTAAATAAAGCATCATTTTGGCTTTTAAAAATGACACACAAGGCTTACCCTGGTTTATTTATTTATTTACTGTTGTTTCTTCACACACAAGAACTATCACCTACCTATTTTGTTTGTCTTCATCCCTCAATATCAAACCAATGTAATTATTAAATTAAAGATACATCCCCTCTCAATGATGCTTCGACAGGAATTCAAATATTAAATAAAAATGATTAATGATTAATTAGAAGAGCACTATCATTCTTCTTTCTTCAGAACTTTCTATAGTTTAGATGAGTGATTCCCAATTTTGTAATTTTGTGATTGTAGACATTTTCTTACATGATAAATAATGTTAAAATCAGAAGAATTCTAATGGCCATTGTGTGTAATAACTAAACGTTTAAATTTTAGAACGTCAATATATGTTTTCATTTCATCTAAGCAAAAACATAAAAAGAACATATAATACAGTAAAATTGTCACGACCCAATCCCCGAACCCGATCGTGATGGCGTCTCTCGTGAAGACAAGGTCAGCCAGACCAAAACGGAACACCTCTTTTAAACAGTTAATCATCACAACCGTAATAACATGTAATATGATACTCATAAATTGCGGAAATTTTAACGTTAACAACAGCAGGAACCATCCCGACACAGCCCAAACCGGGGTGTCACAAGTCACGAGCATCTACAAGAATGAAATTTCCACTTTACAGTCTAGAAATACACTGAACAAGAATAATGAATAACATAGAAAGACAACGGTGCTACGAACGCTGGCAGTCACCTCGCTAAAACCTCTACAACTCCGCCTCCACACAGCCAATACCCGCTACCGGGAGAATAAATACCTGCAGCTGCACGCGAGGTGCAGGGAGTAATGTGAGTACTCCGACCCAGTGAGTAATAACAATAAATAATGGCTGACAGTGTGAAACCACGTAAAGGCACTAAACAGTTCTATATCAAAACAGTAAAATCATTTAAGCAACAGTGAATGAGGAAATCATGTGAAATTCTTTAAACCAGGTAAAACAGATATAATCAGTATGAATCAGCTCCTCAAGCCTTCCAGTTCATTTATTCGTTCTCATTCTCAGTTCTCAATTTTCATATACTTCTCACAATAACCGAATCAAAATATATATATATATACCGCTGCGGCGTGCAGCCCGATCCGTATATCGTTGTGGCGTACATCCCGATCCATAATAATAATAGTCGATTGCGCTCACTGGGGGTGTGCAGACTCCGGAGGGGCTCCTTCAACCCAAGCGCTATATAATTGCTACGGCGTGCAACCCGATCCATATAAGTAGTTGATGCGGCGTAAAACCCGATCCATAATATGTATAATATATATATATATATCTGTTGCGGCGCGCAACCCGATCCATATCATATAAAATATCCTCACTATTGGGTCCTCGACCCCTATCAGTCATTTAAAAATCACAGCCTCTCGGGCATTATGTACGGTCGGGATCTCAGCCCTCATATCTCTCTCTATTTATGATTAACATTTCAAAATTTTGGTTCATATCATTCTTAAACAATTGGAAACATGACTGAGGATATAAATTATTTAACAAAATAAGTGAGGATAACCAATCAAAAATCTCCTAAGGGTTCTACAGGTCGGCACAAGGCCCCAAGCATGGCAACAAGCCCAATTCACAATAATAAAGTATATGTCTCAATCAAAAATGTAGTAAAGTATCATTCGGGATGGACCAAGTCACAATCCCCATAGCATTAAACCTCACGCTCGTCACACAGCGTATATTTCAACTTAGTATAGCACTACGTTGTGCAATTCCAGAGTTTCAAACCCTCAGGACATCATTTAAAATCATTACTCACCTCAAACTGGCCAAAACCCTAGCTCGCTATGCCCTTGCCTCTCAAATTGGCCTCCACGCGCGTCGAATCTATCCAAAATCAGAACCAATATGTCACAATATGCTAAGGGAACATAGCCCAAGCGAAAACATTCGAAAAAAATATAAAAAATCTCGAAATTAGCAAAACCCGAGCCCCGGGCCCACGTCTCGAAATCGGGTAAAATTTACATTTTCAAAATCCTCATTCCCTCATGAGTCTAACCATACCAAAATTATCCAATTCCGATACCATTTGGTCCTTCAAATTATCATTTTACATTTTTGAAAGGTTCCACAATTTTCTTCTTAAATTCCATCTCAAATCACGAATTAAATGATGAATTCAGCGATAGATTCATGTATTCTAGCCAAATCTGAGTTAAAATCACTTACAACGATGAATTTCTTGAAAAACCTTCGAAAAATCGCCAAAATTCGAGCTCTCTAGGTCAAAATATCAAATAAAACCCAAAACCTCGTATTTATATAGAGTACCCTTCAGGTCAAACTCATGCGGGCCGCATCAAAACTCGCGCGGTCCGCGCAAACCAGTGCGGTTCGCGCAAAGGCAACATGCGGCCGCACAGGTCTCCCTCTGCAGTGACAAACTTTAGTATTTTGGCCATAACCTTTTCTACAGATGTCCAAATTGCGATATCTTTACGTTTCTGGAAACTAGACACAAATGGCTAAAACTTTCGTTTTTGAATTACCCCAAAATTCTTTGTATATCAAAGGATATGAGCTTTCAAAGTAGGACCAACGGAATGTTCTTCACCGCGCCCGCGCCCGACTTTGTGCGGTCCGTACGGAACTCACCATGGGCGCACTCTTTTTATGCTGACCGCATGGGTGAGTTCTGGGGCCTGCAACCCCTGTAGGCCTGCTACAGCTATGATTTTTGCACTAAAATATCCCGGAACCTACCCGGAACTCCCTTAACTTCAAACCAATTGTACCAACACATCTCATGACATCGTTCAAACTTGCTCAAAACTTCGGAACGCTCACAACAACATCAAATCACCAATTTAACATAGGATTCAGGCCTAAGAACTCCAAGAACTCTTAAATTATGCTTTCGATCAAAAGGTCTATCAAATCTCGTCCGAATGACCTGAAATTTTGCACACACATCCCAAAAGACACAATGAAGTTGCTGCAACTCTTGGAATTCCATTCCAACCCCTATATCAAAATCTCGCCTATCAACCGGAATTTGCCGAAATATCAATTTCGTCAATTCAAGCCTAAATCTTCTCTACAACTCCAAAACCCATTCCGATCGCGTTCCAAAGTCACAAATCACCTCCCGAAGCTAACCAAACCATCAGAATTTACTTCCGAGCCTTCTAACACATAAGTCAATACTCGGTTGACTTTTCCAACTTAAGCCTTCTTAAAAGAGACTAAGTGTCTCATTTTTTAACAAATCCTCTCCGAACTCGAACTGATCAACTCGAACATAAAATACGGATAACAAAGCATAAAGAAGCTGAAATGGGGGAAGTGGAGCGGTAACTCATGAGACAACTGGCCGGTCGTCACCTGCTCCCCAACTTAAACAAACGTTCGTCCTCGAACGTGGCCAGAGTTGTTCCAAAAGCCAAACAATCGCTTAATAACCTTACCACGCATAAACCCGGGGGTGATCCCATGTCACCCTATCTTATATAGGTCTGACAACACATTGTAATAGAAAGTTTTGCAATCCAATCTAGCCCACAAACCATGGGACCATATTTCCACTTTTGAAATCCTTCATATGATCAGAATCCCACATTTATACTGTGAATAAGCCCGAACAAGCTATAACAACCCATACCTGCAACCTCGGGTGCAATTACATAACATAATACATGACTCAAACGCTTGCAGCAATAACTCCTAATCATAGCAGTTGCACGCAATAACCAAATACCGATAGAAAACCTCTTATCAACTAAGGTCTCATCCTAACATCTTCATATACTGCAAAGGGCAAATAAAACACACTGTAAGCCATACCCATTTCTTATATCAACCATTCCTAAAGCCATTTCTCCTTTGGCAAATGCTACATCAAATTTCTGAGTCGAAGCTCGATATTTCCCTTCCAACATACCGAAATCGAATCCGTTTGTATTTATTAGTGATCCCTCTGATCTATTCTAATCCAACACACTACTCTGGTGATATGACATATCAATACATGCCTAAGCCACAACTCGCACAGTACACGCGCCAATAAGCAATAGTCTGAGTATACTAAATTCATGAAAATGACTCAAATCAAAGAGCTGTACCACAAGCTCACTAGTACCACCATAACACAAGGCTGAGAATCCATCTCACATCATAGAAACAGAGCACCTGAATCTAATTGTGAGGTATTCAGACACTAGTTCACCTGAGACACCCCAAATCACCATGCTCAAAACCATCAACCAAGCGCAATTTGATGTCTAGTACCACGAGCGAATCATCGTGCCCACGGGAAAGTACATAATACAATGACATACCAGTAAACCTCACTATTTCACCATCCGTTACCCTAGAAAGGGAAAATACCTCAAAGAAGAGAGCCGTTTTGCAAGTTCCACAGTACCACCCCAACGATATGCTATGGGCTCGTCAATCACAGTGGAACCCAGATATATGAATAGAATAATAATAACTGGTTCTTCTATAGCTCACATTGACATCAACTTCACGAGCAACTTAGTTTCCAATAACATAATCCACCTGGCACGGTCACAGACCTCCAGTCCAAGCATATCATATAGAAGCAATCCAACAAGTACACATGTATATGCTAACTGAAACAAGATTCTCATTATCCTTGACTGGAATAAATAACACTCTATATCGTAGGTATGAGCAAACTGCGCTGTCATAGCTCAAATCAGCAAGTTAACACAGAATTAGTAATTACCCAGTTTGTTCTGGAATTTAGCATCTTGGAAATCTCAAGTATAGTCCAGATAGTTCTTAACAGAGTTACGAATATGAGAAACATTATACCTTTAAGCCCAATATCCCACTCTAGGCATATCATAGCCTACGTATCTTCCGAGCATGAATATTAGCTCGGTGCTTGCACACAGGTTCAAACCTCACATATATTTGTGCTCACAGCATATAGTTATCACCATCAATTAGCTCGACTAGCGCATCCAATGAGTTAGCTAAAATACTCCCCTCAACATGCTACAATCCCGGAATAGTATATATTTATATTTTTCTTTTTTGAGAATTCCCCGTCTCCAAATTCATAGATCGCATAAATCACCGTAACTGATCACGACCTCAACACCCAAATGACTGACACCTCCCTCAAGTACGACCATCCCAAGATAATTATTTTCAAAAACAATTCTACAATACATAACAAGATCGAAATATTGGTAGTCGATCAACCAAGTGAACATTGAAACGCCAATAGACATCTGTTAATCAGAATATAATGTGCACCCTTCTCAGGCCTTACCGAGCAGTTATAACATTCAATCTAAATATTTGAAACCGACTATTCTACCCAAAATTCATTAACTTCCCTTTAAGAATGAACTGCCACCTTGCACATTAAGCATGTACCATACACCACGTCTATCATGCCATCTTGTTGCAAACACAAAATCTCATTAGAATTTCTGGGCTATAGGAGAATTACATTCTGGCAGTTAGAAATCTTCTATTTGCTCCCATATAGGAGGGGTTCGTAATGTACAATATGATTCGCGTACCGGTAGGAGATATCCGGCTCGGACCATGGTAAAAACCATCAAGAAAACTTTCAAATTTGTTTGCACATAGCCAAGCTATCAATACGAGACAAATGATACTTGTTCTTCACTCTTACTTTATTCAATTGCATGTAATCAATGCACATTCTCATTGTGCCATCCTTCTTTTTCACAAATAAAGCTGGTGCACCCCAGGGTGACACACTAGGCCAAATGAACCCCCTTATCTAGGAGTTCCTGAAGCTGCTCTTTCAATTCTCTCAACTCTGCAGGTGCTATACGATACGGCAGAATAGAAATAGGCTGAGAGCCCGGCACTAGGTCAATACCAAAATCAATATCCCTATCTGGTAGCATGCCCGACAGGTCTGCAGGAAATGCATCAGGAAAAATTCCTCACAACTGGGACAGAATAGCTACTAGGAGTCTCAGCTCCAACATCTCGCACAAAAGCTAGATATGATAGACAACCCTTCCCAACCATACGCTGGGCTTTCAAGAAAGAAATTACTCTGCTAGGAACATAATCAGTCATACCACGCCACTCGATCCTTGGAACACCCAGAATAGCCAATGTGACTGTCTTAGCATGACAATCTAGAATAAAACGACATGGAGATAGCCAATCCATGCCCAGAATAACATCAAAGTCCACCATGCTCAATAGCAATAAATCAACTCGGGTCTCTAGACCCCCAATAATCATAACACATGACCGGTACACACGGTCCACAATAATAGTATCTCCCACCAGGGTAGATACATGAATAGGTAAAGAAAGAAACTCTCGGGGCATACCCAAATAATGAGCAAAATATGAGGACACATAAGGATAGGTGGAACCGGGATCGAATAATACCGAGGCATCTCTGTGGCAGACTGGAACAATATAGCTCTTGACCGTGCAATCAACTTAATTAATAGCAAACAACTTAATTAATAGCAAACTCCCCAACTTGGATCAAAGCCATATAACAAAACGCACTCAATAAATCATAACGCACATACTCTATTGTTGCTGTAATACCATAGTGAGATTGAACTCACTACTTCATAAGCTTGTGGAAACACAAATCATCTGGAATTTTAACTCTTCTGCAATTCTTGCATTTACTCATATAACAGTTAAGCCCACTCTCTAGGCAGCACAATTTAGATTTCAACGCATATTCTTCACTTGTAAATGAGATCTTCTAATAGACAACATAAGGATCACACCACCTTAGAACACTCCGCAGGAGATAACCCACTTGTTTTGCCTCCAATTAACATTTTGTATACCTTATACTGTCATACACATTACACAGTCACTTAATCTTCCTGAGTCTAAACTCATACTGTAACATGAAATTTACTTCACTCCAAATAGGAGACATGAAAAGATTATTCACGCACCCATAACTCGGGGCTACACATCCAATTATAATGGAAATCAAACACTTAATGGTTCATCTATCATCCAGCAGACTTTCCTCGCCACTTCCGAGTCATATAGATACATCTTGCAGTACTAACATACTCATCACGTAGCTATCCAGCCGTCATTCAAACCAATAGGGGCAATACCGAACATATAAGTTCAAAACACTTGCTCACACAATCAACACCTCGGTGCTCAAGCCATAGGCAAAGATACGACCTCAAGTCCTCCAGACCGGCCCAACATCAACTCATAGAGATCACATCTCGCCCCTCGACCGGGGAATCACAAGCTGTTGATGCATATCTGATACTAAGCGCTCATACGCGCATGCGAACACGTGGAAGGAATTTCAAGAGTTACTTTTCAAGATGAATCAAGGACGCATGATAAGAATTCAAGAATATGACGTTTGTTTTTCCTAAAGGTTCTGTAGCCTCTCGAGGATAAATACAGATGTCTCCGTACCGATCCGCGAGACTCTACTAAACCTGCTCATGACTCGTGAGACCTATGTAACCTAGGCTCTAATACCAAATTGTCATGACCCAATCCCCGAACCCGGTCGTGATGGCGGCTCTCGTGAAGACAAGGCCAGCCAGACCAAAATGGAACACCTCTTTAAAATAGTTAATCATCATAACCGTAATAACATGTAATATGATACTCATAAATTGCAGAAATTTTAACGTTAACAATAGGAGAAACCATCCCGATACGGCCCAAACCGGGGTGTCACAAGTCACGAGCATCTACAAGAATGAAATTTCCACTTTACAGTCTAGAAATACACTGAATAAGAATAATGAATAACATAGAAAGACAGTGGTGTTGCGAACGCTGGCAGTCACCTCGCTAAAACCTCTACAACTCTGCCTCCACACAGCCAATACCCGCTACTGGGAGAATAAATACCTGCAGCTGCACGCGAGGTGCAAGGAGTAATGTGAGTACTCCGACCCAGTGAGTAATAACAATAAATAATGGCTGACAGTGTGAAATCATGTAAAGGCACTAAGCAGTTCTATATCAAAACAGTAAAATCATTTAAGCAACAGCGAATGAGGAAATCATGTGAAATTCTTTAAACCAGGTAAAACAGATATAATCAGTATGAATCAGCTCCTCAAGCCTTCCAGTTCATTTATTCGTTCTCATTCTCAGTTCTCAATTTTCATATACTTCTCATAATAACCGAATCAATATATATATATATATACACCGCTGCGGCGTGCAGCCCGATCCGTATATCGCTGTGGCGTACATCCCGATCCATAATAATAATAGTCGATTGTGCTCACTGGGGGTGTGCAGACTCCGGAGGGGCTCCTTCAACCCAAGCGCTATATAGTTGCTATGGCGTGCAACCCGATCCATATAAGTAGTTGATGCAGCGTGCAACCCGATCCATAATATGTATAATATATATATATCTGCTGCGGCGCGCAACCCGATCCATATCATATAAAATATCCTCACTATTGGGTCCTCGACCCCTATCAGTCATTTAAAAATCACAGCCTCTCGGGCATTATGTACGGTCGGGATCTCAACCCTCATATCTCTCTCTATTTATGATTAACATTTCAAAATTTTGGTTCATATCATTCTTAAACAATTGGAAACATGACTGAGGATATAAATTATTTAACAAAATAAGTGAATAACCAATCAAAAATCCCCTAAGGGTTCTACAGGTCGGCACAAGGCCCCAAGCATGGCAACAAGCCAATTCACAATAATAAAGTATATGTCTCAATCAAAAATGTAGTAAAGTATCATTCGGGATGGACCAAGTCACAATCCCCATAGCATTGAACCTCACGCTCGTCACACAGCGTATATTTCAACTTAGTATAGCACTATATTGTGCAATTCCAGAGTTTCAAACCCTCAGGACATCATTTAAAATCATTACTCACCTCAAACTGGCCAAAACCCTAGCTCGCTATGCCCTTGCCTCTCAAATTGGCCTCCACGCGCGTCGAATCTATCCAAAATCAGAACAAATATGTCACAATATGCTAAGGAAACATAGCCCAAGCGAAAACATTCGAAAAAAATATAAAAAATCTCGAAATTAGCAAAACCCGAGCCCCGGGCCCACTTCTCGAAATCGGGTAAAATTTACATTTTCAGAATCCTCATACCCTCATGAGTCTAACCATACCAAAATTATCCAATTCCGATACCATTTGGTCCTTCAAATTATCATTTTATATTTTTGAAAGGTTCCACAATTTTCTTCCCAAATTCCATCTCAAATCACGAATTAAATGATGAATTCAGCGATAGATTCATGTATTCTAGCCAAATCTGAGTTAAAATCACTTACCCCGATGAATTTCTTGAAAAACCTTCGAAAAATCGCCAAAATTCGAGCTCTGTAGGTCAAAATATCAAATAAAACCCAAAAACTCGTATTTATATAGAGTACCCTTCAGGTCAAACTCATGCGGGCCGCACCAAAACTCACGCGGTCCGCGCAAACCAATGCGGCCGCACAGGCCTCCCTCTGCAGTGACAAACTTTAGTATTTTGGCCATAACTTTTGCTACAGATGTCCAAATTGAGATATCTTTACGTTTCTGGAAACTAGACACAAAGGGCTACAACTTTCGTTTTTCAATCACCTCAAAATTCCTTGTAAATCAAAAGATATGAGCTTCCGACGTAGTACCAATAGAATGTTCTTCACCGCGGCCGCGCCCCACTTTGTGCGGTCCGTGCGACGCCTACCGCGGCCGCGCCCGACTTTGTGCGGTCCGCACGGAACTCACCGCGGGCGCACTCATTTTTGTGCGGACCGCATGGGTAAGTTCTGGGGCCTGCAACCCCTGTAGGCCTGCTACAACTATGATTTTTGCACTAAAACATCCTGGAACCTACCCGGAACTCCCGGAACTTCAAACCAATTGTACCAACACATCTCATGACATCGTTCAAACTTGCTCAAAACTTCGGAACGCTCACAACAACATCAAATCACCAATTTAACATAGGATTCAGGTCTAAGAACTCCAAAAACTCTTAAATTATGCTTTCGATCAAAAGGTCTATCAAATCTCGTCCGAATGACCTCAAATTTTGCACACACAACCCAAATGACACAATGAAGCTGCTGCAACTCTCGGAATTACATTCCGACCCCTATATCAAAATCTCGCCTATCAACCGGAATTTGCCGAAATATCAATTTCGCCAATTCAAGCCTAAATCTTCTCTACAGCTCCAAAACTCATTCCGATCGCGCTCCTAAGTCACAAATCACCTCTCGAAGCTAACCAAACCATCGGAATTTACTTCCGAGCCTTCTAGCACATAAGTCAACACCCGTTTGACTTTTCCAACTTAAGCCTTCTTACAAGAGACTAAGTGTCTCATTTCTTACCAAATCCTCTCCGAACTCGAACTGATCAACTCGATCACATAAAACACGGATAACAAAGCGTAAAGAAGCTGAAATGGGGGAAAGGGAGCGGTAACTCATGAGACGACTGACCGGGTCGTCACAAAAATACTCCCTAAAGTAAAAAAAGAAAAAGAAAGAGTTAATAGTGTAGCATGTAAAACCAAATTTAGATTCTTTCTATGTCTACTAAAAAATAGTTGCCTATTACTCGGCTCTTCCCCGAACCCCGCACATTACGGGAGCTTGCCTTTTTTTTACTCATCTAAAAAGTTTTGATTTATTGACATTCTCCTAATTGAATGACTTTTAGAACATTCAACAACGTGCAAACCATTACACACGCACTATCAATCAACAAATATTGTTATTGTAATATTGTAATAAGCTTTTTAGTTAACTTTTTTTAAAAATGATAGAAGAAAATATGAAACTCAATATAACAGTACTAGAAGCCTCTTTTTTTTTCTAATTTTGAAATTTGAGATTGCTTAAATTCTTTTTACTTGCTCAAACTTTGATAGACAGAATTATATGATATTTGTATTGGTAATTTTTTTGTTATAAAAATAGCACGGACTAGCTAGTATTCGGACTGATAATCGAAAATAGTCAGCGTTTGTAAAGTTATTGAAAAATAGCCAGCATAATACGTTGGATTATGAAGGTTTTGTGTATAAAGTTCTAGTATAATATGCTGGAACACTAGCACAATATGCTGGAACTCCAACACACGGAAAGTTAAAGCATAATATGCTGGATTATGGAGCTCGTGCATTTAAACTTCCAACATATTATGTTGGAACTCCGACACATTATGAAATTCCAACACATTATGCTGAAATCTCATATGTAAAAAATTCAAACTCTAACATATTATGCTAGAATTTGTCCGAATTTTTAAAAATGTTTTTGTTCAGATTTTATTTTTATATGAAAAAGTGATTAAATTTTGATTACTTCTAAAATTGTGACTATTTTTTATTACCAATTAAATCTGCCTATTTTTTATTTTCCCCAAAAATATAATTGAAACGAGCGTAAATTAAACCCAACTATCAGTGCGCAGCCGTAAAACATTGCAAACCGGTTATTTTGGTTTTGGTAACTCGGAAGGTGGCCGGTTGGTGATAACAAAAATCTAGAAATTTTAAATTAGTTAATTAATTAGGAGTTTATATGATTTTATTTATTAATTCTTGAAGGAGGTCAATCAGTAGGTTGCCTCGGTCTTCGCCGAACCTAAGCTTCGTTTCCGAACCTTCTAGGCTCGGTATTTCTGCCTATAAATAATAGAACCTTCTGTCATTGGGGATAAGACTTCATACGTGTACGAGTCGTTCCTGTAGTTGAAAGATATTTTCTCTCATTTCGAAGGTACTGTAAACATCGCCATTTGTAGCTTCTGATTAAATTTTAGTATTAAATTTCTCGTTTTTATTATAGATCTCGTCCTTTAGTTCTCTGATCTTTTGAAATATTTGAAGTTTGGATATTTCGTAGAATTTTTTGCTTAAAATGATTGATCGCGATAGCATTTTTCTAGCGATCGTAAAGTATATTTGAAGTTTGACTTCTTGTGGAATTATTTTAAAATTTGAATTTTTTGATATTTTTTTTTTGCTGGAACTGGTTGAGTTTTTGTTGCGATTAGTTGTTTTGTGTTGTTTGATGAACATATTTTTATAGCGACCGCGAAGAAAGTTTGATTTGGAAGCGATTTGTGGAATTATTTCGAAAAATGAATTTTTTTTAATGTATATTTTGCTGTAAATGAATGATTTTTGTTGGGATGAGTTGTTTTGTGTTGTTTGATGAACTTTTTTTCTAGCGATCGCGAAGTATACTTGATGAGCATGAAGTTTGACTTGGATATGGGAAGTTCTTATTGAAAAATCATTGATTATATTTTTAATTTTTAGTTTTTGATTTTTTTTTGCTGAAAACGATTGATTTTTTTGTTGTTGTGGTGAATTCTGATTTTTTTAAGTCCACTTTGTGGTTAAAATGATTGATTTTTGGCTGCAATTAGTTGTTTTGCATTGATAGATGAACATTTTTTCTAGCGACCGCGAAGTTTATTGATGAGTATGAAGTTTGACTTGGAAGTGATGTGCAGAATTTCTTTGAAATTTGAATTTATTAAAAGATTTGAGTTTTGGTTGCGATTAGTTGTTATGGTTGATTGATGAACCTTTTTTCTAGCGATTGTGAAGTATATTTGATTAGTATGAAGTTTGACTTGGAAGTGGGAAGTAAAACTGAAAACTGATTTGATTTTTCTCTTCATTTTGTTGCATTTTTTCAACAAAAAAATAAAATAAAAAAATTAGATGGCTTATTGTAGTTTGGATTACACTTCCATAGATTGATTGACCTTGACTTTGTCAGTGGTTAGATCTGTGGTGATTTGTTGCCGTTATTTTATTTTGTTTCCCTTTTTGGGGGCTCGAATGTACCTATGATGCTATATATTGTTTAACCACGTTTGAAAACTGTGTTGCTCTGACTCATCCTCCAAAGTAGTGCATTTTTGGAGGATTCGACACGGATGTGGCGACATAGTTGGAGAGCCGGAGCAACATAGGCTTAAATGTTTTGAATTGATGCCAAATCTGAAACATAGTTATAATTGTCATTAAAAATAGAGAATGCTATTTATCTAGTTCTGTGAAATGCTTCTTTAATTACTTTTGCTAAAATACTTAGTTTTCGATATTCTAGTTATTGGTAATTGGGTCAGAAGAAACCCATCCTTGCTGTCCTTGGACAATTGAATGTTTGAGTTGGAACTTGCTAGATCATGTGCTCATAATTGGTGCAGTATGCACTAATATCTTGGTTTATTCTTTGTTCAGACATCTTGAGGTAACAATTTGGAGAAAGGAGAATGGCGTTAGTTTCAGGAGGAAGGTCGACACTGAATCCGAATGCACCTCTTTTCATCCCGTCTTATGTGCGTCAAGTGGAGGACTTTTCACCCGAATGGTGGAATTTGGTGACAACTTCGACATGGTTCCATGATTATTGGACGAGGCAGCATCAAGGAGAGGAATATGGCGATGATGCTTTTGGTTTTACTGGGAATGATGTTGCTGACTTGCTTCCCGAAAATATCGATCTTGATGTTGATGAAGATATTTTGAACATGGAAGCTCAGTTTGAAGAATTCCTCCAATCATCTGAAAGTGAACAACAAGGAATCAAGTCATCACCCTATGGTATCAGTGGTATGCTTCTATTTGGTATATATCTCCATTATCTTACAATTATAGTCATGATAGTGATAGAGCCACAAATTTATACTAGGGGATTCAAAAGTATACTGATAGAATGTCATGATTGAACTTGAACCTGTAACCTAAATTAACTTTTGAATGCGCTTTATCACTTATAATCTTCTTATATAAGGAGATTCAACAATTTATGTCTGGCCATGAAAAGTCATTTATCCCCTATTTGAGAGATATAATCTTTTGATGCGATTCAATTGAACCCCCTTACTATCTCCGCCCTCATGTGATGATACTCGTATCATTGGTTCTCACTAGTATTCTTGTATGATGATACCTAATAATGTTTTCCCTCTTGACAACAGGTTTACCCAAGGGTTCGGAGGCACTCGTAAGGACACTGAGCATATCAAAGGGGCCAAAATCTCCCATTGAGCCACCAAAGTACTATGAGAAACCAGCAAAGATTGTTAGCCCAAAGAACAGCCTTCGCCGCATCCAGCAACCTCGCTAAATGTAGTTTAGCTTAAGCAAAAGCTCTTGGTTTGTAGTTTGGGCATGTCAGTTCTTAATTTGCAGCTTTTAGTCTTCTTCACAAAGCAGCAGTTGAGAGTCTCAAGAGTCTTTAGTTTCTGGTAACCTTTTGTATAGAGCAAGGTAGGTGGCACCTTTTGTATCTAGCCTTGTTCATAGTTGTAGTATCCTTTGTTCAGTTTTTAACTTGTAAACAGCAAAACTGTTAAAAGGGAAAAAAATGTAAAAATCAGTTTACAAAATTGCAAAAAGAGCGTCTTTGAGTTTTATTTCAGGTAAGTGATGATCCTCTAAATTGCTGGTGCTTCTTCTGCCTTTCTTCTCAATTTTAGCCTTTGGGCACAATGAGATGTTAACTTCTGCAAATACAAATGGTGGTCATAGAGAATAAAAGAAATAAAAAATGTCCATATTTTATATTGTTTTGATTTCAAATAATTAAACAATATAAGGTCTCTGTCAAGTTTGCTATTTGTGCAATACTGTCTTGGCCATGTGTCAATGTCAGTTTGGTCAATGTGTCAACAGATTAATTGAGTGTTGATTGTTGAGCTAACCATACCAAATATGCGAAAGCAAATAAATAAAATTAAGTTTTATTTTCTTTTCGAATTGATTCACATTATCCTAATGTCTGTGTGTTACTTATTCTTGTTTGACAGCACAAAACAACACCACCAACAACCACAAGTAAAATCTCACAAATTAGGTCTGGGGACAATAGTGTATACGATGGCTTAACTCCTACCTCGATGGGATAGAGAGATTGTTTCCGATAGACCCTCGGTTCAGAAAGACAAAAACAAGAAGAGATACAATACATCAGTATTGTTAACAGAAACCATTTGTTTGACAACACAAAAGAAAACACATTTGAACTTAGGTCTGGGGACAATAGTGTATACGATGGCCTAACTCCTACCTCGATGGGATAGAGAGATTGTTTCCGATAGACCCTCGGTTCAGAAAGACAAAAACAAGAAGAGACAGAAACCATTTGTTTGACAACACAAAAGAAAACACCTTTGAACTTAACTTGCAAGGCTTTTGAAAGCCGATACACAAATTTGCAAGGCTTTTGAAAGCCGATACACTTAAAAAAGGTGTTTATTAGTTGTAGGTTTTACCATGAGTGTTTAAATGGGAAAAATAAAAGTTTGTGTATCAGCTTTCAAAAGCCCTACAAGTTTAAGTGGGCAGGAAGCCATTCCGGTTTTTTTTTTGTGTATCTTACTTTGATGTAAATATGGAATGTGGTTAAATTTGTTTAGTGTGTGAATATTTTTTCAAGATTATAGACATGATTGATTTTTTGAAAAAGTTTAAAAGATCGGGAAAGCTAAATTAGGTAAAGATATTCCATCATTGATTGAGCACTAGCTAGGAAGAATCCAAAAGCCACTTGTGTGTTTGGGCCAAGTGGGAAATTCAGGTTTTTTGTCTGAATTAGTTCTATTAAAGCAAGATATGAAAGTGATACCACATATGTCACTATATGAAAGGATATGCGACTTCCCCTATAATATAAAAAATAAAAATTAACATAAATAGTCGCTCGTTTAATTGTTATAATATATGTTTAACCTACGTGCAATATGTATATAATTATAAAATGTATAATCTAATGTGCCAACTAGAAAAAGTAAAGCAAATTCAACTGATTATTTGTATAAAGATCACTTTAAAAGTTGGAAGAAAGTGTTGGTACTTTACCTATATATTAGCTTTTTTCGTCAAAAGATTTTCTTTATTTTTTATTTTTATTTCGTGTCCTGTTAAACACTATTATTTCTTATTCAAAAAGCATCTTTTAAAGTTTTAACATAGTCGTAAATAGTATTATTATTAATTATAAGATAAATGTAAATAAACAAGGACAAATATTTTTTTTTAAATTGTACGGATTATTTATTGAAACAAGAATAGATTTGGAAAAATATTAATTTCTTCTTGATTTTTCTAAAATACCACATATTTTAAATCAAATTTATTTGATTAAAACCACATTTAAAATGAAATACAGGAAGTGTCACAAAATGCTATATGGGAAATATATTTTATTGATAATAAATGGAGACAAATGGTGGAATCACTGTCTTTTTTTTTGGTCTAAAAAAAACTAATTATATTAAAATTACGGTGGCATAGTACAAGGAGCTAAGTTTAAACGAGGCACAGGACAACACTGACCTTCTAGAGTAGAAGAGCTACGGAGACGACCTCGTGGTGGGTCATTACAAAAAGTGGGTAGGGAGGGGGTGGAGCTAGAACTATCTAATTCCCTTGGAAGAGGTGTACAAAAAGAGGTGTCAGGTTGACGCAAGACATAGACAGTAATAGGTACTATGTTTCTAACAAAAAGCATTCCTAGCCGATCTTCTTCCAAAGCCGTTAGTACTGCAGATGGCGGAGTTGTGTAAGTAAGGAAGTCTTCAGAGCTGTCCATGTTTAATCCAAAATTTGCGAGTATGTCAGCCACCCTATTTTGCTCCCTGTACGTGTGTTGTAGGGTGGGGTCATCCAGCTGTCGCGTAAGATACTTGCAATCAGTAAGTAGATTAGTAAATAAAGGATGAGAAGTATGTTGTACGAGAGAAAGTACTGCCTGAGCATCTATGTTAATTTCCAATTATCCTGCTTTAGGACAATTCTCTACTAACCCATGTGTTTAACTTGTCAAATTCTCAAATCACCCCTAATCTAACTTGAAATTTTGATTTATTTCCTCAAAACTAAATAAATTTGTTTGATATACAGTGTAATGATCAATAAATCACGAGTAAAATCGTAAATCGCCAATTTTAAATTCAAAGGTCCTCATAATTTGAGATTTTGTCCTTAAATTAGAAATCAATAAATCACAAGTAAAATCGTAAATCGCCATATATATGGTTCCTATTGATTCTTGGTATATGATCATGTAAAGCTATTACTTTTATGATTGAATTAGAATTTGTTGTATTGATATGCATATTGAATGCTGAAATATCTGTGTTTATTTAGTTAAAAATTGCTTCTTTAGTCCAAATTCATTAAAGGGCTTTAAAATGTTGAGAACTTTAGATGCTGAGTTGTCCCTATCATGAATAATGGACTCGTCCCTCTACATTTCTCTACTTAAATACTAGGATTTTGTGGGTAGAGTTCAAACCCACAAAATACCAGCTTGTGCCAAACTCGCCCCAATTGTTCTGTTTCTGTTTACTTAGAGCTAGTCTTGATGTATAAAAATTAGGATAATGTTCTAAAATTTTAGATAATTTATGCTCCAAAATGGAAGGATATGCTGCTCCAAAAGGGCAGCCCGGTGCACTAAGCTTTCGTTATGTACGAGTTCGGGGAAGGGTCAGACCACTGCATTTCATCAAGAAGGTGTTTTCACGACTCGAACCAGTAAACTCCTGGTCACATGGTAGCAAATTTATCAGTTACGCCAAGCCCCCTTTAAGGATAATATTGTTCCTTTGTTGGAAATGTTGTATGGAATTACTTCTTTTGTCCCAATTTATATGACTTGCTACTATTTGGGATGAAATTTTCTTTGACTATAATTTGTTTTATAAATTTTTTATTTTATTGTGTAATCTTTATTTTGGAAAAGATTACTAAAAAGATGAATCAATTTACAACACGAAGAATAGATATTTCGACCCTTCTTTACTGAATCCCATAGTTATGGGGTGATTGATAGGAGAGAATTTGACCAAAATCATCCGTATTGTTTCATCCTAACTTTTATTACATCCTTATAATATTTCACTTAACCTAAAACATCCTTTAAGTTTCACAAAAGTTGACCAAAAATATCCCTCTGTTAAATTTCCATCCACATTTAACAGATTCTAATATGCTCATGTGATGACCCTTTGGGTCATCACTTGTTTTAAAAGTGAACTCTGCGTTCCGGGGCCTTAAAAACCTCTTTCGACGTCACCTCGATTTGAGTGCGCAGTCCGGACGCGTAGCCAGATAGACATTATGTGAAATTTGTGAAAAAAATGATAAATTTTGACTATAAAATGAATTAAGTTGATTTCGGTCAACATTTTGGGTAAATGGATCCGGACCCGTGATTTGACGGTCCCGGAGGGTCCGTATGAAAATATGAAACTTGGGCGTATGCCCGGAATCAAATTCCAAGGTCCCAAGCCCGAGAAATGATTTTTCCAAAGAAATTATTTTCTGAAATTATTTATGAAATTTGAAAATGGATTGTGATTAGAACTCGATGGTATCGGGCCCGTATTTTGGTTCCGGTGCCCGGTACAGGTCTTATATGTGATTTTGAGATAAATCTGTGAAGTTTGGTAAGAAACGGACTTGAAACGACATGAATCGGATCATTTTTTAGAAAATTGAAAATTTGAAGTTCTTAAGAAAATTTCATTATTTTGATGCTAAATTCATAGTTGTTGATGTTATTTTAGTGATTTGAATGCACAAACGAGTCCGTATGATATTTTTAGGATGGTGTGAATGTTTGGTTTGGAGTCCCGAGGGCTCGGGTGAGTTTTGGATAAGTCTCGGGGTGGATTTTGGACTTGAGGAATTGCAAGATCGCTCTTGCGAGAGGCATGTCACAAATGAGAAAGAAGCCCAGGCCAGCCCATCCTCGCAATTGCAAGGATTCCATCGCAAATGCGATGCCTCACTTCCTAGCCAGTAGTTGCAAATGCGACCCTATCTTCGCAATTCCCAACTCGCATTTTGCGAGAGGCTGCTCGCAATTCCCAACTTAGCAGAGGTCGGGGTTCGCAGTTGCGAACCCTGTTCGTATTTCCCATACCTGCGACCTGCAACTTTTATACTTAGCCGAAAATCAACCATTTTTCACATATTTTCAAAACATAAATTCCCTAGGGCAATTTTTCAAGAACAACTCTTCTTCCAAATCGATTGTAATTTAATTTTCACTCGTTTTCTTCAATCATTAACATCTTTTAACATGATTTCAACTCAAAATCAATGATTTTCATGAGGGAAATTGGGTGTTTTGGGTCGAACCTAGGTTTTTCAAAAAAAATTGGGGATTTGGACCTCGCTTTGAGGTCCGATTTCAAAACAAATTATATATTTGGGTTCGTAGGGGAATGGGTAATCGAGTTTTGGTTCGAACCTCAAGTTTTTGACCATGTGGGCCCAGGGGCGATTTTTGACTTTTTGGGTAAAACTTTGGAAAACTTATTTTCATGCATTGGAGTTGCATGCATTGGAGTTGATTCATTTAGTGTTTATTGATGTAATTAAGTAACTTGTGGCTAGATACGAGCGAATTGGTGGTGGAATCAAGGGGTAAAACGATAATTGAGACGTGAATTGTGTTCGTGGCATCGAGGTAAGTGTTTGGTCTAACCTTAGCTTGAGGGATTAAGAGTCGAGTCCTATTTGCTATGTGGTATTTGTCGAGTACGACATATAGGCATGGTGACAAGTATCTATACGTTGGTGTCAAGCATGTCTGTGAGTCTTTTATTGTGATTATTGTGGCATCATTGTACTATTCATGCTTTGTTGATGATTTCTATTGTTGGACAAAGTTTGTGGTAGTAATTGTGACATTTGAACATTGAGGAGCGTTGGCTCGAGTTATACAATGAAATATGAAAGTATGAGTGGAAATTGAACCTGTTAGAGCATTGGCTCAAAGTTGTGAAGTGAGTTGTGAAGTGAAAGTGAAAAAAAAGAAGAGAATCTCTATAATATCTCCATTGCCGGGAATTTGTTAATTTTGATGATTATCTCCCTGACCGGGATGTTGATGCTTCTTTTGATGTTATTCCCTTGTCGGGACTTGATTGTTAAACTATTGTTCCCTTGCCGGGATTCTTATTGTAATTTCATTTATTCCCTTACCCTATTATTTGTGATTGTTGTTTGGGTGAGGAAGAGTGTTAAAGCACGAAGGGTGATGCCATGTATTGTTTTGGTGAGAGAGTGTTAAAGCACAAAGGGTGATGTTGTGTATTATTTTGATGAGAGAGTGTTAAAGCACGAAGGGTGATGCCGTGTATGATTTGTGAGGAAAGAGTGTAAAGCACGAAGGGTGATTCTGTGCCGCACGATGTACCATTCCGTGCCGATTATATTGATTATATGGTGAGGACGAGAGTAAAAGCACGAAGGGTGATGCCGTGCACATTTTCATTACTTGATTGCTTTGGTGAGGACTAGAGTAAAAGCACGAAGGGTGATGTCGTGCACTTATTGATTTCTGATTCTTTGTTGATATCCGAGATTTACTGTTTCCTTCAATTACCTGTGTTTTTTTATTTTGAATTGATATCTCCCTCGTAACATGCTACCCCTCCCATATTTGACTGTTTATTTCTATTCTTCTTTTCCGTTGTATATAGTTGAATTGCACAGGTTTATGTGGTAGTCTGATCATAGCCTCGTCACTACTTCGCCGAGGTTAGGCTAGGCATTTACCAGCACATGGGTTCGGTTGTGCTGATACTACACTCTGCACTATGTGCAGATCCTGGAGCAGCTTTTGGACCGTAGATTGGGTGGCTACCTTCAGTCCATGCGGAGATCCAAGGTAGACCTGTAGGCGTCCGCAAGCCCTGGCGTTTCCCTCTATCCCTTTTTCCCTTTTTCATTTCCTTTAGTTCAGAAACAGTGTATCGTTTATTTTTCGAACTCTGTATGTACTAAATCTTAGATCGTCTGTGACACTGCGACACCAGTTCTGGGTGGTTAAGGATTAAACAGTTATATTAGCACATGTTCATATTTTTATTGTTTTTCTTCCGCTTATTCTAAATTTTCGATGTTTACACATTATTGTTTTACAAATGTTGAAGAGTATAAAATGGGTAAAAAGGTAACTTGTTCAATAATTGGCTTGCCTAGCTCACACTAGTAGGCGCCATCACGACTCCCGAGGGTGGAGAATCCGGGTCGTGACAGCTCATTAGGTGTGTTAATAGTTCGGTTCGGCCGGTTATTTTATAAAATTTATACCATATCAATTTTTCGGTTATTCTATTATGTATAACCAAAATTAGACTTTTCGAAAGCATCCCAATCATGTCGATTACTCTTCGGTATCAGTACGGTTCGGTTAATTTTCGGTATTTTTTTCTAATATCATGTAAAATTTACCAGTAGAAGTAGAATTGCTATAACATACGTTCTTTTATAGGGCTTAGCAAAACTCTCTAGACATTTTTACTGTTTAAAGAGTGATGAATTAAAAAAAAGATGGCTAGAGTATAGATCCATCAACTATTTTACAACAGCGTAAAAGAAATCAAACAAAGGCAAAGAAAATATTAATCACACGAGTTGAAAGATATACCAAGCTGGGACTCAAGAATAAAGTCTATAGAAGATTAAATATTCAAAAGATAAATCTAAATTATATAAAAGGAAACATATTCAATACATTGTAGTTTGTTACTCATAATCGCTAGAATACTTTGTATCTTGCTAATAAAGATACTTGAAATAACTTAGTTTAAGTAGATGTAGCATAATAGGTTTTAGGAATTAGTATTTTGAGTTTAATTACTTGTTGGCTTGTAATAATTTTCATATTTTGAGCATGTGACTTCTTTTTTTTCCCAGAAGGGAGAGCCTCCAACTTCAGCGAGCTCTTCATTCTTAACAAACGTGTGTTGCATCTTTTTTCGTCTTTGATTTTCTCCGATCTCTTTCTCGTGAAATCAATTAAAAATTATTTTTTCTCCAATTTTGTTATTTCTATATCCTTTTCATGTTTCAGATTTCCGATTACTAATCAATCAAAACTTCTCATTTTTTTTCCTACAATTTTTTCTTTTGCAGAATGTGGATCTTTTGAATTGGTTTCAGCGTCTTTTTTCTGTATTTGGGTAGAGAATTGCATGCAAAAATTGAAAAATATGCAGATTTTGGTCTGCGAAAACTTAATAATGTGTAGTTTTGGTGTGTAGAAATTGAAAAATGTATGCAGAAATTAATAAAAGTGCAGATTTTGGTGTGCAAAAATTAAAAAATGTGTGCAGAATGCAATATATTATAAGTGTAAGTGTAGAAATTAAAAAATGTTTGCAGAAACTGAAATGTAAGTGCAGAATCAAGAAAAATATAGTGCAGAAATTAAAAAATGTGTGCAGAAACTGAAATGTATGTGCAGAATCAAGAAAAAAATAGTGTAGAAAATAAAAAATATGTGCAGAAACTGAAAAATATGCACAGAATACAGAAAAAAGTGCAGATTGCAATAAATTATGTTGCAGAAACTGAAAATTAAGTGCAAAATGGAAAAAACTAATTACAGAAACACCAAATGCCAAAAGTTGAAACATATAAATAATTAAAGTATGAAAACTTCATAATTGATTCATACGAAATGAACTTAATTCGCTTAGTAGTCATCACATTGCAAAATGAACTTGTGTCACTCCAAAATAAATCCGGTCATTACAAAATGAACAAAATGAAAATGACTGTCACATTTATGATGCTATGCAACTTGGCACATTCATGCTTCTGGCCTCTTCTATCCTGAAAAGGGAATAAGATATTGGGAAGCATGTCAAGCTAATAGAAGAAAAAGAATATTTAAGAGAGAAAAGAAATAAATTGCACAAGACAAGACAAGATTTACATGGTTCAGTAATTTTTGCCTACTCCACGGCCACACAAAGAATAACTCTTTATTAATTGAAAAGAGAAAGAAGAAGTTTTGGGATGATCTACAAATGAAAATGTAGACCCCTATTTATAGGCATTTGAATGCCCTACCGAGGTAAGCGCTTACATCATAAGAATGTCGATGTAAACGCTTACATCATAAGAATACCGAGGTAAGCGCTTACATCACAAGAATGTCGATGTAAGCGCTTACATTATATTTTCATATCTTTTTAATTTTTCTTTCTTTTGTTTTGTCTACTTTCATATACAACAATAGATTTGCTCCTATCAATCTCCCCCTCAAACCTATGTTAGATCAAGAAAGAAATTTTTTTTGTTATTCTCTGGTGGTGCCTTCACGCTATCAGTCTTGAAAGCTAACTGAGGCAGCGCACAGCCTCAGCTTGTCAACACCGATAACTTTGGTCAATATGTCTGACGGGTTCTTTGATCCTGGTATCCTCTGCAGCGAAAGAGTTTCTTCATTTATCAACTCTCGGATATGATGATACCTCAACTGGATATGCTTCGATCTTGCATGAAACACTGGATTCTTGGCAAGATGAATTGTACTTTGGCTATCGCTGAAAAACTCACAATTGTCATGCTCTTTACCTAGCTCTTTAAGAAAATTCTTAAGCCAAATCATCTCTTTTCCAACTTCTGAGATTGCCATGTACTCTGCTTTAATGGTAGATAGAGCAACACTTTTCTGAAGTCTGGACATCCAACTAACAACAATACCACCCAAGGTGAACAAGTAGCCCATGGTACTTTTTCTACTATCCAGATCGCTGCCTAAATTTGCATCAGCAAAACCTTGTAAGATAATATTGATCTTTTTAAAATAAAGTGCCATACCTGAGGTGCCTTTGAGATATCACAATATCCATTTTACACCTTCCCAATGCTCCTTTCTTGGATCTGACATGTATCTACTAACAACTCCAACTGCATGGGCTATGTCAGGTCTAGTGCAAACCATAGCATATATCAAACTTCCTACTGTTGAAGCATACGGAACTTTGGACATGTACTTCCTTTCTTCATCTGTCTTACATAATTGGTCCTTTAACAGATTTAGATGGCTTCCGAGTGGAGTGCTTCTGGTCTTTGCATCATGAAGACTGAACCTGCTTAGTACCTTCTGTATGTACTTTTCTTGAGACAACTAAAAGGTTCCTTCCGACCTGTTTCTGCTAATCCTCATCCCAAGCATTTGCTTAGTTGGTCCTAAGTCTTTCATTTCAAACTCCTCCGCTAGTTGTTGCTTGACCAAATTTATCTCATTTATGCTAGATCCTGCAATTAGCATATCATCAACGTACAACAGTAAAATGATATAGGATTTATTAAGATTTTTGATATAACAGCAATGGTCCATCTCACATCGTGTGAAACCATTTTTATGCATGAATCTATCAAACTTCTTGTACCAATGTCGGGGAGCTTGTATCAAACCATACAAACTCTTCTTCAACTTACACACAAGGTTTTCTTTACCAGAAACTTGAAAACCTTCAGGCTGCTTCATGTAGATGTCTTCTTCAAGGTCACCATGCAAGAAAGCGTTTTAACATCTAGCTGCTCCAAATGCAAATTTTCTGCAGCTACGATACTTAGCACCAACCTGATAGTAGTTATTTGACTACCGGAGAGAAGATCTCGGTGTAGTCAATTCCTTCCTTCTGTTGAAAGCCTTTTACTACTAATCGTGCTTTGTATCTCTTCCTACTATCATGCTCTTCCTTGACTCTGTACACCCACTTATTCTGCAATGCCTTCTTTCCTTTTGGTAACCCCATAAGTATCCATGTTTTATTCTTTTGAAGAGAATTCATCTCTTCTTTCATGGCTAACTTCCACTTATCAAAGTCTATTACCTACATTGCTTCAACAAAATGCTCTGGTTCTCTAGCATCAGTTATAAGTAAATACTAAAGAGAGAGAGTTAACCTATCTGGAGCATTCGTCACTCTTTTAGATCTCCTCAATGTAGGTTCATGAGTAACTGAACCCGAATTTGATTCAGGTCCTGATTCCAGATTTGGTTCTGCATTTGATTCTATCTCTGGTTCCGATTCTGGTTCTAATCTAGGTTCGTCTTCTAGTTCTTCTTTAAATTCAGCTTCTGGTTCATTATCTTCAATTTCAGAATCAGTTGTAATCCCTATAGCCACTTCATTTTCTGAGATTTCTCTAACTCAACTATTTTGGATATCTGTTTGCTAGTGCTGGTTGGTTCTACTTCAAGCTTGTCCTTGTATATCACATTTTCATTAAATGTGACATTCATGTGTCTCGGGATCTTTCTATTTTGATCACCCCAAAACCGATAACCAAAAATTATCATCACCATAGCCAATAAAGAAACATTTCTTGGCTTTAGGATCAAGTTTATCTCTATCATTAGAGTTTACATGCACATAAGCAACACAACCAAAAAATTCAGATGTGAGAGAGTTACCTCCTTTCCTATCCATACCTCCTCGGGAATTTCAAAATTCAGCAGTACAGAGGGTCCCCTATTTATGAGGTAAGCTGCCGTGTTAACAGCCTCAGCCCAAAAATACTTCGGCAATCCAGAATGTATTCTCATACTTCTGGCTCGTTCATTCAGGGTTCTGTTCATCCTCTCAGCAACGCTATTTTGTTCCGGTATTCCAGGAACTGTCTTGATCATTCTAATCCCATTCTCCGAGCAAAATGCTTTGAACTCTTGGCTATCATACTCTCCTCCATTGTTAGACTTCAGACATTTTAGCTTTACACTTGTCTGATTTTCAACTTCAGCTTTCTATCTTTTAAAGGTAACAAACACATCAGCTTTGTTTTTCAGAAAATAAACCCATACCTTTCTTATGGAATCATCAATGAAGGTGACATAATAGCGTGAGCCTCCTAGAGAAGTTACAGGAGTTGGTCCCTACACATCTGTATGCACTAGTTCCAGTTTCTCTTTCTTTGGCGTCCTTCCCACCTTTGAGAAACTAACTCTCTTTTGTTTCCCGTAAATGCAACCTTCGCACAAACCTAATTTAACATGTTTTAGGTTTGACAACTTTTCTTTGGATGCCAAAAGCTTCATTCCCTTCTCACTCATGCAGTGGTCTTCTTGTTAATGATGTTAAACGTCACATTTCGTGTTAGCGTCAAATGAATCACACCAAGAGCTTGGCGATCTAATAGATCGCAATCCACTTTGGCCATAGTCTCTGGTTTCACCTTGGTCAGAAGTAAGTGTAATTTTTTCTGGTACAAATAATCCTCTATTTTCATTTTTCAGAATTCAAAATCTTTGCCATTGAACTTGTTAATCTTAACCTTCCCTTCTTCCGATGCTATTTTTCACAAAAAATTTATGTGAATAGTGCCTGTCACACCTCCTTTTTCCGCACCCGCGAGGGTGCGTGGGAGTTTTTCCAATTAAAGGACAATCGAGACGGGATTGGTTTATTTATTTCAGAGTCGCCACTTGGGAGATTTAGGGTGTCCCAAGTCACCAATTTTAATCCCGAATCGAGGAAAAGAATGACTCCATATTACAGTCTGCGTACCAGAAATCCGGATAAGGAATTCTGTTAACCCGGGAGAAGGTGTTAGGCATTCCCGAGTTCCGTGGTTCTAGCACGGTCGCTCAACTATTATATTCGGCTTGATTATCTGATTTTATACAAATATGAACTTATGTGCAAATTTTATATTTTAACCGCTTTATTATTATTGTTTTTAAAAGAAATATGAACATCGCTTAAAACACGTCTTTGGACTGCGTTACATGAAATGCACCCACAATCCGGAACACGTTTTATTTGATGTTTTGGGATTTGGATTCGGGTCGCATGAAATGCACACCCAGGCTTAAGAAAGTAAAATATTAAACACGCGCCTAAAGAGACTATCGCGTTATTATTTTGGGGAAGACCGTGAAATTCGCTAAACGGTCCTTCCGAATTCTAATTAAACCATACATTTTGTGAGGGCCCCGCAATCTATACGTTTTATTTGGCGAGGCTCGTCTCATTTTTATTTTTAAAGGATAAACCTACAATGACTATATTTTCTATTAAGTTCGTCTCTAAAATAAAAGAAAATCTCTTAATTATTTACATGCTGAAAAACGTAACTTATTAGTTATTAGTTTACGGCTAATGCGAATGGAAAATTGCGATCGAGTTTGTACAAAGAAAAACTGCTTTCATTTTATATTCTGTTATTCAATAATACTAGAACATGAGATTGACCATAATATCAAAACAGATTAATTATTCTCCGTAATTTAAACTAACATTATTAGATGAAGAAAGTATACATATGCAACCTCATTATTCATTAATCATTCAACTACATCTTTATACGAAGAAAGAAAAATTATATTCAACCACAAATCTAAACAGGAGGAATTCAACAGGAACAAAGCCTGATTAATATTTCATTTTTTGCTTCAAGCCGAGATTGTACAAATGTGTACCTGGAAACAGCAGTACAAGAACAAAAGAAGGAGAAGTCAGCAGCAGTAATAACACAGCAACAACAGATTCAGCAACATCGCAAACCAGTACAGTAGGAATAGCAGAAAACCCAGGAGACTATAAACGACTCCAAGTATAGTGAAGAAGTAAAAGGTAGGAAGGTTCTGACTATTTCAGATCTTAAGCGAGGCAATGAAGCAGTAACTATTCTTTTTCAACTTCAAAACTCTCCAAAATGAATTCTGCCCCTGTATATTCAGTGTATCCAGAATGTATATCGGGTGTATACTTCTCACTCCGCCCCCTCTTTTTTTCTTCTCTCTATCTAGTTTTTCCTCTCTTTTTTTCCACCCTTCTTCCTAAATTTTCTCTTCTATTTATAGCAAAATTTTCGAAATTTTCAGATTTATTTTTTATTATTTTATTATTTTTTTAATTAAAAGAAATCCCACTTACAAATTGCTTTTATTTTTTTAGAAAAAGAAATCCCACCTTTATTTACTTTTATTTTTAAAATTCCAACTTTAATTACTTTATCTTATTTAAAATCCCACTTTTTATTTTTTTAAAAGAGAATCTCACTTTATTTAACTTTTCTTTAAAAAATAAACCACTATCTTTTCTTTTTCTTTTAAAAATGCTACTTTCAATTACTTTAAATTTTTTAAATTTTCAGATATCTTTATATTTATTTTTTAATTCCAACCTTCTTTTACTTTTAAATTTTTTAAAACTTTTTACTTTTTTTTTTTAAATTTTCTACATTCTTTTACTTTTTTTTATTTTTTTATTTTTTATTTTTTTAAAATCATTTCCGAAATTACTATATATATATATATATATATATATTTTTTTTAAATAAAAATAATAAATAAAATAAAATATTTTCGGATTTTTTTATATATATAAAAAAAACAAAAAATAAAACTATTAATAGTGATAATTCACTTTTTATTTTTATTTTTTTATTTTTTTGGTTTTGTTTTGTGTTGGACAAAAATGAAGAAGGGGTGTTGGGTTAATGGACTGGGTCGACCCAGTTCGAAATGGACTGGGTCGTAGGGAAGATTGAGCCATTTTTTGGGCCTATAGCTTGAAATTGAAGAAGAGGCCCAATTCCGACTTTCTTTATATTTTCGCTCTCTTTTCTTCTTTTATTTTTCTAAAACTAAATTATAAAAATACTTAAACTATTATTAAGAACTAAATTAAGTTATAAAGGCGCAAATTAACTCCCAATAACAATTAACGCACAATTAAGTATTAATTAAGCATAAAATTGTATATTTGGACATTAAATGCTAAAAATGCAAACGATGCCTATTTTTGTAATTTTTAATTTTTGTAAAACAATTTTAATTACTAACAATTGTAGAATTAAATCATACATGCAAAATGCGACATATTTTTGTATTTTTTATTAATTTAGCGAATAAACACGCACAGACAAATACAAATAATTCTTCCAAATATCACAAAATATCACAAAATTGCACACCAAAGAAAAATCATTTTATTTTTGAATTTTTTGGGAGTAATTCTCATATAGGGAAAAAATCACGTGCTTACAGCTGCCCCTCTTTGCCCGGAGACACGAAGGGTTTTCGTGCAAAGATAAAGCGAGCGATTTTTGCCCATCCGAGTACTCCGTTGAAGCATTTTTTGAAAAAGATTTGACCGAACCTTTGCTTCAAAGGTTTCCTACATATCCTGGGCTAAACAGGAATCAGGTCAATGTAGTTCGAGAAATTTTGGTAAGCTGGGACTACCGTTGGACTGCAATGTTACTGTTGTTGCATGCTATTACTACTGCTTACCGATCTCCTTGTTACACCGTGCTTAAAAAAAACAAGAAGCTAGGCTAGAGTACAATTTGTTTTTGTTGCCTTGCTTCCTTGTCTGCTTGCATTTCTTTCGGTGCTTTACTTCTTTTGACACATGTACTTGAGTTTGTACTGTGACCTCTTGTTGCAACCTTCTGTTTCCCGGTGCCGGGGAATTTTATTGTTTCCTGCTGGGGATTCCTATTGTAACCCTCTGTTTTATTGTCCTCTGACTTGATTTTGAAATGTATGCCTCTGTTATCTGGGCGGGCTCCCAATTTTAATACTTGAAAATTAAAGACTTGAAATGTATGCCTCTGTTATCTGGGCGGGCTCCCAAGTTCAATGCTTGAAAATTAAAGACTGAAATGTATGCCTCTGTTCTATGGGCGGGCTCCCAACTTCAACAACAACTTTAAAAATGAATGTCATTCCTCTCTTCAACCAATACATCGCCATTCTGTTCTTCAGAGGGGGCTCCTGATTTCAACAACTTTAAAAAATAAAATCCTATTCGAGGGCGGATGAACCCGAAATATCCTATTCGAGGGCGGATGAACCCAAATATCCTATTCGAGGGCGGATGAACCCAAAATATCCTATTCGAGGGCGGATGAACCCAAAATATCCTATTCGAGGGCGGATGAACCCAAAATATCCTATTCGAGGGTGGATGAACCCAAAATATCCTATTCGAGGGTGGATGAACCCATATATCCTATTCGAGGGCGGATGAACCCAAAATATCCTATTCGAGGGCGGATGAACCCAAATATCCTATTCGAGGGCGGATGAACCCAAATATCCTATTCGAGGGCGGATGAACCCAAATATCCTATTCGAGGGCGGATGAACCCAAATATCCTATTCGAGGGCGGATGAACCCAAAATATCCTATTCGAGGGCGGATGAACCCAAAATATCCTATTCGAGGGCGGATGAACCCAAAATATCCTATTCGAGGGCGGATGAACCCAAAAATCCTATTCGATGGCGGATGAACCCAAATATCCTATTCGAGGGCGGATGAACCCAAAATATCCTATTCGAGGGCGGATGAACCCAAAATATCCTATTCGAGGGCGGATGAACCCAAAAATCCTATTCGAGGGCGGATGAACCCAAAATATCCTATTCGAGGGCGGATGAACCCAAAATATCCTATTCGAGGGCGGATGAACCCAAATATCCTATTCGAGGGCGGATGAACCCAATATATCCTATTCGAGGGCGGATGAACCCAAAATATCCTATTCGAGGGCGGATGAACCCAGAATATCCTATTCGAGGGCGGATGAACCCAGAATATCCTATTCGAGGGCGGATGAACCCAGAATATCCTATTCGAGGGCGGATGAACCCAAAATATCCTATTCGAGGGTGGATGAACCCAAATATCCTATTCGAGGGCGGATGATCCCATTTTCAACATCTTGGAATTGTCTTACCTCCGACTGTTTTTCTCCAAATCTTGTTGTCTTGCTATCTCTTAAAACTTGAATTGATTTCCTCGTTCTTCCGAGAAAATTTTCGACCATGGCAAAAAATCTTCTGCCCTAGTTTTGATGCTTTTCCTTGTTCTCCAGGTGGACGCCTGACTTCTGATATTTCAACTCTTCTTCTTTGTTCTCCAGGTGGATTCATGATTGCTATTTCAACTGTCCTTCCTTGTTCTCCAGGTGAACGCCTGATTTCTGATAATTCAACTGTTTTCCCTTGTTCTCCAGGTGGGCGCCTGATTTCTTCTTCGATTTTTCATCCTCATTCTCCAGGTGGACGCCTGACTTCTTTTCCAATTTTTTCATTTTTTTTATTTATTATTATCCTAGGAGAAAATTCATCAGACTAGGATTTGATATCTTATCTTAGGAGAAAGATTCATCTGACTAAGATTTTATCTTGGGAGAAAAATTTCATCAAACCAAGATTTTGACTCTAGGAGATAAATCGTCAGACTAGGTCCATTTGTTGTGATCTTAGGAGAAAGATTCATCCGACTAAGATTTTATCTTGGGAGAACAATTTCATCAGACCAAGATTTTGACTCTAGGAGATAAATCGTCAGACTAGGTCCATTTTGTTGTGATCTTAGGAGAAAGATTCATCCGACTAAGATTTTATCTTGGGAGAACAATTTCATCAGACCAAGATTTTGACCCTAGGAGATAAATCGTCAGACTAGGTCCATTTTGTTGTGATCTTAGGAGAAAGATTCATCCAACTAAGATTTTATCTTGGGAGAACAATTTCATCAGACCAAGATTTTGACTCTAGGAGATAAATCGTCAGACTAGGTCCATTTGTTGTAATCTTAGGAGAAAGATTCATCCGACTAAGATTTTATCTTGGGAGAACAATTTTATCAGACCAAGATTTTGACTCTAGGAGATAAATCGTCAGACTAGGTCCATTTGTTGTGATCTTAGGAGAAAGATTCATCCGACTAAGATTTTATCTTATCTTGGGAGAAAAATTTCATCGGACCAAGATTGTATCGGGAGGTAAATTCATCAGACTAGGACTTTTTATCCTAGGAGAAAAATGTAGTAAAGATTAATGATTTGAGAAACTTACCTTCGTAATTTCTTCTTTTCTTTTCTCCTTCCTTCGCGCTGCTTTGTTCTTGCTTGCTGGGGATAATACCACTGCGGTAGTTTTCTTTCTTCCCCTCCTTCAAATTCAATTTTTTTTTCTTTTTTTTTTCATAATTTATTGGGGATAAAAGTGTTATCTTCTTGGGATAACGTCGTTGAGGATAACGTTGCTGGGGAATTTTATCCCTTCAAATCGATGCTTCATTCTTCTGGAAGCTCCTAGGGATGATAATGGCTTTTGTTTTTCTGAGCACAAATGTCATCCCTTTGTTCTGTCTGCTGGGGATCAATTTCCTCCATTGGAAACTTATTATAATGGGGCAACACTGGTTCAAAGACCACTTCCCTTGAGACTGGTGTTATTTTTTATTCTTCCTCAAATGGTACCTGACTTCCAGAAAATTTTCCAAATGAAAGGAAAATTTTCTGCCCCAGTTTTACAGTCTCCCTTGTGGCATGCATTTCTGTCATCAATGCCATTTTTTTTTACCTGTTTCAAAACAAAATTTGTTAGCTTAAAGCGTGGTAGTTGGTTGTGATACTCCACTAGGACGGCTTTTCCCTTTTTCCTTCCTTGCTCTGCATTCCACAAGGGACGATATTATTTGCTGGGGATAATCTTTTTCTGCTGGGGATATCCCTCTTGACACTCGTTGATCTTTTTTTCAATTCCCTTTTGCTGGGGATATCTTTTTGACACTGGCCTCGCGCTTGTTCCTTGCTTACTATACCATTTGTATGTACTAGTCAGATCTTATCTTGGAAAGCTGATGGCCTATTTTGAAGTCATTTCCCACTAGTTCTGACCAAACAGACTCTACTGGGGAAATTTCTATGAAAGGAAAAGACAAAAGGGAACAGAATAAAAGACAACGGAAAAAGATGACTCTTTAACAAAAGAAAAAAAAACTATCAAACGCAAATACCGACTCTAATGGTCATGACATGCACATGTGGCCTATCCTCTGCCGTCAATCGTCTTTCAAGACCTTCAATTGGCAATTCCTCATCTGATTCCCAATCTTATTCGACTTGTAGTGCCCGAAGGGTTTTCACTATCAAGCCTCTCTCATTTTGGTTTTTCTCTCAGCTTTCATCGCCTTATGGTGTCCGTGAAGATTTTCACCGATAAGACTCTCTCATTTATATCACTTTCTAGTTGGGGATTTGGAGTGTTGCCGGTATGACTCTCTCTGCTGGAGATTAGAGTCCTTTCTGTTGTGGAATAGAATGTTATGTTCGCCGGTAAGACTCTCATTTGTCTGACTTGGCATCTTTTGCAGACTGGTCAGAAGGTCTTTCTTTGGACCGTAATGTGGGTTTTTTGGATAGGCTTAAAAAGAAAGGGTATTAAAGTCTCAAAAACAAAATAAATTTGGGGTTTTAAAATTACAACCTTCGGAACCAATTTTGCTTACAACGAGTACAACTCTTGCCCCAGTTTCTTGCTTGGGGATTATTTATTTATTATTTTTAATTTTAAATTTTTTTGGTTACACTATGCATACTACGCACATTATGCGCACTATGCACCCTATGACCGAGCCGTGAAGCGCCTACGTATCCTCTTTGAGGAATCAGGTCAAACGTAGTTCCCAATTCCTCTGTTTTCATTTGACTTTTTTTTTTTTTTATCATTGTTCTCTTTTTTTCGTTTTTTGTTGATTTTTTTTTTTATTTTTTTTCTTTACCTTCCAGGCTCGTATTTCCTAGTCATTGCTATTGATTACGAACGAGGGGTATGAAAGAAAAATAAAAAAGGCTCAAAAGGGGTAACGAAGGATAAAATGTTTAGGTAGCAGAACAAAATGCCTTCGTCATTCCAGTCTTCAAAACATGTCAAGTGCAAACAACACAATTAAACAATAGATTTATAGTCTCTTCCGATGGTGCTGGACTTGACAATTATATTCAACATCTGTTTGTTCATTTGTCACTTCTAAAGCACCGTTGGGCGACACTCTCATTCTCATTATTATGAACGACCCTCATGCCAATTTAGGCGAATCTTTCTTTAACGGTTTTCTTTTTGTTTAACTTGCCCCAGTTCCACATGACTCGGGCTCCAAATAATCTCAAACCGTTCTTATTTCCTTTAAATGCTTTGATCACCTTCCCAGGGTTTTATGATTAACTTTATAGACCAGGCCCAAACTGTATGCGCATGTCATGTCCCTAGAATCGGCATTGAACGAAAATGACAAAAGGACTAAATAAAAAGATGACTGGAAATAATAAAAGACCGGCTTTTGTATTAGACTTCCGGCGAAATGGTTAGAAAAACAAACAAAACAACCAGAATAAAATCTTAACACAACATCAACGAGACTTAAACAAACTGATACGACAAAAATGGAAAGATAAGAAGGTTTGACACAAGATAATATTCGGATTACAACCCTAAGAATAATCCGGACAACAGAAATGACAACAAAATAAGACACCACCAGCTTCTCTCTTGCTAACCAAGGAACGGAGCGTCCTCCCATTTTATCAAAATTGGCATCTTTAGCCACTGAGCTTTGCATCAGTATTGTCCAGACCATTTCCAACTTCGATATCATCAACCTTAGTCAACAAGTCCCAATAGGATTCGAGTGCTTCTGTTATCATGCCTGATCCCCACAAAGTGTGCTTCTGGGTCTTGTATTTCCGGCTTACCACAAACCAACCACCTTAACTTTCTTTGTGATTCAAAGCGGAACAGGTTAGAATGGACTCCGTTGGTCCCCATTATTAACAACATTTTTTTTTCTTTTCTTTTTTTTCGATTTTTTTTTCATTTTTTTTCTTTTTCTTTTTCAATCTTTTTTTTCCATTTTTTCTTTTTCATTCTCTTTTTTTTTTTGCTTTTTTTCATTTTTTTTGTTGTGGTCGAATCTTATGGAGATTGCCTACGTATCATGACCCCGCATGAATCAGACCTTGCGTAGTTCGGACCAATAAAAGATAAGCAATACTAATCATTTTTTCAATTTTCATATTGAGTTTCAAAGGTTTAAAAATGACCTACAAACTTGAAAATCAAACGACCCACATATTATAATCAAAAGTTTTACAAACTCCAAAACAAACGGCAAGCCTCCTTTCTCCGTTTGACAAATGCAACCGAACGATTATTTTTGCAAATGTGGCCCTTCCGAATTTTGAGGCCGGAGAGGATTATTTTATGACACTTTACAAACTTGCTCATTCTTTTACGAAAATAGCCTTTCGACAACTGAAAGATACTCTAAGGCTATTTCGGCAAGAACGGTTTAAGACGCGGTCGAAGCTGGCTCGACTTATTTTGACCAAAAATCCAAACGGTATTCACCTGACCGCTGACTCTTTGTTTTGTTTTTTTCAAATTACAATAAAATCGTGTGTTGCAAACATGGCCCTTCAGCGCCTCGAGGACGAAGATTTTTAAGGCCGTGTGGGTCGACTGGACCAAAATCCTACCCATGACCCCAAAAATGGTTGTTTATGCGAAGTCAGCCTTCCGGCGTCCCTTTCGAGAACATTCGGCTATTTTTGACAAAAACAGCACCACCCTGACTTATTTATGACTCTTTAAAATTTGTCATATATTTTTTTTTGTTGCTATTTTTAGCAAAAAGGGGGGGTTGGACACCACCCGACTTATTTATGACAAAATTAAAATTTTGACACGTTTTTATTTATTTATTGGTTTTTGGCTATTTTAGCAAAAAGGTGGGGTTGGACCCGATGAGGGTTGCCTACGTATCTCACATCCGGTGAGAATCAAACCCGCGTAGTTCGGGCCTCGTGAATAAGTAAATGAACTAATATTTTTTTTATTGGAACTGTGAAAGAACTGCTCAAAGGAAGTATAAATATTTTTTTTTGATTGATTTCTTTTTGAAAGAAAAACTCGTAAAAATTCCTTTTCTTTTGATTTGAACTTTGAAAATTTCAAAAGTAAAAGGAAGTTTTTTTTTCGAATTCCATTTGTCTTTTTTTTTATTCTAAAGAAAAAAAATATTTTTGGAATTTTACTTTTGATAAAAGAAATGCTTCTAAAAAATATTTTTGAATTTTGAATTTTCTTTTCAATTTTGAAAGAGGAATCAAAATATTTTCGGATTTTTTTTTTCCTAAAAGAAAACATTTTTATTATTTTTGTTTTATCAACAATGGAAAATAAAGATATTTATATTATTTTTTGCAAGACATATTTTTTTGGAATTTTATTTTGAATTTTCTTGGCAAGACAAATACTCTTTGCAACAAATAAAGATATATATATCTTTTGGAAATAAAAAAAACTTTTCGGATTTATATATATATATATATTTGCGACAAATAATGAAAGACCTTTTTTTTTATTTTTTTATTTTTTTTGCATTTTCATAAGCAAATAAAATAAAAAAAACCATTTTTAAAAATAAGACTCTTTTTTTTTTCATTTTCTATTTTTCTTTTGCTTTTAATAAAACAAACTAATAAAACATTTTTTTTTCATTTTCTCAAAATTTCGGCAGAGTTTTGACAGTTATTTGGGCATTGGTTTTTTTTTTCCAAAAATAAACAGTCAATTCCCTAACCGCTATTTTCTTTTTTTCAATTTTAAAATATTATTCATGATATTCAAAAGTCAGTCAACACACAAATCCGGATCAAATAAATGCGCAAGTAGCAGCAAGTAAGATGCATCAGGATGGTCATTTTTTTGGTACACCTGTCCTAGACAGACCCAACCCCTGTGTTGAGTCTCCAAAGTCAAATGCACGTGATGCAAACAATCGCTCCTACTAGGGATCCGGCATGAAGCTGAGTTATTCTAAGTGAAAAAACCTGAGGCATATTGATCTAGCCCTGGCTTACCCAAACGGACAGTTTGAGCCGAAGCGGGGGCAACGTACCGGGAGCACGAAAGTCTACCCGGCCTAGTTACTTGTCCCAACTTCGTCTTATTTGGTATGACTTTAACAGAAAGGTGGGCCACGCGCACGTGTGCACCATAAATTTAGAAGACTCAGAAAGAAGGGGGTTTCGTAGCAGTTGTATATATTCATAATTCAAATAATATTAAAGCGGTAAAAGTGTCATTTAGCACATTGGGCATATATCATGTAAAAAAATCAGATAATAAATAAAGCCAACTATAACAATTATTTTAAGCTCGAATTCTTGAACCCTGAACCAGTGGTTCTGGGTTTCGTCCCCAGCAGAGTCGCCAGAGCTGTCACACCTCCTTTTTCCGCACCCGCGAGGGTGCGTGGGAGTTTTTCCAATTAAAGGACAATCGAGACGGGATTGGTTTATTTATTTCAGAGTCGCCACTTGGGAGATTTAGGGTGTCCCAAGTCACCAATTTTAATCCCGAATCGAGGAAAAGAATGACTCCATATTACAGTCTGCGTACCAGAAATCCGGATAAGGAATTCTGTTAACCCGGGAGAAGGTGTTAGGCATTCCCGAGTTCCGTGGTTCTAGCACGGTCGCTCAACTATTATATTCGGCTTGATTATCTGATTTTATACAAATATGAACTTATGTGCAAATTTTATATTTTAACCGCTTTATTATTATTGTTTTTAAAAGAAATATGAACATCGCTTAAAACACGTCTTTGGACTGCGTTACATGAAATGCACCCACAATCCGGAACACGTTTTATTTGATGTTTTGGGATTTGGATTCGGGTCGCATGAAATGCACACCCAGGCTTAAGAAAGTAAAATATTAAACACGCGCCTAAAGAGACTATCGCGTTATTATTTTGGGGAAGACCGTGAAATTCGCTAAACGGTCCTTCCGAATTCTAATTAAACCATACATTTTGTGAGGGCCCCGCAATCTATACGTTTTATTTGGCGAGGCTCGTCTCATTTTTATTTTTAAAGGATAAACCTACAATGACTATATTTTCTATTAAGTTCGTCTCTAAAATAAAAGAAAATCTCTTAATTATTTACATGCTGAAAAACGTAACTTATTAGTTATTAGTTTACGGCTAATGCGAATGGAAAATTGCGATCGAGTTTGTACAAAGAAAAACTGCTTTCATTTTATATTCTGTTATTCAATAATACTAGAACATGAGATTGACCATAATATCAAAACAGATTAATTATTCTCCGTAATTTAAACTAACATTATTAGATGAAGAAAGTATACATATGCAACCTCATTATTCATTAATCATTCAACTACATCTTTATACGAAGAAAGAAAAATTATATTCAACCACAAATCTAAACAGGAGGAATTCAACAGGAACAAAGCCTGATTAATATTTCATTTTTTGCTTCAAGCCGAGATTGTACAAATGTGTACCTGGAAACAGCAGTACAAGAACAAAAGAAGGAGAAGTCAGCAGCAGTAATAACACAGCAACAACAGATTCAGCAACATCGCAAACCAGTACAGTAGGAATAGCAGAAAACCCAGGAGACTATAAACGACTCCAAGTATAGTGAAGAAGTAAAAGGTAGGAAGGTTCTGACTATTTCAGATCTTAAGCGAGGCAATGAAGCAGTAACTATTCTTTTTCAACTTCAAAACTCTCCAAAATGAATTCTGCCCCTGTATATTCAGTGTATCCAGAATGTATATCGGGTGTATACTTCTCACTCCGCCCCCTCTTTTTTTCTTCTCTCTATCTAGTTTTTCCTCTCTTTTTTTCCACCCTTCTTCCTAAATTTTCTCTTCTATTTATAGCAAAATTTTCGAAATTTTCAGATTTATTTTTTATTATTTTATTATTTTTTTAATTAAAAGAAATCCCACTTACAAATTGCTTTTATTTTTTTAGAAAAAGAAATCCCACCTTTATTTACTTTTATTTTTAAAATTCCAACTTTAATTACTTTATCTTATTTAAAATCCCACTTTTTATTTTTTTAAAAGAGAATCTCACTTTATTTAACTTTTCTTTAAAAAATAAACCACTATCTTTTCTTTTTCTTTTAAAAATGCTACTTTCAATTACTTTAAATTTTTTAAATTTTCAGATATCTTTATATTTATTTTTTAATTCCAACCTTCTTTTACTTTTAAATTTTTTAAAACTTTTTACTTTTTTTTTTAAATTTTCTACATTCTTTTACATTTTTTTATTTTTTTATTTTTTATTTTTTTAAAATCATTTCCGAAATTACTATATATATATATATATATATATATATATATTATTTTTTTTTAAATAAAAATAATAAACAAAATAAAATATTTTCGGATTTTTTTTATATATATAAAAAAAACAAAAAATAAAACTATTAATAGTGATAATTCACTTTTTATTTTTATTTTTTTATTTTTTTGGTTTTGTTTTGTGTTGGACAAAAATGAAGAAGGGGTGTTGGGTTAATGGACTGGGTCGACCCAGTTCGAAATGGACTGGGTCGTAGGGAAGATTGAGCCATTTTTTGGGCCTATAGCTTGAAATTGAAGAAGAGGCCCAATTCCGACTTTCTTTATATTTTCGCTCTCTTTTCTTCTTTTATTTTTCTAAAACTAAATTATAAAAATACTTAAACTATTATTAAGAACTAAATTAAGTTATAAAGGCGCAAATTAACTCCCAATAACAATTAACGCACAATTAAGTATTAATTAAGCATAAAATTGTATATTTGGACATTAAATGCTAAAAATGCAAACGATGCCTATTTTTGTAATTTTTAATTTTTGTAAAACAATTTTAATTACTAACAATTGTAGAATTAAATCATACATGCAAAAATGCGACTTATTTTTGTATTTTTTATTAATTTAGCGAATAAACACGCACAGACAAATACAAATAATTCTTCCAAATATCACAAAATATCACAAAATTGCACACCAAAGAAAAATCATTTTATTTTTGAATTTTTTGGGAGTAATTCTCATATAGGGAAAAAATCACGTGCTTACAGCTGCCCCTCTTTGCCCGGAGACACGAAGGGTTTTCGTGCAAAGATAAAGCGAGCGATTTTTGCCCATCCGAGTACTCCGTTGAAGCATTTTTTGAAAAAGATTTGACCGAACCTTTGCTTCAAAGGTTTCCTACATATCCTGGGCTAAACAGGAATCAGGTCAATGTAGTTCGAGAAATTTTGGTAGCTGGGACTACCGTTGGACTGCAATGTTACTGTTGTTGCATGCTATTACTACTGCTTACCGATCTCCTTGTTACACCGTGCTTAAAAAAACAAGAAGCTAGGCTAGAGTACAATTTGTTTTTGTTGCCTTGCTTCCTTGTCTGCTTGCATTTCTTTCGGTGCTTTACTTCTTTTGACACATGTACTTGAGTTTGTACTGTGACCTCTTGTTGCAACCTTCTGTTTCCCGGTGCCGGGGAATTTTATTGTTTCCTGCTGGGGATTCCTATTGTAACCCTCTGTTTTATTGTCCTCTGACTTGATTTTGAAATGTATGCCTCTGTTATCTGGGCGGGCTCCCAATTTTAATACTTGAAAATTAAAGACTTGAAATGTATGCCTCTGTTATCTGGGCGGGCTCCCAAGTTCAATGCTTGAAAATTAAAGACTGAAATGTATGCCTCTGTTCTATGGGCGGGCTCCCAACTTCAACAACAACTTTAAAAATGAATGTCATTCCTCTCTTCAACCAATACATCGCCATTCTGTTCTTCAGAGGGGGCTCCTGATTTCAACAACTTTAAAAAATAAAATCCTATTCGAGGGCGGATGAACCCGAAATATCCTATTCGAGGGCGGATGAACCCAAATATCCTATTCGAGGGCGGATGAACCCAAAATATCCTATTCGAGGGCGGATGAACCCAAAATATCCTATTCGAGGGCGGATGAACCCAAAATATCCTATTCGAGGGCGGATGAACCCAAAATATCCTATTCGAGGGTGGATGAACCCATATATCCTATTCGAGGGCGGATGAACCCAAAATATCCTATTCGAGGGCGGATGAACCCAAATATCCTATTCGAGGGCGGATGAACCCAAATATCCTATTCGAGGGCGGATGAACCCAAATATCCTATTCGAGGGCGGATGAACCCAAATATCCTATTCGAGGGCGGATGAACCCAAAATATCCTATTCGAGGGCGGATGAACCCAAAATATCCTATTCGAGGGCGGATGAACCCAAAATATCCTATTCGAGGGCGGATGAACCCAAAAATCCTATTCGATGGCGGATGAACCCAAATATCCTATTCGAGGGCGGATGAACCCAAAATATCCTATTCGAGGGCGGATGAACCCAAAATATCCTATTCGAGGGCGGATGAACCCAAAAATCCTATTCGAGGGCGGATGAACCCAAAATATCCTATTCGAGGGCGGATGAACCCAAAATATCCTATTCGAGGGCGGATGAACCCAAATATCCTATTCGAGGGCGGATGAACCCAATATATCCTATTCGAGGGCGGATGAACCCAAAATATCCTATTCGAGGGCGGATGAACCCAGAATATCCTATTCGAGGGCGGATGAACCCAGAATATCCTATTCGAGGGCGGATGAACCCAGAATATCCTATTCGAGGGCGGATGAACCCAAAATATCCTATTCGAGGGTGGATGAACCCAAATATCCTATTCGAGGGCGGATGATCCCATTTTCAACATCTTGGAATTGTCTTACCTCCGACTGTTTTTCTCCAAATCTTGTTGTCTTGCTATCTCTTAAAACTTGAATTGATTTCCTTGTTCTTCTGAGAAAATTTTCGACCATGGCAGAAAATCTTCTGCCCCAGTTTTGATGCTTTTCCTTGTTCTCCAGGTGGACGCCTGACTTCTGATATTTCAACTGTTCTTCCTTGTTCTCCACGTGGACGCCTGACTGTTAATTCAACTGTCCTTCCTTGTTCTCCAGGTGAACGCCTGATTTCTGATAATTCAACTGTTTTCCCTTGTTCTCCAGGTGGGCGCCTGATTTCTTCTTCGATTTTTCATCCTCATTCTCCAGGTGGACGCCTGACTTCTTTTCCAATTTTTTCATTTTTTTTTATTTATTATTATCCTAGGAGAAAATTCATCAGACTAGGATTTGATATCTTATCTTAGGAGAAAGATTCATCTGACTAAGATTTTATCTTGGGAGAAAAATTTCATCAAACCAAGATTTTGACTCTAGGAGATAAATCGTCAGACTAGGTCCATTTGTTGTGATCTTAGGAGAAAGATTCATCCGACTAAGATTTTATCTTGGGAGAACAATTTCATCAGACCAAGATTTTGACTCTAGGAGATAAATCGTCAGACTAGGTCCATTTTGTTGTGATCTTAGGAGAAAGATTCATCCGACTAAGATTTTATCTTGGGAGAACAATTTCATCAGACCAAGATTTTGACCCTAGGAGATAAATCGTCAGACTAGGTCCATTTTGTTGTGATCTTAGGAGAAAGATTCATCCAACTAAGATTTTATCTTGGGAGAACAATTTCATCAGACCAAGATTTTGACTCTAGGAGATAAATCGTCAGACTAGGTCCATTTGTTGTAATCTTAGGAGAAAGATTCATCCGACTAAGATTTTATCTTGGGAGAACAATTTTATCAGACCAAGATTTTGACTCTAGGAGATAAATCGTCAGACTAGGTCCATTTGTTGTGATCTTAGGAGAAAGATTCATCCGACTAAGATTTTATCTTATCTTGGGAGAAAAATTTCATCGGACCAAGATTGTATCGGGAGGTAAATTCATCAGACTAGGACTTTTTATCCTAGGAGAAAAATGTAGTAAAGATTAATGATTTGAGAAACTTACCTTCGTAATTTCTTCTTTTCTTTTCTCCTTCCTTCGCGCTGCTTTGTTCTTGCTTGCTGGGGATAATACCACTGCGGTAGTTTTCTTTCTTCCCCTCCTTCAAATTCAATTTTTTTTTTCAGAATTTATTTTCTCTTAAAAGTGTTATCTTCTTGGGATAACGTCGTTGAGGATAACGTTGCTGGGGAATTTTATCCCTTCAAATCGATGCTTCATTCTTCTGGAAGCTCCTAGGGATGATAATGGCTTTTGTTTTTCTGAGCACAAATGTCATCCCTTTGTTCTGTCTGCTGGGGATCAATTTCCTCCATTGGAAACTTATTATAATGGGGCAACACTGGTTCAAAGACCACTTCCCTTGAGACTGGTGTTATTTTTTATTCTTCCTCAAATGGTACCTGACTTAAGGAAAATTTTCTGCCCCAGTTTTACAGTCTCCCTTGTGGCATGCATTTCTGTCATCAATGCCATTTTTTTTTACCTGTTTCAAAACAAAATTTGTTAGCTTAAAGCGTGGTAGTTGGTTGTGATACTCCACTGGGACGGCTTTTCCCTTTTTCCTTCCTTGCTCTGCATTCCACAAGGGACGATATTATTTGCTGGGGATAATCCTTTTCTGCTGGGGATATCCCTCTTGACACTCGTTGATCTTTTTTTCAATTCCCTTTTGCTGGGGATATCTTTTTGACACTGGCCTCGCGCTTGTTCCTTGCTTACTATACCATTTGTATGTACTAGTCAGATCTTATCTTGGAAAGTTGATGGCCTATTTTGAAGTCATTTCCCACTGGTTCTGACCAAACAGACTCTACTGGGGAAATTTCTATGAAAGGAAAAGACAAAAGGGAACAGAATAAAAGACAACGGAAAAAGATGACTCTTTAACAAAAGAAAAAAAAACTATCAAACGCAAATACCGACTCTAATGGTCATGACATGCACATGTGGCCTATCCTCTGCCGTCAATCGTCTTTCAAGACCTTCAATTGGCAATTCCTCATCTGATTCCCAATCTTATTCGACTTGTAGTGCCCGAAGGGTTTTCACTATCAAGCCTCTCTCATTTTGGTTTTTCTCTCAGCTTTCATCGCCTTATGGTGTCCGTGAAGATTTTCACCGATAAGACTCTCTCATTTATATCACTTTCCAGTTGGGGATTTGGAGTGTTGCCGGTATGACTCTCTCTGCTGGAGATTAGAGTCCTTTCTGTTGTGGAATAGAATGTTATGTTCGCCGGTAAGACTCTCATTTGTCTGACTTGGCATCTTTTGCAGACTGGTCAGAAGGTCTTTCTTTGGACCGTAATGTGGGTTTTTTGGATAGGCTTAAAAAGAAAGGGTATTAAAGTCTCAAAAACAAAATAAATTTGGGGTTTTAAAATTACAACCTTCGGAACCAATTTTGCTTACAACGAGTACAACTCTTGCCCCAGTTTCTTGCTTGGGGATTATTTATTTATTATTTTTAATTTTAAATTTTTTTGGTTACACTATGCATACTACGCACATTATGCGCACTATGCACCCTATGACCGAGCCGTGAAGCGCCTACGTATCCTCTTTGAGGAATCAGGTCAAACGTAGTTCCCAATTCCTCTGTTTTCATTTGACTTTTTTTTTTTTTTTTTTATCATTGTTCTCTTTTTTTCGTTTTTTGTTGATTTTTTTTTTTGATTTTTTTTCTTTACCTTCCAGGCTCGTATTTCCTAGTCATTGCTATTGATTACGAACGAGGGGTATGAAAGAAAAATAAAAAAGGCTCAAAAGGGGTAACGAAGGATAAAATGTTTAGGTAGCAGAACAAAATGCCTTCGTCATTCCAGTCTTCAAAACATGTCAAGTGCAAACAACACAATTAAACAATAGATTTATAGTCTCTTCCGATGGTGCTGGACTTGACAATTATATTCAACATCTGTTTGTTCATTTGTCACTTCTAAAGCACCGTTGGGCGACACTCTCATTCTCATTATTATGAACGACCCTCATGCCAATTTAGGCGAATCTTTCTTTAACGGTTTTCTTTTTGTTTAACTTGCCCCAGTTCCACATGACTCGGGCTCCAAATAATCTCAAACCGTTCTTATTTCCTTTAAATGCTTTGATCACCTTCCCAGGGTTTTATGATTAACTTTATAGACCAGGCCCAAACTGTATGCGCATGTCATGTCCCTAGAATCGGCATTGAACGAAAATGACAAAAGGACTAAATAAAAAGATGACTGGAAATAATAAAAGACCGGCTTTTGTATTAGACTTCCGGCGAAATGGTTAGAAAAACAAACAAAACAACCAGAATAAAATCTTAACACAACATCAACGAGACTTAAACAAACTGATACGACAAAAATGGAAAGATAAGAAGGTTTGACACAAGATAATATTCGGATTACAACCCTAAGAATAATCCGGACAACAGAAATGACAACAAAATAAGACACCACCAGCTTCTCTCTTGCTAACCAAGGAACGGAGCGTCCTCCCATTTTATCAAAATTGGCATCTTTAGCCACTGAGCTTTGCATCAGTATTGTCCAGACCATTTCCAACTTCGATATCATCAACCTTAGTCAACAAGTCCCAATAGGATTCGAGTGCTTCTGTTATCATGCCTGATCCCCACAAAGTGTGCTTCTGGGTCTTGTATTTCCGGCTTACCACAAACCAACCACCTTAACTTTCTTTGTGATTCAAAGCGGAACAGGTTAGAATGGACTCCGTTGGTCCCCATTATTAACAACATTTTTTTTCTTTTCTTTTTTTTCGATTTTTCTTTTCATTTTTTTTCTTTTTCTTTTTCAATCTTTTTTTTCCATTTTTTCTTTTTCATTCTCTTTTTTTTTTGCTTTTTTTCATTTTTTTTTGTTGTGGTCGAATCTTATGGAGATTGCCTACGTATCATGACCCCGCATGAATCAGACCTTGCGTAGTTCGGACCAATAAAAGATAAGCAATACTAATCATTTTTTCAATTTTCATATTGAGTTTCAAAGGTTTAAAAATGACCTACAAACTTGAAAATCAAACGACCCACATATTATAATCAAAAGTTTTACAAACTCCAAAACAAACGGCAAGCCTCCTTTCTCCGTTTGACAAATGCAACCGAACGATTATTTTTGCAAAATGTGGCCCTTCCGAATTTTGAGGCCGGAGAGGATTATTTTATGACACTTTACAAACTTGCTCATTCTTTTACGAAAATAGCCTTTCGACAACTGAAAGATACTCTAAGGCTATTTCGGCAAGAACGGTTTAAGACGCGGTCGAAGCTGGCTCGACTTATTTTGACCAAAAATCCAAACGGTATTCACCTGACCGCTGACTCTTTGTTTTGTTTTTTTCAAATTACAATAAAATCGTGTGTTGCAAACATGGCCCTGGACTGGGTCGACCCAGTTCGAAATGGACTGGGTCGTAGGGAAGATTGGGCCATTTTTTGGGCCTATAGCTTGAAATTGAAGAAGAGGCCCAATTCCGACTTTCTTTATATTTTCGCTCTCTTTTCTTCTTTTATTTTTCTAAAACTAAATTATAAAAATACTTAAACTATTATTAAGAACTAAATTAAGTTATAAAGGCGCAAATTAACTCCCAATAACAATTAACGCACAATTAAGTATTAATTAAGCATAAAATTGTATATTTGGACATTAAATGCTAAAAATGCAAACGATGCCTATTTTTGTAATTTTTAATTTTTGTAAAACAATTTTAATTACTAACAATTGTAGAATTAAATCATACATGCAAAAATGCGACTTATTTTTGTATTTTTTATTAATTTAGCGAATAAACACGCACAGACAAATACAAATAATTCTTCCAAATATCACAAAATATCACAAAATTGCACACCAAAGAAAAATCATTTTATTTTTGAATTTTTTGGGAGTAATTCTCATATAGGGAAAAAATCACGTGCTTACAGTGCCTGTGAATAATACATGCACCAATACTATACTTTTCTACCAGAATTATACTGTATGTGCTCTGATACTAGTTGTTGGGAAGCGTGTTAAGCTAATAGAAGAAAAAGAATATTTAAGAGAGAAAAACAATAAATTGCACAAGACAAGATTTACGTGGTTCGGCAATTTTTGCCTACTCCACGGTCACACAAAGAATAGCTCTTTATTAATTGAAAAGAGAAAGAAAAAGCTTTGGGATAATCTACAAATGAAAATGTAGACCCCTATTTATAAGCATTTGAATGCTAGGTAAGCGCTTACATCATAAGAATACCGATGTAAGCGCTTACATCATAAGAATGTCGAGGTAAGCGCTTACATCAGAAGAATGTCGATGTAAGCGCTTATATAATATTTTCATCTCTTTTTGATTTTTCTTTCTTTTGTTTTGTATACTTTTACATACAACAATAGGTTTGCTCCTATTATAAGAGGACCTTAAGATAGATGAATTTCATCACTGTGAAGTAAGACAAACAATATTGATATATGCATCTCACCGAAAGTGTGTCACGAAAAGGGGCAGATTCTTGCATCCAACTTGTTGGGTTCTCAACCATAATAGAGTCCAAAAATGAAGTGCAGTTTGTTGGTTCTGGTTCAACAACATTATATAAAGAGCAAGTTCTTTTATTGTGGCCAGGTCTACCACATTTGCTATAATCAACTGATTTTTGTTTTCTTTTTATCCTAGTCCTCGAGGCTCCAGGCTCATCCACTTCTTTCTTTCTTAATCTCTGTTTCTTTCCTTTCTTCTTTTTCAAATAAGAAGGTGGCAATAGCATAGGATTAGATGATTTAGGCCATAAATCTTGCCCATTCATAGGGAATATGGTTGTATATGCTTTCCTGTATGTCTCAACCTTGTAGCAGTCGTGAACATAGTCTACAATCTCATCTTTTTTCATCCATATAGCACAAATAGCATGTTTGCAAGGTATCCCTGATAATTCCCATTTTCTACAGCTACATATCTTGTTATACAAGTCCACAACATAAGTATCAATATTAGTAGACCCTAGGATCTCATAATTCCATGAGTCGGCTTTTCGAGGAATATAACCAGAAGCTACTTCATGTTTCTATGCAATTTCTTTTTTATAGTTGGACAAATATCACTCAAAGCCCATTTTTTAGCTTTATCCCTGTTGGTTGTAATTCTAGCCATGAGTATATGTCTTATGGTCTCCAAAAGTTTAATAATGGGTTTATCTCTAGCATCAAGAATCAAACTATTGAAGATCTCACGCACATTGTTTAACATCGTGTCGTACTTAGAAAGTAGTGAGAAGTGAGATCTGGACCATTCACTAGGTAACTTAGTAGAAAGACATTCGTGCTTTTTTATCTAATTCAAGTATCTTCAACATACATATATTAAATGCTTCAACAGTTGTTACTCTAGTTGCTTCCCCAAAAGCATCTTTTAACGTATGACCGGGGAACCTAGCCTTTTTGAAATTATTGTGCAAGTGTCGCGCACAAAACCTATGAGAAACATTTGGTAACACTTCCTCAAAAGCTTCAAGAAGGCATTTTTGCTTATCTGACATGAATGTCCAGAGATATTGCTCTTCTATTTCAATATCAATCATCAAATAGTTCAAAAACCATTGTCATGTATCCTTGCACTCCTTTTCCACAATGGCATAGGCTATAGGAAAGATATTGTTATTGTCATCCAAACCAACAACATCAAGCAACTGTGCTTTGCACATAGAATCTTTCAACTAGCAACCATCAATACCAACAATCTTCCTACAACCTGCCTTAAAGACCTCTTTACATGCTGCAAAACAAATGTATAATCTTTGGAATCTAGACGGATTGTTAGGGGTCTCATTTGGTGTTAACTCCATGTAAAATTGATGTTCCAAGATTAGATCACATGATCTCATTAATATAATTCCACAACATGCTAAACTAGTCATTTAAGTTACCATCAATCAGAGAAATAGCCTTCTTTTTAGCTTTTCTTGCTTGACATAAAGATACGTCTACTCCCAGCGCTCTACTGACTTCATCTATGAATTTTGATGTCTTTCAGTCTCTGTTTGATTTGATTCTATCCATATTTTCCTTTGCAATCCAACTGGAAGTAACATTCTTATTCTTGACATTCTAACAAAAATATGTATGCTCGGAGTTGTAAGTCTTTATCTGAAAATTTGTATCCCTACGCATTTTTGAAGCTAGAATTACCCACTTACAAGAGGGACGATGCTTACATCTTCCCATTGCTCTTTCTGAATCATCCTTAATCCACTCGACTGTCCTTCCTCTTTTAACCTCATGAGTAGTTACAACTTCCTTAAACTCTTTTTTGTTTTGAAATACTTGTCTTGATACTAACATAGGATTAGAGCCATCAGTCTTCACATTATGCTTTGGAAAGTTAAAATCTTGATCAGATGCATCGTTAACGCTATTCAAGCTTTTTGTGTTACTGGAAACAACACAATCTGAGTCGCCATCTTCGTTTTGTATATGCTTTTGCAACTCTTTGCTAATAAACTCTCCACTATCATCATTTGTTCTCGTATTTCTGTTGGTATTAATAGAAAATGTTTCAACAGAAGGATCAACATTTCTGTCAAATAAAATGTCATCTTCGTAATCTGAATCTTCAAACTCTCCATAATCGGACTCATTATCAGAATCACTATATACTGCTTGACTCTCGAACATTGAATCTGCCGATAAAGTAATTTTTATTATATAATAACATAAGAAGCTAATTTTTATATGTGAAACATAAGGTTCTTTCTTAAAAGTGGCCCCCTGCTATTTTAACATGTAATTTTTATGCCTTTACCTTTACATTCACTTGTCCACAACCTACCGTATATTATAATAAGGTATTATGCCTTTACTTTTACTTTACATTTATTTTAGAGGAATAATATAAGAAGTAATGTCTATAAATAAAAAAAACAAGAAAAACTAAAATGAGATTAGACTTACTTTTTGGAACGCTGGTTAGGAGTGTATCACAGGTGCAACAGCGAGATTGTCAAATTTACACTGAAAGGTAAAAGCTTCACTCAAGAAGAAGTTGTTCAACCATTAGAAACCCTATCACAAGTTTCCCAAAAGTAGCTTTTTGTTCTGTCAAAAGGAGGAAGGATGGAAAATTTTGTGAGAAAAGTGGGGGGAAGGGGGAGGGGAGGGGGGGGGAAGAGAAGTCACGTGAGAATACAAGATTCGTCAAATATAAACGGCAAATTTAACAAAAGGATGTTTTTGGTCAACTTTTGGGAAACTAATTAAAGGATGTTCTAGATTAAGTGAAATATTATAAGGATGTAGTGAAAGTTAGGGTATAACAAGAGGGACGATTTTGGTCAAAGTTTCTTGATAGGAAGTTATGATATGGAGACAAACTGTTGTGTAGGTGCTTTCTTTCAAATGTAAATAGTTGCTAAAAGAAAACTGAAAAATTAATATGAATAGTTGCACATCTAATCACTTACAACTTGTTTGGATGGTTGTTACATGTCATTTCATAATGTATCATATCGTATTGTATTGTACTGTACCGTTTAATGAATACAATGTTTGAATAAATTGTATTGTTTGTCGTTGTTTCATGATATCACGCACCATCAATATGAAGGAATAAAGTTGTAATATTTATAAAGAAAAATTATGATACGGGATAAAATTATTATATAAAAAGGTAATCTAAATGATAAAATAAAATTATTAAATAATAATGAAGGGTGAGATAAGAGAAAAAGACAAGGTAACGACGCGACCACACCAAATCGGTCGTTACATAAAGTGGCATTCGTCGTTACGTAACGATGAATTTAACGATACAATACAATAAAATTTAAGTAACAATCAAAACAAACATAACATTTAACATTTAACGTAACAATACAATAGGTAACAACCCTCCAAACAAGTTGTTAAACTAAAAGTAGTGAGCTTTATTTATCAAAAGGTTTTTTTATTTTTTTTATTTGGGGTCTTGTTAAACACTATTATTTCTTATTAGTAAGCATCGTTTAAGATTTTAACATATTCATAAATAATATTATTATATTACATGTAAACATAGGACATATTTTTAAAAAATGTTGTGCGGATTATTTATTGGAAATGTTATAGATTTGGAAAAAAGAAAAAAAAAATCTTCATCTTGATTTTCTAAAATACCACGTATTTTTATTATAATTTTTTTGGGGGTTAAAACCACATTGAAAATGAATTGGAGGAAGTGTCGCATAAAATAAATACTACATAGGAAATATATTTTATATATATACATTGACAATAAATGTAGACAGATGGTGGAATCGCTGTCATATCCTGTTTTAGCAAAATTCTCAACTTACCCATATGTTTAAGCTCTCTAGGACTTCTTTTCTCTCTCTAAGGTGATCTCCAACCCTCCCGCCCATTATGTTATTCAAGGACAAGAATATAATATGGGTTATTATTTAGCCGATCGTATATCCAAAATAGTTAATTCTTGTGCAAATTATTCGTGAGCCAAATTCAGCAAAGAAGAAATATTTAGAGATGAAACAAGAATCATATCGAAAAGATGTTGAACATGCATTCGGAGTTTTGCAACAACGTTTTGCAATTGTTGTAGGACCCTCACGTTTTTGGCAAAAAGAAGTGCTACATAATATAATGACTACATGTATTATATTGCACAACATGATAATCGAGAATAAGCACGATCTTAATGCACCAATTCAAGATGATTTGGAAGGTCCACCTCCAACAATAGAAATGGCTGTAGATGAAAATCAACGATTTAGAGCCCGTTTGGATTGGCTTAAAAAAAGTGGCTTTTAAGCACAAGTGCTTAAAAGCACTTTTTTAGTGCTGAAGCTTGTTCTCTAAATAAGTAGTTATGTGTTAGGATAATAGTGCTGAGCTGGAAAAAAGCTGTTGAAGTGTTTGGTAAATAAGTGCAAGTAAATACTTTTTCTGTTAAAATGACTGAAATATCCTTAAAGCTGTTAACACACGAAAAATAAGCTTATTACTACATCATCCTTAATGTAAAATTACCCAAATACTGACAAATTTATGTCTTAATTAACTCTAAATTAAATTAATTAGATAAGATTATTTTTAATAAATATAAACTGAATGCCAATAGAATTGTAATATACTTTTGTTCTGAATATTCAACTACTAAATTAAACTATTTGTTTCTAGAGTGAAATGAAAAAAATGTAATAGAAGTATAAAGTAATGCCAATAAAACTAATGCAACAGCCTTTGCATCGTTTCTTTCTTCTTCTTTTTTTCTATGCTAGTTCTCATATTTGTCTAATATTAGGTAATTAAGGGTTTTATTAATTACTTATCACAGAAAAATAAAGCAACCTAATTTATTATAATAATATGAAGAAAGATATCTGCTACGTCAAAATGAAAAATTAGAAAAAATGACGTTATGACTTAATTAATAAAGTAAGGGTATTTTGTAATCTATAAAAAAGGAGGGATAATAAGGTCAATTACTTGGTCAAATATGAAAAACTTTTAATCTAAAAACAATAAGTTGGACATTTCCAACTTGTTGAATTCATCTTAAAAGTACTTGACTTAAAAGGCAAAATGTGCTTTTAAGCTGATTTAACCGACTTTTAAGCCAAACCAAACATCTCTTAGTATTTCGAATGAATTTTATTGTTATGTAATATGTATTTAATTAATCTTGTATCGCAATGATTTCACTTTTATTTGAATTATTAGTTAATCTATAATAATCGCTTACAAATTATATTATTTAAATTTTATGGAGTTGTTTTAATGGAATTACAAATTAGTGAAAATAAAAAATAGAATTTGTTTAATGAAAATTAAAAAATAAAATTGAAATGAAAGATAATAATATAATATAAAAGATAGGAGGATATAAAAAAGAATATTTTCGAAAAAAAATATGGGAATGGTTGGAGCAAGTTATCCAAAAATGGAAATACTCCTCTTCGTTCTTAACTTTTCTTGGCAAAGGTTTTCCTTATCTCAGGTGAGGGTTATGTTACCGCTGTTTTCAGTTGTTTTATTTCATAATTATCTTGCAATTTTCGGTAATTCGTTTGGATTTTGCATTTTGATCGCTCTTTTCTGCTGGATTTTCTTGTTCTCATTCTGTGTTTTTCTGATTCATTTAGCTGTTGTTTTCTACTTAAATACGAGGCCCCTTTTTTTCTGTTTCTGTTTACCTAGAACTTGTCTGGTTGTAAAGATTTGAGGGTAAAGTTCCAACTTGCAAAGTTTTGATAATGATGGAAGGCTAATGCTGAGTCCTTTGTTAGGATTGCTTTATGGAATACTTCCTTTGTCCCAATTAATGTGACTTGCTACTATTTGGAATGAAATTTTCCTTGAATATATGTTATACAACTTTCTTATTTTATTCTGTAATCTTTATTTCTGAAAAGGTAAAGGAATCAGTTTACAACCTGAAGAATAGATATTTTGACTATTCCATAATGATGGCATAATCAGTTTAAGTAGTCTCTAGATTTGTGAGTGAATATCGTCTATGCATTTATCACGGCATACAAGGTTTCTAAGAGTAGAATTTTCTATGTAGAACCTGATATACATTTTGCTTGTTACTTTATTTTTACCGTTTCTTCAGCCGAGGGTCTATCGGAAACGGTCTCTCTGCCTTTATAGGATAGGGGTAAGGCTGCGTACATACTACCCTCCCCAGACCCCATATATGAGATTAAGCTGGGTTTGTTGTTGTTGTTAGCCTGATATACATTAGTTATGTTACAAGTGGAGCCTGATAAGATAAGCTTATATAGACCAATGAGTATTTAATACCAAACTAAGAATTGAGTTTATCAGCCGCTGTTATTTGAAGATCATTTGAACTTCCCGAGGCCCCAAAATACTGCAAGGCTGCAAAAATTCAAACTTTGTTGCCATATTTGCGCCCTGCAATTTTTTCAAACTGTTGTGTAGGTGCTTTATTTCAAATGTTTTAGAACTGCTTTAAGGCAGCTACACATGAGATTACATGTACATAATTGATTCAAATGGCCTGCTCTTTATTTCATTGTTTAAGAGGATCAGTGACAGGTCACATGGATATACCAAAAGGAGACAAGCTTGTGCTTAGGGGTTTAAAGTTCCACGGATATCATGGGGTGAAGCCAGAAGAGACGAAGCTGGGGCAGAAGTTCCTGGTCGATGTTGATGCTTGGATGGATCTTCGGCCAGCTGGTAAATCTGACTGTTTGTCAGATACTCTAAGTTACACTGATATATACAAGTAAGTGGTTACTGCAATTGTAACTGATAAACTTTGTGAAATGAGCCTTTTCAGTTAAGTATTAGGGCTCTACGCTCACTATGTCGATTGAAATTCATTCTGTTGTATCTAAAATGGGAAGTATTCTCTAACAAATAGGAAGATTTGATGATTCAGCAGTTTCCCTGTGGGTAAATTGAAATAAACAAATAAAAACAGATGTATGAAAATTTAATGTTTGACAATTTTTATCATTAACAATCTCTCATAGAAGAATGTATTTCATTTATATCATCCATTGTTGCCCTGAAGCAATTCCTTGTTGCTAAGTAACTGTAGAAAATTCAGTCATACATTGTCTTTGGGAAATTGTTCTTGTCATTATTGTAGGAGATTTTTGTTTTTTCCTTCAGAGCCATTTAATATGTATATCATGTCACTTGATAGCTTTTTAAAAAGAATCATGTTACTTAATGGATATATCCACACCTTTGTATTGTATTCTGAAGCCACAACAGGAACCTATATCTAATCCTGTTGGTTTAGTTCAAACAAGGACTTCTCCCCTGTTTGTTCTTTATCGTCAAAGCTCTATTTTTCCAGGCTAGATGAAATATTATTGTGTAGAGTGGTTAATCAAAATGAATAGGAATTTTTTTTCTCCTTGAAGCAATCTTTTGTCAGTTTGGAATTATGTTGATCTACTACTACGAAGGAAATACGATGAGTGCGACAATTAGTGAGGATTTACTGTATCTTTGTTGGAATTCTACTTGACGTATCCTCTAGTGCATTGTAGATGAAGTAGTTGTGCTTTATTTCAATTTTGTTCCTTATAATATGTAAGAAGAAAGTAACATTATTTACTCTGTTGACCACTAGGAGAAAGGTTGAATCTGTAGAAGTATTTTTGAATCTCCATCATACTATGCAAACTTGATAAAGTTCATGCTTTACTTGGCATAAGCTGTAGAACTATTTTTTGGTGGTGGGGCTTTTCCGAGGTGTCATGTATTTTCTTGGGAGAAGATGGAGAACATAAAAAGAAAGTGACATTTTCCCGTTATTTCCTTGCTTCACACCTTGCTCTAGTGCAACTTTCTTCCGTTAGACGATAATTTGAGAGGGGCATTGTCCAGATTGAGGAGGAAAGAGGGTTAAGTATCCTGTGGTCTCATGTTGTTAACATCACTAAAGATTTAATGTACTATCTGGTAATCTTTTACTGGTTCATAATGGTTCTTTATAGAGTCAGGGACCGAGAGAAGTTGGACCCTATTGCTTTACCATTCTTCACAAGCTTGATTACCTTTTGACGCTCTTCTATGTCCTGTAGTGTAGGACTTGCTATCAAGCTTCAAATAATATGTGCAGGAACCCATTTGAAAATGAACTTATTTAGAAGGAACCAAAATGCCAAGAATTTCCCTTGTTCTAGTTATCTAGCTTCGTTAGCCAAGGCGAAAACCACCTTCCCCTTGGTTATGTAATATATGCTGCTAACAGAAATGATGTTGTCTTGATTAGTACTCTAGGTTTGATTAGCTAAGACAGCTACTTTTAGAATAAGATATGTAGACTTGAGAAACAACCACCAAACTTAATGACACCAGAACTGAGATCGAACATTCGATGATTTTGTCACTGAATTGAAATGGCTTTCCTATTGGTCTTAACATATAGATTGCCTGCTGGTCCTAGTTAGTCATGCTGCAATAATTTGGCCTGCGTTTGCTTGTACGACAGTTAATTTTCATATCTTAAGCAATTCTCGGAAATAACTATTTTTTGCTGAGCAATTCTCTGTTGTTCATTATGGTTATTTGGGCATGACATTGCCATGATATAATTTTCATCCGAGAATTGGCAGAATAGTGAAAGAGGTTGTGGAGGGTCCACCTAGAAAACTTCTAGAGAAGGTGGCTGAGCTCATAGCATCTGCAACGCTCGACAAGTATCCACAGGTATCTGCTGTTCGTGTTCAAGTTGGGAAGCCGCATGTGGCTGTTCAAGGATCTGTTGACTATTTAGGTGTCGAGATCATAAGGCACAGAGGTCTTGATGGTTAAAACCACGTCTTATTGCTTGTATTAATTTTTGTAATTCTAAATCGTGTTGTTCAATAACCGTTTTGGTTGAAAGCTAGTTCCTTTTCCATCTGCATTTGCTCTTGGTTATAAAAGAACTATCTGGATTCCTGCTTCAATAGAGGCCTGCAACTTTACCACAAAGCTTTGTTGAGTACTTGAATTTGGTTCTCTTATATATGGTTACTTCATCACATGAGCACTCAAGAGTGACTGTTTTCCAACTGTTAGGTGATTTCTTCTCATCTGCATCAGTCTTGGTAGGTAGAATTATCATGTACATGTGCTAGTGAGAGTATGAGCACTCTCGTGGTAGAGTGGCTAAAGGGCAACTCGGTGCACTAAGCTCCCGCTATGCGCGGGGTCCGAGGAAGGGCAAGACCAGAAGGGTCTATTGTACGCAGCCTTACCCTGTATTTTTGCAAGAGGCTGTTTCCACGGCTCGAACCCGTGACCTCCTGGTCACATTGGCTATGGACAATTATTACGAATTACGAAGACTTTTTCTATACTCCATGCATTTTGGTCCCAGGGAAATGATCACAATGTCAAGGCATTTTTGCGTTTTAGCAAAACTGATTTTGGCTCATCAAAATGATAACATATCAGAAAGCAGAATGTTGTTCAACAGTGAGTTTATACATATCAATCTCATCACTCAAGCCATTTCCTTGGTCAGTGTATCTCCTTTTCTTTCGTTAAAGAAAATAGTACGTACATGTTTTATTTGAGAATATCAGTTAGAGCTGATTAACATTGTCTGATAAAGATGCAGAATGAATATACCTCAAATATTAACAATTTCATGACAAAGTTTAAAGTTGATGCATATTCATAAAACTCAAGCATGCACAGAGATGCATACTAAATCTATAGTGTTTTTCACTACTAATTTCTGCTATATTTTTAGCCTTCAAAAACTAAAAAAATCTAACCTGACGAGCTCAAGCAACACCATGACTTGGGATCTAACTGGGGATGGAAATTTCTCTTCGAAAAGCTGTTATAAATTCCTGACCCTGCCAACCAAGTATCAAAAAGAAAGAAGAGAAAGAAAGGAGAAGAGAACTTCGTATTTTGGTAACTCTCTAGGAGTCATCTTTAACCTTGAATGCTATTAATAGATTCTACAGCAATAGTCCCTCGGACTCGGAAAGTAATAACGAAAATAGCTAACCCAATAGCAGATTCCGCAGCTGCCACCGTTGGAACCAATGAAGCAAATGATTGACCCATCATATCATCCGAAGAAACAGAAAATACCAAAAAGTTCGAATTCACAGCTAATAACATTGATTCAATTGGCATTGACATAATAGGAACATTTCGTCTATTAAGGAGGATTCCCCGAATACCTGAAATAGAGATAATCATAGAAAATGTGAAATATTTGATAGGATCCGATAAGGAAACAATTGAGTATATTTTGCAATTACTGGAACATAAGGGGTTTTTAATGCCTCCCCAATTCATAACATGCCCCATTGCGAAAACATTAATAATTTAAATATCATCACTCTCACCCCTAATCTCCCATGGAAAGATCTATATCCTTTTGTCCTATGGAGTATTTGGCTCAATCGAAATAACAACAATTACTCTAATACAAGCTACAACTTTAATCCAAAACACGTCATAGTTCTAGCAACTGAGTATAAGCTACTCACTGAAAATAAACAAATTACTGTTTCTTCCCATGCAATTAAAGTTGCATGGCACAAGCCCTACCCAAACTTCTACAAACTCAATATTGACGGTGCGTTCAAAGATAAGGACAAATTAGGGGGTTTAGGAGGTCTAGTCAGAGATCATAATGGCAACTGGATAATGGGTTTCCAACACCAATGCCCAGCAACTTCACCTCTTCAGGCTGAACTACTAGCACTTAAGGAGGGTCTCAACATAGCTCTGACGAAGGGTTACACTCATTTGATAATTGAAACAGACGCAACAGAGGTAATCAAACTAATTAATTCTAGGTGTACTTCTCACGTTTTGATTATATGCACCTGCAGGTGGTTAATACTCCAGCTGAAGCAGCCGACAATCATCCATAATTTCAGAGAAGGGAACAAAGTAACCCATAAGCTAGCAAGGGAAGATCTTAAAGATGGAAAGGAACATCAACTCCTACACAGACTGCCCCCTTATGTTATAAATAAGCTGGCTACAGATAGGGCGGAATGTGTTTATTTTGTTAAGACTATTAGTATTGATGTATGTTGTAGGCTAGCCATCTAGGGCAATATAAATGTCCTTAAAGCTTGTTGTTTTCTGGATGATGTAACAAACAATATTCCGTAGTTTTATATATATATAATCTCCCTTTTGTCAAAAAAATAAAATAAAAATGACTCCATGTATTTCAGCCAAACATTAAAATGAAAAAGCAATTTTTTGGATCTCTTTTAGGTGGAGATGGACACCTCCAGAATATTCATTCCACGGATTGTACACATCCACGATTACATAGGATTCATTTCATCTGTTCGAATCACATAATCACCCATGATATTATAATCATACAGTTATTATTCCATGTATAATATTGAAATTAACTTACATAAAATCACATCTAAAAAATTATATTCTATAGATACCTTTTAATGTTTATAGCAAAATATTTAATTTTGGTTACCTGCTAACCCTAAGCCACTAAATACGCTATTCAGTTACACTATTTTCTTTCTCTCTCTACTTTGATACGCTATTCAATAATGAACCGGACTCACACAAACTCTGCTTCACCGACGTGGAATTAAGCAAATCATAAGAAGAAGAAGAAGAAGAAGAAGAAGGCCCCTCATTACCCTGTCTCTCCATATACAATCTATACTTCTGTAAATGACTCGCCACGTTCTTTCGCGTCAGTCCTTCCACATTCATAAGTTGCATAATCGTCTTCGGCACATCGTTTTTGATACCTAAGTGGGCCACCACTTCAATTCTGTGATTTCTACATCTTCTAAGATATGGTATTGAAGGCTTTGACGTTGTTTTTTGCCATTGTGGTGCTCTTATCGGCAGTTGCTTCTGCTCAGGAAGTGACCTCGGCTCCGGTCCAGTGAACGGCGGATTCGCCGGAAATTAGGGTTTGTTCTTGAACAAAAACGACATAGTTTGGGGCTGAGCAACTTGATTTTCTGTTAATATATTTCAATGTATTTTCATGTATTTCATTGTATTCATTATCTTTTTTTCATTGTAATTCAATGTATCTCGTTGTATTCCATGTATCTCATTGTATTCATTATCTTTTTTTTTTCATTGTAATTCCATGTATCTCATTGTATTCACTGTCTTTTTATTCATTGTATTTCAATGTATCCCGCTGTATTCTATGTATTTCATTGTATTCACTGTCTCGCTATATGCCATAAATATATTCATACGTTTTTTTTAATTAATATAATTTATGTATTCAGATGTATTATATAATTTCTCTGAAGATTGCTATGTTCTTGGGGTATTTTTCGGTTGAGAATCTTTTTTATAACTGAAAATACAAAATTTGTGTGTTATAATTGAGTTTGTTGAGTTATATTAGGAATCTATTATGTTAATTGATTCACTTTTCGTTTTAAAAACAGTGTAATACCCTATTTCACGTCGTGAATACAATCGAATATAGTTGAATACAATAATCTGTCTAGCTGTAATCCCATGTTTCACTCCATGAATACAGTCAAATACACTCGAATACAATAACTAATTAGCTGGACTTCCCTGATCCACGCCTATTTTTGCTACTGTATTCATGAATAGAATAGCTTAAATACATTTTATAACCACAGAAAAAGTATCTATAATCCGTAATATAGCAAATGATATTTATAGATGGCTAATTACTACTAAAAGATAGTGCTTTATGAAAATTAGTTTATTTATCTATCTATCTATATCTATATTATTATAAAAACACGAATAATTTATGCTAAATGTTAAACGACTAAAATATCCTTGAAATATTGATCGACTTTTATGCCCTTAAATATTCGTATAATTTAAGGATCTAATAGTAAATTACCTAATAATAGAATTCTTTTTTAATTTAAACTACACATAGCCCAACCCTACAAAGTAAATCCTACTTGAACTAAAAAAATATGTCCATAATTTTATTTCAAGAAGAATTATTGTTCCTAATTAGAATTCCTTAAAACAAGATACATACTAAAAGGAACATTTAATACTACGCTCTAAAAACAATTAATAACATTCATAACAAAGTGAAAAATTGAATTTGTATTAGTTCATATAAAGCTAAAATTAAATAATTGTTATCTTTTATGATATGCTTTGTGTTCCTAAATATTAGGAGTTACTACATAATTCAAATACTTTGAGTTAATTTTTAAAATATTAAATAAAAAGAAAATAATTAAATAATAATTTTTTCAAACTAATTAGTCAAACACAAACTGCTTCTCACCAAAAGTACTTTTGAGAAAAACACTTTTGAAAAAAACACTTCTCAAAATAAGCTGATTTTTGCAGCTTGGCCAAACGGGCTAATAATATGTTTCACTTTTAAGAGGGAGAAGTCAAAGTTATAGAAGGAAACATACACCAAAAATGTCATCTATAAAGAAGTATTTTATCACGTTAATTACTTTATAATAATTATTTCATCTTGTAAATAATTTGTTACTAAATTTAGTTAGTTGTTCTTTCACATAAAAGTTCTGGCTAAAGATTTACGTGTAACACACGTATATAGTAACTAGTACTATATTAAAAACACGAAGGCCCTTAACAAAATGTCATTCATCTTTTTTACCCTTTAAATATATAGTTCACATTGAATAATACCGTAATTAAATTATTTATCTAATATATAGGAATAACCATTTAAATATTTTCCTACTATTTAGGATTTTGAAATCCCTGAAGTTTGGTGTATAAATACTTCTATATAATGTTCGTACTATAGCATATTTGTATATATATGTTGCTGGAGATTTTACCTAACAGTAGTGAGAGAAATTGCTTCTTCCTATGTTTTTATTTATCTCCTTTTTTATTCTGTCAGTTAATTTAATTATTTTATACTAAACCAGATTAGGAATAATATATATGAATGAAATTTACATGTCGTCCTATGCATTTAAGTTTCAGTCTTCTATTCCTAATATAAACATGCAAAAAGGCCAAATACAACCCATTCAACTTGGCACAATATTTCATTTTGGCACTTTATCTTTGCCTTGTTCCATTTTGGCCCTTCAGTTCTATTTTATATGTTCCATTTTGGCCCTCCAACTCTATTTCTTATGTTCCACTTTAACACAAAAGCTAAAACCAGTACAAAAAATATAGCACGTGTGTATACACAAATTTGAGGTGTAATAAATATCCAATTAAATATTGTCACCTGATTTTTCATCCATATCAAACGGGTCAATACTAAAATACCTGAACCAGACCATATAGTTGTTTGCTTCGAGTAATAGGTGTGTTTGCATTCAATTGTGTGGCCTCGTGATCAATGGAGTGGGTAGAGAACCATGAGGTCTCAGGTTTAAATTTCAGCCAGACTAAGGAATTGCTATAGAATTTGGGATTGCATTTACCCATATTTGATTATCTGTACTAGTTGATACTGGTATAAATTTTATACCAAAATCTTGGTATTACCTATTGCAATCGAGGGGTTAATCCCTCGATATACCACCTAGTAACCAAATGACCCTTAAATTATCAGGTACCCTATTAAATTAATCGAGATGCGTCCAAGCTGGCCCGGTTTCCGCAATTATTAAAAAAAGGTGTTTATGGTGTGTGTTAATTAGAAAAATATATGCTTTACTTAAGCTAGGCTGCTGCTTTATCAAAGAGTGAAGGCATGTATGGAACTATATTAGACAACATCTTTAAGTAGATTCAGAATTTAATTTAATGAATGTAGTGGTACTGCTCTTTTCTGACAATAGGTATGAACTTAGCATTAACATATTTTTTAAAAGAATTTGATCGGTCAGTGTCCATACCATGCTTCACTACTGTTGCGCAAGAAATTGTGAAAGTTTGAACTCCATGAATTTTTTCTGGAGTTTGAAATAATAAAAGTTCAAACTTCATGATTTTTTTTGGAGTTCGAATTGCTCATTAATAGGAACGATCCTTGGAGTTTGAATTGATAGATGTTCAAACTCTAATTAAAATTTTATTTCCACATTAAAAAGTGGCTATTTCTCAGTTATATTTTAAACTGTGACTAAATATTAGCAAGCACTTTAAAAATGGACATCCCACCCAAGTTTTTTAAGTCCGGTGTGTCCCTGAATATTGGTCCTGAAATTGAGTCTGATCAGGAAAGTGACAGGGAAATCAAGATGAGGTGCTCCTCGATAGGAGTGATGATGAGAGTGTTGGGAATAAACCCAGTAAAATTAGTATTTACGGTATTAGTGATAAACACTGAACACTAAGTTATGGTTAAATCAGCAAGAATAGAAATGCAACAATAATGACACCAAGATTTTACGTGAAAACCCTTCTGAATAAGGGAAAAAACCACGGCCAAGAAGAGCAACTAATATCACTATAGCAAGGAATTTTACACTGTGTAGTAACGAGTAAAAAATACTCCTAAGACCACTACACCCTCAAAAGAAATAAACACTCTTTTGCTTTTTCCACCTCACTACAATATCTCTCACACTCTATTTTTCTTCACAAACTATTTTCTTATAGTTTATGGAATACCTTGCTCTCTCTTTTCTCTCTTTGTTGGTGTGTAGAAATGAGAGTTAAAGCTCTCCTTTTATAGCCAAAACCTCACTCTCTAAAGCCTACAATATTTGACAATTTACACACCCTTTTCACAATTTCAACAAGGTTGGCTACCAAACCAAACCAAGTCAATAAAATTGGCTACCAAATTATACAAATTCAACAAGGTTGGCTACCAAACCAAACCAAGTCAACAAAATTGGCTACCAAATCAATTGAATGAGATGGAAACCATATCAATCTCCCCCTCCAGTCTCATTCATCTAGAGGAGGTAGCACTATCTTCTAGTTTGAGTGCATGCCGACAAGTTCTTTGCATAGCTCGAACTTGTCTCTTGGTACCACCTTGGTCAACATATCTGCAGGATTTTCACTCGTGTGAATCTTTTTGACTTGAAGTGATTCGTTCTCCACTTGCTCACGAATCCAATGATATCTGACGTCAATGTGTTTTGTTCTCGCATGGTACATGGAGTTTTTGCTCAGGTCTATTGCACTCTGACTGTCGCAATAGACAACATACTCCATCTGTTGCAATCCAAGTTCTTGAAGAAATCTCTTGAGCCATATCATCTCTTTGCCAGCTTCAGTAACCGCAATATACTCCGCTTCAGTTGTAGATAGTGCGACACACTTCTGCAACTTCGACTGCCATGATATAGCTCCCCTGAAAAAGTAAACAAATATCCAGTAGTGAATTTTCTGTTATCAAGGTCACCTGTCATATCAGAATCTGTATAGCCCTTCAAAATTGGATTTGATCCTCCAAAACATAAGCATTCACGTGAGCTTCCTCTTAGATACCTGAGTATCCACTTTACAGCTTCTCAATGCTCTTTTCCTGGATTTTCGAGAAATCTGCTAACAACACCGACTGCATGAGCAATATCTGGTCGAGTGCATACCATTGCATACATCAAACTTCCAACGGCAGAGGAATAAGGAATCTTGGCCTTTCTCTCTTTTTCCTCCGTTGTTGTTGGACACATCTTCTTGCTCAACTTCAGATGACCAGGAAGAGGTGTGCGAACCAACTTAGCACTTTTCATATTGAAGCGCTCCAGTACACGTTCTATGACTTCTCCTGTGACAAGTAAAGCTTCCTTTCGTTTCTCGAACGAGTAATTCTCATGCCCAAAATCTGCTTAGCATGACCCAAGTCTTTCATTGCAAAAGACTTATTCAACTGTTTCTTCAACTCGTCAATCTTAGAAGAATTCCTGCCCACAATCAACATATCATCCACATATAGCAAGAGGATGATAAAATCGTCATCAGAAAATCTTTATACAAACACACAGTGATATGAAGAAGTCTTCTTGTAGCCTTGCTCCCCTATAACAGACTCAAACTTTTTGTACCACTATCAGGGAGCTTGCTTCAATCCATATAAATTCTTCTTAAATTTGCATACAATATTAGGTACTGGTGAATTGTACCTAGATTCCATAATGAAGGACCTCAGAGAGCTTTACTCCCAGGTGGAAGTTAAGGTGCTTTTATACTCTCTCTCTCTCTCTCAGTTGGGGAAGCCAATGATGAAGCATATATATAGAAGCTACTGAAGTTGTTGATAAATAGCCAACTTTAATAGTATAATGCATAATTTGGGAACTTAATTGTATTTTTTACGACTATCCTCCATCATATATGATACTGGGGGTGTACAAATGAAACCGCACCAACCCGATAATTCGAGTCAAACCGAAAAAAGAAATCCGACTATGATTTGGTTTGGTGCTGGAAAAAAAAAACCCGACCATATTTGGTTTGGTTTGGTTTGGTTTTAACTAAAAAAAGTCAAACCGAAACCAAACCAACCTAACATTATATGTATAGACATTTTAAAAATATTTATTGTAGTGTAGTTTATAAATAGTTATTAATTTTTTTTATAGTTTTATCTTTTCATATATTATTTCAAGCTTGGACTTATAATTTTTGGATGCTGCAATAAGTTTTAAAGTTCATAAAAAAAAACTCAAATAAATCTTAAATCAATACTAATGTTAATAAAAGACATTCAATACAATTGTATTATAAATGAAAATAGTGTTAGATATTTATTTTTTAGTTTTTCCGTGGATTAGATAAAATGAATAACTTATTTTTCTTTTAGTGTTTGGTCATATAAATAATAGTACTTATTAGTCGTATTTATTTTAGCAACTTATTAGTAATTTTAAATTATGTTTGTTTTCATTATGGGTTATTAACAATACTTATTTTATACGATTTTGTTATCTTTATTATTGAATATTTTAGTACGATGCCATGACTCATCTCATATTTATGTTATTTTATTAAAAAATACCTTATATAATTCTATCTTACTATGATTAAAGAAATATTTGAAGCACAAATTATATATTTTGTGCTATGAAGACTTTATGAAGAAGAAACCCCCGAAAAACCCTAGAAAATTGAGATTGAAAAACCCAAATTTTATTGATTTGATCTGGTCTTTAAGTTTAATAGCTGTTTGTCCTGCAGTTTTTCTTCTTAAATCATTATAAAATCATGAAAGCAAGTATTCAAGAGAGAACTGAAGCGGTAATACTCTATTTACATAGTCTGAGTTTGGGCGTCCGTATATTCAAAAACTGTCAATAGTACATGACTTAATCATGTGAACTGTTTGCACAAAAACTATTTCTAGTTTCCAACATTATTTACACACCACAAGGTGAAAGAAAATGCTGCAAATATCTAAGAGCATCTTCAACAAAAAGATATCTCCAACTCACTATACTCAAAACTCCTGCACTCATTCTCTCAACCACCGCTCTTCCATCTTCTACCTTCAACCCTAACCTCAAATCCGCCACGAGCCCGCTAACCGTGTCGCTCGAGCAACATCCCGGTGGCGGCAGCTCCTCGGAAAACCACCCTTCCAACCCTAAAACAAACCTACCTTTCCCTTTACAATTCATCACATTAAAAACGCCCTTAAACCCTTCCAAAATCACATCCCATGTCACCCTCAAGTCACCGAGTGAATCAAACGGCCCCAAATCCCCGTTCTTGACATCAGTGGCAGAGCCAGGAATCCTGACATGAAAAATTCAAAAAAATGCAAACTTGAAACATGATTGAATACACTTCACAATCACAACAACAACAACACAGTATAATCCCACTTAGTGAGGTCTGGGGAGGGTAGTGTGTACGCAGTGTACGCAGACCTTACCCTACCCTGAGGTAGGGAGGCTGTTCCCAAATAGACCCTCGGCATCCTTCCCTCCAAGAACTTCCCACCTTGCTCTTGGGTAGACTCGAACTCACAACAAGATTGGAAGTGGAAGTTTCACAATCAAGGAGATTCAACATAATATATATACTGAAACCATTTCCTATATAACATCATCCCTACCTAACAAACTTCACTATAAAAGTCAAATTTTTCCGGAACCAATTTTCATGTGTTATTTTATGACATGTTCTCTATCACAACACTTCGCTAACACTAAAAAATATTTGAATCCGCTAACATTCAAAAATATTTAGAAAACGAGGCCGTTATAAAAAGATTTGACGGTTATAAAGAAGTTTGACAGCTATTATAAAGAACACCCTCCAACACTTACCTTTGCCATTGTTCGACATCAATATCGAACCGAAAAACACCCTTCTTGTCGAAACAAAGTTGGCTTCCATGCTTGACTAAAGTCACCATGCGTGTAGTGGTTTTATAGATGTTAAGTGAAAAAATAATGTTATTAAGGGAAATACGAGGTTTCAACGGCTGTTTCAGCCGGCGGTTATTCGCCCTGTGACCCAGGGCGTATAATCGCCGGTAAGAGACGGTGGGATTATAACAAGTATTAAGTGTAGAGAGAGAAGGGTAATGAGTGGAGCAAAGGGGTTGCCATATTTGATCTAAGGACATGGAAATAGACCATGATTTGCATACACATGAAGCTATAGCTAGTGTTTTTGGATCAAGATGGTTTGAAACAAGAACAAGAACTTGCCATGGAGGTGGTGAAACTGTCGCCATTGTCTTCTTTTTCTTTTATCACACCATTATTTTCAACTATAAAATCAGACTCATAAGAGTTAGAAGTAAGATTTTATCCAATTTCATTTCTATTGGTTTTAAGTGTCTAAAGAAGTGACACGTGTTGAGTTCTCGGACTTTTGCATGGTGGTGACGTGACACGTATGATATAGTTATACACAGTCGTTACTACTATGTCGACGCGTTTTGAAGAAGATTATGGTTCACTATTTTGCTTTTCCTTATTTTCTCCTTTGTACATATATAGTGTTTTTGATGACTTTAATTTAATATCGTGCGTTTATATTTCGAGAAAACAATATTCAACATGCTAATAATGTGCTTGGAGTGATTAGAACATTAAGATACTTACGTTATATATTGACGTGAATTAATATGTGCATTTTTTTACCAGATTTTGTGATTGAAATTAAGTAGAAAGTCAAGAAGTCAGTCATTCAATTTTGCATTATATTAAAATCAAGTATATTATGTCCACTAAATCTAATATATTTGTCGTTTCAGTGATGGGTACCTATGGCGAGAGACGGACCGAACGCCAGCTTCATCGGACTTTTAATTTTAAAAATTTCAAGCAAAATATATAATCGTTTTTAATATATATAGAATATATTCTTACTAAAATTAACGGAGACCGATGACCTCTCTTGTATAAGCATATGTTCGCTTCTGCATATGGCTAAAATATAATGTATTTTGACTTATTAAATGACTTTGTGATGTTAAATATTTTCTATCTCAATTCTCTTATAACTTTGAGTACAAATATCTAGTATAGCTACTTCCTTTTATCTCTGTTAATCGTATCTTTTTTTACTTAATTACGTCTTAATTTGCTAATTTTTTTATGTGTAAACTTTTTCTAGAGTATTTCATTTTTAGTTCATATATTCAGAATCTACTTCAAATGAATCTTGAACTAAAACCAAACAATTTATTGTGTTACAAGCACTAGAAATGATCTCTCTATATATACATGTAGTATGGAATGGGGTTGAACCAGTAACAATATTTTTTTTGAAGACCTTAGCGTTTGGTCTCTATTAACATTTATCAATACAAATCAATTATTAGGTGTTGATGTGAATATCCTTTGTTTAATTAACCTTAAAAAACATAAAAGCAACCTTAACTGATTTCTCGCACTAAAATTTGCATATTCTATCATATTAGAGTTTTAAGTTATTTTTCACCTTAACAAATGATTTATTTAATTAATTTTTAATTTTAACTTTGGGTAAGAACTATTTGAGACGGAATATCATTTACGGTCAGGTCGTGGCTTAAACCAATTTAAAGAAGGAAAATAAAAAAAAAACATAAAAGAGCAGTGCATCATTTTTAAACGAGGTTTAGCCTCAATAGGATTAGTAGGGTAAGGTTTAGTCCGGTTTGAGTTGCCTTGGTACTATGCCTTTGGAAAAATATCCACACGGCTATGAGATTATATGCCCTCGTGAGACTTTGCCGGCAGCTACACCATGAATCCTCTACATGAGGCTGCCATCATAAGACAATGTGAGGTGTAGAGGAGTGATTATATAGCCAAGACATATGAGTAACAATACCGGTGCTATTGTCCCCCTCATTTGTACTTGTGAGAAGGCACGAGAGAAAATATGATATATATTGATTAAAAAAAAAAAAAAACGAGGTACTGTTAAAATTGCAATTAAAAAAAAGAAAAAGAAAAAACGTAAAACGAAATTCAAAACCAGTTCTTTTTCCCGCTTAAATCATCCTTTATAAATACTCGCTCTGCGTTTCCCACCATTTTTTTCTCTCCATTTTTCAAAATAAAAAAACAAAAGCAAAGTAGCTTACGACGCACGTTACAATGGCGCCGAAAAAGCGATCTTCTCTCTTCTCTTATACTACACCTATTCTCATCGGTAAGCAAAAACAAACCTAGATTGCTCCAATTAACAGTTCAATACTTTTTCTCATAAAATCCCTAATTTTCATTTTTTTTTGTTTTTGTTATTTTTAGGAAATTGTAAGGTCGTTGTGGAAGCAGGGAAATTCTCCTCAGAAATAAACGAAAATAGTCTAGAAATATCTTTGGCAAAGAACGCCAAAGTCAAAATCTCTGGTAATAATCTTACTTAGTTTAACATTATTATTATTTATTTGTTATACTTCTTGGATTGCCATTCAGTTTTTTCTTTAGGATTTGTTATATACACTAATAGAGTGAGTGAATTTTAATATGTGATAACAGGTCAGTTATCTTTATCAAGATATTAATTAATGCTTATAATATTTTGAAGTGAGTGGTTTCTTAATGTGTTTTGTAGTGGTGGATGATGGGTATTGTTCAAAGGAAGGTGAAATCCCTATGAATAGTGGGTATGAGGAAAATGGTATGGAGTATGGATTTTTGTGGGATAAATTTCTCATTTTTGTTTCATTTTTTTGAGTTTGTTGTATCTATTTTTTCTTTCTTGATTTGTGAAATGATCAATTTGGTTGTGGGCCTGTGTTGATTAGGTAATTACTGCTTCCTGCTCATTAATCCAAAAGATGTTGATGCAAAAACCAAATCTTTACTTCAGGTAATATATATGCCTATGTTTGTACATAGGTACTTTTGAGTGTAGTGTATGGGTATGTATTCAATTCAATCAAATGCGCCTTAATTCCAAGCTAATTCGTGTCAGGTTTATAAGTTCTTTTTATTCATAAATAGACTATTTGCAGTATTGGGGAGAGGTGATCAGACAGGACATGACGCGACTTAGGATTACTGAGGACATGGCCCTTGATAGGGAATTATGGAGGTCGAGCATTAAGGTTGTAGGTTAGGGGAGAGTGTGAATATTTCTACAGCACAATAGAGGGAGACTATCCAGTTAGGAGTTAGACTAGGAATGTCATTGGTCGTCTATTGATGCAGGGCTTTACCTTCTAGTTGTACTATACCAGTCATCTATTTTGTATTTCGTATTTCGTATTATGTATTTCATATTTCATATCTCTTATATATTGTTGTTATTTTTATTACGCATTTTTATGGTACTAATATATCATCTCCTATTGCTTTTTTGAGCCGAGGGTCTCTTGGAAACAGCCTCTCTACCCTTCGGGGTAGGGGTAAGGTCTGCGTACATATTACCCTCCCCAGACCCCACTTGTGGGATTATACTGGGTCGTTGTTGTTGTTGTTGAGACTATTTGCAGTTCATGTGTATAGTTCTGTATATTGCAGTTGCTTTAGCTTAGATCTTGGACAAAAGTTTTCTCATGATCTTGGCTACTATACTTGGAACTTATTGAGGAAATGGAGAAAATGAAAATGTTAGTTTGATAGGTAAGATTTTAAAACAATTTGGTTGGCTTCTCATTTGCAGCATCATGCAATACTGGCTGATAACATCTTCTGAAGTAAATGATTTGTTGGTTAATATTAGCTCCAGTGTTTTGTGGTCAATGAAGTGGGTGAGAACCATAAGGTCTCAGGTTCAAATCGTAGCGGAGTCAAAAATCACTAGGTGATTTCTTCCCACCTATCCAAGCCTTGGTAGATAGAGTTACCTGATACCTGTTGCTAGTGGTATGTGGCAGGTATCCCGTGGAATTAGTCGAGGTGCTCGTAAGCTGCCCTCGACACCACGGTTAGAAAAAAAGAATTAGCTCCAATATTTTGGAACACAGCTTCCTTCTTGTTTCTGTCTATACACGACAAATCTCTGGCAGAAAATTGTGGTTGGCATTCTATGTGTGGATTGGTTTATGATTCAATATGTTTGTGCGCAGAGCATTAACCAATAGATGAACGTAAGTAATGGGGAAATCTGTAAAGGCTGTGCAGTTGTGATTAATTTGCCGTTTCTATGTCTAGTGATTGCAAAATCAGAACACACGACAATTGTTCGTGTTATGTAGCAAATGAAGGCTGTGTTTCTTGCTTTGTTGTCTGTGTTTATCTTTCATTTTACCCATTTTGATAATTGCTTAGACTGAGTTGTTTCCTTGTAGAGTTCTCACTTGTTTACTGTCTATGTTGTGGCAGGAAGTATTAAGAATTTATTCAAAAGAGCTACCAGCAATGAACTATGCTGCAAACACAGGAAAAGAATCACAATTCCTTGAAAGATGTGTATCAAATGGGTATAAATACGTAGCAGTTAATTCTTCTCTTTGTGCTGATATGTTTTTCTCATGGTCTTTTAGCATAATCCTGATTATGATGGATTTCACATATTTTGTGAATGGATGTGAAAGTCTGCATTTTGAATGTTGATTTCTTTGGCAGGAAGTACTGCACGCTAGTTCTGAAAACCAAGGATGACATAGAACCTGGGGAGGTATGCTCCGATGATTGCTGTACTAGTACTTATTATGTGTTTCTTCGTATAAATGGAATTAAAAATTCCATCCTATAGGTCATCAAATTTGATGGCATGTGTATAGATGATTTCTATGTATTAACATTACTACTTAAATTTACAAGTTTGTGTGCTTGTGAAGGTCTACTGTACATTGCTCTAACTGAAATTCTGCATCTAATCCTTTTTTATCTTTTTATTGTCAAGGTCATTGCTGCAATCACTTATCAAATAGTTCCAGCTGATATGCAAATTGCTGAGGTTCCTCTTGCGGCTGTTAAATCGGTGTACCAACTCAAGGTTCACTAGTTGTTCCCTAGCTTTCCTATGATTTTTATGTTGATTTGATTGTCGCTTTGATTCACATACTGGATTACGACTGTAGCATTTCTCTCGTGCTTCAAGAGATATGAGTGCAAAATTGCAAATATTAATGCTGTCTTCTAGAACTATGAATTTTGTGAGAAACATAGATGTAGCGTTTCTGTTAAACTTGTTAAATTTTTCATCCTCTTTATTCTTTATGTGCTCTTCTCTGCTCTTTATAAGAGATACGATTATTGCAGACCCAAATTAACCAAATAAGTGTATCCATTCAACAATTCCTTCATAACTATTCAACAAGTATTTTAAAGTCTGAAAAATCCTAACATTTTACGCTTTTAAACATTGCATTAGTTTTGACAAATTTCCTAATAGATAATGTTCAATGGTATAGTAACTTGGGACAACATTAACACCTTGACTTGCAGGGGATTGGTCACTTAATCTATATGGAGCTGAGGAAAAGATTGCAAGGTGTGGGTGTTCGAACCGTACTTTGCTGGGGAGATAAGGAGTCTGAACTATTTTGGCTTAAGCAGGTAAACCTCCAATAATGCTTTTATAGGGTTGAACTATAACCAATCATGGCTGGTTTTAGAATACAATACATTAGTAAATATGTATAAAAGATTCCCAAAAGCATGCTATTTAAGGTAAGTTTCATATTTTTTATGAACTTTATCAAGCTGAAAACAAAATATGTCAAAATGCATTATGGTATTTACCTTATGATAAATCCCTATGTATTTCTCATGTATAGTTTAGATACGGATAACACAAATCAAATAGGTGCATAGATACTGGCTATTCACATGCTTTCTCTGTTGCTCCTACACTTTATGATAATAAGCAATACGTGTAGGGTTTTTCAGTTATTGGTCAAGTTGACACGAAAGGCAGAGCTCGCAGGCTCCCCGTTAAGGCTGATATTCGGAAAGCATTGTGTTTTCCTGGTGGTTCAAATCTCATGATTTCTCATTTCAACAAGGACAACTTACACGATTCTGCAGTGTATCTAAGTCTGAAATTTCCCTTAAAGCCTTCAGGAGAGGATTGCCAATCTCCAGTTCTTCAAGAACAAAGAGAAACCGTGTCTGATAGAAATGACCATTCCCAGTACAGAAATGAGGCAACTAAAAGCATCGGCTCTAACTACTTCGGTAAGTGAAGCTAATACCGCTTCTACTAATTCACAGAACTACCACATTAATTTTCATCTTGTATCAACTCCATGCTCGCCGCTCGGTTATTTATCCTTGCAACAATTACTTCCCTGCACACATCAAAATAGTTACTACCTCCAAGGTAAATTTGGTAATTTTATGACCCTTAAATGTCTGGCTGCATCAACATTATTTTTAGTTACTTTGAATTCAAAAGAAAAAAAATAAGTTTAGAGCATATTGCGACTTCTACCGATCTTTCAATGTGTATTGTTGAATGATAGGGGATTTCCAAGAAGATATTCTCCATATCAAGATTTGATCCTCTAAGATTTGTTCATATCAAGTTTTGATTCTCTAAGATCTTTCCATATCAAATTTTGATTAATCCCAGATTTTATGGGATTTTGTTTCTAACCTATTCTTGTCTATAAAGTCATGTATATGACATTCAAAAATATGAATGAAATTATTCAAGTTTCTTACTCTTTCCACATGGTATTAGAGCATTAGGCTTATTACTGACAGATTTTTTTCATTCATCCATCTTTTCATCATATTTGTCCTCTTTATTCCGCCCAAGGGTTGAAACCATTTGAAAACCATGTCCGAAGAGAGTACTATTGCGAATACTTCAGTCTTTGAAAATGTTTTGGCCACTGTAGAGCATAGCTCTATAGTTTCAACTGGAGATTTACAAAATATTCAAGCCTCCTATCGGTTGAATGGGAAAAATTATTTAAAATGGTCTCAGCTTGTTCGTTCCTTTCTAAAAGGTAAAGGGAAATTAAGACATCTCCTCGGTACAGGACCATCCAAAGAAAACCCCAAGTTTGATGCATGGGATGAACATGATTCAATGGTGATGTCATGGTTATGGAACTCCATGCTTCCAGAAATTAGTAATACTGTTATGTTTCTCAATACTGCTAAGGAAATTTAGGATGCAGTGAAGGATACATACTCTAAAGTTCATGATGCTGCCCGGATCTATGAAATAAAAACAAAATTATCTGCAACAAAACAGGGAGCTCGATCTGTCACTGAATATTCTAACCTTTTACAGGGGTTATGGCAAGAGATGGATCACTATCAATGCATTCAAATGCGTTGCCCAGACGATGCTGTAATTTTGAAAAGATTTATTAAAAAAGAAAGGATTTATGATTTTCTTGCAGGGCTAAATGAAGAGTTTGATGCTGTACGACTGCAAATTTTAGGGAAAGAAGATCTGCCATCATTGAATAAGACAATGGCCATTATACAGACAGAGGAAGGACGGAGGAGTGTTATGCTTGAAACTCAAATAAATGAAGGATCAACTCTTATGACAAAAGAGACAAATAAAAAGGAATCTTGAGTTTCATAATTGGAGAGCACTATCAAAGCCTGCATCATTCAAACCGATTGTCAACAGGGTCAATTTTTATTGCACTTACTGCAAAAAGTACCGGCACACTAGAGAGATGTTGGAAACTCAATGGTAAACCTCCAACCAAAAATACTTTTGATGGAATGCAAACACACATTGCTAGCAGCCCTCGGGTTGATAAAAAAAGTCCATTAGTCCCAGAATTCAACAAAGAAGATATTGAGAAATTGAAGACATTTTTGGAATCTCTTGAGATATCATCTTCGGCAGGTAGTTGTTCAATGGCCTTTGCAGTATTTCTTCCACTTTTGTTGCTAATGTTAGAGACAAATTTTCTCCAATGTGGGTGGTTGATTCCGGGGCAACTGATCATATGACTTGTTCCTCCCATCTCTTTATATCATATTTACCTTGCCCTAGCTATAAAATAACTATAGCTGATGGTTCAGTTATTACTGTAGCTGGCCAAGGAGACATACAACTGGGAAAGTCTTTGATGCTTAAGAATGTTCTTCATGTCCCAAAGTTATTTGCAAATCTCATTTCTGTCCACAAAGTCACCAAAGATTCCAAATGCAAAATAACCTTTTTCTCTTCATATTGTGCATTTCAGAAATAGGACACGAAGGAGATGATTGGGCGTGCTAGTGAGAAATGTGGTCTTTATTTTCTGGATTTTCACAATGGTGGAGATACAATTAAGAATTCCTTATCATGTTCATTCTTGTCTAAATTTGTTATCTCCAATAAAGAGAGAGTTTGGCTCTATCATCGTCGCTTAGGTCATCTTTCTTTTTATGCAATCAAGCTAATGTTTCCATCGTTATTCAAAAATTTGATTGTTGAGTCTTTTCATTGTGAAGATTGTGAAATCGCAAAACATAAACGTGTTTCCTTTCCAATAAGCAACAAAAGATGTCAGACTCTATTTTCTCTTATTCATAGTGATGTATGGGGACCCTTTCCCATTCCTAATATTTCCGGTGCTAGATGGTTTGTGTCATTTATTGATGATTGTACAAGAGTAACATGGATCTATTTGTTAAAGCAAAAATCAGATGTCAGCCACGTTCTTCCTACCTTTTTTAATCTGGTTAAAACCCAATTTGATGTGACAATTAAAAGATTCCGTTCTGATAATGCCAATGACTACTTCAATCAAAAACTCTCTGTTTTCTTCAAAAATGAGGGAATTACTCACGAATCTTCGTGTGTCAATACTCCTCAACAAAATGGGATAGCGGAGAGAAGAAACGTTTTGTTACTTGACATTACTAGATCACTATTGTTTCACAAAAGGGTTCCAAATCAGTATTGGGGGGAAGCTGTCCTAACTGCTGCATATCTTAGTAACAGAATACCATAAAAAATTTTGAATTTTAAGAGCCCACTTGATACTCTTAGGAGTTTCTTCCTGAATTTCGAAAATTCCAGTAAATTGATTCCTAGAATCTTTGGGAGTATTGCCTATGTTCACATTCATTCTCAGAATAGAGGCAAATTAGATCCACGTGCTCTTAAGTGTGTTTTCATTGGATATTCTTCTACTCAAAAAGGATATAAGTGTTACCAACCATCAATCAAGAAGTTTTTTGTTTCAGCTGATGTCACATTTGATGAAAGTGAGTCATTTTTTAAAAATTCTTACATTCAGGGGGAGTCATTGGATGTAAAAGGATCTCTAGACTTATCACTACTTGATTTGTCTATTCCTAGCCATGACAAATCCTTATCTATGTCCTTGCCTGAGTCACCATCTCTTAACTCATCTGAGTCTCTAAATTCTAATGAACCTATTGAGTCTTCTAATCTTGATATAGATAAAGAAATTCAAGAAAGTAATCCACCATTGTAGGTTTATTCCAGAAGAAAAAGACTAACTGATCAAACTACTCAACCACAATTATCTCCTCATGTTCCTACTCCTAATACCCATCCTGAACCTGTTGAACCATCATAAACACCAAACCAAACTGATCATGAAGATCATAACCAACCAAATGATCTTGACTTCCCATTGCACTTAGAAAAGGAACCAGAACCTACACAGAACACCCTTTGTGCCTTTCCTTGACATATCAAAACCTATCCCCAAGCCATAAAGCTTTTCTCAGTAATCTCCACACAATTCCTGTTCCAAAAAATTTGTCTGAAGCATTAGGTAACAAAGAGTGAGAAGAAGCTATGAAGATGGAAATTGAAGCATTGTAGAAGAATAAAACTTGGGAAATGGTGGAATTACCAAAAGGGAAAAAGCCGGTAGGGTTTAAAGCACGTTTGGTAGCAAAGGGTTACACACAGACCTATGGAATTGATTATTTGGAGACTTTTGCCCTAGTGGCAAAAATGAATATATTGAGGATCTTATTGTCATTGGTTGCAATTTTTAATTGGAACCTACAACAATTTGATGTTAAAAATGCTTTTCTATATGGAGATTTAGATAATGAGATCTATATGGAGGTACCACCTGGTTTTGAAAGCAAGAAGGGAATGGTATGTAGACTGAAGAAGGCACTCTATGGACTAAAGCAATCACCCCGTGCATGGTTTGGAAGATTTACAAAGGTTATGATCAAGCTAGGCTATTGGCAGAGTCAAGGAGACCACACCTTGTTCATAAGGCACTCAAAAACAGGAAAGGTAATTGCTCTACTAGTCTATGTAGATAATATCATAGTAACAGGTGATGATTCAGAGGAGAATACACAATTTGAAGAATTATTTACTCAAGGAATTTGATATCAAAGATCTTGGAAAATTAAAGTATTTTTTGGGAATTGAAGTAGCACATTCTAAACAAGGAATCTTTATTTCCCAACAAAAATATGTGCTTGATTTGTTGAAAAAAACAGGAAAATTAGGGTGTAAACCAGTGGCCACACCAATTGAATATAATCATGGGTTGTGTAATTCTCCAGAAGATTCTGTGGTAGATAAAGGCTCGTATCAAAGGCTTGTAGGGAAATTGATCTACTTGTCCCATACAAGGCTAGACATTGCTTTTGCTATAAGTGTCGTTGGCTAATTTATGCATGACCCTAGAGAAATGCATCTCCAAGCGGCAAACATGATTCTACAATATTTTAAAGGAAGCCCCGGAAAAGGAATACTATTCAGAAGAGGAGGAGACATGGTTTTAGAGGCTTATACTGATGCGGATTATGTTGGTTCATTATTGGATTGAAGGTCAACTTCTGGATACTGTACCTTTTTAGGAGGAAATCTTGTGACTTGGAGAAGTAAAAAACAGATTGTGGTGGCCAGATCAAATGCAGAATCCGAGTTCAGATCTATGGCGATGGGAGTTTGTGAGTTGTTATGGTTAAAGATAATCATTGATGATTTGAAGATAAGATGGGAAGGACCTATTAGACTATATTGTGACAATAAATCAGTAATAAGTATAGCTCATAATCCTGTACAACATGATCGCACTAAGCATATTGAGGTAGATAGACACTTCATTAAGGAGAAATTAGATAGTGGACTCATCTGTACACCATTTGTATCTACAAAAGATTAGTTGGCCGATGTTTTAAAAAAAGAACTGCCAAACAATGTGTTTCAAGACCTGATAAGCAAGCTAGGAATGGAAGATATCCATTCACCAGCTTGATGAGGAGTGTTGAATGATAGAAGATTTCCAAGAAGATATTCTCCATATCAAGATTTGATCCTCTAAGATTTGTCCATATCAAGTTTTGATTCTCTAAGATCTTTCCATATCAAATTTTGATTAATCCCAAATTTTATAGGATTTTGTTAGATTTTATGGGATTTTGTTTCTAACCTCTTCTTGTATATAAAGCCATGTCTATGACATTCAAAAATATGAATGAAATTATTCAAGTTTCTTACTCTTTCCACATGTATCACTATTCTCATTTCTGTATTTCTTTCAAGATTGTCAAGACTGATATGGTGTCCATCTCATTCAAATGATTTGGTAGCCAATTTTGTTGACTTCGTTTGGTTTGGTAGCCAACCTTGTTGAATTAGTATAATTTGGTAGCCAATTTTATTGACTTGGTTTGGTTTGGTAGCCAACCTTGTTGAAATTGTGAAAAGGGTGTGTAAATTGTCAAATATTGTAGGCTTTAGAGAGTGAGGTTTTGGCTATAAAAGGAGAGCTTTAACTCTCATTTCTACACACCAACAAAGAGAGAAAAGAGAGAGCAAGGTATTCCATAAACTATAAGAAAATAGTTTGTGAAGAAAAATAGAGTGTGAGAGATATTGTAGTGAGGTGGAAAAAACAAAAGAGTGTTTATTTCTTTTGAGGGTGTAGTGGTCTTAGGAGTATTTTTACTCGTTACTACACAGTGTAAAATTTCTCGCTATAGTGATATCAGTTGCTCTTCTTGGCCGTGGTTTTTCCCTTATTCAGAAGGGTTTCCACGTAAAATTTTGGTGTCATTATTGCTGCATTTCTATTCTTGCTGATTTAACTATAACTTAGTGTTCTGTGTTTATCCCAACAAGTGGTATGAGAGTCAAAGATTTTGTCTGAGTATGCTCTGTGGTTACAGCACAGTCTGAACTTCCACATCAGAAAAGAATTACTTTGGTCTCCTAATAAATAGTATTTGTATTTGTGATAAACGATGGAAGCCAATACTAATAGAATGGTTACTTTGAATGGCACAAATTATGCCATTTGGAAGGGCAAAATGGAAGATTTGCTCTATGTCAAGAATTTTCTTGTCTTCACCACTATAAAGCCTGATAATAAATCAGATGAAGAGTGGAATTTGTTACACAAGCAGATTTGCGGCTTTATTAGACAATGGGTTGACGATAATATTTTGAACCATATTTCTGGGGAGACACATGCTCGAACCTTATGGGAGCACTTAGAAAGTTTGTATGCTCGGAAAACTGGAAGCAACAAGATGTTTCTGATAAAGCAGATGTTGGGTTTAAAATACCATGATGGTTTCACCATGACAGATCATCTGAATAATTTTCAGGGGATCATGAATCAGATATCTGCTATGGGCATTAAATTTGATGAAGAAATTCAAGGCCTGTTTCTACTTGGTTCCCTACCAGATTTTTGGGAAATTCTTAGAACTTCATTGTCAAATTCTGCTCCGGATGGTGTGATCTCTATGGATCTTGCCAAGAGCAGTCTTTTAAATGAAGAGATGAGAAGAAAATCTCAAGGTTCCTCCTCATCAGATGTCTTGGTGACTGACTCTAGTGGGAGAAGCAAGAATCGGGGTTCTCAAATTAGAGAACATAATAGAAGCAAATCCAGAAGCAGACTTAAAGATATTGAGTGCTATCATTGCGGGAAGAAAGGGCATACAAAGAAGTTTTGACGGATTTTGAAAAAGGAGAATAGCGACAAGGAAGAACAGAAAGAAGATGGCAATCGTGTGGCCACCGTCACTACAGAGGATTTTGTTACCGTCCTTGATGCGGATCTGATAAATATTGCTTGTGATGAGTCAAGCTGGGTTGTGGACAGTGGTGCCGCATCTCATGTGACATCAAGGAAGGAATTTTTCTCATCCTATACTCAGGGTGACTTTGGAACTTTAAGTATGGGTAATGAGACTGTATCTATGGTGGCTGGTGTTGGAACGATTTGTTTGGAATAGTATTGGAACTAAACTAGTTTTAAACAATGTAAAGCATGCACTGATGTTCGTTTGCACTTGATCTCTGTTGGTATTTTGGATGATGAGGGATATGTCAGTACCAATGGTGCTGGAAAGTGGAAGCCCACTAAAGCTTCCATGATTGTGGCTCGTGGGGAAAAGAGTCGTGATGGACTACGGCCTCTACCTGTGTTGATATGGTGAATGCCGTTGAGAGCAATAACTCTTCAACGTTATGGCATAAGAGGCTTAGCCACATTAGCGAGAAAGGACTAAATGTTTTGGCCAAGAAGAAATTGTTGTCAAATTTTGAAAGTGCAAGATTGAAAAATGTAAGCACTGCTTGGCTGGAAAACAAAAAGGAGTTTCTTTCCAATCTCATCCTTCTTCAAGAAAGACAGTTGCTTGAGTTGGTGCATTCAGATTTATGTGGTCCAATGAAGACAAGGACTTTGGGTGGTGCACTTTATTTTGCTACCATTATTGATGATTGCTCAAGGAAACTTTGGGTCTACATCTTGAAGACTAAAGACCAAGTGTTGGGTGTATTTAAGCAGTTTCAGGCTTCAATTGAAAGAGAAACAGGAAAGAGGCTGAAGTGTATTTGTACTGATAACGGTGGTGAATATTATGGACCGTTTGACGAATACTGCAAGCAACAGGGTATCAGACACCAGAAGACTCCTCCTAAGACTCCTCAGCTTAATGGTTTAGCATAAAGGATGAACAAGACTTTGATGGAAAGAGTCAGATGTTTGTTTTCTGAAGCAAAGTTGCCTAATTCCTTTTGGGGTGAGGCTTTGTTGACCGCCGCACATGTTATTAATTTATCCCCTGCAGTTGATTTGCAAAGTGATGTTCCAAACAGAGTTTGGTATGACACGAATGTTTCCTATGACCACTTGAAAGTGTTTGGTTGCAAAGCTTTTGTACATGTACCTAAAGATGAGAGGTCAAAATTAACTGCCAAGACAAGACAATGCATCTTCATTGGTTATGGCCTTGATGAGTTTGGTTACAGGCTATATGATCCAATTGAGAAGAAGGTCGTAAGAAGCCGTGATGTTATCTTCGTGGAAGATCAAACCCTTGAAGATATTAACAAAGCGGAGAAGCTAAAATTTCCAAATTCTGAAGGTTTAGTTAATCTTGATCAAGTTCCTCATACAAATGCGGATGACGTTGGTGGGCTAAATGATGATGGTGATGCCCAGAACCATATTCCAGATTAGCATATTGATGGTGATAACAATGCTAATGCTGATGAGGTAAATGCTCCTACTCACGAAGCTGTGGACGAGTTAGATATTCCACTCAGGAGGTCTTCTAGACCTCGTACTCCTTCCTCTCGTTATTCGCCCAATGAGTATGTATTACTCATTGATGGGGGAGAACCTGAATGTTATGCGGATGCCATAGAGGATGAGCACAAAGATCAATGGATTGAAGCCATGCAAGATGAGATGAAATCTCTGCATGAGAACCATACTTATGAGTTGGTGAAATTGCCTAAGGGCATGAGAGCTTTGAAAAACAAGTGGGTGTTCATAGTTAAAACTGAAGAACATAATTTGAAGCCCAGATACAAAGCTAGATTAGTTGTCAAGGGATTTGGTCAAAGAAAAGGTATTGACTTTGACGAAATATTTTCTCCTGTCGTGAAAGTGTCCTCCATTCGGACAGTTCTTGGTTTGATTGTTAGTCTTGATTTGGAGATTGAGCAGATGTATGTGAAGACTGCTTTTCTTCACGATGACTTAGAAGAGGAGAATTATATGGAACAACTTGAGGGCTTCAAGGCAAAGGGTAAGGAAAATCTTGTAAGCAAACTTAAGAAGAGTCTATATGGATTGAAGCAAGCTCCTAGACAGTGGTACAATAAGTTTGAGTCTGTTATGGGGGAGCAAGGCTACAAGAAGACTTCTTTAGATCACTGTGTGTTTGTACAAAGATTTTCTGATGATGATTTTATATCCTCTTGCTATATGTGGATGATATGTTGACCAAGGTGGTAACTTGTCGGCATGCATTCAAACTAGAAGACAGTGCTATCTCCTCTAGATGAATGAAACTTGAAGTAGCCAATTTTGTTGACTTGGTTTGGTTTGATAGCCAACCTTGTTGACTTAGTATAATTTGGTAGCCAATTTTATTGACTTGGTTTGGTTTGGTAGCCAACCTTGTTGAAATTGTGAAAAAGGTATGCAAATTGTCAAATATTGTAGCCTTCAGAGAGTGGGGTTTTGGCTATAAAAGGAGAGTTTTAACTCTCATTTCTACATACCAACAAAGAGAGAAAAGAGAGAGAGCAAGGTATTCCATAAACTATAAGAAAATAGTTTGTGAAGAAAAATAGAATCTGAGAGATATTGTAGTAAGGTGGAAAAAGCAAAAGAGTGTTTATTTCTTTTGAGGGTGTAGTGGTCTTAGGAGTATTTTTACTCGTTACTACACAGTGTAAAATTCCTCGCTATAGCGATATCAGTTGCTCTTCTTGGCCGTGGTTTTTCTCTTATTCAGAAGGGTTTCCACGTAAAATCTTGGTGTCATTATTGCTGCATTTCTATTCTTGCTGATTTAACCATAACTTAGTGTTCTGTGTTTATCACTAATACCGTGAATATTATTTTTACGGGGTTTATTCCCAACAAAAAGACTATCAACCTGGAGATTGTGCTGCTGGGAGCAGCAAGCGCGGACCTATGGGATTCAATGAAAGCGAAAGCCAGGCTTTTCTGAAGCAATGTTCTTGTTCAGCATCAGGATCAAAGAAGAGGACTTGGGAAACCTCGTACACTTCTGTTAAATCCAAAAAAATAAAGGGAGGACATCAAACTGAATGTGACTTTCATGCTAAGGACAATAGTTTAGAAAGTGATGTGGGGATTAGTTTCTCTGCAGTATCAAAGAGAAAATGTCAGGCAGATATTAATCCTAGTGACCGATTGACAAGCCGCTCTCTGGAAAAGAATGCTGAAGAAGCTACAACAGTTAAATCCACATATAAAGGTCACAGTAGCCGAGGTGTTTCTTCAAAAGGGACAAGCTACAGAATTATGTTGATGAACATTGCTGATGATAATAAAAAAGCAAATTTGACCAAGGTATACTCTAGTTGCCTACTTTTTGCCAGATACTTTAATGATTATTTGATGCTTATCCCCTTTCACAATATGAATTTGTGAACTATTTTTGTCAGTTATTTGAGGGATTCTTCTCAGTTATTGTTCTTTTTAACTGCACATTTATGCTGCTTATGCAGATAATCGGAGACCTTGGTGGAGATGTTACTTCTGATGGAAGTGTAAGCACACACGTAGTCACAGGCAAAGTGAGGAAAACCTTGAATTTTTGCTCTGCTCTCTGCTCAGGGTGAGTTTCTCCTCCGTGTGCTGCTTGTTCCAGCCCTGATGGAATTTTAATCTATCTTGACTATTCCATAAATTTGGAGTTGTTATTTTCCTATTTTCTTTTGTCCCTGTTTCTGCTAGTTCTCCTGTAGTCCTTTATTGCTAGTAATATTGAGAGGGAAAAAAACCAAAACATCAATTGAAGGAAAATAAAACCAAGAAAGGTAAAAGCATAGAGTAGTGTTAATTAGGCTATGTTACTAGACTACTAGTTCAAAGTAGTCAGAAGTAAGTCCACGTTTTAAGTCTCTCAATACTGGCCATGGGCATGTGAACTACAGTCGATGAGGAACGATCATATCAAAGACCAATATTGTACTTTACGCACCTTAGTTATACTAAAAGTATATTATGCACCATGGCTACCCAGTTCAGAAGTATAGACGATGAGATGGATATGCAACTTACATTTTTGAGTGAGTCTTTGTCATTCTAACTCAGCATAACACATGATCAAATAGCTACTTGGTTTGCTAGCCTAGGCACTTCAGGTGGAGGTGAACTGCCCTAAGTCTCAATTACAAGATGGACTGACTATTGTCCGTGTTTAACCAAAAATATGAGTCTTTGGTCAAAGCTAAAAAGAAATTCGGGTTACTGATAATCAGGAGACGAAAATAAAATGTTTTTGAGAATGATGGTAAAACAGTAAATAGTTTTGTATTTCAGTAAGATCTCAATAGTATTTCGTGTCTCTACAGATGTTGAGTCCTTCTCCTTTTATAGTTGATTCTAGAAGAAGATGTAATTGTATTGAAAAAAAAACTGAATTTACATTGTAGGTGACGTGGCATGACACGTGGACTGGTCAAATGGTCTAAACACAATAAATAGCCAAGAGGCACGGGCGACAACAGATAAGGGAAAAAAAAGCAACATAGGTGTGGACCGTTACTAAAATAGGTACGAGTCTAGTACCTATTCGAGTCATTTAAAGACCGAAGATCGGAAGAAGTTGAAGATACGAATCTGATGGCGTAAAAGAGCCTAAATACAACATTAAATATCAAATACGTTAGAATATTTGAATTAAATAGAAATGATTGTGTAACGTTTCTTTTAATGTCATTTATTGCTCATAATTGCCTCATTAAGACAAAAGCATTACATCTTCTCCTAGAATCAACTATAAAAGGAGAAAGACTCAACACCTGTAGAGACACGAAATACTATTGAGATCTTACTGAAATACAAAACTATTTAATGCTTTACCATCATTCTCAAAAACATTTTATTTTCGTCTCCTGATTATCAGTAACCCGAATTTCTTTTTAGCTTTGACCAAAAACTCAGATTTTTGGTTAAACAAATTGGTTTCGTTACCGGGAATCTGATAATCTTTTCTTTTAAGCTATATCTTGTCCATTGTTATCACCATGTCAAACAACAACACCGACAATAACAGTAATAACACATTGGGAAACCATGAAAATCAAATCCATCAAAATCAAGGTGACGTGGTTCCCTCCCCTCCAGATTCACCACGTCAATCTCGTGAAGGCACTCCTGTTACTGAATCCCGTGCTGATCAACGAGAACATCTGAACACTTTGAAGGAGGTACAAATGAAGCTTTACAAAAGCTAATTGATGCACATGTCGGCAAAGCTCTTCAGGCTCTAGCTAGTCGATTGCCTGCTGCACCACCCATACCAACTCCTAATAATAATACATTGGAGAATCCCCGTTCTGGTCTTGTTAATTCTGGAAATGGAGGAACCACCAGTGAACCACAGGAAGGGGGACCAGGTAATTCAAATAATTCCTATTTGCAAAATTTAGTACTAACCTTGCAGAAACAGATTAAGGAACAAAATGAGCGTATTGAGCAAATCCCTAGAGTTCCGCCTGTAATAAAAGGAGTAGACATGGACAAATACTCACAACAACCTTGGAAGCCAAGTGATGCTCCTTCCAATTCCGAAAAAGTTCAAAATGCCTGACATCCCGAAATATGATGGTACTACAGACCCACGTGACCACGTGACTGCATTTACAACAGGCGTGAAAGGCAACGACTTGACCAAACAAGAAATTGAATCAGTACTGGTCAAGAAATTTGGAGAAACACTCACCAAGGGTGCATTAACCTGGTATTCTCTTTTATCTGAAAATTCTATAAATTCTTTTGCTGAGCTTGCAGATTCTTTTATTAAAGCACATTCGGGAGCACAAAAGGTTGAGAAAAGAATGGAAGATATTTTCAAAATCAAACAAGGGGATTCGGAGTTGCTTAGAGATTTTGTTGATAGATTCCAGCGTGAAAGAATGACTCTACCCCGTGTGCCTGACAACTGGGCTGCAATAGCCTTTGCGAGTAATTTAAATGACAAAAGTTCTGAAGCCACGAGACGACTCAAAGAAAGCCTTCGAGAATTTCCTGCAACCACGTGGAATGATGTTTACAACCGGTATAGTACGAAGCTGCGAATTGAAGAAGATACCGTACCTAAGTTTCATCATGAAGAAAGGGGTGGTTCCAGAAGATCAGAAACCGAAAAAAGATCAAGTAAAAACAGGTACGATCCATATATGGGACCTGCAGGAAAAGACCCACGGTTAAAACAAGATAGCCAGCAATATGATCAAAAATCGAGGAACAGGGACTCTGGTTCTTCTTCGAAATTCAGGAATGATCGGAACAGACAAGAGTCACGAGATGATGACAGAAGTTTAAAGGCACGATTCGGCGGATATAATTTTAATGTCTCTATCTCCGAGCTCGTGGCTGTTTTGAGAAGCATTGGAGATAAGGTACGGTGGCCAAAAGAGATGCGGTCAAATCCAAATAGACGCAATCCAGATCATTGGTGCGAATTCCACAATGATCACGGGCACAAAACTTCAGAATGTAGATTCTTGCAGAGTGAAGTGGATCATCTATTGAAGCAAGGGTACCTCACTGAGTTATTTAGTGAAAAAGGAAAACAAGCCTATATGAAAAATAGGCAAGAGCCACCAAAGCCTCCTTCACCCAAGAGAACGTGATAAGTGGGGGAGAAGATATTCACGGCATAACCTACACAACCTCCAACAAGGTTTCTAAGGTAACAATTACACACGGGAAACGGGTGCGGCAGGTTTTAGAAAATGAAAGTATTTCGTTTGATGATGCAGATATCGAAGGAGCGATAACTCCACATAATGACGCTCTGGTAATATCTTTACTTGTACATGATACTAATGTAAGACGAGTTTTGATTGATCCAGGGAGTTCCGTAAATATTATACTACTAAGGGTATTACGTGAAATGCAAGCTGAAGACAAAGTGATACCCAAGGCGCACACCTTGTCAGGCTTCGACAATTCAAGTGTGGTAACAAAAGGAGAGGTAATTCTAACAACTTTTGCTACAGGTGTTGTTAAAGAAACTAAATTTCAGGTAGTTGATATGGAAATGGCCTACAATATGATCATGGGGAGACCATGGATACATGATATGGATGTTGTCCCATCAACTCTACATCAAGTTATTAAATTCCCATCACCATGGGGAATTTGCCAAATTCGTGGGGATCAGCAGACAGCTAGAAGTATCAACGCTGTAACAGGAACGGGCACCGTAAATAAAGAAAAATAGCAATTACAGGAAGCAGTTGAAGGTGTAAAAGATCAAACTTCAGCTGAACAAGAAAAGACAGATTTGGACTCGAGGCCTGATACAATTCAGGAACCGGAAGAAAATGAAAGCATCAAAACATCAATTGAAGAGCTCGAGGCAGTGATATTATTTGAGCAATGGCCTGAACGGAAGGTTTATGTCGGAGCCAATTTAAGCTCAGACATGCGGGGTATGATAATTGAATTTTTAAAAGCTAACGTAGACTGTTTTGCTTGGTCCCACGCTGATATGACAAGGATACCACCAGATGTGATGACTTACAAACCCAATGAGGACCCCTCTTTCACACCAATAAAGCAAAAGAAAAGAAAGCAAGGTGCTTTCAAGAACCAGGTGATTCAGGATGAGGTCCAAAATTTATTAAAAATCGGGTCGATCCGCGAGGTAAAGTATCCTAATTGGTTAGCTAACACGGTGGTCGTACCCAAGAAAAATGGTAAGTGGCGCGTTTGTGTGGATTATACCGATCTAAACAAAGCCTGTCCAAAAGATTCTTTTCTTTTACCGCATATAGACCAACTAATTGATGCAACCGCAGGTCATGAACTTTTAAGCTTTTTAGATTCATATTCGGGATATAATCAAATTAAAATGGATCCTAGTGATGAAGAAAAAACTTCTTTCATCACAGACAGGGGACTTACTGTTATAAAGTAATGCCCTTTGGTCTCAAAAATGCTGGGGCAACCTATCAAAGGTTGGTCACCAAAATGTTCCAAGAACATTTAGGGAAGACAATGGAGGTATATATAGACGATATGCTCGTCAAAACCCAGCAGTCTCATGATCATATTTCTCATCTATCTGTTACATTTGATATTTTGCGAAAATTTAATATGAAACTCAACCCAGAAAAATGTGCATTTGGAGTTGCATCAGGTAAGTTTTTGGGTTTTCTTGTTTCTAACCGTGGTATTGAGGTAAATCCTTCTCAGATCAAAGCAATAGAAGAAATCCCTGATATCCTTACTAATAAAAAGGAAGTCCAAAGATTAACGGGAAGAATTGCAGCTTTGGGGAGATTTATTTCCAAATCCTCAGAAAAGTGTTTTAAGTTTTTCTCTGCACTCAAAAAGCAAGATCATTTTGAATGGAATGAAGATTGTCAACAAGCCCTTAGAAATTTGAAAGCTTATTTGTCAAAACCACCGTTATTGGCAAAACCAAAGGTGGGGGAAAAGCTTCTCATCTATCTGGCTGTATCTGAAGTTGCGGTAAGTGATGTTTTAGTCTTAGAGGACCAAGGTAAACAATCTCCTATTTATTATGTAAGTAAGTCCTTATTAGATGCTGAGACACGATACCCACAGCTAGAAACGTTAGCTTTGATCATGGCATCTAGAAAATTAAGACCTTATTTTCAATGTCATCCCATTATTGTAGTTACTGCTTTTCCGCTTCGAAATATTTTGCATAAACACGAACTTTCAGGAAGATTAGCAAAATGGGCTATAGAACTAAGTGAATACGAAATCATTTATCAACCCAGGACCGCTATAAAATCTCAAGTACTAGCTGATTCCGTGGCTGATTTTAGTCAGGGGATGCATTTAGAAGCAGAAAAAGAATTACAAGTTTTTAATGATGCAAACCCGGGGACTTGGGTTTTATTCAATGATGGTTCATCCAATGTAAAAGGGGCAGGCCTAGGGATAGTCCTCGTACCACCTACGGGTGAGACTATTAGACAGGCTATAAAATGTCACTCTAAAACTAACAATGAAACAGAGTATGAGGCTGTAATTGCAGGTCTAGAATTGGCACGAGAACTCGGCATAACACAGATTATAATCAAGAGTGATTCTCAACTCGTGGTCAATCAAATGATGGGGACTTATACAGCCAGGGAGACGCGAATGCAAGAATACCTCGCTAAGGTACGGGAATTGACTTGAGCCTTGGGGTTTGCTCCCTTTCAAGGTCTCAAGTTCGAAACCCACTGGGTGCAAACAATTTCTGAGGGCCATCGGACTGGGTAAAACCTGAATTAACCGTGGTGCACTTGCGGGAAACTCCTTGTCGAGGGCCTGTGCACCCCCGGGAATAGTCGGGGCTCAAAGAGACTCGGACACCCGGTGCAAATCAAAAAAAAAAAACTTGGAAAGTAGTGCAGATCCCAAGAGATGAGAATGTAGAGGCAGATGCTTTGACTAATCTCGCATCTGCAGCAGACGTAGCAAACGATACAAATGCTTCAGTCATACATTTATTTCATTCCGTTCTCGAACCTGATAAAAACGAGGTAAATTTTAATCATTTAACATGGGATTGGAGAAACAAAATTGTTGCCTTTTTACAGCACGGTACCGTGCCTAATGACAAAGGAAAGGCTCACGCACTTCGCAAAAAAGCTGCTCGATATTGTTTATATCAAGAAAATCTTTATCGAAAGATGTTCGGTGGACCACTAGCAAGGTGTCTCGGACCCTCTCAAACAGAATATGTGATGAGAGAAGTGCACGAAGGACATTATGGAAATCACGCAGGGGGAGGTCACTGGTAAGAACATTAATTCACGCAGGATATTATTGGCCTAAGATGGAAGAAGAGGCAAACAGTTTCGTGTCCAAATGTGATAAATGTCAAAGATACGGCAATAATATGCACATATCAACTGAGTTATTACACCCTGTTATAGCCTCGTGGCCCTTTATGAAATGGGGAATGGATATCATAGGTCCACTTCCACAAGCAAAAGGGCCTACGATATCCACAAGCAAAAGGGACCCTGTTATAGCCCCGTGGCTCTTTTTAAAACACTTTTCTGAGGATTTGGAAATAAATCTCCCCAAAGCTGCAATTCTTCCCGTTAATCTTTGGACTTCCTTTTTATTAGTAAGGATATCAGGGATTTCTTCTATTGCTTTGATCTGAGAAGGATTTACCTCAATACCACGGTTAGAAACAAGAAAACCCAAAAACTTACCTGATGCAACTCCAAATGCACATTTTTCTGGGTTGAGTTTCATATTAAATTTTCGCAAAATATCAAATGTAACAGATAGATGAGAAATATGATCATGAGACTGCTGGGTTTTGACGAGCATATCGTCTATATATACCTCCATTGTCTTCCCTAAATGTTCTTGGAACATTTTGGTGACCAACCTTTGATAGGTTGCCCCAGCATTTTTGAGACCAAAGGGCATTACTTTATAACAGTAAGTCCCCCTGTCTGTGATGAAAGAAGTTTTTTCTTCATCACTAGGATCCATTTTAATTTGATTATATCCCGAATATGAATCTAAAAAGCTTAAAAGTTCATGACCTGCGGTTGCATCAATTAGTTGGTCTATATGCGGTAAAAGAAAAGAATCTTTTGGACAGACTTTGTTTAGATCGGTATAATCCACACAAACGCGCCACTTACCATTTTTCTTGGGTACGACCACCGTGTTAGCTAACCAATTAGGATACTTTACCTCGCGGATCGACCCGATTTTTAATAAATTTTGGACCTCATCCTGAATCACCTGGTTCTTGAAAGCACCTTGCTTTCTTTTCTTTTGCTTTATTGGTGTGAAAGAGGGGTCCTCATTGGGTTTGTAAGTCATCACATCTGGTGGTATCCTTGTCATATCAGCGTGGGACCAAGCAAAACAGTCTACGTTAGCTTTTAAAAATTCAATTATCATACCTCGCATGTCTGAGCTTAAATTGGCTCCGACATAAACCTTCCGTTCAGGCCATTGCTCAAATAATATCACTGCCTCGAGCTCTTCAATTGATGTTTTGATGCTTTCATTTTCTTCCGGTTCCTGAATTGTATCAGGCCTCGAGTCCAAATCTGTCTTTTCTTGTTCAGCTGAAGTTTGATCTTTTACACCTTCAACTGCTTCCTGTAATTGCTATTTTTCTTTATTTACGGTGCCCGTTCCTGTTACAGCGTTGATACTTCTAGCTGTCTGCTGATCCCCACGAATTTGGCAAATTCCCCATGGTGATGGGAATTTAATAACTTGATGTAGAGTTGATGGGACAACATCCATATCATGTATCCATGGTCTCCCCATGATCATATTGTAGGCCATTTCCATATCAACTACCTGAAATTTAGTTTCTTTAACAACACCTGTAGCAAAAGTTGTTAGAATTACCTCTTCCTTTTGTTACCACACTTGAATTGTCGAAGCCTGACAAGGTGTGCGCCTTGGGTATCACTTTGTCTTCAGCTTGCATTTCACGTAATACCCTTAGTAGTATAATATTTACGGAACTCCCTGGATCAATCAAAACTCGTCTTACATTAGTATCATGTACAAGTAAAGATATTACCAGAGCGTCATTATGTGGAGTTATCGCTCCTTCGATATCTGCATCATCGAACGAAATACTTTCATTTTCTAAAACCTGCCGCACCCGTTTCCCGTGTGTAATTGTTACCTTAGAAACCTTGTTGGAGGCTGTGTAGGTTATGCCGTGAATATCTTCTCCCCCACTTATCACATTCACTGTTCTCTTGGGTGAAGGAGGCTTTGGTGGCTCTTGCCTATTTTTCATATAGGCTTGTTTACCTTTTTCACTAAATAACTCAGTGAGGTACCCTTGCTTCAATAGATGATCCACTTCACTCTGCAAGAATCTACATTCTGAAGTTTTGTGCCCGTGATCATTGTGGAATTCGCACCAATGATCTGGATTGCGTCTATTTGGATTTGACCGCATCTCTTTTGGCCACCGTACCTTATCTCCAATGCTTCTCAAAACAGCCACGAGCTCGGAGATAGAGACATTAAAATTATATCCGCCGAATCGTGCCTTTAAACTTCTGTCATCATCTCGTGACTCTTGTCTGTTCCGATCATTCCTGAATTTCGAAGAAGAACCAGAGTCCCTGTTCCTCGATTTTTGATCATATTGCTGGCTATCTTGTTTTAACCGTGGGTCTTTTCCTGCAGGTCCCATATATGGATCGTACCTGTTTTTACTTGATCTTTTTTCGGTTTCTGATCTTCTGGAACCACCCCTTTCTTCATGATGAAACTTAGGTACGGTATCTTCTTCAATTCGCAGCTTCGTACTATACCGGTTGTAAACATCATTCCACGTGGTTGCAGGAAATTCTCGAAGGCTTTCTTTGAGTCGTCTCGTGGCTTCAGAACTTTTGTCATTTAAATTACTCGCAAAGGCTATTGCAGCCCAGTTGTCAGGCACACGGGGTAGAGTCATTCTTTCACGCTGGAATCTATCAACAAAATCTCTAAGCAACTCCGAATCCCCTTGTTTGATTTTGAAAATATCTTCCATTCTTTTCTCAACCTTTTGTGCTCCCGAATGTGCTTTAATAAAAGAATCTGCAAGCTCAGCAAAAGAATTTATAGAATTTTCAGATAAAAGAGAATACCAGGTTAATGCACCCTTGGTGAGTGTTTCTCCAAATTTCTTGACCAGTACTGATTCAATTTCTTGTTTGGTCAAGTCGTTGCCTTTCACGCCTGTTGTAACGCAGTCACGTGGGTCTGTAGTACCACATATTTCGGGATGTCAGGCATTTTGAACTTTTTCGGAATTGGAAGTGGAGCATCACTTGGCTTCCAAGGTTGTTGTGAGTATTTGTCCATGTCTACTCCTTTTATTACAGGCGGAACTCTAGGGATTTGCTCAATACGCTCATTTTGTTCCTTAATCTGTTTCTGCAAGGTTAGTACTAAATTTTGCAAATAGGAATTATTTGAATTACCTGGTCCCCCTTCCTGTGGTTCACTGGTGGTTCCTCCATTTCCAGAATTAACAAGACCAGAACGGGGATTCTCCAATGTATTATTATTAGGAGTTGGTATGGGTGGTGCAGCAGGCAATCGACTAGCTAGAGCCTGAAGAGCTTTGCCGACATGTGCATCAATTAGCTTTTGTAAAGCTTCATTTGTACCTCCTTCAAAGTGTTCAGATTGTTCTCGTTGATCAGCACGGGATGCAGTAACAGGGGTGCCTTCACGAGATTGACGTGGTGAATCTGGAGGGGAGGGAACCACGTCACCTTGATTTTGATGGATTTGATTTTTATGGTTTCCCAATGTGTTATTACTGTTATTGTCGGTGTTGTTGTTTGACATGGTGATAACAATGGATTAGATATAGCTTAAAAGAAAAGATTATCAGATTCCCGGTAACGGAACCAATTTGTTTAACCAAAAATCTGAGTCTTTGGTCAAAGCTAAAAAGAAATTCGGGTTACTGATAATCAGGAGACGAAAATAAAATGTTTTTGAGAATGATGGTAAAGCAGTAAATAGTTTTGTATTTCAGTAAGATCTCAATAGTATTTCGTGTCTCTACAGATGTTGAGTCCTTCTCCTTTTATAGTTGATTCTAGGAGAAGATGTAATGCCTTTGTCTTAATGAGGCAATTATGAGCAATAAATGACATTAAAAGAAACGTTACACAATCATTTCTATTTAATTCAAATATTCTAACGTATTTGATATTTAATGCTGTATTTAGACTCTTTTACGTCATCAGATTCGTATCTTCAACTTCTTCCGATCTTCGGTCTTTAAATGACTCGAATAGGTACGAGACTCGTACCTATTTTAGTAACGGTCCACACCTATGTTGCTTTCTTTTTCCCTTATTTGTTGTCGCCCGTGCCTCTTGGTTATTTATTGTGTTTTGACCAGTCCACGTGTCATGTCATGTCACCTACAATGTAAATTCAGTTTTTGTTTTTCAATACAGTCTGTCCTTTTGTTTTCTCTGCTTATTTCCTGAATACAATTACTAGAGTTTACATCTTTTTTTTTTTTTAAACCCCTCTCAAATTAGGAGGATCCACACTTCCCCTTCATGGTGACTCGAACCCAAGACCTAACGGTCGTAGGTGGAGGTGCTTTTACCAACTGAGCAAGCCTCAGTTGTCCTAAAGTTTACATCTGATGTTTATTTCAGGTTAAGAGATGAGCATTTTCTTTCTTAAGGCTACTTTAAGCTTTCCTTTCTAAAAAGGATAGTTTCTACGAGATGGACATCTTAAGAGTGTGCAAAATTGTCGCAGCACGTGCAAATAAGAGATTAGGGAACATTTTATGCAAAATGTACATAAAATGCTCCAAACCTATGTGAAAATCTAGGTCTGCATCCATTTAAATTTTTGATAGGATGATTTTGGTTGTTGTGCTTTTAGTAAAATATGTAGGATTGTCATTGCTGGAAATAATGCAGCATAGTGCCAAAAAGTTAAGATACTATCCAAATGTCCGTTTGATTTTTTTTGAACGTTATATGTACTGTCTTATTTTTCTAAACATATAGACACTACATCGTCCATTCACTTCTATCTCTTGTATTTGTAACCTAAATTCTTGTAAGTAGCTAGACTCTAGAATTTGATTGCATGTGTTCTTGTTTTTGGTCTTGTGGAAATGCGATCAGAGCTTGGATACTGGCACCAAGTTGGTTAAAAGAAAGTGTCCGGACTGGCAAATTTATAGGTGGGTAAAAACTGTTAAGTTTGACCTTAATTGGACTATTGACACTTGTTAATCGGTCCCTGTTGATTTTTTCAGATGAAATGCCATTTATTTTGAGGGATGAAGACTACGAACTGAAGTACAGAACTAAGCTTAAAGGGGCAGTTCTTAGATCAAAAACATACCCCCAAGCTCTGCTCAAGGGGTATGACATATGTCTTGCAGCTCATGTTCATCCTCCAGTTGGTACCTTATCAGCCATTGTAAAATCTGCAGGAGGAAATGTGAGTTAATATTTACTTCATGAGCAAGAAATTTTTAGAATATTCATAATGCCGTTAATATTTTTCCAAAATCATGTCAAACTTGCACTTTCTCTCCTTTTCTTTTACCATCTATTTTCTAAAATCTACTGGCTCGATTGATTTGCACTAGGTAGGCCAACTAAGGGGAGTAAACTTTTACTTTCTCCGCTCTTGAAAAAAATGACCAAGATGGAAATAATTGAAAATAAGGAGATGGAGCATGTCATTTTTTCCCTGCATTATTTGATGTCATTTCTTACCAAATTCTTAGGTTATACATGGACTAGATCAAGTGAAAGACTATTCTAAAACGATATTCGTTGCATGTGAAGAAGACATGGATGAAGCACTGTCAGCGGTGAAGAAGGGAATATGGACTTTCAGTAGTGACTGGTTTATGAACTGCATAATGAAACAAGAGCTTGACTTAGGAGCTCCTCAATTTGCAGAGTCCCTCTAATGCACATATAGAATATGAGCAAAGTGATGTGATAAAATATGAAAAATTGTGAATATTTCTGAGGAAGGAAACTTGAAAAAATAAAACTTGGGATAGTATATATGCTGTTTGTTAATAGTTGGGGAGAAACACTTCAGATGTTTCCATTTCTTCTAAATTCTAATATCTTGTCTGTATTTTTAAATGGTTGTAATGGACATTTTTCCTCATCAGGGTTGACTTACTACTGACCAATTGAAGGTTATATTGTGTTATACTTAAGCGTAGGAAGTTTAGGAATGGCAACCATTTGTGATGGCATTGTTTAAAAATTTAGTCAGTGTTGGCAAACTTAAGATAAGTGATGTTGCTCATCCTCTGCTTCTTGGTGCATTTTAAATAGCAAAATCAGACATTAATAATAAAAATTGACCCTTATTGATCACATAGATATTGTAAGAAACTTGTAAGCATAGTAAAGAATGTCTTCACTGGAATGTTGTACCATATTCTACTATTGTACAAGAACACTATCAAGATATGATGAATATATAGGAAAGTACAATTGGAAACATGATGCCAAACAAAAGGGCTAATTACTGCCTCCTAACAAATCTGTTGGACGAGTTTTCATCAAGTAAACTCATCCAACGGGTTTCCTTATTCGACCACAATCATAATACAACTAATGAAGATACAAGCAAAAACAAGAATGAACTGTTGACAGGGGGCAACATGCGCATGCACAATCAGTCTATTTATAAGTCTGAATTCCTGTGAGGACGGTCTGAATTACAGTCATACTGACAGTGAAGAGAACAGCAAGAAACAGAAGAAAACTCCAGGGACCACGAAAGTACCTATGCTTAAGTTCAGCAAAGAGAACTCGCAGAGGGAACATTTTACTTTTGGAGTAAGTAAAAATATATCGTTTGACATGCCCGTAAGCTCGATGATTAGGTACTCCACGTGCTGTTATATATCTCAAGAGGTCAACTACTTCTTGGTCATTACTAACGGATTTGAGCTGGAGTATGCCCCTGGCTCGCAGCTCCTTAACATCTTCCTCTCCTTGAATCAACATATTCATGAGATTTAAGTAAGACGAGACCCCTATGGTTTTATCTTGTGTGTTGCTTGAAAATTCAAAAGCGACTAAGTTTAATAACAGGGTCTTGGTCCATTCGTGGATGGTTAGTCGAGGAAGGAACAATGTTCCTGATAACACAAATGATTTAAGCTGGATGAGTGATAAGCTAATATATTGTTGGTTGTTTGAACTGCAACGAATACCCATTTTCTTCAGCTCCGTGACTGATAAAGGTTCACAAATAGCACCATCTTCTTTTTTTTCTTCTTCATCGCCATCTTCTCTAAAATTAGAAGGAATCCATAGGTCTCTAAAATTTTGAAGAAGATGAGCAGGAGCTGGAGTGTGGTGTGTGAGGAATCTAACATTATCGTACTCTATATAACTAGGAACTGTAGTATAAGGGGACATTGTTAACAAATGGTTAAAGAGGAAAAGCCCGGTAAGGTCTAGCAAATGATCCTCAGTAAATGCAAATGCGCGTGCTAACACATGTAGAATCTGGAAAGGCAATTGATTTTCGAACAATAAAAGGTCACGACACACCAAATCTCTATCATGTTTCTTCATATTCATGCCGTCGCGGTGTATGAGAAATCCAATAATAAAGCAGCCGTCGAGGAACAGCATCAGACACCAGTCACGGTCGTCAGCATAACATTCGGAAGGACTAGGAGAGTAACAATTCCGAGCGCTGAGCAAGTCCTTTTCAACAGCTGCATACACTTCCGCAATGGGTATGCCTACACATCCAACCGTTTCCCTCACTACTTCCCGTTTGAACTTCTCCATGTCGTCAAGATGAGGTTTTCCATGGTGTATTGGACCAATGGAAACCACATAGGGCTCATAGTACTTGGCATAATCTTCTGCACTAGTATTCTCAAGAAGCGTAGAGGGAATTGATCTTATTTTGTAATTCTCTGAATTCACTGATGTTGTACTAGGAGGAGGGTCACGTATATCAATGACAGAATGTAACCATTCAGCCACTTCGTCTGCTCTATGTCTGATGTGGTCAGCCATTTTCGAAAGCCAATGGAGTATGCTCGCAATTTTTGAGTTGGAGCATCCATGCATATATACAAAGAGAGAAATATACCAAAAGAAACACAAATATTTAACGTGGTTTGACCAATTGACCTACGTTCAATGGCGGAGATTAACAATCCAGTATATAAAAGAAGGTACAAAAGATCGAGAGAATAACCTCACAAAGAGGCAAATACAAGTGGCAAGCTAACCCTTGTCTCACAAATTCTCCCTTGAAATTAAATAAGACTTTCAAACATTTTAAGGTTCGAGCCGTGGAAATAGCCTCTTGCAAAAAATGCGGGATAAGCCTGCTTACAATAGACCCTTGTGGTCCGGCCTTTCCCGGACCCCGCGCATGCTTTTTTTTTGTTTTGTTTATGGGGAAGCTCCAAGTTTTATATATATTTCTTTGATATCAAGACTTGTATTTTTTGGAAGAGTGATGTATATATTTTGGTATCGTCAAACAAGACTAGCCTTAGCATTAAGAGTGATTTTATTCTCAACTTAAAACGCTAACAAAGGCAGATTCTTTCTTTTTTTTTAAAAAGAAAAAAGAAACGAGGGAGAATGGAGTAATTAAAGAACCAAATATCAAGCAAGTTATCAATGAAACAAGGGAAAGCATATTCATAATTCATCAATTCAGAGTAAATTAAAATAAATGGCAAGATGAAAACAAACAGATTACCTTGCTGAAGATCTTGACACAAATGAAAATTGTTGAAGATTGTGTATTAAGACAACTGCTGTTTTATTTTCCAATAGCCAAAGCTTTGATCTCAGGGTTTTCATCTCTTTGTGGCCGTCTTTGCTCAATGGCCATGCTTTACATTTGTGTTCTCTCAAACTCGGCATTTTGTTGTAAAATAGAAAAGCAAAGCAAACCAAATCAATTAGAGAAATAGTAATATATCATTTCATTTGAAATTGATGCACAAAATTAATTGATTTAGCTTCCTATTTAAAAAAAAAATAACAATAACAACAATAATAGTAATTACGTTTCAATCCCAAAATAAGTTGGTATCCCTTATATATATATGAATCCCTGCTTCTTCAGTTAAGCTCAACTACTACTACTAATAATAATATATTATAAGTGTAAACATCCTAAGTCAAATTCAATTTACAAATTTACCCATTTCATACTGAGTGTCAGTTTTGCCCATCATTTTTGCCCTTTAAAAGTACATTATCTCTTGGTTATTGATGTATAAAAATGTAACAACACTAGATTACAATATACAATGTATCTGATACACTTTTAAACTTGTGATTCTTTTTGTATTCCTAACTAATTAATTGTGTTACTTATTATATTCTGAACTAATTAATTCATAAAACGTCTGAGTTGAGACTTGAAAATATATTCCAAACTAGTGAAATTTCCGCGCTTCGCGCGGTTATAAGAAATATCACTAAATTAAAATATATATAAAAAAATAACGACATATAACGGATGAGAGAGATAATTTTTTAAATTAATATGGATATAAAAAACAATCCTACATATTGATAAATCATATACTTAGCATTTTAATTAGAATTAGATTTTACATCGGGCATGACCAATAGCCAATAATGTCTTTGATTTTTTTATTTTATTTTTTTCACATTGTGTATAATACGTGTACTCCTCTAGTCTATGCATATCTTCATCCATAAGTATCTCTACAGGAGCTAAATGCGCCAAATCACCCATAGTTTTTTTTTTGGGCATAAGCTATAATATTTATCTTTCCTAACAATACAAAACAGTACAATTATATCTTCAATAGTTCCCTCCATCATCATTGCTAAATATTTATATCTCTATTGGTTTTAAATGTACTTCAGTCTCTTGTGCTAGGTATAAATCTCATAGGTTTCTTCGTATAAATAGTGTCTCTAAATCTTAAAAGGAAATACTACTATGACCATCTTTAAATCATGAGTGGCATAATACGACTTGAGCTTCTTCAATTTCCTTGAAGCATAGACTATCACTCGATCATTTTGCACGAGAAAATATCCTAATCCTACCCTCGAAGTATCACATAACATCGTGAATTCTCTAGAGCCTATTAGAATAAGGCTAACATTTGTGTGATTGTCAAACATACTTTGGGCTTCTGGAATCTCGTTGTACATTCCTCCATCCACTGAAATTTAGCGATTTTCTATGTTAACTTGGTGAGTGGTGGTACTATTCTAGAGAAATCCTACACAATGCATATAGTAGCATGTCAAGCCAAAAGCAATTTGTAGGAGAAATGAGTCTCAACCATTTATGAATTGTTTCTATCTTCTTAGAATCTACCATTTTTTTCATTCGTAGATACCATGTGTCCTATGAATACCATCGAGTCTAGCTAATTGAAGAACTTGGTAAAAAGTTGATTTTCCTGTAAAGACTTGAACGTATTTTTCAACTGATTCTCATGCTCTTCATGGCTACAAAAATATATCAGAATATAGTAAGAAAAACTATGAATTTTTATTTTCTTTTTTCCAAAAACAACTAGAACACCATATCCATTATATACATCAATGCAGATGGAGCATTAATCAGTCCAAAAGGTATCACAAGTAACTCCTAATATATATACCGAGTTTTAGAGGCGGATATCGAATTATCTGTAGTTGATGCACATTCTTAGGGACCTATTCTCTCTCTTTCTTTTTTCTTCTTCTTTCAATATTGATGCACCCCATGGTGAATCTCAGTATGATAAAACCCTTATCCAGTAGGTCTCACAATTATTCATTTAGCTCTCTCAACTATGTTAGTGCCATATATAATATGGTTTGCGTGTCAGGTGTCAATCAATACCGAAATCTATTTCTCATATTGAAGGTAGTCCTAGTAAATCCTTAGGAATATATTAGAGAATCTCTCATTATGATTTTTTTTCTCAAACTAAATGTTTCTTCTCTTGTGCCCCTTCCTGTATCTATGAGACCCAAACAATTTCTTTTATAACCATAAATCATTCAAAATATATATTTTGCTCATCTCTAAAACCTATAACCCCCCCTCCCCCGGACAAAATTGGCTTTTAAAGTTCAAAAAAACATAATACTCTTTCCATAATAATTTAGGAAAGCTTGGTAAGAAGATAATTAATCCATACCCCTCAGTACGTTAGAGCCAACCATATCAAGTACAACTTCCTTCGCTCAACATTGAATCTTAAAAGCTTTAAACAAATGTCTAACTACTATAGACTTTTCACAAAAGTGGTATCCCAAAAGGATCGTTTAATATCTCAAAATATCCCTGATTTTTATTTCTTCGTTAGAGATGAATTCAATAATAAAGCAGCCATCGAGGAACAATATCAGACACCATTCACGGTCGCCAATATTCCATTGATGACTAGGAGAATAACAATTCGTAGCTCTTAGCAAGTCCTGTTCAACACTTGCGTACACTTGCTCAATGGATACTTTTTTTGCTAATTCCCCCGCTGCTTTCCGTTGTAACTTCTCCATGGCTCTAAGATTATCATTTCTGTGGGGTCCAGCCCATAAATTAAAGAAGACAAGTTTCTTCCTTTGTCTTCTTTTTCTAAATTGGTAGCCACTTTTTCTTTTACATAGTCAATATTGTAGGCGGTGTCAAATGTGGTAAGCGTGCAAAAAGAAAATGTCAAGTGTAGTAGGCAAGGTTCTGCCTATAAAAGGAGAGATTCGGCTCTCATTTTGACACCAATCTCAAAGGAAAAATATATCTGAGAGGTAGGAAGAAAGAGTGAGGTTTCACAGACAGGGTATAAGAAAATAGTATGTGAGAAAAATAGAGAGTGAGTGATATTGTAGTGAGGTGAGAATATCAAAAGAGGGTTATTTCTTTTGAGTGTTGTAGTGGTCTTTTGAGTATTTTACTCGGACCTACAAAGTATAAAATTCCTTGCTATAGTGATATCAGTTGCTCTTCTCAGGGCCATGGTTTTTTCCCTTATTCAAAAGGGGTTTCCACGTAAAAATCTTGGTGTCGTTGTTACTCTTTTATTCTTGCTAATTACCGTATCTCGATGCTACGTTATTATTTCGCTTTTATTACCGTAAATATTATTTTTGTAGGGGGTTTATTCCTAACAACTGGTATCAGAGCACATGTTCTGCTCGTTCACTGAAATACTATTCACTGTCGGTAGTATTATACTCGGTGAAAAATAAAAATGTCCAGAGTAAAGTACGAGGTAGCAAAATTCAACGGAGATAACAATTTCTCAGCATGGAAAAGAAGGATGAGGGATCTGCTCATCCAACAAGGATTACACAAGGTACTAGATGCTAATGCCAAAAAGCCTGATACCATGAAAGCTGAGGATTGGGCTGACTTGGATGAAAGAGCTACTAGTGCAATCAGGTTGCACTTATCAGATGATGTGGTAAATAACATCATTGATGAAGACACTGCACGTGGAATTTGGACAAGGTTGGAAAGCCTATACATGTCCAAAACGCTGACAAATAAATTGTACCTGAAGAAGCAGTTATACGCCCTACACATGAGTGAAGGTACGAATTTTTTGTCACATTTAAATGTGTTTAACGGACTAATCACACAGCTTGCCAACCTCGGAGTGAAAATCGAGGAAGAAGATAAAGCCATCTTGCTATTGAACTCGTTGCCATCTTCGTACGATAATTTGGCAACAACCATCCTGCACGGTAATACTACTATTGAGTTGAAAGATGTCACATTGGCTCTTCTACTCAACGAGAAGATGAGAAAGAAGCCTGAAAATCAAGGACATGCTCTCATCACACAAGGTAGAGGCAGGAGTTATCAAAGGAGTTCGAACAACTATGGTAGATCCGGAGCTCGTGGGAAGTCAAAGAACCGATCCAAATCAAGAGCCAGAAATTGCTACAACTGTGATCAACCAGGTCACTTCAAAAGAGATTGCCCAAATCCAAGGAAGGGCAAAGGTGAAACCAGTGGCCAGAAGAATGACGACAACACAGCCGCCATGGTGCAAAATAATGATAATGTTGTCCTCTTTATAAATGAGGAAGAGGAATGCATGCACCTGTCAGGTCCAGAGTCGGAATGGGTGGTTGACACAGCGGCATCTCACCATGCCACACCGGTAAGAGATCTTTTTTGCAGATATGTAGCAGGTGATTTCGGCACAGTGAAAATGGGTAACACAAGTTACTCAAAGATTGCGGGGATTGGTGACATTTGTATCAAGACAAATGTCGGATGCACATTGGTTCTAAAGGATGTGCGGCATGTACCTGATTTACGGATGAACTTGATCTCGGGAATTGCTTTAGACCGAGATGGATACGAGAGCTATTTTGCAAATCAAAAGTGGAGACTCACTAAGGGATCATTGGTGATTGCAAAGGGAGTTGCTCGTGGCACGTTGTACAGGACAAATGCAGAAATATGCCAAGGTGAATTGAACGCGGCACAAGATGAGATTTCTGTAGATTTGTGGCACAAAAGAATGGGTCATATGAGCGAGAAGGGATTGCAGATTCTTGCCAAGAAATCACTCATTTCTTATGCCAAAGGTACAACGGTAAAACCTTGTGACTACTGTTTATTTGGTAAGCAGCATAGAGTCTCATTTCAGACATCGTCTGAAAGAAAATTGAATATACTTGATTTAGTATATTCTGATGTTTGCGGCCCAATGGAAATTGAATCAATGGGCGGTAACAAATATTTTGTTACTTTTATTGATGATGCTTCACGAAAATTATGGGTTTATATTTTGAAAACCAAAGATCAGGTGTTTCAAGTTTTCCAGAAGTTTCATGCTCTAGTAGAAAGGGAGACGGGTCGAAAGCTAAAGCGTCTCCGAAGTGACAATGGAGGTGAGTACACTTCAAGGGAATTTGAAGAGTATTGTTCAAGTCATGGGATCAGACATGAAAAGACAGTTCCTGGAACCCCACAGCACAATGGCGTAGCCGAGAGGATGAACCGCACCATTGTGGAGAAGGTGAGAAGCATGCTCAGAATGGCTAAACTGCCTAAGTCATTCTGGGGTGAAGCAGTTCAGACAGCCTGTTACCTGATCAATAGGAGTCCATCAGTTCCGTTGGCGTTTGAAATCCCAGAGAGAGTTTGGACCAACAAGGAGGTGTCCTACTCGCATCTGAAGGTGTTCGGTTGCAGAGCTTTTGCACATGTACCAAAAGAGCAGAGAACAAAGCTGGATGATAAATCTGTTCCCTGCATATTTATCGGATATGGAGATGAAGAGTTCGGGTACAGACTGTGGGATCCTGTAAAGAAGAAGGTCATCAGAAGCAGAGATGTAGTCTTCCGAGAAAGTGAAGTTGGAACTGCTGCTGATATGTCAGAAAAGGCGAAGAATGGTATAATTCCTAACTTTGTTACTATTCCTTCTACTTCTAACAATCCCACAAGTGCAGAAAGTACGACCGACGAGGTTGCCGAGCAGGGGGAGCAACCTGGTGAGGTTATTGAGCAGGGGGAGCAACTTGATGAAGGTGTCGAGGAAGTGGAGCACCCCACTCAGGGAGAAGAACAACCTCAACCTCTGAGGAGATCAGAGAGGCCAAGGGTAGAGTCACGCAGGTACCCTTCCACAGAGTATGTCCTCATCAGTGATGAGGGGGAGCCAGAAAGTCTTAAGGAGGTGTTGTCCCATCCAGAAAAGAACCAGTGGATGAAAGCTATGCAAGAAGAGATGGAATCTCTCCAGAAAAATGGCACATACAAGCTGGTTGAACTTCCAAAGGGTAAAAGACCACTCAAATGCAAATGGGTCTTTAAACTCAAGAAAGATGGAGATGGCAAGCTGGTCAGATACAAAGCTCGATTGGTGGTTAAAGGCTTCGAACAGAAGAAAGGTATTGATTTTGACGAAATTTTCTCCCCCGTTGTTAAAATGACTTCTATTCGAACAATTTTGAGCTTAGCAGCTAGCCTAGATCTTGAAGTGGAGCAGTTGGATGTGAAAACTGCATTTCTTCATGGAGATTTGGAAGAGGAGATTTATATGGAGCAACCAGAAGGATTTGAAGTAGCTGGAAAGAAACACATGGTGTGCAAATTGAATAAGAGTCTTTATGGATTGAAGCAGGCACCAAGGCAGTGGTACATGAAGTTTGATTCATTCATGAAAAGTCAAACATACCTAAAGACCTATTCTGATCCATGTGTATACTTCAAAAGATTTTCTGAGAATAACTTTATTATATTGTTGTTGTATGTGGATGACATGTTAATTGTAGGAAAAGACAAGGGGTTGATAGCAAAGTTGAAAGGAGATCTGTCCAAGTCATTTGATATGAAGGACTTGGGCCCAGCACAACAAATTCTAGGGATGAAGATAGTTCGAGAGAGAACAAGTAGAAAGTTGTGGCTATCTCAGGAGAAGTACATTGAACGTGTACTAGAACGCTTCAACATGAAGAATGCTAAGCCAGTCAGCACACCTCTTGCTGGTCATCTAAAGTTGAGTAAGAAGATGTGTCCTACAACAGTGGAGGAGAAAGGGAACATGGCTAAAGTTCCTTATTCTTCAGCAGTCGGAAGCTTGATGTATGCAATGGTATGTACTAGACCTGATATTGCTCACGCAGTTGGTGTTGTCAGCAGGTTTCTTGAAAATCCTGGAAAGGAACATTGGGAAGCAGTCAAGTGGATACTCAGGTACCTGAGAGGTACCACGGGAGATTGTTTGTGCTTTGGAGGATCTGATCCAATCTTGAAGGGCTATACAGATGCTGATATGGCAGGTGACATTGACAACAGAAAATCTACTACTGGATATTTATTTACATTTTCAGGGGGAGCTATATCATGGCAGTCTAAGTTGCAGAAGTGCGTTGCACTTTCAACAACTGAAGCAGAGTACATTGCCGCTACAGAAACTGGCAAGGAGATGATATGGCTCAAGCGATTCCTTCAAGAGCTTGGATTGCATCAGAAGGAGTATGTCGTCTATTGTGACAGTCAAAGTGCAATAGACCTTAGCAAGAACTCTATGTACCATGCAAGGACCAAACACATTGATGTGAGATATCATTGGATTCGAGAAATGGTAGATGATGAATCTCTAAAAGTCTTGAAGATTTCTACAAGTGAGAATCCCGCAGATATGCTGACCAAGGTGGTACCAAGGAACAAGTTCGAGCTATGCAAAGAACTTGTCGGCATGCACTCAAACTAGAAGACAGTGCTACCTCCTCTAGATGAATGAGACTGGAGGGGGAGATTGATGATGTCCATCTCATTGAAGAAGTATTAGGCATGTGCCTAATAAGAGTTTTCTTTGGTTTGGTAGCCAACCTTGTTGACTTGGTTTGGTTGGTAGCCAACCTTGTTGAATTTCTTTGGTTTGGTAGCCAACTCTCATTTTTGATACACCAATCTCAGAGGAAAAATATATCTGAGAGTTAGGAAGAAAGAGTGAGGTTTCACAGGCAGGGTATAAGAAAATAGTTTGTGAGAAAAATAGAGAGTGAGTGATATTGTAGTGAGGTGGGAATATCAAAAGAGGGTTATTTCTTTTGAGTGTTGTAATGATCTTTTGAGTATTTTACTCGGACCTACAAAATGTAAAATTCCTTGCTATAGTGATGTCAGTTGCTCTTCTCAGGGCCGTGATTTTTTCCCTTATTCAAAAGGGTTTTCCACATAAAAATCTTGATGTCGTTGTTACTCTTTTATTCTTGTTAATTATCATATCTCGGTACTATGTTATTATTCTGCTTTTATTACCGTGAATATTATTTTTGTAGGGAGTTTATTCCCAACAATTTCCATGATGTATTGGACCAATGGAAACCATATTGGGCTTATAGTACTTGTCATAATCTTCTTCACTAATATGATCAAATAGCGCAGGGGAAATTCTTCTTCTTATTTTGTACTTCTCCTCACGCGCTACTGTTGATGTTGTACTAGGAGGAGCGTCATCTATATCAATGACAGAATGTAACCATTCAGCTACTTCGTCTGCTCTACGTATGATGGGGTCAGCCATTTTCGAAAGCCAATGGAGTATGCAATTTTTGAGTTGGAGCATTTCTTAGACTTGGTGAACTCCTGTCGCGATGAATTAAACTCCGTTCCATGCCCCGCTGCTTGTCAATCACATCGGAAAGTCGTTGGGTCGGCGGAGACCTCTTTCGGCAAAGAATTATACCACAAAGCCCCAACTAGGTACTACCACTTATAGGAGTCTTCTTTGCTAGTAGAAGAGCATCCATGCATATATATATATATATATATATATATATATATATATATATATATATATATATATATACCAAAAGAGACACAAACATTTAACGTGGTTTGACCAATTGATCTACGTCTATAGGCGGAGATAAGCAATTCAGTATATAAAAGAAGGTACAAAATATCGAGAGAATAACTCACAAAGAGGCACGTACAAGTGGCAGGCTAACACTTGTCTCACAAATTCTCCCTGAAAAAAGACTTTCAAACGTTTTAAGGCTACACTGTGGATGCTACTAAATGAGAAGGAAATATATATATATATATTGCACTTAGTTTCTGCAGAAGCTTCAAGTTTTATAGTATATATTTCTTTAATATCAAGACTGGTATTTTTTGGAGGAGTGTTGTATGTATTTTGCTATCGTCAAAAAAGACAAGTGATAATAGGTGAATTTAACTATATTCAGGCCCTAAATAACCGCCTTCTTGCATAGTTTTGATAATAAAAGTGATAACAAAATGCTCTTATTATGCTTTTCATGACTTGCAGGTTATATAAGACTAGGGAAGGTTAGGGAGTACTTTTGGAGTCAAAAATTGAAGAAAGAGAGGCCATCCGTGAAATATCCCAAGTGAACCACGCAAAAACAGGCTGAAGAATCAGAGAAATGATTTTGCCGCGGTTCCACCGCGATCACGGCAGAACCGCGATGAAGACTGCTCGCGGACAGAAGGAGATTCAGAGGAGCTGTTTGGCCGCGGTTCCTCCGCGACCGCGGCAGAACCGCGGCAGGCGCGAGAAAGTACAGGGACTAAAGTGCAAAACATGGGATTTTTAGCCCAAAACCCTATTTTAAACATTAGACTTCGCCAAAAGAAGGCATGTATTGATTTTTAGAGTTTCTTAAGAAGGAAAACCATTGTGAGAGATCACCCAAAACATCTTTCTTCTTTTCTTTGATTCTTATTGCTAGTTTATGATGAATTTTATCTTAGTTTGTTTACCCATAGTTATGAGTAGCTAAATCCTTTGTCTAAGGTTTTGATGGAACCTATTGGGGGATGAACTTCTTGTTTATGTGAATACAAATTGCTAGTTTCAATCTTTATTTGTTCAACTATGTTCTTGTTGTAGTTAATTGACAGGATCCTCAATTAGCTGTGCCTATTTAGTGTGCATAACTCGGGAGAGAGTGCATATTTAGGTTATTGTTGAACAACACTACTCCCAAAGTATAAGAGGGATCTATAACTGCGGGTTTAAAGGCGGGATTAGGGATAACGAAGCCTTGAGTGCAATCTGAAGTGAACTGTGTTAATTAAAGCTAGCTAGTGTATCTCGGGAGAGTGCATTGAGTATATTACTGTGATTACTCGGGAGAGATTTGCGGTAAGATGAGCGTTCATGATTGATAGAGGTGTGTTGGTAAATTTGTATGAAGCATAAACAGAAGGGATTCCATCATTAGGGGAAGTCATTACCTTAGCGTTTTCTCATTATTGTTTACAACCTTAGCATCCTTAATTTGCAGTTGTTTATTTACTTGCAATTTTAGTTATTAAAGACACCATCAACTGTGATTCAACGTTTGGGAAATTGGTTCTCAAGAGTGGGTCTAAAGATAGTGATTGATAGGTTAACTCTCTGTGGATTCGACCCTGGGCGTAATACTCGGGTTATATTTGCAACGTCTGCAGAGTCCTTTTTAGAGGGCATAGTTAGGCGTGATCAAATTTTGGCGCCGTTGCCGGGGACTTAACGAAATTATCAATTACCATCGATAGAAATACAAAAATTCTTAGGAAAGTTAGTTTACTTTACACCAAATTTTTGATTGAAATTTTTGACGGTTGTTGACGGGGTTGCTCAGGTGTATGCCGAGAAGCTCTACGAGGAATGGAGAACTACTTGAAGGACTCTCAGACCCCGAGAAAACATTCTGGATATTGAACCGTACCAACAAAAGACTTCAACAACCTCATCAAACACACAAACTCGAAATTGACATGGGTGACGCAAACAACGCCGACGGAAATGTCAGAGATATGGCACCTCCTATGCTTGAGGCTGCACTATATGACTGGGCACAACCCACAGCTGACAATCTGGCCACTACCATTGTTGTGCCCGCGATACAAGCTGAATCTTTCCAGATCACGAACAACATGCTGCACTTGTTGCAAAACAAGGGACTATTTTCTGGGACACCAGCCGAAGATCCTCAGCAGCACTTGAAGAACTTCCTGTCGATTTGCAAGACTCAAAGGCAACCCAACGTAACTCCGGAAGCAATCAGGTTGCTATTATTTCCATTCTCGGTGACAGGAGCTGCTCAAGTCCGGCTAAACTCACTCCCCATAAACTCTATAGAAACTTGGGATGAGTTAGTCAAGCAATTTCACATCAAGTTCCACCCGCCCAACAAAACAGCTCAACAAATTGATGAGATCATGAGTTTTAAACAGAAACCAATGGAGACACTGCATGAGACATGGAGAATGTTGGTTATATGTCCACACCATGGTATTCCAGATCAGATGTTGGGACAACGGTTTTACATGGGACTATCAGATAGCATGAAGAATATTGTAGATGCCTCAGCTGGTGGGGCATTTTTGAGCAAAACTTGGAGAGAAGGTCAGAGTCTGCTTGACAAAATGGCTAAAAATTCGGGGTGGACGACGAGGAATGCACCCATCAGTCCAGTGGTGCACTCAGTGCCTTTTGACCCATCAAATTCTATGGCTGAAAATGTGGCGACGCTCTTGACACAGATGAGCATACTCACCAAAAAGGTGGAGGGATCAGGGCAGAAACAACAAGTGCACATTGTAGATACTACCAATGGGGGCTTGTGCATATCTTGCATCAGTCAGCCAATGGGTAATCGTTGGAATGCAGAACATGATCATCATCAGCAGCACCCTGGAGACATGAACTATGTGTTAAACTATGGAGGCCAGAGACAGGGCAATCAGAACTGGGGTCAACAAACTCAGCAGTCATACAGACCACCTCAGCCACAGTACAACGATGGAAACATGGGAGGTATGAGACCCCCCAACAATATGTCACCTTATCCAAGGTCACAGGGGTACAACAATCAACAGCAAGGGTATCCCCCACCTCAGCAACAACAGGGTGGAAGGCAAGAAGAAGGGTTCACTAGACTTGAAGCAATGATGCAGCAGGTTATTGGATCCAATGCAAAAGTAAATGAAAGAGTAGATGCACATGACACAGCGATCAAAAATATTGAAGTGCAATTGGGCCAAATTTCAATGTCTCTGAACATTCATCCTCAGGGGACGCTACCTGCAGATACCCAAATCAATCCTAAAGATCAGGGCCCGAAGCAACTGATGGCGGTGAGTCTCCGTAATGGCAGGGATCTTGATGTAGAGCAGGAGAGAGCTCCTGACAATATACAGGCTGAGACACTCATTCAGGTACCCATTGAGCTAGATGATTCCACAAGGCTGATAGATGTGACAATCCAGCCTGCTCAGGAAGAAAAGAATACTAAGCAGGAGACCGAGAAAGTTGCTGAAGCAGTTGAAGAGCCGGTAGTAGAGATAGTAGCTGAGAAAGAAAAGTCCCAAGTGATTGGGAAGAAAAGACCTCCTGCTCCATTTCCACAAAGGTTGGCCAAGCATCAAAAGGAGGAGCAGTACAAAAAGTTCTTTGAGATGCTCAAGCAAATTCAGGTTAATATTCCATTGATTGAAGCTTTAAAGGAGATGCCTGGATACGCAAAAATGATGAAAGACTTAATGTCCCGGAAATTTGACTTCCAAGACTTGGCCACGGTGACACTTACTCAGACGTGCAGTGCAGTGGTAACTAGACCTGTTGCTGAAAAGCTCTCTGATCCAGGGAGTTTTACTATTCCATGCACTATTGGAAACTTTGCTTTTGCGAAAGCACTCTGTGATTTAGGGGCCAGCATTAATCTTATGCCCCTGGTCATTTACAAAAGGTTGGGCATTGGGAGAGCTAGACCCACCTCTATGTTGTTGCAGCTGGCTGACAGGACTGTGAAGCGTCCATTTGGGATCCTTGATGATGTACTTATTCAGGTGGGGAAATTCGTGTTCCCTGCAGATTTTGTGATATTGGATTGCAAAGTGGATGAAGAAATTCCTATCATCTTAGGAAGACCATTCTTGGCCACAGGGAGAGCTCTTATTGATTGTGAGACCGGGGAACTTAAGATGAGGCTCAATGACGAAGATATTATATTCAATGTGCAGAAATCTATGAGGCGACCAAGTGAGTTCGCCAATTTCTCTCTTATTGATGTCGTGGATGTAATCGTACAGTCTGATGATGAAGTATTGACAGTTGAGGATCCCCTCGCTGCATGTTTGACGAATTTGGAGAAAGTGAATGGTGAGGACTTGGCGGAATGCGTGTTGGCACTGGAAGGTAGAGGGTCTTGGGAAAGAAATCTAGAGTTTGAGCCCCTACACTTAGAAAAGAGGGAGACTCCTCCAGCTAAGCCATCCATTGAAGAACCACCGAAGCTGGAACTAAAGCCATTGCCAGCCCACCTCAGGTATGAATTTCTGGGACCTGACTCCACTCTACCTATTATTATCTCATCTGGTTTGTTAGATGTGCAGGTCCAACAGCTTCTACAGGTATTGAAGGAGTGCAAAACTGCCATTGGGTAGACCATGTCAGACATCAAGGGGATCAGCCCCGTTTACTGTATGCATAAGATTCTGCTGGAAGAGGGGCACAAACCTTCCAGGGAACATCAGAGGAGGCTGAACCCAAATATGAAGGAAGTGGTGAAGAAGGAGTTGATAAAGTGGTTAGATGCGGGAATTATTTTCCCAATCTCTGACAGCAGCTGGGTTAGCCCAGTTCAATGTGTGCCTAAGAAGGGTGGCATGACGGTTGTGAAGAATGACAACAATAAACTAATCTCAACGAGAACCGTCACAGGCTGGAGAATTTGCATGGATTATCGAAAGTTGAATCTAGCCACTCGGAAAAACCACTTCCCACTTCCCTTCATCGATCAGATGCTGGATAGATTGGCAGGGAGGTCACACTTTTGTTTTATGGATGGGTACTCAGGGTACAATCAGATTTCCATTGCACCTGAGGACCGAGAGAAGACCTCCTTCACATGCCCTTATGACATTTATGCCTTTAGCAGAATGCCCTTTGGCCTATGCAATGCACCCGCCACATTCCAACGGTGCATGATGGCCATATTCACTGACATGGTTGAGGATATAATGGAGGTGTTCATGGATGACTTCTCAGTGGTGGGAAGTTCATTTGATGAGTACCTGGTGAATCTGACGCGTGTGCTGAAACGGTGCATCGAGACTAATCTGGTGCTGAACTGGGATAAGTGTCATTTCATGGTACAAGAAGGCATAGTCTTGGGGCACCGGGTGTCAAGCAAGGGAATAGAAGTAGATCGAGCAAAGGTTGATGTAATAGCAAAGCTGCCTCCACCAACTTCGGTCAAAACAATCAGAAGTTTTCTTGGATATGCTGGTTTCTACCGGTGGTTCATAAAAGACTTCTCCAAAATCACCAAACCTCTCTGTAAGTTATTAGAGAAAGATCACTCGTTTGTATTTTCTGATGATTGCAGGGTAGCGTTTGAGGAGTTGAAGCAGAGGCTGGTCACAACACCCATCATTGTTGCCCCCAACTGGGAGCAACCATTCGAACTAATGTGTGATGCTGGTGACTACACAGTGGGGGCAGTGCTGGGCCAGCGGAAGGACAAATTGATGCACCCAATCTACTATGCCAGCAGAACGCTGAGTGGAGCCCAGTTGAACTATACGGTGACTGAAAAGGAGATGTTAGCTGTGGTGTTCGCATTCGACAAGTTCCGATCCTACCTGATAGGATCAAAGGTAATCGTCTACACTGACCATGCTGCTCTCAGGTACTTAATAGAAAAGAAAGACTCTAAGCCACGCCTGATTCGTTGGGTGTTGCTGCTGCAAGAGTTCGATCTTGAAATACGTGACCGCAAGGGCATTGAGAATCAAGTCGCTAATCACCTATCACGACTTGAGGGAGCTGAAAATGCAATTGCAGTCGAGGAAATTCTGGAAACTTTTCCGGACGAGCAACTGCTCGCCACCACTCATCAGGAAGCGCCATGGTATGCAGACTTGGCCAATTACCTGGCCAGTGGTATAGTTCCTCACGACCTTTCATCGGTCCAGAGGAAACGATTTTTTCGTGAAAGCCGCTTGTACTATTGGGATGAGCCCTATCTCTTTCGAATATGCCTGGATAACATGATCAGGAGATGCGTCTCTGAGATAGAACAATCTTCTATTTTGCAGGCTTGTCATGCATCGACTTATGGTGGACACTTTGGAGGGATCAGGACAGCAGCAAAGGTGCTAGAAGCCGGATTTTTCTGGCCGACTGTGTTTAAAGATACTCACTCATGGGTGAAGGATTGTAATGAATGTCAACGCATCGGGAATATTTCCCGACGCCACGAGATGCCCATGAACCCAATTCAGGAGATAGAAGTGTTCGACGTCTGGGGGATTGATTTCATGGGTCCCTTCGTCAGCTCCTATGGCAATAAGTACATCCTTATTGCTGTAGACTATGTGTCCAAGTGGGTGGAAGCTGTAGTGTTGCCCACCAATAATGCGAAAGTGGTGGTGGGGTTTCTAAAGAAGAACATATTCACCCGCTTTGGGACACCACGTGCGATTATCAGCGACGGAGACACTCACTTCTGCAATAGAGCCTTCGAGAAGTTGCTTATAAAATACGATGTGCGCCACAAGGTGGCTACTCCATACCACCCGCAGACTAGTGGACATGTTGAGGTATCCAACAGGGAAATCAAGAGTGTGTTAACGAAAACTGTGAACGCCACAAGAACTGATTGGGAAAGGAAGCTAGATGATGCACTCTGGGCCTACATAACAGCTTTCAAGACACCAATTGGTATGTCACCATACAAGTTAGTGTTTGGGAAGGCCTGTCACCTACCTGTAGAACTTGAGCATAAAGCGTGGTGGGCACTAAAACAACTAAACTCAGACACGGAAGTTGCGGGCACGTCAAGAGTCACAGAATTGCATGAGCTCGAGGAGTTCAGGTATCTTGCTTTTGAGAGCACAAGGCTGTACAAAGAGAGAATGAAGAGGCTACACGATCAGAACATTGTTGAGCAAAATTTCAAACCTGGGGACATGGTATTGCTATACAACTCAAGATTGAGGTTGTTCCCGGGTAAGCTGAAGTCACGATGGTCTGGACCATTTCGAGTAGTTGAAGTTTTCCAGTCAGGAGCGGTTGACGTTGCCACTGAGAATGACTCTCGTACATTTAGAGTCAATGGTAAGAGATTGAAGTTGTATGTGGGTATGAGCGAGCCCAAGGAAGGGTCTGAACTGCAATTGACTGAACCACAGAGGTCGAGCGAGCCTTAACTGCACTCATCTGGGTCGTGTCGCGACGTTAAATCAGGCGTTGCATGGGAGGCAACCCATGAAATTGTTGTAAGTGTAACTCTTCCTAAAAAAAAGGCGTCAGAATCAGAGATGGGCTCAGACCGCGGTTCTACCGCGACCGCGGTAAAACCGCGGTCAAGAGGGCCATCTGAACTTGGTCTACCGCAGTCCTACCGCGACCGCGGCAGACGCAGATGGGGTCCAGGTAAGTTTGTTTTAATTTTTTTTTCTTTTTCCCTTTACCCAAAATACCCCCCACACCTACCATTAAACCCTCCCCACCCGCCCAGAACCAACAACCAAACCCCCCCCACTCCTTTCTCTCTAATTTCTCTCTAACCTCTCTCTATCTTCTCTCTTCTCCTCTCATCTTCGCAAAACTTCATTATCATCCTCCCTACTTTCCACCTTCACCACCCACTTTCCCTCAACCAAACAAGTAAGTTTCTCTTTCTCTCTCTCTATTTTATCTTCTAACTTAGTGTAAATTTGGTCTAAACTTATTTAGTTAAACCCTAGGTAGGAATAGTGTAGATTTCCTTTCAATTTTTGATTCTTTTTTTTATTGTTGTATTTGCTTCTTGTGGATTTATTTGATGCTAAAATGGTTGGGTCTTTCTTCTACTTCGATTGTGGGGGTTGTTTAGATGCTTTGGAGGCCTAGAAATAATTTTTGCGGTGTAGTTTGGTAGTGGGACCTTTTTGGCCGGAAATTTGGGGCTTGTGGTGCTATTTTGAGGCATTTTGTGCCTACCCTAGGTTGTGGTAGTATTGTATTTGGTGAATGGTGGTGTTATTTTTAACGTGACTCACTTGAGGGAGTAAGTGTGAGGTGTTGTATGCTTGTGGGGCCATTGTGGAGATTGTAACTTTGAACACATCACGAGTTGAGGGTTTGGCATAGTGTCTAAATGGAATTAATGGGAGATATTATTTGGTGCCATCGGGTGGTGAAGTCTGAGTAACCATCCGGCTGGTACATGTAGGATATATTTGATGGTTCTTCTGTATTCTTTGCAGGTCATATGGCTCGTAAGAAGCATAAGAGATCGGTAGGCACGTCCCAACAGCCTACTTATGATGCTTCTAGGTTCGAATCCGAAGTGGCAGAGGACGACTTTCATGCCAAGGCCTCAAAGAGCTTCATCCCTGAAATACCGATTGACAGGGCAGCCCTCCGTACAGAAAAGGAGGAGATGTATGAGGAAATCCGGTGGAGGGAAATGGATTTCTTATTTGATGAACCTGAAACGGTGAACAGGATGCTTGTACGAGAGTTCTACACGAACTGCCCAGCTCATATGCTGCGGGAGGTGACTGTGCGAGGCACATGGGTAGATGCCTCAGTTGAAACTATTCGACAGGTATTGCAGCTGCCCCGGTTTACTGGTGACGTCGACTATTACCAAGACGCCCCAGGTGGCACTTGGGATACTATGACTGATGTACTCTGCGCAGGGGGCAACCAATCTGGATACGTGACCACATCACCCTGAACTCCAATTCGTTTACCCATTTGGCTAAGTGTTGGCTCACTGTCATTTGCAGCCGGTTCTTGCCCTTAGGCAATACGACTGATGTGAACTTCCAAAGAGCCCTTTTGACGTGGTGCTTCGTCACAAAGAAAGATTTTGATGCGGAAAGGCTTGTTGGTGACAAAATGATCATACGGTGCCCGCTGAGGTCAAAAGGATTCTACTTTCCCTCCCTGGTGACTACATTGTGCCTGCGGAAGAATGTCCCCATAAATTCTGCTGATAGAGAGTTGCCCCCTAAAGCAGCCTTCAAAGCTTCGAGCATCAGAGTGGGCAAGGGTGCACGCACTACTATTGAGATCGATGATGAGGATGATGACCCGGTTCCTATGGCACCATCCAGGAGATCCTATGATAGTGCCGGACCCTCTCGGCACCCCCATGCTGGGGCTGGCTTATCCAGATCACAGTCCACCCATCCTATGTTGCGTTCTATGGACGAAGAGGTCGCCGATCTTCGCACCTCGGTGGAGGGCCTACACACGTGTATGGATGCCATGTCTCAGCGGCAAGCCAGGTCTGAGAGCCGGTTCATGTCCTGGTTCTGTGCTTTGGCGAGAGCTTGCCATGTGGACCCCAGCACAGTCTCCGACTCTGATTGAGTCTCAGGGAAGTCTTCTTACCCTTCTGCTTTTTACCTTCTTGATATGACATGGGGACATGCCATGACTTTAAGTGTGGGGTGGGAGACTTGCTTTAGTGATATGTGTACTGTACATAGACATTGTGTGTGTTGTATCATGAAATTGATGTTGTTGTATACAATTGATTGTACTTATATGAGGAGTCTGACTTGGCCTAACGACGGACACTTGTCGACGGGTCTCTTGAGGGTCCAAATTGGATATATAAAAAAAAACAAAGGTAGAGGACTCTTCCTGTGGACGGACCACTTGGACAAGTACTCTTGAGAGAAGTAGTCCATGAAGATTTTTTTTTCTTTTTATTTATTTATTTTTTCCTTTTTAGGTAGTGTAGTAAGTCCCCCTTGGTTTTTCTTTTGGCCACGGTTCTTTTCCAAGGGTTTTTCTTGAACCGGGTTAGGTAGATTTTCCTTTTGTAGTTAGGACTAAGATGGGTAAAGGCTAGAATGCTACCCTGGATGTACACACCTGCAAACAACTAAAATGAACTTGAGAGTGTGATGTCTAGGCTCAGTTGTGGACTTGTAAATCTATGCCTTAATTTTGTACATCTTGCTTTGCTTGAACGCTCGTATGAGTGTGTTGATAAACTGATTCAGAACGAGTTACATGCTAAGTGTGTGTGAGATTTTACTTGCATTCTGTGCTTGCATGCGATACCTAGAACTTGCCCTGTGTGTTTGCAAAGCGAAATAGAAGCGGTTTGGTTTTAGAGATGATTAAGGCATTTCTTTGTGTAAGCCTATATATAATGGTGAATCCACCTGTCTATATTGCCATAGTTAACCCTTTTGAGCCTGAAGCCTGTTCGTTGATAACCCTATAATGACCTATATCCCTGTGTTTGAATAGCTGATTGTTTGAACCTATACCTCCGAGAAGCACTTGAATCACTAAGGAACATACAAAGTCAAAGTGTGGGGTGGTAGGGAGTTAGCGAAAAAAAGGGAATCAGGAGTGAATCATTTGAATAGTGCACTGACATTTTAAAAAAAAAAACAAGAAGCCAGTTGCACCTAAAGAAAAGTAGGGGTCACCTGTGAAACAAAAATGTGGAGGAATGGTTAGGCTGAGCAGGGAAATTGAGATAAAAGGAAGTGTGTATTAAAAGTGCTTAAGGAGGTTAGTCACTACATCCAAATATATCCTACCCTACCCTTAGCCTACATTACAACCAAATAAAGACCTCTTGATCTTTGACTAAAACAGCTCGATTAGTAGAGTACTACACTATGGGCAAGCTTATGGTGTGTCTGTGTGGCATGTGAATGTTCTTTGCTGAGAGTGAGTGAATTCTTTCTATCTTCGGTTCCTTGTGTTTGAATTTTATGCGTGTGGAACTTCTCTCAGACTTTTGATGTGAGGGAATGTGACTCGGGAAGGAAAAGTAAGTCTTCACCTCTGTTAGAGTAACTAGAGTAAGCGCAAGTGTGTCATGGCAGTAGAGTCTGCATCTGGGGTATGACCGGCACATTGCTTAGGTTGTTCCGTCAAAATGGCGGGTGTGACATACTTGGGGTAATGCATCAAACGGTTAGGCTTAGAAGTGTGGTTTAGCTTGCTCGAGGACGAGCAAAGATTTAAGTGTGAGTGTTGATAATAGGTGAATTTAACTATATTCAGGCCCTAAATAACCGCCTTCTTGCATAGTTTTGATAATAAAAGTGATAACAAAATGCTCTTATTAGTGCTTTTCATGACTTGCAGGTTATATATGACTAGGGAAGGCTAGGGAGTACTTTTGGAGTCAAAAATTGAAGAAAGAGAGGCCATCCGTGAAATATCCCAAGTGAACCGCACAAAAACAGGCTGAAGAATCAGAGAAATGATTCTGTCGTGGTTCCACCGCGACCGCGGCAGAACCGCGGTGAAGACTGCTCGCGGACAGAAGGAGATTTAGAGGAGCTGTTTGGCCGCGGTTCCACCGCGACTGCGGCAGAACCGCGGCAGGCGCGAGAAAGTACAGGGACTAAAGTGCAAAACACGGGATTTTTAGCCCAAAACCCTATTTTAAACATTAGACTTCGCCAAAAGGAGGCATGTATTGATTTTTAGAGTTTCTTAGGAAGGAAAACCATTGTGAGAGATCACCCAAAACATCTTTTTTCTTTTCTTTGATTTTTATTGCTAGTTTATGATGAATCTTATCTTAGTTTGTTTACCCATAGTTATGAGTAGCTAAATCCTTTGTCTAAGGTTTTGATGGAACCTATTGGGGGATGAACTTCTTGTTTATGTGAATACAAATTGCTAGTTTCAATCTTTATTTGTTCAACTATGTTCTTGTTGTAGTTAATTGACAGGATCCTCAATTAGCTGTGCCTATTTAGTGTGCATAACTCGGGAGAGAGTGCATATTTAGGTTATTGTTGAACAACACTACTCCCAAAGTATAAGAGGGATCTATAACTGCGGGTTTAAAGGCGGGATTAGGGATAACGAAGCCTTGAGTGCAATCTGAAGTGAACTGTGTTAATTAAAGCTAGCTAGTGTATCTCGGGAGAGTGCATTGAGTATATTACTGTGATTACTCGGGAGAGATTTGCGGTAAGATGAGCGTTCATGATTGATAGAGGTGTGTTGGTAAATTTGTATGAAGCATAAACAGAAGGGATTCCATCATTAGGGGAAGTCATTACCTTAGCGTTTTCTCATTATTGTTTACAACCTTAGCATCCTTAATTTGCAGTTGTTTATTTACTTGCAATTTTAGTTATTAAAGACACCATCAACTGTGATTCAACGTTTGGGAAATTGGTTCTCAAGAATTTAGTGGGTCTAAAGATAGTGATTGATAAGTTAACTCTCTGTGGATTCAACCCTGGGCGTAATACTCGGGTTATATTTGCAACGTCCGCAGAGTCCTTTTTAGAGGACATAGTTGGGCGTGATCAACAAGCCTTAACATTAATAGTGCCTTTATTCTCAACTTAACACACTAACAAAGGCAGATTCTATCCTTTTACTTTTACTTTTTTGTTCATTTCTTTTTCTTTCTTTAAAAAAAAAGAGAGAGAATGGAGTAAAGAACCAAATATCAAGCAAGTTATCAATGAAACAAGGAAAAGCATATTCATAATTCATCAATTCAGAGTAAATTAAAATAAATGGCAAGATGAAAACAAACAAACCTTCCTGAAGATCTTGACACAAATGAAAATTGTTGAAAACTGTGTTTTAAGATAATCAAACTTGTCATTTTGTTGTCAAATAGAAAAGCAAAGCAAATCAATTAGAGAAAAAAGTTAAGAGAAATAGTAATATATCATTTCATTTGAAATTGATGCACAAAATTAATTGATTTAGCTTCCTATTTTAAAAAAATAAAAATAACAACAACAATAGTAATTACGTTTCAATCCCAAAATAAGTTGGGATCCGTTATATATATGAATCCCAACTTCTTCAGTTAAGCTCAACTCATATAATAATAATAATAATAGTAGTAGTAGTAGTAGTAGCAGCAGCAGCAGCAATAGAAGTTCTTTAACAAGACTAAAATCTATTCTCAATTTGTAGATATCACATATATGACTCTTTTTTAATTGTATCCTATCTTCAGCTAAGTTAGTGTTGATTCCAAGAAATTATAGGTCGTGCGAGACAACTCTTACATGTGATTTTAGGTCTACCTCATCCCTTTTTATCCTTTACTCACCATAGTTTTACACCTACAGACCGGTGCATATGTAAGTCGACGTAGAACATGACCAAACCATCTTAAACACAAATTTCTCTTATTTTATCCTCAATGTATGCTACTTGCATATTCTGACGAATATAGTCATTTTTAATCTTATCTTATATTATATGACTGCACATTCATCTTAGCCTCTGCATCTCTAAAACATACATTGTGTGAATATGTTGAACTTTAGCAACTCAACATTCACTGCCAAATAACATACACCAGCAGTCTTATAATTATTATGTAGAACTTACCATTGATTTTAGTAACTAATGCTTCTCTAGAAAGATAGTTCTTTCTCTACTTGAAGTTGTGTAGTATTTCTCTAAGATGAAGATAATTGAAAATAACGAAATGGAATATGTTATTTTTTTTCCTGCATTATTTGATGTTCAATTCTTATCAAATTCTCAGTTTATACGTGGACTAGATCAAGTGAAAGACGAATCTAAAATAATATTCGTTGCATGTGAAGAAGACATGGATGAAATATTGTCAGTTGTGAAAGACATTCTTATCCTCATGACGATTGGCTTACTATTGTATACGTATATCTTAGTGTGTACGCAGATCTTACCCCTACCCTGGGGTAGAGAGGCTGTTTCCAAATAGACCCTCGGCATCCTTCACTCCAAGAACTTCCCACCTTGCTCTTGGAGAGACTCGAACTCACAACCTCTTAGTTGGAAGTGGAGGTTGCTTACCATCAAAGCAACCCCTCTTGTCTAATCTAATATTTTTTGCAGTTTCAACTAAATGATTTTATGCTTGACAGGGCAAATCCAGTGCTTTGGCACTGAGTTCATTCGAATCTAGTAATTTTGATGTGGAGTATAGATTTGAACCTTAAATTTAAAAGTACCAAGTTAAAATTCTAATTCTGTATTTGGTCGTGGACAAGCTTTCTCCATGAATCTCTGTAATTTATAATGCAATATCTACCCCATGCTTTAGGGATAAAAAACACACGAAAAAGTAGATATTATCATAAATTCGTGTTGCATAACCTCAAAATATCAAAAAATAAACTCGAAAGTCATGGCGAAGTGAAAAGTATAGGTTACTAGGTCGTTTTTTATTGATTTACGAAATTTCAGGTCAATCGAAGTTCGTCAAAAAATTCTACAAAATCAGCATATACCAATACACACGAAAAATTAGAATTATAATCATAAATTCGTGTTGCACGACCCCAAAACGCTATAAAATAAACAAGAAATCATGGTAAAATAATGAGTATTTATCACTAGGCCGTTTCCTATGGACATATGAAATTTCAGGCCAATCGAAATCCGCCAAAGAATTTTACAAAATCATCATGTACTAATATACACGAAAAAGTAGATATAATCACAAATTCATCAAACAGGAAAGCCTTGATGCGCTCTAACAAATGACGATTGTTCATTAGGTCGTTCTGATGGGCCAAAAAAATTTTATGTGATCCGAGACCCATCACCATGTTAAAAAATAATATTAATTTTAATATCTCAAAAAGAATATTTAAATTGATATCTAGATTCATTCTTTTAATGGGTCTTTATATGATCAATCAATTTGAATATATTTTAATATGTGTGAAAGTAAATTAGAATAACTTTGAATATAATATTTTATTAACATTAAATGGCTATCAAAATCAGTTATTTTTCTTTATCTTTGAATTTGATCAAATATGGTGATCGTTTGCTAATTAAAATTTTGAACGTTATTAAATGGCTTATGGTTTGAACGTTAAAATTTTGATGAGCCTTTATGGCTTAGAATTTTATCAGATGGGTGTTTCAGTTCTTGGACTATTTAAGTCCTTTGTGTAGTCATTTTGAAAAAGTATGAAAACAGAAAACACGTTTCTTCTTCTTTCTTTTATGGTGAGTTTTCTTTTTATGAATCTTTGTTGTTTCTGCTCCTAGTTATACTAGAAAAGCTTGTTGAATCCTGGGGGATACGCCTAATATTATTCATCTCGGTGTTGGCGAAATATCCTTAAAGACAATGTCCTTGATACGCTTCAAGCTAAACATTTTATTCTCCATAATCATCCAATTTTTTACAACACACCATAACTCATGAAATGGCGTGGACATTAGCACACGAAAAATCAAAAATCGTTTTGAATTCTAATTTATCGCCTTAACAACCAAAAAAGAGGAACAGTCATGGAGAAGCAATTACTATAGTTCAATAGGTCATTTCTAATGGGCCCACAAAATTTTAGGCTATTCGAGACCGGTCGCCCCAATTCATGAAGATGGCGTGGACATTAACACACGAAAAATAAAAAATCGTGCGAAATTCTTATTTTATGGCCCTAAAACGCTAAAAAATAAGGAACGGTCATGGAGAAGCATGACTATTGTTTATTAGGTCATTTATGATGGGTCCGGGGCAGGTCACCCATATTAATGAAGATGACATAGACATTAGCACACTACATGAATTCGGGCGACCGACTCCGAATTGTCTAAAATTTTGCAGGACCATCATAAATAACCTAATAAATAATAATCATCACTTCACCATAACCGTTCCTTATAGTCCATGTCATCTACATGAATTCGAGCGACCGACTCCGATCGCCTAAAATTTGCGGGATCATAAAAAAAGACCTAATAAAAATAGTCATCACTTCGCCATGATCGTTCCTCATTTTTTGGCATTTTAAGGCCATAAAACTGGAATTTCGCCCGATTCTCAAATTGTTATGTGTTATAGCCCACGTCATCTGCATGGGCCTGGGTGAGCGGACCCGAATCGCCTAAAATATTATCGGTCTATCAAAAACGACCTAAGGAATTATAGTTATCTCTTTGCTACGACCTTTCCTCATTTTTGGTGTTTTAGGGCCATAAAACATGTATTCCGCACGATTCCTAGATTTTTTTGTGTTATAGCCCACGCTATCTGCATGCAATAGGGCGACGAGACCCGAATCACCTAAAATTTTGCTGGCCCATTAAAAAACAACCTAAGGAACAATAGTCATTGCTTCGCTATGACCGTTCCTTATTTTTTTGGTGTTTGAGGGTCATAGCCCACACCATTCTCAGATTTTTGTGTGATATTGCCCACACAATCTATATGTGTATAGGCGACCAGACCCAGATCGCCTAAAATTTTGTCGGACCATAAAAAACGACCTAAGGAACAATAGTCATCGCTTTTCCATGACCATTCCTTGTTTTTTGGTATTTTAGGACCATAAAACTGGAATTCCGCCCGATTCCCAAATTTTCATGTGTTATACACTACACCATCTGCATGGGTACGAGCGACCGGATCCCGATCGCCTAAAAATTTGCCAGAAAATAAAAAATGACCTAAGGAACAATATTAATCGCCTTGCCATGACCATTTTTTTTTTTGGTATTTTAGGGCCATAAAACTGAAATTCTACCCAATTCTCAGATTTTCATGTGCATAACCTACGCCATCTGCATGAGTCCGGGCGACTAGACCCGGATCGCCTAAAATTTTGTCGGTCCATCCAAAATGACCTAAGGAACAATAGTTATCGCCTCGCCATGACCGTTACACGTTTTTTTGGCATTTTATGGTCATAAAACATAAATTTCGCCCGATTACAAGATCTGTGTGTGCTAGCTCACGTCATCTGCATGGGTTAGGGCGACCAGAACCGGATCGCCTATATCTTCGGCTCATCAAAAAAGGACCTAAGAAATAATATTCATCGTCTCAACATGAAAGTTTCTCGTTTTTTGGCGTTTTAAGGCCATAAAATCGGAATTCTGTCTGATTCCCTGATTTCATGTGCTATAGCCCACGCAGTCTACATGCATCAAGGCGACTAGACCCGAAACTGCTAAAAATTTTCCAACCCATCAAAAACGGCCTAAGGAACAATAGTCATCGCTTCGCCATGATCGTTCCTCATTTTTGGGCGTTTTAAGGCCCTAAAAAAGGAATTTCGCACGATCCCCAAATTTTTGTATGTTATAGCTCACGCCATATGTATGGGTCCAGGCGACCAGACCCAGATCGCCTAAAATTTTGTCGCTCCATCAAAAAGACCCAAGGAACAATAGCCATTACCTCGCCATGATCGTTCCTCGTTTTTTGGTATTTTAGGGCCATAAAACAGGAATTCCGCCTAATTCCTAGGTTTTCATGTGCTATTGCCGACGTCATTTGCATATGTCTGGGACACCGGAACCGGATCTCCTTAAATTTCACCGGTCTATCAAAAATGACCTAAGGAACAATAATTGCCTCGCCATGATCGTTCCTTGTTTTTGGCGTTTTAGGGCCACAAAACTAAAATTTCGCCAAATTCCTAGATTTTCGTATGCTAATAATGCCCACACCATCTTCATGGGTCTAGGAGACCAGGCTTGGATCGCATAAAATTTTGCCGACCCATCATGAATGAACTTAGAAACAATAGTCATCGCCTCGCCAAGACTGTTCCTTTATATTGGCGTTTTAGAGCCACTAAAACTGAAATTCTGCTCGATTTCTAGAATTTGATGTGCTATAGCCTATACCATCTGGATGGGTCCCGGCAACCGGACCCGGCAAACGACCTAAGGAACAATAATCATCGCCTCACCATGATCAGTCCTCACTTTTTTGCGTCTTAAGGCCATAAAACTGGAATTACTCTCGATTCCCAAATTTTGTGTGCTATAGCCTATGCCATCTGCATAGATCCGGGCGACCGGATCGAAATTGCCTAAATTTTGTCCGCCCATAAAAAATGACCTAAGGAACAATAGACATCGCTTCGCCACGATTTTTCCTCATTTTTGGGCTTTTTAGGCCCATAAAAAAGGAATTCTGCATGATTCTTAGATTTTCGTGTGCTATACCTCACGCTATGCGCATGCATCTGGGCGACCCGGCCCAGATCGCCTATAATTTTTTCGGCCCATAAAAATTGACCTAAGGAACAATAGTCATAGCTTTGTCATGACCGTTCCTTAAATTTTTGGTGTTTTATGGCCATAAAACTGGAATTCCGCTCGATTCTCAAATTTCGTGAGCTATAGCCCATGCCATCTGCATGGGTTCGGGCGATCAGACCTGGTTCGCCAAAAAAAATTTCGGCCCATCAAACACAACCTAAGGAACAATAGTAATACCTCGCCATGATCGTTTCTCGATTTTTGGTGTTTTAGGGCCTTATAACTGGAATTCCGTCTGATTTCCATATTTTCTTGTGCTATAGCCAATGCCATCTACATGCATCCGCGCGACTGGACCTGAATCTCCAAAATTTTTGCTGATCCATCAAAAATGATCTAAGGAATAATAGTCATCGCTTAGCCATGACCGGTCCTTATTTTTCGGGCCTTTTAGGGCCATAAAAAAGGAATTTCGCACGATCTCCAATTTTCGTGTGTTATAGCTCACACCATCTGCATGGATTCAGATGACCAGACTCGGATCACATAAAAAAATTTCGGCCCCATAAAAAATGATCTTAGGAACAATAGTCATTGCCTCACCAAGACCGTTCCTTATTTTTTGGCGCTTTATGGCCACTAAAATTAGAATTTCGCCCAATTCCCAGATTTTCGTGTATTATATTTCACGCCATCTTCATGGGTCCGGGCGATCAGACTCAGATCGCCTAATAATTTTCTGGACAATATAAAACAATCTAAGTAACAATAGTCATCGCCTCGCCATGACCGTTCCTCGTCTTTTGGCGATTTAGGGCTATAAAACTGGAATTCTGCCTGAATCCCTGATTTTCGTGTGCGATAGCCCATTCCGTCTGCATGTGTTCGGACGGCCGGACCTAGATAGCCTAAATTTTGGCGGCCCGTAAAAAATGACCTAAGGAATAATAGTCACCGCATCGCCATGACCGTTTCTCTTTTTTGGCGTTTTAGGGCCATAAAACTGGAATTCCGCCCGATTCCCAGATTCTTGTGTGCTATAGTCCATGCCATTTACATTGCTCTAGGAGGCCAGACCCGGATCGCCTAAAATTTTGCGGCTCATCAAAAATGATCAAAGGAATAATAGTCATCGCCGCCTATGGCCGTTCATTATTCTATGGCATTTTTGGGTAATAAATTAGAAATTCGTCCGATTCCCAAATTTTGTATGTTATAGCCTACGCCATCTGCATGGGTCCGGGAGACCATACCCGAATCGCCTAAAATTTTGTCGGCCCATAAAAAAGTACCTAAAGAACATTAGTCATCGCCTCTCAATGACCGTTCCTCTTTTTTGGCGTTTTAGGACCATAAAACTTGAATTTAGACCGATTCCAAGATTTTTGTGTTTTATATAGCCCACGCCATCTACATAGGTTCGGGCGACCGAACCGTATTGTATAAATTTTACCGGCACATAAAAACGATCTAATGAACAATAGTCATCGCCTCGCCATGACCTTTCCTCGTATTGTGGAATTTAATGGCTGTAAAATTGGAATTTTGTCAGATTTCCAGATTTTGTAGTGCCATAGCCATTGCCATCTGGATGGGTTCGGGTGACCTGAATCAGATCGTCTAAATTTTTACCAACCCATCAAAAATGACCTAAGGAACAACAGTCAACTCCTCGACATGGCTGTTCATTATTTTTTGGTATTTTAGGGCCACAAACTTGAATTCTGCCCCATTTCGAAATTTTTGTGCGTTATAACCCACACCATCTGCAGGGTCCGGGCGATCGAACTCGGATGGCCTAAAATTTTGTCGGCCTATAAAAAATGACTTAAGGAACTATAGTCATTGCCTCGCCATGGTTGTTTCTTATTTTTTGGTGTTTTAGGGTCATTAAATTGCAATTTCGCCCATTTCCCAGATTATCTTGTGCTATAGCCTATGCCATCTGCATGGATCCAGGGGACGGAATCAGGATCGCCTAAAATCTTGCCAGCCTATAAAAAATGACGTAAGTAATAATAGCCATCGCCTCGCCAAGCTCGTTTCTCTTTTTTTGGCGTTTTAGGGCCATAAAATTGGAATTCCGCCTGATTCCCAGGTTTTTGTGTGATTTAGCCCACACCATCTGCATGGGTTTGGGCGACCGGACCCGGTCGCCTAATATTTTTCCGGCCCATCAAAAAGAACCTATAGAATAATAGCCAACGCCTCGCCATGAACGTTCCTCGTTTTATGGAATTTTAGGGCCACAAAACTGGATTCCGTCAGATTATCAGATTTTCGTGTGCAATAGCCCACACCATCTGCAAGGGTCCGGGCGACCGGACACGAATCGCCTGATATTTTTTCGGCCCATCCAAAATGACTTAAGCAACAATAGTCATCCCCTCGCCATGACCGTTCCTTTATTTTTGCGACTTAGGGCAATAAAACTGTAATTATGCCTGATTCCCAAATTTTCATGTGTTATAGCTCACGCCATCTGAATAGGTTCAAGCGACGACCCTGATCACCTAAAATTTTTCCAGCCATCAAAAAAGACCTAAGAAACAATAGTAATCGCCTCGCCGTGACCGTTCCTTCTTTTTCGGCATTTTAGGGCCACATAACTTGAATTCCGCCCGATTCTCAGATTTTTGTGTCCTACAGCCCACTCCATCTGCATGGGTCCGAGCGAACAGACCCGGATCACCTAATATTTTGTCGCCCATAAAAATAACCTAAGGAACAATAGTCATTGCCTTGACATGACCGTTCCTCATTTTTGGAGTTTTAGGACCATAAAACTGGAATTTTGCTCGATTTCTAGATTTTTGTATGCTATAGCCCACGCAATTTGCATGGGTCCGGGCGACCGGACCTGGATCGCATAAAATTTTGCTGGCCCATCAACAACGACCTAAGGAACAATAGTCATCTCCAAGACCATTCCTCATTTTTTTCATTTTAGGGCCATAGAACTAGAATTTCGCCCAATTCTCAGATTTTCGTGTGCTATCGCCCACGCCATTTGTATGGGTCCGGATGACCGGACCCCGATCGCCTAAAATTTTGTCGGCCCATCAAAAGCGACATAAGAAATAATAGTCATTGCCTTGTCATGACCGTTCCTCATTGTTTGAAATTTTAGGTACGTAAAATTGGAAATCCGCCTAATTCCTAGATTTTCGTGATCTATAGCACACACCATCTGCATGGGTCCGGGCGACCAGACCCGGATCGTTTAAAATTTTGTCGTTCTATCAAAAACAACCTAAGGAACAATAATCATCGCTTTTCAATGATCGTTCCTCATTTTTTGGCATTCTATGGCCATAAAACTTAAACTCCGCCCGATTTCCAAATTTTTGTGTGCTATAGTCCACGCCATCTATATGGATTCGGGCGACCGGACCCGAATCGTCTAAATATTTTCCGACCCATCAAAAATGATCTAAGGAACAGTAGTCATCGCCTCGCCATGATCGTTCCTCATTTTTTGGCAATTTAGGGCCCAAAACTAGAATTTCGTCTGATTCCCAGATTTTTGTGTGCTATAGCTCATGCCATCTTCAAGGGTCCAAACAACCTGCCCCGGATCGCCTAAAATTTTGGCGGCCCATCAAAAACGTCATAGGGAATAATAGTCATCGTCCCTCCATGACCGTTCCTCGTTTTTTGGCCTTTTAGGGCATAAAACTGGAATTTGCCCGATTCCTACCTTTTTTTGCGTGCTATAGCCCACGTCATCTACATGGGTCTGGCGACGGACCGGATCGCATAAAAAATTTTCGGCTCATCAAAAATGACCTACGGAACAATGGTTATCGCCTTGGTATGACCGTTCATCATTTTATGGCAATTGAGGGCCACAAAACTATAATTCCGCTAGATTACTAGATTTTCTTGTGTTATAGTCCACGCCATCTGTATGGGTCTGGGAGACTGGACTTGGATCACTTAAAATTTTTCCGGCCCATCCAAAATGACCTAAGGAACAATAGTCATTGTCTCACCATGACTATTCCTTATTTTTGACATTTTAGAGCCATAAAATTGGAATTCTGCCTGATTCTCAGATTTTCGTGTGCTACAGTCCACTCTATCTGCATGGGTCCTGGAGACCAGTCCTGGATCGTATAAAATTTTCCTGCCATATAAAACAACCTAAGGAACAATAGTCATCGCCAAGATCGTTCCTCATTTTTTGGCGTTTAGGGCCATAAAACTGGAATTCCGCCCAATTCCGACATTTTTGTGTGTTATAGCCCACGCCATCTGCATGGGTCCGGGCGATCGGACCCGCTCGCCTAAAATTTTGCCTGTCCATAAAAACGATCTAATGAACAATAGTAATCGCCTCGCCATGACCGTTATTTATTTATTAATATTTTAGGGCCAGAGAACTGGAATTCCGACCGATTCCCAGATTCCCGTGTGTTATAGCCCACGCCATATTCATGAATACGGGCGACCGAATCCGTATCGCCTAAAATTTTGACGGCCCATCAAAACGAATTAAGGAACAATAGTTATCACCTCGCTATGACAATTCCTTGTTTTTTGGCATTTTATGACCATAAAACTCTAATTCTGCCTGATTCACAGATCCTCATGTGCTACGGCCCACGCCAGCTACATGGGTCAGGGCGACCGGACACGTATCATATAAAATTACGTAGTCCCATAAAAACGACCAAAGGAACAATAGTCATCACCAAGAATGTTCCTCGTTTTTTGGCGTTTTAGGGCCATAAAACTACAAGTCCACCCGATTTCCAGATTTTTGTGTGCTATAGCACATGCCATCTATATGGGTCTGGACGACCGGACCCAGATCGCCTAAAATTTTGCTTCCCCATAAAAAATAACCTAAGGAACAATAGTCATTGCCTCTCCATGAGTGTTCCTGTTTTATAGCCCTAAAACGCCAAAAAAGAGGAACGATCATGGAGAAGCGATGGGTATTGTTCCTTAGATCATTTTTATGGGCCGAAATATTTTTAAGCGATTCGGGTCCGGTCTCCCAGACGCATGCAAATGGCGTGGACACGAAAATTTAGAGATTCCTTTTTATGGCTCTAAAATGCTAAAAAACGAGGAACGATCATGGAGAAATGATGACTATTGTTCCTTAGGTCGTTTTTTATAGGTCGACAAAATTTTAGGCGATCCGGTTCTAGTCACCCGAATGCATGCAGATGATGTACGCTATAGCACACGAAAATCTGGGGATCGTATGGAATTCTTGTTTTATGGCTTTAAAATGCTAAAAAAAACGAGGAATCGTCATGGAGAAATAATGATTATTGTTCCTTAGGTCATTTTTATGGGTCCACAAACTTTAGGAGATTCAAAGGCGGTCGCCAGAATTCATGCAGATGGCGTGGATTACATCACACGAAAATCTGGTTATCGTCTTGAATTCCTATTTTTTTTTACCATAAAATACCAAAACTGAGGAATAGTCGTGGGAAAGCGATGACTATTGTTCATTAGATTATTTTTATGGTCCTGAAAAATTTTAGGCGATTCGGATCCGGTCGCCCGAATTCATGCAGATGGCGTGAACTATAGCACACCAAAATTTGAAAACTGTTTGGAATTCCTATTTATGGCACTAAAATACCAAAAAAAAGGAACGATCATGGCCAAGCAATAACTATTTTTCATTAGGTCGTTTCTTATGGGCTCGCAAAATGTTAGGAGATTCTGAGCCGGTCGCCCGAATTCATACAGATGGTGTGGACTATAGCACACGACAATTTGGGAATCCTCCTAAATTGTTGTTTTATGGCTCTAAAATGCCAAAAAAATAAGGGACGGTCATTGCGAAACGATGACTATTGTTCATTAGGTCGTTTCTTATGGGCCCGTAAAATTTTAGGAGTTTCGGGTTCAGTCTCCCTTATTCATGCATATGGCAGCACAAGAAACGTCGAGAATCGTCCTGAATTCCTGTTTTATGGCCCTAAAATACTAAAATATGAGGAATGGTCATGGCGAAGCGATGATAATTGTTCATTAGGTCATTTTTTATGAGGCCATAAAATTTTAGGAGATTCGGGGTCGGTTGCTCGAATTCATGCAGATGGCGTGGACTATAGCATACCAAAATTCGGGAATCGTCCTAAATTCCTCTTTTATGGCCCTAAAATACCAAAAAAACGAGAAACGATTATGGCGAATATATGACTATTATTCATTAGGTCGTTTTTATATAGGTTCGCAAAATTTAAGGATATTCGGAGACGGTCGCCCGAATTCATGCTGATGGCGTGGACTATAGCACACAAAAATCTGGGAATCGTCCTGAATTCCTGTTTTATGGTCCTAAAATACCACAAAATAAAGAACAACACATCAAAAATTTTAGTAGATTCATGCCAGCCTAAATCTCTATCCAGCTCCAAAGGCTTTAATCTAGTAATAAAAGCGCAACACATGATATATGTATTAGATGTACATTACGAGTTCGAACTCTACAACAGCCAAAACTCTGTAATTAAGTAAAGAATGATTAAGAGTAACCAACAACTATCAATCATCGAGTTTCTAACAGTACTTAATGGTATGATCAGTGGTCAAGTGAGCACAGTTATTTGATACTTTTGCTGATGGCAAATGCAGCTACCTAGTGAAATAACACAAACTAGCATGAACACCTCCATCATACAAAAAACAAAAAAACAAAAAAATGACGCAACCTAAAAAATATTTTATTACTCTGGTTTTAAAAAAGAATGACATATTTTACTATTAGAATTAATTTATTTTACCCATTTTACTTTTAATGAGAAATTTTATAACTACACATATCTCATAGCCCCATAAAGCTTTTAAGGTCATAAATTTCAAAAAAAATAAAAATAAATTAAACTCCATACCGAATCAAACTAATTCATCTAAATTGAAATGGAAGGCCTATTTATTTCCCTTCTAATTTTCCAAAGGATGCAAACTAAAAAAAAAAACGATGAAAAAAAGACGACACGTGTCTCAAATCTCAATTATTAATATAGTACGTACAACCCTAATTCTTCTATGATAAAGAGAGTCACGTTCAGTACTTGTTTTGCTCATCTTCAACAAACATCTTCAGTGATTTGAGTTTCTTCCTTAAACTGTAAAAATGGAAACTAAGCCTACAGAAATCAGCAGCTCCAAGATGTTTGGAGGTTACAACAAGAGATATAAACACTTGAGCCCAACACTTGGTTGTTCTATGAATTTCCACATCTTTTTCCCTCCTTCAACTTCCCCTTCTCACAAGTTCCCTGTAAGTTTTCCACTTTTTTATCCATTTTTTCAAGAACCCATTTTTGAATTATCTATAAACTACCCATTTCCATCTTGGATTTATGTGTTTTAGTTGCAAAGTTTCATTTTTTTTAGCTCAATATTGGAGTAAAATGGGCCAAATGTGCCTGAATTGAACAGTATGATAGTAAATGATTTATGTGACTGACCTCTAGGATAATTCTTGCTGAATAGAATCATCTTTTAACTACCCATTGATTAGTTATCAGCTTGGATTTATGGGTTTTACTTGCAAAAATTTGTTGTTCTTAATTTTATATTCCTAGTCTTTTTGTTGCTTTGTTGCTCGAGTCAATGTCTTTGATTGATCTCTTCTTGTTACCTTATCAAGTCAATTCTTTTGTTAGTATGTTCTATTTTCTTGTTTTTTGTGCTTCTTCCAAATTTTTGTGACAGTTTTTGACAGGATATGTAGTTTAAGAAAAAGAGAAAGATTTTTGAAACTTGTAGTGTAAAAAAGCTATAGACAGATGTGTTGTTATAAATCATCTTTTCAATTATAAAATGTGAATTTTGAAGTTAAATTGTTTCTCAATATGGAAATGTGTCATTCCTTTTGGGATAGACTAAGAAGGAAAGTGTGTTGCATAAATTGGGACATACGGACTTACGGAGTAAGGTTTTTGCTAGTGTGTTATTTAGCTCAGAATTAGACTGAAATGGGCCAAATGGGCTTAAATAGAACAGAATGATGATAAAATGATTTATGTGACTGACCCCAACTAGCTTGTATTGAGGCGTAGTTGATTGATTGAATGTGTTCTTGGTCCATTCAATTGAATCAGTTTGATGTTTGTTTTTCTCCATTTGTTAAGTGGTAGGAGTGTATTTGCAATTGTTTTATGTGGTGCTATGTTAACTGATGCCACATTGATTTTGTTTCATTGGTGGACCTGTTTTATGATGGTTATGAATGTGATCTTACTGGTTAGTTATGTTTACTGATGCTGTATGGCTGCACCAATTTTTAGGTGCTTTACTGGCTCTCTGGCTTAACTTGCACGGACGAGAACTTTATAGCTAAATCTGGTGCTCAACGTGCTGCTTCAAGTGAGGGTGTTGCGCTGATTGTTCCCGATACATCTCCAAGTGAGCTTCTTTCATGATGTTGACTGTAAATCCTCTGTGCCTGTATGGTGAATGTGCATTCATTAGAGATGTTGCGAGTATTTCAAGTTTATTCTAGCCATATCAGTTTTTGCATAACTTCCTTATTTTGATCTGAGAAATATGTACAGAACTCATTTAGATTGGAAGAGGCTTTGGCTGTCAATTTTATGTTGGACATGCTTTTGACTCAAAACTACTTAAGACTCTGTTTAAATCACTATATGATAGAGGTTACCTGGTTATTCATTTTCTAACCCTAGTATCTTTTAGAAGATGCTATACTTTTATTTGTGATCGTCAATGAATACAAATTTAAAGTTGTTACCTGGTTATTACATGTCTTGAAGCTCTTCAAGGTAATACAGAATTTGACAATACATAAATACTCAAAGAAAACAGAAGCATTACTTCTACTGAAATGTAATGCCTTTATTCTGCTATTAAAATTAACTTTTTTTAATGTTAAAGTTCATAGTGGAGCATCAATAAGCTGCACTTGACCTAGAAGAAATGTGTGTTCCGTCTCCCGCTCTTTGCTTAATTCCCATTGGGCCGCTTTTTCTTGCATTTTTCTCTTTTGATTATCTTAAAACATTGTAGTTAAACTTTCACATAACTAGGAGGGCTGGGGGTTTTACGAATGACAGAAGCGTTTATTTCTCTTTTAAAAAAAAGAAGCCTTTATTTCTCTTCCCCACATTTCCTTTTTTTTTTAAAAAGAATCTTGGATATTGTTGAACAAATATTTGTCTAAATATGGATGTTCTGAGCTTATGCCTAAGAATGATGTAGTGCTTTGACCAGATTTGTTGCTTGTTGCATCTAAGCTGTTAGATGAACAGGTCAACAGGGAAGCATATCCTATTGAGAAACCGTTTTATTTTGTGTTATAGTATGTTTAGTCAGATAAAATCTATTGGTGTAATGTAAATTTGGATCTTTGAGACCTAGGTTTTGTGCTAGTTAAGAAACTACATTTGTGAGGAACGGGATCATACCGTACTGGTTTAGATGGTGGGGCCCAAGGGGTGGATTGTTGAGTGTACACCATGTAGTCATATGTGCTGGAGTTTACTGTCCTGAGCAGAGCAGTGGATGTAGTTCTGTTGCAATTAAACCTTATTAGTCAACTCCCCAGCCTCTCTACGAGTAGGTAGAGGTAAGGTCTGCGTACACACTACCCTCCCCAAACTTCACTTGTGGGGTTTCACTAGATTTTTTGTTGTAGCCAACTAGGCAAATCTTGAGTTAGGCGATGAGGCTGCAAGCTCTCATATATGCATGTAATGTGTGTGCAACTGAAAATTAGCAGCCTGCTATGTGATGGTAATCTTTTTAATCAAGCTATTCTGATTTTATACTTTGTACGTATGGGCTATAAATCTAACTGGGTATTGCCTGTTCTTATTACAGGAGGCCTGAATGTGGAAGGAGAGTCAGACAGCTGGGACTTCGGTGTAGGTATGTGAAAAATATGTGTCCTTATCGATATGTATAAATGATTGACAGGGAGTACATACTTATTAAGAGTTTGACATCTGATGACCACACGGACCATGTGGGAGTTTCAAGGCTTACCTTATGATATGTTTCTTCATCTCTGCTCTATATGTTTTCCATTGATGAATCAGTGATGGGGATAGTTATATGGACAATTTGATTCGTTCGCTTATATTTGAACTCCCACCGATATGATTTATATGCTTCCATATCCTGTATCTTTCCCCCTCATTCCCAAAGTTCAAGGAAAAAAGCGAAAAATAAAATAAAAAAATTACATACTACTAGAAACTAACAAGAACGGCTGTTTTTCCCGATGTCCTTTTTTCCCAATATGAACTTGACATTTGCAGCCGGAAGTACGTACTAAATATTATGTGTAACACTGGGAACAAAGGATTCTAATTTCTTCAGAGAAAAGTGCCTCACATTTCCTTTTAAACTTCTGTTATGCTCCATTAAGGAAATATGATCAACCATACTATCCCTTAATTTCTCTTACACTTGAATTACTTTTTCAGAAGGAATGGGTTATTTGCAGTGCCATCTAAGTTTATGATAACTCTTAGCTGAGATGCTTTGTCTGAGTTTTTTCATAAGCTGAATTGGCAATGTATGAGAAAGTTCAAATTTATTTTTTGGAATAGGTGCTGGTTTCTATCTAAATGCTACACAAGAGAAATGGAAGAACTGGAGGATGTATGACTATGTGGTCAAAGAATTGCCGGCACTTCTTCTTGAAAACTTTCCAGAACTTGATACATCACGCGCATCTATCTTCGGTCACTCTATGGGTGGGCATGGAGCACTGACAGTCTACCTGAAAAACCTGGATAAATATAGGGTAGTTCTCTGGGAAATTTATGTCTCTACATATGAACTGAATTTTAGCCAGCAACTGACTGATTTTATTTGGTTCTGAATACAAATGTTTGAAATTTTGAACATTGATGTGTTATCATCCGTTTTAAAGCTTCTTAAGACCTTTAGTTTCCATATGAATTCATGCAGCATTCACACATCATTTTTCTTGTTTTCTTTCCAGTCAGTATCTGCCTTTGCTCCTATTGCAAATCCTATTAACTGCCCCTGGGGCCTGAAGGCTTTCACAAACTACTTGGGTGAAAATAAAGCTGATTGGGAGGTACGGTCTTCAAGTTTTTCTGCATAAAACTAGACATTCTTGATTGTGTCTTCATCTTATTGGGATGTTAAATTATGAATATGCAGGAATATGATGCTACCTGCCTTATATCAAAGTTTAACAATGTCTCTGCTACCATTCTTATTGATCAGGTACGGCTAAATCTCTAATATAACGGATGATTTTCTCGAATTGAGCCTTTGAGTAGTTTGTTGTTAAAATGTCTCTCTATCTTCTATTTACAAAATTATTAGACATGAGCTTTCTGCAGTTGGTCATAGAATGAGTACAACTGAGAATAGCATCTTGCTCAATTCTGTTGCATAGAAGTCTTCCACCTTTACAAGTCTATTGAAAAAGAAAGGTCTCCCACGTCTATGTAGCTTCTCCTTCTCTTGCTTTAATCGGATCGTTGCCTTTAAACTGGAAGAAACAGAGCCCTTGGTAGCTCGTCCTTGTTATTACAAAAACAGCTAAGATTGTGACAATTTGAGAGCTTAGATTTGGCCGTACATGAAGCTTGATGGTGTTGGATAAAAGTGGATGCTCATTTGACCGGTGTGAAATTTATCAGCTAGTGATAATATGATACAGTTAAAAAGACAATTTCTCAGTTATGTCTTTTCAGGTTTCTAACAGTGTCCTCTGACCAAAGCTAATTAGGCTAAGGAGATACGTCCTGACACCTATCACGCCGACACTTTTTGGTCTTTAAAATCCCATGACCATAAGAGATGGAACTACTAAGTCTGGAGGTGATATAACTAATTCATATTGCCACATATATGTAGCTATTTGCTTTGTGGAGGAAATAGGACAAAAGTATAGGTTCATGATTTTGCATATTTTGAATTAGAATTGATTGTTGGGAACTTGTGACGAGGAACTGTGTGCGCTGTCAAAATTCAACTTTAGCTGCTTTCACCAAGAAAAGCATTGTATTTTGAACTGCTGAAGGGCAAATAAAAGGACACCATTGATGTATTATGATCAATGGTGACGGGTAAGGGCTGCGTACATACTACCCTCCCCGGACCCCACTTGTGGGATTCTCACTGGGTTTTTTGTTGTTGTTGTTGTTGTCTCTGCTTGCAAATGTAGAATAGAATGATTCCTAGAATGACCTAACATACTTCTCAATTTATTTGAACTTCTGATTGTTTTTATAATGTAGGGAGAGGATGACAAATTTTTAAAAGATCAATTGCTCCCACATAAATTTGAGGAGGCATGCAGAAAGGTTGGCGTTCCTTTGCTGGTGCGATTGCAACCTGGTTATGATCACTCTTACTATTTCATTGCCACCTTTATTGATGATCACATTCGGCATCATGCCCAAGCCCTTAATCTTTGATTTGGTTAAGCTTCTGCTTCTGTTGAAGATTTTCTGGAAATGTAACGAGGGACGACTTAAGCAAGCTAATATTGGTGCACTTTTCGTGTGGCAGAAAGTATGTTGAGGTACTTAATGAGTTGTACTATCAAATAAAAGTGTGAATTTCCTCTCACATTCTGTGTGTGTGTTTCCTGTTACTGTTTGTTCATTTGCTATAACTCATCAGTGGGATGATGTAGTAGAGTTAAGGATGTAGTAGAGTTAAGGATGTAGTATAAGTCTATCAAGTTTAGTAAATAGTTCAAATCCATCATCAAGATCAATGAAACATGACATAAGCTTCCTCTTAAAGCTTTAAAATTTTGGTGTGGTCCAAGAACATCCACTCTACTGAAGATTCAGTCATAAAGTCATCTGAAGCGTGTTTTTCAAGAAACTGCTTGAGTTAGCAAAAGTGACAACAACCTAATGAGTATGAATAAGATCTTTTACGATCTTACCGTTTATTATGATTCAATTTTCCTTAGTTTTATGTTATGATGTTGCTGCGAAATGTTATGTTCAGCTTGTCAAAATATGGATAACATTTTTTTCTAGCAATTATTACAACTAAAATTTTTTAACACTTTGAATCACTTCAATCTAACATGGACTCTAGGGGGGTAAAAACTAACACCACTAAGGGCGTGTTTGGTATAACGGAAAAAGTTTTCCGTGGAAAATGTCTTTCAAGAAAATATTTTCTTGGAAAATAAGTAGTAATTTTATTCATTTTCCGGTGTTTGGTACACAAATTAAGAAAAATAATTTCTCAAGTGTATTCATAAATAATTTAGATACAATAAACATGAAACCATAAACTTTCGAACCCACAAATTTCATAAATTTCCGAACCGCTAAACTTTCAAAATCGCGAACTTTCGAACCCGTAAACTTTCAAAGACATAAACCTCCGAACTCATAACTTTGGAACTTGTAAAATTTTGAACTTGTAAACCGAAAGATGAAAAAACTAAAACTGAAAATATATAAAAAAATATTTTTTTTTGTGTGCAGAAAAAATAACAACAACATCCCAGTGAAATCCCACAAGTGGGGTCTGGGGAGGGTAATATGTACGCAGACCTTACCCCTACCCCGAGGGGCAGAGAGGCTGTTTCCAGGAGACTCTCGGCTCAAGAGAGCAACAAGAGACAATATATTAGTACTATCAATAGACTCATAATAAATAACATAAAATACATAACATAAAATAAAAAAATAACAACAATATAAGAAATATAGGAAATACGAAAAGGATGGAGAAAAGGATGTAAGGTATACTAATATCCAACAGATATAGCCCTGCATCAGTAGCTGATCAGTAGCATCCTAAGACTAACTCCTAAATGGCTAGTCTCACTCTAGTGCGCTGTAGTAATATTCACAAACTACACTCTAACCTACAACCTTAATGCTCGACCTCCACAATTCCCTGTCAAGGGCCATGTCCTCAGAAATCCTAAGTCGTGTCATGTCCTGCCTGATCACCTCCCCCAATACTTCTTAGGTCTCCCTCTACCTCTCCTTGTGCCCACCACAGCCAGTCGCTCACACCTCCTCACTGGTGCATCAGTGCTCCTCCTCTGAATGTGCCCGAACCATCTGAGTCTCGCTTCCCGCATCTTGTCCTCCATGGGGGTCATGCCCACCTTCTCTCGAATATCTTTATTCCTAATCTTGTCCATCCTTGTATGCCCGCACATCCATCTCAGCATCCTCATCTCTGTTACTTTCATCTTTTGGATGTGTGAATTTTTAACCGGCCAACATTCGGCCTCATACAACATAGCAGGCCTAACTACTGCTCTATAAAACTTACCTTTTAGTAACGGTGGCACTTTCTTGTCACACAAGACTCCCGTTGCTAACCTCCACTTCATCCACCCCACCCCTATACGGTGTGTGACATCCCGATCAATCTCCCTGGTCCCCTGAATAACTGACCTAAGGTACTTGAAACTACCCCTCTTAGGGATGACTTGAGAGTCGAGCCTCACTTCCACTCCTGCTTCCGTCGGCTCGGCCCCAAATTTGCACTCGAGGTATTCCGTCTTCGTCCTGCTTAGCCTGAAACCTTTAGACTCAAGGGCATGTCTCCAAACCTCTAGCCTCTCGTTGACGCCACGTCGTGTCTCGTCAATTAGGACTATGTCATCAGCAAATAGCATGCACCATGGCACCTCCCCTTGAATATGATGCGTTATGGCATCCATCACCAGGGCAAATAGGAAAGAGCTGAACGCAGACCCTTGATGCAACCCCCTAACAACCGGAAAATAGTCGGAGTCACCTCCTACTGTCCTAACCCGAGTCTTAGCTCCATCATACATGTCTTTAATCACCCTAATGTAGTCAACCGGGACCCATTTAACCTCTAGGCATCTCCATAGGACCTCCCTAGGAACCATGTCGTACGCTTTCTCTAGATCGATAAATACCATGTGGAGATCTTTCTTCTTATCCCTGTATTGTTCCATCATCCTCCTAATAAGGTGGATATCTTCTGTGGTAGATCGCCCCGGCATGAACCCGAACCGGTTATCTGAAACAGACACCATCCTTCGCACTCTCATTTCTACCACTCTCTCCCAGACTTTCATGGTATGACTCAGTAATTTGATACCCCTATAGTTGTTACAGCTCTGAACATCGCGTTTATTCTTATACAGCGGAACCATTGTACTCCACCTCCACTCTTCAGACATCTTATTAGTCTTGAATATAACATTAAGCAACCCAGTAAGTCATTCCAAGTCTGCTCTACCCACACACCTCCAAAGTTCAATCGGAATTTCGTCTGGCCCGGTAGCTCTGCCCCTCCTCATCTTATGCACTGCCTCCATGACCTCATCGACCTCAATGTCCCTACAATAACTTAATTCATGGGGGTTGTTGGCATTTCTCAATTCACCTAGCACAATATCCTGATCCCCTTCTTCATTTAGAAGTTTATGAAAGTAGGTCTGTCATCTCCTCTTAATCTGGTCATCCCCCATCAAAACTTTGTCGTCATCATCTTTTATGCACCTCACTTGGTCCAGATCCCGAGCCGTCCTCTCTCACCTTAGCGAGTCGGAATAACTTCTTCTCCCCTCCTTTGTTCCCTAGTTCCTCATATAGATGAGCAAAAGCTGTCGTCTTAGCCTCTATTACTGTCATCTTCGCCTCCTTCCAAGCTACCTTATATCTCTCACTGTTCACTCTCTTCTCCTCCTCTCCAGAGCTCCCTACGAACTGCAGGTACGCCGCCTTCTTCGCTTCCACTTTATCTTGGACAACTGCATTCCACCACCAGTCTCCTTTGTGGCCACCGGTGCGGCCCGAAGATATCCCTAACACCTCTCTCGTCGCCTTCCTTATACAATCAGCCGTCGTCGACCACATAGTGTTTGCATCCCCACTACTTCTCCAAGCTCCCATTGCCGATAACCGTCCTTCCAACTCCTGAGCTTTATCCTTAGTCAAGGCGCCCCACCTAATCCTCGGACAGCCTCGTACTGACCTTTTCTTCCTCCTTATCCTAATACCAATGTCCATCACCAAAAGCCTATGTTGCGTTGCTAGGGTCTCACCTGGGATAACTTTGCAATCCTCGCACAACCTTCTGTCCCATCTCCTGAGGAGGAGATAGTCAATCTGAGTCTTCGCCACCGAACTTTTGTAAGTAACCAAATGCTCATCCCGCTTCGGAAAACTTGAGTTCGCAATCACTAGATCGAATGCCTTGGCAAAGTCCAACAACGAAGTGCCCCTCCGTTCCGCTCCCCGACACCAAAGCCGCCATGTACCTCAGTATAACCAACTGCAGACGACCCAATATGACCATTGAAATCTCCTCCTATGAATAACCTCTCCGAAAGCGGAATACTACGAACGATGTAATCCAACCCCTCCCAAAAACGCCTTTTAATCTCCTCATCCAAGCCTGCTTGCGGCGCGTACGCGCTAACGACATTTAAAGTACACTCACCCACCACCAATTTAATAGTCATTAGTCTATCATTCACCTGCCTGACCTCTACCACCAACTCTCTAAGATAGTTATCTACCAGGATACCCACTCAATTCTTACCCCGCAGGACTCCAGAGTACCATAACTTATACTCATCCACGTTTTTCGCCCTCGATCCAACCCACCTAGTCTCCTGGACACACGTTATATTAATCTTCCTCTTCTGAAGTATCTTCGCCAACTCTATAGACTTACTTATTAGCGAACCTATGTTCCATGACCTGATTCTCAACGTATAGGCTCCCTTGCCCCCTCTACCTCCCCTACCTCCCGTCCCACACCCTGAACCCGGCCCCACACTCTGCCACACCCGAGGACATGCCCTTAATCTATCATCTCAGATTGTAGCCACTACACCTACGACAAATCTCAAGAAGACTTACTAGTGCACAACGAACGACGAATCAAACTAGAAGGAAACAAGTGACTACAAGTACACTAGTTGAATGATTGAACTATTGTGAACCAAAGTAACCCAATTTAGCTAACACCAAAAAGGAAACAGTAGAATGGGAGGTACCAACTCCCGAGAACCAAACCTGTGTTGATTTGTTGTACTTGATGTAGTTGTACACTCACGCACCGCTTCCCACCGCCCGTTGCGGACGCTCGTCCTAGTTGCTCTCCTTTGCTAGTGCTCGTGCGCCCAACTTGTCTCCACAACTTCGAGAATTTCCCTGAAAACACAGAAAATACCACGACACGAAAACCAAAAAGGGTTGTCACTGCTACCACTGGTGTAGCCCTGATAGTAGTAGGGGAAATGTAGGGAAAAAGCAGAGAACTACACAAATATCTAATGAAATATATTGCCAGAACACTTGATAACTACTATAAATTAAGAAATAATGAGTATTCTTCTATAAATTAAAACAAATCGAAATTATACTAATTAAATAGAAAAAATCATTTTTTATTAGTTGCAACAGAAGAAGACAACAGAAGTTAGCTGTTGTTCGGAGCTTATATTTTCAAAATATTAATTAATTCTGAAAAAGAAATCTAGTGAAAAACTCTGTTGAAAAAGATTTAGCAAATTGGAACTAGAAACTTACCACAGAGATAGATCTGAGCTTGGATGAAGCAGATCGGAGATTTTTAGAAGCTAAAAGATATAAAACGAGAACACAAAAGGGGAAAAAATGATTTAAATATAAAGAGAGAGATTTGCGGTGGAAGGTATTAGTTCTTACAGTGAAAATGGCGTTCATAGCAGCTCAATCAATGAAGAAAAAAAATACGTTAAAAGAAAAGACAGTTCTAAAAAGAGATCAGATCTGAAAATGAGCTGATTAGATATTACCGTAAACGAGATGCAAGCCGATCGTACAGAAAAAATAAATAAACAAAAATTTAAAATTACATAACAAAAAGTAAAAAAAAAATGTGTTGGGAAGAGGGGGGGCATTGGGGGTGGGGGCAATGGAGGTGGTGCAGAATAACGAAAAAATAAAAATTTGAAATTAAAAAAAATGAAATTTAAAAAAAAAAAAAAATTGGAGAGAGGAGGTGGGGTGGGAAAGGTTGAGAAGAAGTTTCGGAAAATGTTTTCCCTTCTCTTGATAAGGAAAACATTTTCCTCCAATTGGAGGAAAATGAATTCATAAGGAAAATGTTTTCCAACACATTTATGTCAACCAAACATGAAAAAATTGAAAAATATTTTTCTTCGTACCAAACACACCCTAAATGGTGCTATGAAATGGTAACAGCTTCTTTTAACTACAAATCTCGAATTCGAGTCACGGGACTGAAATCATATGCTGGAGCAACCGTTTGTAGCTTGAGTTACAAATTGTTAAAGCATTGGCTTTTAATGTTAAGTAATCGGAGCAATGTGTAGATGATCAATATCATCTTAAAGAAGCAAACGGACTAATGGTTACAACTATAGCCCTATGAACACCAAGAATTCTTCTTTTAATGGCTCTATAAGATCATTCCTTGTGATTACATTGTCAACAAAAATATCTCCTCCAGGAGAACATTTTGCCAACTATTGGCTGATTACATTAACTTTTACTATTTAACAAAAAAGGTACAAATGAGTGCCTACTGTACATCACCATGCTTCAAGTATAGCAGCCAAGAAGTCTCGTGCTCGGAGTCCTATGAATATTCTGTACAACCAATATACAATTCTGCACTTCCTCATTCTGCTACTGCGTTTTTCCAGCAGAACGGGTTTCTGCTGTCCAAGCCTGCACTTGAATCCCTCAGGGAAGAAAGACTCGATAGCTCAACAAAAAATAAGACATAATAATGCATTTGTCATACTATCAGCCAGCTAATAGATTATTATGTCTTAATGCTTCTTCCTCAGCTCCTGCTCTCCCACCACTGGTGCTGATATCCGACAAAGAATAGTTATGGTTCCCCTCTCGGTTCATAGGAGGGGTGGCAGTAAATGCTGGTTCAAGGTTCTCGTTGACGCTCTTAGTTGGCCTCTTCAGTCTTTTTGGCCTTTGTTGCATGTCAATGTTTTGTGGGGAGCCATCTATATCATCTTCCATCAGTGAGTTGGGTGATAATGATTCAAGATTTTTCGGATTCTTTTGAGGCCTCGATTTTGGGGTTTGCTTGTCGGTGGAACCTTTCCTCTGCACATATAAGATTATAAATCAAGTCAAATTGAAAATTTTACAACACAGTTGAGCTTATTCATTGTGCAACAAGAAGAAGCCAAGGCAATTATTTTGAAACGAGTGTACAAGTATAACTTAGCCATTATATGCAGCAACTATAAACCGGGAGGTAACTTTAAGGAGTCAAACTGTGAAATGCAGGAAAGAGTAACTAGACAACCTAAGTCCGTGAAAAGGTCATTATCAGAAACAATATTCGAATCTGAGAAGTAATCACCTTTTTACTACTTGATTTTGCTTTCCCAGGATCAAGAGTGTCGTCCCCATTCCCAACAGATTCACCGTTTGTAAGATCTTCTAATGATGCATCACCATCCGCACCAATTCGTATGCCTTTGGTGCCACCTTTCCTCTTTTGTCTTTCTTTTGCCTGCTAATGATCCAACGCCATATTGCTCAACTAGAAACAAGAAATAAGCTGAAAAAAGGGAGGGGAGGGAGGGGGGGGGGGGCGGTGGATAAAAGGGAAGTAGGAGAACTAATTATCATAAGGAGATTCCGAACACTATTCTAATATCTCACCTGAAGAGGAATTTCCTTCAGTTTCTGCTCCAATTGTTTATCATCAATCAGCAAAGAGACGACATCTTCTGGAGCCAAAAGGTCACCCTGAACATGTCCTCCTGTCATGACAAGCTGTTGCACGGTATTCTTCTGACTGGCTCTCTGCAGAATTTTCTCTTCAACAGTCTCTTTACAGATTAAGCGATAAACAGTAACCTGCAAGTGAAATAATCTCTTTACATAGGAAAACATGATCACATGACGAGAGGGGCCATTTGCAAATATTATAGTGTTGTTTCACCGGAAGAATGTGGATACAACAATCAGAAAAAAAAAAAAAAAAAGGAATAACGAATACATGGAAAAGGTAAGAGAAAGTGACCTCTGAAGATAATGATAGGTGGAACTTTTTTATTGCTCATTTTAATGTCTGATAAAAGAAATGCTGGTGCATCGACTACTGGAACTTTGCTTCATAAACTAACTGATTAGCTAAACTGGATTATCTTAGATGCAAACAAGTTCTTAATCATCCTTTATGATTTCTTCTAAAAGCAGCAATGACCAGGAAAAGAAGATAAGATATCGTTATCTTTAGAAGTAGAGCTTCATGGTCCAAAAAAGAAAATGTAGAAGTGGAAACCTTACATCCTTAGTTTGACCTAGCCTATGAGCTCTATCCATTGCCTGTAAATCTAAAGTTGGATTCCAGTCACTCTCATAGAAGATGACTGTGTCAGCAGCTGTCAAGTTGATACCAAGGCCGCCTGCTCTTGTGCTCAGCAAGAACACAAAAATGTCGCTCCTACGAGGAAATCAACATTAGTCAGTACAAATATAAAAAAATGGATTATAAGTTCCTTCGAATTCAAAACATACCGATGCTGGAAATCTTTGACCATGTCTCGTCTATCCATTATAGTGGAAGATCCATCAAGCCTCAAGTACTTATATTTCCTGTAGTGCATGTAGTCCTGCAAAACAGGTGAAAATATTAGCAATCTCACAAGTGAAGAGTTTCTTTATCCTCGCAATTTTAGATCCATTACAAATGCAAACTTTCCTAGTCATGGGGTTATGTTGCAGTAGAAAACATACTCTGGTCTTTGCAAACTGAGTCCATTATAAGACGAAAGAAGCAAATAGAGAAACCAATACAAGAGTCTCAACAACAGCTTCATATAACTTCATATGATAAGAACTATGAAGCATAAAGCATAGTTGTTAATGTTGTTATTATTGTTGTATGCTTAGTTTCACATAGTATGCTCAAGAAACCTAAGTTGTTCGGACTCGGGTGCGGGTATCCGATACGGGGACGGATCCGGGTATCGGATTCGGCAAAATCTAAATTTTAAGATTCGGGGTGCGGATACGGGTGCGGGGATTCGGCTAATAAAAAATAGAGCTATAAAAATATTGTAAATTTTGAGAGATATTCTGTGAAAAGTTACATGTATATTATAGAATTCACTCTTTCATTCTCCAAGATAATCATTATTCTTTCATTCTCCTAAATCTGTTTTATTTTTTATTTTAAGAAATCAAAATCTCAAGTTTTCTCCCAAATTTGTCGATGGACTCCGGTCAAAGTGTCCAAAGTTAGTTGACCGAATCCGGGACGTATCCCGCTCCCGCTCCCGTCCCCATCTCCTATCGGGATGGGGACGGCACCAAAATCGACGCGCAACTTAGCAAGAAACTACTCCATGATTCAATCTAACCTAAGCTTGGTAGGCGTTACGACGTCAAAAGAAAGCGACACTCAGAACTCATTGTTTATGCATAGGTGGGGTCTAAGTATCTGTTATCAAACAGTTATTCCAAGATGAGCTACAAGCCTCTCCCACGCATTGATGGCGGAAGAGAACCTGTACTATAAAGCACCGAAACACGGGAAAAGGTACTACATGACAAACATTATAGCAGTGCTTAATTTAGCAACACATGGTTATTTTCAATCAATTTAATAGCTTCACAAAAGTTTTACATGCAAGCTGCATTTTGCATTTATACCAGCTATGGTTAATGAACCAAAGCATGGCTGAGACTACCAGTAAACTTGCTTTCCCTCAGAGTCACACTCTTTTCAACTCTCCAAAGCTAAAACCAAATACAAACATACAGTTGCATAGGCAGAGAAACTGCCACTGCTACTAGCATCATAGCATTACAAAAAGACAAATCTAAACCGCCAAGGAGCAGCAGAAAGATTCAAATACCTCTATAATATCCAACATTTTTGTCATTTGTGCAAAGAGAAGAACACGGTGGTTCCCTGCCCGCAAGCGCTTTAATAGTATGTCAAGTGTTTGAAGCTTCCCTGAGTCCTGTAATTACATAGGATATTTAGATACTGTATGTGCTTAAAGGCACATAGATGTATTAAAGAGGAAAGGAAAAGAGAAGGGATACATCAATGGAAAAGATAACATACTGTTAGCATCTTTGCAGGGTCAAATGGTTGCACAGGTGGACATGACCCGAATATTTTGTATGTAAGCTGAAGAGCAGGTTGTGAGACAGGTAATTCAGAGTCTATCTCTTGTATTAAATGGTGTGTGACACCTGGCTTCCTAGGACCATTATATTCCGATGTGCGTGCAAACCCAACCAACAACCTCTTAATCCATGGATGGTGTAGTTCCTCGAGCATTTTGTAAGCAAAATTTCTATCCGAGCAATGAGCATTTATCTACAAGATACATCTGGTAGTTAGTAACCAATTGCTTATGCATGGAGAGCACAAAGTAAGAGCAAACAATGTAATACCACTTACAGGGGGTGCTCTTGTTCTAGGAATGAAGGAGTATATGGAATGTAAGAGATTAACATTAGATAAAAGCCTATCCTGATGTTCCATGACCAAAGCTTCAAATGGTGCATCACCAGGACCTGTGGCACGTCTTGTTCTTAATAAATCTGTTCCTGTCCTAGATGGAAGCAATAACATTCGTGTCACTGCTCTTACTTTGTCCCGTCCAAGGTGACTAAAATAGAGATCATCATCCTCAGACTCCATCAGCAAGTCCAAAATTTCATCTGAAAATTGTCGGTTGCTTCTCACAATTGAGAATAACAATTTTTCCAAGAAAGAACCAGTTGCCGAAAATGAAACCTCCATAGGTGACATATCAATTAACCGAGTAAAACCAAATGTTCCGCTCCGTATATAGCCAACATCTGACTTGTGTACTTCTTGCAGTATCGAGCGGTGAACATTCTCCGGAGAATATATGTTAAAGTACTTATCAAATAATTCTTTTCTTACACCTTGGGCCATAGTTGAGTGAAGCATGCTCGATCCGAGAGCTTCCCGGTAAACCAGCTTTGGTATCTGAAAGGGATTTATACGAAGAGTAAGTTCAATAAGCATGAAATTTCCTGATTATTAAGAAGTCCTACTTAGCCAACATTTCACCGTTTCCACATGCATATATTTAGGAATATCAGCAAGAATCATCTTGCTGAACTGGCTCTAGCCGATTCAATTCATAAAATTGGATTTACTTGACATGTTCTAGTAAAATTGAGCTCCAGAGTAAACAATAACTTGTTCTCCACGTTCTTTTGTGATAGTTTCTACATAATCTTCTATTTTCTGTAGATAAGTGAATTTTATTGACAGTAAGCAAATAGGGAGTAGAAAGAGGTAAATAGAACTGTAGACTGAAGCTCCAATCTACATAATCCAACCAGCATTATCTCTAGTGTAATCCAGAAGTGTACAAAAAGCACAATAGCATAAATCTGATCAAGTAATTTCTTATTCCATCACATGGACTTCGATTTGGTTCTCTCCACATTGTCCGCATAACAGCCTATGGGATTACATTTTAACCTCTGCCCTTCCCCTTCCAGCATTGAAGAGTTAAACAACAGTCTTAGACTATGCATCTTCTTGATGCTTTTTAATGGAACACCTTACTTCATCAAAAAAAAAAAACAGTCCTAGACATTGTATTGTTAGCACCAAAGAGAATCTCAAAAAGTCCATAGCTGTGTTGGTATGTTACAGAGAAATGAGTAATGATTAACCATCTTCACCACTCCTTCACATAAAAAACACCAGCTGATGTCTTATCAAATTATCTGCAGAAAATAGTGTTCCAAGCAGCTCTCTCAACAAGGAAGTTGATGCCGCAGGAGTTTGGTTCCAGGTGGTAGAACGACGGTGAAGTAGGAACAGTAGTGTCGGCATGATGGTGGATGAAGAGTGACCGGGGGGAGTTTGTAGCAATCTGAAAGGTTTTTTTATTGCGGTAAACAATCCAGCTAGGATAGTTCCCTTTTTTTGGATTATTATTTGGTCTCAATTCCACTTTTCATCGTCTCATTTGTTTAATCTCCATGTCATCTGCGTTTGAGATTCACGTGCCTGGAGACTGTTAGTATTGTGTTCAATAGGTACATTTAGCACATAGGTTAAGTGTTCAATAGGTCACACTCGAGGTGTATAAATGAAAATTTTTGACAAGTTCAAGGGGCTGTCTATGCACTATGCCATTAAATGACTGCATTGAATCAGACAGCTTTCTGTGTACATATAAACAATAATAATACCAAACAAGAAGCATAAAGTGATCTAAGGAGTACCTGGTATGTAACAGCACTTCGACCGCCAGAATAGAATACATCCTCCAGCTCCCCGAAGGGAGGAGGTAGAAGTGAGTTTGGAACCTCTCCAAAATAGAAATAAGAAGTTCCTTCATTTCTCTCAAACAGCTCTGGATGGTTGCACACCTGGCATTTTCCAACAAGAGAAATAAAAGCACTTGGTGAAAAAACTTTGGAAAAAATAACACTACTATGGAACCACTATAAAATTATCAGGTGATGCAACACGAAAGAGCAGTAAAGAAAGAGATTGATCACCTTCCTTAGCTGGATAACAATATTCATCAGGTTTAGAATTTTCTTCTCATTGAGATGCCCACGGCTGCTATCAAACAACTCAGCAAGGGATATCTTGTCTTTTATTGCTCGATAAAATGCCTGCTGGCGAGAACTCAACTTACAGTGCACTGTGATTTCAGTTTTCCCAGTCAACTCAGAAACCACATCCTTTTTAACCCGTCGCAGCATGAAGGGTTTTAAAATGGCATGCTGTTCAGAAGATTCAGAAAGAAGAAATGCATCAAGATGGAAAGTCTAGTTACCTAAGAAGATATTAGACTTTACCTAAGAAAATATACTAATATTATTCAGATTAACAGAGAGAAGAAAGATGGAGATATTATGACAGGATTTGATGAATTACCATCCAAAAAATTCCAGATAAGATTGACATCCATGAATAGCAACAATAACCACATAACAAGGATGTTTCTTCTAACTAAATACTAGAGCGATGTTCTTGACACCAGAAATATACAAGATGAGAATATGCAAATAAAAGAAACTTAAAAAGGAGTTCATGGAGTGTTCTTGACAAACTAAAATATAAAAGATGACAATGTGTACTATATGTCCATTTTTAGTCAAGTCAAAATGACAGGAAACATTCCTCAGAAAGAAATTGAATTGTTGTAGGTCATAAGGCAGCTGTATCTTAGGATATTGGATTGTCATAAACAACTACAAAGCAAAGATCCCTCACCAGCCGGCTGAGCTGGTGCTCGTTCAATGTCCCACCATGCTCTGCGTGGTTCTCAATTCTGATCAGAAAGCACAAAGAATTATCACCAGGATGGACAACTGATACATTAAAGCAAGAAACACCTTATACTGAAACATACATACCCTTTTGAAAACCATTCGTTGAATTGTTCGTGGCTATCAAATAAAGTAGGCATAATAAAGTGGAGGAGCGCCCAGAGCTCAGCCATGTTATTTTGAACTGGAGTACCAGTCAGAAGCAAACGGTTTCGACAATTGAAACTCAACAATGTTTTCCATCGTATACTGTTAACCAGAGCACAACAAGATCGAATGAGAGTGAGAAGTTATGATTAACAACTTGTTGCCGTATTCAGATTATTCAACAGGTGCAACAAGATACATGGATGCACAGACTTAAATGAATAAATAAATGTGCCAGTGTTTTAAATTGTGGATACATGGATGCACAGACTTAAATGAATAAATAAATGTGCCAGTGTTTTAAATTGTGGCATTTGAGAAATGAAAGTTAAATCAGTATTTGAGGTTCTTGTCATCATTTTCATCCCCTGTTGATTCTTACTAATGCTTATTTGACACGGCTAATCAATAAAAGAGTACCTGAAAACAGCTCTTGTATCTATGCTCCAATATTATAGATGGAAAAACAAAATATTTGTATATCCACAGGCATGGAAAGCAATTGAAACTCATTAAGTCAATTCCAAGCAGTAAGATTTCTAAAACTAGCAAACAAGAAGACAAGACAAAAAGAACCTAAAGTAATCCAAAAAATATTATTATGGTCTAATGACAGTAGTTCCATAGCATGTGCATATCTGCTTCCGAGCTTGTAATTTTGGTTAGTTAAGGTATAGTTATGTTCTTATATTCTTTTGCAAGGTAATGATTACACATTCAACTCAGGTCTTATTAAAAGTTGATCAACTTATAACCTGTGCAGTCACATGATACGGACACTGAATCATATGAGCGAAAGAGAAAACGCAAAGCTGTTGTATATGATTTTCTTCAGCATGAAGCATTACCACAAGACTCCATATACAACAAAAAGAATCGTTTATTGTGCAAGTTTTAGCAAACCAGCTCTGAGCTCAGACCAGAAGTTTTTCAGATAATTGAAGGTAGAGTTCAGCATGTTTTGGCTTTACAAAGAAATCAAAGTGATATGTTGTTGTTCCCAGTAGCTAGTGAGCTTTCCAACGAGAATAATACTTTGAATAAGTTTGCTAGCAACTAGAAAGCAAGGGTCCTGGTACTCAACAAGGGATTGCTTAGACGCTTTAGCTTCCACCACATTCCAGTAAATGATCTTATTAATGCGGTTAAACCAAACAGTAGGACAAGGTTTTCAAGGCTGGACCACAGACCTGTTTGCGCTTTTGATTGCCTGAGCTTCATCCAGCACCATGTATTGCCATTTGACACGTCTGAAGTATTTCTCATCAGAGACTAGCAGTTGATAACTGGTAATGAGAATATGGAATCCAGCATCCCTGAAATCAAAGTCTGGTTAAATAACCAAGAAGAGGAACAAAATGCTAACAATTGAGGTTGCACTGCACAAGAAATGCTTTTTATAATTCAGATACAATTATCAACTTCATTACCAACTGCATTGGGCCATCAATACCGAGATAAGCTTGGTTCACCAAAAATTCCATTCGATTTTTACAAAATTGGGATCTAAAGCCTCCCCGTGTTAAGCAGTTGCTCATTATTCTGATTAACAACTTCGATTAAAAATTTTAATTAACTCAAGACTTCTTGACATTTATTTGATACCCTCCACCTCCCCATCCCCCAAACCTTCCCACCCTTTCTTTGCAATACTTGTCATACTGCTATATTCCTAGGTGCAAAAACCATCATCTAACCTATGATTGACTTTGATGCTTCAAGCAATAAGCAGCTCAGTTTTATGAAGCAATATTTGCCTCATCAATATTCATCATCAAATTAAAAGTGCCTTACCAAGCAAGAATGTCAATGAACAAAGAAAAGAATAGCAAATTCAGCTAAAGGATTATAGACCAATCAGCCGAAGTGTCTTTAAAATAGCTGCAAAGTTACTGGCTGAAAGATTGAAAAAAGTGATTAGGAAACTTATTTCTGGACATCAAAATGCCTTCATCAAAGGCAGGCAAATCGCAGATGCAGCCTTAATTGCCAACGAAGTTCTTGACTGGAAACTGAAGAGAGGGGAATCAGGCATCCTATGTAAGTTGGACATAGAGAAGGCCTTTGATCAACTCAACTGGCAATTCCTCATCACAATGCTAAGGAAAATGGGATTTGGTAATAGATGGATCTACTTGATGCCATTAATGATATTGCCTCATCCAAAAACTTATCAGTGGAGTTTACAGGAAAGAGATTACTCCAGCTATATAAAAATGAAAGACAATTAGCCTTGAGAGTGTGATTAGGAGTTGATATTCCATCAAAACATCTTCAATTCCTTTCTGTCCAGATACACCAAAAAATACAGGCAGGGAATCACTTTCCAGATTTTTCCTGATGGACCTACTAACTTCCCAAGAACTCCAGCATATGGAGCTAACAAACACACTTTTGAATTTACTATCTTTTGTACTATTTGCATCTACTTGATGCCATAATGATACTGTCTCATCTAAAAAGAGAAAGCAAATTCAAGAAATGAGGGAGACATGAAAGAACCAAAAGTGTAGGCAAGTCCATTACTCCTGTATTATGTATAGTAATAACCAAAGCCAAATGAAATTACCGTCGATATAGACGTTTTGGGTTAATATTCTTCCGAAGTACCATTCGCTCTTGTAACCCTCCCCAATATGGAAGAGTTTTTAGATCAGGGCAGAAACGACCAATTTCATCAGCCCAGTTGTTCAAGACTGATGCAGGAGCAACAACTAAAAAGGGACCCCATATATTCTTGTCCTGCAGAGCTCAATGAAGCCAAGTTACTGGACTTCTCAGCCAGAAAGATTTTTGATATGATAATTTACTACAAGACAGTTGATAAATAAAACATGAACAACTAGATCGCTTACTTCTGCCAAATGAGCCAAGAAAGCCATGGCCTGGATAGTTTTGCCAAGACCCATCTCATCAGCAAGAATGCCATTTAAACCCTGACAGATAAAGTTGAATGTTATAAGCCAGCCAAGCAAAATCTCCATAGAGGTTGAGCAAAAAGATCAACTTTCAGGAAAATGACAACTTACCTGCTCGTAACAATTTACAAGCCACTGGAGGCCTTTCAATTGATACTCTTTAAGAGTACCCTTGAATATGTCTGGTGTCTGTACTGTTGATGCCACAGGCATGGTTGACCTAAAGGTACACCGAAACACAGTGAGTCAGTACAGTCAGAGAGTGGAGCAACAAAATTTGTGCCACTACAATCTCTCAGCAAAAGAAGAAAGACGATATCTCAGAGGAGCTTAAAAACTCACGGATGCAATAAGTCTATGTTAGCGGCTGCGGCATCTTGCTGGGAGGGTTCAATTTCAGCAGCTTGCCGCAGCTTCAGACATTCACTATCAAATGCACTTGTCATCATTTTCTGCTTTGAAACTGCATCCTGTGCAGCTTTCAAGGCCTCTTTTCTCAGCTCAGCCTCTTCAGGATCCTCTTCCTCTCCAGGTCTAGCTTCACTGGAACTTAACAACATTTCTTGGTCATTTGTCATTTCATCACCTAAAGTCACAGCCTCAGAGGATAAAGTTGATTTATTTTGCATGAAATGGCTGTAAAGTTCAGTTTGAGATAGCAGAAAGTTGAGCCTCTGTTGTTGTCTCTTTGCTTCACGAAGCTCCTGTTCACGCTTCAAAGCTTCTGCAGCTTCTTTTTCCTCCCTTTTCCTTACTTCTGCCTGCAACATTAAAAATTTTACATCTTAGGAAGTCCTCTTGTCAAACAGTCAACAGCAGAAACTCGTGAAGAAGTATGTTCTTTTAGCATATTCAATCTTCTAGAGGAAACACGACTAAGGACATGCATCTTTATAAGTCCTTAATCCTGATAAATGTACACTTTCTTTTCTCATAAGTGTATCAATACTCCATTGCAAAGCTTTAGTAGGTAAACCAACATATAACCCAAAAAAATATTGGCTGAAAAGAAACTCTTACGGCAACAATATCATCAATTTAATATGTCGTTATCATATAAAATAGGGACAGAACTAGAGAGCCAGAATAGGTGAATATATCTTTATCACCTTTCACTACTTCTTCAGGATAGTACAGGCTAAGATGAACATACAATGTGGTAATAGTCTGAAAACCATCAAAACAGAGAGCTGCATCTTTGCTAATTAAGAATGCAGCTAACCATACTTGAAAAAAGAATGCAGGTAACCATGGCTGACTTTTCCTCGCTCCCTCCTCTCCGGCTGCTCAGGTTGCTCTCGAATAGCAACTTCTCATACATACCATAATAGCAAAAAGTTCACTATGAAATAATGTCAAAAAGGTAGAATTTAAGTACCATCTCCTTGTCAACTCTCTTCCAAAACACGAGCATGTCCCTAGCAAGTTTCCTTGTACGAATTGCAGCACCTCTCATCACCTTAAGTGATCTGCTAACTTTCATTTTTACCTGAAAAAGGGAACCCACCACTCAAGTAAGAACGTCCAAAAGATAACTAGCATGGAAATTTGCAGAATCGCACACAAATTTGTTCAACAAGATCCAGGACGCGCCTACCTCTCTCTGACAAGTTTCTGAAAACCTCTTGGCATCAGTCAATTGCTTCCTGTGGAAATTGATGAATATCTTATGATGTTTTGGGATTTCTTTCCTGACAAGGTTTATCCAATATTTTCCAATCTTATCCATTTCTTCCTTCTCAATCACAGAAGGATCCTTCTTCAGTTTTGGCTTTTTGGGTAGACTACGCTCAATAATCTGCAGCTCCAAATGACCACTCATATGTAAGCAACATGACTGATGCCCATATAGCTATGAGATAAACAAAAACTGAACTGCAATGTTAAAGAGAATTACTGACCTCATAGGTGTCTCCTTTCTCTAACACTTTCACATAATAAACCTGTAAGACACCACCCTCTGACAATATAGAACGCCGTATACCTCCTGCAGCCCCCTCAGGGATGGAAGAAGCCTCTAATGCAGCTTCGCTGACTTGCAGACTGAATTTCTGACCGGCACTATTAGCTGGCTGGGCTCGCAACCGTGCCTGAAGAGATTCAAATTGGGGTTTGGGATCACTCATACCTGCTTGACGTTTGGGCCCAAGTCTCTTATCAGAAGCCATCATTGCAGCCAAAGTCTCCAAATCAAGTGTACCCTTGAGGTAAATTTCATTAACTTGAATATCTGACATGGTTGGCAAATTCAATAATGTTGCCAGCTTTTCATAGGGTGGAGGGATCCTGTATGTGATGTCCTCCCCGAGATCCAAGAAAGCAGGTTCATAAATAGATCTGCAAAAATTCGAAAAATGAGGTGACACACTTTACCTTTTGGAGGCTTAAAATAAAAAATAAAAAACAACTTGGGTAAACATATTAGCATTCATTTCAAAAGATTAGGCGAAAGCAGAGAGACAAACCTATCACCACCATATGGTCCTGGAAAATCAGACTGAATATGGTTCCCTAACTTCTGAGTGCTATTGTTAAAAAATTCTGATGCAGAGTCAAGTCTGAGTGCTCCTCTATGATCATTTGTTGATTTCTGGTCTCTTGATCCTCCACCACTTCTCATCGCAGGCACCCCATTACGAGTAGCCGCAGGGCTTGCTGAGGAATTACCAAGCCTCCTCTTATACTTTTGAACGTGTTCTCCCAGCATTGCTCTATACCTTTCCTCTGAAATATGGGTATTATAACCTCTGTCCCCATCCCCGTCTTCATCACTACTATATGAAGTCCGCCTCTTTTTCTTCAACTCCCTACCAGACATTATACCATTACTCCGGTTCCTGGGTGCTCCACCTATCAACCAACATAAGATGTGGCTGATTATTACAACACTGCATTAGCTTAACTTTCATTACCTAAAGAAAGTCAAATTTGCATTATAATAGGATAAAGAGTGTGCATTTGCTAACTCAAAGATTTCTTTCTTTTGGACCAATATTAGTAATAACTGATTCTTAGTGAAAAGAATGTGTTATCAGTCACAAATTTAGTCCTAATCGGACATAATTTTTTTATAAGTACACAATTTTAGTCCTAATTGGTCATACTCATCGACCCAAATAATAAAGAATTCAATTTAAAAGAAAAGAAAAAAAAACAATGTCAAGAAAGAATGTCTACCTGGGCTACCTCTGCTCTCATCCTGACTACTATTCCCGTGATGATCAAAATCATCATCCAGTTGGGGCAGCTGGAAGTTAATCAATGACTATCCAAAAAAAAAAAAAAATTAAAGGGAGTAAAATAAGATCCACACTTTAACTAAATTAAGAACTTCCGCACACCCAACTGAAATTCGAAGAAAAACCCAGCTCAAACAAATTAAAAATATCTAGAAACAAGCAAATATAAATAGATTTTCTCGAAGAATACACCAAAAGAAATCCCCCACACAATGTCCCAACAGTAATACTAATTACCAGGATTTTAATGCTATAAATCTTCATCAAAGTGCTTTTTTTTTATAATTGAACAAAAGCGAGTCTGAATGGGTATACTTAGTCGTGGAGCAGACCGAATGACTCTATGAAATTACGTCGATACTTCCACATATTATGGGTAACATAGGAGACATCTCTATTTTTCCCCCGGGGAATCTTTAGAATTCCCACTACTTAGCTTTCAATTCGCTGCCAGAAGTCGTTTTGATATAAGATTTTATCTTGTTTCCATTTTATTTATTATTCCTGATCCGAAAGTAACATTTTCCTTTCCTTGGGCTTAAACGATTAAACGGGACAAAAAGTAGCTATTTGGATTTTAATAAAGCAAGACACTATTTTGAGAACCCAACTGAAATTCCAAGAGAAACCCAGTTCAAATTAAATTGAAAATCACTACAAACAAGCAAAAAACTAAACTTTCATGAAGAATTAACCATCGAATCTCTTCAATCTTGAGGTATAGATAAAATATCACTCCAAACATGCAAGAAAAAACACTCTTCAAGACTTAACCATACCCTAATTTGTGACAAAATTATCCTAACACTAACTAGCAAGATTTTAATATCACAAGACACCATTTTGAGAATGGAACAAAACCTCGCATAAATCATAAATCACTACAAACATGCAAAAGAAAAAACTAAACCTTCTCGAAAAAACTAACCATCAAATCCCTAATTTGTAACAAAATTATCCTAACACAAACTACCAAGACTTAAATATCAGAAGACACCTTTTTGAGAATAGAGCAAAGCCCATAAAAGATACCTCAAAAAGCACTACAAACTAGCCAAAAATATAAACTTCTAGAAGTTTTAACAATCAAATCCCTTATTTGTAAAAAAGGTTATCCTAACACTAACAATTAAGATTTTTATATCACAAGACACCCTATTGAGAGTAGAGCAAAACCCACAAAGGATACCTCAAAAAACACTAATTGCCAGAATTTTAGCAAGACGCCATTTTGAGCATAGAACAAAACCCATATAAATTCACAAGCTCCACACACCAAATGAAATTCCAACAAAAACCCAGTTCATATTAAATGAAAAATCACTCCAAACATGCAAAAAAACTGAACTTTAATGAAGTATTAACAATCAAATCCCTAGTTTCATTACAAAATTATTCTAAACTAACTACCAAGATTTTAACATCACAGACACCCTTTTAAGAGTAGAGCAAAACCCAAAAGAGATACCTACAAACATGCAACAAAAACAAAATCTCTAGCAAATTTAGCCATCAAATCCCTAATTTGTAACAAAATCATGCTAACATTAACAATGAAGATTTTAATATCACAAGACACCCTTTTGAGAACCGAACAAAGCCCACTTCATATTATATCTAAAAAAACAATCACTATGAAAAAGGCAAAAACATAACTTTCTCGAAGAATTAACCATCAAATTCCCAATTTACCACAAACTTATCCTAACTCAAACTACCGAGATTTTAGTACCACAAGACACCCTTCTGAGAGTAGAGCAAAACCCATAAAAGGTACCTCAAGATTGAAGAGATTCGAGTAGGAATATCGCCTCTTTGGGTCCATGAATTATGTTGTTTGAGCTGAAAAAACAACAGCGCGGACAAGCATTCGGTACAATAAATAAAAATAGCGGAAAAAGAAAAATTTGAAGAGAGGAATTTGTAATTGTAATACTAATAGTAAAGGAGAATAAGAGAAGAGAGAACCCTAACCCTAAAGGAGAAAACGAGGGATAAGGAGAAAGGTGATGGGTGTAACGAGAAAGAAGAGAGAAGAGGAGGTGGTGAAGACATTGGTATATGCTAATGTGCGCCATAGAGAGTTAACTTTGGTTAACGTGCGCTATAGTGACCACTCTTTTAATATCCGAGCTCTTTCTTTCTCTGCCTCAGTGTTTGTTGTGATGGAGGAAAGGAGCTTTTCTTTTTCAATAATTAAATCATTAATAATAATTAAGCTAATAATGATTCTTCTTTTTTTTTATTTTTCATTAGGTGTTTAATTCTGGTATCACTTTATGCTCTAACTAATTCGAGTTCGACCCACGTAAGGACTATTAAATAGAGAAGCACTCCTATCAAGATATTTTTTTTAATTTATAAGGCTCGAGTTTAAACTCGAGACCCTTAATTAAAAGTGCAGGAATCACACAACCACAATCCTTGGTGTTAACTATGGATTCATTAACCATGAATCATGATATAAGGGTTACATGTCCCAAATAACATTATTCGAAGAAAAAAAGATTTTATAACATAAAGTATTATGCATTAGGGTGTAAATACAACTAGACGTGTAAGTGGTCGTTTGGTTGGGAAACAAGTTGTCTTATGATTAATTATCTCGGGATTAGTTATCTCAAAATTGTTATCCCTCCTTCTAATATGGATAAAAATAACACTATAATCCCGGGATAATTATTATACCAAAATTTTATCTCAACTAAACGTGGAATAAACTCATCTCAAATTTAATCCCGAGATTAATTATCTTTTATCCTTCGTACCAAACAAGCCCTAAAAGTTCTAAGTTATCTATATGCTCCAATGATAGATGTGTCTAACTATGGATATACTATACCTTCATTAATAAAAGTAGTGATTACGATTAAAGTGAGCTAGCCAATTTTCAATCATGTAAATAAAAATAGTTTGTATCATAAAATTTTATATTTCACTAGTAAAACCTTAATAAAAGCATGAGAAATCAGGTCAGATAATGGGATATGTTTCTGATTTATAAATGGTACGTCGTACCCATATAGGTGTAAAAAGTGCTACAATATCAATCAAAGTGAATATGTCATAACAAATTTATCAAACAAATTAAAAAGATATAACTATAGATAAATGAGCTATTTCTACATTTTATTTAAACTTTAGAAGCGAACTAGTTTTAAATATCAAGCTTTTGTCTGTAGCAAGGTTCAAATCTCCGACATGCGACTAACTCATACATCACTTAACACTAGACTAACCCGTTTGGCCAAACTGCAAAAATCAGCTTATTTTGAGAAGTGTTTTTTTTCAAAAATGTTTTTCTCAAAAGTACTTTTGGTGAGGAGCAGTTTGTGTTTGACTAATTAGTTTGAAAAGCACTTCTGAGCAGCAATTAGTGTTTGGTCAAGCTTTAAAAAACTGCTTCTAAGTGTAATTTTTCTCAAAAATACTCTCAAAAAAGTGTTTTTGGAGAGAAACTATTTTTTTCTGCTTCTCCAAAACTGCTTCTGCTTCTCCTCAAAAGCACCTTTTTTTTCCTTCCAGAAGCTTGGCCAAACACCTCAAATTGAGGCCAAAAGTGCTTTTGGCCCAACAATAAAAAAAGCACTCTTGGCCAAAAATGAACTTGGCCAAACAGGCTATAAAACCCTGTGAAAAAGTACAATAACCAGAGACTAGATATATAGCAAAGGCATATAGCCTCTCCTTGCATCATAAAAGGGGCATTCTTACACTGCCAATACAACAATTTTGCATAGCATTCATTCTAACTAGGCTGGAAATCAGGAGATAGTTCATACTTTAAATGTTCAAAAGGGATGATATTTCTAGCAATACAAAATTGACGCGGCACATAAGCATTCAAACTCCTGGAGTCGAGCACGTGTACGTCAACGATTTATCACTCCTTCCACATATCTGCAAATTCATCCACCTCCAGCGGATTAGACAACTGATGCATTTTTCTCCTGGTCTTCGCTTTGACTTTCTTTGCATATTTGCCAGCCTTCTGTTTCTTCTCTAGTGATCGGATCTGGAGCAACATGAAGAGGAAAAAACATTAGGAAGTGTACAAGAGATGAATCGTACAACAAGCAGCTGGGGAGCAAGAAAGCGAGGAGCAAGAGATGAATCTTACCTGGTTTGGGGCAACGTAAAATGGGTTCTCATAAAGGGTAGGGCCACCAAAGCTACCAGCAAATATCTTAATTGGGTTCAAGCAAAACCTTGGGCCAACCTACACACGTAAAAACATAACTTCATTATCAAACATGATGGTTTCTTATCATTCGAGCTAGTCAAAGTTTGATTACAAACCTCAACAAGCGTCATCTTTTCTAGGTCCCCGCGATCGATTTTCTGTGTTCCAGTATGAGGACATGATATCTGCTCCAGAACGTCAAAGAATGATGTGAAAAAGGGTTAGAATACTTGGTATAGATATAAAGAGTACCTAAGAAATGACAGAAGCCCTTTCTACTACAAATCAAAAAAGAAATAACAGAATTCTTTGAGGTGAATGATATTAGACATATTTTTCGCTAATATAGCTAAAGAAATAGATTAAATCCGATAATTCAGCATTTGATTCAAGGGGAGACCATGGACTCCCACTTCCATGGCACACAAGTGTAGTGGTAGTATGCGTCGAAAATGGCAGAAAACTTACCCTTCCATGGATTACAAGACTAGTAATATTAGATGATCTCAACCACGAATACTAACTGAGTATTTATATCATCCTTTGGACTATAAAATATGTTATTGAATTTCCTCTGTTTTTTCCTTTGAGGTTACTTACTACATGATTTTGGTGAAAGAGAGGAACAAGTGCACGGTTTTTGCACTAGGTCGAAACTCGGAAGAATGAGGCCTTGCACAACCTATGGGCAACCCTAAGAAATTTCCCTCAAGGGGACCAAAATAAACTACTTGAAGCACACTTCGCTACGGGCAAGGATAAGCCACACAAAGAACTAATTTCTTCAAAAAATAGCAACATTCACAACATTCCACTAGAAACACATTTTACCATGGTACGAATAGCAACGAACCTGGTAATTACGGAACCATACGTGGTCATCTAGAATTGAGAACACAAATACATGATCATAGAAAGGTTTAGATTTCCGGTGATCCTTTGGGGTTCCAAAAATCTGATGAAACAGAAGAAAAAAGCGCGTAAGAATGTCATCACAGTAAATCAAGAAATCATGTCACTACAGAGCTAACAACTTTAAGAGGATTTACATAAAATATCTGGACAATGAAACGCAACTCAAACAAATAACCAATTGTATTTGAACCTTCAACCTCTAATGAAATCACGTTCAAAAGTTTGAATTTTCAAGAAAATGCTTTAACCACCAATTACTTTGAATAGCAGAAAAAAACATCGAATAGTCACTGCAGGCAACAAACTTCAATGAAGTAAAAGAAGGACCAGAAAACAGAAGTGCTTGTATAGGACCACAAAGCCAAAATGCATCAACAAAAATAGCATCTTCAGCAGACCAAACTACTATCATCAAGTAAACAGGTTTTTGCTTCAAACTCCTTCCAGTATAGAATTGCTAAAAGTTTAGCTAAAACATAACAGGCAAAAAGGCAAAAATGTCGTATGAAACAATAGACTGCACTATTTTAGCTAAGAAGAATTATTACAAAGATCAATGTCTGAAAGAAATCAGATTACCTGCATGAACATTTCTTTCAAAAGCTTCCAGTGAGGTTCTTTATTGAAATTGCTTGAGAAAGTCAGAATAGGACGTGAACCCTTCAAGTGATTTCCAGTAAGCTTTAATTCTTCCATTGTGTGCACTTCAAAAGCAAAATGAAAAAAGTAGAATAATTTGGACCTTTCCTCATTCAAGAGAAAACCAGGAGTGAGAGGAAACATTTTTTTTCTGACAAGGAGGAGTGAGAGGACAAGTTTTATTTTCAGTTGACATACAATTGCTATCGCATTCCAATTACAAATGAACATGATTGAAATCCATCTATTTCAATACCTGCATTGACTAAAAACTTCACAGATGGACCATTGGGACATTTCGCCATCCATAGATAGAGATCTTTTCCCTTCCGGCACTGAAAGTAAGAAAATAAAAGCATATAAATATATAAGAAGCAAACATAGCATAATGATTGAAACACAGAAATGATGAAACCATATCTTTCAAATACACAAAAACAGAATATGTTATTCAACAGAATTTCGGCTCACTGTAAGCAAGCCAAAAAAGTTACAGGGGAACTTCAGAACCTCATATAAAGATATCCTCCAGAACAAATAGTCCTCAAGTCACTTTTTGCTTATTTTCTGCAACAACTCAAACAGCCTCCACTATCAGTCATGAGCTAATGTCCAGAGGCTGTACTCCTCATACCTGAGAAAATGTACTTGCTTGATTTTATTCTTCCCCAGGTTATATATTCCAAAAGATAAGGCCACTAAGAAGCTGGGGATTTGACCATCAATCTGAGCCATGGCATGGCTGATTTTGTGCAATTTGGGGATGATCTCACAAGGGTAGAGAAGGCAAACAGGGAAGGGAACATTTGGTTTCCACTTTCCAGTAGAAGATTATAATCTTTTACAATGAATGTCCAACTGGTAATGAGCTTAAAATGCTCCTCGGACACATGGCTGTCCATCTTTGAACGCCCATGCATTTTATTGTTACGACTTTAATTTTGTCTAGGGGCGTCTAGAACGATAGACATCTACAGGATAAACATGACTAATCCAACAGATGTAGATAGTTGGTAGGCTTGACCAGGAATAGCCCACAGTCTTTTTTATCCAGTATATCTTCCTCTAAACAAGAGATAACAGGATTTGACTAAAGGATGGACAGACAAGTAAAAACATTTGTGTTCATTCTCTTCGTGTCCCCAAGTGGTTTATCGTCAAAAGATGTTGCAACATCGTGATGCAAAGTCTGAGCGGTTCTGCTTTATCTCTCATGGCTTTCGATATCGCAGATCGTACACTAATATTGTAAGATAAGTATGACCACCTTCACGTCGATTTTTGAGAGATGTCACTCCTACTACCGTGTTCAGTGTATTTGTAGCGAAGAGGATAAAAAATGGTAGTTTTCCTATCAAGTAACTGGATGTTTATTCATATACTTTGAAAATAAAAATAGCACTTCCTTTGGCAAGGGCATAGATTTTCACAGGGAATTGCTAGGTTATCAATGTTCATCAAACTTTGTTTCACACCCATATATAACAGGGTTTTAAATAGTTCATTGAAATCGAGCAACTAATTTAAATGATAGATATTGTAACATATAACATTTTTTATGTTTTGGCAATAGAGTTACCCGATACCTGTGCTGGTGGGGGAGGTAGAAGGCACCGATTAAATAGTTATACTCGAGATCAAATCTAAAAATAGTTTTTATGCAGCTTTGAATAAGTAACTTCTAGGAAAATTAGATACTAATACTAGATAATTTGATACTAATACTTCAAACCCTCATTCTTTTTATCAAGCCCAATTATCACCAAAGCTACTAACAATATACAATTTTCACAAGACAACTGAAACAACAACTACAACAAAAAAAAAAAAAAAAAAAAAAAAAAATTACCTCAAAGAACAAACAAGAGGAACAGCTCTTCAACTCAACAAGCTCATTCAAGGTTGCACCTTTAGCATCTTTAGACTCCACTTTGTTATCTTTCTTACAGTGGGGCAAAAGTGACACCAAGTTCAACATTAAATGTCTATACCTGAAAATACCCAAATCAACAAAACCAAAAAATAATCAATCTTTTTACCATTTACAACTACCTAATCAACAAAACAAACAAAAAAATCAAGCTTTTTATCATTTACTACAACCCCTTTTGAATAAAAAAGCAAAAAAAGAATACAAACCTGAAGCTAATACGACGAGAACAAGTGACCAAAACTTTTTCTTTATTTCTAAAAGTAACCACTGAAGTTTCTTTATTTTCTTCTTCAGTAGAACCATCTTTAAAACCTAATAGAGTTCTCTTTGGCCTTTCAATTGCAGTTTCTTCTTTGTTTCCGTTGGCCAAAGCCTCTGTTTCAGTGTGTTTTCTCTTCTTTCCCATTGAGAATTTGAAAAGAAAGAGGAATTTGCTTCACAAAGATGGAGAAGAGGAAGATAGCGGCAAGGGGTTAAGCGAAATAGAAGAGTAAATTTGCAAGGATTTCAATTTGAGGCTTTCTTTTGGGCCTATTAGCTGCTGGGCTGATTTGTGTTTGGGCCGAAGATAATGGGCGAAGTGCAAGAGTAGCCATTTTTAAAAATGCTATTTAAAATATGTCCATAATTTATAATGTATTTAAAGATTGACTAATTTATTCAAACTTTAGGACTAAATATCCTAAAATTTTGAACTGCTAATTTTAAATTCAGGACTAAGAGTTCCGAATTTCTAAACTGCTTAGGACTAAGTATCCTGAATTGTTAAACTGCTAATTTAACATTCAAGATATAAGATTCGAATTTCTCGATACAATTTTCGAACTATGAATATAATTTCTTGAATTTTAAACTTTGAGGTTTAAACTTCAGAACGTCGTGTCCTGAAGTTTGAGTGAATTGACTAATCTTTAAATATATTGTGAACAGTAAATATATTTTAAACAACATAGTTAAAAGTGACTGCATGGTGTCATTTCTATGAAGATGCTACATATTTGTAGGAATTTCACCCAATACCCTTCTCACCCTGCTATTTAAGTTATATAAAAAAAATCAAATTATTTAATTTTTAACCAGTATTGACGAACTTCACAAAAGTATCTTCCAAACTTTCAAAATCAAATTCAAAATTTCAAAATACATCTAACTTGGAAGAAAAGGTTAATGGTCGAAGCAAAATCGTCAAATTAAAGGAGTTAACTTAAATTTTCTTAAAGGTTGGCCCTAGAAAAAGATTGGCAACTCAAAAATATTATTCAAATAATCATGATACAACAAGAAGTATTTTCGAACCTCAAAATCACAATTTTTCTTAAAAAAATTATAATAAATTTGTCGCTTTGATTTCAAATGTTTGTTAAGTGTAATAGGTTGGAGTATACTCTCACACCTCCTTTTTGCGCGCCCGGCCCAGAAGGGTTAAATGCGCGAGGGAGTTTTTCCAATTTAAGTGACAATATTCGAAATGGGATTATTTATTTAGAAGTCGCCACTTGGGAAAGGTTTGGTTTTTGGCGTCCCAAGTCACCGGTTTATCTTGAATCCCAAATCGAGGAAATTTTCGACTTTTCCACATGAAGTCTGCGAACCAGAAATTCTAAGTAAGGAATTCTGTTGACCCGAGGGAAGGTGTTAGGCACCCTCGAATCCCGTGGTTCTAGCACGGTCGCTTAAATTGTTATAATGGCTAAATATCTGATTTAAATACATGTTTTGACTTATGTGCTTTTATTAAGTTTAAACCGCTTTATTTATTATCATTTATTTTTATAGAATTTGCAACGTCGCGAAAATGTATCTCGAACCACGTCGCAATCAATGCACCCGTGATCGTCGACACATTTTGACTCCGTTGAGATTTGGATTTGAGTCACATCAATGTGCACCCGTGTTTAAGAAGGTTAAATTATTAAGCCGCGCCTAAAGAGTCTAGCGCGTTATTATTTTCATAGAAAGCCATGAAATTCACTAAACGGCCTATTCCGAATTCTTAAAATTTATTATGGTTATTTATTGAGGGCCCCGCAATTTTTACGTTTTATTTGGCGAGGCTCGTCTCTATTTTAGAAAGGATATCCTAAAGTGGCTACATTTCTAATGCGTTTGTCTCTAAAACTAGAAGAAAAAGGTACATGCTAATTTAATTATATGCTTTGACCTAATTCGGATTCTTATGGTTAATTATTTACAAAGTTGAGAAAACATTGTACCTCAATGGAAAAATGCGTTAATTTGACAAAGAAATCCGTTTATTCTGACGAAATACAACACTTAATCCGAACAAACATTTTTAAGTCGAATTCAGGTTAACTTGCTTAAACAGGGTTAATAGAATTCCTTATTAAAGAATACTACCGATGATATTCAAAACTAGTCCTATAAACTGCCTAAAGAAATCGAAACTGGGTGATTCAAAACTGTATTGTATTTGGCTAGATTTAACAGCCATTTGCCTCTACTTATTCAAAGCATGCTGAAAGAGTGAATTTAATTTTAACAATTGTACCAAATAGTTTCACATTCCATGAGTTATATTTACATCCTGTATGCTACTAAACGAATCAAACGTCACAGTTTCAAATAAACATTAATTAAGTACAAACTTACTAATGTATTCTCTATTAGGCTACAAGTTAAAGGATTTATACAACTTTAACAATATTCGCAAAGCTATAAGTAAGGCAACAGATGATAAAAAAAATAATCTTCAGATCTTTCGATTCATGCTTTTCAATGTTACAATCAGCTACACCAATGTGAGACTCGAGATGTGTACCTGGAAATACTGAAAATGCAAAGGAGAAGAGGAAGAAGATAGGGAAATCAGCATCAGCAAGAAACAGAATAGCAGCAGCAGCAACAAGCAAAATAATTGGAATAGAATCAAGATCCCAGCTAGACCAAATCCCAGAGTAAACCAACAAACAACCAGCAGACTCAGTTGGATTTAGAAGAAATCAGTATTGGACAAACGGGTCAAGACCATTGAAATCAAGACAGCAAGAAGAATGCAATTTCTAGTTTTGTGTGTCTATGTTATCAAACAGAGTTCTTTTCCAGTTTTCTGCTTTTCAGAACTTCAACTCTCAATCTCCAAACTAAGTTTTCTGTGTGTATTCTCTTTTTCTCTGTCTGTGTGTGTGTATCTGTGTCTATATGTGTATATCTTTTTTTTTGGTCCCCTTAAACTGATGGAAGTCCTTCCCTTTTATAAGCCTCAAATCAAACCTTTAACAGCCTGTTTTAGACCATCACAACACCCCTCCCATGTGCTGTCCTATTTTCAGTTTCCACTTAACAATTAAATGAAACCAAACCCCATGATATTCCCCGGCAGACTCACTTTTGAGTAATGTTTATTATTTCTGAAACTAAAGTAGAGTATGGGCAGCAGAATGTAGTCTGACAGCATATGCTGTCAAACTATTTTAAATCAAAAAGCCTTTATGCAGGACCCAGGCTGTGCACAAATGCACCTGTGGTGCACAAATGCACATGTCGTGCACAAGTGCACATGCCCTCCAATTTCAGAACTGTAACTAAACAAAACATTCATTTTACATTTCTGATTCAAATTAACAATTATAAGTACTAAACTCAGTTCCTAATTGATTCAGGCAATGCTTAGCAGAAGCAAGTCAATTTGTTATTGTTCAGGCAGCTGAAACTAATTGACGACACATGTCGACTCGACTATATTAATCATAACATGTACAATCGTAGCCAAAAATCAGATGTCTAATAGTATCGAACACATGACTCGAGTCATACTGACCCAGCAGAATTGTACTCAAGGAACCAGTTAATCAGTTCAAATTTGAAATTCAGCTAATTGCACAGCACATACATACATACATGTTATCAGTGAATATGAGAAGGCCTTTAATCAAACACATAGGTTCAGGAAAGGTGGACAAGATACATTTGGTAAAACATTCAAAGACAACAAATTACACAAGACATTCGGCCAATACGAACAGACCTTTAAACCACACATGTACTGAATAACAAAGAGAAAACAAACTTACCTTAAACTTTGAAAGCAGAAACAGAAAAATCAACTTGTGTTGTACAGACCCTTTCTCAAGGTTGAACGGACTTTAATCGAAATGTTTCTCAAATGAGAAACACTTCGATTAAGGTCCATTAGACCCTAATCTCTTGGTTCGAACAGGCACGGAACAGGCACGAGGAAACCTAGGGTTCTAGAGGGCAGATTTGGGTTTTGGGCTTTCTTGGTTAGATTCGGACCAAACCAAGCATGGTTTGGTCACGAGGGGGGTCCGGTGATTGTCTGGTATGAATCTAGGGCAGATCGGTGTAGATCGAGTTTTGCTCGAATCTTCAAATGAAGATTCGAGGACCTAGAGGATGATTCGAACTAAACGGTCCACAGATCCATGTTCAGGGGGGTGAGATGGTCCTATGGTGTTAAGGTGAAGGCCACCGGCGTTCATGCCGCCGGCTTTCATGGTGAAGAATACATGGGCGGTTAGGGTTTGGAGGCCTGAGGTCTGGTGAAGACGACCTAAGGCAGGGGGGGTTTGGATTAGGGTGCGGGGTGAAGGGTTGTAGGTTTATATAGTTAGTGGATAGATGGATCTTGGCCGTTGGATGAGACACGATGAAGGGCCAGGATCCTTCAACTAACGGGAAACGGTGTCGTTTCAAGGGTAAAGGGTTGGGGTCGGTCCGGGTGAGACGGGTCGGGTCTATTAGTGGGTACGGGGTGTGAGATCTTGGCCGTTGATCATTCAGAGATCAACGGCTCAGATCAGACTCAACCACTACGACGTCGTTTGGACGTCCTTGAAGTAGGCTGGTCCGGACCGGGGCAAGCACAGGTTTTTGGGCTGGGTTGTTTGGGCTTTGAATTAAAAACGAAAATCAGCCCAAACTGATTTTCAAACTAATTCTGCACTTATCTCTTATTATTATTATTTTTTTATTTTAAAAACAAAACCTAAGTAAATCAAATTAAAATTAAATAAACACTTAATACAATTATTTGCACACGTATATTACAATATTTAAAGCAGGTAAAATCAAACAGAACAAAAATCACGGACAAAGATGCCTATTTATGATTTTTCTTTTTAATAACCAGATTACGGTTCCAACTACGCATGACACATACATTTTTTTTGTATTTTGTTTTAATAAAATAAACATGGACAAAAATCATAAATAATTAACAAAGTGCCACGTAAAATCCAAAAATTGTACAGTAGGACCATTTGTTATTATTTTTTATTTCTTTTGGAGCGATTGTCGCGTAAGACTAAAATCACGTGCTCACAGCTGCCCCTCTTTGTTCGAAAACACGAAGGGTTTTCGTGCAAAGATAAAGTGAGCGGATATGAGCGATTTTTGCCTATGGACTACTCCGTGTGAAGCATGTTTTTGAAAGATTTGACCGAATCTTTGCTTCAAAGATTTCCTACATATCCTGGGCTAAACAGGAATTAGGTCAATGTAGTTCGGGAAGCTTCGGTAGCTGGGACTACCATGGGATTGCAATGTTTGTTGTTACTGCTGTTGTTGTTGTCACCTGCTTTACCGACCGCCTTATTACAACCAAAGAAAAATTGAAACTGAACTAAATACTTATATGCATGTCAACTGCTAGTTACAAGATCCCTATCTATAATTCTTTTGCGACTTGATCTTGGGTCTCAGCTGATTTTGCTTGTAGACTTCGATCCGAATCTTGATGCTTGCGAGTTGTAGGTGCTTGCTTATTCTCTGGGATGCTGAGTGAGGCGTGACTGGCAGAGTTCTGAATCTTAATCAAATGTTGGAGTCGATCCACCTTCCATTAACTCCGATATCTCGGGACATCTTCTTTTGTCTTTTTCTTCTTTGATTCTGAGTTGAGACTCACTTCGTGGGTCGTTTCGATCCGTGTGGCTCGAGGTTAGGCCTGCGGGAGAAAACAAACAAACGAACGAAATTTTTTGCCCCAGTTTCACTAGGAAAATTTCGTGAATTATTCGCCAGGAAGTTCATAAAATTGATGAAGGAAGATAAAAATGTTCAGTTCAGGGTTGGAGCCCTAATACCGACTAGCTGGGGAGAAGTTCAGTTTTAGAGTTGAAACTCTAATACTAACCAACTGGGGAAAAGTTCAGTTTAGGGTTTAAAACCCTAATGCTGACTAAAAGGAAAATTCAGTTTAGGGTTTAAAACCCTAATGTTGACTGCATGGAAAAGCTCAGTTTAGGGTTTAAAATCCTAATGCTGGCTGAAAGGAAAAAGTTCAGTTTAGGGTTTAAAACCTTAATGCTGACTAAACGGAAAATTCAGTTTAGGGTTTAAAACCCTAATACTGACTGCATGGAAAAGCTCAGTTTGGGGTTTGAAACCCTAATGCTGGCTGAAAGGAAAAAGTTCAGTTTAGGGTTTAAAACCCTAATGCTGACTAAACGGAAAATTCAGTTTAGGGTTTAAAACCCTAATGCTGACTGCATGGAAAAGCTCAGTTTAGGGTTTAAAACCCTAATGTTGGCTGAAAGGAAAAAGTTCAGTTTAGGGTTTAAACCCTAATGCTGACTAAAAGGAAAAAGTTCAGTTTAGGGTTTAAAACCCTAATGCTGACTAAAAGGAAAATTCAGTTTAGGGTTTAAAACCCTAATGCTGACTGCATGGAAAAGCTCAGTTTAGGGTTTAAAACCCTAATGCTGGCTGAAAGGAAAAAGTTCAGTTTAGGGTTTAAAACCCTAATGCTGACTAAAAGGAAAATTCAGTTTAGGGTTTAAAACCCTAATGCTGACTGCATGGAAAAGCTCTGTTTAGGGTTTAAAACCCTAATGCTGACTAAAAGGAAAATTCAGTTTAGGGTTTAAAACCCTAATGCTGACTACATGAAAAAGCTCAGTTTAGGGTTTAAAACCCTAATGCTGGCTGAAAGGAAAAAGTTCAGTTTAGGGTTTAAAACCCTAATGCTGACTAAAAGGAAAATTCAATTTAGGGTTTAAAACCCTAATGCTGACTGCATGGAAAAGCTCAGTTTAGGGTTTAAAACCCTAATGCTGGCTGAAAGGAAAAATTCAGTTTAGGGTTTAAAACCCTAATGCTGACTAAAAGGAAAAAGTTCAGTTTAGGGTTTAAAACCCTAATGCTGACTAAAAGGAAAATTCACTTTAGGGTTTAAAACCCTAATGCTCACTAAAAGGAAAATTCAGTTTAGGGTTTAAAACCCTAATGCTGACTACATGGAAAAGCTCAGTTTAGGGTTTAAAACCCTAATGCTGGCTGAAAGGAAAAAGTTCAGTTTAGGGTTTAAAACCCTAATGCTGACTAAAAGGAAAAAGTTCAGTTTAGGGTTTAAAACCCTAATGCTGACTAAAAGGAAAATTCAGTTTAGGGTTTAAAACCCTAATGCTGATTGCATGGAAAAGCTCAGTTTAGGGTTTAAAACCCTAATGCTGACTGCATGGAAAAGCTCAGTTTAGGGTTTAAAACCCTAATGCTGGCTGAAAGGAAAAAGTTCAGTTTAGGGTTTAAAACCCTAATGCTGACTAAAAGGAAAATTCAGTTTAGGGTTTAAAACCCTAATGCTGACTGCATGGAAAAGCTCAGTTTAGGGTTTAAAACCCTAATGCTGGCTGAAAGGAAAAAGTTCAGTTTAGGGTTTAAAACCCTAATGCTGACTAAAAGGAAAATTCAGTTTAGGGTTTAAAACCCTAATGCTGATTGCATGGAAAAGCTCAGTTTAGGGTTTAAAACTCTAATGCTGGCTGAAAGGAAAAAGTTCAGTTTAGGGTTTAAAACCCTAATGCTGACTAAAAGGAAAAAGTTCAGTTTAGGGTTTAAAACCCTAATGCTGACTAAAAGGAAAATTCAGTTTAGGGTTTAAAACCCTAATGCTGACTGCATGGAAAAGCTCAGTTTAGGGTTTAAAACCCTAATGCTGGCTGAAAGGAAAAAGTTCAGTTTAGGGTTTAAAACCCTAATGCTGACTAAAAGGAAAATTCAGTTTAGGGTTTAAAACCCTAATGCTGACTGCATGGAAAAGCTCAGTTTAGGGTTTAAAACCCTAATGCTGGTTGAAAGGAAAAAGTTCAATTTAGGGTTTAAAACCTTAATGCTGACTAAAGGAAAAATTCAGTTTAGGGTTTAAAACCCTAATGCTGACTGCATGGAAAAGCTCAGTTTAGGGTTTAAAACCCTAATGCTGGCTGAAAGGAAAAAGTTCAGTTTAGGGTTTAAAACCCTAATGCTGACTAAAGGAAAAATTCAGTTTAGGGTTTAAAACCCTAATGCTGACTGAATGGAAAAGCTCAGTTTAGGGTTTTAAAACCCTAATGCTGGCTGAAAGGAAAAGTTCAGTTTAGGGTTTAAAACCCTAATGCTGACTAAAAGGAAAAGTTCAGTTTAGGGTTTAAAACCCTAATGCTGACTGGAAGGAAAAGTTCAGAACAACAACTGACCTCTTTTTTTGAATTTTCTTGTTTTAGTAGAAGATAAAAGGGAGTTTCGTGGAAACTTACCTTTCGAGCGAATTCCTTATTGCCAAAATATTTCTTGTACCCATGTACCTTCTTCTTTGGGAGACACCTCATTCTTGCACGGTTGTCTTGGATCATACCTGTTTCAACTTTTTAGACAAAGAACAATTGTTAGTTCGGAAATGACGGTCGGTTCGGTGACCTTGATCGTTCCCGGTTGCTTTGTTGCGTCTTCATTTCTGTTGCGAAGTCCCGCCATTGATTTGATTCATATGTCGAAACCCTTTAGACTGCTCAGGCTTGCATTTCCAGATTCTGTGATGATTTGCCTCGTAAGGCTCTTTTTTCTTTTCTCTCTTTTTTGTCCCGTTTTGCTTGGAGGTTCTCAACGGGGATTTTATTGGAGGTATTCTGTGGGGATTTGTACAAAAGGAAGCTCTGTGGGGAAATATTTACAAAGTGGATTCTTTGTGTGGATTTTTGTACAATGGGGCATGCTGGGGATTTGTTTCGAAGCGGGCTTTCTAGGATTTGTTGGGGTAAGCTTGTTGGGGAATTTTTACAAAGGGACTCGCTGGGGATGTGCTGGGGAAATTCCAACGGGGATTTTTTTTTTTTAATATATTGGGGAGACTCTGTGGGGGATTGTACAAGGGGAGACTCTGTGGGGATTCGTCCGAAGGCGGACTTGCTGGGGGAAATTTCTCTTTTTCCTCTTTACTTCGAACGCCATCAAACATCATGATTCATCAAATTTGGACAGACGTACCAACGAAACGGGGTGTTTTCCTTCATGAAACGGAATTCCGTGAAAACAAACCTGCCACCTGCCCTTTCCGGTGTATCCTGAACTTGGGGTTAAAACATAAAAGGGATTCGAAGAGAAACAAAGAAAGGAGAAAACAAATTTCAGGAAGGGAGTGTCCCTTTTGGGACGAGAAAGACTTATCTGAGGAAGATAACGCTGGCTTTAAATGACATGACATGCTCTTTGGACTGGACGCCTGACCTTCCATGAACTTGCGTTTCCCTGAACCAGAACGGATCTGTGATTCCAAATCGGTGGAACTTTGCCGAGACCTCCTTGGGGTGGAGTCATTCTTTTCGGCCAACAGCGCCCTTTGCGGGTTTTCGCCGGCTGACCTCTCTCATTTCTCTTCCTGTCATCGCTTGATAGCACTCTTTGTGAGTTTTTACTAAACAAGCTCTCTCATTTTGGTTTCTCTACTCCCGTCGCCTCGTGGTGCCCGAAGGTTTTCACCGACGAGACTCTCTCATTTTATCTCTCTCAATTCAGAGTGTGCCGGTCTCCATTTGTGACGCTTATTGGTTTCCCACTATCTTTGGTAATTGATCTGAAGGCTTGTGCTTGGTAAAGAGAGGTAGATGATACTAACTTCTAAACTGCTCGACGTGCCCCGGTTTCAATTTCAGGGTGAATGGGATTTTATTGTTGGTGTGACTGAACCTCAGGGAGAGGCTGCCTACGTATCCTTTCGAAATCAAGTCAAACGTAGTTCAGGCATCAATCAATGTTTTGTTTTTATTTTGTTGTTGTTGTTTTTTTTTGTTTGTTTTTGTTTTTTTTAAGCGGCTCAAAGGTTTGTAGAGAGAATTGGGTAGTGTTTGGGGAGTAGTGGGGAATAAAACCTTCGTCATTTCAAATGTGTCAAGACTACTGGAGTATAAATCAGACATAGTATCTCTTGACTGCATCTGCATTTACTGCTGTTTCGGGGTCATTTCCTTCGATATCACCTAGATACAATGCTCCTCTTGGCAATATCTTCCTTATGATGTATGTGCCTTTCCAATTTGGAGCAAACTTCCCTTTCGCTTCCTGGTGATGTGGCAGAATACGCCTCAGTACCAGCTGACCTACTTCAAAATTCCTAGGTCGGACTTTCTTGTTGTAAGCGCGGGCCATTCTTCGTTGGTACAACTGTCCATGACAAACCGCGGCCATTCGCTTTTCATCGATCAAAGTCAATTGCTCTAATCGAGTCTTGACCCACTCGCTGTCTTCGATTTCTGCTTCGACAATGGTTCGAAGCGAAGGAATTTCTACCTCTGCTGGTATCACAGCTTCAGTCCCATAAACCAAGAGATAAGGGGTTGCCCCTACCGATGTGCGTACCGTAGTGCGATACCCCAACAATGCAAAAGGTAACTGCTCATGCCACTGTCGGGAACTTTGGATCGTTTTCCTCAAAATCTTCTTGATGTTTTTGTTCGCCGCTTCCACAGCACCATTGGCCTTCGGCCGATAAGGAGTAGAATTCCTATGTGTTATCTTGAATTGCTCGCATACATCTCCCATCAAGTGACCGTTCAAATTTGCTGCATTATCTGTAATGATAGTCGCAGGAATACCGAAACGACAGATAAGATTTGAGTGTACAAAATCCACTACAACCTTTTTAGTGACCGACTTGAGAGTGACAGCCTCTACCCATTTTGTGAAGTAGTCTATGGCAACCAGTATAAACCTGTGTCCATTCGAAGCCTTTGGTTCGATTGGTCCAATGACGTCCATGCCCCAGGCGACAAATGGCCAAGGTGCAGACATGGGATGCAGCTCCGTGGGAGGTGCATGAATCAAATCACCGTGCACCTGACACTGATGACACTTCCGAACGAAGCTAAAGCAATCCTTTTCCATGGTCATCCAGTAATAACCTGCTCGAAGGATTTTCTTCGCTAAGACATACCCGTTCATGTGAGGTCCGCACACACCTGCGTGTACTTCGTGCATGATCTTTCTCGCCTCCTCGGCGTCGACACATCTTAGGAGATTGAGGTCCGGGGTCCTCTTGTACAACAATTCACCGCTCAGAAAGAAACCACTTGCATGTCGCCTAATAGTTCTCTTTTGATCTCCAGTAGCATGCTCGGGGTATTCCTGTGTCTTCAAGAACCTCTTGATGTCATGGTACCAAGGCTGCGTATTTGATCCCGCCTCGATTACATTGCAGTAACTGTGTCTTTCCCTGATTTGGATTTCCAAAGGATTGACGTGGGCGTTGCCCGGGTAGGGTAGCATTGAAGCCAAAGTAGCGAGTGCGTCTGCCAGTTCATTGTGACACCTCGGGATATACCTGAACTCTATTGATGTAAAGCGCTTGCCGAGGTCCTCCACATGCTGTCGGTAAGGGATAAGTTTGACATCCCGAGTTTCCCATTCGCCTTGGGCTTGCCGGATAATCAGGTCAGAATCTCCCATAATCAGTAAGTCTTCGACGTCCTGATCGATTGCCATATGCATGCCCATGATGCAGGCTTCATACTCAGCTGTATTGTTTGTGCAAAAGAAACGTAGTCTAGCTGTAGCGGGGTAATGCTGACCAGAAGGCGAAATCAAAATTGCCCCAATCCCTACACCTTTGGCGTTCACGGCTCCATCAAAGAACATCTTCCAAACATGAGCGTCCCCCGAGACCACTTCTACGGTGTTTACTTCTTCATCTGGAAAGTAGGTACTCAATGGCTGGTATTCCTCATCGACCGGATTTTCGGCCAAATGATCTGCTAGCGCCTGGGCTTTCATTGCCTTGCGAGTGACATAGACTATGTCGAATTCCGTAAGCAAGATTTGCCATTTAGCCAGTCTCCTAGTAGGCATTGGTTTCTGAAATATATACTTCAAAGGATCCAACCTGCTTATGAGGAACGTAGTGTGGGCTTGTAGATAATGTCTCAGCTTTGGAGCAACCCATGTCAGAGCGCAACATGTCCTTTCCAGCAGAGTGTATTTGGCCTCGTAGCCGGTGAATTTCTTGCTCAAGTAGTAGATTGCTTGCTCCTTCTTTCCGGTTATGTCGTGTTGCCCGAGGACGCAACCGAAAGAGTTCTCCAAGACTGTCAGATACAAGAAAAGTGGCCTCCCTGGTTCTGGAGGGACCAAGACTGGGGGATTCGAAAGGTATTCTTTGACTTTATCAAAGGCTTCTTGACACTCAGTTGTCCATTTGATCGCCGCATCTTTCCTTAACAGCTTGAATATGGGCTCACACGTGCTTGTCAGCTGGGCAATAAACCGACTGATGTAGTTCAACCTGCCCAACAGACTCATCACGTCTTTCTTTGTTCTCGGGGGAGGCAGATCTCTGATGGATTTTATCTTAGTTGGATCTAGCTCGATACCTCTCCTGCTTACGATGAAGCCCAAAAGTTTGCCCGACGGAACTCCGAAAGCACATTTGGCTGGGTTTAGCTTCAAGTCATACTTCCTTAGTCTCTCGAAGAATTTCCTCAAGTCTTGGATGTGATTATCCTGCGTCCTGGACTTGACTATCACGTCATCCACGTACACCTCTATTTCCTGATGCATCATGTCATGAAAAATGGCAGTCATGGCCCTCATGTAAGTAGCCCCAGCATTCTTCAAACCAAATGGCATGACCCGATAACAGTAGGTGCCCCAAGGCGTGGTGAAGGCAGTTTTCTCGGCATCCTCTTCATCCATCAATACCTGATGATACCCAGCGTAACAATCTACGAAAGACTGTATCTCGTGCTTGGCGCAATTATCAACGAGGATGTGGATGTTGGGCAGCGGGAAATTATCTTTAGGACTTGCTCTGTTCAGATCTCGGTAATCTACACATACCCGAGTTTTCCCGTCCTTTTTCGGTACTGGAACCACATTTGCCAACCAAGTTGTATACTGGACTACCCGAATCACTCCCGTTTTCAATTGTTTGGTGATCTCCTCTTTAATCTTGTCACTGACCTCAGTTTTGAACTTTCGTTGCTTTTGTTGAACTGGAGGACAATCAGGATGAATCGGCAATTTATGAACCACTAGATCAACACCTAGTCCCGGCATGTCATCATATGACCAAGCAAACACGTCTTTAAATTCAAAAAGAAGTTGAATTATCGCCTCTCGCGTTTTCTTGTCCGTGTGAATGCTTATCTTGGTCTCCCGGATTTCTTCCGGGGTTCCTAAATTTACCGGTTCAGTGTCATTCAGATTTGGCTTAGGTTTATTCTCGAAATATTCCAACTCTCGGTTTATCTCCCTAAAAGCCTCTTCCGCATCATATTCTGGTTCTAGATTCATTAATTCGCAGTTAAATAGCTCGTTGTGATCTGGGCGTGAAGTCCGCAAGCATGTCATATTTAAAGCCGCATTATTATAACTGAAAGGAAAGATAAAAGGAAAAATAACAAAAATCAGAACAAAAGAAAGAATGGGAAAGCAATGATGATTTTTTTTCATTTTCTTTGGAAAGTTGGAAGACAACAATGTTTACAACTTAGGAATTCAAAACAACAATTGAAAAGAAGAAAACGTTCAAGTTATGTCCTAGAGACAACTTGTGACACAGGAAAGGTGGCAGGACAGGTCTACCCGGACTTTCGTCTAGTCGGGAATGGCGTGGCCTCCCAGTTTTGAAGTTTGGCGTTCGGCCCCACGTACAGCATCTCAGCAGTGCTTGTGCCTTCACCTGGTTGAACCATGTGGACCTCGTAGAGCATCTCTCTCATCGCCCCACATATCTCCTTGATTTCCTCAGCTGTGAAGACCTCATCATCTTCTTCTTCGGCGTACCTTGGCCTGATGAAAGTTGCATATAAATCCGGCAGTGGTCGAAGTAACTTCCAACCCTCATTTTTCCTTTTCTTTGCCCACTCTTCGTCTGCTGGAGTAGGTTTGAAGCCTAGTCCAAAGGGTTTCTTGGTGGTCGGTAAGGTGATAGGTTTGGTTATTCCCTGCAGGGTTCGTCCAAGCCCTTTCCCTGGCTTAAATCCGTGTCGGATCATCTCTTTGGCCACCATGACCGAGGCGTTAGACAAGAAGGGCTGGGGGCAAGGTATTCTCTCTTCATGCTGCTCTGCCAGTACAATCTCGAAAGCTTGATAGACCGTATGTTCGCTCCCTTCTCTTGGTTCAAGATATGGGATGGATGGATCTCGATAAATAGCATGCTCATCTTCTCCATGGACCACGATCTCTCGGTCTTCGTACTCAAACTTCACCATGTGGTGAAGAGTGGAAGGCACAGCTCCTGCCGCGTGGATCCAAGGTCTGCCGAGGAGGAAATTGTAGGATGTATCCATGTCGAGCACCTGGAAGGTTACTTCAAATTCAACTGGCCCTATGACCAACAACAGGTCTATTTCCCCCATGGTATCTCTCTTGATGTCGTCGAAAGCCCTCACGCAGACATTGTTGGGTCGGATTCTTCCGGTCCCAATTTCCATTCTTTGTAGCGTGGAGAGCGGGCAAATGTCAACACCTGAGCCCCCATCTAACATTACCCGCTTGACATAGTAGTCCTCGCATTTCATTGTTAGATGCAAGGCTTTGTTGTGTGCCGCTCCTTAAGGGGGTAAATCATTCTTGCTGAAAGAGATTTGGTTAACGGCGAAGAACCTTTCTGTCATTCGCTACAGTTGTTCGACTGAGGTTTCAACTGGCATGTATGCTTCATTCAGGGTCTTCAGCAAGATCTTTTGATGCTCGGCCGACCTCATCAACAATGATAGCATGGACACTTGCACGGGGTACCTGCGCAGTTGATCTATCACTTCGTAATCCGGCATTTTCATTTGTTGGAAGAACACTTCCGCTTCTTCAACGCATACGGGCTTCTTTGGCGGGAAGCGCCTTTGTGTGGCGTTGTTCAGCTCTTGGGTATTTGAATACCTTCCAATGAAAGTGTTTTCTGGAAGTTCTCCCATGACCTCTTTACCTTTGTACATTACCAAAGTCTTTTGATAATTCCACGGCACTGTGGACGGGTTGGTCATTGGCTTTTGTGGCACGCGTCCGATAACCACTGGCTCATTCAGCCGAGGTGGTTGAATCGTCCCCCGGACCACATAGGCCCCTTTTGGCACGTACATAGGTTTTGCCTTTTTGATCCCGAAGTTCTGCGTCTTCTCAGCCCGACCTCGTGGTATGTAAAGAATCCCATCCTTTACCGGTACCACTTTCTTCTCCACCTTCTTTTCAGGCTCTTTCTTTATAGCTTTGGCCTCCTCCCCCTTTTCTGGTTTCTGGTCTGTCTCAGGCCTCTTCCCCGTGTCGACAATGGCGATTATAGCTTTCAGAGCAGGGTCGAATTCTTTGTCTTCGCAAATCATTCCGATCAGCGGCCCATTATTGTGAGCAGGCAATGGATTGTTAGTTACATTCGGGATCTCCTCGTCCCTTAGCACTATTTTCCCTTGCTCTATCAAATTCTCGACCACTCTTTTCAACGACCAGCAGTCATTTGTATCATGTCCCTCGGCCCCTGAATGATAGGCGCATCTGACTCCAGCTTTGTAAGAAGGTGACGTCGGGTTTTGCCTTGTTTGAGGGATTGGTTGCAAGAAACCCAACTGGACTAGCTTCGGGAACAAAGTAGAGTATGGTTCACCGATGGGCGTGAAAGTCTGCCTTCGAGGTGGCTCCTGAGGGCGGAAGTTATTCTGCGGTTGTTGTGGATTATAGTGGTTGCGGTAAGGAGGCTGATTTCTGAGAGGTGGAGCTGGGCCTCAGTTGGCTTGTTGCGGCGGATGGGCATAAGGCTGGACGTTCATGACCATATAGGGTTGATGAGCATATGCCAGATTTGAGTGGGGGTAGTAGTGTTGTGGGGTCCTTTCCGGAAAACGGGGCCTGGGATGACGATACTCCCTTGCTTCTGAGGCTGCCATGGTCGTTTCTTCCTTCTTCTTCCCTCTTGCCATTCCTTCGGACCCGCTTTGGACGGCTTGGGAGGTCGCTCTTATGGCTGCTTGACTCAGAATCCTACCTGTTTTCAGACCATTCTCCACCATCTCTCCAATCTTGATTGCTTCTGCAAATGGCTTTCCCATGGCTGACATCATGTTTTGGAAATAGTCAGACTCTTGAGCCTGGAGAAAGGTAGTGACCATTTCCACTTCATCCATGGGAGGCTTCACCCTTGACGCCTGCTCACGCCACTTAATAGCATATTCTCTGAAGCTTTCTGAAGGTTTCTTCTTCAAATTCGATAGAGAATTTCGGTCTGGTGCAATGTCGATGTTATACTGGAATTGTTTCACAAAATCTCTGGCGAGATCATCCCATATATGCCATCGGGACATTTCCTGGTCCATATACCATTCCGAGGCTATCCCTACTAGACTTTCCCCAAAATATGCCATTAGCAGTTCTTCTTTTCCGCCGGCTCCCCGCAATTGGTTGCAGTATTTCTTAAGATGTGCAATGGGGTCACCGTGCCCATCGTATTTCTCGAACTTTGGGGTCTTGAAACCCGCTGGCAGGTGCACGTGAGGGAACATGCATAGGTCGGCGTAAGAGACGCTCTTCTGTCCGCTCAATCCTTGCATATTCTTCAAACTTTGTTCAAGGCTTCTCATTCTCTTGGCAATCTCATTTTGTTCTGCAATTCTGGGGTTCTGATCCTGCCCGGGTGCAAGCTCGCACTGAGGCGGTAGAGGATTAGTGCTGGTAGCGAACCTAGTTGGTTCCATTGAGAACGATGGTGCTTGGAATGTAAAAGAGGATGAGTCAAAGCTTGGCTTGTACGTGGTAGGCTGTGCCGTAATCGGGCAAGGCGATGCAGTAAAGATGTTCATGCTTGCATCAGTGGATGACATTCGGGGATGAGGCTCAGAAGGCGATCCAGCAGAGAAGGCTGAGGTGGCTGGGTACCCGAATGGGGTAGCAGGATAATTTATGGGGACATTAGAAGTCCCACTTGACCTGGAGAATAATTCAGGGAATCCGGGGACGACACTTGGCGGCTCTTTCCCATTATTCCAATCGTCCAGCATTTCCAACATGCGGAGCCGTAGGATTCTATTTTCCTCCGCAGTTGCGGATTCAGGTGTGAGGACGGCTGAGATCGAGCTCTCCTCGGAAATAGGGATTGTTTGCAACGGAATTTCTGAAGACATTTCCACACTTCCCTTTGACCTGGTGAAGTAAGTGTGAGTACTGCTTCTGGTCCTAACAAAAGGTAGTTGAACACTTCTCTTTGACCTCGTGAAGTATGAGTGCGAGGCCATACTTTCACCAAACCAACCGTCTTTCCAAAAAACCTGGAGGTACTCAACGACAAACGCACGGTTAATTTGTAGCAAACAACAAATAGGCAATCTCACGTTGGGCATGATGCACCTATACAGTTAAGTGGATTCCTACATGTTTGCTATGAGAGCATGCGTCGTTCCAGCATTTTTCCTTTTATTATTATTTTTTCCTCTTTTTTTTTTTTTTTTTGTTTTTCTTTTATGTTTTTTTTTATTTTGCAGTAAAAGAAATGCGACCGGATCCGATGAGGATTGCCTACGTATCACGATGCCTACGTGAATCAGATCATTATGTAGTTCGAAACACAAATGAAAGAAACACACCTTTTATTATTGAAATGGTCTATTACAAACTACATTTTGCAAAAGAAAGAGCAAATTCTGAAAATAAACCCAGACTAAAAATCACCCTGATGGGAAAACAGGCAGAAGATGCTAAGATACAGACTTGATTTATGAGTGCATTATGGTTTTGAAAATTGGTGTCCGCGGGGCATCGTTCGGCCTCGCCGCGGTCCTAGGTGTGAGATCCCTCTCAAGTTGCTCCAGCTCATGCATGGTCTGTTTGACATAACTCATCACTGCCGAGAGGACGGTAACGCTGGTCATGTTCTCACATCGTAGACACCGTCTGGTGATGGCACGGGCAATGGCCCTGATCCTATCTCTGGTTTGCTTTTTCTCTATGAGTAGGCGTTTTATCTGATCACTACACATCTTGAATGCCTGAGCATCCTATGTATGTTGATTCTTCAGTTGTCGTACTTCTAACTTCATCTGGGCCAATAAGTCGTACCAGTATCTGCTCTCAATTTGGAAATCCTTAGCCTGATTAACTGTTTTGGTCTCAAGTATAGCCATCTCTCTCTTCATTTTGGCAACAGTTTTCTCGTGGTCGCGTTTCGATTGGTTCAAGTATCGGCGATGCTTCTCTACTTTTACTCCCCACTGTGCCTTGAGCTTCGCCATAATCTTTCCCGATTCTTCTAAACCATCTCGCCATTCCGCGACTTCTCTTCTCAAACCCTTAATCAACTGTTGGTCTGATCGACTTCTGGGCTGTTCATCAAGAGACAATCTTAATTTTTGGATTTGGGCCTTAAGTTCTTCATTCTTTCGGACCAATTTATTCTTTTCGCTTCGATCCGCCGCGATTTGCATGCTGTTACTGAATTTCAGACTGTCAATTTGTAGCTTCAAATCACCGATCTCGGCCCGATACCCCTTTTCTTTTGCTAACCAGTTCCATTGCCCTTGGGATGATTCCACAAAATCTTTGAGATGCGGTCTCTTAGCCGGTCTTTCACAAGACAGGTCGCCCCTGAACCAAGCGTGATATCCTGGGGCAACTTCCCCTTTTGCTATATCCATTACACAAGTGCTTGCCGTCAGATGTTGGCACTCACTCCAGATTTGGCGAACTTCTTCTTCGGGGAAACGACCATCTGGACTGATCTCAATCACTTGGGTACTCAGATCTTCATCTTTCGGCACCACTTGATACCTCCCAAGTTGCCTCAAAACCCGATATGGTGCGTAGGGTTGGATGCTTTTAAGTCCCATCAACAGAAAGTGGGGCCTGGTTGTTGGCATGTATATGATTTCCTCAATAGGCGACCATCCGAGCGTCCACTGGATTTGGCTAGCAGTGAGAGTTCGGAAAAATGAGGTCCATGCTGTGACGCCCTCAGGTAGATTGAAACCTTTGACTCTAGTGTAGAATTTTCCAATGCAAGTCTTCTCAGGCGAACCGTAACCCAAGAGCGGAGAGCGGCGGCATAAGTGATCGGTCATCCATATTTGCAACAGTAGGTTACATCCTTCGAAAAAGTCGCCCCTGGCTCGACAAGCAGTGAGAGCCCGGAAAATGTCAGCCATAATCATAGGCGCTAGAGTACTCTTATCTTGGGTGAGCAAAGTACTGACAACCCTAGTTATTTTTAGATCGATGTTGCCGTCCTTCCTCGGGAACACTATAAGACCTAAGAAGGCCGTCATGAAAGCTAACTGCCTGTGTTCGTCCCACTTTTGTCGGTTGCCTTTACTACATAGTTTGAAATCCGGCTTATTGAACCCGCCTTCATGACCGTATCTAGCATACATGAGATGGAGACTGCAGAAACCTTTGGCAAGATCTGGATGGTGAAATGTTCGGGGTATTTTCAGAAAATCCAAAAACCGGTGTACCGTGACGGCCCTAGGTGCAATCAAGTACTTGAACCTTAACGGAGCTTCATCACCCCCAATGTATCCCGCTATTTCCTCCAACGTCGGGGTGAGTTCGAAGTCTGAAAAATGGAATACATTGTGCGCCGAATCCCAGTAAGTGACCAATGATCTGATAATATCACCCCGAGGCTGAATGTCTAGTAAATCCGGGAGATTTTTCAGATATTTCCTCACTTTGCCTTGCCCCTCTTTGCCTAAGTCGTTCCACCATAATCGCAACTCAAAAGGGATCTTGGTCATTATTGAAAACGATTCATTTTGTATCGTGCTCATCCTGCACATTTATTTAGGGTGATAAACTTTATTAGACTCAAAAATTAAAATTATCTAGATTTTCTTTTTTCTTTTGTAAAAAAAAAAACGGGAGGTTGGACCCGACGAGGGTTGCCTACGTATCTCACCCCGTGCGAGAATCAAACCGGCGTAGTTCGGTCGGATCAAAATAGGGGAAACAAAAAATAAAATCCTTTAAAGAAGAATAACCCTTTTTTTTGAAATTTTGTTATATGTTTTGTTTTTTATTTTATTATTTATTTTTGAAAAGAGACCAAGGAAATATTTACACATTTAAAACTTCCTCTTTTTGAAATTTTGAAAATCTTTTAAAGAGGTGCTACAAATGAAACAATAATTTTTTTTTTTTGATTTTTTATTTATATATTTTTTTTGATTTTGAAAGTGATTAAAAGGAATAGTCGAACTGAAAGGCAAGCTTTTTTTTTTTTTTATCATTTTTTATATATTTTAGAAAATTCCGGTTAGGTTTAACATTGCTCGGACATGGTTTTTTTTTTCAAAAGAATAAGTAATTATCTCCCTACCCTGCTATTTTTGAAAATTTTTCGGAAACCGGTCAACATGCAGATCTGAAGCAAATAGATGCGCAAAACAAACGGGATGCAGCAGGATGGTCTTTTCATTCCAGGTTGCCTGTCCTAGACGGACCCAACCCCTGTGTTGAGTCCCCTATGTCAAATGCAACATGATGCAGATAAGCGTTCCTACTAGGGATCCGGCATGAGGTTTCGTTATACTAAGTTTATAACTTGGGTAGATGTTCTAGACTGTGTACCCGAGCGGACAACTCGGGTCGAGGAGGGGCAACTTACCGGGAACCAAAAGGCCGTCCGGCTTCGTAACTTATCCGTCCTCTTTCTTATTTCAGGTATCGACACTAACAGAATAGGGAGCCTCGGCCAGCGAGCTTCTCCCCGGAGATGAAGAGAGAATGGTTCGGCACAGTTTATATACAGTTCAGATAATATCAAAGCGGTAAACAACAACATTTAGCACGTTATGTCAAAACATGTAATAAATATCAGATAATAAAGCCAAATATAACAATTATTCTAAGCTCGAATTCTTGAACCCTGAACCAGTGGTTCTGGGTTAATCTTCCCCAGCAGAGTCGCCAGAGCTGTCACACCTCCTTTTTGCGCGCCCGGCCCCGAAGGGTTAAATGCGCGAGGGAGTTTTTCCAATTTAAGTGACAATATTCGAAATGGGATTATTTATTTAATTCGCCACTTGGGAAAGGTTTGGTTTTTGGTGTCCCAAGTCACCGGTTTATCTTGAATCCCAAATCGAGGAAATTTTCGACTTTTCCACATGAAGTCTGCGAACCAGAAATTCTAAGTAAGGAATTCTGTTGACCCGAGGGAAGGTGTTAGGCACCCTCGAATCCCGTGGTTCTAGCACGGTCTCTTAAATTGTTATAATGGCTAAATATCTGATTTAAATACATGTTTTGACTTATGTGCTTTTATTAAGTTTAAACCGCTTTATTTATTATCATTTATTTTTATAGAATTTGCAACGTCGCGAAAATGTATCTCGAACCACGTCGCAATCAATGCACCCGTGATCGTCGACACATTTTGACTCCGTTGAGATTTGGATTTGAGTCACATCAATGTGCACCCGTGTTTAAGAAGGTTAAATTATTAAGCCGCGCCTAAAGAGTCTAGCGCGTTATTATTTTCATAGAAAGCCATGAAATTCACTAAACGACCTATTCCGAATTCTAAAAATTTATTATGGTTATTTATTGAGAGCCCCGCAATTTTTGCGTTTTATTTGGCGAGGCTCGTCTCTATTTTAGAAAGGATATCCTAAAGTGACTACATTTCTAATGCGTTTGTCTCTAAAACTAGAAGAAAAAGGTACATGCTAATTTAATTATATGCTTTGGCCTAATCCGGATTCTTATGGTTAATTATTTACAAAGTTGAGAAAACATTGTACCTCAATGGAAAAATGCTTTAATTTGACAAAGAAATCCGTTTATTCTGACGAAATACACCACTTAATCCGAACAAACATTTTTAAGTCGAATTCAGGTTAACTTGCTTAAACAGGGTTAATAGAATTCCTTATTAAAGAATACTACCGATGATATTCAAAACTAGTCCTATAAACTGCCTAAAGAAATCGAAACTGGGTGATTCAAAACTGTATTGTATTTGGCTAGATTTAACAGCCATTTGCCTCTACTTATTCAAAGCATGCTGAAAGAGTGAATTTAATTTTAACAATTGTACCAAATAGTTTCACATTCCATGAGTTATATTTACATCCTGTATGCTACTAAACGAATCAAACGTCACAGTTTCAAATAAACATTAATTAAGTACAAACTTACTAATGTATTCTCTATTAGGCTACAAGTTAAAGGATTTATACAACTTTAACAATATTCGCAAAGCTATAAGTAAGGCAACAGATGATAAAAAAAATAATCTTCAGATCTTTCGATTCATGCTTTTCAATGTTACAATCAGCTACACCAATGTGAGACTCGAGATGTGTACCTGGAAATACTGAAAATGCAAAGGAGAAGAGGAAGAAGATAGGGAAATCAGCATCAGCAAGAAACATAATAGCAGCAGCAACAACAAGCAAAATAATTGGAATAGAATCAAGATCCCAGCTAGACCAAATCCCAGAGTAAACCAACAAACAACCAGCAGACTCAGTTGGATTTAGAAGAAATCAGTATTGGACAAACGGGTCAAGACCATTGAAATCAAGACACCAAGAAGAATGCAATTTCTAGTTTTGTGTGTCTATGTTATCAAACAGAGTTCTTTTCCAGTTTTCTGCTTTTCAGAACTTCAACTCTCAATCTCCAAACTAAGTTTTCTGTGTGTATTCTCTTTTTCTCTGTCTGTGTGTGTGTATCTGTGTCTATGTGTGTATATCTTTTTTTTTTTTGGTCCCTTTAAACTGATGGAAGTCCTTCCCTTTTATAAGCCTCAAATCAAACCTTTAACAGCCTGTTTTAGACCATCACAACACCCCTCCCATGTGCTGTCCTATTTTCAGTTTCCACTTAACAATTAAATGAAACCAAACCCCATGATATTCCCCGGCAGACTCACTTTTGAGTAATGTTTATTATTTCTGAAACTAAAGTAGAGTATGGGCAGCAGAATGTAGTCTGACAGCATATGCTGTCAAACTATTTTAAATCAAAAAGCCTTTATGCAGGACCCAGGCTGTGCACAAATGCACCTGTGGTGCACAAATGCACATGTCGTGCACAAGTGCACATGCCCTCCAATTTCAGAACTGTAACTAAACAAAACATTCATTTTACATTTCTGATTCAAATTAACAATTATAAGTACTAAACTCAGTTCCTAATTGATTCAGGCAATGCTTAGCAGAAGCAAGTCAATTTGTTATTGTTCAGGCAGCTGAAACTAATTGACGACACATGTCGACTCGACTATATTAATCATAACATGTACAATCGTAGCCAAAAATTAGATGTCTAATAGTATCGAACACATGACTCGAGTCATACTGACCCAGCAGAATTGTACTCAAGGAACCAGTTAATCAGTTCAAATTTGAAATTCAGCTAATTGCACAGCACATACATACATACATGTTATCAGTGAATAGAAGAAGGCCTTTAATCAAACACATAGGTTCAGGAAAGGTGGACAGGATACATTTGGTAAAAAATTCAAAGACAACAAATTACACAAGACATTCGGCCAATACGAACAGACCTTTAAACCACACACGTACTGAATAACAAAGAGAAAACAAACTTACCTTAAACTTTGAAAGCAGAAACAGAAAAAATCAGCTTGTGTTGTACAGACCCTTTCTCAAGGTTGAACGGACTTTAATCGAAATGTTTCTCAAATGAGAAACACTTCGATTAAGGTCCATTAGACCCTAATCTCTTGGTTCGAACAGGCACGGAACAAGCACGAGGAAACCTAGGGTTCTAGAGGGCAGATTTGGGTTTTGGGCTTTCTTGGTTAGATTCGGACCAAACCAAGCATGGTTTGGTCACGAGGGGGGTCCGGTGATTGTCTGGTATGAATCTAGGGCAGATCGGTGTAGATCGAGTTTTGCTCGAATCTTCAAATGAAGATTCGAGGACCTAGAGGATGATTCGAACTAAACGGCCCACAGATCCATGTTCAGGGGGGTGAGATGGTCCTATGGTGTTAAGGTGAAGGCCATCGGCGTTCATGCCGCCGACTTTCATAGTGAAGAATACAGGGGCGGCTAGGGTTTGGAGGCCTGAGGTCCGGTGAAGACGACCTAAGGCAGGGGGTGTTTGGATTAGGGCGCGGGGTAAAGGGTTGTAGGTTTATATAGTTAGTGGATAGATGGATCCTGGCCGTTGGATGAGACACGATGAAGGGCCAGGATCCTTCAACTAACGGGAAACGGTGTCGTTTCAAGGGTAAAGGGTTGGGGTCGGTCCGGGTGAGACGGGTCGGGTCTATTAGTAGGTACGGGGTGTGAGATCTTGGCCGTTGATCATTCAGAGATCAACGGCTCAGATCAGACTCAACCACTACGACGTCGTTTGGACGTCCTTGAAGTAGGCTGGTCCGGACCGGGGCAAGCACAGGTTTTTGGGCTAGGTTGTTTGGGCTTTGAATTAAAAACGAAAATCAGCCCAAACTGATTTTCAAACTAATTCTGCACTTATCTCTTATTATTATTTTTTTTTTTATTATTATTTTTTATTTTAAAAACAAAACCTAAGTAAATCAAATTAAAATTAAATAAACACTTAATACAATTATTTGCACACGTATATTAAAATATTTAAAGCAGGTAAAATCAAACAGAACAAAAATCACGGACAAAGATGCCTATTTATGATTTTTCTTTTTAATAACCGGATTACGGTTCCAACTACGCATGACACATACATTTTTTTTGTATTTTGTTTTAATAAAATAAAAATGGACAAAAATCATAAATAATTAACAAAGTGCCACGTAAAATCCAAAAATTGTACAGCAGGACTATTTGTTATTATTTTTTATTTCTTTTGGAGCGATTGTCGCGTAAGACAAAAATCACGTGCTCACATATACTATAACCAAATATGATTCAAGATGAATTCACCAATCAAGAGGGAGGAAATGTATCTTTAAATATAAGGTTTACACCTGAGCGGATGTATCGAGGTTAAAGCAATGTCAAAAATATTATTTTTACTTCTTTAAATATGACATCGCTTAAGACTCTTTTTCTCCTATCTATTATCTACTTGTTCTTTTTTTTTTTTTTTTTTTTTTTGGTGCTTAAAATCTCAATTGAAAAGTCTCAGTTCACTATTGTTAAGGTATGAATTAACAATTTGGATTTCAATTACAACACTCAAAGTGTACCTATCGAGCAGATTTACCTTGAGAACTTGAACTTCTAAGTTTGACTAGTTTAAATAAATTTTAGATGTGTGTAAATTGATATGAATACCCAGACAATAATGACAAACGCAATGTAATTTCACAAAATGGGGTATGGATAGTACGTACGTACGTAGACCTTATCCCTACCTCGTGAAAATAGAGAAGTTATTTCTGATAAACTCTAGGCTCGAAAAACGAAAAGGAACCAGTAATAACGAGTAGAGGCGAACATAAGTGTTATAGTGAGGGATCACCGGAATAGAATATTGTTCCTGTCGCGTAAAAATTTTTAGGCCACCTCTAATAACGAGCTATAACAACAACATAAGATGATAAAAAAAATTGAAGCAAAAAGAAATAACATATAAAAAAAGTGATATAAAAAATAATTTTACAAAAACTCAATTGTTAAAGTTGACGTGGTACGGAAATTCGACAATAAATATTAGAGTTGACTTTAGTACATCTTTGCACGTGTCCATTTCATCAAGTTAGCGCGTAATTATCCGCGTAACCCCACATTATGATTCGCCCTTCATGTATTAAGGTACCACTCAATTTGTAGAAAAACAGTAAAGTTAAGTGTTCGAGCTATGTAATCAACCACTGTTATGGTAAGTTGGCTATAGTACAATCCCCCGAAGACAATCTTTTTTCGAGCCCGCATTAAAGTATGTTGTCTATATCACACCCCTTTGAAGACGATTCTTTTTCGAACTCGTATTAGAGTATGTTGCCTACATCACTCTCTTAGAATGCGATCCCGTCCCTGCATGAATAACGAGATGTTTCGTGCACTATACTGCCTTAGTCAATTTGTAAAAAAATTATCCCACACCCTTGTGAAGGGTAGCGTTGATGTAATTGGTAATTAAAGTAGCTGTCATGTAACCAAAAGGTCATGGACTAGAGCCGTGGAAACAACCTCTTATAAAAATACAAGGTAAGATTGAGTACAAGGTCCGACCCTACCTCAAATTGCGCACATAGTAAAAGCTTAGAGCACCGAACTGTCATTTTTTTTACACCATACCCCTCGTCCCCCTTAGACAAAGAATCTAAGAAAGTATTGGAGTGACAGTTTCGTAATTATATCCAACTCCATGACTTATATACTTCACTCCCCCATTATATAAAGCTAAATCCGCCATCTTTTTCAAAAATATTGCTTATAGAAAAAATGTCCGGTTATCCTCACAACCCCTCCGGTTACGGTTACGGCCAACCACCACCACCGTCTCAGCCGTACTCCTCCGCCCCATACGGCAGTGCACCACCACAAGGACACCCCTCCTCCGCCCCATACGGCGGTACACCACCGTCTTCAGCTCCACCCTACGGTGCTCCACCACAAAGCCACTCTCCCTACGGCGACCCAAATAAACCTCCAAAAGACAATATTCCACCGTCCTCCGCCCCTTACAGCGGTTACCAAGCTCCGCCACCACACTCGGCCGGTCCTTCCGGGTCAAACAACCCGTTTTCGACTCTAACGCCATCCATTTTCCCGCCCGGAACTGACCCGAATGTGATATCATGTTTCCAAATGGCTGATCAGGATGGTAGTGGGTTTATTGATGATAAGGAGCTGCAAAAGGCGCTGTCTTCGTATAATCAGAGCTTTGGATTGAGAACTGTTCATCTTCTTATGTATCTCTTCACCAATACCAATCTCAGAAAAATTGGTACATTTTTTCTTCTTTGCTAGTTGCTTTTTCAAATGAGTTTGAAAGTATATAAATATTTTACACGATCAGTGTATCTTGGTCATTTTTTTCATTTAGACACCTGAACTGGTTCCTATTAAACACCTGAACTTGAGTTTAAGTGTGCCAATTGAACACACGCTACTGACATGGTAGCATGCGTGCACTTCACTTCAATAGAGAGCGTGAAGGACCGAAGTTTTTATTTTTTTATTGTCTTTCATCCCCTCCTTCCCTTGACAGTCATTTTCACGACCAGAACCACCACCTCTCCGCTGCCGTTCCGCCACATCCATCACCATATTCCAAAAGAGAAGCACACCATAAAGCAAATATCTTGATTCTATCAAATTAAATTCAACAACTTTCTCTCTCTCTCTCTCTCCCTCTCTTAAATCTTGTTCTATTTGTCTATGATCAAATTCACACATAAACAACAGGTACAATATCTAAGTATTTTGACGGAAAAAGTAGGGTTCTTCGAAGTGATTGTGCCGATTTATGGTTTGAATTGATTCTTAATCTTAAACTTTGAGGAATTGGAATTAGCTGGGTTTCAATTTTGTGTTTCCATATTCCCCTTAGCATAATTTTGTATTTCTTTCACCAAATACATCTAATTACTCGTAGTAATAAACTTGCATACATGATGGCAAAGTAAAAAATTATAAAACCTCTGATGACTTAGTTTAATTGTCTTTTAGTGGATGAGGGCGGCGACAAGGAGAAAACGAAGGGAGGGAGGGATGAGAGATTCCAGGAAAATATTACTCCATTAAAGAAGTTTATAAAAAAAAGATTTTCATGGGTTTTTTGCCATGTCAGACGTTTGAGACTCACTCACTTTATTGTTGGGAGAGGTGGTCAATTATGTGCTCAATAGACACATTTTCAGCATAAATTAAGTCTTCAATAAGAACAAGGTTTAGTTCAGATGTCTAAATGGAAAAAAGGGTCAAGTTTAAGGACTGTTTATATATTTGGCCTAACTTTAAAGTGTTTATTTTTATATTACTATCTTCAGTTTTTATTGATTTGGAATGGGCTAGTTAAAGAACGTGTCTTTGGGATAAATATTGGTAGTAAGATTATCATATTTAATAATAAATTAGTTTTTTCTATAGTTACTTAGCCTGGCCATTAGTGGGGTCATGTAAACGCGTGTTGACTAAACATAATTTTATAGAATTGAAAAAGAAGACTTTGTTTGCTAATCCACAATCCTTGTTTGGCCATCTGATTGTCTTGAATTCAACTGCTTTCTGCTTACTATAGTGACATTTCTTCCATAGTTAAACCTTGTTTTCTTTAATGATAAGTAACTGTATTTCTTTCTGATGCAAAATAATTATGATAATAATAAATAAAGCAATTAAATAAAAAGCTCTCTTCTTTGCTTGGCCTAGATTTGGTGTCATTGGTGCCAAGAATGTCTTAGTTAAAGCCAGTAATCATTTCACACGCTGTTGTGAAGTTGTAATTAAGCAAAGTTCCTTAAAAAAAAAAAAAAACCAATGCACAAAGCATCCGTATTTACGCAGGGTCGGGGAAGGGCCCACCCCAAAGGATGTTGAGGTAGACAATCTATCCTAATAAGCTTTAGTGGCGGCCCAAACCCGTGACCCATAGATCAACATGGAGACAATTTACGGTTGCTCCAAGGCTTCCCTTCGAAACAAAGTTCATTTACACCTTGCACATATATGATGGTCGGATTTAACTCATTGACATTGTAAGGAGTTATTACATTATTAATGTAATTAAAGCCTATTGTAGCAGATTGTTTGCCTAATTTTTTAGATTATTAGTTTTTGGCCTGAAATGTAGTTAAATGGAGAAACATGATCAGTGCAGATTCATGTCGCTGACCTTATTTGGATTGAAACATAGTTATTGTTGTTGTATTAGTTCCATAGTTATCTTGACTTAATAGTGTGAATCTTTTTTAAACTGTCTGTGCATATATATATATAAATATATATATAAATATAAAAGTTAAACTCATGTTAATCTTAGTAGGAAAATTTTAAGCAAGCAGATTACTTAATTTCTATAACTTCAATGAAGGAGTTTCAGAATTCCCATAATTCTGTTCCAAGGTCTCCAATACTTGAGATTTATCAAAAAAGAAAAAGTTTCCAATATTTAAGTGTTAATCAAGAGGTATCATTTGTTCTGGTTGATCAAGCATTCTTTTGAAAAATTAGTAAGACTGGATAATGTATTCAATTTCATTATTATTGATGATCAAACCTTTTTGTATGGAAACAGGTCCCAAAGAATTCACTGCAGTCTTCTATAGTCTTCAAAACTGGAGGGTAAGTTGAAGCAGAATTTCTCATTGTCACCTTTGTGTATTTCTTTTTTCTCAAATTTGAGAGATGTGTTTCTTTATATGCTATCTTTCTTTTTATGATCGAGAAATCTCTGATGGTCAGTGGCATATGGTTCGTGGATTCAGTGGATAATGGACACGTCCCTCTATCCTTCTTCACTTAAATATCAGACTTTTAACTTTGTCAGGGTTCGAATAAATTGAACCCCTTACATGCTCCTAACTGACACATCACGTGCTGCACTTTTACCACCCCTGGGGGCGTATTTTCTTTATGTGCTGTTTTATTGAAGCTTCTTATTTATGTAGGCAATTTTTGAGAGATTTGACAGAGATAAGAGTGGAAAAATTGATTCATCTGAATTAAGAGAAGCCTTACATAGCTTGGGATATGCTGTATATGGTCCTGTTCTGGAGTTGCTGGTTTCCAAGTTTGACAAAACTGGTGGAAAGAATAAAGCCATTGAATATGATAACTTCATTGAGTATGTTTCCCCAATAATGCAAATGGTTTCATCACTTTTCTAACATCTGATTTTTCTGGCTCTCTTTTACTAACTTTAGTGTTTTCTCCTTTGTTCCATGGGCTTGATTTAGGTGCTGCCTCACTGTTAAGGTAAGCTACAGTTCTTTGGTGTTGAACATATTCTTTGAGCTGTGTCTAACAATTATACTCCCTCTATTTTATACTATATATGCGACACTCTTTCTTTTTTAGTCTGTTCCAAAAAGACATATTTTTATAGCCACAAAAAGGCCGTCTTGGCATATGTTAGATCATAAGTCTTCTAATCTTTCTTAACCTCTATCTTCAATCAAACAGTCTCGCATAAAATAAAACGGAGGGAGTATTTAGTAACTCGGTTCTCACTGAGTCTTGTATATATGCAGGGATTGACAGAGAAATTCAAGGAGAAGGATACTACATATTCTGGCTCGGCGACATTCACTTATGATTCCTTCATGCTAACTGTTTTGCCTTTCCTCATTGCTTAGAGACATGTAAATTTCACGTTGCAATGGTCAGTTTGTTATGAATATGACCTTTAATTTCCTCTCGTACTTGTTATTTTTGAGACAATATGCTTCTGATTGTTGGGTTTGTAATATATCTTTAGTTGGTTGGATTGAGATATTAGTATCTTGTAATAGCCAGCCTTATGCAGTGCTTAATAGTAGATACAGCGTTTTGTAATATCAGTTTTATGATTTGTTATTTTGATACTACTGTTTTTCCATTTGCCACTAGAGCTTTGGTTTAGTGATAAGAACGCAACACGACAATATGTAAATCCAACAACACAACAACAACAACGACCCAATATAATCTCACAAGTGGGGTCTGGGGAGGGTAGTATGTACACAGATCTTACCTCTACCCGATGGGGTAGAAATTTTGTTTCCGATAGACCCTCGGCTCAAGAAGACGAAAACAGACAATATATCAGTACCATCAACAAAAAATCATGGAAATAGTAACAACATCACAAGAGCAAGTGAATAGATGGAAAGTAGAAATAATAACCACTAAATAAGGCCCGACACTATGAAAATGGAAGAGTAGTGTAACACAACACTGACCACTAGCTGTCTAAAACTAAATCCTATCAGCCTAGTCTCACACTAGTAGACTAAATATGTTCAATTACCTCATAATCTACAACCTTAATGCTCGACCTCCACAACTTCCTATCGAGTGTCATGTCTTCAGAGATCTGAAGTCTCGCCATATCCCGCTTGATCACCTCTCCCCAATTCTTCTTAGGCCGCCCTCTACCTCCTCGTACCCACCAACGCCAATTGCTCGCACCTCCTCCTCTGTACGTGCCCGAACCATCTGAGCCTTGCCTCTTGCATCTTGTCATCAATAGGAGTCATGCCCACCTTCTCCCGAATATCGTCATTCCTAATCTTATCCATCCTAGTGTGCCCGCACATCTACCTCAACATCCTTATTTCTGCTACTTTCATCTTCTGGGTATGTGAGTTCTTAACTGGAAAACACTCTGCCCCATACAACATGGCCGGCCTAACCACCGCTCTATAAAACTTGCCTTTGAGTAGCGGAGGCACTTTTATTGTCACACAAGACTCCAGATGCTAACCTCCATTTCATCCACCCTACCCTTATATGGTGTGTAACGTCCTTGCCGATCTCCCCAGGATAACCGACTCAAGGTACTTGAAACTGCCTCTCTTAGAAATGAACTGCGATCCAAACCTCACGTCCATGCCCGCTTCCCTCAGCTCGGCTCGGCTCAGCACTAAACTTGCATTGAAGATATTCCGTTTTCATCCTGCTCAACTTGAAACCCTTAGCCTCAAGGGCCTGTCTCCAAACCTCCAGCCTCTCGTTAACGTCACTCCGCGTCTCGTCAATCAAAACAATGTTATTAGCGAATAACATACATCATGACAACTCTCCTTGAACATAGTGTGTCGGTGCGTCCATCATCAGAGCAAACAAGAAAGGGCTGAGCGCAGATCCTTGGTGTAACCCCATAACAACCGGAAAATGCTTGGAGCCGCCTCCCACTGTCCTAACCTGAGTCTTAGTTCCATCATACATGTCCTTAATCACCCTAATGTAAGCAATCGACACACCTTTAACCTCTAGGCATCTCCAGAGAACCTCCCTAGGAACCTTGTCATACGCTTTCTCCAGATCAATAAACATCATGTGTAGATCCTTCTTCCTATCCCTGTACTGTTCCACCAATCTCCTCGTAAGGTGGATAACTTCCGTGGTAGAACGACCCGACATGAACCCGAACTGGTTGTCTGATATAGACACCGTCCTCCTCACCCTCGCTTCTACTACCCTCTCCCAAACTTTCATGGTATGACTCAATAATTTGATACCCCTATAGTTGTTGCAACTCTGGATATCACCTTTGTTCTTGTACAACGGGACCACCATACTCCACCTCTACTCGTCCGGCATTCTCTTCGTCCTCAAAAATAACATTAAACTATATGTAAATCCGCACACGATAAAGGTTCGAAATCTCTCTAGGCAAAACCTCATGAACAATAAAAATTAGGGGATATTTTATCCGTAGTCTCTGGCATTTTTAACTTGTGCATTTACTTGGAGTTAGGCAAGAAATTTCACTTGTTTTTTTAAGGATAGCGACTAGCAGATCACGTCGTGCTCAATTAAATAATAGAGTTTGACTACGATTTGGTAAATGAAAGCCACCAAAAATTCATGAAAAATCAAACATAGGGGAGTTCAGAAAAATCGAAAAATCAAATGTAAGCTAGATATCAAATCAATATGTATATGGTTTGATTTAGTGGTATTAAACAGGAAAAGACCAAATTAAATTGGCATATGAATATACTCCTATTTCCAACCAAGAGGTTGTGAGTTCGAGTCTCTCCAAGAGCAAGGTGGGAAGTTCTTGGAGGGAAGGATGCCGGGGGTCTATTTGGAAACAGCCTCTCTACCCCAGTGTAGGGGTAAGGTCTGCGTACACACTACCCTCCCCAGACCCCACTAAGTGGGATTATACTGAGTTGTTGTTGTTGTTGTTGTTGTTGTTATTGTTGTTGTTGTATGAATATACTCTTATTTAGTTTTAGTTTATACTGTGCATGTGTTCATATTTTCCATTGGAGAAAAATTTGAGTATTGGTTCTAGTAATTTGGTCTTCTGGTTCAAATGCCACTTCCCCTTTTGCCCTTCTTATATGTAACTTAACAAGGGATTGAGGACGATAAAGGCAATTGCCAGAGGGTGTCACAGTTTTCAATTGCGATTTTTAAATCGCAATTAACCAACGCGATGTATATATTGCATTTATAAATTGCAATTTATGAATCGCATTTGTCTCTCTTTACAAGTTTGTGTCCAGATGCGATTTATAAGTCGCATTCAGCGATTACGTTTTATTTGATGCGGTGTAAGTCTCACTATCCAACTGCGATCTATAATGGTATGCATAGTTGCATTTAGTGGTGATAAAATGGATACAAAAAAATAGTTATCCACCCATATTATCTATTAAAAAATATATTAGATAATTAGCTTTTTAAAAATGGGTTGAATATGAATAAGAACCATATTATCCGTTTAGAAAATGGATAACCAATGGATAACTAATTGATTTAACTTTTACATTTGTAAAGCCTAAAATTAGGTTCCTCAAGTTTGGGAGACTAGAAATTCTCTCAAAAGTGATCATATTCAATAAGTCAGCCGGTTAACCCATTTTTTATCCGTATAAAATATTGTTGAGTCGGATAATTTATCCGTTCATGCATTACCGATTTTGACCCGTCTCATATCCGGTCCAATCCGCCAGTTTGCCACCCTAGTTGCATTTACCATTGTGATAGATATAAGTCGCTTTTAATCGTTGCGATTTACAAGTCGCATTTCTTCCATTCGCTCCAGTTTTTTCTGGCTCTCGATTTTCATTTTGGACTTCCTTGTTATTTACATATAAATAAATTTTCGATTTAGAAATTTAACTCTTTATTTATAATTCTTTGATAGAGAATGACTTATAAAATAAATAAAAGGCTTATCCTCTGATGGTAATCCCTTATATATATAATGATTGTCAATTTCTTGAATACATGTAGAAATTCACTAATGCATGTGTACTCAATAATCCTTACATTAAGGGTGGTATAAAAACGAGATAAGGGGCAATATATCTTATACCTTCTTATAAAAACGGATAAAACGAGAATAGAAGAGAAGGGACAATATATCAGTACCATCAAACAGAAACCAAAGAAATAATGACAGCATCATAAGCAAAACTAGAAATAAGGCCTGATGCTATGAAAAACACAAGGATAGTGCGACCACAACATTAACCACAAGCAGTCCAAGACCAACCTTATCAAACTAGCCTCACCCCGGACTCAACTACCTACTAACATACAACTCTAATGCTCGACCTCCACACCTCCATATCAAGAGCTAAGTCCTCGAAAATCTGCAACACACCATGTCCTGCCTGAACTACCAACAACAACAACAACCACCCAGTATAATCCCACTTAGTGGGGTCTGAGGAGGGTAGTGTGTACGCAGACCTTACCCCTACCCTGGGATAGAGAGGTTGTTTCCAAATAGACCCCCGGCATCCTTCTCTCCAAGAACTTCCCACCTTGCTCTTGGGAGACTCGAACTCACATCAGAGCAACCCCTCTTGTCTCCTGCCTGAACTACCATGCGCACTTAATATTTCGTAACACGAACAATCCAAAATTTGTCCCATAAGGGATTAGAATCAGACAGCAGTAACTCCTAAAACATAACATTAAGACCTTAGGTAACCAAAAGATTAAAACAAAAAGAAGGCTACCATTCAATTTTCCAAAATAATCATTGACCAGAATGAGCAGCATAATTACAAAAAAATATACATCTGAGATAATTGCTGCATGCATGCAACTGAAACTTACGCTAAATTCTCTCATGGCTGAGCAGTTTGCAGCAGCTCTAGAAAGTTGGTCTGAACTTTATTCTCAATATCAACCAGTTGAAATGACGGTTGAATTGCCATTTGAGGGATTACTAATACATCGTGTCACAGACACCTGTAGATCTCTATCAGAACGAATCTACTCAAACTCGAGTGTTTCCGTGATATGAAATTACGGGCTCAAGGAAATAAGCATTTCCATCTTCCTCGACCAGAGTCGGTGAACATCCTGCAATGTGCCTTGCAACATTGCATGTGCGAATACACGTTTTCAACAGAAACCACAGCTGTGCAACTTCTTCAATGACATGTCTTGATTGCAAGTAAATTCATAAATATACAGCTCTTATTGCCAATTATCCTCCGACAGCTCCACTGGACAACCAGGAGATGAACTAACAAAGCTTCATCTTTGTACAGGGCTGCAGGCACCATCTCTAGTTCTAGAGATATGTAGAAGCACCATAAGCATACATGTCTTTTACCATCGTGGATGTGATTCTCCATAGCTTCTCCAGTACTCCTGTCCGTAGCGCTTGCTACTGCTTCTTCCAAATGGAGAACTGTAAAAGTTAGACTGTCTCCTAGACCAGTTGGTCCTCTCAAATGGAGAAGAGTAAGAATCACTGTTTCTCGTACTGTCCCTTTGAACATCCCTCATTTCCTCTTCTAAATCATGCTTTGAACGCTGCAACATGGAAATAATATAAAATTTACCAACTTACTCACATAGCAAAAAAAATACTCCTTTCTCCCAATTTATCTGACCTACTTTCCCTTTTCGTTTGTCCCAAAAATATGATATCCTTCCTTACATGGCAAAGACAAAAAAAAAAAAGGTTTATTATATAATACTGCTAAAGTGACATTTTTATTCCTTTTCCACATTTTCAACCATTACTTTAAGATATATTTACCAAATTCATTAAAATATTATTCAAACATTCTCATCATAGTATAATTCATTCAAATGTTCTTTTTTTCCAGCTCCTGAACTGTACAAGAGTAGGTCATACAAAAGAGAGGAGGGAGTATCAGAGAAGTCACAATGACCAAAATGGAATCTTGCACATAAAAGAATGACACTACATTGGAAATGAAGGGAACGGGAATTATATATTAATGAGATAGAGTTTTCCCAAGAATGATGTCCAGAATACTTCACAACCAATCATCTCTAAATTGAACCAAACAGTTGTACGATATTTCTTCTGATTGACGAATATGAGCTATATTAGGTCTTTTCCTAGTTGGTTCTGCAACAAATGACATACTTAATAAAATCATACTACTGTTTTATTTAGTAAGTAACAAAATCATACTGTACTATTCTAGGAATTTCTTTTCAAAACGACATTACATGGAGTAAGGTGCAGTATCCGATGAGGGTGCGGATGTAGGTATCAGATTTGCCTCAATGAGATATAGTTTTAGAAAACTATTACACTCACAGAGCACCAGAGAAGCATATGATCATTGTTGAGCATAACAAACGAAAATTTAATGTGTTACTGTACCTTGTCGGAATCTGAGAGAACAGCATATGCCTCTCCAATCAATTTGAATAGCCTATCAGCATCCGTGCGAACAGTCTCAGAGATCTCTTTCCACAACCCTCCATCATCCACAACATCGCTCCTTGCCAAAATTTGACCCGCCTACATAAACAATATAAAATGAGTACACTAGCAACTATTAACTTAACCTCTAAAACTTCGAAAAGCTTAAGACTTGGACCTTGTCAGGATGATGTCTGAGGGCTGCTTTCCTATATGCCTTCTTGATGTCAGATTCCGTATCAGATGACTTGATTCCCCTGCCAGAGAGAATTCAAGATCACTAACATCTAAAATGCAGAGAATATTTCGCAGATGTTCAAGGATCAAAGGTTACAAGAGGTATAGAATAGATATAGCTAACTACAACAGCGGAGTATCATCTAGCAGATGCAAGATCTTCAAGTCAGAACACTGACTATTTGAATCTGGTAGATGTCAATGTAGAACTAGGTTTCTCAACTTGTAATAGTTTTTAACAGAGGGAACTTATTCATAAAATGTGAAGTATACAACATCAAATGCAAGAAGTTAATGCACGCTTTATATCAGAAAAGTACTGTACCAACCACATAAAGCAGAACAAGCATTCTCACAGACTATATACAAAGATGGTAGTATCTATTTTCTCTATGTCACAAAGGCCTGCTCCTTCATGAAATAGCATCTTTAGGATCATCCCGTCAATGTTTATCACAATGTTTCCTACTTCCAGACACCACTCTGTGGGATTTGATTCGAAATATAGTGGAGACATATTTTGGGGCGGACAGAGTAATGAATAATGCAAGATTACACTTAAAATTTTGACTAAAATTTGACCTCAAAAGGTGAAATAAGAACAGTAAAGGAACTACGTTAAAAGATTTCAAGTATAAGAAACAGGGGATAATACATGATTCTAGTACAATGAAAAGAAATCTTTCATTTGGAAGTGTTACGTAATACAAGGACTGAAGAAACAAGGACATTCGACTTGGAAATGATGAATATTAAATAACCAAGTAAAGAATGGCAAGCCTCGGCACTTTTATGAAGATATTCAACAGTAATTAGGAGATTTGAACTTACAAGATAAGATAAAGATCTAATGGCGTCCCTCTTTTAGCCTTCTCCTGAATTGACAAAAGTTGTCGACGAGTTCGCTTTGCTTCTTTAGCACTGCTTCCATTTGACTTATCTAGCGCCTCAGACTGGCGAGTCCTTTCTTGTGATTGAGTCTCCTGAAGGGATATGAGCCTCTCAAGATCATTTACAGCATGCTCATAGTCTCTAATCATTTCATGTAAGGTAGCCCTCCTTGAAACTGCCTGCCAAATTCAGAAACCAATCAGATTAGGTAGAACTCCAATTTCGGACACAAATAACTAATATAACTGTGGCAGTATGGACAGCATAACTATGTTAGAGTCTCGAGCAGCAGCCCTCCTATAAAATATCAACACTAAATTTGTGTCTGAATCAAGAGTAGAGCATCCATGATAACTACAACTGAGAGGACTTGCAATCTAAACTGATACCGCAACTTTGGCAAGTACTACTACCATTTTTACCTTTCAAGTTATTCTCCACAAAGGGACAGGGGCATGTTAACTTAAGCTGAAAAAACACTAAAATTTCGGAAAAATCTTGTGTTGTTAATGTTGATCAGTGTTTAAATAGTGGAGACACAATAAATCATCCTTATTGTTGATTAGTGTTTAAATAGTGGTAACACCTTTGCGCAAACAAACCTTTGAGTAGTTCTTATCAAGGGCAATGGCAACACTGCAATCTGCAATGGCATCAACAATCTGACCAAGAGCTTGGTGAGCAGCAGCTCTATTGCAGAAACAGATAGCTGTAAAAGGACGCGACTCAATGCCGCTGGATATAGCAGCACTATAATGGTCTATTGCTTCCGTATACTTTCCAGACTTAAATGCCTCATTTCCTGCTTTCTGTATATGGAGAGGAAAACAATAAACTTCTTCAGAAAAGCAAGTAGTTGACACACAGAATCAAACTGTAAGAACCACTAGCAAGAACCAGTTAAATTCTAAAAATACACCGACGAAGAAATAATGATCAGTAATTTTGGTCAACCCATTACCAGAGAGATACCTAAATAACAGGTGGCATACCTTGCAACACAAAAGTTCACGGATAGTGGCTGCTAGAGCAGATGATGATTCCTGGGTCATGTTTCCAGATCTACAGAGAAGAGCAAAATTCTCAATATCATCCCTGAAATCAAGAAGAGGAAGAGAGTTGAAAGTGCTTCTAGAAGTTCGAATTTACCTTTTCCCAACAGAAACCACTTCCTCTTGTTTCTCAATTAAGTTAAGAGCCACCTCAAACTTTCCAAGATGGAAGTACGACCTGGACATGAGGCGCCATCTCCAAAGCTTCATAGAGGAGCTTTTGCAATTGAAATCATTCAAGTTTGCGAAGTCAGAGGTAAAATTCTTTTCAGCAATATCAAGAGTATTCTCGCACAGCTCAATCACTTCATTATACATCTGCAGCTGTAGAATATTAAAGTAATGATACACATAATTCAGAACCAAGTAGCTATAAGTTTGAACGATTCAAAAGTTACCTAGTTAAAAAAGAAAAGATATTCGAAATTTATAATAGCACAAACCATGCAAAGAGCCTCTCCTTTCATTTCAAGTAATTTTTCTGAATAGCAGCTGATAGACAAGGCCTCATCGATAGTTCCAAGTGCATTTTTTGCTGCATCTGAAGTTCTTTGTTGCAAAAGTTCAGCACACCGATGCATATGTTCAGATACTTTCTGCCACCAATAAATAACCAAACCAGAAGTTCACAAAAATAAGATTGTAAAGAAAGAAAGTAAGAAGCAAATAAATTGCAGTAATCCCATTTAGCACATTCCTTTCTCGTTCGTGCACTGTGCCACTTTTATCACGGAGGAGCTCAGAACCCAATCCAGGGTTATCAGCTTTGCAAATTGTTCTTTACTTTTCCTTCCTCGAGGAGAAGAAGAAGTTGTCAAATTGAACAATATAAAATACATATCCTAACCATGCAACTCAACCCAAGGCCCTGACAATACATATGTTATGCCACTGTTTATTCAGTGTGTGAGAGAGAGCCGTATCTTACAGTTCCAATATGTATCTTAGGATTCTCGTACGACATACAAGGTTCATCGATCCTGAACTTACAGGGGTAGCATCAAATCCAGGTTGGTTCATGGTAATGATTTTGATATTGATCTTGGAGATGGATAATAAATCTATGTCAAAGGCTTTAAATATATTTTCATTATTCTTTGAGGTGTTTTTGTTCTGTACTATCACAGATTTATTTTCTGTATTTTAAATTGATTATGCATCTTTTCTATCCGATCCCCCCAGCCATCTCAATACATGTTATATCCTGATACGGTAACTATGACAGTCACCAAATCATATCGTTATATCAAAATCCAATGCAGCTTATAAACCAGGATACCATCTAAGATATGCTCTGATTTCACGCATGGAAACGGTAGAACCAGAAGTAGGACAGTTGATTCACACAAATATAAAACAAAAAATAAAGTAGGAAAATTCCAAAGGAACCAGAAGTTATTATAAAGTAGGGCCAATTTTCATTTAGCAGATTTACCTAAAGAGGATTAACAGAAAAAGAAGAAGCTATTCCTAACATTTCTTCATGACTTCCGCATTTCCCTCTTGATAATTTTGCCCAACAAATATGCTCAAAAGTATTTAGCAAAAACTAGTAAAGTTCATCAAAATCGGATGACTGTGTGGTCACACTGTACTATTTCTTTCAGTGTCATGAAATCAGGGCCATGTACTCATCAAAAATCTCTTTACTACCTTCACTCAGAAGGGCACCTCAAAAAAGAATATTATTAGTGTCTTGGCTAATTTTAATGGCAGAGCTTTATTAATCAACTAGACCTTATCAAAAAAATTAATCAACTAGCTAATGCTGGTGACACTAGCAGACTTTGTGCCAATAAATACAATACTGTGCAGAAATTTGTATAGAATGATCGGTGTAGCTTAGCTTAGAGACAGGGGCGGAGCTAGCCATTAGTTCGGCCGAATCCAGTAGCATCGGTCCACACTTTGTATTTATCTTATGAAATTCATTAAACATGTACTAATTATTATTTGGAACTCAGTAACTTAAAAATATTAGAACCCCGAACCCATAACCTTCAAATCATGGCTCTGCCTCTGCTTAGAGAAATCTTACAAACAAAGGATGGAAACCAAGTTCCTTGTCAACAATGTTGAATGTCTGAAACTACATCTATGAACCAGCACATGCTTCACAACCCCAATAGAACTCATTAACAGCAGCTACCGATCTTATTATTTTAGCATCTCTTACTGAACCACAAGCATTTTGGACAAAGGTCCTAAGCAGAGATCTTACTATTATTTTTTTTTCCTTTTTCTTGATAATCGCGCACCTCGAGTATTCTTACTATTTTAAATCAATTAATTGGCAATACTGCAGACATTCTGCGCTCAAATTTGATTAACCTAGTTTGACTAGCATGTTGATTAAGAAGTGTTTCATACGTGAAAGAGTAGAGTTGCATATGACAACAAGTCATGCCAAGTTCAGGCCACATAGAGAAGTACTGGTTCACATTACTTTGAATTACTAAAACTCAGAAGAGTTCGCATACAAAGAAATAATTAAGGATTTGGAATGGTTAGAGCATCAACTCCATGGGAAAAGCAAAAATTGGTCACCTGTGCCTTTTGCAAGCCATCTGCTGCATCAATTGTAATTCTCCTATCCAGGCACAAATTAATTCTTGATTCCAAGCAATTGTTGTAATATTGAATTGCTTCTTCAACCTCACCAAGAACCAGATAACAACTGGCATCCAGAGATAGTCAAGATATATAAGTTCCTGAATAAATAATTCACTCAACAAGAAAGAAAAGATAACAGTCTTATAAAAGAACATGCAGCATTCACTTCAAATACTTAAACTTAAAATCAAGAATTATGAGACATCGTATATAGTTGGACCTCTTCACCACTTATCTCTTTGCCCCATCTGGAAGAACACATCCAGTTTTAGTTCAAATACAAGAGAACTATTCAATATTCTCAAAGGGAAAATGATGTCTGATCAAGGACTCACTAAAGAGCATATTCCCGATTTTCTGCATATACCAAAATTCCAGCTATCTCACATAATTTCACTCAAAAAATAATTTATCATAAAATTAGCATACAGAGATTCAATAGATAATTAGAGTGGTCAAACTTGTTGTCATCGCACAGTAAAATTGTCTAGCTAGAAGACTATGACCATATTACAAGACGTTTCTATCAGTATTAGATAGCGAGGATTCTTCAAATACTTAAGTTATCAAGAACTAAGAGACATCAGTTGCGAGATGTAGAGCCCTTACTTTGCTGCTCTTAGTTTTACTTTAAGAAAGTTAGAATCTAAAGCAGCTGCAGATGAACAATCACTGATGGCTTCCCTCATCCTTCTAAGTGACATTCGCGTGGCAGCTCGGTTGCTGTAGCATAACACAAGAGGCTCCAGGCAAGAGGCTGGAATTTCTGTAGCAGAGACTGATTTGATACCCTTAGTGTAGAAATCCTCAGCTTGCAAAAGATTTCCAGCCTTATAGGCTTGGTTTCCCCTGTCACAGATAAAATCTTTGTAAGTATGAAGGACAATTTCATATTGTTTAATGCCAGAATCTGATACTTCGAGAAAAAGCCAGGAAACAACCAGAAGGATGAAGTTACTGCAGCAAAAGTGAAAAGCAAAAAATCTTGTCAAGGCATAGCAATTCACAATTGAGAGCCTCTGAGATATTAGCACCTGATCCGCCACTGTTCACAAGATTCACGATCAGTGAGGCCCAGCTTCCCATGATCTTCATCAGCTTTGGACACATGAATCCCTTTACTCCGCACATGAGATTTAACTCCGCTTTGGATGTCTACTGAACAATTGCGACCAGAGGAAGAATGTTGAACTGCATCAGACGAAAACTCGACTTTCCTGTGATTTAAGTTGTTTGAACCACTATTAACTTTCAACTTGTATTTCTTCCTATATTGGCGCCTTATGGATGATAACCCATCTTGTGCCAAGGGTGAAGTATAGGAATTAGAATCTCTCCGAGTATCAGAGTCTTTTCCAGAATCAGACCCAGAAAATTTCTCATTTCCTTCTCCACATTTCTTCTGAGACTCATTGAAAACAGGTGCTTCTTTGGGAGCAACCACATCCTCCTTTGTTTCAGTAGCCCCAGTAGAATAAGCAGCAGATGTTGAAGAATTTGTATCCTGATATGGTGAAAAATCCATAGGTGAACAACATCCAGGAGACTCATTATTGTGCGTAGAACTGCCTTCATTAGACGAATCAGTCTGCCCAGCCAACTGCTGTGCCAAGGTTCTTTGCCTCAATGACTTCTTTTTCACTTTTTTGTTCCTCAATCTGCTACTTGTTCCACAACCCAACTTATCATTTACTCCGGAAAATAAATTAGCAGTAAAAGAAAACGATATATTAGAATTAGATGCACTAAAATCAGAAACGGGCGTCCCAGGTATAAATGGTGTGCTTCGAAAGCTGAACTCTTCCTTTTTCTCATCTTGATGGCCAGGAGGTGCTTCCGCGGCGTCAACTTTGTGCTGGGAACCAAAAACCTCTGGTGTAAATAATGGAAAGGGGATCTTATCCCTCTCCATGTCACTATATAGACTATTCTGCAGTAATTCATTCAAGGTACCGGTTATAGTGTTAAAATTTATTGGCTGATTTTCCTTCCCAGAGGTTCCTGCTGAGAAGCAAAATGAATTTATTTGCTCACTGGAAAGACCAAATTTAGCATTTGTATGCACCGTTTCTCCAGGCATCCTTTTGTCCTTGTTTCCCTTTAATGAACTAGCAAAACTTTCACCAATTTCGGGCGCACAAGCTTTCTTAGCATTTGGTTCGCCATCAGTTGTATCAGCTTTATCAACACCACAGCTACTACCATGATCTTTCAAATTCACATCCTTGGGCTGATCACAAGGATTACGCGCGGTGCTTTCAGTTGAAACATTTGATGTTTTTTGGTTAAGTCCGAACACAAATACATTCTGGATGTCGACACGTGACTTTTCATTCATGTTATTGGTCTTCTTAGCAACATTAACATGTGCTGAATGGCCAATGTTCAATGAATTCATCTCATCAGAGAGTTTAAAAATGGGGCTTTTTGGTAAATCAGTTTCCACAATGTTCCTACTACTTGAAGCAAACTTGAGCTTCCCATCAGCACCCAAGTTACTTTTTTGAGCACTCCAAAAACCATTGTGATTTTGGGTCTTCTCACTATTAAAATCCTCCACATCTTCAGCAAGCTTTCCATTTTCATTCACTTTGTTTTTTCCTTCGATGCCGTTGCCAAAAGCAAACATGCCAGTCAATTTTGGACCCTGAGATTCTGCTCCATCTTTATTACTCACTCCCTTCCCTAAGTCAAAGTTAGGTCTAATAGCACCAAACACGAAGTTAGCTTTCAATTTATCCGATTGCAATGTACTTCCATTAGCAAATTTCTCAAAGTGGAAACTACCTGATTGCTCACTTTTATGAGACTCGCTTTGCTCGAGCTTTGAATCAGTAGCTGACTCAAATTCATTAACAACAAAACTAGAACTTACATTATCAAGTTTCTTGACCTTGACCTGATCAACTTGTGGTTTCCCTACATCGCCACTAGACTTCCTCTGCCCAAATTCCAAACTTGACTTTATATTACTATCGCTCTCACAACAAGCAGGTGCCTCATTCAACACATTCGAATTAGACCCCGAGTTATTCTTATTTATTTGATCCACGTTCTTGCTCCTAGAGTTAAATTTCAAGCTACTCATATTATTATTAGCTCCAAAAACAAAACCCAAATTCTCCAAATTCGAATAATAATTCTTACCAGCACCAAACGCAAAACCCTCATTGCCAATTTCTGCTCCCGAGTTCGAAGCAAAACCACTATTATTAGCACTAAAAACAGCACTAAAATTATCCAAATTCGTATTCAAAGTAGAATCACTCTTACTAGTAGCACCAAATACAAAACTCACATTGTTTACCGGCTTAACCCGATTAAACTTCAAATCATTCGGGTCCACATTTTGAGGACCCGATTGTTTCCTCATCTTCACAAGTCTCGGCTTTCGCCTTGATCGACCCGAACCCGGTTTGCAATCAAAGCCTGCATCGAACTTAGAGCTATTAGGATCAAAGTTAGGGTTAGATGATTGGACGGAGGAACTGATCGGAGAATGAAAATCTGCCGCGGCGGCTGCCGACGACATAATCCGATGGTGATGAAGGGTTTTGAGGTGTGAATAAAATCGCGAATTTGGGGATTTATGGTTTTTTTATTTTTTTGGATAAATGCTAAGAATAGTTTTATGGGTTTTTGTAGAGAGAGAGAGGGAGAGAGAGAGCGGGGTAAGGGTGTTTAGGTTGGAGTTTGAAATTGTTGGTGGATTGGAGGCCGTTTTTAGGATCCTATTTAAGAAATAATATAAATTATTAAAAAAATTATGTTATAAATATATTATATTATGGATGTTCATTTAGTACTCTGTTGTAAATAATCTTCCTGAAGAAGCTTATCCATATGGGACTCCACCGTAAATATGTTTATCCATTTAGTACTCTATTGGAAATAAGCTTCCCGAAGAAGCTTATCACTTCGGTACCCGGTTATGGATAAACATTACCCTAAGTAGAAGATTATCCATACCAGGTATAATAAGCTTATCTATTCAGTACTCCATTATGGATAAACATTGATCTCAGTAGAAGATTATCCATATCTGGTATAGTAGCAGCTTACACAGCAGCTTGCAGTACCAGCTTACACAGCAGCTTGCAGTACCAGCTTACACAGCAGCTTGCAGTACCAGATTACACAGCAGCTTGCAGTAGCAGCTTACACAGCAGCTTGCATAGCAGCTTACACATCAGCTTGTAATAGCAGCTTACACAGCAACTTGTAGTAGCAGCTTACACAGTAGCTTCCTTTCTTCTATAAATAGAAGAGATTTCAGTTCATTATGTTCATCAGTTTGAATTCGAATAATATAACAGTTTCTCTCTATACTTGTCTTTACTTTACAGTCTTTATTTTATAACACGTTATCAGCACGAGACTCTGACATCTCGAGCAAATACTTTGAAAGTATTAGAGGTAAGAACTTTCTTTTCCTAAATAATGTCAAATCTTTCTAAACTTGAATTTGTAGCCCTGGATATATCGGGCAAAAGCTACATGTCTTGGGTGCTTGATGCTGAAATTCATCTTGATGCGATGGGTCTGGCAGACACCATCAAGGATAAAAATCAGGCATCAAACCAAGACCGTGCCAAAGCAATGATATTCCTACGCCATCACCTTGATGAGGGCCTGAAAATGGAATATCTCACTATTAAAGATCCAGTCATACTGTGGAATAATTTGAAAGATAGATATGACCACCTGAAGATGGTCGTTCTTCCACAGGCACGTTATGATTGGACTCATCTAAGGCTACAAGATTTTAAATCTATCAGTGAGTATAATTCTGCTATGTTCAGAATTATTTCCCAATTGAAATTATGTGGTGATAATATTACTGATCATGATATGTTGGAGAAAACTTTCACCACTTTTCATGCCTCGAATATGCTCCTGCAGCAGCAATATCGAGAGATGGGATTTAAAAAGTATTCTGAACTTATCTCACATCTTCTTATAGCAGAGCAACATAATGGGCTATTAATGAAAAATCATGAAAGCCGACCTATTGGTTCTTGTCCATTCCCTGAAGTGAATGAGACGAACTTCCACCAAGCTAAACGTGGAAGAGGTCGTGGCCCCAGTCGTGGTCATGGCCGTGGTCGGGGAAGAAACCCCAATCATGGTAATAATAATGCACCAAAGAAGCCTCCTCACCACCAGCAGTGGAAAAGGAAGGAACAAAAGCATGAAGCGGTGCAAGCGCCAAATGCAGAAAATGCATGCTATAGATGTGGAGGAAAAGGGCACTGGTCACGTACCTGCCGTATGCCAAAGCACCTGGTTGAGCTTTATCAAGCCTCCCTAAAGAAGACAGAGAAAAATGCTGAAGCAAATTTTATTTCTGAAGATAATTTAGACTTCATGCATTTGGATGTAGCTGATTACTTTGCACTCCCGGAAGGAGAAACAAGTCATGTAATCAGTGGTGAATCTGTAGAAATGTAAATATTTTAATTTTTGTTGTTTGTAATAGATAGTATGGTTATGTAATTATTGTGCATAAATAAAAGTTATGTTTTGATAGTGATGTTTACTATAATATATTTTATTTGTGTTATTTTGAAGAATATGGATAACCCTCAAATTATGTTTGGATCAAAGACAAATCATGAAGATATTTGTGTTATTGATAATGGAACAATTCATGCCATATTCAACGATAAGAAATACTTTTCTTATTTGCATAAGGAAAAAACAAATGTTTCAACAATTTCTGGTAATATAAGTTTGATTGAAGGCTCCGGAAGAGCCATAATATTTCTGTCTAAGGGAACAAAACTTATTATAGACAATGCATTGTTCTCCTCCAAGTCCCGAAGAAACTTGTTGAGTTTTATAGATATCCGCCGAAATGGGTATCATGTTGAGACAATAGATGAAATGAACAGGGAATATCTTTGTATTACAAAGAATATTTCTGGCCAGAAATGCATTGTAGAAAAGTTACCAACTTTATCTTCTGGCTTATACTATTCAAAAATTAGTACAATTGAAGCACACTCTATCGTAAACCAGAAGTTTACGGATTCAAATACTTTTGTGCTTTGGCATGGCCGTTTGGGCCATCCCGGATCAATAATGATGAGACGAATTACTGAAAATTCGAGTGGGCATCCATTAAAGAACTTGAAGATTCTTACAAATGACGAATTTTCTTGTGATGCTTGTTATCAAGGAAAAATGATCACTAGACCATCACCAATGAAGGTTGGTATTGAATCCCCTGCCTTTTTAGAGCGTATACATGGGGATATATGTGGACCTATTCACCCACCAAGTGGGTTGTTTAGATATTTTATGGTCCTAATAGATGCATCTTCAAGATGGTCTCATGTGTGCCTACTATCATCTCGCAACCTGGCGTTTGCAAAGCTATTAGCCCAAATAATTCGATTAAGGGCACAATTCCCAGATTATCCTATAAAGGCTATTCGCCTTGATAATGCTGGAGAATTCTCATCTCAAGCTTTTGATGATTATTGTCTATCCGTTGGGATAAAAGTTGAACATCCTGTAGCTTATGTTCATACTCAAAATGGCCTTGCAGAGTCATTTATTAAACGCCTGCAATTGATAGCAAGACCACTACTTATGAAAACAAAATTACCCACTACTGCTTGGGGCCATGCTATCTTGAATGCAGCATCACTTATCCGTATTAGACCGACACATTATAATAAATATTCTCCGTCACAATTAGTTTTTGGTCATGAACCAAATATTGCTCATCTACGAATTTTCGGATGTGTTGTATATGTGCCAGTAGCACCACCACAACGTAGTAAGATGGGACTGTGAGCACGTGATTTTTGCCTCATACGAATTACTCCAAAAGAATTCCCAAAATTAGGTTTTGGCTTTAATTATGTGTCGTTTTAGGAATTATTGTGTGATTTTCCTGATTGTTTGCATGTATTTATGTGCATGTTTAATTTTATTAATGCATAAAAAATAAAAAAATAAAAAATATATATATAGCATTTGCATTTAAGATTTGATTTTTACGTTTTTTAGAATTAATTAATAATTAGGTGTTTTACAAAATTGAAAATTCACAAAAAATAACATATTTTTGTATTTTGGTCAAATTGTGTGATTTTCTTTTAATTTAAGTGTTTAATTATTTGTGATAGGTGTTATTTAAAGTTAATTAATATTTTAAGCTAATTTAGGTCTTCTATAATATAATTTAGGATTTTTAAGTTTAATTTTTAAAAGAAAAAAGAAGAAAGAAAAGAAAAAGAATTAATGAAAGAGGAGGAAATCAAATTTGGGCCAAAAGAATCCCCAGCCCAAATAAAAACCCACTCCAATACCCCCCCCCCAAATACCCAAAAAACGGCCCAGACCTTCTCCCAACCCGGTCCATCTCCAGCTTCAACCAAACTACGTCGTTTCAGGTGTCTCAATCTGGACCTTTGATTTAATGTGATCGAACGATCAAGAACCTCGCCCAGAACCCGACCCCGACCCGCTTCCAGAACCGATCCAACCCCCACTTAACCAAACAGTGACGTTTAGCCCCTCCCCTTCATCCTGGTTGTTGATCTCATTTGATCGAACGTCGTAAATTCGACCCCCCCCAGTATATAAACGCCTAACACAACCAGAACCCCATCGATCCCCTCTTTCCGGATCCGTAACCCTTTACCTTCGAACATGCCTGAATCCCTTCGAATATCGATTCAAAAGGATGAACCCTAGTGCCGCCCTAACTTTCTCCGGTGGCGGCGCCGACTCCAATCCCTCCCAAATTAATACCACACAACCTCCACAACCCTTTTAGGCCCAATATATCATTAGTTTCCCTCGAATGTATCCAGAACTCCTCGAATATTGAATCTAAGTTCGAGCCTTAGAACCTTAAAATTCCGACCAGTGCATGAAAGATCGTTTGGTTGGATTTCTAGGCTTATTCAAACTTGTTTCATCACAAAACAATAACGCTCGTTTGTTCTGCATCAGGAACAAACGTTTGGTATTATTTTGGGCTGATTCAGAGTGCCAAATCCAAGTTCGAGCCTATCCAGTGAGTTTTTTCCTAGTTTTTGTTTATTTTCATCAGTGTTATTCTAATATTCGTCTTCCTCGTCTCTTTTTCTTTTTTTCTGGTCAATTTCATTTGAAATTCGATCAGTTCTTTGGTATGAATTATTTCTGTTCACTGTTGTTTTTTTAAGATTTGGTTTTATAGATTTGTTTCGTATAATTGTGGTATCAGCTTGTTGTAAGACTATGAAATTGTATCTCGTTACTCACTCAGTCAAAATAAGTAGGATTAGTTCAATAAGTTTGGTATTAAGTTCTTGTTTAATTGTGTCAATAAGAACTGATTAATACAAGTAATTCAAGGGTTTACCTACTTAAGAAGTTTCTAGTGGATAGTAGGGTTAGGATTGCACTAATGGATTAAATAATTAGTGGATAATTGAGTGGATAATGGAGTGGAGGATTAAAGAAATGAAAAGTTAAGTTGGTAGTGGAAAATGCACTAATTGAATGCCCATTTAAGGGAGCTGAGAAGAAAAAAGAAGGGGACGGAGAGAGCGGTATACACTCGATATACACTTTGGATACACTGGATATACAGGGACAGAATTCATTTTGGAGAGAGTAAAAAAGATAGAACCAAATTTTCTGAAATATTGAGAGTGGAAGAACACCAGAGAGAGTTCAAAGCTAGAAATAGAAAACAAAGAGAGATTTCCGGACTATTTTTCTTCTCCATTTTTACTGGTTTTCTCCGTGTTGTTGGGATTTCTGGATTGAGGTGTTGAAGCTATTGTGTTGGGCTTTCTGCTGCTGTATTTTGTTGTTTGCTGTTGCTGATTGCTTACCCCATTTTTTTGTTCTACATACCAGGTACATGTCCTAAAACTTGATGTATGTAAATATCCAGTTGAAAATGAATGAAGTGGAGACTTATTGTTGTTGAAGTGAGGCCTATTGTTGATTTACTGGTTTCATTATACTGTAATAACCGTACTGATGGACTGTTAATTATAAGTTTGTGCATTTGAACCGTTAAGTGTGTGTTAGATATTTAGAAATGCATATGAGTTTAGTTGAGTATTCGTTGTAATAATTCCATGCTGGACTAACAGAATAGTTTCTATTAGTTTAGTTAATTTCTGGTTTTCCTAGATCTGTATAAATGGTATTTTCAAGCTGTGATTAATTAGGTTGTAGACTGTTAAAGTAGTGTGATACTTCTTCTGATCATGGGAGCTTTATATTTAGTAGTGATGATGTGAGTTAATCTATAATTCTGAGTTTGAGTGGTTGTGCGTGGGTTCGAAATCAGAAATTTAAAAGTAGATATGAGATATGTAATTCGTAAGGTTAATTTAGGCAATCCATTTTCGTCCAACATCCTTAATTCTCGAGTTTCAATTCTCATATGTGGTCACGTTAGTGTTTAATCAAAGTTCATGAGTCAGCATTTTAATAAAAATGAGTCATAGTAGGGAATTTGAAATTTGAACTAGTATGCACCATGTTTGAAATTGTGATCATAGGCAGTTTACGTGGGTCATGAAATCTGAAATCAGTTGCTTTCCAACTCATGTTTAATGTTGCATTGAATTTATTTTACTGGCTAGTTAATTTTAGTAGTAGATTCATCATATTTGTGTTCTTAATTAAATTGAAATTCCATTTAGTGTAAAAGACAGGGCTTAACAGGTTAGTCCCTAAACGTTTGGGCCTCAGGATAATTGATGCATGACCCAGGCCAATTTTGGCCCCTTTCTCATTTAGGCTTGGGCCAAGGTCTGTTTTGACCGATTTTATGGTGTATATCTGGTTTTAAATTCCCTCTGCTTGGCTCACATCGGAGCCCAATGGTCGGATGTTGGTGCAAAAATATTACTTAGTTTGCATCAGTCCAGTAACAAATTAATTAGGGCTTTTCTTTTATTTTAGAGACAAATTAAGTAGAAAACTATAGATTGCTCTAGGTTTGCACTTTAAAATAATAAAATGGGATGAGCCTCGCTAAACAAAATACATAAATTGCGGGGTCCTCGATAATTGTATATATTAAAATACTTAGATTTCGGGACGGGCCGTTTAGCGAATTTCACGGCCTTCCCCAAAATAATAACGCGTTAGTCTCTTTAGGCGCGTATTTTAATAACATTACCTCCCTAAACTCGGGTGCGCATTTATGTGACCCAAATCCAAATCCCAACGATGTTAAAGTATGTCCAAAAACCACGGGTGCATTTATGTGACGTGGTTCAAGACTTGTTTTAATGACGTTGCAATTTTCTTTAAAAATGAATAAAAGCGGTTAAGGTTAAAATTTGCACATAGGTTCATAATTGTTAAAATCAGATAATTTAAGCCAAATATAACAGTTGAGCGACCGTGCTAGAACCACGGAACTCGGGAATGCCTAACACCTTATCCCGGCTTAACAGAATTCCTTACTCAGATTTCTGGTTCGCGGACTATAATACATAGTCAATCTTTTCCTCGATTCGGGATTCAACCGGTGACTTGGGACACCATAAATCTCCCAAGTGGCGACTCTAAATCTTTAATAATAAATCCCGTTTCAATTGTCCTTTAATTAGAAAAACTCCCTTATGCCTTTCCGGGGTGTAGGAAAAAAGGAGGTGTGACAGCTCTGGCGACTCTGCTGGGGAACGAACCCAGAATCTCTGGTTCAGGGTTCAAGAATTTGAGCTTAGAATAATTGTTATATTTGGCTTTATATATTATCTGTTTTATTCACATGTTTGGGCCTAATGTGCTAAATGTTGCTTTTTACCGCTTTGATATTATCTGAACTATATATTAAACTGTTATGAAACCCTTCTTCTTTCTGAGTCTTCTGAATTTATGGTGCACACGTGCGCGTGACCCACTTTTCTATTAGAAGTCATACCAAATAGAACGAAGATGGGTCAAGTAACTAGGCCGGGTAGACTTTCGTGCTCCCGGTACGTTGCCCCCATTTCGGCTCGAACTGTCCGCTTGGGTAAGCCAGGTCTAGAACAGTATACCCCAGGTTTTACACTTAGAATAATTTAGCTTCATGCCGGATCCCTAGTAGGAACGTTTGTTTGCATCATGTGCATTTGACTTCGGAGACTCAACACATGGGGTTGGGTCTGTCTAGGACAAGTATACCCGAAATAAAAAGACCATCCTGATGCATCTTACTTGCTACTTGTGCATTCATTTGTTTGGATTTGCATGTTGACCAGCTTATAGGAAATTTAGAAAAGGAAAATCAACGTGAGGACCGAGAAAGAAAATTGGCTGTTTCCGGAAAAAAAAAATTTCCAAAATATTTTAAAATATTACTGAAATTTTGAAAAAAAGAAGAAAAATTTTGTGTTTCTTTTAAGAGTGGTTTTTTTTCCCGAACTACGTAAGTTTGATTCTCGCCGGATGTGAGATACGTAGGCAACCCACATTGGGCCCAACTATTTTTAAAAAAAAAATAAAAAAAATTAAAAATATATATATGAAAATAGATAATAAATAAATAAAATATGGGTACGTAAATGTCATTGTGTTAAGTAAGGTGATGCCATTCTTGTCCAAAATATGCCGAATGTCCCCAAAAGAGCGCCGAAAGGCTATTTTTGCAAGAACAACCGCCTTTGGTCGTTTTTTTTTCTTTCAAAAAAAAAAATTGCTGGCTAGTAAAAACGGCCTTTAAATCTGCTTCATCGAAGCATTTTTTTTCTTTATATGAATATTTTTTTTATAATAATGATTTTTTTTTTCAAATTGAGTCTTGATTTTGTTTTTTTTTTAAATTAAAATCACTCACAGGTACAAAATGAGCACCATCCAAAACCCATCGTTCACAGATGTAGATGAGTTTCTATTTTGGCTTCAGATGTGGTGGCATGAGTTAGGAGGAGATGGTAAAAAATGGGTCATAGTATTTGGGAGCTCTCACAGATGTTATGAAAGTTAAACCACGTGATGATTTGATTACGGCGCTAGTGACTTTTTGGGACCCTGTTCACAATGTCTTTCGCTTCTCTAATTTCGAGCTTACTCCCACATTAGAAGAAATAGCTGGATATTCCGGTTTTGACAGAGATTTGAGAAACCAGAATCTTATATTCCCAAAGGCTTCCTCTGTACACCGATTTTTTGGTCTTCTGAATATCAGTAATCAAATCAGAAAAAGCAACATTGTCAAAGGGTGTTGTTCTTTCAACTTCCTATATTCAAGTTTCAGAAAGCTAGATGGGTTTGAAATTCATGAAAAGGGCCTTACTAACAAACAAAACAAAGATACCTGGCGGATTTACCAACGCTTCGCTTTCATGGTGACTTTTCTGGGAATCATGGTTTTCCCAAACAAAGAGCGGACGATTGATATTTGTATAGCCAGAGTCGTACAAGTCCTCACTACCAAAGAACATCACACTCTTGCCCCGATCATTCTCTCAAACATTTATCGGGCGTTGACTTTGTGTAAATCCGGGGCAAAATTCTTCGAAGGTTGCAATATTTTGTTGCAAATGTGGTTGACTGAACATCTCCGACATCACCCCAAGTTCATGTAGTATGGTCCAAGCAAGGACAATTTCATCGAGAGTTATGAAGAAAGAATAAAAGATTATAAATCTCCAGAAGGGGTGGAAGCCTGGATATCCCACTTAAGATCTTTAATGGCGAGTCAAATTGATTTGGACTTTAAGGTGGCTCCCGGTAAGAGAGGTGATACACATGTCAACCTCAAAGAGTTATTTGTTGTTGTTGGGTTTAAGAAGTGTCCATCCGTATGCGCCACAGAGAGTTCTAAGACAGCTAGGAAGATACCAAGTGGTGCCTGATGATGAAGATTTAAGTGTGCAAGTGATTGAACTACACCCTGAAGCCACTCTCCCTGAGGCTTTAATCCAGCAGATTTGGAATGGTTGTCGATACTTTAAAGATGATACCCAAGTTCCAGATCCTGCGAAAGGCGAGATAAATTTAGGTTATGCTAGATGGTTTGAGAAAAGATCCCGTGTGGATGATGCACTAGAACCTGATCCTAGAAGGCCCATAAAAAGACCGCATGTTCAAGCCTTTGATGACAAAATCCAAGAAAGGTTGGCTTGGGGTGAAAAGGAGAAGGGGTACATAGCAATTATTCGTGCCTTAGAAGAAAGCCTGAGGAACCTCCATTTGGAGAGAGACTTACAAGCACAAGAAGCAGAAGGATAAAAGAAGAGTCTGATTAGCCAGAATAAAACTCTCCGCGCTCAGTTTTAACAGATGAAGAAAGCCTCTGAAGCGCCACTGAGAAGTTGGAAAGATCAGAAAATCATTGCCAATCTGATGGAAAAAATGCAAGATTATGACTCCATCTTGACAAAGACTGAAAAAGCCTTAGACAAAGCTAAGGAAAAAATCATACAGTTAAATGAGGAGGCCAAATCTAGTAAGGAACGCCAAGTAATGAGATGTGAAGAAGAAATGGCTCAATTCAAGAGAGAGAAGGACCATTGGATACATTCAGAAGCTTAACTCCATGCACAGTTGGAAGAAATGAGAAGGTACGATAGAGAACATCAACACGCAGATATTGATAGGGAGATAGCACAGGCAAGACTCGATCAGGCCAGACTTCGAGCTCAATTGGAGTCAGCTTTAGATTGCGAAGACCACATAAGAGATATAGCCACCACTCGCCAACAGTGATTGCAAAACCAAGACAAAAATCTCCAGATTTTAGAGCACAAATCCATGATTTGGCCGTTTATACTTCTCAAAGTTACGTGAACTGCCAAGGGATGGATTATGAAAGGTTTCTAGAGCATGCACCTACTTTTGCCCGTCATCTTGCAATGGAGTTAGAGAGGATGTACCATACACTAGGAGGTCAACCGGGTCAAGCCCCAATGTGAGCAGATGTTCCAGTGATTAAAAGCAGAAGATTGTGGAAGTTGTTGGAACTTTTCATATAATAGTCATGTTTTAGTTTAAGTCCATGTTGAGTCTTTTAAACCATTTTCTTAAAGTGTTGTCCAAATGTAATGTCATTTCTGTCTTTGTACTGTTGTGCTTGTTAAAAATAATAAATAATTGTGTCCGCAAGAACTACGCAAAGGTCTGATTCATGCAGGGTCATGATACGTAGGCGATATTCATAAGATTCGAACATAACAAAAAAAAAGAATAAAATGAAAAAAAGGGAGGGAAATAAAGATAGGCGTGAGTGACAATAAAAGGAAAGATCAAGAAAAGCTGGGATGACACAAGCAACCGAGCAAATACATGATAGAGAATGGTTAATTGCCTAGGTGCATTGCATCTCAACGTGTAATTGCATATGTGTTAAACTCTATAAACTAACAAGTTTGTTGTTTACCAGATAATTCAAGCAGTTAGTTTATCTAGAGTATACTGGCACATTATCATTACCAAACCAGATCAAAAGGACCAATACCAGAAATCATGTCTATCCCGGATGTCGACACAAGTGTTGAGGTAGAGGAGTTGGACGTCAGTAAAATGAAAGAGGAGATGCTCAAACTTAAGCAACAAATGGCCGAGATGTATCAGGCCTGGTCTAAAGGACAATCACCCCCAGCTTACCCTGCTAACCCTGTTTCTACCCCACCTCCGGCTCAAACTCAGGATCATCCTGCCACCGATCTATCCCTAAGCTTTCCCATTTACCAGCACTACCGGGGCACCACTTCTCATACACCACAATCTCCACCCCCTAAACCAATTCCATTCCCTCCTCCACCAGTAACTCCTATCTTCGTAGCACCTCCACCAACTACACTCCACAAATCTCCTAGCGAGCCTATGTTTGAGGCCCAAGACAACCAATACTACCCATCGGATCCCACTTTCAAAGCTTTAGAAACCCATTCATATACTCCTCGCTTTGACCTCCCAATAGAAGCTGATAAACCAGTAAAAAATACTGAACAGGAGGAGATGTTCAGAAAAGTTAAAAGCTTAGAACAATCGTTCCGAGACATGCGGGGGTTAGGAGGGCAAGTCAGCGTGGCCTACAAGAACCTATGTCTATTCCCAAATATGCAATTACCGGCCGGTTTCAAGATGCCCAAGTTCGATCTATACAATGGGCACGACGATCCAGTAGCCCACTTGAGGGGCTTTTGCAGCAAGATGAGGGGAGCTGGAGGAAAAGATGAATTGTTAATGGCTTACTTCAGTCAGAGTTTGAGTGGATCAGTATTGGAATGGTATACCCGCCAAGACCATGGGAGATGGTACACATGGGATGATCTGGCGCAAGCATTTGCTTGTCACTTCCAATACAATCTTGAGATCATTATGGATCGACTGTCCTTGACTAAACTTGAGAAGAAGCATAGTAAAAGCTTCAGAGAATATGGTTTCAGATGGAGGGAGCAAGCAGCAAGAGTAGATCCCCCAATGAAGGAAAGTGTGATGGTAGATTACTTCCTACAGGCTTTGGAACCTACTTACTATGGCCATTTGGTCTCAGCTGTGGGAAAGTCATTCAACGAAGTAGTAAAGATGGGGGGCATGGTAGAAGAAGGCCTCAAGTCGAATAAAATCATGAGCTATTCGGCTATCAAAGCAACTACTCAGGCTATTTAAGGCGGCATAAGAGGGATTGGGAAGAAGAAAAGAGAGGAAGCGGCAATAGTTGATTCAGGAACTTGGTCCGGATCTAGAGGTTCACCTTACCACTACAATCAACCTCGACCCCACCAACAAACTTATCACCACAATCCACCCCAGCACTACTATCCCCCACCAGAACCTCATTTTTCCGTCCACCATGCACAAATATACAACTAACCTCCTGCCCACGCTCAATGGCGTGCTCTTGTCCTACCAAATACTTATCCACATCCACGAGCCTACCAAAACACTCCCGGACCAAGTTTCAGGCCGAGTCAAACACTCAAGGGTGAAAGGTTGCAGAAAAAGAAAACCTTTACTCCGTTGGGAGAATCATACACTAGTCTGTTCCACAGGCTAAAACAACTAGATAGCTAAGGTCGATACAGCCCAAACTGCCAAATCCCCCTCCAAATAATCTGACTATACTGTCAGCTGTGAGTATTGTTCTGGTACTCCGGGTCATGATACAGAAAGGTGCCGACACTTGAAAAATGCGATACAAGAGCTTATTGATACCAATAGAATTGAAGTTCAAGCTCCCGAGGCGCACAATATTAACAAGAATCCAATGCCAACCCACCAGGAGGCAAATATGATCGAAATAGTGCATGCGGAGGGAGAATACAAGAAACCATCACAGACCGTCACGATGATTCGGTCTAGTGGAGTCAAGATAGATGAACAATCAGCAGATGAGAAGTTGGTGCTCAAGCAGAGCAAAAAGAGTGTTGAGCCATCTGTGGTAGTAGAGAAGGGGTCTTTAAGCAATGTTGCAACGAAACAGGAAGGGGTAAATGTGATTGTACCGGGAGCGGACAGCAAACCCATCATAATCGTGGAAGGAGCCCCCGCAGATCGGGTTATTATCAAGCCAGTAACCCAGTTACCAATAATCAACTGCAAGGTTATTCCATGGAATTACAAACGGGTAACAGTGATGTACAAAGGGAAGGAAGTCAAGGAAGAAATTTGTGAAGTACATGGTTTGACTCGCTCGGGAAGGTGCTTTACTCCCGAGGAGTTAAGAAGAGCTAAAAATAATCCAACACCAATGAAGAAAGTCGTAACTGAAGAAGAAGAAGAAGAATTCTTGAGGAAGATGAAGTTGCATGACTACTCTATCGTTGAACAATTAAGAAAGACGCCCGCTTAAATTTCCCTATTGTCATTATTGATCCATTCGGACGAGCATCATCAATCTTTAATGAAGATCTTGAATGAGGCACACGTTCCCGATAAGATCTCCGTGAATCACTTGGAAAAAATAGCCAACAAAATCTTCGAAACAAACAGAGTCACGTTTTCTGATGATGAATTGCCTGTAGAAGGTATTGAGCACAATAGAGCTCTTTACCTCACATTAAAATGTGAAAACTCTGTGGTGACTCGGGTATTGGTTGACAATGGGTCAAGAGCAAACATTTGTCCTCTCTCCACTCTAAGCAAGTTGAAAATAGAAGATGAGAGGATCCATAAGAACAATATTTACGTGTGGGGATTTGACGGCGGAGGTAAAGATTCAGTTGGGGACATAGTGCTGGAGCTGACGATAGGGCCAGTCGAGTTCACAATGGAGTTTCAGGTGCTGGATATAGCTGTTTCCTAAACTTACTGTTGGGTCGACCCTGGATCCACCCCGTTAAAGCAATCCCATCAACACTACACCAGGTAGTCAAATTTGAATAGGATAGACAAGAAATAGTTGTGCATGGGGAAGATAGTTTATGTGCTCGCAGCAATGCCATTGTACCAGTCATTGAGGTGGAAGATGACCAGGGACCATGGGTCTACCAGGTTTCTTACACGATGTTGGTAGAGAAAGTTCCGGAAGGGAAATACATTCCAAATCCAAAGATAACCGCCGCATCAGTCATGGCAGCCTATGAGATGTTGAAGAATGGTTTTGTACTAGGTAAAGGATTGGGCTCATTTTTGCAAGGCATCATACAGCCGGTGTCTCTTCCCAAAAAATTGGGAACATTTGGTTTGGGATTCAAGCCCACTACCGCATACATAAGTAAGGCCAGAAAGCTAAAACAGAAGGCATGGGTCCTTCCAAAGCCAGTCCCACACCTTTCCAAATCATTTGTCAAGTCCGGTACCAGAAATCGCCCGGTAACAACAATTCTCAATTCTATGATTAATCCTGACGAGGAGTTAATTGAAAGATTTGAAAAGTTGTTTGATGGTGTGAACATGGTGGAAAGTGGTGAAGGTCCTAGCAACGCAGAAATTCAATTCGTTGGGCTAGAAACAAAGATTAATAATTGGAAAGCCACTCCTCTCCCCACTCGAAAGGAGTCTTGGTAGTTTATTTTGATTTTCCTTCAGATTGTCTGGATCATTCCAGGGTTGTAATCCAGATTTTTTATCTTTCAGTCTATGTGAAGTTGCAAACCTTGTTATCTTTTCATCATTCAATGAAATGCAATTTCCCTTTCTTTATCATTCCTGATAGTTTTTCTTTTGTTTTTCTTTTCTGTATAGTTCTTTTACGCTGGCTCTAGTGATATGACATGCATAAGGAATCCTCAGCCCAGTCTTAAAAATCAACCTGATTCCAAAATAATAGTTCAAGAAGTAGGTTGTGATTACGAATCAGAATACGATGAGGATGAGGCCTTCGAAGAGATTAGTAAGGAGTTATTCACTTCGAAGAAAAACCCAAACCCAACCTGAATGATACAGAAGCCGTCAATTTAGGAGACACAGATAATATCCGAGAAACTAAAATAAGTGTCCACCTCGAGCCAAAGATCCAGGATGAGTTAATCAAAGTACTCATCGAATTCAAAGATGTTTTTGCATGGTCATATGACGACATGCCAGGCTTGAACACTGATTTAGTGGTCCACAAATTGCCCACCGATCCAGTGTTTCTTCCCGTCAAGCAAAAGTTGAGGAAATTCAAAACTGATATGAGTGTGAAAATTAAAGAAGAAATCAGCAAACAGTTGGATGCAAAGGTCATTTGGGTCACTCGATATCCTGTTTGGTTGGCTAATGTCGTGCCTGTGCCAAAGAAAGCCGGCAAGATCAGAGTATGCGTCGATTATCGCAATCTCAACAAAGCAAGTCCGAAGGATAACTTCCCATTACCCAATATCCATATTTTGATCGATAATTGTGCCAAGCATGAGATAGGATCTTTTGTGGATTGCTATGCCGGGTATCATTAGATTCTAATGGATAAAGAAGATGCAGAAAAGACGACATTCATCATGCCGTGAGGAACTTATTACTACCGAGTAATGCCATTTGGTTTGAAGAATGCCGGGGCAACTTACATGAGAGCAATGACTACAGTGTTTTATGACATGATACATAAGGAGATTGAGGTACACGTGGATGATGTGATCATAAAATCAAAGCATCAGGCCAACTACGTTGGGGATTTGAGGAAATTCTTCCTGAAACTTCGCAGGTACAACCTCAAGCTTAACCATACCAAGTGCGCATTTGGTGTTCCATCCGGGAAGCTGTTGGGATTCATAGTCAGCCGGCGAGGCATCGAGTTGGACCCATCAAAGATCAAAGCCCTCCAAGAATTGCCACCTCCGAGGAACAAGGCTGAAGTGATGAGTCTGTTAGGGAGGTTGAACCACATCAGCAGGTTTATTGCTCAGCTCACGACAACTTGTGAGCCTATTTTCAAATTGCTGAAGAAGGATGTTGCGGTCAAGTGGACTGATGAATGTCAAGAAACATTTGATAAGATAAAGGGATACTTGTCAAACCCACCCATGCTGGTTCCGCCAGAACCAGGAAGACCCTTGATTCTTTACTTGACAGTCTTGGAAAATTCATTTGGTTGTGTACTGGGGCAGCATGACATCACCGGCAGAAAGGAACATGCCATCTATTATCTTAGCAAGAAGTTCACGGCTTATGAGGTTAAGTACACTCAGCTGGAAAGGACATGTTGTGCCTTAACTTGGGTGGCACAGAAATTGAAACATTATTTGTCATGCTACACTACTTACCTCATTTCACGCTTGGATCCGTTGAAGTATATCTTTCAAAAGCCTATGCCGACAGGGAGACTTGAAAAGTGGCAGATATTGCTCACATAGTTTGACATCATCTATGTGACTCGAACTGCGATGAAAGCCCAAGCATTGGCCGATCATTTGGCCGAAAACCCGGTCGATGAAGATTACGAGCCATTGAGAACTTATTTTCCCGATGAAGAAGTGATGCATACCGATAAATTGGAGCAAATTGAAAAACCAGGCTGGAAACTTTTCTTTGATGGGGCTGCCAACATGAAAGGAGTCGGGATAGGAGCTGTGTTTATTTCTGAAACAGGGCATCACTATCTTGTTACGACTCAACTTCGGTTTTATTGCACCAACAATATGGCTGAGTATGAAGCCTATATTTTGGGTCTAAGGCTAGCAGCAGACATGGATATCCAGGAAATCTTGGTCTTGGGAGACTCGGATCTTCTGGTACATCAAATTCAAGGAGAATGGGAAACGCGAGACTTGAAGCTCATACCGTACCGACAATGTTTACATGATCTTTGTCAACGGTTTCGATCAGTGGAGTTCAAGCATATTCCAAGGGTCCATAATGAGGTCGCCGATGCTTTGGCTACCCTGGCATCAATGTTGCACCATCCGGACAAAGCTTATGTCGATCCTCTGCATATTCAAGTTCGAGATCAGCATGCTTACTGTAACATGATTGAAGAAGAACTTGTTGGTGAACCATGGTTCCACGATATCAAGGAGTACATCTGAATAGGGATATATCCAGTGCAAGCCACGGGGGATCAAAAGAGAACAATTCGACGGTTGGCAAATGGATTCTTTTTAAGTGGAGGAGTTTTGTATAAAAGAACACTAGACCTTGGATTATTAAGATACATAGATGCTAGACAAGCTACGGATGTCATGTCCGAAGTACATTCAGGAGTTTGCGGACCACATATGAGCGGATATGTGTTGGCAAAAAAAATTCTCCAAACAGGCTGTTATTGGCTTACCATAGAGCGAGATTGTATCAATTTTGTGCGCAAATGTCACCAATGTCAGATACACAGAGATTTGATTCATTCTCCACCATCGGAATTGCACACAATGACGGCAGCATGGCCCTTCGTTGCTTGGGGCATGAATGTCATTGGACCAATTGAGCCAGCAACATCCAATGGGCACAGGTTCATTCTGGTAGCCATTGATTATTTCACCAAGTGGGTTGAGGCTAAAACTTTCAAATCGGTGACCAAGAAAGTAGTGGTCGATTTTGTTCACTCAAATATCATCTATCGATTCGGAATCCCAAAGGTGATCATCACAGATAATGGTGCTAATCTTAACAGTAACTTGATGGAAGAGGTATGTCAACAGTTTAAGATTACACATCACAATTCTACCTCATATCGTCCCAAGGCGAATGGAGCAGTCGAGACAACCAACAAAAATATAAAGAAGATACTTCGGAAAATGGTAGAAAGTTCGAGGCAATGGCACAAAAAATTACCATTCGCGTTGTTGGGATATCGCACTACTGTTCGCACTTCGGTAGGTGCAACTCCATATTTGTTGGTATATGGCACTGAAGCAGTAATACATGCGGAAGTTGAAATCCATTCCCTTCGGATTGTCGCTGAGGCTAAGATTGATGATGATGAGTGGGTCAAAACTCGTTTGGAGCAGTTGAACTTGATTGATAAAAAAAGATTGGCAACAGTATGTCATGGTCAGTTAAATCAAAAAAGAATGGCAAGAGCATACAACAAAAGGGTGCGTCCCCGAAAGTCTGAAGTGGGTCAGCAAGTGCTGAAACGTATTCTTCCACATCAGGTTGAAGCAAAAGGCAAGTTCGCCCCGAATTGGCAAGGGCCATTCATTGTGATCAGAGTATTATCCAATGGCGCTCTATGTTTAACAGATATCGAAGGAAAATGCATAGACATGACCATCAATTCTGATGCGGTCAAGAGATATTATGTATGATTTCTTTGTTATAATTGTTGATTGTTTGTACTTGCCATTGTTTTAAAGATTGAAATGATGAAGACAATTTGTTCTGCTATCTAAACACTTTACCCTTTGTTCCCCCTTTTGAGCCGCATTTGTTTCTTTCTTACCCCTCCTTTGGAATCAATAACAAAAAGAAAAGGAAAAGAAAGAAAAAGAGAAAAGAAAAGAAGTGAAAAGAGAGAGTATAACAACAAGGAAATTCAGGTGTGAACTACGTTTGACCTGATTCCTGTTAAGGATACGTAGGCAGCCTCACGACTCGGTCACAGTAAAATACAATATCAAAAGATCCCCAAGCAAGAAACTGGGGCAGAAGTTGTACTTGTAATAAGAAATGTGATTCCAAGAGTTGTAATTTTAAACCCATGTCAAATTGTTTTGAGCCTTCGATACCCTTTTCTTTCTAACCCCATCCAAAAGCCCACATTACGGTCCAAAGAAAGACCTTCTGATCAGTCTTTGAGAGATGCCAATTTGAGCAAATAGAGGTGATTCATATCAGGATAACACTCTGGTCCAAGCAGGAAAAGTAATGAAAATGAGAGAGTCTTAATGGTGAAAACCCTCACGGGCACCATGAGGCGACAAAAGCTGAGAGAAAGTAAAAATGAGAGAGTCTTATCGGTGAAAACCTTCGCGGGCACCATAAGGCGACAAGGAATTGAGAAATAAACAAATGAGAGAGGTTTGTCGGTGAAAACCCTTCAGGGCACTACAAGTCGAACAAGGTCCGTAAGTTGGCGGAAAGTAAAATTGGGTTGTGAAAATCTTGGAGCATAAAGTAAAACAATTGGAAATGAGATTGGTTAAATAGACTGGGCTGATTACTCCAAAATGCATACCATGATCATTGGTGCCAGTGACTCCACTCAGATAAGTTCCTTTTTCCTATCTCCAACAGTCATCCAAATCTGGATTTTCTTCTTTATTCTTAATTCTCAAAATCGTCGTATTTCATTGTTGTTAATTTTACTCCCCTAAAGCTCTTACAAGGTTAGCTTTGTTCCGACAAATAAGAAGGAATGTCGAAGTATACTACCAAGATTCAAAATTGCACAAAGAAAAATACGGCTAGGACATGCTGGAGATAATATGATGAAAAATGAGACATAGGGTGTAAGCAAAAGTGGAATTGGTGGAATGGTTCAGTAATGTCATGAGATATATACGAGTTCAGACAGAAGGGTCAGAAATGAAAACAACAGTTGGGGATCCTGCAGTTGAGGATCAGTCATGAGGTCAAAACAGTCCTTTCGACCAGTTCAAGGCAGTCTGTTGAAGCAAAGCAGGGCAAAGAGAAAACCCTCCCCAGTAAGGATACCACAACTAACCACCACGTTTTGAACAGACAAGATTTTCATTAGTTTGAAACAGGGGCAAAGATGGCATTTGTTTCAGGAAACACCCTGTGAGGGAAGCAAGTACCATGCAGGTTTGATCGTATAAATTTTCAGGACCCTCCTGGAAAATGGGACTTAGCTTTAATTCAAAACATTCATGAGTAGCAATATCTAGTATAAATGTACCCCAAAAGAATATAAGTTGGCTTTAAAGCTTTTATTGTTAGGATAGGATTTAATTTGAAATTTTCAGGACCCTCCTGGAAAATGGGACCTAGGTTAAACTTTGAAACAATCATAAGTAGTAAATATAGGACAAATGTGCACCAAAAGGAATATAAGTTGGCTTCAAAGTTCGGTAAGTTATCAGGACCCTCCTGGATAATGGGACATAGTTTAAAACTGGTTTAGATAACAAGATTTAGCAGAAGTCATGCCTTCAAAAGATATAGCTTAGATTTAAAATTGTCGTTTAGTTAAGAGTTGTCAGGACCTTCCTGGATAATGGGACCTAGCTTTCAAATTCATATTAATATTTGGTAATATGATTCAGTTTAACACTCACAGATGCACCCAGCTACCAAACTGGGGCAGAAAATTTTCTTTTATTTTGTCTATTTTTGTTGAAATCAGGCGTCCACCTGGAGAACAAGGAACAACAGTTGAAGTATCAGCAATCAGGCGTCCACCTGGAGAACAAGGAACAACAGTTAAAGTTTCAGCAATCAGGCGTCCACCTGGAGAACAAGGAACAACAATTCAAGTTTTAGCAATCAGGCGCCCACATGGAGAACAAGAGAGTACAATTTGAGTTTCCGCTTTCAAGTTCTTACTGATGTTTGGTAACATGATTTAGTTTACACTCATATATATACCCAGCTACCAAACTGGGGCAGAAATGTTCTTTGCTTTTATCTATTTTGTTGAAATCGGGAGCCCACCTGGAGAACAAGGGAATACAGTTCAAGTTTCAGCAATCAGGAGCCCACCTGGAGAATAAGGGAATACAGTTCAAGTTTTAGCAATCAGGAGCCCACCTGGAGAACAAGGGAATAGAGCTCAAGTTTCAGCAATCAGGAGCCCACCTGGAGAACAAGGGAATATAACTCAAGTTTCAGCAATCAGGAGTCCACCTGGAGAACAAGAGAATACAATTCAAATTTCAAGTAGTCAGGAGCCCGCCCGGAGAATGAAGGGAAGAAGCAATTCAAATTTCAAATAATCAGGAGCCCGCCTGGAGAATAGAGGAAAAGAAACAATAGTCGAAGGAAGACATTTAAAGGGTCAGCAATCAGGTGCTCGCCTGGAGAAGAAGGGAAGACATTTCAAAGAATGCCATTCAAGTCAGCCACAAAGGAACAACTGAGGGAAATACAAATCAACAAGGCAACAACAGTCACAAGATTAAGTTTGGAAATAAATCTTTGTAAAGCATAGATTATAGCTTAATCTAGCTTCTTCATTTTTTGTCATGGTGCAATAAGGGGGTCAGTAGGTAGTATCAGCAGCAGCGACAACAGTAACAGTAAAACAACAGCTTCATGGTAGTCCCAGCTACCAAAACTTTCCGAACTACATTGACCTGATTCCTTTATAGCTAAGGATATGTAGGAAACCTTTGAAGCAGAGGTTCGGTCAAATCTTTCAAAAAAAAAATGCTTCCCACAGAGTATTCAAACATGCAAAAATCGCTCGTATCCGCTCACTTTATCTTTGCACGAAAACTCTTTGTATTTCCGGACAAAGAGGGGCAGCTGTGAGCACGTGATTTTTGCCTCATACGAATTACTCCAAAAGAATTCCCAAAATTAGGTTTTGGCTTTAATTATGTGTCGTTTTAGGAATTATTGTGTGATTTTCCTGATTGTTTGCATGTAACTATGTGCATGTTTAATTTTATTAATGCATCAAAAATAAAAAAAAATAAAAACAAATATATAGCATTTGCATTTAAGATTTGATTTTTATATTTTTTAGAATTAATTAATAATTAGGTGTTTTACAAAAATGAAAATTCACAAAAAATAACATATTTTTGTATTTTGGTCAAATTGTGTGATTTTCTTTTAATTTAAGTGTTTAATTATTTGTGATAGGTGTTATTTAAAGTTAATTAATATTTTAAGCTAATTTAGGTCTTCTATAATATAATTTAGGATCTTTAAGTTTAATTTTTAAAAGAAAAAAGAAGAAAGAAAAGAAAAAGAATTAATGAAAGAGGAAGAAATCAAATCTGGGCCAAAAGAATCTCCAGCCCAAATAAAAACCCACTCCAATACCCGCCCAAATACCCAAAAACCGGCCCATACCTTCCCCTAACCCGGTCTGTCTCCAGCTTCAACCAAACTATGTCGTTTCAGGCATCTCAGTCTGGACCTTTGATTTAATGTGATCGAACGATCCAGAACCTCGCCCAGAACCCGACCCCGACCCGCTTCCAGAACCGATCCAACCCCCACTTAACCAAACAGTGACGTTTAGCCCCTCCCCTTCATCCTGGCCGTTGATCTCATTTGATCGAACGTCGTAAATTCGACCACCCCCCAATATATAAACGCCTAACACAACCAGAACCCCATCGATCCCCTCTTTCCGGATCCGTAACCCTTTACCTTCGAACATGCCTGAATCCCTTCGAATATCGATTCAAAAGGATGAACCCTAGCGCCGCCCTAACTTTCTCCGGTGGCGGCGCCGACTCCAATCCCTCCCAAATTAACACCACACAACCTCCACAACCCTCTTAGGCCCAATATATCATTAGTTTCCCTCGAATGTATCCAGAACTCCTCGAATATTGAATCTAAGTTCGAGCCTTAGAACCTTAAAATTCCGACCAGTGCATGAAAGATCGTTTGGTTGGATTTCTAGGCTTATTCAAACTTGTTTCATCACAAAACAATAACGCTCGTTTGTTCTGCATCAGGAACAAACGTTTGGTATTATTTTGGGCTGATTCAGAGTGCCAAATCCAAGTTCGAGCCTATCCAGTGAGTTTTTTCCTAGTTTTTGTTTATTTTCATTAGTGTTATTCTAATATTCGTCTTCCTCGTCTCTTTTTCTTTTTTCTGGTCAATTTCATTTGAAATTCGATCAGTTCTTTGGTATGAATTATTTCTGTTCACTGTTGTTTTTTTAAGATTTGGTTTTATAGATTTGTTTCGTATAATTGTGGTATCAGCTTGTTGTAAGACTATGAAATTGTATCTCGTTACTCACTCAGTCAAAATAAGTAGGATTAGTTCAATAAGTTTGGTATTAAGTTCTTGTTTAATTGTGTCAATAAGAACTGATTAATACAAGTAATTCAAGGGTTTACCTACTTAAGAAGTTTCTAGTGGATAGTAGGGTTAGGATTGCACTAATGGATTAAATAATTAGTGGATAATTGAGTGGAAAATGGAGTAGAGGATTAAAGAAATGAAAAGTTAAGCTGGTAGTGGAAAATGCACTAATTGAATGCCCATTTAAGGGAGCTGAGAAGAAAAAAGAAGGGGGCGGAGAGAGTGGTATACACTCGATATACACTCTAGATACACTGGATATACAGGGGCAGAATTCATTATGGAGAGAGTAGAAAAGATAGAACCAAATTTTTTGAAATATTGAGAGCGGAAGAAAACCAGAGAGAGTTCAAAGCTAGAAACAGAAAACAAAGAGAGATTTCCGAACTATTTTTCTTCTCCATTTTTACTGGTTTTTTCCGTGTTGCCGGGATTTTTGGATTGAGGTGTTGAAGCTACTGCGTTGGGCTTTCTGCTGCTGTATTTTGCTGTTTGTTGTTGCTGATTGCTTACCCCATTTTTCTGTTCTACATACCAGGTACATTTCCTGAAACTCGATGTATGTAAATATCCAGTTGAAAATGAATGAAGTGGAGGCCTATTGTTGTTGAAGTGGAGGCCTATTGTTGATTTACTGGTTTCATTATATTTTAATAACCGTACTGCTGGACTGTTAATTATAAGTTTGTGCATTTGAACCGTTAAGTGTGTGTTAGATATTTAGAAATGCTTATGAGTTTAGTTAAGTATTCGTTGTAATAATTCCATGCTAGACTAACAGAATAGTTTCTATTAGTTTAGTTAATTTTCGATTTTCCTAGATCTGTATAAATGGTATTTTCAAGCTGTGATTAATTAGGCTGTAGACTGTTAAAGTAGTGTGATACTTCTTCTGATCATGGGAGCTTTATATTTAGTAGTGATGATGTGAGTTAATCTATAATTCTGAGTTTGAGTGGTTGTGTGTGGGTTCGAAATCAGAAAGTTAAAAGTAGATATGAGATATGTAATTCGTAAGGTTAATTTAGCAATCCATTTTCGTCTAGCATCCTTAATTCTCGAGTTTCAATTCTTATATGTGGTCACGTTAGTGTTTAATCAAAGTTCATGAGTCAGCATTTTAATAAAAATGAGTCATAGTAGGGAATTTGAAATTTGAACTAGTATGCACCATGTTTGAAATTGTGATCATAGGCAGTTTACGTGGGTCATGAAATCTGAAATCAGTTGCTTTCCAACTCATGTTTAATGTTGCATTGAATTTATTTTACTGGCTAGTTAATTTTAGTAGTAGATTCATCAGATTTGTGTTCTTAATTAAATTGAAATTCCATTTAGTGTAAAAGACAGGGCTTAGCAGGTTAGTCCCTAAACGTTTGGGCCTCAGGATAATTGATGCACGACCCAGTCCAGTTTTGGCCCCTTTCTCATTTAGGCTTGGGCTAAGGTCTGTTTTGGGCTTAACAGGTTTGCACTTTAAAATAATAAAACGGGATGAGCCTCGCTAAACAAAACACATAAATTGCGGGGTCCTCGATAATTGTATATATTAAAATACTTAGATTTTGGGACGGGCCGTTTAGCGAATTTCACGGCCTTCCAAAAATAATAACGCGTTAGTCTCTTTAGGTGCGTATTTTAATAACATTACCTCCCTAAACTCGGGTGCGCATTTATGTGACCCAAATCCAAATCTCAACGATGTTAAAGTATGTCCAAAAACCACGGGTGCATTTATGTGACGTGGTTCAAGACTTGTTTTAATGACGTTGCAATTTTCTTTAAAAATGAATAAAAGCAGTTAAGGTTAAAATTTGCACATAGGTTCATAATTGTTAAAATCAGATAATTTAAGCCAAATACAACAGTTGAGCGATCGTGCTAGAACCATGGAACTCGGGAATGCCTAACACTTTCTCCCGGCTTAACAGAATTCCTTACTCAGATTTCTGGTTCGCGGACTGTAATACAGAGTCAATCTTTTCCTTAATTCGGGATTCAACCGGTGACTTGGGACACCATAAATCTCCCAAGTGGCGACTCTAAATCTTTAATAATAAATTCCGTTTCGATTGTCCTTTAATTGAAAAAACTCCCTTATGCCCTCGCGGGTGTAGGTAAAAAGGAGGTGTGACAGGGACCATAGAGAAGGATAGGAATATATGTTGAGTTTGAATCACCCTCTATTATTCGCTATCTTTAACCATTAACAGGAGATTTATTTACTGCTCGATTTGCAGATTGTCGGTTTGATAAAACAAATTTTCCACAATTAGGGGGAGAGAAAAAGGAAATCAAAAGAGAATTGTGTGGAAAATTTCATCATTATCTCACTTTGATCCTCGTACCCCTATATGTAATCAGGAGGTCCAAAAGATCATCCATTTACAGAATATAGCAAATCAAATGCCAGACGCATTTACTGATTTGAAAAGGATAACTAAGTCACATATACCAGCAAAGAATGTGCCTATCCGAATTGATGTCCCAGTAGGACCATCTACTATCATGAGAGATAGTGAACCTAAAGCACGCCTGAAGCGTGGTAGGCCTTTGGGTTCTAAGAATCAAAATCCTCGAAAAAGAAAATCGACAAATGATCAAAACGATACTATGAAGGGATCTCCTAAAGAGACCCAAAATCTGATTAGTTCTGAGATTCCTAAAGAAATTAATGAACCCGAAGCTCATGTGAGTGAGGAACTTTTAATAAGTTCGATCGGTGATGGGATTAATTTAAATTGATCTGAAATAGTGGTGGATAATATTTTTGCATATAATGTTGCACTTAATATTATGCAAGATAGTGAGGATCTTGAACCTCGATCTGTCGAAGAATGTCGACAAAGATCTGATTGGCCAAAATGGCAAGAGGCAATTCAATCGGAATTGAAGTCACTTGCTAAAAGAGAGGTCTTTGGACCAGTAGTCCAAACACCTGCTGGTATAAAACCAGTTGGTCATAAATGGGTTTTTGTGCGAAAAAGGAATGATAAAAATGAAGTTGAAAGATACAAAGCTCGCCTTGTTGCACAAGGATTCTCACAACGACCTGGAGTCGATTTTGATGAAACATATTCACCTGTTATGGATGCCATAACATTTCGATATCTCATCAGTTTAGCACTACATGAAAAGCTTGAAATACATCTAATGGATGTAGTTACAGCTTATCTGTACGGTTCACTTGATAATGAAATTTATATGAAAATCCCTGAAGGATTTAAAATGCCTGAAGCAAAATCTCAGGAAATGTATTCAATCAGATTACAAAGATCTTTGTACGGTTTAAAGCAATCTGGGCGCATGTGGTATAATCGCCTTAGTGAATATTTGCTGAAAGAAGGTTACATAAATGATGTTATTTGTCCATGTATTTTTATAAAGAAAATGGCATCAGAATTTGTTATACTTGCTGTTTATGTTGATGACATAAATCTTGTTGGAACTCCAGAAGAGCTCCAAAAGGCAATTGAATATCTTAAGAAAGAATTTGAGATGAAAGATCTTGGAAAGACAAAACTTTGTCTTGGTCTGCAAATTGAACATTTAGCAGACGGGATCTTTATCCATCAATCTGCCTATACAGAAAGGGTCTTAAAACGCTTTTACATGGACAAAGCGCACCCATTGAGTACACCAATGGTTGTTCGATCACTTGAAGTGAATAAGGATTTGTTCCGACCTCCAGAAGAGGACGAGGAACTCCTTGGTCCCGAAGTACCCTATCTCAGTGCAATTGGTGCACTAATGTATCTTGCTAATGCTACAAGGCCTGACATAGCATTTTCTGTTAATTTACTAGCAAGATATAGTTCTTCTCCTACACGGAGACATTGGAACGGGATTAAGCATATATTGCGATATTTAAAGGGAACTCTTGATATGGGTTTGTTTTATGCTAACAAAGATAGTGCAGACCTTGTTGGTTATGCAGATGCAGGTTATTTATCTGATCCCCATAAAGCTCGATCTCAAACCGGCTACGTATTTACATATGGAGGTACTATCATATCATGGCGCTCCACAAAGCAATCTATTGTTGCTACTTCTTCAAATCACGCTGAGATAATAGCTATTCATGAAGCAAGTAGGGAATGCGTATGGTTGAGATCAATAATTCATTTTATTCGAGAAAAATGTGGTTTGGAATGTGAGAAAAGACACACAATTTTATACGAAGACAATGTTGCATGCATAGCCCAATTGAATGGAGGATTTATAAAAGGAGATAGAACGAAGCACATTTCACCAAAATTATTCTACACACACGATCTTCAGAAAAGTGGTAACATTGATGTGCAACAAATCCGTTCAAGTGATAATCCAACAGATTTATTCACTAAATCTTTGCCAACTTCAACTTTTGAGAAGATGGTATACAAGATTGGAATGCGGAGACTCAAATATTTGAAACAAGGTTTTCATCAGGGGGAGTAAAATACACGATGCACTCTTTTTCCCTTACTAAAGTTTTTTCCTATGGGGTTTTCCTTATAAGGTTTTTAATGAGGCACCTAGCAATGTGTATTACTAAATATGTGTACTTTTTTTCCTTCACTAGGATTTTTTCCCACGTGGTTTTTCCTAGTGAGGTTTTAATGAGACATGATAATAGGTGAATTTAACTATAATTAGACCCTAAATAATTACCTTTTTGTATAGTTTGGATGATAAAAGTGATAACAAAATGCTCTTATTAGTGTTTTTCATGCTTTGCACGTTATATATGACCAGAGAAGGCTATGGAGTACTTTTGGGATCAAATATGGAGAAAAAGAGACTGATCGTAAAAATTCCGTCAAGTAAACCACGCGAAACAGCTTAAGTCAGAACTGAAAGAGGACTACCGCGGTTCCACCGCGACCACGACAGAACTGCAGTAGAAGATGGCTGCAGACAAAGTAAGAATCAGAGAGCATGTTTGGCCGCGGTTTGACCGCGACCGCGGCAGAACCGCGGCGGAAGCGGAGATTTTTAGCCCAAAACCCTATTTTAAACACTAGACTTCGCCCAAGAGAGACATGTATTGATTTGGAGAGTATTTTGGCAAGGGAAAACAATTGTGAGAGATCACCCAAAATATCTTTCTTCTTTTCTTTGATTTTTCTTGCAAGTTTTATGATGAATATTGTTTTAGTTTGTTTACCCATAGTTATGAGTAGCTAAATCCTTTGTCTAAGGTTTTGATGGAACCTATTGGGGGATGAACTTCTTGTTTATGTGAATACAAATTGCTAGTCTCAATCTTTATTTGTTCAACTTTGTGCATGTTGTAGTTAATTGATAGGATCCTCAATTAGCTGTGCCTATTTAGTGTGCATAACTCGGGAGAGAGTGCATATTTAGGTTATTGTTGAACAATACCACTCCCAAAGTATAAGAGGGATCTATAACTGCGGGTTTAAAGGCGGGATTAGGGATAACGAAGCCTTGAGTGCAATCTAAAGTAAACCGTGTTAATTGGAGCTAGCTAGTGTATCTCGGGAGAGTGCATTGAGTATATTACTGTGATTACTCGGGAGAGATTTACGGTTAGATTAGCGTTTATGATTGATAGAGAGGTGTTGGTCAATTTGTATGAAGCATAAACAGAAGGGATTCCATCAATAGGGGAAGTCATTACCTTAGCGTTTTCTCATTATTGTTTACAACCTTAGCATCCTTAGTTTATAGCTGTTTATTTACTTGCAATTTTAGTTATTAAAGACACCATCACTTGTGATTCAAACATTTGGGGAAATTGATGCTCAAGAGTTTAGTGGGTCTAAAGATAGTGATTGATAGGTTAACTCTCTGTGGATTCGACTCTGGGCAGAATACTCAGGTTATATTTGCAACGTCCGCAAGGTCCTTTTTATAAGGCATAGTTGGGCGTGATCAAATTTTGGCACCGTTGCCGGGGAGTTAACGGAATTATCAATTACCATTGATAGAAATACAAAAATTCTTAGTGTAGTCAGTTTTCTCTACACCAAATTTTTGATTGAAATTTTTTACGGTTGTTGACGTGGTTGCACAGGTGTATGCCTAGAAACTCTACGAGGACTGGAGAACTACTTGAAGGACTCTCAGACCCCGAGAAAACATTCCGAATATTGAACCGTGCCAACAAAAGACTTCAACAACCTCATCAAACACACAAACTCGAAATTGACATGGGTGACGTAGACAACGTCAACGGAAACGTCAGAGATATGGTGCCTCCTGTGCCTGAGGCTGCACTATATGACTGGGCACAACCCACAGCTGACAATCTAGCCACTGCCATTGTTGTGCCCGCGATACAAGCTGAATCGTTCCAGATCACAAACAACATGTTGCACTTGCTGCAAAACAAGGGACTATTTTCTGGGACACCAGCCGAAGATCCTCAACAGCACTTGAAGAACTTCCTGTCGATTTGCAAAACTTAAAAGCAACCCAACGAAACTCCGGAAGCAATCGGGCTGTTATTATTTCCATTCTCGGTGACAGGAGATGCTTAGGTCTGGCTAAATTCACTCCCCATAAACTCTATAGAAACTTGGGATGAGTTAGTCAAGCAAATTCACATCAAGTTCCACCCGCCCAACAAAATAGCTCAACAAATTGATGAGATCGTGAGCTTTAAACAGAAACCAATGGAGACACTACATGAGACATGGAGTCGGTTTAAAGGAATGTTGGTTATATGTCCACACCATGGTATTCCAGATCAGATGTTGGGACAACGATTTTACATGGGACTGTCAGATAGCATGAAGAACATTGTAGATGCCTCAGCTGGTGGGGCATTTTTGAGCAAAACTTGGAGAGAACATCAGAGTCTGTTTGACAAAATGGATCAGAATTCGGGGTGGACAACGAGGAATGCACCTATCACTCCAGTGGTGCACTCAGTGCCTTTTGACCCATCAAATTCCATGGCTAAAAATGTGGCGACCCTCTTGACACAGATGAGCATACTCACCAAAAAGGTGGAGGAATCAGGGCATAAACAGCAAGTGCACATTGTAGATACTACCAATGGGGGCTTATGCATATCTTGCATTAGTCAGCCAGTTGGTAATCCTTGGAATGTAGAACATGATCATCATCATCAGCACCCTGAAGACATGAAATATATGTCAAACTATGGAGGCCAGAGATAGGGCAATCAGAACTGGGGTCAGCAAACTCAGCAGCCATACAAACCACCTCAGCCACAGTACAACGCTGGAAGCATAGGAGGTATGAGACCCCCCCACAATATGGCACCTTATCCAAGGCCACATGGGTACAACAATCAGCAGCAAGGGTATCCCCCACCTCAGCAACAACATGGTGGAAGGCAAAAAGATGGGTTCACTAGACTTGAAGCAATGATGCAGCAGGTTATTGGGTCCAATGCAAAAATAAATGAAAGAGTAGATGCACATGATGCAGTAATCAAAAATATTGAAGTGCAATTGGGCCAAATTTCAATGTCTCTGAAAAATCGTCCTCAGGGGACATTACCTGTAGACACCCAGATTAATCCAAAAGATCAGGGCCCAAAACAGCTGATGGTGGTGAGTCTCCGTAATGGCAGGAATCTAGATGTAGAACAAGAGAGAGAAAATATACAGGCTGATACATTCATTCCAGTGCCCATTGAGCTGGATAAGTCTACGACACTGACAGAGGTGACAGTCCAACCTGCTCAGGAAGAAAAGAATATTCAGCAGGAGACCGAGAAAGTAGCTGAGCCAGTTGAAGAGCCAGTAGTTGAAATAGTAGCTGATAAAGAGAAGTCCCAAGTGATTGGGAAGAAGATACCTCCTGCACCCTTTCCACAGAGGCTGGCCAAGCATCAAAAGGAGGAGCAGTATAAAAAGTTCTTTGAAATGCTCAAACAAATCCAGGTAAATATTCCACTGATTGAAGCTTTAAAGGAGATGTCTGGGTACGCAAAAATGATGAAGGACTTGATGTCCCGGAAATTTGATTTTCAAGACTTGGCTACGGTTACACTTACTCAGACCTGTAGTGCAGTGGTGACGAGACCTATTGCTGAAAAGCTGTCTGATCCAGGTAGCTTTACAATTCCATGCACTATTGGGAATTTCGCCTTTGCTAAGGCGCTCTATGATTTAGGGGCCAGCATTAATCTTATGCCCCTGGCTATCTATAAGAGGTTGGGCATTGGGAGAGCTAGACCCACCTCCATGTTGTTGCAGCTGGCCGACAAGACTGTGAAGCGTCCATTCGGTATCCTTGATGATGTGATTATTCATGTGGAGAAATTTGTGTTCCCTGCAGATTTTGTGATCTTGGATTGCAAAGTGGATGAAGAGATTCCTATAATCTTAGGAAGACCATTCTTGGCCACAGGGAGAGCTCTGATTGACTGTGAGGCTGGGGAGCTCAAAATGAGACTCAATGATGAGGAAATAACATTCAATGTGCAGAAGTCTATGAGGAGACCAAGTGAGTTCGCCAATTGCTCTCTTATTGATGTCGCGGATGTAATTGTAGAGTCCGATGATGAGGTATTGACAATTGAGGACCCCCTTGCTGCATGTTTGATGAACTTAGATGAAGTGAATGGTGAGGATTTGGCGGAATGGGTGTTGGCATTGGAAGGTAGAGGGTTCTAGGAGAGAAATCTAGAGTTTGAGCCCTAGCACTTAGAAAAGAGAGAAACTCCTCCAGCTAAGCCATCCATTGAAGAACCACCAAAGCTGGAGTTAAAGCCATTGTCAGCCCACCTCAGGTATGAATTTCTGGGACCTGACTCCACATTACCTGTTATTATCTCATCTAGTTTGTTAGATGTGCAGGTTCAAAAACTTTTACAGGTACTAAAGGAGTGCAAAACTGCCATGGGGTGGACCATGGCAGACATCAGGGGATCAGCCCCGCCTACTGCATGCACAAGATTCTGCTGGAAGAGGGGCACAAACCTTCCAGGGAACATCAGAGGAGGCTGAACCCCAACATGAAGGAAGTGGTGAAGAAGGAGGTGATAAAGTGGTTGGATACGGGAATTATTTTCCCAATCTCTGACAGCAGCTGGGTGAGCCCAGTGCAATGTGTTCCTAAAAAGGGTGGCATGACGGGTGTGACAAATGACAACAATGAATTGATCTCAACAAGATCCGTCACAGGCTGGAGAATTTGTATGGACTATCGAAAGTTGAATCTAGCCACCCAGAAAGACCACTTCCCACTTCCCTTCATTGATCAGATGTTGGACAGATTGTCAGGGAGGTCACACTTCTGTTTTCTGGATGGGTACTCAAGGTACAATCAGATCTCCATTGCACCGGAGGACAAAGAGAAGACCTCCTTCACATGCCTGTATGACATTTATGCCTTTAGACGGATGCCCTTTGGCCTATGCAACGCACCTGCCACATTCCAACGGTGCATGATGGCCATATTCACTGACATGGTTGAGGACATAATAGAGGTGTTCATGGATGACCTCTCAGTGGTGGGGAATTCATTTGATGAGTGCCTGATAAATCTGACACGTGTGCTGAAATGGTGCATCGAGACTAACTTGGTTTTGAACTGGGAGAAGTGTCATTTCATGGTACAAGAAGGCATAGTCTTGGGGCACCGGGTGTCAAGCAAGGGAATAGAGGTGGATCGCGCGAAAGTTGATGTAATAGCAAAGCTGCCTCCACCAACTTCAGTCAAAGCCATCAGAAGCTTCCTTGGACATGCTGATTTTTACCGGAGGTTCATAAAAGACTTCTCCAAAATCGCCAACCCTCTCTGTAAGTTGTTAGAAAAAGATCACCCGTTTTTGTTTTCTGATGATTGCAAGGTAGCATTTGAGGAGTTGAAAACGAGACTGGTCACAATACCCATCATTGTTGCCCCCAACTGGGAGCAACCGTTCGAACTAATGTGTGATGCCAGTGACTATGCAGTGGGAGTAGTGCTGGGCCAGCAGAAAGACAAACTGATGCACCCAATCTACTATGCTAGTATAACGCTGAGTGGAGCCCAGTTGAACTACACTGTGACTGAAAAGGAGATGTTGGTTGTAGTGTTCGCGTTTGACAAGTTCCGATCCTACCTGATAGGGTCCAAGGTAATTGTATATACTGACCATGCAACTCTCAGGTACTTAATAGAAAATAAAGAATCTAAGTCACGCCTATTTCGTTTGGGTGTTGCTATTACAAGAGTTCGATCTTGAGATTTGTGACCGTAAGGGCACTGAGAATCAAGTCGCTGATCATCTATCACGACTTGAGGGAGCTGAAAATGTAGTTGAGGTTGAGGAAATACTGGAAACTTTTCCAGACGAGCAGCTGCTCGCCACCACTCATCAGGAAGCGCTATGGCATGAAGACTTTGCTAATTACCTGGCCAGTGGTATAGTTTCTCACGACCTTTCATCGGTCCAAAGGAAAAGATTTTTTCGTGAAAGCCGCCAGTATTACTGGGATGAACCTTATCTATTTAGAATATGCCTTGATAATATGATCCGTAGATGCGTCTCCGAGATAGAGCAATTTTCTATTTTGCAGGCTTGTCACGCATCGGCGTATGGTGGACACTTTGGAGGGGTTAGGACAACGGCAAAGGTGCTAGAGGCTGGATTCTTCTGGCCGACAGTGTTTAAAGATGCGCACCTATGGGTGAAGGGCTGCAATGAATGTCAGCGGACCGGGAACATTTCCCGACGTCACAAGATGCCCATGAACCCAATTCAAGAGGTGGAAGTGTTTGACGTCTGGGGGATTGACTTCATGGGTACCTTCGTCAGCTGCTATGGAAATAAGTACATTATTGTTGCTGTAGACTATGTGTCCAAATGGGTGGAAACTGCGGCGTTATCCACCAATGATGCAAAAGTGGTGGTGGGATTTCTAAAGAAGAACATATTCACCCACTTTGGGACACCACGAGCAATTATCAGTGATGGAGGCACTCATTTCTACAACAGGGGCTTTGAAAAGTTGCTTGCTAAGTACGATGTGCGCCACAAGGTGGCTACTCCTTACCACCCGCAAACTAGTGGACAAGTTGAAGTGTCCAACAGAGAAATTAAGAGTGTGTTAACCAAAACTGTGAACGCCACAAGAACTGATTGGGCGAGGAAGCTAGATGATGCACTCTAGGCTTACAGAACTGCCTTCAAAACTCCAATTGGTATGTCACCATACAAGTTGGTGTTTGGGAAGGCCTGCTACCTGCCAGTGGAACTTGAACATAAAGTGTGGTGGGCATTGAAACAGCTGAACTTAGACATGGAAGTTGCAGGCACGTCAAGAGTCACTGAATTTCATAATCTTGAGGAGTTCAGATATCTTGCTTTTGAGAGAATAAAATTGTACAAGGAGAGAATGAAGAGGCTGCACGACCAGAACATTGTTGAGAGAAATTTCAAACCCGGGGACATGGTATTGCTATACAACTCAAGACTATGTCTGTTCCCAGGTAAACTTAAGTCACGATGGTCTGGACCATTTCGAGTAGTTAGAGTTTTCCCTTCAGGAGCTGTTGAGATTGCCACAGAGAATGACTCTCGTACATTCAGAGTCAATGGTCAAAGATTGAAGCCATATATGGGCATGAGCGAGAAAAAGGAAGTGTTTGAGCTGCACCTGACTGAACCACAAAGGTCGAGCGAGCCTTAAGTGCGCTCATCCTGCATCGTGCCACAACGTTAAATCAGGCGCTGCGTGGGAGGCAACCCACGAAATTGTTGTAAGTGTAACACATTATAAAAAAAATCAGACAACTGCCCAGACCGCGGTTCCACCGCGACTGCGGTCAAACCGCGGTCAGAGACCCCCTCTGAACTTCGTTCACCGAGACCGCAGTAGAACCGCGGTGGGAACCCCTCTCTGAACTTCGTCTACCGCGGTTCAACCACGACCGCGGCAGAACCGCGACAGACCCCGTCGGGCCCAGGTATGCAAAAATTTTTTAATTCACCCCCCTTTCTAATTCACCTAACCCTGCACCCACCCCAACACAATTATTCCCCCTCCCTATTCAAAAACAGAATGCCCCCCCAAATAAAACCCAAATCCTCTCTTCTCTTTCTCTCTCAAATCCCTCCATCACTCCCAAAAACAGTCAATGTCATCTTCTCTACACCTCCTCTCACCACTACCCACCCATTCCAACCTTTATCAAGTAAGTGTTCTCTTTTTTTTATTCTATTTCTTCTTCTAATTAGTGTAATTTAGTCTATTTAGTTAAACCCTAGGTAGGAATAGTGTAGATTTTCTTTCAATTTTTGCTTCTTCTCTGTTTTTATCGTTGTATTTGCTTCTTGTGGATTTGTTTGGTGCTAAAATGGTTGGCTCTTTCTTATACTTCGATTGTGGGGGTTGTTTAGATGATTTGGAGGTCTAGAAATAATTTTTGCGGTGTAGTTTGGTGGAGGGCCCTTTTTGGCCGAAAATTTGGGGCTTGTGGTGCTATTTTGAGGCATTTTGTGCCTATCTTAGGTTGTGGTGGTGTTGTATTTGGTGAATGGTGGTGTTATATTTAACGTGAATCACTTGAGGGAGTAAGTGTGGGGTGTTGTATGCCAGAATTTGTAAGAAAGTTGTGGGTCCATTGTGGAGGTTGTAACCTGGAACACCTCACTAGTTGGGGGTTTGGCATAGTGTATGAATGGATTAAATGGGGGATATTATCTGGTGCCATCGGGTGGTGAAGTCTGAGTAACCATCCGGCTGGCATATGTAGGATATAATTGATGGTTTTCTTGTTTTCTTTGCAGGTCATATGACTCGTAAGAAGCAAAAGAGATCGGCAAGCACGTCCCAACAGCCTACATATGATGCCTCAAGGTTCGAATCAGAATTTGCAGAGGACGACTTTCATGCCAAGGCCTCAAAGAGCTTCATCCCTGAGATTCCGATTGATAGGGCAGCCCTCCGTACAGAAAAGGAGGAGATGTATGAGGAAATCCGACGGAGGGAAATAGAGTTTTTATTTGATGAACCTGAAACGGTGAACAAGATGCTTGTAAGAGAGTTCTACGCGAACTGCCCATCACATACGTTGCGGGAGGTGACTGTGCGGGGCAAATGGGTAGATGCCTCAGTTGAAACTATTCAACAGGTGTTGCGGCTGCCCCAGTTTACTGGTGACGTCGACTATTACCAGGATGCACCAAGAGTCACTTGGGATATTATGACTGATGCACTCTGTGCAGGGGGCAACCAATCTGGATACATGACCATATCACCCTGAACTCCAATTTATTCACCCATTTGGCTAAGTGTTGGCTCACTATCATTTGTAGCTGGTTCTTGCCCTCAGGCAACACGACTGACGTGAACTTCCAAAGAGCCCTCTTGACGTGGTGCTTCGTCACAAAGAAAGATTTTGATATGGCAAGACTTATTGGTGATGAAATGATCATACGGTCCCCGCTGAGGTCAAAAGGATTCTACTTCCCCTCCTTGGTGACTACATTGTGCCTGCTGAAGAATGTCCCCACCAATCCTACTGATGGAGACTTGCCCCCTAAAGCAGCTTTCAAAGCTTCGAGCATCAGAGTGGGCAGGGGTGCACGCACCACCATTCAGATCGATGATGAGGATGATGATCTGGTTCCCATGGCACCATCCAGGAGATCCTATGACAGTGCCGGACCCTCTCGGTGCCCCCATGCTGGGGCAAACTTATCCAGATCATAGTCCACCCAGCCTATGTTGAGTACTATGGAGGAAGAGGTCGCAGATCTTCGCACCTCGGTGAAGGGCCTACACACGCGTATGGATGTCATGTCTCGGCGGCAGGCCAGGTCTGAGAGCCGGTTTATGTCCTGGTTCCGTGCTTTGGGGAGAGCTTGCCATGTGGACCCCAGCACCGTCTCCGACTCTGATTGAGTCTCAGGGAAGTCTTCTTACCCTTCTGCTCGTTATTTTTGATATGACATGGGGAGATGCCATAATTTTTAAGTGTGGGGTGGGAGACTTGCTCGGGTAATATATTGTAGTGTATATAGACATGGTGTATGTTGTAGTATTTGATTGGTGTTGTTGTGTATAATTAACTGTACTCACATTAGAAGTAACTGACTTGGCCCAACGACGGACACTTGTCGACGGGTCTCTTGAGGGTCAAAGTCGGATTTAAAAAAAATAATAAAAAAATGTAGAGGACTCTTTCTGAGGACGGACCACTTGGACAGTACTCTTGAGGGAAGTAATCCATGTAGTTTCTTTATTTTTTTTTCTTTTTTTAGGTAGTGAATAATTTTCCCTTGGTTTTTCTTTTGACCGCGGTTCTTTTCCAAGGGCTTTTCTTGAACCGGGTTAGGTAGATTTTTCGTTTGTAGTTTTAGGACCAAAATGGGTGAAGGCTAGAATGCAACCCTTGATGTACACACCTGAGAATAACAAAAACGAACATGAGGGTGCGATGTCTAGGCTCGTTTGTAGACTCGTAAATCTATGCCTTAATTTTGCACATCGTGTCTTGCTTGAACGCTCGTATGAGTGTGTTGATAAACTGATTCGGAATGAGCTACATGCCAAGTGTGTGTGAGCTATTACTTGTATTTTGTGCTTGCATGTGATACCTAGAACTTGCCATGTGTATTTGCAAAGCGAAATAGAAGCTGTTTGGTTTTAGAGATGATTGAGGCATTTCTTTGTGTAGCCTGCATATTTGTGAATCCACCTGTATATATTGCCATAGTTAACCCCTTTGAGCCTGAAGCCTATTCTTTGATAACCCTATAATGACCTACATCCCTGTGTTTGAATAGTTTGACTGTTTGAACCTGTACCTCCTAGAAGCACTTGAATTACTAAATAACATACAAAAGTCAAAGTGTGGGGTGGTAAGAAAGTAGGAAAAAGGGGAATCAGGAAAGAAATACTTGAATGGTGCAATGGACTTGTAAAAGTCTCAAAAAAAAAGTTGCACCTAAAGAAAAGTGGGGGTCACCTATGAACTAAAATGTGGAAGAACGAGTGGGCTGAGCATGAAAATTGAAATAAAAGGAAGTGTGTAGTAAAAGTGCTTAGGGAGGTTAGTCACTATATCCAAATATATCCTACCCGTCCCTTAGCCTACATTACAACCAAATAAAGACCTCTTGATCTTTGACTGAATAGCTCGATTAGTAGAGTACTACACTAGGGGCAAGCTTATGGTGTGTCTGTGTGGCATGTGAATGTTTCTTTGCTGAGAGTGAGTGAATTCTTCCTATCTTTGGTTCCTTGTTGCTTGAATTTTATGTGTGTGGAACTTCTCTCAGAATTATGATGTGAGGGCATGTGACTCAGGAAGAAAAAGTGAGTTTTCACCTCTGTTAGAGTAACTAGAGTGAGCATGAGTGTGTCATGGTGTTAGAGTCTTCATCTGAGGCGTGACTGTTGCACAACTTAGGTTGTTCCTTCATAATGACGGGTGTGGCATAAAAGTGTGGTTTAACTTGGGTAATGCATCGAACGATTAGGCCTAGAAGTGTGGTTTAACTTGCTCGAGGACGAGCAAAGGTTTAAGTGTGGGGTGTTTATAATAGGTGAATTTAACTATAATTAGGCCCTAAATAACCACATTCTTGTATAGTTTGGATGATAAAAGTGATAACAAAATGCGCTTATTAGTGTTTTTCATGCTTTGCAGGTTATATATGATCAGAGAAGGTTATGGAGTACTTTTAGGATCAAATATGGAGAAAAAGAGGCCGACCGTAAAAATTCCGTCAAGTAAACCACGCGAAACAGCTCAAGTCAGAACTGAAAGAGGACTGTCGCGGTTCCACCGTGACCGCGGGAGAACCGCAGTAGAAGATGGCTGCAGACAAAGTGAGAATCAGAGAGCATGTTTGGCTGCGGTTTGACCGCGACCGCGGCAGAACCGCGGCGGAGACAGAGAACTTCAGGGATTAAAGTGCAAAACACAGGATTTTTAGCCCATAACCCTATTTTAAACACTAGACTTCGCCCAAGAGAGGCATCTATTAATTTGGAGGGTATTCTGGCAAGGGAAAACAATTGTGAGAGATCACCCAAAACATCTTTCTTCTTTTCTTTTATTTTTCTTGCAAGTTTTATGATGAATATTGTTTTAGTTTGTTTACCCATAGTTATGAGTAGTTAAATCCTTTGTCTAAGGTTTTGATGGAACCTATTGGGGGATGAACTTCTTGTTTATGTGAATACAAATTGCTAGTCTCAATCTTTATTTGTTCAACTTTGTGCATGTTGTAGTTAATTGACAGGATCCTCAATTAGCTGTGCCTATTTAGTGTGCATAACTCGGGAGAGAGTGCATATTTAGGTTATTGTTGAACAATACCACTCCCAAAGTATAAGAGGGATCTATAATTGCGGGTTTAAAGGCGGGATTAGGGATAACGAAGCGTTGAGTGCAATCTAAAGTGAACCGTGTTAATTGGAGCTAGCTAGTGTATCTCGGGAGAGTGCATTGAGTATATTACTGTGATTACTCGGGAGAGATTTACGGTAAGATTAGCGTTTATGATTGATAGAGAGGTGTTGGTCAATTTGTATGAAGCATAAACAGAAGGGATTCCATCAATAGGGGAAGTCATTACCTTAGGGTTTTCTCATTATTGTTTACAACCTTAGCATCCTTAGTTTACAGCTGTTTATTTACTTGCAATTTTAGTTATTAAAGACACATCACTTGTGATTCAAACGTTTGGGGAAATTGGTGCTCAAGAGTTTAGTGGGTCTAAAGATAGTGATTGATAGGTTAACTCTCTGTGGATTCGACTCTGGGCAGAATACTCAGGTTATATTTGCAACGTCCGCAGGGTCCTTTTTATAAGGCATAGTTGGGCGTGATCAAGACACATCATCTTTTAATGAACATCCAAGGGGGAGTGTTATAAATATATTATATTATGGATGTTCATTTAGTACTCCGTTGTAAATAATCTTCCTGAAGAAGCTTATCCATATGAGACTCCACCGTAAATATGTTTATCCATTTAATACTCTATTGGAAATAAGCTTCCTGAAGAAGCTTATCACTTCGGTACCCGATTATGGATAAACATTACCCTAGGTAGAAGACTATCCATACCGGGTATAATAATCTTATCCATTCAGTACTCCGTCATGGATAAACATTGCTCTCAGTAGAAGATTATCCATATCTGGTATAGTAGCATCTTACACAGCAGCTTGCAGTAGCAGCTTACACAACAGCTTGCGTAGCAGCTTACACAGCAGCTTGTAGTAGCAGCTTGCGTAGCAGCTTACACAACAGCTTCCTTTCTTCTATAAATAGAAGAGATTTCAGTTCATTATGTACGTCAGTTTGAATTCGAATAATATATCAGTTTCTCTCTATACTTGTCTTTACTTTACAATCTTTATTTTATAACAATTTAAAGTTTTTGGATGGTTGTTATATACTACCTCCTATCCAAAATAAGTAATTTTTTGATTGCTTTTACACATATTAAGAAATTCACCTTTTAACCTTAGTTAGCAATGAAATTTACCATATTAACTTTTACTATCTCTTCACATAAACACTACTAACACATACTCCAACATTAATTACTCCAAAGAAAAAATAATTAATTCATTCTTGAAATCTTAAAAAATCACTTATTTTGGACCACAAGAAAAAAGTCAAAAAATCACTCATTTTGGACCGGAGGGAGTATTGTATTGTATCGTATTGTTATTTTAAATACAATATTTATTTTAATTATTACTTAAATTTTATTGTATCGTATCATTAAAATTATTGTTATGTAACGACGTAAAATGTCACTTTATGGAACGACGGATTTGGTATGATGACATAATTTTCTTATTTTTTTTCTCTTAGCTTGCCCTTCCTTATTATTAAATAATCATATTTTATTCTTTACCTTACTTTTTTATATAATAATTCCACTCTCTATCCTATTTTTTCTTAGTAACGTTGCAGGTTTATTCTTCATGTTTTTGTGCGTGACATCATGAAATAATGACAAACGATACAATATATCCAAATGTTATATTCGTTAAATAATATAATATAATGCAGTACAATACAATACAATAAAATTATGAAACGACATATAACAACAATCCAACTAAAATGTGCAAATTTAATGTTGAAATTATCATAGTTTTCAAGTTTAGACACTCTAGTCTGAAGTAGGGGTGTGCATTCAATTTATCGATTCGATTTTGACCCTTATCGGTAATCGATTTGTAGATATGCTTATCGTTATCATTTCAATAAGGTTTCGATTTTTTCGATTTCGATTTATCGATTTTTTGGGGCTTATCGATTCGGTTGTCGATTACACCAATAAGAAAATCTGCGGGATTCCATGGAAAGTATATCGCTATAAACACGCCTAACTAATATGGACAAAAAAAAGCTAAAATAAGACGAACACCGTTTATAACATAAAAAATTGTGTCAACAAGCACATGCAACGAAACTAAAGTAAGAGATCAAAATGTATGCCACCAACACTCCAACGGGTAAAAATAAATAAATACAAAATACGTCATCACGGCTAATTCTATTTTCCATTAATTTGAACTTCATTCCCTTGAGCTTTAAATATGATCGTTCCTTAAATGTGGTATCCCTTGCTGAAAGTCCTAACCTTTAAACATGAAAGAAATTAAGAAAAATATTAAGAACTTTGTAATACATTACATTCTTTTACAAGTATATTATTTAAAATGGAGAACTTACATAGCAGCTAACAAACTCTAGCAAACATTGTCGGTGGAAGCTTCTTTGCCAAGATTAGTAAAATCTAATAAGAATATATATTAACAAATCAAGCAATTAATATATTATTTAACTATCTTAAGCAATACAATAAAATTAATTAAATTATACATACCTTCCTTGAGTGTCTCGAGAAAATCTAAATCTTCTTCAACATTTATCGGAAGCGATGCACTCCGAATATATTAACTTTGTGATTTAAAGTCTAAGCTAATCTTCTACAAATGTAAGAGAACGTATGAATAACTGTCTTTTAAAACTACATTAGTTGTTTTAACTTTAAAAAGAATTCTTGGAATATATTTTTTAAAATATTTTGTTTTGTTTACCAATAAATGTTGTTAGAAAAATAAACAAACATATCTGTGATATTCAGAAATCTTATTGGGCTAAGATAATCTCTTGCTAACTTGACTGTTAAAAATAATTAATGTAAATTTACTTATTTTTTAAGATTTTCGTCTATTCTGTCTTTTCAGATGTGACACCAAACCATAATATTCAGCTTTTAAATGAAACTTCAACAGCTCTGTCCACGTGAAATTTCATTGGTAGAATTCTTGTAAGTTGTAAATATTGAAAGGGTATTATAGAATAAGGGTATAGTTGTCTTTTTAGTATATCTTATCGGTTTATCGATAAACCGATAACCGAAGAGGGCAAAATAGAAATCGAAATCGATAACTCGATAAGGAAAATTTCGAAATCGAAATCGATAAACCGATAACAAATAATCGATTCGATTTATCGATAAACCGATTCGAATGTACACCCCTAATCTGAAGTTGAACTTTGTCAAAGCCTAACTTTAACGTATTGCTAAGAAATACAAGTTCAAATAATTTCCTAGTTATAAAGATTATAATTTTTATTTTAACCTAATTAATTAGCAAATACTAAAAGCAGTAAAATTGCCAACTAACAAGACTAAGGGTTGGAGATAAAATTAAGGAGGTCTAGAGTTATGATTTTCCCAATTGTCGGAATCCTTCTCGCTACGCCTCCTATAATTTCGCCTAAGTATTCTCTACCGATCGTGAGTACTCCGGGTGTCGTAATTCTCTTCTAAGCAACTACCATAATTTACTAGACATATTCTTCCGAACTACGCTAGCTGACCCTAATTCACCGATCACTAAGATCGACTAAGGTTTCGTTATTCCTAATCTCACATTTAAACCATTTGTATTGGTCTCACACATACGTTATGAGTGATGTTGTTCAACAACTACCTAAACGCGTACTTTCTCTCGAGCAGTACACACTAAATAGGTACAGTAAATTGATGGCCATTCAATTAACAACAATAAATACGTAGTTGAACAAGCAGAGAAATCCAAGGGCTCAATTATATAAATACGTACAAGAATTTATCCTACAAAAGGTCCATCAAAACCCAAGATAACAAATTAGCTATTCATAATAGTATACAAAACTACAATACTATAATTCATAACCAATAATGAAAATAGGAATAAGGAAATGAAAAACTCGTAGAAGAATTCTCCGGCTTGCTCCTAGCGTGTTCTTACCTCCTTGGGTCGAATCCTCTCTCTAAAAACATCCTCCCTCCTTAGACATGTTTAGGGAGTATTTATAGGCTAGGGTTCGGGGTCCTTGAGTCTAAATTCGGGTCGGAGTCTTTTAATTCATACACTTTTGATCACCGTACAATAGACCTCGCGAGGCTAGACTTATAGCACGGTCAACCTGGTTGCGGAGCTGGCTACGCCTGGCATGTAGCGTGGTCAAGCTGGCTATAGAGTTAGCTATGCTTGGCCTATAGCACGGTTTGGGTACTTGGTATTTTTGTACCTTTTTCTTACATTTTCGTCCTCTTTTTTAGCAATGTTCACTCATCTTTGTCTTCCGATGCTCCTACATATAAAAAAATATAATTTAGCTCAAACGTCGCACAATTAATCACTAAACTAATAATATATAAGGCGAGTAATGTACTAAAAATATAGCATTTTGGCCAAACATCACTACCCAACACTTAAACGTTGCTCGTCCTCGAGTCAACCACCAATTCATACTAACCTTGAGCACTTTATTTTCTTTTAGCACGTCCGAAGCACACCATACCTATGACTATGAGCCCGTTTAGATGAGCTTGCTTTAAGTGACTTTTAAGCTAAAATAGTTTTTAAGCCATAAGTTAGAAATTCTAGCTTTTGACTTGTTTTTGTCATTTTAGCTTAAAAATAAGTGCTTAAAAGCACTTTTTTACTTTACCCAAACACTACAAAATAATTTAAAACTATTTTAGCTTAAAAGCACTTAAAACAAGCCAATCCAAAAAGGCTCTATGGTTGGTATTAACAATTAAACTTTAGCATATGCCTTCAACACACACTTCCCTTCACTTTATGCCATACTTCAAAAATTTATTCAACAACAAGACAACATGCTTATAACAATCCTAGCATCACAAACCGACTCAATATCACAATGACACAATGCATTAATGGCTTGAACACTTATTATCATAAAGAAATCTAATAACGTCACCTATCCCTCGCGAAATCATATTCCTCACAACAAGACAAAGGAGTAAGTCGAACCCACATACTCAAATCAAATGCTCAAATATATTTTAAGGACTTAGATAAATCAAAGAAATTCCTCACTCTCACATAAAAGTCACGTGTATACACAAAGTACCATAAGGTTGCCCATTATGTAAACATCCACTAATATAGGCTTGCTTGATCTAAAATCAAGTAGGACTTTTTCATGGTTGCATCGTGGGCTACAAGACGGGTAGGATATATTTTTGGAATAGTGGCTAACCCTCTTAAGCACTTTAACATATCACATACTTCTTTAAGCATAAATTCTCCAATACCAACTTCAATTTCATAAACAATATCATCCCAAAAGCTCCCCCCCCCTTTTCTTCAGCACTACTTTAATTCATACCTACTAGCAAGGACAATATATCAATTTATTTATCTACGTATTTTTTTCTCAACTATGTTTTTTTTTTCTTTGCAATTTTTCTCTTCTTTACAATTTTTTTTCTAGTAATGTATTCTTTTACAAAACACGTGTACCTTTACTTTTTCAGTGGTTCCACTCAAAAGCCACACAAGTTCCCTCCTTACTTCTTCTAATGCTCATTTTACAATTAAAGTGCTTTAAGAAGTACAAGGATCAAAACAATAACAATTAAGAATAAGGGGGTATAGGCTTGTAATGTGGTTTCTAAATAAAAGTCTATAGGCTCGAAACGGTTGACTAGGGATAAATTTTTATTTGTGGTAGGCATTAAGTCCAAAAAGATTAAAGAAAGCCGAAAATCATTTTTCAAACCAAGCAAAGCCTAGGATTTCGCTTCAACTCATATGACGGGCAAGTTCTTGACTCAGTTACAATGACATGGACTATCCATTGCCTTTATATTTGTAGTTGTTTCTCATTATTTCGTTCCATTAGGCACTTTAACATATCTTTGATCTTTTTAAGGTCAGGTTCCCCAAGTTTTTTTTCCTATTAACTTCACAAGAAAATGTAGAACCATCACGGGGTTGGGGGAGGATAAGAAATACAAGCACAGCCATAAAAGTGATCATCTTGACCACCACAAACATCACATACATTCCATATATAAGATTCAGTTGGTGCAAATAACTCGCTCTCGAAAATATTTTGACAATTTTGCCACAAGTGATTTCCTCCATAATAAGTACAAGGAAGATTAACACTAGAATTACCAACATCGAAACTCCCATTATTCCAAGATGCCATGTTTCTCAATTCAACAATTAAAACTAAAATAAAAAAAATCAAATATCTAAAAAAAGAACAAAATAAAAGTTCAAACTTGAAACCTAGCAATATGTACAACTACAACCACATCGTTAGTTCCTCGGCAACGACATAAAATTTGATCACGCCCAACTCTAGTCCCAAAAAGGATAAGCGATCGCTGCAAAAATAATTCAGTCTAAAAGTTCGGAGTCAAATCCCACAGATAACTAAGGCTTAGCTACAACTATTCAGTATTGCTATGAAATACAAGTTCAAATAATTTCCTAATTATAAAGATTGTATTTTTTTAACCTAATTAATTAACAAATACTAAAAGCAGTAAAATTATCAACTAACAAGACTAAGGGCTGGAGACAAGATTAAGGAGGCCAAGAGTTATGATTTTTCCGATTGTCAGAATCCTTCACGCTAGGTGTCACACCTCCTTTTTGCGCGCCCCGCCCCGAAGGGTAGAAATGCGCGAGGGAGTTTTTCCAATTTAAGTGACAAGATTCGAAATGGGATTATTTATTTAATTCAGAGTCGCCACTTGGGAAATGTTTGGCTTTTGGTGTCCCAAGTCACCGGTTTATCTTGAATCCCAAATCGAGGAAATTTTCGACTTTTCCAAATGAAGTCTGCGAACCAGAAATTCTAAGTAAGGAATTCTGTTGACCCGAGGGAAGGTGTTAGGCACCCTCGAATCCCGTGGTTCTAGCACGGTCGCTTAAATTGTTATAATGGCTAAATATCTGATTTAAATACATGTTATGACTTACGTGCTTTTATTAAGTTTAAACCGCTTTTATTATTATCATTTATTTTTATAGAATTGCAACGTCGTGGAAATGCATCTCGAACCACGTCACAATCAATGCACCCGTGGTCGTCGACACATTTTGACTCCGTTGAGATTTGGATTTGGGTCACATCAATGTGCACCCGTGTTTAAGAAGGTTAAATTATTAAAGGTACGCCTAAAGCAACTAGCGTATTGTTATTTTAGGAAGAGGCCGTGAAGGTTCATTAAACGGCCAAATCCAAAGTCTAGTCAATGGTTATGTATTTTATTGAGGGCCCCGGCGGTTTGTGATTTATTTGGCGAGGCTCGTCTCATTTTTATTTTAAAGGATAAACCTATAGTGACTATATTTTCTATTAAGTTCGTCTCTAAAATAAAAGAAAATCTCTTAATTATTTACATGCTGAAAACGTAACTTATTAGTTATTAGTTTACGGCTAATGCGATTGGAAAATTGCGATCGAGTTTGTACAAAGAAAAACTGCTTTCATTTTTATATTCTATTATTTACTAATGCTGGAACATGAGAGGGATACACAATAATATCAAAGCCGATTAACTATTCTTCAAGTAATTTAAACTAGCATTATTAGATGAAGAAATCATACATATGCAGCCTCATTACTCATTAATTAATCGACTACATTTTTATACAAAGAGAGGAAAATTAATATTCAAACACAGATCCAAACAAAAGAATTCAACAGGAACAGGAGCCTGATTAATATTTCATTTTTTCGCTTCAAGCCAAGAGTGTACAAATGTGTACCTGGAAACAGCAGTACAAGAACAAAAGAAGTAGGAGTCAGCAACAGTAATAACGCGGCAACAGCAGGTTCAGCAACACCGCAAAACCAGTAACAACCAGTAGAATAACCCAGTAACAGATTGAAAACTCAGCAGTGCAAAAGTACAATCGCAGTCAAAGCAGAAGAGAGAAAAGATACGAGATGCAGTAGTTTCTGACTTTTGAATAACACTCGAAGAAAAGCAAACAGAATTGTTCGAGTGAAAGTTCAAATTGTCTTTCTCTTTTACTATCACAAACTCTCTCAAGTATAAAAGTATGTCAACTCTCAAGTGTAAAAGAATCTGTCAACTCTCTCTAAAAATCCTCTCAATAATATTCAACTCTTTTTCTCTCCCCCAAAAATCCTTCTTAAAACTCTCTAGTCTTCTCCTCAATGTCAAGAAATGACTCTATATTTATAGCAAGACTTTGCCTTGAATTCCTAAACCCAAATTATTTCCCCAATGGCATGCTTTGTCCCACTATCAAATATCTTCTTTATTTTAAAACTTTGTCCCACATGCCTACATTAAATAAATGCCACATTACCAACCCATTACAATATGTCCCCCATGCCTACATTAAACAAGTACAAGATTACCAACCCATTACAATATGTCCCCCATGCCTACATTAAACAAGTACAAGATTCCTCCCCATTATGTTTTGTCTTGTCCCCCATTATATTAAACAAGTACATCAAAAACCCCACCCCATTATATTTGTCCCCCATGCTTAACATAAAGAATCAAAATAATGTTCAATTACCAAACTACCCCTCCGACCTTATTGCAATTACAAATCTACCCCCGAATGCAATGCAATTTACCAAATTACCCCCATCAGCTCTAAACACTCAATTAATCATAACTTGACCAAAATATGATCAAGATGACCAATTTCTCAACAATCTTCAACAACAATTATATGAACACGATGAACAACACAAACTCCAAATTAATGGAAATAAATCAACCATATCGGGAACCAATCCTGGTTAATTTAGATCATCAATGGATGAACAAAGATACAACAATACCAACAACAATATGCATGATTCAAATTAAATCAACAAATCACAAACAAACATAAACTCACATTAAATCACTGGATTTAAACATGAACTTCAAACAAAGATGAACATGAATTAAATCTGTTTTTTAAGCAACAAACATGACGGATTCTAACGATTCAAACAACATTAACATTTTCTGGAAAATTCATAACAACATGAAACAAATTGAAGAAATAATTAATTAAATTTCAATTTGAATCTAACAAACATTAAACTAACAAATATTCACTTAAACAACAACAAATATTCACTTGAACAACAGTACGAACATGAAATAAACATGAAAAACAATTAATTAATCTTTCATTTGGAATCTGAAAAATTAATTTAACAAACAACACATGAACATGAACTAAAAATTAATTCAAACGATAAACAAAACAAACATTTGCCGATTTTAGATTCGAAAATATCAAAACAAAGTACGGACAAAATAAAACTCAAAAATCTACTAACCGAATCCAACAATCATACATACGGACTGTTTCGGCGACCCTCGACCAAAGCTCAACCAAACGACGACGAACAAATCTAAGAAGTCGATTGAAGCCGCGCCGGAGCAGCAGCAGCAGCTGTCGCGGCAGAAGTGAAGGAACGAGGCAGCTGGGGTTCCGTTTGGTTACGTGACTGAGTTTGGACGACTGGCTCGAGCTTGGAACGTGAAGAAACAGCAGCGGGGGGGGGGGGGGGACTGGACGACGAAAGCTAAAAGCAGAAGGAGCAGCTACGGCAGCCATGGATGACGCGAAACAGGAGCAGCTGGGTGCGTTCGCTCGTGAAGAAACCATGGACGACGAGCTGGAACTGATGCAACTCGCGTCCAAGTAAACACATGCAACTCATCCATGAACGATGAAGCTAGAACGAGGTCGGGGGCAAAGACTGCCATGGACGTCGAGCTTCACACCCGAGCTTGACGTCGACGCAACAGTCGCGGGGTTTGCTTGGACGCGAGGGAGGTGGAGCTTGTGTGGTGCGGGTGTTGTTGATAGGGAGGCAGCCATGGGAGCTGCTCGTGCGGAAGGGGAGGTAGCCATGGATGGCTTGGGGTGTTTGGTGTTTTGGAGAAGAAGAAACCCAAAAATGGGGGCGGATGGTTTAGGTCCCTTTTTAGGGTTTTTTGTTCTTTCTTTTTTTTTTCTTTTGTTTTGTGTCTTTGAAATGTAAGATAGGGGTATTGGGTTATGGATTGGGTTAATGGGGCGGACCGGGTCGACCCATGTTGAGATGGACTGGGTCATGGAGAAGGTTGGACAAATGTTTGGGCCTGGGGTTGAATTTTGAAGAAGTGGCCCAATCCGATTTTTCTTTGTATTTTTGTTCTCTTTTCTTCTTTTATTTTCTAAAACTAAATTATAATAATACTTAAATTATTATTAAGAACTAAATTAAGTTATAAAAGCGCAAATTAACTCCCAATAACAATTAACGCACAATTAAGTAATAATTAAGCATAAAATTGTTCATTTGGACATTAAATGCTAAAAATGCAAAAGATGCCTATTTTTGTAATTTTTAATTTTTGTAAAACTAATTTAATTACTAACAATTGTAGAATGAAATCCTACATGCAAAATGCGACATATTTTTATATTTTTTTATTAATTTAACAAATAAGCAAACACAGACAAATACAAATAATTATCCAAAAATATCACAAAAATACTCAAAATTGCACACCAAGGAAAATTATTTTATTTTGCATTTTCTGGGAGTATTTCTCATATAGGGCAAAAATCACGTGCTTACACTAGGCTTTCTATAATTTTGCCTAAGTATTCTCTACTGATCGTAAGTACTTCGGGTGTCGTAATTCTCTTCCGAGCAATTACCACAATTTACTAGACATATTCTTTCGAACTACACTAGCTGACACTAATTCACCGCTCACTAAGATCGACCAAGGTTTCGTTATACCTAATCCTACCTTTAAAACCTTTGTATTGATCTCTCACATACGTTAGGAGTGATGTTATTCAACAACTATCTAAATACGTTCACCCTCTCTAGCAGTACACATTAAATAGCACAACCAATTGATGGCCATTCGATCAACAACAATAAACACGTAGTTGAACAAGTAGAGAAATCCAACGGCTCAATTATATAAAAAAGTACAAGAACTTATCCTACAAAGATTCCATCAAAACCCAAGATAACAAATTACCTATTCCTAATAGTATGCAAAACTACAATACTAGAATTCATAACCAATAATGAAAATAAGAAGAAGTAAGTGAAAACCCGTAGAAAAATTCTCCGCCTTACTCCTAGCGTGTTCTTGCCCTCCTTAGATATGTTTATGGAGTATTTATAGGCTAGGGTTCAGGGTCCTTGAGTCCAAATCCGGGTCAAAGTCTTTTAATTTAGGCATTTTTGATCACCGTGCTATAGACCTTGCGAGGCCAGGCTTATAGCGCGGTCAGCCTGGCTACAGAGCTAGCTATACCTAGCCTGTAGCACGGTCAAGCTGGCTATGCTTGGCCTATAGCACGGTTTGGGTACTTGGTATTTTTATGCTTTTTTCTTGTATTTTCGTCCTTTTTTTGAGCAACCTTCACTCATTTTGTCTTTCGATGCTCCTACACATAAAACAACATAATTTAGCTCAAACATCACACACTTAATCACTAAACTAACAGCATATAAGATGAGTAATGTACTGAAAATATATCATTTTGGCCAAACATCAATTAAACAACAACATTTTGGTAATCATTTGAGGGTTTATTTTCTTCAAATTTTTAACGATTTTGTCATGATCCACTTAAACTCCATTATGATTCATGCAGTTACTATATTAACAACTGGCGTTTTCATGACAACAACGTGCTCCCCTATATTTGAATACCCACCTACAACTTTGATTGTTAAGCTGTAAGACAGAAACAAGTCGATTGCTGTCATTTCAAAAATCAGGGTTTAAAAGTCTTTCATCCGGGAGATTTAACTAGTTTATCAAATAATCTAATATAAATATCAATTTTTTTACAAAATGTTAGTGCTTGAATATATGCTTTTCTAAAAATGATATTTGGTCATTTTTATTCACGAGATTACTACATGATTAATGTAAATAACTTTAATAGATATGATAAGTTTTTAAATTTCTACACCAAGCAAATAGCAAAAAATTATTCGTACAACAGCAACAACAACCACCCAGTGTAATCCCGCGTGTAGGTCTGGGAGGGTAGTATGTACGCAGATCTTACCCCTATCCCGGATAGAAAGGTTGTTTCCGAAAGACTCTCGACACAAGGAGATGGAAAAGAGGAAATGGAACGGTAACAACAACATACGTTAGAAAGACACTGCCACCAACCTAAGAATAAAAAAAAATAGATGAAAAATGCAGTATCGGTAATCAGAACAATGGAAAGGTACTAGGCAATCAGAGCAGAAAAACAGTATGAACACAAAGAAGTACCACTATCCTAACACCCTCAACGAGGAAAAAAAGCGCTCAACTACCTACTAACCGACGACCTTAATATTCGCCTTCCAAACCTTCCTATATAAGGTCACGTCCAGCAAGAAATATTAACTTGATATCTTAAGTTATATTCTCCATTTTATAAAAGAAATATCCACTTCGATTAAAACAAAAAAACAAGAAGGAGAACACCAAATCAGGAAAAAAAGGTAACTCAGTGCACTAAGTTTTCGCTATGCGCGGGGTCCGAGGAAGGGCCGAACCATAAGGGTCTATTGTACGCAGCTTTACCCTGTATTTCAGAAAGTAATATAATAATAACAACAACGATTATGTCTCGACTCCAAATACGCAGAGGTGGAGTCGTAATTTGAAACTTATGTGGTCGAGAATCTAATAGTTTTAAGTTACGGTTTTAAATTAATAGTTTATATACATTTAATAAAATCTCTAAGATAAATATAGGTTTGAACCAAAGCTACCGCATTCGATCAAACCCATAAGCTATTCTCCGGCTCCATAAATTGGAATTTATTATATAAATCCTCACTGATTATATTTCTTTATTTAAGTTTATCATAGATTAACATTTTATATAAAATAGTATTAAAGGTTTTTTATTTTTATTGACATAAAATTTCCAAAAAGAGCAAAAAGTAATTAAAAAAAAACTGTTGGGATATGATAAAGGGAATTTTTCATAAAGCACCATCTTTTTGGTCTAATTAGCCATTTATAGATACCCTTTGCTATATTACGTGTTATAAATACCTTTTATGTTTTTATACAATGTATTTCATGTATTTAAGCTATTGTATTCATTAATACAACAAAAAATATAGGCGTAAAATCTGGAATTCCATCTAAGTTTGACATGTATTTAGCTGTATTCAAGTGACATTAACATTAAATACAATAACGTATCTGCGCTAAAAATGGAAGAAAATAAAATCACATGATATTCTCTTAATTTAACTCAACGAGAGTCTGGTTGTATGCAAATAGAGAGAGATTGTATTGAGGTTTGCAGATACACGGTAATTATGTGAGAGAAAATACAAAAAGGGAGAGAGAAAAATAATATTTAGCATATATGGTGCCTTAATTGTAGGATGTAACTATATTTAGATTTTTTGCAATAAAGGATAAAAGGTATTTATAGGATGTAATATTTTAAAATAGTATTTATTTAAAATAAATAGGGTACTAAGGTTTTCTATAGGGCGTAAAATTCCTAAAATCAAACTAGTGGCTTAATTAGGTTCTTTCCCATAATATGTACTTTTGGCTGGTTAATTCAAGTAGTGTGCAGGTTTGTAGGAATACAAAAACTATGCAAATCACATAGATATAATGCGACTTAAGGATAAAGAATAGCCGGAAAAATATAAATAAGTTGCTAATTGCAAATAAATTTTTTTAGCGAAATTATTATGTGACTTAAAAAATTGGCAAATGTGATTAATGAATCGCTATATGCAAATGCGACTTATTTTGGATATTTAATTCTTCTAAATAATAAAACATTAAATTTAGTCGAATATTGAGCACTAAAGAGCAGTTCCGTGTATTAAGATCCCGTTATGTACGGGGACCTGGAGGGTCGGACTATCAGAGTCTATGGTACGCAGTCTTACTCTATATTCCTGCAAGAGACTATTTGCACAACTCGAAAGGCAGCAAAAAAAGAACTCCACCAAACCCCTTTCTCTGTGCACTTTATTTAGTAAAAATAGCACGGGCTAGCCAGTTTTCGGACGGGTCATTCAAAAATAGCCAGCGTTTGCAAAGTTATTAGAAAATAGCCACTATTTTGCTGCAACAGAGACCGGTCCAACATAATATACTGGGGATCAGTGCACCAGTGTATGAACTTCCAGCATATTATGCTGGACTGTTATATTATATTGGAACTCAAGTATATTATGCTGGAGTTCCAATATACTTATGGTGGAACTCCATTATAATATGCTTGAGTTCCAGTATACTTATGATGGAACTCTAGTATATTATGTTGGAATATTTTTTTCGGATTCTGAATAATGTTTTCATTCAGATTTATCTTTACATGAAAAATGGTTAAATTTCGATTACTTTTGAAACTGTAACTATTTTTAAATGACCACTTGTAAATCTGACTATTATTGAATTTCTCAGCTTTTTTTAAAGTTCAATATTCAAAGTCAACAATAGTTACCTTTAATATAACAATTAGCACCTTTCCCATTTGACTTTCTCAAATCTCAACTTTGAATATTCCAGTATTTCACAAAAAAAAAAAAAAAAAAAGGAGCAAAGCAAATCAGGCATGTCATCAGCAATTTCTCAGCTATCATGCTTCTCCTCTATCAATCGCAGATTACACTTCCGCACTCATCTCCACCCTTGTTCTACTTTTCCAAGACAGGTGTTTTTTCTTCATTTTTCTCCCTTTTTAATGCATATATTTTTCTTTAATTTCTCCATTTTATTTGAAAGCCCCTCAATTTTGCTCACTCCATTATCTTGTTTTCTGGGAAATACTTCCCTTTTATTCTCTTTTGGGTAATTGAGAAATTAGCATTCTCTGTTGAGTGTTTGCTTTATTGTTGTTTGTTTGAATACAAAATCAATGACTTTGAAGAATTTTTGATGTGGGGGTCTTCTAATTTTGTTAAAAATTTGATCTTCTTGGGTAAAATTTGTTCTTTTCAAAACAAAAATAAAAAAGAGGAAGAATTTTTAAGTGGGGTTCTGTTAATTTGGTAAAAAATTATATCTTTTGGGGATAAAATTGTTCTTTTTATAAAAAAGAGGAAGAATTTGAAGCTTTTGTTGTTAAAAAAAAGATAGGAGAATTTGAAGAATTTTTTATGTGGAGGTCTGTTAGTTTGGTTAAAAGTTTGATCTTTTTGGTTAAAACTAAAACTTGTTAGTTCTATGGTTTGCAATGAGAGATGAATTAATCATGAAGGTTGAGAATGTTTTTTCAATGTGTTTTAGTTCCACAGACTAACAATAATTTTTTGCAACTACATTTTGATATTGATCAACAAAAGTACTAATTTTTCCTGTTATCACTGTATAATTATTAGGCAAAATATGAGCATGTGCTTGTTCTTTTTACAATTGATTAGTCCGACTTGACATCTGTCTTTTGACTTCCAAATCAATAATGATTTTAGTTTTTCTATTGCTCCTTGAATTTTAATTTCTATTTTGCTTACTAAAGTGTGGGTTTGTGGAGTGAGCGATACTCTGTATGGTATTTATATTCACTTAGACATCTTCAATTATCATGGAATTCAGGTAGCGGTTGTGAGTAATGATGGTCGTGGCACGGATTTATCCAACTTAGAAAACAGGACAACTTTAAGTTATACTGGAGATGCATCACAATCACACAACGGAAGCTCATCAAATTCAAATTTAAAGTCAGAAGAACTTGTTCCAGGAAAAGAAATGAATGGGTCAGAGCAAGATAACTCCGTCAGTCTATCAAAAAAGACGGCCAAAATTCATGACTTCTGTTTTGGTATTCCCTTTGGTGAGTATTGCCTAGAAAAGGTAGAGGAACTAGTGTTTTTTTAGTGCCTGATGTCACCTGTCCTCTTCTTAGTTAAGGCATTCTCACTTGTTTCATGCTTCATGATAATGCTACCTCGTCTACCAATTACCCTTTTTAGGTTGATCCCTTGTCCAAACATGAATTCTACTATCCTAGAGATTTCAATGATTCTATAAAAGACGTGTCTATGTCGCTTTGATTGTATTGTTTTCATTTTTTATTCCCCTCCCTTTTTTACTCTCTGCGGTTGCCAATTAAAGAAAAAAAAAAGGAGGATTATGTTGCCAACCATTCTTGTGATATAATTTTCCCTTCAACTATTACATTAGGAGTCCAAGTCGAGAGGTATGGAAGTGCTTTTGAGGGGGAACTACCGAACTACCTAAAAGTGCAATCGTCTTGTTGTTTTTCTTTTGCTTCTGCAGCATTTAGGATAACTACTTGGATAGAGGAAAGGTGCAACACTTCTGTATAGCTCCTTCTTTTGTTATGTACACTTCTTATATTCTGCAGAATAATCTCCTTCTGGGAGTGCTGCTTATGACCTTTCACAGAGTCTAGACATGAATTAACCTTCAGGTCTTTTTCTTAAACCTAAAAGATTATGTTGAAAGCACAAATTCTTAAAAATATTTAGTCCAAAAGGGAGGAAACATTTTGTCAATGTGGACAAGGTTCAGTTATTTTCTTGCAAAATTCTTTTTCTTCATTGGAAACATAAGCATATATCTGTAGCATATTTCCTTTAACCTCAAACTCCAGTTCTATTGGCCTATCCTGGTGGAATCACCAATGTGTAGCTGGATCCAGAAATTCTTTTTCATTATTTAGGAGTTTGTGCATCCTACAAAATTTTGGTGATGCAGTAGATATAAGTAAGGCAAAAAGTAGAATCGTCCCCTTATTGTTTATAATTTTGTTCTGTGCAAGGTATAAGTTCCTTGTCTTTGAGTTATATAATGTTTGCAACTTTACTTAGGAACCAATGATTCTCAGAATCCTACACATATCTCTACATTTAGACGAATTTTTAATTATCTCTAGCAACATCTCTTTGTTACTAGCTTTGAATCTTTACATGTTTCTTTTAACCGAAATGTCCGTGAGGGCCTAGAGAAAAACTGTTCTTGATCCAGTGGAACTGTTTATTTATCAGAAAGATGTCAAGTAACAATAACTAAAGAGATCAGAATGACAACAAACATTTATCTAAGATTTGTTATCACAGTGGTGTTTTTATTTCTTGCAGCTACTTAATTATTTTGAATATTGATTGCTTAATGATCCTCATCACAGGTGGTCTTGTTTTTACCGGGGGCATCGTTGGTTTTATTTTCTCAAGAAGTCCTTCAACTTTAAGCAATGGTGTTCTTTTTGGAGGCGCTTTACTGGCCTTTAGCACAATTAGCTTGAGGGTCTGGAGACAAGGAAAATCTAGCTTGCCGTTCATACTGGGTCAAGCAGGTATTTGCTGGTTTCGTGCAAGTTAATTCCTATTTTGTGCAGTTGGACTTCCTTTAGTTCGCTGATGAAAAGGGAACAATTTCTTTGAGTGTGATCCCTTTTGTATTTGATCTTATTGTTAACATTTTGTGTCAGCTATCCGTTTTCTCATTCTTTTCTTTGAGCAGTAACTCGTTCTTTTCTTTGAACATTAATATTTTAAACATTAATATTTTGTAAATATGATGGGATGTAGGGAGAAAAACAAATTTTATGGGTATATTATTTCATTTGATAGATATGCTTATGAATGAGACAAATGGATATGTTTTAAAACACTTGGGGGTGCTGTAGTAAAATTTTATTATGTAATTGTTTGAAATAAACCAGACATCTTTCAATGAATAATATATGTTTCTAGCTCTCAATTTCCCTACTTCCTACTCTCAGCTACCTCGTAGTGTAAATATATTAAGTCCATGGAAACATCTCCTATGCTGAAACAATCCTTGCTTTGGAAAGGGAAAGAGGTGAAAGAGGGAAGATATGTTTGCGCATCTGCCATCTGAGGATCTATATTTTTGGCAGCTCTTCTCCTAGATCAAGCCAAACATTCTCGAGATTCATCTCCCACTCTTTGCTTGCCAGATTTGTTGAAGCTAATGAAAAATAGTTAGTTTATTTGTTTATTTTATTTATTTTTGGCGGTAGAGCTGATACTGGATGTCTGGTTAATAAATTTAGTGAAAGAGCTTTGTTGCGAGAAATGAAATATTATTAACCTAAAGGATACTGAATATTGATCTCCTACACTCCAACCTGGCTTTGTCCATTTGGATAGTCACCTCGGTCCAGCTCCATTTTCACTAGTGTCTTTGACAACACTTCTCCATAGTTTTTATGATTTTCAGTGAGTCATGTATGTGCTTTATGTGGCTCACTTAAAATGGCCATGATATGATGCTTCGATTGGTTCTACTGCATAGTTCATTCAGGTAAAATGCATTTTAGCTGTATTTAGATTTAATTTTATGTCTTGAAAAGTGCCTTATTTACGGCAATATCTTAATACACTCCCTTCTTATTTTCCATTTTTACCTATCAAAAGAAAATTTGGGCTAGCATTCGCTATTGGATATCATTTGAATAAGTTAAGCATCTTCTTGTTAGAGTTGAAATTTTGCACTCCCTCTTTTCTGTTGTCTGAAAGGGTAAAATAAATTAGGAGTTTGTTTTCTCTTTCCAATTATTCATTTCTTCTCTGCTATTGTTCCTGCAGTACTTGCTGCAGTCCTCCTTTGGAAAAACATGCAGTCTTTCTCCCTGGTAGTTCCTCATATTTCCGAAGTCCTTTATTAGCTTATTTCATGGCTTGCATTTTCGAATTGATGATGATAATCTTTTTGCAGACAAGAAAAGTGTTTCCCACTGGCCTTTATGCTGCCATCAGGTATTGCAGTGACTTTTTTCTCGAATCTCTTCTTGAAAATTCATTGTGAGGTGTATCATTATATGATTTCTGCTATCTGAAATGACAGTGCTGCAATGTTTTGCTTCTACTCTTACGTGGTATTGTCTGGGGGAAATCCACCACCCAAGAAGTTGAAAGAGTCTACTGCTGGGGCATCTTGACGAGAATCTAGAAAGGTCAGTTTTAATTCTTAGAAATACTCAGGATCTTGAATCAATGTGCAGTTGGTTTGCCAGAGAGAAGCCCATTAATTTGCACAAGTTACTTCTTGATGTTGAAGAGGATGAGGGAAGTTTGATTGTATTGGTCTTGAATATGTATTTTTCCGTTATACTTAGTATTCTAGGAGATTGTAATTTAGCAACTTGCTGGTGGAATTGAGCATTCAATTATCATGTAAATTATGTATGGGATCAGTGTAAGTACTAAAGTATGCTCAATGCTGTTGTGCTGTTGTTCTTGTTCTCAATTCTGTTTACAGTTATTTCTCATAGGATTATTATCTTCGTAACTTCTAAACTTCTGCTGCTGGAGAAAGACCAACTATTACCCTGAGTGTATGCAAGTGTTATTATCGATAGAAAATTAGCACTTGCATGCTTTCAAGCTAACAATGTCTCTGGTTCCTACTCACTTTTTGAGCTGACACCACGTAGAAAGTTAATAGAAGCATTTATATTTCAAACTATGGGCAGGTTAGCTAACTTCGAAGCATCTTTTGTTCCTCTCTTTCCATAAGACCCATAAAGTGCCGGCAGGGTCATTGGTCGAAATTCTTTCCGATCCTTATTGAGATTACTTCTTGACCAACTTGCAAGCAGTTCTTTCACAGTTGTGAGCATCACCCCTTTGTGTTCCAAAGATGTTCGGGTAGAGCATTCTGTTGTAGTGTAGAAAAAGCCATTGTGTTTCTTCACAGTGTTCATCCCAGAGATAGCATCTGCTACATGCCTGATGCCTCTTTACTGTAAATTTCTCTATGTCCATGCATTTTGGGAGGCCAACCAAGTGAAGCAAGCAACTTTAGATGGGGCGTTTCTTTTTCAAATCCTTTTCCAGGGTATTGAGTGTCTGCAGTATAATACGAGTATCATAGTAGGAGTTGACTGAGAGAATTTACCATTCTTTTGACCTTTCCAGATTATGGTGTCTGATTTTTAGGGAAATTTTTTGTTTCATCATCTAAGCTAGACCCCACTTTGTGGGATTTTACTGGGTGGTTGTTGTTTTTGTTTCATCTAAGCTTTTCCAATGGTACTGTCATGTTGATCTCCCAGCCAAAGCAAGCTCTCGTGAAGCTAATTTGCCTATTTCTTGTATTATGCCATTGAGCAACAATTGAGAGTGTATTCGATGCAAAGGAGAAAGTTGTCTGCCATCTCCTAACTTGAGATGTATCTCACGGAGAATTCAGCCCATAAGTTTCTTCTGGGCTCCAACTCCGTGGGAGTAGCTAATTGTGTTTGAACACCAGGGAATCCAATTTTTTCTGTAAAATATTCCTCGAAAGCGTGTGTTCTTCCGTGTTCTATCTCCAGAGCCACTCGCAAAATCAACTTCTGTCGTATAGTCTCAAATTTCTGACCACAAGGCGACCAGCTTTTTGCTTAATATGACAGTGCTCGTATGAACACGCTCAGTAGCTATTAGAAGAATGTGAGTAATCTGCCTCCCCTTCCTCAACAATGAGTTTATAAACAGAACCAGGTTAGACAATTTACGAGAGTGATATTTGAATCTTTTTATGCTAAACTTGTTTTTGTCATTGTCCCGATGCAATGGAGGAAAGACATTGAACTGTAAGGATCTATCAAGTCTCAGCTAATATCTGACCTTTCTGACATTTGAAAATGAGGGAGAGGAAATGAATTCTTTGCCTCCCAAGTTAGATCTTTCCTCATCACTGTTAATTTGGTTTACTAGTTTACTTTTGCATTTGATTCTTTGCAGACCTGCTGTTGCCTAACAAACTGATGCTATAACTAGATGAAATGATGATTAAAATTTGTGATGCAGATATGTAAAGAAGGTTCTATTTGGACAAGTGCAACATCAGTTGCACTATCCAATTGTCGAGTTATGATAATCGTCAATGGAAGATGGTATTCATTCTTCTGCATTATTTCACATAGAAAACAAGCTACTGGCACATGCTTAGACGTTTATTATCTATAAATATACGTTGTAGTGTGTGACCATCTAATCTAAAAGCTTCACTTTTATTCACTTAATGATGTCTTCAATATGCCCCTCATGTGCGAGCTTGATTCTTGTTGATGAGCCAAGCACGTGAAAATTCTTTTTGATATTGGGTGGCGGTGAGACTCGAACACAGGATCTCTACCTACTCTGATACCATGTTGAAGCGTGTGACCATCTCATCTAAAAGCTTAAGCTGTTAGAGAGAACACACTTTTATTTACTTAATTACGTCTTCAATAGTATATTTCATTAATGAGAAAGAGAGACATATGCAGGTGGTATACAACAGAGGAAAACCTTATACAACTTGCTTGGTGTTTTACCACCAAAGTTTTGCCTATGCATTATAGTTTCAAAAAGCCGCGATAGTGGAGAAAGAGAGAAGGAAAATAACTAGATGATGTCTTCCTTGTAGTACAGCACCAAAGTTGGTTTTCAAGACTTGTAGCAAGTTTGCCACCAATTTCTGTTATAATTGACATTGATTTTGATTTTGGTGGTTGTGGTGGTGATGGTTGGGTTGGGGGGGGGGGTGTTAACTTCTTCACTAGCTCTAGTTTTTGATCTAATGCTGTAATTTTTTTTCCCCAGATAGCAGAAGAAGAATTAAATACTAAATACAGAATAAAATATGCTGCTGGTTTAATCTCAACTTATTTTCTTGATCTTTGACAGAATTTACTGCTTACATTGATGTTTTCCTCTTTTATCATATAATTGAGGATTTAGACAAGAGGGGTTGCTCCGATGGTAAGCAACCTCCACTTCCAACCAAAAGGTTGTGAGTTCGAGTCTCCCAAGAGCAAGGTGGGAAGTTCTTGGAGGGAAGGATGCCGGGGGTCTATTTGGAAACAGCCTCTCTACCCTAGGGTAGGGGTAAGGTCTGCGTACACACTACCCTCCCCAGACCCCACTAAGTGGAATTATACTGGGTTGTTGTTGTTGTTGAGGATTTGAATGCAGAATCAGGAGGAGAGTTATGACCAGAGTCTTTTAGCTTGGCGTGCCTAGTAAACAGTTTTTTTTTTTTTTTTTTTTTTTTTTTTTGCTCTACAGAAATAGTTTGGTCAGTGTAACATGTTAGGGATGAGATATTTGCATCTTTTTACTCTACAGAAATAGTTTGGTCAGTGTAACATGTTAGGGATGAGATATTTGCATCTTTTGCACTGAGAGACTTGGAAAACTCAAGGCAGTGAAAATTGACTTTTGATGTTTATCTTGGAGATGACTGGTAGAAGTTGGATCCTTTTCAAGACATGATTTGGTAGAAAGTTAGTGTGGGATGGCCCCACGGCTTTGGTCTAGTAGCAAAAGGGCAATGCGCGATGTATGGACTAGGCACACGTCATGAGTTCAAATCCTGTCGCAGTTAAGAATATGGTATTTAGGTGAAGAAAAGTAAAGGAGCCGGCCCATTATCCGGTGACTTTCAAACCATGCGTCAGCTAGCCCAGAGGATTTCTCAGGCAGCCCGGTGCACTAAGCTCCCGCCATGCGCGGGGTCCGAGGAAGGACCGGACATCAAGGGTCTGTTATACATAGCCTTACTCTACATTTCTGCAAGAGGCTATTTCCACAGCTCGAAACCGTGACCTCCTGGTCACATAACAACAACTTTACCAGTTACCCCAAGGCTCCCGTCGCCCTGGAGATTTCTCGATTATCAAAAAAAAGGATGGTGTAGGATGACCCTAATGGCAACCTACTTCATTCATTTAGTTGGGATGGGATTATTGTCAAAATTCCATCGAGGTGCACTTGCATCCAAGTGGTGGTGTGTTAATCTTTGATGTAAGTCCCAGAAAATAGGTAACTTGATATTATGACACTTGTCCATTCAGAAATATTAAGTCTTTCTCAAGAAGTAGTAGTCTTTAACTAACTCAATTGCTTGCCCTACAAAGCACTAACTAACTCCAACCAACTCTTTTCCTCCTCACCTTTTAAAATGTCCCATTTCTCTTGTCTAAAATCTTTCTTCTTTCATAGTTGTGTTTCTTTATGGTGGATTTTGAGTTGCATTTAGAATCTTGTTCTTTGAAAATTTTGGAGATTCCTGTGTGTAACACTTTTAGGGGGTCTTGTCATGTTTTCCACCATTGGCTTTTCCTTTTTCACATTGATTGTTAATTGCATCTGTCATTTCCATTCTTTTTCAACTGTTTATTTGCTTATTGCAGTGACAAGCTTCATGCTACTTTGACATTGGATATTCTAATGGAATAGAATGTTTGGTCATTTCTTGAGTTTTCTTGAAGGACATTGGTCTATGCTTGAATATTTGTTGGGGTTAAATTAGTGATTTTGGTTGCTCCAGCACTTTGGACTAGTGGCACGAGTGTTGTGCGTGATGTGTGGATTAGGCACACGTCACGACTATTGGTAAGCGTGCGGTGCATGATGTGTGGTTTAGACGCACGTCACGAGTTCGAGTGTTGCTGCGGACAAAAGATAGTATTTAAGTGGACTATGATAGATGGATGAGCCCATTATCCACTGAGTTTTTAATCGTGCATCATTAGTCCTCGGGGACTCCTCGGTATCAAAAAATAATTTGATCATATAATGGTAAACCACAAATCTGACTACAGTTTAACGAGATGCAGTCCGTTCTCTTCTAGTTTTTTTTTTCTTTTTTTCAAGAAAATTTTCCATTTTAATAGAAATTAGTGAGGGAGTCTAAGCCATGACATTAGTTTACTGATTTCCTCGACACCATGGTGAAAATTCTGACTCTACCACTACAGACAACCCTAGAACATATTATAATCATTTTGTTTTACGTACTCGTGTGTGTTCGACTAATAGTGCTAATCAACGACCTTTTGATCTATATATAGTTTGATTAAAAATTGCGATTAATAGCGTTAATCAACAACCTTTTGATCTATATATAATTTGATTAAAAATTGAAAATGAGTCGAGAGAGGCTTTAGTACATAGGCGAACTTAGCTTATATTTATTAAGTTCGACTAAATTCAGTATTTTTGATACAACGCATAATAAATATGTGAAAATTCACCTAATGGAACCGGCTTCCCTTGAACCATCCTCAAGAAGAATAAGAAAGGATAAAAGAACGGGATTTTCTCTTCAGCATATATAAAGAAGCATAGTGTCACTCTAACAAAATAGATGCATGCATCAAGGCATTCTGCAAACGAGCGAAGGTTATCGGTCAAGAAAGGCGATCAACCCTGGCAAATGCGATATAGTAATCTTTTCTTATTCACTTGTGATGGTGGCGAAGAGATGTCTTTAAAATCAATGCATTAATTATCCAAAGGGTCCTAGTACTATATACTAGATACATCATTCTCTTTACCTACTTTTAAAGATACAAAATGTTTGTAGAAGAGTGGCCAAATTGTGATATCATTTTCAAGAAGTGAAGCATGAAGTAGAAGTGAGCACAAAACATGAGTTGTTACTTTCAAACTTTTTTCAACTGATTGGATCTCACTTAGGCTATATATCTTAGCCATAAAACAAGAATGGGTTGCACATGCTATCTACTTTGAACTTACAGATTTGGAAAGTGACCTATCATGAAACAAAATCTCTAAAAAAAAAAATTCTATTCCAATTTTCTTTCTCATTGGTGAAATTTCAAATATTTCCAAGAGAATGTCCCACACCCTAACATGATTCACGTGCTATTTTAACATGTTCGTGTCGACAAGAGGGGTTGCTCTGATGGTAAGCAAACACCACTTCCAACCGAGAGGTCGTGAGTTCGAGTCTCCCCAAGAGCAAGGTGGGAAGTTCTTGGAGGGAAGGATGTCGGAGGTCTATTTGGAAACAGTCTCTCTACCCTAGGGTAGGGGTAAGGTCTGCGTACACACTACCCTCCCCAGACCTCACTAAGTGGGATTATATTGGGTTGTTGTTGTTGTTGTTGTTGTTGTTGCGTGTCAGATTGTACCAGACAGATAACTTTTTATCGAAGTACGAATCTTATCGTGATTTATTTAAGTCAAGAAAAAAGGAGTAAATGAAAGAACGGGGACATGGTTAGTACAGTGGAAGATGTAGCTCTTACGTAACAGGTTTATTTGAACCCAATATTTTTAAATTACGACATCTATAAATATGTAAACCCACTAAAATTTCAACACATAGAATATATGAATCTAAAATTTTATTAGTGAGTTAAGTGCTAACAAATTTAAAGATCGAACCTCACTAAATTTAAATTCTAAATCCGCTTTTGAACGTTTCTGTAGTGCGTCGCAAACTTTGAATTATCAGTGAGTTAAGTGCTAACAAATTTAAAGATCGAACCTCACTAAATTTATATTCTAAATCCGCCTTTGAACGTGTTATGTGTCTGTAGTGCGTTGCAGGCAGGGGCGGATCTATATAGCATAGTGGGGGTGTGGCACGCCACCCCGGCGCCTCGGTTGATACTTGGATACGTAGGTATATATGTATAAGAAATACAGTAAATAGAATTCTTGCCCCACCTTGTGCCATTGGTAAGGAATCTAGTTTTCCACCTTGGAGGCGCAAGTTCGATCTTGGTATTTTGCAACTTTTGAAATATTTTTTTTTTCTTCCTTTTTATTTTAAGCATAAAATATTATATTTTCTCGTCTTTTTTTTTTTGGTCAAAATTTTAGAAACTTTCCCCTGGTAACTCAGCTTCTCTCTAGTTGTAGCTTCTTATCTCTCTGATGGTAAGCAACCCCCACTTCCAACCGAGAGGTTGTGAGTTCGAGTCTCCCCAAGAGCAAGGTGGGAAGTTCTTGGAGGGAAGGATGCCGGGGGTCTATTTGGAAACAGTCTCTCCCTAGGGTAGGGGTAAGGTTTGCGTACACACTACTCTCCCCAGACCCTACTAAGTGGGATTATACTGGGTTGTTGTTGTTGTTAAATAGCTAACAAAATACAGTGGAAAATAGCAGGTTGAGTCTTTGTTTCGTGTCATATGCTGATTTAAAAAAAGATATCTTATTTATGTTAGTAAAAATTATGCTTGTAAGCTTGAGTTGGTGTATGAATATGAATTTTTAGTATGATATTTGGAAAACTATTTGTCTATTTTCTATATAAATCAAAAAGACGAATAACTCGAATCGAAGCCAAAAGTTGATTAAATCGAATGTTTACTCTATTTGGAATAAAAGCTGGATTGTTGTGCTGGTGTACCATGCAGCATTTGTTCTTCCCTCGCAAGATGACCGGAGTTCAAAACCCAGCGCCAGCAACAATGCTGTTGATTTTCATTTGCCGAGGGTCTTTCGGAAATAACGTCTCTATTTCTTTGGGATAGGGGTAAGGTCTGTGTACACACTACCCTCCCCAGACCCCACTAGTGAGATTTTACTGAGTTGTTGTTATTGTTGTTGTTACTCTATTTGGACCGTGTAAATAGCAAAGTATCTAGTTTCAAAGCAGTGTGGCATCTGGAACTTTCAAATTCTGGATCTGCCTCTGGTCGTAGACTTTGAATTATTAGTGACTTAAGTGCTAACAAATTTAAAGATCGAACCTCACTAAATTTAAATTCTAAATCCGCGTCTGAACACGTCCGTAGTGCACAATAATTAATGCAACAGAGATGGCTATTGACCCCAAAAGTCTTCATAAAAAAGGAAGACTCAAATTTGCCCCCAAGCGTGCCCTTAAAAAGCCATTTATTTAGGATTTGTGGAGTTCGAACTTGTTTCTGTCCCTAGCTACCATCCTAAGCTAGTTAGTTTTCCACTTCTTTTGAGTTTTTTTTCCCCCTATTCTTGATATTTGTATTAGAGCCTTAATTAGACAAGAGGGGTTGATCTGATGGTAAGCAACCCCCACTTCCAACCGAGAGGTTGTGAGTTCGAGTCTTCCCAAGAGCAAGGTGGGAAGTTCTTGGAGGGAATGATGTCGGGGATCTATTTGGAAACAGTCTCTCTACCCTAGGGTAGGGGTAAGGTCTGCGTACACACTACCCTCCCCAGACCCCACTAAGTGAGATTATACTGGGTTGTTGTTGTTGTTGTTGTATTGGAGCCTTAATTAATTCAGATTTGCGCAGTGTAAGGCTCGTTAAAAGGAGAAGCATTCCTCACCAAAAAAAAATTTCCGTGAAAATAGTGCGGGCTAGCCAATTTTCGGACTGATAATCGAAAAATAGTCAGTCTTTGCAAAGTCATTAAAGAATAGTCATTATTTTGCTGAAATACGAATAGTTCCAGCATAATATGCTGGATTATGGGACTCATGCGTATAAACTTTTAGCATATTATGTTGGAACTCCAGCACACGACAAATTCCACCATAACATGCTGGATTATAGAGCTCCTGCTTTTAAACTTCCAGCATATTATATTGGAACTCCAGCACATTATGAAATTCCAGTACATGCTGAAATCTCATATGTCAAAAATTCGAACTCCAACATATTATGCTACAATTTTTTCGGCTTTTTAACGTGCTTTTATTCAGATTTTATCTTTATATGAAAGAAGGGCAAAATTTCGATTACGTTTGAAACTGTGACTATTTTTCAATTGCTAGTTGTAAATCTGGCTATTTATGATTCCCTCCCCCAACCACCTTTTTCATTCACAAGACTTAAACCTGAAATCTCGGTTAAGGATGAAGGAATCGTATTCATCCCACCACAACCTAAAGTAAATATCTAGAACATCTCACTTTCAATTCAATGTTGAACATAATTCATAAATAGCAAAAGGAAAAGAATTTAAATGTCATTTTAACTTTTTAATGCTAAATTTATTTTGCTTTTGAACTATCTTATCTAATTATATTTACAGATATTCTTATAACAAAATTAGGCTAAATGTACTATGGGAAAAAACCAATTCATTTACAACGTAACGTGAAGATAAAAACTTGTTATCGGTCCAATAAAAAGAATTTAGTATTTAATCTTTTTTTTTTTTGCACAAATGTGTCTGGTAATCTTTTCATCACTCAGTTAGTATCATATCCTCCTTTGGATAATAAATTAGCTAGGGTTTTTGTTATATTAAAAGGATTATTAACACAAAGGTAAAAATTATCGTTATGTAATTAGGAGGACACATGTTCAAATTGCAAGAAATTGTTCATAGTAAAAATGCAAAGCGCGTGTACAATAGACTTAATATAGTCCGAATCTTTTCCGGACCTCACATAAGTAAATTAAAATTTTAGTGTAGCGGACTGCCTTTACGAGTTTTTGTTGTATATTATCAAATATTTTGTTTAATGGTAATACTTCGTCGATAAGGTAATTACTATGACATATACTAACATTAAGCATTTTTTTTTTTGTGGACAAATCGTAGCAAATTAATTATTTCTTTAACATTGTTGGTTAACACAATGAAATTAAGAAAAATGCAGTGCATATAAAATACAAGAAATCCCTTTCTAATATCTTGATTATGATAATCATCCCCCCATGGAAAAAATTAGCAATAAAAATACAATTTACTAAATCATAGTAGTTGAGAATTTCAATCTTCTAATTCATTTATTTTATTTTTTTTAATTTATGATGGAGGGATTATATTATATTATTATATTATATTATTATCCGAAAACATCAGGTTACATGAACCTGCATGAAAATGACCTCCAAGATTAGACTAAATCCAACAATAATGATATCATACTATATTTATCAGACACCACTTTCTTTTTATAATATATATATATATATATATATGCTAATCATTTGTAACGTTTACCCATCACTGATCGCTCTTTTAGTTTTTCTTAGTCATAGCTTTGTTCAATTCGTTTGAAACTTTGTTAGGTTATTGTGAATTTTATAGTAGAAGGTTAGTAGGTAATCGAACGTATTTTTTTTTATATCTATAGTATTAATATTATTTTTGTACTTTCTTATACTTATATTAATTTCTAGTATTATTGGTCGTTTCTTTGCTTCGACTATCTTATTATTTTGATGTTGTTCCGCTTCTTGTTACTGCTTCTTTTTTATTATTGTATCCATTACTGTATTTCGTTTCAACAATACTGTGAATCTGTGATTATGCTTTTACTGAGTCAAAATTTTTTTATCGGAAACAACCTCTCTATCTTTACAAGGCAAGAGTAAGGTCTGCATACACACTACCTTCCTAGACTTCACGTGAGATTATATATTGAATTTGTTATTATAGTTGCTGTAGGGGATTCAAAAAAAAAATACTAGCCTAAAGTATTATTTCCCCACTAGAATTTTTTTTGCCAACTACAGAAAAAAGTAGGTTTTGCCTTATTTACGAAGTATAATATTCCGAGGAAAGGGATTCAATTAAACCCTGTCGGACCATATATGTAGACTCACGCACCCCGTGAATTTTATAAATTTAAATGCTAAATTCGCCTCTGATACACCCTACCGATCGTGCTATTTTATGTCACTATCAGTAACGATAAAACGCATGCACGCACATTATTCCACAAGTAAATACATTATTTTATGAACTCTAACGAATTTCAAATGCGAATAATTGAGAATTAATGATCAAGGGAGCCCCAAAATAAATGACAAAAAAAATAAGTGCTTTTAGTTCAAATGCTAAATCCTAAAGAAAATAACGACTAGTTTTATTGGGGAGAATAGACTAGTGGGATTCTTTGGTTTTGGTCCAAAAATGTTAATTTTTTAAGATTTGGTAATAATGATGAAATGAAACTATATACTAACATTTTCATAAGTCCAAAGTATCTCTTTTATAAATTATGGTGTTGCACATAAGTCAAGATTATTCTGATTACACTTTTTATAATTAATAAGAATAGTTCAACAACAACAACAACCACCCAGTATAATCCCACTTAGTGGGGTCTGGGGAGGGTAGTGTGTACGCAGACCTTACCCCTACCCTATGGTAGAGAGACTGTTTCCAAATAGACCCCCGACATCCTTCCCTCCAAGAGCTTCCCACCTTGCTCTTGGGGAGACTCGAACTCACAACCTCTCGGTTGGAAGTGGGGGTTGCTTACCATCAGAGCAACCCCTCTGATAGTTCGTGCATGTTAATTAGTATGATCTTCAAATTTTACCGATTCGGAATAGAAATTATCATCTTAGTCAATCCAATTAGGATGCCTTGAATATGTCATGTTGGTTTTGCTACGAAGGCCTAGCCAATTTTCGGATTGGTAATCGAAAAATAGTCAGCACTTGCAAAGTTATTGAAAAATAGCTACTGTTTTGCTGAAACACGAAAAGTTCCAGCAAAATTAGTCAATCTAATTAGGATGCCCTGAATCTGTCATGTTGGTTTTGCTACGAAGGCCTAGCCAGTTTTCGGATTGGTAATCGAAAAATAGTCAGCACTTGCAAAGTCATTGAAAAATATCTACTGTTTTGCTGAAACACGAAAAGTTCCAGCAAAATTAGTCAATCTAATTAGGATGCCCTGAATCTGTCATGTTGGTTTTGCTATAAAGGCCTAGCCAGTTTTTGGATTGGTAATCGAAAAATAGCCAGCATGCAAAGTCATTGAAATATAGCCACTATCAGAGGCGGATCCAGGATTTTAAGTTTATGAGTTCCTGTCGCAATTTCAAATTAATATACAATAATAACTGAGTTCACAAATAGATATTTATAGATATTTAATAATTTTTTTAACAAAAATACAGGGTCTAAGCAAAAGCTATTGGGTTCCCTGGAACCCGTATATTACACCTTGGATCCGCCCCTGGCCACTATAATTTGCTGAAACACGGGAAGTTCCAGCATAGTATGCTAGATTATGGAGTTCCTGCGTATAAACTTCCCGCATATTATGTTGGAACTCCAGCACGGAAAATTCTAGTATAAATTGCATAATATGCTGGATTATGGAGCTCCTTCATTTAAACTTCCTGCATCTTATGTTGGAACTCCAGTACATTATGAAATTTCAGCATATTATACTGGAATCTAATATGTAAAAATTCGAACTCCAACATATTATGCTTGAATTTTTCCAAAATTTTAGGATATTTTTGTTCAAATTATATCTTTACATGAAAAAGTGATTAAATTTCTATTATTTTTAAAACTGTGCTCATTTTTTAATTATCAATCGTAAATCTGACTATTTTTTTTCCCCGTATAACTCACATACACCAATCTGACTGTGAGCATCTTTAGTGGTTAATATTGATTGATTTCTTTTTTTTTCCCCTTATATATGTTCAGATAATCACAGAAGGTACAATTCTTCTAAGAATGGGAACGACCCAACAATAGCCATGTATCTAATCTGAATTACAGTGGTGAATATTACAAACAGGACATATATATCAATGATCTCGAGATTAGTCGGAGTTGAAGCGTAAGTAGAATAGAGAGATGATAAATTTGTATGGTACAACAATATACAAATTAAAAAATAAATTTCGTAAAAATTTAATACAAATTTGATACATCTACAACATCATATAAACTAAAAATAAATTTTACACAACTAATTATATAATATACAACTTATTTATAACTTATCTACAACTTTCATACATTATTTCTATCCAATTAAATATAACTAAAATAGCACACAACTTAAATACAATTTGTATACAATATGTCCTTTATATATTTTGTATCTGATTTGTATATATTTTATATGTGGTGTGTGCTTCTTCCTCTCTAAAATTTCAATCAAAATTTACTCTCTTAATACAATTTTGATACATATCAACAATTTTATGTAAAAAGATAGTATCGATAACTTAAATATAAATTTTATACAACAATTCATACATTATACAACTATTTTTAAATTTTCATACAACATTCAAATAAAAAAATATATGTCACTACAACATAATACAATTTACATACAATTATAATACAACTTTACTACAATTTGAAATTTAGCCAAAATCAAGTCTTTCTTCACCAAAACACCCTCAAAATTGAGATATAAACTCCGAACAATATTCTCAATTATTTGCAACAACACTCAATCCAAACAAATAATGATTTTTGAAAATCCAAATTCAATTTCAAAGCTTTTTAATGGTTGTCAATGGTGGAGAGTCAAACACCTTCAAAATTTATAGATTGACAATTTCAATTTGAACACCAATTGCGCAACATGAAAGGAAATTATTACGTTAAAACGATTAAAATCCATTGATAAATTCTATTAAAACTATATACAACAAGAAAGCATAAAAAAAATAGAGAATACCAAATGAAGAAAAATTGGGGAAAAAACAGAGAAGGAGAGAGCGAGAGAGAGAGAGAGGGGGCAAGTATAAAGGAATAAGGAAATGCAATTCCTAATATAAAAGGATACTCAGTTAAAACTTATTTGTATATAATTGGTAAATTGTATATGACCATGTAATTAAATTGAAACTTGAGTTATAGGAAGGGTAATAAAGTTTCAAATAGTGTATAGGAAGGTAAAAATTCCTTAATATTTTACTTAAATATGACTTTACTATTAATGTTATTACTATCTTGCTAAGTTTCATTTTTCCACCTTTGTTTGTACATGACTATTATGTTAATGAACTTTCAAATCAGGTATTGAAGAAAATAATCACTTTTTATAACGACTAGTACGTTAATATGCATAAGATATACCTACTAGTTAATATAAACTGAAGCGGAACCTTGACGTAATTAGTAAAGTTATTGTCATATGACCAGGAAATTAGGGGTTCGGGCCGTGAAAACAGCCTCTTACAGAAATGCATGGTAAAGCTCCGTACAATATACCCTTATAGTCCGGTTCTTCCCCAGACCCCGCACATAATGAAAGCTTAGTGTACCGAGCTGCTCTTTACTAGTTAATATACATAAAATAAAGTAAGTATATAGCAAGAGACAAATAGACAAGACTAGAATAGAATGTAAATAGGATGGGGAACATGATAAGGATAAAATAGGACTCTTCCTATATAATCTCTTAGCTTCCTATCTTTAGTTTTTTAACCTAAAGAATCTTGTGCCCTTTTTCCTTATCACTTTCTATTTTTATTGGAAAATAATACAGTATAGTCGTTGTAAAAATAATAGCCGAAAAATATATAAAATTTATATATTTTTTTATATATATTTACATTCTGTATGTTATATACAAAAATTATATAAGTTTTATACACTTTTTCGGTTAACAGATGTAAATAATTTCTGGCGCGGGTTAAAAATGATAATACCCTATTTTTATTTGGAAGAAATGAATGAGTCTCATAGTGACAGGAAATAGATTTTATACAAATGATCTTTGTAGTCCTGACCTTTTCCCGAAGTCTGTATATAGCGAAAGTTTAGTGTACCGAGCTGCCTGTTTTTACTGATAGATACAATATCGGAAGAAATTCAAAAATAGCCAGATTTACAATCGGTCGTTCAAAAATAGCTCAGTTTCAAAAGTAATCGAAATTTAGCTACTTTTCATGTAAAAATAAATCTGAGCGAAAACATTATTCAAAACTCGGAAAATACGCCAGTATATTATGCTGGAGTTCCAGCAAGTATATCTGTCCAGCATAATATACTGGAGTTTGGAGCACCGGTGCTCCAGTCTCCAGTATATTATACTGGAGTCAGCAAAGTATACCGGTCCAGCATAATATGCTGGAGTTCATACACAGGTGCACCAAACTCCAGTATATTATGCTGGACTGGTCTCTGTTGCAGCAAAATAGTGGTTATTTTTCATTGACTTGGTAAACGTTGGTTATATTTGAATGGCCAATACGAAAACTGGCTATACCGTGCTATCTTTACCACAATATCTCGTTTTGTGTTTAAGAGATATTGTATGTTACTGTCTTACCTTTTCGTCTATTTGAAAAAGAATAACCATATTTTTATATTTAAAAATCTTTTACTTTTTATTTTACTCAAGTGATATACTTTATTTATATCAATAGAAATATCATAACGTATTTTATACCGTACGCAAATCCTACATTAAAGATATACTTCTGCAAGGCCAAATTAAGTTTGTGATTTTATTTTATTTAGATTTCGTGCTACACATCCGTATAACTAGAAAAATAACAATGATTTCGTCGGAAAATTTATTTAAATATTATTTTTATTATTTAAATTTTTGACTTATTATTTAAATTCGCGATCGAACCAGTCGGAAATTTAACGACCAATTCAGTCACAAATCCCTTAAATTCAAACGCATCCTTGATTTTTCATTTTGCAACCAAATCTGTCGTAAACTTCCGACCGTTAATACGTCAGAAAAGTTCGATCGATTGATTTTCGACCGTTTTGATGGTCGAAAATTAACCCTTTTCTATTAGTGCGAACTCAAAATTAATGAAAGAGATCCACAACTTAAACAAGGTATGAGCGATCTTTCCTATACTTTTCTATTTCGAATTCTTTGAAAGGCGAAAAGAGTAAAAACATTTGTTTATATAGAATGAAACATAAAAATCGTTCTTGTTTATGATCAACTTAGAAGTCTCATTAATGTGGTCGTAATCTTGTTTAATAACCATATTATTTTTGACATATTCTATTTATTTATTTATTTTAAAAAATTAAAAGTAGCTCGTATGATGTGTCTCTTCCCTATTGGTTGTCTCTCGACCCCCAACAGCCAATCAAAAGCTGCATAGTTTTTATATAATTATTTTTTATTATACTATGCCTAACAATTGGTCTTTCTTTTCAACTTGGTTGTCTCCTTTTCATGAGCATCTGCAATTATATATATCTCCATTATTCATTATAAAATAATATTTGAAAGTTTTGCTCTTAACTTTCTAGCCGTTTGAATCATGATAAAAACAAATGTTTTATATTTTTTTAATGTCTTTCCTTATTTTATTAGCAAATAAAATAATGAGTTAAGGATCTCGTCTAAATTGGAATGTCTCTTAAGATTGTGCATGTGGGGTTCTTTTCAAAAGATATATTAGACAGAATCAAACATGAATCTCTGGAAAAAAGTAAAAGATTTGTAAATAAGAAAATTATAATGATTTGTCTATAAAAATAAAAAATAAAAAATCGGTGCACAAGGCATCCTGCATACACGCAAGGTTCCGAGAAGGACCGCATCCCAAAGAGTGTGATTTTACAGTCTACCCTAATGCAAGTATTAGTGGACGCTTTCACAGCTCGAACCAGTGATCTATAGGTCATACGAAGATAACTTTACCGTTGTTCCAAGACTCCCTTCGATGATGTTGGGCAGCCCGATGTATTAAGCTCCCGCTATGCGCAGGACCCGAAAAAGAGCCAGACCATAAGAGTCTATTGTATGCAGTCTTATCTTGTATTTCTGAAAGAGGCCGTTTCTACGGCTCCCTTCAATGATATTGTCTATAAGAATACCATAAATTAATCTTATTTCTCAGGAAAATTAGGTGTATACCAGTGAATACTAGTATTTTGCTATTTATACATAATGCAATCAAATCAAAACCAAAAAAGTTTAAATTCATTCAAGAAATCTGGATGATTTATATAAACAGCTTCCATATATTAATTATTTAAAGAAATAATTGCAAATTAATTTTCTTTGACGTGACATGAGATTGTAAATTATGGTGCTGAAAATAGAAAAATAATGTCCTCAACATTATTCTAGTTAAAGTATGAATGCAATTTAGATAATTGCCTAAATTAGGCAAAGTAGTTAGTCAAAAGTAGTGCCTCTTAGGCTAAGCTTATCCATAATTCTTTAACAACCTGTAATACTGTCAGACTTCTCTATAACAACATCCTTATATAACAACACTTTATTATAAAAGTCAAACTTTTTCGGAACCAATGTTGATGTTATGTTATAATATATGTTTTCTATAAGAACAATTCACTATAACAGCCAAAAATATTCGGAACAAACGAGACTGTTATAAAGAGGTTTGACTATACAATTTTTATGGTGAGTACCTAACTCATCCTTATTTTACGACTATACAACCTATTTCATGCTGGTGGTACATTAATAGTAAGGATAATTACGAGATAAGTTCCAGTAAAATCCCACCTCTACCCTGGAAAGATAAAAAGACTGTTGAACGAAAAAAAAAAACAGTAGCAACAAGCAGACACAACATCGTGATACTAAGAAAACCAAAGCGAAAGACAATAAGAAAACAATCGATAGTAATAGCAATCTAGGAATAAGAAAAATACCAGACTTACACTACCAACTACTACCGGCGGTATAGAAAAGAAGAATACGCTCGATTACCTATTAACCTTCTACCCTAATTCTCGACCTCCACACTCTTATACAGAGGCAGACCCAAGATTTGGAGATGGCGGGGGGCATATAAGTGAACTGCTCACTCAATGCCTCCATTGGACTTTTGATTTTAAGTGTTCCAAGTAAAATATATTGATCGTTTTCAACATATGTATGTTTATATATTTAAAAATTTTGCCTAAGTTAACGGGGTCCGATGACCCTACTCCCCAAAGCATAGGTTCGCCTCTGTCCTCCTATCAAAAATCATGTCCCAGATACAACAACAACAACAACAACCCAGTATAATCCCACTTAGTGGGGTCTGGGGAGGGTAGTGTGTACGCAGACCTTACCCCTACCCTGAGGTAGAGAGGCTGTTTCCAAATAGACCCCCGGCATCCTTCCCTCCAAGAACTTCCCACCTTGCTCTTGGGGAGACTCGAACTCACAACCTCTTGGTTGGAAGTGGAGGTTGCTTACCATCATGTCCCGGATACATGAGCAAATTTGAAACTGTTCCGATTGGCCAATAATATGTGCACACAAGAAGTACTTTCAACGCAAAGGGACAATTTTTCAATGAAAAAAGCTGCAGATAAATTCTTATCAGTGACTTCAAATCCACAAAAAAATAATGGCACAATGGTTGGCCTAAGTCAGTTGCAGAAAATCATGTTGGTTTTAATAAGTGCTGGGATCTAGGAATTCATAGACAATCTATTTTGCTAGTAGTAGTTATTGCTTTTTTTTTTTAGACCAACCTTTTAGCTTTTGCAGATCCTTTTTGATTGTCACAAATGAATGATTTTGCTTGGTGAGTCATTGGTGACAAATGACAAAGATCAGAAAATTCACTATCTGATTCATTATTGACTTTTGCCTATGGTTTAAAATAAACAATTCCCAACATTATGATAATTAATGATCTTCTCTTTCAGCTAGAAACATAATAATAACCTCAAAAATTCAAGATTTTGTTCTCTATGTTAATGAGTCTCTTTAAACCAACAAATTACTACAATTTGAGAGTTTGAATTTGAGTATTTCTTGAATCATTACTATTCCTGAGTGCAGGCTCGGTGATTCATGCCATGTCGGATGAGTAAGATATGCAGAAGTTGGGGGGAAGGGGGTTGCCTCGTCGTTCCCTTTTACCTATGTCATGATCCTCATATGGGCAGCTTATATTACTAGGTTTCGATTACACCAACAGTAACATAATCAGTGTAATCTCACAAGTAGGGTTTGGAGAGGGTTGTGTGTATGCAGACATTAGGGTTACGTGTATGCAAATTTTACTCCTACCTTGTAAAGGTAGAAAGATTGTTTCCGATAGATTCGACTCATGAAAAGCGAGATTTAATATAATTGGGTTTCCGATTAAAGGTGCCAAACTATAAAGCCATAGGAGTGAATTAACCAAGATATAATGTAAGGTTTTCGCAAAATTTATTTCAGTAGAGCGTATGAAATCGATATTCCAAGGTAGAATACTCAATGGATTATGGTGGCCTCCATTTGACTTACCAACCTCATAATTTTTTTGAATACATGCCTAAATCGTTTGTACGGATAGAGACATTCAATAAAATTGAAACGATTAATCTCAAAAGATTAGCCCCTAATATTGCTATAACCAAATCAAATGATAGATATGCTTTTATATTAACTTATTCCAAATAGTTACATGGGTTTCACTCTTTGTTTGAAATCTACCATTAGTACATCATAATCTTTTTTTTGTTCTGAAACATGATATATGTAGGCTCATAATTTCAAGATTAATTAATTGTTTAATTAAGCTTCGAATAACATTATTTATTAGACTATAAATCAATGGGGTTGTTATGATGAACTTATATCTTATTTCAATTTTTTGTCTTCTTACAGTTCAAGCAATTGGAATATTAATATCAAAAGGTACATTAAAATGTCTAGCAACATAAAGATTTTTTAAAGTTTTTTTCCCTTGGTTATGATTGCCATTCTAATGTCCCCTCCTCACCCCCCCCCCCCCACACACACACAAAGAAGGGGCATTAATATTGTATTTTATTCTTGTTTATTCAAACTTGCAGCTTAGTGTAATTCTTGCCCACTATAAACTTTTCTGTATGAAAAAAATAGTAAGTGCCTTCGTAGCAAGCAATTTTTTTCTGTCCGGGAGTTTGAGCCGTGGAAGTAGCCACTAATATTTGTATTAGGGTAGGCTATCGACATCACACCCATGCGGCCGTTCCCCTGACCCTGCGTGAACGTGGGATATCTTGTGCACCAGACAGCCTTTATATAGATTCTCGAGGGTCAATAGTTGCATGATTTGAAGTTCGATAAATAATGAACCCTTCTCCACTGAATACACATCATATGTTGCGCTTTTACCTCTAAACGAGAACCTTTATGACAAGCATTTTAAATTTGAGATTTTGAATTTAGTGGCTGATGACACTAAAGATTAATGGTATTCTGACAATTAAAAAAGGAGATCAGTCTCTTCTCTCTGCATGGCTAGCTCACCAAATGGAACTTTTGACAAAGAGTATATAAAGTTCTTCCTAATGCATATGGTCACCCTTTTGGTAGAGAGCGTTTTACCCCCTCAAAATAAAAAATTTGATGCGAATTTAAATTATTCGCACTCCATAACGAATACCGGACACTGAGTGAAAAATTAAAAAAATGATAATTTCTCTGATCGCTGCTAAAACTATCGATGTTTTTTATGATCTTATCGAGTCACCATAAATATCTTTTACTTTTGTATAAATGTAAAACTTGTTCACAAATACGTCTAACCAAATAAAGATTACTTCAAAATGATACATAATCATAATATATGTAGTAATTAATGTATCTTTACAAATATGCACATTATTTAAAACATATGTACAGTTCTTAGTACACTAGTTGATCGAAGAGGCACTAAACATACATAATTATTTGATTTTCCAGAAGCCAAAGAATGGAGATTACTGATGTAGATACAGAAGAAACAAAAGAAAATGGGGTAATAATTTCCAGAATAGTACTTTGTTTGGCAAAAGAAACAAGAATAACACCATAAAGAATATTTTATGTAAAAGAATATTTTATTCTTGTCCCAATGCTGGGATCCAAGACCTCAAAATCCATTCAGTTGATAAATTAATTTTTCTTTTAGTGTTCTTCCCATTCAAAATTGTCATAGGACACGAGTTTAATTTTTATGCATCGGAAAAAGAAAGACAGTCTGGTGCACAAAGTATCTCGTGAACACGTAAGGTCAGGGGAAGGACCGCAGCCGAAGAGGGGGTGATGTAGCCCGATGCACAAAGCATCATGCGTTCACGCAAGTCGGGGGAAGGACCACACCCGGAGGGTGGGGGGTGAGGTAACCTGGTGCGCAAAACAATGTGTTCACGCGAGGTCGGAAAAAGGACCGCACCCGAAGGGGATGATATAATATGGTGCACGAAGTATCCCACATTCACGGAAGTCGAAGGAAGGACCGCATTCGAAGAGGGATGATATAGCACAGTTCACAAAGTATCCAACATTCACGCGAGGTCAAAAAGACCGCACTGAAAGTGGTGTGATGTAGGCGGCTAACCTGAATGAATAATTAAGTGAAACTAATCACATAAAAGTTGTTATGGAACTCCATACTAGTCAATAAGTCATTTGTCAGCCAATGTGTTAATTAAGTAGCTTACTTCAGTAGTAATATAACATTATAACATGACCATTTTCACAAGGTCCTTTATAGAATAAATGGGGAAAAAAACATGGGGATTAAAGAAATAAAATAGACCAGCAAAAAGTTGCCAAATTCGGCCCTTTTGTTTCTTTCTTTTTTGTTTTTTTCATTGGATATGATTCTTTTTGTTCTTTAATTTTGAATCTAATCAGTTTAGTATCTGACAGAGGCGGATCTAAGATTTAATCACATCTCATCTAATTTAATGGGTTCAAAATTTATTATTTATAGATATTTAATAATTTTTTTGGCAAAAATACAGGGTATGAGCGAAACTGAACTCATAGCTTCTATACTATATTCGCCTCTGGTTGCTAGACAATTTCTTTTTAATAATCGAGAAATACCAGGGGACCAACGTAGCACAATCGAAAGTCGATAAATTACTAATTCACGATTCGAAACTCGGTGGATAATGAATTCTCTTCTATATTCTTCTCCACTTAAATAACAAATTTTCGCCTACAACATAATTCAATTTCATAACATGTGTCTATCTACACACGATACGTTACGCTCTTACCACTGGACCAAAGCTCTTGGGGCAATTGTTGGACAAGCAGTCAATTCAAGCAAATGAATCTCACCCTCAAAAATACAAAGATAAGTAAAGATAACCAATTCAAACTATTTTTTTAGCTGAAAGTTTCTTTTTTCTTTTCACATGTCATTTCTCCAAATATTCCATCACAAGTCTGTTAAAAGAAGGTGAAAATCATGTATAGCACCATTTTTCCAAAGTGACAAGCTCAGGACCACCACTAAATCTTATTCCTTTTCTTTCTTTTGGCCATATTTATAAGACCTAACAGCAAGTAAACTTAGTAGGGGCCTCCCTTCTTCAAACCCTCTTTATCACTCAAATCCATCAAACAGCTACCTGACATTATCAGTAGATCTTATGCAAAAGTTGAACGAGTTTAACTTTTATGCACTGACAGTGTAAGATAATTTTCGACAGTCAGATTACCTAAAAGATAGGGCAACTTAGTGCACTAAGTTAACACTATGTGCGGAGTCCGAAGAAAGGCCGGACCACAAGGTCTATTGTACACAGTCTTACCTTGCATTTTTTGCAAGAGACTATTTTCACGGCTCGAATGCGTGACCTCCTGGTCATATGGAGGCAACTTTATCAGTTACATCGAGGTTCCCTTTTTACGTAAAAGAAAACTACAAAAAACCATCTATAAAAAAGTGAGATTAGCACGCCTATAAATTAAGGCAGTTACCCTTAACAACCGGTTAAAACACACAGATAGTGTAATAATTCTTTACGCTGTTAGTTTATATAAGTCAAATCCGAGTTGGAAAGCCATCTTGTAGACAGGAAAACAAACATGCATTCACTCCCACGTGAAGTGAATATCCTCAAAGCCTAAAGCCTGCTACCCATTGTAGAAGATAAACTTGTGTGGCCCTAGTAAACTTAAAGGACCACTACAACACAGAGTCAGCCAAACGCTTTAAGTTCCCGCTATGCGTGGAGTCCAGAAAAGAATCAGACCACAAAGATCTATTGTACGCAGAGGCGGATCCAGGATTTCAAGAGAATGGGTACACTATTATAAAATGATGGATCTAAAATTAAAATTTAACAGGTTTAACTATAGTTTCTTACCAGTTACCATGAACACGCTACACTTTTGAAATTATAGGTTCAAAATTATATTCTTTTTAAAATTTTAGTAATTTTCACTTATATATATTTATACTCTGTATCGAAAATAAAACCGTTCAGAGTAGGATTTGGAACACAATTTTACTTGTAGAGGTGCATCCAATAATTATTGCATCATAGGAAACTTTGAGCATGGGTGCACGCACATATATTTAAGTAATTTTGAAGAAATATAACATTATTATACATAGTTTACGGAGAGCAGTATGGGTTCACGTGAACCCATATGCCTAAGCCTAGATACGCCCCTGATTGTACGCAGCTTTACCCTATATTTCTGTCAGAGACATTTTTCACGGCTCGAACCTATGACCTCAACCTATGACCTCCTGATCGCATGACAGCAGTTTTACCAGTTACGCAAGGCTCGCCTTCCTACTACAGCAAATCTTGGTGCAGCCATTATGACTTTCAAATTAGGATGCACTGAATAGGATGTAAAATTTAGCACAAATCACCAAACCACGAAAAAGAAAAATGGTGTCATTGTTTCACCAAATATGAACAGGTTGAATAGTTGGTATAGAACTCCAAAATTCTGCATATAAAATTTGCTCAAAATAGCAATCAGACATGTTAAATATGTCATATGTGGTAGTTGAAACACTAGTGAAGTACAAAGTGACAGGTGAAATTTTCCACTTCAAACTCTATAACTGTTGATACATACAAAAAAAATCAAGATTATATTTTCCATAAAAATCCATTTTCAAGATATATAGTCCTCACATGCAGTCCAATAAACCACTTAGTGTCTATTGACAGTGACACCTCTAATCTCCTCCTTATATATTCTTTCTTGACCAACCTTAATTTTCTTGAGGCCATTCTACACCCCCTATTTTCACTCAAACAAAAGGCAAATATTCAAGAAATAACAAACTTTTAATTTCCTCTACACATTTAAGAAGGATGAAATCACCACCAACTCATGTCTTCTTTAAACATAAAAGTATGTTTCTTAGGTTTCTTATATTCATATTAGGCATTTGCTCAATAAACAAAACTAACCTCTGTTGTGACCAAACTTTTGCCACCCCAATATCTTCTTCTTCTTCTATCCCTTCAAATTTTTCAGTGATTCAATCATCACTGAAACAGTTAAATATTGAAGGGTATTTTAGTTTCAAGAATTTCGATCACGCGGCCAAGGACTTTGGCAACAGATATCATTTCTTACCGTCGGCAGTTCTGTATCCAAAATCAGTTTCTGATATATCATCTACCATAAAACATGTGTTTGACATGGGTAGCAATACAGACCTAACTGTTGCTGCTAGAGGTCATGGTCATTCTCTAGAAGGCCAAGCTCAAGCTTACCAAGGAGTAGTGATCAATATGGAATCGCTTCGAGCGCCAGCAATGCGTTTCCACACAGGGAATCAAGAACTGACTTTTGTTGATGTTTCTGCTGGTGAACTTTGGATAAACATCCTGCATGAAAGTCTTAAACTTGGATTAACACCAAAATCTTGGACTGATTATCTTCACCTAACCGTTGGAGGGACTTTGTCCAATGCCGGAATCAGTGGTCAAGCATTCAAACATGGACCACAGATCAATAATGTTTACCAACTTGAGGTTGTCACTGGTATGTTCATGCACAACAATCTTATTATTCCCCAGTTTAAGTTTATACACTGACAGTGCAAAAAAGTGAGATTAGCAGCCTGCAAAAAATGAGGCAAGTTACCTGCTACAAATACAAAAAAAAAGCAGCCCGGTGCACTAAGCTTCCGCTATGCGCGGGGTCCGGGGAAGGGCCGGACCACAAGGGTCTATTGTATGCAGCCTTACCCTGCAATATTTCTGCAATAGGCTGTTTCCACGGCTCGAACCTGTGACCTGGCAGCAACTTTACTCGTTACGCCAAGGGAACTTCACCTGCTACAAATACAATAGGTTAAAATACACATATAGTGCAAAATTCTTTACATTTTCAGTGTATATAAGTCAAATCCTGCCTCTATTATATTCCAACAGAGTACCAAATCAACAACTAGAAGTCAGACTAATCAGTTAAAAAGTGTTTACATTGAGGACTTTGACTCAAGAAAGCCTACAGCAGAAGGCAATTTTGTTACAACAAGTCATCACCTTTTTTATTAATCTAAACTTCTGGATAATCAACTATAACTATTGGAAAATTTCACATCCTTCCATTCTGTAAGTTGGATCGCCACGTATTATATTTCTTGAAATTATTAATAATACATTTTTCTGCATAGGTAAAGGAGAGGTGATTACTTGTTCAGAGGAGCAGAATGCTGACCTGTTCTATGGTGTATTAGGAGGACTAGGCCAGTTTGGTATCATCACAAGGGCTAGGATTGCTCTTGAACCAGCACCTAAAAAGGTAATTTTTCCAACTCCGAATATCAAATAGTTAACATTAATTAGAATAAAGGGTAGCCTGGCGCACTAAACTCCCGTTATGCGCGGAGTCCGGGGAAGGGCCGGATCACAAGGGTCTATTGTACGCAGCCTTACCCTGCATTTCTGCAAGAGGCTATTTCCACGACTCGAACTCGTGACCTACTAATCACATGGCAACAACTTTACCAGTTACGCCAAGACTCCCCTTCACATTAATTAGAATAAGATTTTAAAGAAAGAAAAAGAAAACAAGTCCAATAATTTCTACTAAAGTTCAACTATTTACAGGTAAAGTGGATCAGAGTGCTGTATTCAGATTTCTCCACATTTTCCTATGATCAAGAACACTTGATATCATTGGAGAATTCTTTCGACTATATAGAAGGATTTGTCATTATCAATAGAACAGGATTGTTAAACAACTGGAGGTCTACTTTCAATCCTAAAGATCCACTTCTAGCCAAAGAGTTCAGTTCTGAGGGAAAAGTTCTCTACTGCCTAGAAGTTGCCAAATACTTCAATCCAGAAGAGACAACCAAAACTGATCAGGTAAGATATTTTTAGTCATTTTAAGCTTCTAGCTTTTGACAAAAGAGCAGCCCGATGCACTAAACTCCCGCTATGCGTGGGGTCCGGGAAAGGACCGGATCACAAGGGTCTATTGTACGTAGTGTTACCCTACATTTCTACAAGAGGCTATTTCCACGGCTCGAACTTCTAGCTTTTGACAACTTTGCAAAAATGTTCACCTAAACATGTCCACATCTTGACTCTTGTTTTTCTTAACATTACAGAATGTTGATGCTCTTTTATCAAAGTTGAATTATATCCAATCGACGTTGTTCCAATCAGAAGTCTCGTATGTTGATTTTCTCGACAGAGTCCATGTATCCGAGATGAAACTCCAAGAGAAGGGGTTATGGGATGTTCCTCATCCATGGCTAAACCTTCTAATTCCAAAGACCAGGATTCATGACTTCGCACAAGAAGTTTTTGGGAAGATACTTACCGACACTAGCCACGGTCCTATACTCATCTACCCAGTCAACAAATCAAAGTACTGAAATCATCATCACTCAACTAATCTTCTTGTTAAGGATATATGCATTTTCCTAACATGATCTACGATCATTTTGTGTTGCAGGTGGAGAAAAGGAACATCACTAGTTACACCCGAAGAAGATGTTATGTACTTAATAGCATTTCTATCTTCTGCCATGCCATCTTCAACAGGAAAGGACGGCGTAGAATATATTCTAAATAAGAATAAGAAGATACTAAACTTTTGCAGAAAAGCACATATTGGAATGAAACAGTATTTGCCACACTACACAACACAGGAAGACTGGAAAAGTCACTTTGGTTTCCAATGGGAAACATTTAATAGGAGGAAATCCACATATGACCCTTTGGCTATCCTAGCTCCTGGCCATAGAATTTTTAGAAGAGCATCAGGCGTTCAACAACAATGACTTCTTCCGAAAATATAAATAGCTATATAGAGTTATTTTACATAGATCTATGGTTATAATGCTCCACAGTGTACACATGTAACAATGTTGAGGCATTGTAGCATTCTTTTCGGAACGAACTATCTTTGTACATGAATACTTGAAACTAGCAATGAATCTAATGTTTGTGCTTAGCAGAACTCATTAAAGATTCAGTAAGATTCGACACACGATTGAAATTTTCATTTCATAAAAGAACTTTTAATATGGAATTTCTACTATGTTTCCTAGTACCATCTCAAACACAACAAGATACGTCAAATAGAGAAGTGCACAAAGGAGAAATAACAGATTGACAACTAAGCACATTAACGAAAAAGTGCACAAAGGAGAAATAACAGATTGACAACTAAGCACATTAACGAAAATGTCCATCGTGATTGATCATTAATTTCATACACTAGGATTGAACTTATTGCTTGAACAAACTGTAAGACAAATACAACGTACGTTCAATCAACAGGACCAGAGCTGAGAGTCTAAGAGTGCTATTAAAACTGGAAAACACCTCAGAAGTCCACCTTAAGTTGCAGTGTGGATAGATTTACTTCTTTGCAGGTTCAGTCCAGCCAAGGCCCGGTCGCTTAATGCTTTCACGTGGTCCTTCATAGTCCCAAGCATCACGAATAGAAGCCTCAAAGTCAGTGGTATCGGTTGCGATAGGAAGAACACTATTTAAATCGTCTCTTGCTCCTAGACCTCCGGCTCTTATAACGTCATCCATAGTGATATCTGCCTCCATGTTAACTTCGCCTTGAGAATTCACATGTCGTGGAGCTACATCGCCTGCAACATTCCTACCAACTTGACCTTGATTCCCTTCAGATGTCACTTCCTTTGAAGCCTTATGCAGTTTTTGATTGGATTCAGTGCTTTCATTCTTTGTGTTATATTCTTTCTTAACTGTTGCAGTTAAATATGCATCATTTCAAGGGCAAGCCATCATGCATATTTGCAACATTTTGGAATTGATTAAGAGCATAGGCAATCTATTATCATCTAATTAGACAATTTCAAAGTTTAGAACACCTCAATACACTGTGTCAGCAAGAAAAATCATGATAAGATGATATACAGAAAAAGTGTACACTTCCCTCAGAAACTGTGCTAAAGCTTCTCTTTCCACGAAAAAGAACGATCCAGTTTTTTATTGATCCTTTCTTTTTCCAGAAAAGGTAAAAGTTACTGCATTTACGATGAACTAAGTTCTTGATATCTTCAAGGTTGGCATCTAGAAATGTCGTTAAGCCTAATATCTGGTACTTATTTCTTTCCTTATTGCATCTCCTCCTTATCCTTCTGAATTTCTGTCCATTAACCTTTCACCTTCTGTCAAGAAAAAATCGCCGTCTTCAGGCGCATGACAAATCAAGGCTGTGAATTTCAGATTTCTTATTTGGTTAAAGAGATCCAGTCAACAAAGAATTGGAGTTCACAAGTGTTTGAGAGAAGTTTATCAAATTTATCAAGCTTTAAATCTCCCAAAGGAAAGATCGTTCGGACAGTTTGTTGGGACAATACTTTCCAGAACTTAAAGTGAGTAACGAATTATCCAATAACTTAATGGTTAAATATTGAAATAGAGATAACAATTCCAACAACAGACCGAGCAAGAGCCCTCTTCACTGTCACAGTGTTGTGCCTCAACTCTGTTTTTTAACTAAGGAAAAAAAATTAACTGAAAAAGAGAGTGAGACACGAGTATCTTATTTCTCTTTGGAGAGAGGGAAGTAATCAAAAACTGTTTCTTTCCTTTCTGCAGGACATTATTTACTCTTGCTGAAGTGAACATTTGGCAATTTCTGAACCAAGTGGATACATCATTTCCTGCTTCACAAAGCAATGGACATTTCGTAATCTTACGGTACATCATCATGATGCCGGCATGTTATGCAAGAGCCATTCACCCTTTATATTATGATGATTGACTTTATTCTCAAAACGTGAGAAATACTAGCAAAAAGTTTATTGAAATGCCTTCCTCTGCTTTGATAATGTCGCCTGCTCTAGAAGACTGCTATACTTTACTTTGAGTAAGATCCTACACCTAAAATTTCTCGCGCTCCATAAATAGTAATATCTATATAGCTTTAAGGAATGTTCAACTTGGTTTTACTATTTTGCCTATGCAATTTTTTGGGCTCAAACTCTATGTCACGTCCTTTCCACCAGAGGCGGAGGCGCGAAGCCACGATTTGAAGTTACTGGGTTCAGGATTCTAGTCTTTTTATGTTACTGGGCTCTAAAGTAAGAATTTGTACATAATTCAATGAATTTCTTAAGACAAATATAGGGTTTGCGCTAAAGCTACTAAGTTCGCCGAACCCGTTACCGAAGCTCTAGCTCCACTCATGCTTTCCACCTTATTATTATGTATTTAACTATTTTTATGATGAATATTATGTCTTTGAATAATTTGGTTAGCTTTTTCCAATGATATACCTTCATGAAATCCGTTAGTTCAACAACCTCTTGCAGAAACCAAAAGACAGATACAATTCTCTGATCTGTTTTGAAACTTAAAATAGCACAAACCTATGCATAAAATTAATTGCATTCAGCAAAACAGATATAGTATATTGTTAGGAGACAAGGCATGCACGGTAACCAGTTGAAATACCTTGAGAAGTTCCAAGATTATAGTGCTCCATTCTGCCTTAAATTACCACAGAAAATAAGATTTCCTCTAGCAAATCTTCACCAGTTCATAACCCCTCGGGAAAACCTTCAACAACCCTGTTACAGCAAAAGCATCTATTACAATCAAACGACAAGAAACCATGAACTCTCTCTACAAAATAAGACAAACTGTACTAAAAAGACAAAGAAATGAGGATTAGAAGAAGCAATATAATTCTCAATATTTTCCAGATCAAGACTGAAGTTGGAAAACCAAATGATTCTTGTTACTAAATACCATTACTCAAACCCGTGACCTATAAGCCATACGGAGATAACCTTACTATTGCTCATAGGCTCCCCTCATGACGTAACATGGAACTCTAAAATCTACGGATACCAACTCCAGTCGGTTTTTAAACAAGTCACCAAGACTGCTTACTTGAAGTTCCTAATCAAATAAATATGTCATTATCAATTTACTCTAGTCAAAAACTTGTCTATATTCCTACTAAGAAAACTCCCATCTTTTATACCCTTAAAGAAATTTGTTTTGCCAACTTTTTTTTCTTTCCTTTTTTTTGGGGTGGTGGTGTTCACACTAGCTTCGTGTACCTTGACTAGTTTACTGGGCGTGTTCTAGCTAGGTCTTGAACGAGGTTTTTTCGTGCTGTCACTCTTATGCCTCAATCACTCAATCATCCCGTCGAGGCCTTCAATCTTTACTTTGCTATCAACCCTCTCTACATTGGTAAACATGCATCCAGCTAGAAAGAGTAACACATATAACTACATAATCAAACACTACATCAAGAAACATGATGTACGAATCATTCAAGATAAGTTCAACCGTTCGAAAACACTAACGATCTCTCAATCCCACCCTCCCTCTGCCTAAAAAGTAAAGCATACACTTTCAACATATAACAAACAACTACGCTTTAATCCCAAATAAGTTGAGGTCAAATATATAAATCCTCACTGATCATGTTCCACATTTAAATTCATCACAGTCCAACATTATACAAAACAAAAATAAAAAGTACTTCAGTCAAACCTCTCTATAACTGCCTCATTTGCTCCGATATTTTTTTGTTGCAGTAATGAAGTGCCGTTATAAAGGATATATATTATAACATAATAAAAAAATTGGTTTCGAAAAAAACTTAGATTTTATAGTGAATGGTTGTTATATAGAGATGTTGTTATAGATAGCTCCGACGGTATAATTTTATGCATTTCCTACTGACATACGAATCTCCAATAGGGCTAAAAGACTCCTGGAAAGCATAGGACCTAAAGTAGATGTATTAACATGGCTAAAATATATTCCCAATTAGACAAGTCTTCAACATAAGCTAGCAATTTAGAAAGAATTAATCCAATCTCTCATGTGGCAAAAACTTAGCTAGAACCATCACAAGAAAACAAGTTATCCATTGAGAAATGCTCACAAAATAATCAACAAACAGGAAAAAAAAGATAACAACAACAACAAACACAGTGTAATCGCACAAATAGGGGTCTGGAAGAGTAGTGTGTACGCAGCTTTATCCCTACCTTGAGGGATGTAGAGAGACTGTTTCCGGCAGACCCTCGGCTCCAAGCAAACATGCAAATCACAACAGTATATAGAGAAGAAATATACTAGCGTAAAAGTCAGGGAAACAGTAACAACAACAACGAAGTAGAACAACCAACCCAAGCAATCAACAAACTGTAAAAATAAACAAATTTAAGAAGAAAAACCATTCTTGGCTATGTTAATGCACCTATTGATTTTTATAACACAACTCAACTGTATGTTATAAATAGATTGAAAGGGATTAAAAGACTGACCAAGATGAAGCAGAAGCAAAAGGGTGTCTCCAAATTCCAATATCAACTATTCTGCTATTATGTGGCACTATGTTATGGAATTCTTGAGCACTGTTTTTTATTTATTTATTATTATTATGCTAGAGTTGAGTTATTGAGTTGACAGTACAAAAAAATACGTGTAGTAAAGGAAGAGAGAACACGTAAATTTGTCTATGTAATGGCCTGCTATCTTTATGATTGGATTCTGTTTGCCCCAAAGGCCAATCTTGATTTGTGCACATTGTATTGGTCCAAGTGTTAGGTGATTTATCATAGGAATTTTTACACCCTATAGAAAATCATAGTACCCTATTTATTTTAAATAAATACCATTTTAAAATATTACATCCTATAAATACCTTTTATCCTTTATTGCAAAAAATCTAAATATAGTTACATCCTACAATTAAGGCACCATATATGCTAAATATTATTTTTCTCTCCCTTTTTGTATTTTCTCTCACATAATTACCGCGTATCTGCAAATCCCAATACAATCTCTCTTTATTTGCATACAACCAGACTCTCTTCTCCCACAAACCCTAGTTTCTTAATTCTTCTCCCACCCAAATTCTCAATTTTTTGCTCCGCGTCTCCAACGTTATCTATGTGCATATTCGATAAGAAATACAGATTGGAATTACTAACCGTATTTGTGGAGGTTTTGAGCAGAGACCCAATTCACTGCTGGAGTCAAGAAAGAACGTAACCAAAACCCCATTTGTAATTGGAGTAGCTATTGATTTATTCTTCTCACCATAGCTTCCGTTGGCTTTGTTCCACTTCTTGACTGGAATTGGCAGCAACTTTCTCGTTGAGTTCAAGCTTGAGGATTGAGTTTTTACTTGTAAGTGTAATGTGAAAAAGGAATCTTTGCACGAAAACCCTTCGTGTTTCCGAACAAAGAGGGGCAGCTGTGAGCACGTGATTTTTGCTTCACACGACAATCGCTCCAAAAAGAAATAAAAAATATATAATTGGCCCCGCTGTACAATTTCGGATTTCTGTGCGGCACCTTGTGGATTTATTTGTGATTTTGGCCCATTCTTATTTATTTACTTTATTAAAATAAAATTCAAAAAATATATATGTGTCCTGCGTAATTCAAACCGTAATTCGGTCATTAAATAGAAAATCGTGAATAGGCATTTTTCGTCCGTGATTTTGTTTGGTTTGACTTTACCGGTTTTGAAATACTTTAGTATGTGCGCAAATAATTATATTTGAGTGTGTATTTAATTTTAATTTGATTTTTTTTAGTTTTGTTTTAAAATAAATAAGAAAAGAAATAAAAATAAAAAATAAAAAAAAAAGAGAGAAAGAAAAGGCCCTTCCGGACTTGGGCCAATTTGTTAAAATTGGCCCAACGAACTCAGCCCAAGCGGACAGCCCAAGCCACCAGTCCAAACAGCCCACCCCCAGGCCATGAAACGACGTAGTTTAACACCAAAGCTACGTCGTTTCGATGCCAACCCATCACAACCGTTTAAACCAAGCCGATCCAACGGTCCAAGATCAATCCCCATAACCCACCAATAAACCCGACCCGTCTCACCCGGACCGACCCTAACCCTTCACCCTTGGAACGACGTCGTTCCCTGTTAGCCGAAGGATCCTGGCCCTTCATCTCGTCTCATCCAACGGCCAGGATCCACTTGCCCACTAACTATATAAGTACATAACACTACCCTACCCCCCCTATCCAATACCCCGGCTGCTTCGTCTCCCCAAACGAACAGCCCTAAAACCCTAGCCGCCTCTGCATACTTCCGCCATGAAAGCCGGCGGCATGGATGCCGGTGACCTTCCCTTGAACACCATAGGACCCCCAGGCCATCCTGAACCCAAATCTACCAACCCCATGTTTCGAATCACCCCCCAGGTCCTCGAATCTTCATTCGAAGATTCGAGTCAAAACTCGATCTGACCCAACCAACCCCAGTTTTGTACCAGATACTCCCCAGACCCCCCTCGTGACCGAACCATACTTGGTTTGGTCCGAATCTAACCAGGGAAACATGAATCCCGGATCTGAGTTTTGGAACTTTGTAGTTCCTCGTCACTAGTTCATACCCGTTCGAGCCAAGAAATTAAGGTCCAAGGGACCTTAATCGAAGTGTTTCTCATCTGAGAAACACTTCGATTAAAGTCCGTTCAGCCTTAAGAAAGTCTGTCCAAGTCCGGTTCAAGGTTTCCGATTTTTCAAGATTTGAGGTGAGTCTGCCTTCTTCCCTTATTTGTTTGGTCCATGTGAGGGATTAGATGTCTGTTCATGTTTTGTGTCAATTTGTGTTTTGAATTTTTATCAACTTTTGTTCGTCCACTCTGTTTGAACATCTGTGTTTGTCTGAATCCTTCTCCTCCTATTCTGATACGGCATGCGTATTGGTTGTATTCCAATTTGTACTAACTAACTGATTCCTCGGATGCACCATTCTATTTTAATCAGTATAAGTCGAGTCATGTGTCCCATACTTCTGAATGTTTGATTTTCGGCTACGATTGTGTACGATAATGCTAATATAGTCGAGTCGACATGAGTCGTCAATTAGTTTCAACTATCTGAGCATAGCAAAGCGAGTTGTTTCTGTCGAACATTTTTGAATCAATTGAGAAACAATTTCGTTTACTTATAGCTGTTGATTTAGATCAGTAATGTAAAAGGGATGTTTGGTTAAAATGCTGAATTGGATGGCATGTGCACTCCTGCACAACATTTGCATTGGTGCACCTCATGTGCATTGGTGCTCCTCATGTGCTTTGTGCACAACCTGTGGCCTGCATAAAGGTCCTTGTTTGATTTTAAAATGTTTTGACAGCATATGCTATCCTACTGCCCATACTTGGCTTTAGTTTAAAGAAGTGTTTAAACCTTTTAAAAGTAAAATCTGCCAGGGAATGTTGATGGGGTTTAATATTTAATTAGCTAAAGTTTGGAATTGAAAATAGAAGGCACATGGGAAGGGTACTGAATTTCTGAAAACAGGCTGTTTAAAAAAGAGTAGGAGAGGGACTTATAAAAGGGGAGATAAAAACATTGGGGAGGAGGATCTGAGATTAGGATACAGAGGAGAGACATGAGAAACACACACAGGGATATAGAGAGGAGGGAGATACAGAAAGGGACATAGAGAGGTTAAAGGTCAGGGAGAGCATAGATAGAGGAGAGTTGAAGTTCTGAAAAAGATACACACACATAAAGGGAGATACACATAAAACACTGAGATTTGAATGCAGAGGGTTTTGAGTTCTGAAAAACAGAAGACTGGGAAAGATTTTGATAATTCAAGAATAAGTTCAAAACTGAAGATTAATATTAGATTTTGAAAAGAAAGAAGACAGGGAGAGGGGTAAACAGAAAGTCAGCATCTATTTCTGTTTTGTTTGTGCAAATCTCAGTTTGTTCAAACTTTTCAATCAACTCTGTTGTCTTTCAATTATCAGCTGAGTTCATTGGTTGATTCATATTGTTTGTTTCTCTTGGATTTGGTCTGCTTGGAGTTTCTTGATTCTATTGGGTTGTGCTGCTCGTTTGGCCATTTCTTTCCATTGGCCATAGTTGCATTTCTGCATTTGAGCCTTTTCTGCTGCTCGTTTTGTTCTGCTGCTGCTCTGTCCTGCTGCTATTGCTAGTCCTGTTTATTTTGCTGCTGATCTCAACATCTTCTTCTTTTTCTCCTGTGCACATTCAGCATTTCCAGGTACACATTTCAGGCCCATATTGATGTAATTGAAACAGCTTGAAAGCATGAAATGAAAAGGTTGAAGAAGTTTAGAATCATTTGTTGTAATATTCATGGCATATTAAGGGGCCTGTGTAGTTGTTAGTTCAATAGTACGAAAATGTATTGTTAACTAATACACTTCTGAGCTTGGTCCTTCATGTTTTAGTTCGTAGTTATTTGTTAATACAAGGTATGGATACTCCAAACTTACGCTATGTTGACTTGTTTCATTTTAGTCTTTGCTTGGTCTCGTTAGGCAGTACATAATATCATGTTCAAATCCCATTAGCAACAACGCCCAGTAGTTAATTCCTTCATTTCAGCCCCAATAAGTCTAGTAAAATTCAATTCAAGAAACGTTTGGACACAAGTATAATATTGGGTCAATCTCGAACGTAATTTCTTTGTCCAATTAAAGTATGTTTCATAAGTTATGGCATCCCTCCGCTTTGTAAATAATCAATCAGAAAATGATAAGAATCCGGATTAGACAAAGCATATAGTTAATTTAGCATTTTTCTTCTCTTTTAGTTTTTTAGGGACAAATATGTTACAATGTAGCCACTTTAGGATATCCTTTTCTAAAATAGAGACAAGCCTCGCCAAATAAAAGTGCAAAATTGCGGGGCCCTCAATAAATAACCTTGATAATTATCTAGAATTCAGGATGGGTCATTTAATAAATTTCATGGCCCTCTACAAAGATAATAACACGTTAGACTCTGTTGGCGCGGCTTAATTAAATCACATTCTTAAGTTCGGGTGCACATTGATGTGACCCAACTCCAAATCTCAATGAAGTCCAAATGTGTCGACAATCACGGGTGCATTGATTGTGACGTGGTTCGAGACGCATTTTCACGACGTTGCAATTCTGCAAAATAATTGATAATAATAAAAGCGATAGAAACTTAATAAAAGCACATAGGTCACAACATGTATTAAATCGGATATTTAGCCATTATAACAATTTAAGCGACCGTGCTAGAACCACGGGATTCGAGGGTGCCTAACACCTTCCCTCGGGTCAACAGAATTCCTTACTTAGAATTTCTGGTTCGCAGACTTTATTTGGAAAAGTCGAAAATTTCCTCGATTTGGGATTCAAGATAAACCGGTGACTTGGGACACCAAAAACCAAACCTTTCCCAAGTGGCGACTCTGAATTAAATAAATAATCCCATTTCGAATATTGTCACTTAAATTGGAAAAACTCCACCCGCGCATTTAACCCTTCGGGGCCGGGCGCGCAAAAAGGAGGTGTGACAGCTCTGGCGACTCTGCTGGGGAACGAACCCAGAACCACTGGTTCAGGGTTCAAGAATTCGAGCTTAGAATAATTGTTATATTTGGCTTTATTATCTGATCTTTATTACATGTTTTTGCATAACGTGCTAAATGTTGTCTTTTACCGCTTTTGATATTATCTGAACTGTATATAAACTGTGCCGAAACCCTTCTTTTCTTACCTCCGGGGAGAAGCTCGCTGGTCGAGACTCCCTATTCTGTTAGTGTCAATACTTGAAATAAGAAAGAGGTCGGACAAGTTACAAAGCCGGACGATCTCGCGGGTCCCCGGTACGTAGCCCCCTCCTCGACTCGAGTGTCCGCTCGGGTACACAGTCTAGGGCAAATACCAAGGTTTAAACCTAGTATAACGAAACTTCATGCCGGATCCCTAGTAGGAACGCTTATTTGCATCATATGGCATTTGACTTAGGGGACTCAACACAGGGGTTGGGTCCGTCTAGGACAGGCAACCTGAAATGGAAAGACCATCATGCTGCATTCCTATCTGTGTTATGCATTTGTCTGCTTCGGTTCCGCATGTCGACCGGTTCTTAAAGAAAAAAAAAAAAAAAGGGGAAAATAGCAGCGCAGGGGAGATAATTACTTATTTTTGGAAAATAGAACCAATGTCCAAGTAGTGTCAAAACCTCGCCGGAATTTTTCTAAAAAAAAAAAACTGTCTTGTTTATTGAGAGTCATTAAAAAGAAAATTATAAAAATCTTCTTTTATCACTTTCAAAATCAAAAAAAAGGGGGTATTTATTTTTAAAGTAAAAAAAAAAAAAAAAAAAAAGTAAAAAAAAAAAAAATCAAATTCATAATTCAAAAAAATGTGTTGTTTCTTTCGTAGTGCCCCTTTTATGAATTCAGACTAAAGGTCAAAATTTTTCCTAAAAAGAAATACAATATAATCTTTATCTCTTTTCAAAAATGTAAAAAATACGCATTCTTGATTTCTAGGTTTATTCGATTTTTTCCCTATTTTACGATATCCCCGGACTACGCCGGTTTGATTCTCACCGGATGTGAGATACGTAGGCAACCCTCGTCGGGTTCAACCCCCATTTTGCTAAAATAGCCAAAATCAAAAAATATATGTTTCAAATTTTTAAAGAGTCATAAATAAGTCAGGTGATGCTGTTTTGACATGAATAGCCGAATGTTCCCGAAAGGGACGCCGGAAGGCTGACTTTGCATAAATAGCCACTTTTGGGTTTTCCTTAGCATGTTTAGACCCACACAGCCTTAAAATCTTCTTCCCCGGAGTGCTTAAAGGCCGTGTTCAAAGCTTGGTCCCCTCTGTAAAATATTTTGAGTCAGTCATTTTTGTTAAAATCACCTTAATAAATGTGCAGGATGAGCACGATGCAAAATGAACATTTTTCAATAATGACCAAAATCCCTATCAAGTTACGGCTATGGTGGAATGATCTAGGTGTTGAAGGGCAAAATGAGGTTAAGAAAAATCTGAAAGGTCTTGTGGGTCTGTTGGAAATCCAGCCTCGGGGAGATATCATAAGAGCTTTGGTTACCTATTGGGACCCGGCGCACAATGTTTTCCATTTCTCTGATTTTGAGCTCACCCCAACTTTGGAAGAAATGGCCGGATACATCGGGAATACTGAACTTCCGTTGAGGGAAAAATACTTGGTCGCCCCAAGAGTCGTCACGGTACATCGGTTCCTGGATTCATTGAAAATACCTAGAACAGTCCACAACCCGGATCTAGCAGCCGGATTCTGTACTCCATGCTTCATATATGATAGATACGGTCACGAGGGGGGATTCAATAATCCAATCAACAAACTGTGCAGCAAAGGAGTTCGTCAGAAGTGGGACGAGCACAGACGGGTGGCGTTCATGATAACGTTTCTGGGACTTCTGGTATTTCCCAGGAAAGATGGAAACATTGATTTGAAGATATCGGGGGTCGTCAGCACTTTACTCACGCAAAGTGACAGTACTCTCGCGCCTATGGTGGTATCCGACATCTTTCGAGCTCTCACAACTTGTAAAGCTGGGGGAAATTTCTTCGAAGGTTGTAACTTGCTCCTGCAGATATGGATGACCGAGCACCTTTGCCATCATTCCGAGATTTTGAGCCGTGGTTCCCCGGGTAAGACCCGCATAGAAGAATCTTACGCAAGAGCCAAAGAGATCAGTTTGCCCGAAGGAGTCCTGGCTTGGACCTCGTTCTTTCAAGCTCTTACTGCCAGCCAAATACAATGGAAGTTGGGATGGTTGCCCGTTGATGAGGTCTTATATATGTCAGCGACTAAAACTCATTTCTTGCTGATGGGGCTTAAGAGCATTCAACCTTACGCACCCGGCCGAGTTTTAAGACAGTTCGGAAAATGCCAGACAGTACCTCATGAGGAAGATCTAAGCACTCAAGCAATCGAGATAAGTCCTAACGGACAGTTCCCAGAAGCAAAGATTCGCCAAATCTGGAATGAGGGTCAATATTTGAAATCAGATACTTGCGTGCGGGATCAAGCCAAAGGAGAAACGGCGCCAGGTTACCTTGCATGGTACAGAAGGGAACTCGAGCACGAAAGGCCAGCTAAGAGACCCCACATCCGGAATTTTACCGAATCATCACAAAAGCAGTGGGATTGGTTAGCAAAAGAAAGAGGCTATTGCACCGAAATCAGCGGGTTAAAGCAACAAGTGGAAAAATTGAAATATGAACACAACGTGCAAGTTGCTACCGATCTGGGAGAACGGAACAGGTTGATTCAAGAAAATGAAATGCTCAGAGCCCAGATCAAACAGATAAGGTTGGATGCAGATAGACAACCAAGGCGTCGATCGGACGAGCAGTTGATAAAAGGGCTAAAAGGTGAAATCAGGGAATGGCGAGATGGTTTGGAGAAATCTGAAAACATCATAGCAGAGCTCAAAGCACAGTGGGGTACAAGAACAGACAAGCATCGCAGGTACCTGAATCGATTGGAAAGCGACCATGAGAAGACTGTTGCTAAGATAAAGAGAGAGATGGCTGCACTTGAGATCAAAACAGCTAATCAGGCCAAGGATTTCCAAATTGAGAGCAGATACTGGTATGACTCAATAGCCCAGATGAAGTTGGAAGTACGACGACTGAAGCATCAGCATGTACAAGATGCTCAAGTTTTCAAGATATGCAGCGATCAGACAAAACGCCTGCTCGTAGAGAAGAAGCAAACCAGAGATAGGATCAAGGCCATTGCCCATGCCATCACCAGACGATGCCTACGATGTGAGAACATGTCCAGCGCTACCGTCCTCTCGGCAGTAATGGGTTATGTCAAGCAGACTATGCACGAGCTAGAGCAACTTGAGAGGGATCTCACGCCTAGGACCGCGGCGAGGCCGAACGATGCCCCGCGGAAACCAATTTTTAAAACCATAATGCATTCATAGGTCAAATCTGTATCTTAGCATCTTCTGCCTGTTTTTCTTTCATCAGGGTGATTTTTAGTCTATTTTTGAGTCTAGGTTTATTTCCAAAGTTTGCTTTTTCTTTTGCAAAATGTAGTTTGTAATGGACTACTTCAATAATAAAGAGTTTGCTTCTTTCACGCTCATTCGTGTTTTCGAACTACGTAATGATCTGATTCACGTGAGTATCGTGATACGTAGGCAATCCTCATCGGATCCGATCGCATTTTATTTTGCTAACAAAAAATATATATATATAAAAGAAAAATAAATGAAAATAAAATAAAAAAAAAAGAAGAAAAAAAGAGGGGGAAATAAGAGGAAAATACCGGAATGACGCATGCTCTCGTAGCAGACATATAGTAATCCACTTAACTGTATAGGTACATCATGCCCAACGTGAGATTAACTATCTGTTATCTGCTACAAATTAACCGTGCGCTTGTCATTGAGCATGTTTCCAGGGTTTTTGAAAAGACGGTTGGTTTGGTGAAAGTCTGGCCTCGCACTCATACTTCACGAGGTCAAGGAGAGGTGTTCAACTACCTATTGTTAGGACCAGAAACAGTACTCACACCTACTTCACCAGGTCAAAAGGAAGTGTGGAAATGTCTTCGGAAATTCCATTGCAAACAGTCCCCGTCTCTGAGGAGAGCTCAATCTCAGCCGTCCTCACGCCTGAATCCGCAACTGCGGAAGAAAATAGAATCCTACGGCTCCGCATGTTGGAAATGCTGGATGATTGGAACAATGGGAAAGAGCCGCCAAGTGTCGTCCCCGGATTCCCTGAATTATTCTCCAGGTCAGGTGGGACTTCTAATGTCCCCATAAATTACCCTGCTACCCCATTCGGGTACCCAGCTAACTCCGTTCTCTCCGCCGGATCACCTTCTGAGCCTCATCCCCGAATGTCGGCCACCGATGCAAGCATGAATATCTTTACTGCATCGCCTTGCCCAGCTACGGCACAGCCTGCCACATACAAGCCAAGCTTTGACTCATCCTCTTTTACATTCCAAGCACCATCGTTCTCAATGGAACCAACCAGGTTCGCTACCAACAATAATCCTCTACCGCCTCAGTGCGAACTCGCACCGGGACAGGATCAGAACCCCAGGATTGCAGAACAAAATGAGATTGCTAAGAGAATGAGAAGCCTTGAACAAAGTTTGAAGAATATGCAAGGTTTGAGCGGGCAAAAGAGCGTCTCTTACACCGACCTGTGCATGTTCCCTCACGTGCACCTGCCGACGGGTTTCAAGACCCCCAAGTTCGAGAAATACGATGGGCACGGTGACCCCATTGCACATCTTAAGAAATACTGCAACCAATTGCGGGGAGCCGGCGGAAAAGAAGAACTGCTAATGGCGTATTTTGGGGAAAGCTTAGTAGGGATAGCTTCGGAATGGTATATGGATCAGGAAATGTCCCGATGGCATATATGGGATGATCTCGCCAGAGATTTTGTAAAGCAATTCCAGTATAACATCGACATTGCGCCAGACCGAAACTCTCTGTCGAATTTGAAGAAGAAGCCTTCGGAAAGCTTTAGAGAGTACGCTATTAAGTGGCGTGAACAGGCGTCGAGAGTGAAGCCTCCCATGGATGAAGTGGAAATGGTCACTACCTTTCTCCAGGCTCAAGAGTCTGACTATTTCCAAAACATGATGTCGGCCATGGGTAAGCCATTCGCGGAAGCAATCAAGATAGGAGAGATGGTAGAGAATGGGCTGAAAACGGGTCGGATATTGAGTCAAGCAGCCATAAGGGCAACCTCCCAGGCCGTCCAAAGCGGGTCTGGAGGGACGACAAGGGGGAAGAAGAAGGAAGAAACGGCTATGGCAGCCTCTGAAGCAAGGGAGTATCGTCATCCCAGGCCCCATTTTCCGGAAAGGGCCTCACAACACTACTACCCCCACTCAAATGCGGCATATGCTCATCAACCTTATATGGTCATGAATGCCCAACCTTATAACCATTCACCACAACAAGCCAACCGAGGCCCAGCTCCACCTCCCAGAAATCAGCCTCCTTACCGCAACCACTATAACCCACAACCCCCGCAAAATAACTACCGCCCCCAAGAGCCACCTCGACGGCGGACTTTCACGCCCATCGGTGAGCCATACTCGACTTTGTTCCCAAAGTTGGTTCAGTTAGGTTTCCTACAACCCATCCCTCAAACAAGGCAAAACCCGACATCTCCTTCTTACAAAGCCGGAGTCAGATGCGCCTATCATTCAGGGGCCGAGGGGCATGATACAAACGACTGCTGGTCATTGAAAAGAGTGGTCGAAAATTTGATAGAGCAGGGGAAAATAGTGCTAAGGGACGAAGAGATCCCAAATGTAACTAACAATCCATTGCCCGCTCACAATAATGGGCCGCTGATCGGCATGATTTGTGAAGACAAAGAGTTCGACCCTGCCTTGAAAGCCATAATTGCCATTGTCGACACAGCGAGGAGGCCTGAAACAGACCAGAAATCAGAAAGGGGGGAGGAGGCCAAGGCTGCAGAAAGCAAGCCCGAAAAGAAGGTGGAGAAGAAAGTAGTACCAGCAAAGGGTGGAGTTCTTTACATACCACGAGGTCAAGCCAAGAAGACGCAGAACTTCGGGATCAAAAAGGCAAAACCTATGTACGTGCCAAAAGGGGCCTATGTGGTCCGGGGGACGATTCAACCACCTCGGCTGAATGAGCCAGTGGTTATCGGACGCGTGCCACAAAAGCCAATGACCAACCCGTCCACAGTGCCGTGGAATTATCAAAAGACTTTGGTAACGTATAAAGGTAAGGAGGTCAGGGAAGAACTTCCAGAAAATACTTTCGTTGGAGGGTACTCAAATACCCAAGAACTGAACAACGCCACACAAAGGCGCTTCCCTCCAAAGGAGCCTGTGAGTGTTGAAGAAGCGGAAGTGTTCTTCAAGCAGATGAAGATGCCGGACTACGAAGTGATAGACCAGCTGCGCAAGCACCCTGAGCAAGTGTCCATGCTGTCACTATTAATGAGGTCAACCGAGCATCAAAAGATCCTGCTGAAAACCCTGAATGAAGCATACGTACCGGTCGAAACCTCGGTAGAACAACTGGAGCGGATGACAGAAAGATTCTTCGCCGTCAACCAAATCTCCTTCAGCAAGAACGATCTACCCCCGGAAGGAGCAGCACACAACAAGGCATTGCATTTAACAGTCAAATGTGAGGACTACTATGTCAAGCGGGTGATGCTGGATGGGGGATCAGGTGTCGACATCTGCCCGCTCTCCACGCTGCAAAGAATGGAAATTGAGACCGGAAGAATCCGACCCAACAACGTCTGCGTGAGAGCTTTCGATGGTATCAAGAGAGACACCATGGGAGAAATAGACCTGTTGCTGGTCATAGGACCAGTCGAATCTCGAGTCACTTTCCAAGTGATCGACATGGACACATCTTACAATTTCCTCCTTGGCAGGCCTTGGATCCATGCGGCAGGAGCCGTGCCTTCTACTCTTCACCAGATGGTGAAGTTCGAGTATGAAGACCAAGAGATCGTGGTCCATGGAGAAGATGAACATGCCATTTATCGGGACCCATCTATCCCGTATCTTGAACCAAGAGAAGGGAGTGAGCATACGGTCTATCAAGCTTTCGAGGTGGTATTGGCAGAGCAGCACGAAGAGGGAGTACCTTGCCCCCAGCCTTTCTTGTCTAACGCTTCGGTTATGGTGGCCAAAGAGATGATCCGACACGGATTTAGGCCAGGGAAGGGGCTTGGACGAAATCTTCAGGGAACGACGGAACCCATTACTTTACCAGTCATCAAGAAACCTTTTGGACTAGGTTTCAAACCTACTCCAGCAGACGAAAAATGGGCAAAGAAAAGGAGAAATGAGGGCTGGAAGTTGCCTCAACCACTGCCGGATTTACATGCGACTTTTGTCAGGCCAGGGTACACTGAAGAAGAAGAAGATGAGGTCTTCACAGTTGAGGAAATCGAGGAAATATGTGGGGCAATGAGGGAAATGCTCTACGAGGTCCACATGGTTCAACCAGGCGAAGGCACGAGCACTGCTGAGATGATATACATGGGGCCAAACGCCAAGCTCCAAAACTGGGAGATCACGCCATTCCCAACTAGACGGAAGTCCGGGTAGACCTGTCCTGCCACCTTTCCTGTATCACAAGTTATCTCCGGGACATAACTTGAACGTTTTCTTCTTTTCATTTGTTATTCCGAATTCCTAGTTGTAAACGTTGTTGTCTTCCAATTTTCAAAAGAAAATAAAAAAAAATCATCATTGCTTTCCTATTCTTTCTTTCGTTCTGATTTTATTACTTTTCCTCTTATCTTCCTTTTCAGTCCTAATAATGCGGCTTTAAATATGACATGCTTGCGGACTTCACGCCCAGGTCACAATGAGCTATTTAACTGCGAATTAATGAATCCAGAACCAGAATATGATGCGGAAGAGGCTTTTAGGGAGATAAACCGAGAGTTGGAATATTTCGAGAATAAACCTAAGCCGAATCTGAATGACACTGAACCGGTAAATTTAGGAACCCCGGAAGAAATCCGAGAGACCAAGATAAGCATTCACACGGACAAGAAAACGCGAGAGGCGATAATTCAACTTCTTCTTGAATTTAAAGACGTGTTTGCTTGGTCATATGATGACATGCCGGGACTAGGTGTCGATCTAGTGGTTCACAAATTGCCGATTCATCCTGATTGTCCTCCGGTTCAACAAAAGCAACGAAAGTTCAAAACCGAGGTCAGTGACAAAATTAAAGAGGAGATCACCAAGCAACTGAAAACAGGAGTGATCCGGGTAGTCCAATATACAACATGGTTGGCGAATGTGGTTCCAGTACCGAAAAAGGACGGGAAAACTCGAGTATGTGTAGATTACCGAGATCTGAACAGAGCAAGTCCTAAAGATAATTTCCCGCTGCCCAACATCCACATCCTCGTTGATAATTGCGCCAAGCACGAGATACAGTCTTTCGTAGATTGTTACGCTGGGTATCATCAGGTATTGATGGATGAAGAGGATGCCGAGAAAACTGCCTTCACCACGCCTTGGGGCACCTACTGTTATCGGGTCATGCCGTTTGGTTTAAAGAATGCTGGGGCTACTTACATGAGGGCCATGACCGCCATTTTCCATGACATGATGCATCAGGAAATAGAGGTGTACGTGGACGATGTAATAGTCAAGTCCAGGACACAGGATAATCACATCCAAGACTTGAGGAAATTCTTCGAGAGACTAAGGAAGTATGACTTGAAGCTAAATCCAGCCAAATGCGCTTTCGGAGTTCCGTCGGGTAAACTTTTGGGTTTCATCGTAAGCAGGAGAGGTATCGAGCTAGATCCGACTAAGATAAAATCTATCAAAGATCTACCTCCCCCAAGAACGAAGAAAGACGTGATGAGTCTTTTGGGCAGGCTGAACTACATCAGTCGGTTTATTGCCCAGCTGACAAGCACGTGTGAGCCCATATTCAAGTTGTTAAGAAAGGATGCGGCGATTAAGTGGACAACGGAGTGTCAAGAAGCCTTTGATAAAGTCAAAGAGTACCTTTCGAATCCCCCAGTCTTGGTCCCTCCCGAACCAGGGAGGCCACTTTTCTTGTATCTGACAGTCTTGGAGAACTCCTTTGGCTGCGTCCTGGGGCAACACGACGTGACCGGGAAAAGGGAACAGGCGATCTACTACCTGAGCAAGAAATTCACCAGCTACGAGGCCAAATACACTCTGTTGGAGAAGACATGCTGCGCTCTCACATGGGTTGCTCAAAAGCTGAGGCATTATCTCCAAGCCCACACTACATTCCTCATAAGCAGGTTGGATCCCTTGAAATATATATTTCAGAAACCAATGCCTACTGGGAGACTGGCTAAATGGCAAATCTTGCTTACGGAGTTCGACATAGTTTATATCACTCGCACGGCAATGAAAGCCCAGGCGTTAGCAGATCATTTGGCCGAAAACCCGGTCGATGAGGAATACCAGCCATTGGATACCTATTTTCCAGATGAAGAGGTAAACACCGTAGAAGCGATCTCGGAGGAAGCTCATGTTTGGAAGATGTTCTTTGACGGAGCCGTGAATGCCAAGGGTATAGGGATCGGGGCAATTTTGATCTCACCTGCCGGTCAGCATTATCCCGCCACAGCTAGACTTCGTTTCTTCTGCACAAATAATACAGCTGAATATGAAGCCTGCATTATGGGCATACATATGGCAATCGATCAGGATGTCAAAGACTTACTGATTATGGGAGACTCTGACCTGATCATCCGGCAAGTTCAAGGCGAATGGGAAACTCGGGATGTCAAACTTATCCCATACCGACAACATGTGGAGGACCTCAGCAAGCGCTTTAACTCAATAGAATTCAGGTATATTCCGAGGTTTCACAATGAACTGGCAGATGCACTTGCTACTCTGGCTTCTATGCTACCCTACCCGGGCAACGCCCACGTCGATCCTTTGGAAATCCAAATCAAGGAAAGACACGGTTACTGCAGTGTAATCGAGGCGGGATCAAGTACGCAGCCTTGGTACCATGACATCAAGAAATTCTTGAAGACACAAGAATACCCCGAGCATGCAACTGGAGATCAAAAGAGGACCATTAGGCGACATGCAAGTGGTTTCTTTTTGAGCAGTGAATTGTTATATAAGAGGACTCCGGACCTCAATCTCTTAAGATGTGTCGATATCGAGGAAGCGAGAAAGATCATGCACGAAGTACACGCAGGTGTGTGTGGACCTCACATGAACGGGTATGTCTTAGCGAAGAAGATCCTTAGAGCAGGTTATTACTGGATGACCATGGAAAAGGATTGCTTTAGCTTTGTCCGGAAGTGTCATCAGTGTCAGGTGCACGGTAATTTGATTCATGCACCTCCCACAGAACTGCATCCCATGTCCGCACCTTGGCCATTTGTCGCTTGGGGCATGGACGTCATTGGACCAATTGAACCAAAGGCTTCGAATGGACACAGGTTTATACTGGTTGCCATCGATTACTTCACAAAGTGGGTAGAGGCTGTCACTCTCAAGTCGGTCACCAAGAAAGCTGTAGTGGATTTTGTACACTCAAATCTTATCTGTCGCTTCGGTATTCCTGCGACTATCATTACAGATAATGCAGCAAACTTGAACAGTCACTTGATGGGAGATGTGTGCGAGCAATTCAAGATAACACACAGGAATTCCACTCCTTATCGGCCAAAAGCCAATGGTGCTGTAGAAGCTGCAAATAAAAACATCAAGAAGATTTTGAGGAAAACAATACAAAGTTCCCGACAGTGGCATGAGCAGTTACCTTTTGCGTTATTGGGGTATCGCACTACGGTGCGCACATCGGTGGGAGCGACTCCTTATCTTTTGGTTTATGGAACCGAGGCCGTAATACCGGCAGAGATAGAGATTCCTTCACTTCGAATCATTGTCGAAGCAGAAATCGAGGACAGCGAGTGGGTTAAGACTCGACTGGAGCAATTGACGTTGATTGATGAAAAGCGGATGGCTGCAGTTTGTCACGGACAGTTATACCAACGAAGGATGGCCCGTGCTTACAACAAGAAAGTCCGACCCCGGAATTTCGAAGTAGGTCAGCTGGTACTGAGGCGTATTCTGCCGCATCATGAAGAAGCAAAAGGAAAGTTTGCCCCAAATTGGAAAGGCCCATACATTGTGAGGAAGATACTGCCGCGGGGAGCATTGTATTTAGGTGATATCGAAGGAAATGACCCCGACACAGCAGTAAATGCAGATGCAGTCAAGAGGTACTACGTCTAAATCATACTCCGGTGGTCCTGACACATTTGAAAATGGCAAAGGTTTTATTCCCCACTACTCCCTAAACACTACCCAATCCTCTCAAAAAAAAAAAAAAAAAAAAAAAAGAAAACAAAACAAAACAAAACATTGATTGAGGCCTGAACTACGTTTGACTTGATTCCGAAAGGATACGTAGGCAGCCTCTCCCTGAGGTTCAGTCACACCACCAACAAAATCCCATTCACCCTGAAATTGAAAACCGGGGCATGTCGGACACTTGAGAAGTTTAGTATCAGCTACCTCTCTTTACCAAGTACAAGCCTTCAAATCAATTACCAAAGATAGTGGGAAACCAATAAGCATCACAAATGGAAACCGGCACACCCTGAGTTGAGAGAAATAAAATGAGAGAGTCTCGGCGGTGAAAACCTTCGGGCACCACGAGGCGACGGGAGAAGAGAAACCAAAATGAGAGAGCTTGTTTAGTAAGAACTCGCAAAGAGTGCTATCAAGCGATGACAGGAAGAGAAATGAGAGAGGTCAGCCAGTGAAAACCCGCAAAGGGCGCTGTCGGCCGAAAAGGAATGACGCCACTCCAAGAAGGTCTCGGCGAAGTTCCACCAGTTTGGAATCACAGGTCCGTTCTGGTTCAGGAAAACGCAAGCTCTTAGAAGGTCAGACGTCCAGTCCAAAAGGCATGTCATGTCATTTAAAGCCAGCGTTATCTTCCTCAGATAAGTCTTTCTCGTCCCGAAAAGGGTATTCCTTTTCTGATTTGTTTTCCCCTGCTTTGTTTCTTTTCGAATCCCTTTTTGCATTTTAACCCGGAGTTCAGGACGCACCGGAAAGGGCAGGTGGCATGGTTTGTTTGCACGGAATCCCATCTCATGAAGGAAAGCACCTCATCTCGTTGATATGATTACCCAAGCATGATGAATCATGACGTTTGATGGTGTTCCGGAGTAAAGGAAAAGAGAGAAATCTTGAAATCTTCCCCAGCAAGTCCACCTTCGGACAAATCCCCACAGAGTCTCCCCCTGTACAAATCCCAACAGAGTCTTGTACAATCTCCCACGGAATCTCCCCAAATCAAAAAAAAAAAAAAAAAAAAAAAAAGAGAAAAAGAAAAATGGAATCTCCACAGCACATCCCAGCGAGTTCTTTTGTAGACATCCCCAACAGGCTTGCCCCAACAAATCCTGGAAATCCCACTTTGAAATAAATCCCCAGCATGCCCATTGTACGAAAACCCACACAAAGAATCCACTTTGTAAATATTCCCCACAGAGCTTCCCTTTGTACAAATCCCCACAAAATACCTCCAGTAAAATCCCCGTTGAGAACCCCCAAGCAAAACGGGACACAGAATCTTACGAGGCAAATCATCACAGAATCTGGAAAATACAAGCCTGAGCGGTCTAAAGGGTTTCGGCATATGAATCAAATCAATGGCGGGACTTCACAACAGAAATGAAGACGTAACAAAGCAACCGGGAACGATCGAGGTCACCAAACCGACCGTCATTTCCGAACTAACAATTGTCCTTTGTCTGAAAAGTTGAAACAGGTGTAATCCAAGACAATCGTGCAAAGAGCAGGTGTCGCCCAAAGAAGAAGGTACATGGGTACAAGAAATATTTTGGCAATAAGGAATTCACTCGAAAGGTAAGTTTCCACGAAACTCCCTTGTATCCTCTACTAAAACAAAAAAAAAAAAAAAAAAAAAATTCAAAAAAAAGAGGTCGTTTAGTATTCTCGAACTTTGCCCCTAGCCAATCAGCATTAGGGTTTTAAACCCTAAACTGAATTTTCCTTTTAATCAGCATTAGGGTTTTAAACCCTAAACTGAATTTTCCATGCAATCAGCATTAGGGTTTTAAACCCTAAACTAAATTTTCCTTTTAGTCAGCATTAGGGTTTTAAACCCTAAACTGAACTTTTTCCTTTCAGCCAGCATTAGAGTTTTAAACTCTAAACTGAGCTTTTCCATGCAATCAGCATTAGGGTTTTAAACCCTAAACTGAACTTTTTCCTTTTAGCCAGCATTAGAGTTTTAAACTCTAAACTGAGCTTTTCCATGCAATCAGCATTAGGGTTTTAAACCCTAAACTGAACTTTTTCCTTTAGCCAGCATTAGAGTTTTAAACTCTAAACTGAGCTTTTCCTTTAATCAGCATTAGGGTTTTAAACCCTAAACTGAATTTTCCTTTAGTCAGCATTAGGGTTTTAAACCCTAAACTGAATTTTCCTTTAGTCAGCATTAGGGTTTTAAACCTTAAACTGAACTTTTTCCTTTTAGCCAGCATTAGAGTTTTAAACTCTAAACTGAGCTTTTCCTTTAATCAGCATTAGGGTTTTAAACCCTAAACTGAATTTTCCTTTAGTCAACATTAGGGTTTTAAACCCTAAACTAAATTTTCCTTTTAGTCAGCATTAGGGTTTTAAACCCTAAACTGAACTTTTTCCTTTCAGCCAGCATTAGAGTTTTAAACTCTAAACTGAGCTTTTCCATGCAATCAGCATTAGGGTTTTAAACCCTAAACTGAACTTTTTCCTTTTAGCCAGCATTAGAGTTTTAAACTCTAAACTGAGCTTTTCCATGCAATCAGCATTAGGGTTTTAAACCCTAAACTGAACTTTTTCCTTTAGCCAGCATTAGAGTTTTAAACTCTAAACTGAGCTTTTCCTTTAATCAGCATTAGGGTTTTAAACCCTAAACTGAATTTTCCTTTAGTCAGCATTAGGGTTTTAAACCCTAAACTGAATTTTCCTTTAGTCAGCATTAGGGTTTTAAACCCTAAACTGAACTTTTTCCTTTTAGCCAGCATTAGAGTTTTAAACTCTAAACTGAGCTTTTCCATGCAATCAGCATTAGGGTTTTAAACCCTAAACTGAATTTTCCTTTAGTCAGCATTAGGGTTTTAAACCCTAAACTAAATTTTCCTTTAGTCAGCATTAGGGTTTTAAACCCTAAACTGAACTTTTTCCTTTTAGCCAGCATTAGAGTTTTAAACTCTAAACTGAGCTTTTCCATGCAATCAGCATTAGGGTTTTAAACCCTGAACTGAATTTTCCTTTAGTCAGCATTAGGGTTTTAAACCCTAAACTGAACTTTTTCCTTTTAGCCAGCATTAGAGTTTTAAACTCTAAACTGAGCTTTTCCATGCAATCAGCATTAGGGTTTTAAACCCTAAACTGAATTTTCCTTTAGTCAGCATTAGGGTTTTAAACCCTAAACTGAACTTTTTCCTTTTAGCCAGCATTAGAGTTTTAAACTCTAAACTGAGCTTTTCCATGCAATCAGCATTAGGGTTTTAAACCCTAAACTGAACTTTTTCCTTTTAGCCAGCATTAGAGTTTTAAACTCTAAACTGAGCTTTTCCATGCAATCAGCATTAGGGTTTTAAACCCTAAACTGAATTTTCCTTTTAGTCAGCATTAGGGTTTTAAACCCTAAACTGAACTTTTCCCTTTCAGCCAGCATTAGAGTTTTAAACTCTAAACTGAGCTTTTCCATGCAATCAGCATTAGGGTTTTAAACCCTAAACTGAATTTTTCCTTTAATCAGCATTAGGGTTTTAAACCCTAAACTGAATTTTCCTTTAGTCAACATTAGGGTTTTAAACCCTAAACTGAATTTTCCTTTAGTCAGCATTAGGGTTTTAAACCCTAAACTGAACTTTTTCCTTTTAGCCAGCATTAGAGCTTTAAACTCTAAACTGAGCTTTTCCATGCAATCAGCATTAGGGTTTTAAACCCTAAACTAAATTTTCCTTTAGTCAGCATTAGGGTTTTAAACCCTAAACTGAACTTTTTCCTTTTAGCCAGCATTAGAGTTTTAAACTCTAAACTGAGCTTTTCCATGCAATCAGCATTAGGGTTTTAAACCCTGAACTGAATTTTCCTTTAGTCAGCATTAGGGTTTTAAACCCTAAACTGAACTTTTTCCTTTTAGCCAGCATTAGAGTTTTAAACTCTAAACTGAGCTTTTCCATGCAATCAGCATTAGGGTTTTAAACCCTAAACTGAATTTTCCTTTAGTCAGCATTAGGGTTTTAAACCCTAAACTGAACTTTTTCCTTTTAGCCAGCATTAGAGTTTTAAACTCTAAACTGAGCTTTTCCATGCAATCAGCATTAGGGTTTTAAACCCTAAACTGAATTTTCCTTTAGTCAGCATTAGGGTTTTAAACCCTAAACTGAACTTTTCCCTTTCAGCCAGCATTAGAGTTTTAAACTCTAAACTGAGCTTTTCCATGCAATCAGCATTAGGGTTTTAAACCCTAAACTGAATTTTCCTTTAGTCAGCATTAGGGTTTTAAACCCTAAACTGAACTTTTTCCTTTTAGCCAGCATTAGAGTTTTAAACTCTAAACTGAGCTTTTCCATGCAATCAGCATTAGGGTTTTAAAACCCTAAACCGAATTTTCCTTTTAGTCAGCATTAGGGTTTTAAACCCTAAACTGAACTTTTTTCCTTTTAGTCAGCATTAGGGTTTTAAACCCTAAACTGAATTCTTCCTTTGTTCGGCGTTAGGGTTTTAAACCCTACACTGAACCTTTCCCCAGCTAGTCGATATTAGGGCTCCAACCCTGAACTGAGCACGCATATCCTCTTTCATCAATTTTATGAACTACCTAGTGAATAATTAACGAAATTTTCCTAGTGAAACTGGGGCAGAAAATTTCGTTCGTTTGTTTTCTCCCGCAGGTCTGACCTCGAGCCACATGAATCGAAATGACCCACGAGATGAATCCCAGTTCGGAATCAAAGAAGAAAAAGACAAAAAAAGAGATATCCCGAGATATCAGAGTAAAGGGAAAGCAGATCGACTCCAACATTTGACTAAGGTCCTGACCTCTGCCGGTCACATTTTATTCGGTATCCCGGAGATTAAAAAACAAGTCGCCGCAACTCGCAAGCATCAAGATTCAGATCAGAGTCTACAAGCAGAATCAGCTAAGACCCAAGATCAAGTCGTAAAAGAATCATAGATAGGAATCTTGTAACTAGCAGTTGACATACATAAAAGTAGTTAGTTCAGTTTCCAATTTTCGCTTGGTTGTAATAAGGCGGTCAGTGACGTAGCAGCGACAACAGCAGTAGCAGCAGCGGCAAGCATTGCAGTCCCATGGTAGCCCTAGCTACCAAAACTTCTCGAACTACATTGACCTGATTCCTGTTTAGCCCAGGATATGTAGGAAATCTTTGAAGCAAGATTCGGTCAGATCTTTCAAAAAATGCTTCATACGGAGTGGTCTATAGGCAAAAATCGCTCATACACGCTCACTTGATCTTTGCACGAAAACCCTTCGTGTTTCCGAACAAAGAGGGGCAGCTGTGAGCACGTGATTTTTGCTTCACACGACAATCGCTCCAAAAAGAAATAAAAAATATATAATTGGCCCCGCTGTACAATTTCGGATTTCTGTGCGGCACCTTGTGGATTTATTTGTGATTTTGGCCCATTCTTATTTATTTACTTTATTAAAATAAAATTCAAAAAATATATATGTGTCCTGCGTAATTCAAACCGTAATTCGGTCATTAAATAGAAAATCGTGAATAGGCATTTTTCGTCCGTGATTTTGTTTGGTTTGACTTTACCGGTTTTGAAATACTTTAGTATGTGCGCAAATAATTATATTTGAGTGTGTATTTAATTTTAATTTGATTTTTTTTAGTTTTGTTTTAAAATAAATAAGAAAAGAAATAAAAATAAAAAATAAAAAAAAAAGAGAGAAAGAAAAGGCCCTTCCGGACTTGGGCCAATTTGTTAAAATTGGCCCAACGAACTCAGCCCAAGCGGACAGCCCAAGCCACCAGTCCAAACAGCCCACCCCCAGGCCATGAAACGACGTAGTTTAACACCAAAGCTACGTCGTTTCGATGCCAACCCATCACAACCGTTTAAACCAAGCCGATCCAACGGTCCAAGATCAATCCCCATAACCCACCAATAAACCCGACCCGTCTCACCCGGACCGACCCTAACCCTTCACCCTTGGAACGACGTCGTTCCCTGTTAGCCGAAGGATCCTGGCCCTTCATCTCGTCTCATCCAACGGCCAGGATCCACTTGCCCACTAACTATATAAGTACATAACACTACCCTACCCCCCCTATCCAATACCCCGGCTGCTTCGTCTCCCCAAACGAACAGCCCTAAAACCCTAGCCGCCTCTGCATACTTCCGCCATGAAAGCCGGCGGCATGGATGCCGGTGACCTTCCCTTGAACACCATAGGACCCCCAGGCCATCCTGAACCCAAATCTACCAACCCCATGTTTCGAATCACCCCCCAGGTCCTCGAATCTTCATTCGAAGATTCGAGTCAAAACTCGATCTGACCCAACCAACCCCAGTTTTGTACCAGATACTCCCCAGACCCCCCTCGTGACCGAACCATACTTGGTTTGGTCCGAATCTAACCAGGGAAACATGAATCCCGGATCTGAGTTTTGGAACTTTGTAGTTCCTCGTCACTAGTTCATACCCGTTCGAGCCAAGAAATTAAGGTCCAAGGGACCTTAATCGAAGTGTTTCTCATCTGAGAAACACTTCGATTAAAGTCCGTTCAGCCTTAAGAAAGTCTGTCCAAGTCCGGTTCAAGGTTTCCGATTTTTCAAGATTTGAGGTGAGTCTGCCTTCTTCCCTTATTTGTTTGGTCCATGTGAGGGATTAGATGTCTGTTCATGTTTTGTGTCAATTTGTGTTTTGAATTTTTATCAACTTTTGTTCGTCCACTCTGTTTGAACATCTGTGTTTGTCTGAATCCTTCTCCTCCTATTCTGATACGGCATGCGTATTGGTTGTATTCCAATTTGTACTAACTAACTGATTCCTCGGATGCACCATTCTATTTTAATCAGTATAAGTCGAGTCATGTGTCCCATACTTCTGAATGTTTGATTTTCGGCTACGATTGTGTACGATAATGCTAATATAGTCGAGTCGACATGAGTCGTCAATTAGTTTCAACTATCTGAGCATAGCAAAGCGAGTTGTTTCTGTCGAACATTTTTGAATCAATTGAGAAACAATTTCGTTTACTTATAGCTGTTGATTTAGATCAGTAATGTAAAAGGGATGTTTGGTTAAAATGCTGAATTGGATGGCATGTGCACTCCTGCACAACATTTGCATTGGTGCACCTCATGTGCATTGGTGCTCCTCATGTGCTTTGTGCACAACCTGTGGCCTGCATAAAGGTCCTTGTTTGATTTTAAAATGTTTTGACAGCATATGCTATCCTACTGCCCATACTTGGCTTTAGTTTAAAGAAGTGTTTAAACCTTTTAAAAGTAAAATCTGCCAGGGAATGTTGATGGGGTTTAATATTTAATTAGCTAAAGTTTGGAATTGAAAATAGAAGGCACATGGGAAGGGTACTGAATTTCTGAAAACAGGCTGTTTAAAAAAGAGTAGGAGAGGGACTTATAAAAGGGGAGATAAAAACATTGGGGAGGAGGATCTGAGATTAGGATACAGAGGAGAGACATGAGAAACACACACAGGGATATAGAGAGGAGGGAGATACAGAAAGGGACATAGAGAGGTTAAAGGTCAGGGAGAGCATAGATAGAGGAGAGTTGAAGTTCTGAAAAAGATACACACACATAAAGGGAGATACACATAAAACACTGAGATTTGAATGCAGAGGGTTTTGAGTTCTGAAAAACAGAAGACTGGGAAAGATTTTGATAATTCAAGAATAAGTTCAAAACTGAAGATTAATATTAGATTTTGAAAAGAAAGAAGACAGGGAGAGGGGTAAACAGAAAGTCAGCATCTATTTCTGTTTTGTTTGTGCAAATCTCAGTTTGTTCAAACTTTTCAATCAACTCTGTTGTCTTTCAATTATCAGCTGAGTTCATTGGTTGATTCATATTGTTTGTTTCTCTTGGATTTGGTCTGCTTGGAGTTTCTTGATTCTATTGGGTTGTGCTGCTCGTTTGGCCATTTCTTTCCATTGGCCATAGTTGCATTTCTGCATTTGAGCCTTTTCTGCTGCTCGTTTTGTTCTGCTGCTGCTCTGTCCTGCTGCTATTGCTAGTCCTGTTTATTTTGCTGCTGATCTCAACATCTTCTTCTTTTTCTCCTGTGCACATTCAGCATTTCCAGGTACACATTTCAGGCCCATATTGATGTAATTGAAACAGCTTGAAAGCATGAAATGAAAAGGTTGAAGAAGTTTAGAATCATTTGTTGTAATATTCATGGCATATTAAGGGGCCTGTGTAGTTGTTAGTTCAATAGTACGAAAATGTATTGTTAACTAATACACTTCTGAGCTTGGTCCTTCATGTTTTAGTTCGTAGTTATTTGTTAATACAAGGTATGGATACTCCAAACTTACGCTATGTTGACTTGTTTCATTTTAGTCTTTGCTTGGTCTCGTTAGGCAGTACATAATATCATGTTCAAATCCCATTAGCAACAACGCCCAGTAGTTAATTCCTTCATTTCAGCCCCAATAAGTCTAGTAAAATTCAATTCAAGAAACGTTTGGACACAAGTATAATATTGGGTCAATCTCGAACGTAATTTCTTTGTCCAATTAAAGTATGTTTCATAAGTTATGGCATCCCTCCGCTTTGTAAATAATCAATCAGAAAATGATAAGAATCCGGATTAGACAAAGCATATAGTTAATTTAGCATTTTTCTTCTCTTTTAGTTTTTTAGGGACAAATATGTTACAATGTAGCCACTTTAGGATATCCTTTTCTAAAATAGAGACAAGCCTCGCCAAATAAAAGTGCAAAATTGCGGGGCCCTCAATAAATAACCTTGATAATTATCTAGAATTCAGGATGGGTCATTTAATAAATTTCATGGCCCTCTACAAAGATAATAACACGTTAGACTCTGTTGGCGCGGCTTAATTAAATCACATTCTTAAGTTCGGGTGCACATTGATGTGACCCAACTCCAAATCTCAATGAAGTCCAAATGTGTCGACAATCACGGGTGCATTGATTGTGACGTGGTTCGAGACGCATTTTCACGACGTTGCAATTCTGCAAAATAATTGATAATAATAAAAGCGATAGAAACTTAATAAAAGCACATAGGTCACAACATGTATTAAATCGGATATTTAGCCATTATAACAATTTAAGCGACCGTGCTAGAACCACGGGATTCGAGGGTGCCTAACACCTTCCCTCGGGTCAACAGAATTCCTTACTTAGAATTTCTGGTTCGCAGACTTTATTTGGAAAAGTCGAAAATTTCCTCGATTTGGGATTCAAGATAAACCGGTGACTTGGGACACCAAAAACCAAACCTTTCCCAAGTGGCGACTCTGAATTAAATAAATAATCCCATTTCGAATATTGTCACTTAAATTGGAAAAACTCCACCCGCGCATTTAACCCTTCGGGGCCCTTCGTGTCTCCGGGCAAAGAGGGGCAGCTGTAAGCACGTGATTTTTGCCCTATATGAGAATTACTCCCAAAAAATTCAAAAATAAAATGATTTTTCTTTGGTGTACAATTTTGTGATATTTTGAAGAATTATTTGTATTTGTCTGTGCGTGTTTATTCGCTAAATTAATAAAAAATACAAAAATATGTCGCATTTTGCATGTAGGATTTAATTCTACAATTGTTAGTAATTAAAATTGTTTTACAAAAATTAAAAATTACAAAAATAGGCATCGTTTGCATTTTTAGCATTTAATGTCCAAATATACAATTTTATGCTTAATTAATACTTAATTGTGCGTTAATTGTTATTGGGAGTTAATTTGCGCCTTTATAACTTAATTTAGTTCTTAATAATAGTTTAAGTATTTTTATAATTTAGTTTTAGAAAAATAAAAGAAGAAAAGAGAGCGAAAATATAAAGAAAGTCGGAATTGGGCCTCTTCTTCAATTTCAAGCTATAGGCCCAAAAAATGGCCCAATCTTCCCTACGACCCAGTCCATTTCGAACTGGGTCGACCCAGTCCATTAACCCAACACCCCTTCTTCATTTTTGTCCAACACAAAACAAAACCAAAAAAAAAATAAAAAAATAAAAAGTGAATTATCACTATTAATAGTTTTATTTTTTGTTTTTTTATATATAAAAAAATCCGAAAATATTTTATTTTATTTATTATTTTTATTTTAAAAAAAATATATATATATATATATATATATATATATAGTAATTTCGGAAATGATTTTAAAAAAATAAAAAATAAAAAAATAAAAAAATGTAAAAGAATGTAGAAAATTTTAAAAAAAAAGTAAAAAGTTTTAAAAAATTTAAAAGTAAAAGAAGGTTGGAATTAAAAAATAAATATAAAGATATCTGAAAATTTAAAAAATTTAAAGTAATTGAAAGTAGCATTTTTAAAAGAAAAAGAAAAGATAGTGGTTTATTTTTTAAAGAAAAGTTAAATAAAGTGAGATTCTCTTTTAAAAAAATAAAAAGTGGGATTTTAAATAAGATAAAGTAATTAAAGTTGGAATTTTAAAAATAAAAGTAAATAAAGGTGGGATTTCTTTTTCTAAAAAAATAAAAGCAATTTGTAAGTGGGATTTCTTTTAATTAAAAAAATAATAAAATAATAAAAAACAAATCTGAAAATTTCGAAAATTTTGCTATAAATAGAAGAGAAAATTTAGGAAGAAGGGTGGAAAAAAAGAGAGGAAAAACTAGATAGAGAGAAGAAAAAAAGAGGGGGCGGAGTGAGAAGTATACACCCGATATACATTCTGTATACACTGAATATACAGGGGCAGAATTCATTTTGGAGAGTTTTGAAGTTGAAAAAAAATAGTTACTGCTTCATTGCCTCGCTTAAGATCTGAAATAGTCAGAACCTTCCTGCCTTTTACTTCTTCACTATACTTGGAGTCGTTTATAGTCTCCTGGGTTTTCTGCTATTCCTACTGTACTGGTTTGCGATGTTGCTGAATCTGTTGTTGCTGTGTTATTACTGCTGCTGACTTCTCCTTCTTTTGTTCTTGTACTGCTGTTTCCAGGTACACATTTGTACAATCTCGGCTTGAAGCAAAAAATGAAATATTAATCAGGCTTTGTTCCTGTTGAATTCCTCCTGTTTAGATTTGTGGTTGAATATAATTTTTCTTTCTTCGTATAAAGATGTAGTTGAATGATTAATGAATAATGAGGTTGCATATGTATACTTTCTTCATCTAATAATGTTAGTTTAAATTACGGAGAATAATTAATCTGTTTTGATATTATGGTCAATCTCATGTTCTAGTATTATTGAATAACAGAATATAAAATGAAAGCAGTTTTTCTTTGTACAAACTCGATCGCAATTTTCCATTCGCATTAGCCGTAAACTAATAACTAATAAGTTACGTTTTTCAGCATGTAAATAATTAAGAGATTTTCTTTTAGTTTAGAGACGAACTTAATAGAAAATATAGTCATTGTAGGTTTATCCTGTAAAAATAAAAATGAGACGAGCCTCGCCAAATAAAACGTATAGATTGCGGGGCCCTCACAAAATGTATGGTTTAATTAGAATTCGGAAGGACCGTTTAGCGAATTTCACGGTCTTCCCCAAAATAATAACGCGATAGTCTCTTTAGGCGCGTGTTTAATATTTTACTTTCTTAAGCCTGGGTGTGCATTTCATGCGACCCGAATCCAAATCCCAAAACATCAAATAAAACGTGTTCCGGATTGTGGGTGCATTTCATGTAACGCAGTCCAAAGACGTGTTTTAAGCGATGTTCATATTTCTTTTAAAAACAATAATAATAAAGCGGTTAAAAGATAAAATTTGCACATAAGTTCATATTTGTATAAAATCAGACAATCAAGCCGAATATAACAGTTGAGCGACCGTGCTAGAACCACGGAACTCGGGAATGCCTAACACCTTCTCCCGGGTTAACAGAATTCCTTATCCGGATTTCTGGTACGCAAACTGTAATATGGAGTCATTCTTTTCCTCGATTCGGGATTAAAATTGGTGACTTGGGACACCCTAAATCTCCCAAGTGGCGACTCTGAAATAAATAAACCAATCCCGTCTCGATTGTCCTTTAATTGGAAAAACTCCCACGCACCCTCGCGGGTGCGGAAAAAGGAGGTGCGACAGCTCTGGCGACTCTGCTGGGGATGTGGCCCAGAACCACTGGTTCAGGGTTAGAAATTCGAGCTTAAAATAACTGTTATAGTTGGCTTTATTTATTATCTGATTTTTACATGTTTATGCTTAATATGCTAAATGATGCTTTTACCGCTTTAATATTATCTGAATTGTGTATAAAACTGCTACGAAACTCTTCTTCTTTCTGAGTCTTCTAAATTTATGGTGTACACGTGCGCGTGACCCACCTTTCTGTTAGAAGTCATACCAAATAAGACGAAGTTGGGACAAGTAACTAGGCCGGGCAGACTTTCGTGCTCCCGGTACGTTGCCCCCATTTCGGCTCAAGCTGTCCACTTGGGTAAGCCAGGGCTAGAACAATATGCCTCAGGTTTTTTTTCACTTAGAATAACTCAGCTTCATGCCGGATCCCTAGTAGGAACGTTTGTTTGCATCACGTGCATTTGACTTTGGAGGCTCAACACAGGGGTTGGGCCTGTCTAGGACAGGTGTACCAAAAAATGAAAATGACCATCCTGATGCATCTTACTTGCTGTTATTTGCGCATTTATTTGATTCGGACTTTTGTGTTGACTGACTTTTGAATATCAGGAATAATATTTTGAAATTGAAAAAAAATAGTGGTTAGGGAATTGATTGTTTATTTTTGGAAAAAAAAAACAATGCCCAAATAACTGTCAAAACTCTGCCGAAATTTTGAGAAAATGAAAAAAAAATATTTTATTAGTTTGTTTTATTAAAAGCAAAGGAAAAATAGAAAAAAAAAGAGTCGTTGTTCTGTCTTGTTTTTAAAAAACAAATTAGAAAAAAAATAGTTTGTCTTGCCATAAAAAAAAATGAAAATGAAAAAAAGTCTTGTTTTAAAATGAGTTTTATTTATTTATTTGTTTAGATACCAAAATAAAAATAACTAATAAAATAAAAAGAGTCGCGTCGAAAGTGGTTTTATTATTTGTTGCAAATATGTATATATATAAAAATCCAAAAAAGTTGTTCTTTATTTCCAAAAAATGTATATATATCTTTATTTGTTGCAAAAATATTTGTCGTGCCAAAAGTCTAGAAAAGTTTTTTTTAGACTCTCAATTTTCAAAACAAAAAAAAAAATCCAAAAATTTTTTTCCGTTATTGACTTCTTTAGAAAGTCTTTTTAATTATTTAAAAAAATAATATATATATATATAATAAAATAAAATAAATTCGAAAATATTTTCCTTCTTCTTTAAAAATTGAAAAGAAAATTCAAAATTCAAAAAATATTTTTTTAGAAAGCGTTTCTTTTATTAAAGGTAAAATTCCAAAAAAAAAAAACTATTTTCTTTCTTCTTAGAATAAGAAAAAAAATATCTTCCTTTTACTTTTGAAATTCTCAAAGTTCAAATCAAAAGAAAAGGAATTCTTAGAAATCTTTCTTTCAAAAATAAAATCAATCAAAAATCCAAAAAAATAATAATATAAAAATACTTCCTTTCTTCTTTTAAAGCAGTTCTTTTACAAAAAAAAAATCATCATAATTTAAAATCAGTTTATTTACTTTATTCATGACCGGCCCGAACTACGCGGGTTTGATTCTCACCGGATGTGAGATACGTAGGCAACCCTCATCGGGTCCAACCCCCATTTTTGCTAAAATAGCCAAAAACCAATAAATAAATAAAAAACATGTTAAAATTTTAATTTTTTTTCATAAATAAGTCGGGCAGTGTCCAGCCTCCACTTTTTGCTAAAATAAAATAGCCAAAAAAAAAATGTCAAATTTTAAGAGTCATAAAGAAGTCGGGTGACGTTGTTTTATCAAGACATAGCCGAATGTTTCCGAATGGGACGCCAGAAGGCCGACTTTGCATAAACAACCACCTTTTGGGTCATGTTTAGGATTTTGGTCTAGTTGACCCACACAACCTTAAAAATCTTCGTCCCCGAGGCGCTGAAAGGCCGTGTTTGCAACACCAGGTTTTTATTGTAATTTAAAAAAAAATAAAAATAAATAGTCGGCGGTCAGGTGAATACCGTTTGAATTTTGTCATAATAAGCCGAGCCAGCTTCGGCCGCGTCTTAAACCGTTCTTGCCGAAATAGCCTCAGAGTATCTTTCAGTTGTCGAAAGGCTATTTTCGTAAAAGAACGGACAAGTGTGTAAAGTGTCATAAAATAATCCTCTCCGGCCTCAAAATTTGGACGGGGCCACATTTGCAAAAATAACCGTTTGGTTGCATTTGTCAAACGGAGAAAGGAAGCTGGCCGTTTGTTTTGGAGTTTGTAAAACTTTTGATTATAATATGTGGGTCGTTTGATTTTCTAGTTTGTAGGTCATTTTTAAACCTTTGAAACCCAATTTGAAAATTGAAAAAAAAATGATTAGTATTGCTTATCTTTTATTGGTCCGAACTACGCAAGGTCTGATTCATGCGGGGGCATGATACGTAGGCAATCTCTATAAGATTCGACCACCACAATAAAATATATATAATAAAATAAAATAAAATATAAGTGAATAAAATTTTCAAGAAAACTGGGACGACACAAGCAGTCGAGCAAATGCATAATAGAAAGGGGATATTTGTCTAGGAGCATTGCATCTCAACGTGTAATTATATATGTGTTAAATTCTCAAAACTAACAAGTTTGTTCATTTCCAGAATTCAAGCAGTTAGTTTCTCTAAAGAGTATACTGGCATATTATCATTATCACACGAGATCAAAAGGACGAATACCCGAAAGTATGTCTATCCCAGATGTTGACACAGGTATTGAGCTAGAGGAGATGGATGTCGGGAAAATGAAAGAAGAGATGTTTAAACTCAAACAACAAATGGCTGAAATGTACCAGGCTTGGTCTACAGGGCAGTTACCCCTATCTTACCCAACTAACCCTGCTCCATCAATGACCCAAACTCAGGATAATATTACCACTGAATTATCCCCAAATTTCCCCATTTACCAACACTACCGAGGAACCACCTCTCAAACACCGCAGTCTCCACCTCCAAAACCAGTTTCATACTTTCCTCCACATGTGACTCCTGTTTTCGTAGCACCTCCCCCGGCTACATTCCACAAATCTCCTAGTGAGCCTACATTCCAGGCCCAGGACAACCAATATTACCCCCGGAGCCCACCCTCAAAGCCTCCGAAATCCATTCAACTGCTCCTCGTTTTGATATCCCAACCGAAATTGACAAGCCAACCAAAAATGCTGAACAAGAAGAAATGTTCAGGAAGGTCAAAAGTCTAGAACAATCATTCCGAGACATGCAAGGATTAGGTGGGCAAGTCAGTGTAGCTTACAAGGATTTGTGCTTGTTCCCAAATGTACAATTACCAGTTGGTTTCAAGATGCCTAAATTTGACCTATACAATGGGCACGGCGACCCAGTAGCCCACTTAAGGGGTTTCTGTAGCAAGATGCGAGGAGCTGGGGGAAAGGATGAATTATTGATGGCTTACTTCAGTCAAAGTCTAAGCAGATCAGCTTTGGAGTGGTATACACGCCAGGACCATGGGAGATGGTACACCTGGGATGACCTGGCACAGGCATTCGCATACCATTTCCAATACAATCTGGAAATCATCCCAGATAGATTATCTTTGACAAAATTTGAGAAGAAACATAATGAAAGTTTCAGAGAGTATGGTTTTCGGTGGAGAGAACAGGCAGCAAGAGTGGATCCTCCTATGAAGGAGAGTGAAATGGTAGACTACTTCCTCCAAGCCTTGGAACCAACTTACTATGCCCATTTGGTTTCAGCGGTAGGGAAATCATTCAACGAGGTAGTGAAGATGGGAGGTATGGTGGAAGAAGGCCTCAAGACAAATAAAATTATGAGCTATTCAGCAATTAAGGCAGCTACTCAAGCTATTCAAGGCAGGGTAGGAGAAATCGGAAGAAAGAAGAGAGAGGAAGCAGCGGTAGTTGGTTCAGGAATTTGGTCGGGACCCAGAGGTTCACCGCCTTACTATAATCAACAACGACCTCGCCAATCAACTTACCACCACAATTCATCCCAACACTACTATCACCTTACAGAGCCCCATTCTTCCATTAACCAAGCCCAAACATATACTCAGCCTCCGGTTCGCTCGCAATGGCGCGCACCGGCTCCCCAGAACACACATACACCACTGCAAAACACCTATTCACCACCAAGAGCCTACAAGAACCCTCCAGGGGTAGGTTTCCGGGGAAATCAGGCTTTCAGAAATGAAAAAATACAAAGAACATTCACTGAGTTAGGGGAAACCTATACTGCCGTGTTCCACAAATTAAGGCAGTTAGGCTTGTTGAGTCCTGTTGAGCCCAGATTGCCAAATCCCTTTCCCAAAAATATGGACCACTCGGTAAGCTGTGAGTATTGTTCGGGGGCTCTCGGTCATGATACCGAGAAATGTTGGAAGTTGAAACATGCAGTACAAAATCTTATTGACACCAACAAGATTGAGGTTCAGACACCAGAGGCACCCAACATTAATCAGAACCCGTTGCCGGCACAACTTGAAACCCACATGATTGAGCTAATGCACGAAGGAGGGAAGCTAAAGAAACCCTCACAAACAGTGATGATGATCCGTGTCGGTTCAAAATAAATGTTAACCAGTGGGAAAACGGTGGTATAGTTGGAAAAGGTGGATAACAAGCCAGTTATGGTGTTGGGAAAAGGGTCCAATGAGGCAGATGTACAGTTTGTGGGGTTGAAAGCAAAAATCAACAATTGAATGGCTACTCCTCTTCCTATACGAAGGGAGTCTTGGTAGTGGGCTCTGATTTTCTTTTTTGTTGTCTGGATTATTCCAGGGTTGTAATCCAAATCTTTCTTGTGCTCGCCAAAGTGTGAAACCTTGCTATCCCGTATTTTAATAAAGTGAAAGTTTTTTTCCCTCATTCCTTATTTGTTTTAATTTTTCTTCTTATTTTTGTCTTCTGAACAGTTCTCTTTCTACTGATTCTAATGACATGGCATGCACGACGGATCTTCAACCTAGTCTAAAAAAAGAAATCAATCAATCTGATTTCGAACTTATAGTACAAGATTGTGATGATAAGTCGGAATACGATGAGGACTAAGCCTTCAGAAAAATTAACAGAGAGTTGAGCCAAGTTGAAAAAAAAAAAAAAAAAAGAGCCCAACTCAAATGACACGGAAGCCGTCAATCTAGGGGATGCGGATGACATCAGGGAAGCTAAGATAAGCATCCACATGGAACCAAACATCAGGGAAGAACTAATCAAAGCACTTACTGAATTCAAAACATTTTGCATGGTCATACGACGACATGCCAGGCTTAAGCACCAATCTAGTGGTTCAAAAATTGCCCACTGACCCGGCATTACCCCCCGTCCAGCAAAATTCAGGAAGATCAAAACCAACGTGAGTGGGAAGATTAAGGAAGAAGTGACCAAACAGCTGAATACTAAGGTTATTCGGGCCGCTCGATATCTTGATTGGTGGGCTAATGTGGTGCCAAAAAAAAAAAAAAAAAAAAAAAACGGAAAATCCGAGGTATGTGTTGATCATCGCAATCTAAACAGAGCAAGCCCGATGCTTTATGATCCACAGATATCGAAGGGAAATGCGTCGACATGGCTATCAATTCTGACGCAGTTAAGAGATATTATGATTTCTGGTAATTGTAATTGTTGTTTGTTTGTACTTAGCATTTATCAGAGAATGAAATGACGGAGGCAATTCTTTCTTCTATCCAAACACTTTGACCTTTGCTTCCCCTTTTGAGCCTTATTTACTCTTTCATACCCCTCTTTTGGAATCTGTAATGAAAACGAAAAAAGTAATGATAATAAGAACAAAAGAAAAGTCAAGAAAAAAAAACAAAGGAATGGGAACTACGTTTGACCTGATTCCTCAAAGAAGGATACGTAGGCGCCTCACGGCTCGGTCATAGTGTAACATAGTGTGCATAAGGTAACATATTGTGACAAAATAAAAATCCCCAAGCAAGAAAAACTGGGGCAGAAGTTGGCGCTTGTAATTTTGGCAAGAAAGTTTGATTCCAAGAGTTGTACTATTTTACCCCTAAAAATTATTTTTGAACTTTTGATACCCCCTTCTCCTTTCAGCCATACATAAAAATCCCTATTGATGTCCAAAAAAGACCTCCCGATCAGTATCTGAGAAGTGCTAAGTCAATGCAAATGGAAGTCGGGAATAACACTCTGATCCCCAGCAAAGAAGAAGATCATAAGCTGGAACTGAATTGATAGCCGAAAGAATCCCCAACAGAGAGAGTCATATCGGCAACACTCCAATTCCCAGCTGAAAAATAAAATAAAATGAGAGAGTCTTATCGGTGAAAACCTTCACAGGCACCATAAGGCGACAAGAGTTGAGAGAAATGAGAGAGTCTTATTAGTGAAAACCCCTCGAAGGGCACTATGAGGCGACAAAACAAGATTGGCGGGAAGGATCCGCAAAGAGTTGAGTGCCTGTTTATCCCCAGCAACATGAGGCCGTCTGGAAGGTTGATTGATACAAATAGACTGGGTTGATTAATCCGGAATGCGCGACATGATCGTTGGAATCGGTTATATCATTCAGATAAGTTCTTTTCTTTCCTTTTCCCTAGCATTTGTTCAGAAAGACTTCTTCTTTTTCTATTTTTTGAAATCATCACTTTTTCATTTCTTGGTTTAAAAGACTTACCTTCCCAGCAGTTTGTTTTTGAAAAGGATTTTCAGAGCTTACTACCAGTTGCCAAAATGATGCAAAGCAAAATGCGAATAGGACACGCCAAATATAAGGCGATAAAGAGAAAAGAAGTTGGTCGCAAGACCAAATGATGAAAGGGACCTAGATCCCAATAGGACCAAATTTCCAGGGGAAGTTGGAGAAAAACAGGAAAACAACAGTTGAGAAAATTGTGGACCTAATTCCAAGAGGGCCCCCGACAGATCATCGAGATGTAGGAGCATCCCCAACAGATTTTCGACCAAGTTCCAAGAGGGTCGGACAACATAGAGTGGGGAAGGGAGAAAGGGAAAAAACCATCCCAGTAGGAGTATCATAACCAACCACCGGGTTTTTAAACTAACAAATTTTGTTTGGTTTGAAACAGGTAAATGGAATGGCAGTGAAGACCATAAGGGAAAATGCAAACTGGGGCAGAAAATTTTCTTTTCAGTTAGAAAATTTTCTGGAAATCAGGTACCCATTTGGGGAAGAATAAAGATAGCACCAAGGAAGTGGTCTTTGAACCAGGGTTTCCCCCAACATAATAAGCTTCCAATGGAGGAAGTTGATCCCCAGCAGACAAAACAAAGAGATGACATTTGTGCTCAGAAAAGCAAAGAGCCATTATCCTCCCCAGCAGCTTCCAGAAGAATGAAGCATCGATTTGAAGGGATAAAATTCCCCAGCAGCGTTATCCTCAACAACGTTATCCCAAGAAGATAACACTTTTATCCCCAGCAGTGTTAAGAAAGAAAAAAAAAGAAAAAAGAAAAAAAATTGAATTTAAAGGAAGGAAAGAAAGGAGACTCCCCCAGTGGTATTATCCCCAGCAATCAGGCATCCACCTGGAGAACAAGGATGAGTAGTTGAAGTATTAGTAATCAGGCATCCACCTGGAGAACAAGGAAGAGCAATGAAATATCAGAAATCAGGCGTCCACCTGGAGAACAAGGAAGAGCAATGAAAGAAACAACAATCAGGCGTCCACCTGGAGAACAAGGATGAAGAAAAGAAATAGCAATCATCTGGAGAACAAGGATGAGTAGTTGAAGTATTAGTAATCAGGCATCCACCTGGAGAACAAGGAAGAGCAATGAAATATCAGAAATCAGGCGTCCACCTGGAGAACAAGGAAGAGCAATGAAAGAAACAACAATCAGGCGTCCACCTGGAGAACAAGGATGAAGAAAAGAAATAGCAATCATCTGGAGAACAAGGATGAAGAATTGAATTAGCAGTCAGGCGTCCACGTGGAGAACAAGGAAGAACAGTTGAAATATCAGAAGTCAGGCGTCCACCTGGAGAACAAGGAAAAGCATCAAAACTGGGGCAGAAGATTTTCTGCCATGGTCGAAAATTTTCTCAGAAGAACAAGGAAATCAATTCAAGTTTTAAGAGATAGCAAGACAACAAGATTTGGAGAAAAACAGTCGGAGGTAAGACAATTCCAAGATGTTGAAAATGGGATCATCCGCCCTCGAATAGGATATTTGGGTTCATCCACCCTCGAATAGGATATTTTGGGTTCATCCGCCCTCGAATAGGATATTTTGGGTTCATCCGCCCTCGAATAGGATATTTTGGGTTCATCCGCCCTCGAATAGGATATTTTGGGTTCATCCGCCCTCGAATAGGATATTTGGGTTCATCCGCCCTCGAATAGGATATTTTGGGTTCATCCGCCCTCGAATAGGATATTTGGGTTCATCCGCCCTCGAATAGGATATTTTGGGTTCATCCGCCCTCGAATAGGATATTTTGGGTTCATCCGCCCTCGAATAGGATATTTGGGTTCATCCGCCCTCGAATAGGATATTTTGGGTTCATCCGCCCTCGAATAGGATATTTTGGGTTCATCCGCCCTCGAATAGGATATTTTGGGTTCATCCGCCCTCGAATAGGATATTTTGGGTTCATCTGCCCTCGAATAGGATATTTTGGGTTCATCCGCCCTCGAATAGGATATTTTGGGTTCATCCGCCCTCGAATAGGATATTTTGGGTTCATCCGCCCTCGAATAGGATATTTTGGGTTCATCCGCCCTCAAATAGGATATATGGGTTCATCCGCCCTCGAATAGGATATTTTGGGTTCATCCGCCCTCGAATAGGATATTTTGGGTTCATCCGCCCTCGAATAGGATATTTGGGTTCATCCGCCCTCGAATAGGATATTTTGGGTTCATCCGCCCTCGAATAGGATATTTTGGGTTCATCCGCCCTCGAATAGGATATTTGGGTTCATCCGCCCTCGAATAGGATATTTGGGTTCATCCGCCCTCGAATAGGATATTTGGGTTCATCCGCCCTCGAATAGGATATTTTGGGTTCATCCACCCTCGAATAGGATATTTTGGGTTCATCCGCCCTCGAATAGGATATTTCGGGTTCATCCGCCCTCGAATAGGATTTTATTTTTTAAAGTTGTTGAAATCAGGAGCCCCCCTGAAGAACAGAATGGCGATGTATTGGTTGAAGAGAGGAATGACATTCATTTTTAAAGTTGTTGTTGAAGTTGGGAGCCCGCCCATAGAACAGAGGCATACATTTCAGTCTTTAATTTTCAAGCATTGAACTTGGGAGCCCGCCCAGATAACAGAGGCATACATTTCAAGTCTTTAATTTTCAAGTATTAAAATTGGGAGCCCGCCCAGATAACAGAGGCATACATTTCAAAATCAAGTCAGAGGACAATAAAACAGAGGGTTACAATAGGAATCCCCAGCAGGAAACAATAAAATTCCCCGGCACCGGGAAACAGAAGGTTGCAACAAGAGGTCACAGTACAAACTCAAGTACATGTGTCAAAAGAAGTAAAGCACCGAAAGAAATGCAAGCAGACAAGGAAGCAAGGCAACAAAAACAAATTGTACTCTAGCCTAGCTTCTTGTTTTTTTTAAGCACGGTGTAACAAGGAGATCGGTAAGCAGTAGTAATAGCATGCAACAACAGTAACATTGCAGTCCAACGGTAGTCCCAGCTACCAAAATTTCTCGAACTACATTGACCTGATTCCTGTTTAGCCCAGGATATGTAGGAAACCTTTGAAGCAAAGGTTCGGTCAAATCTTTTTCAAAAAATGCTTCAACGGAGTACTCGGATGGGCAAAAATCGCTCGCTTTATCTTTGCACGAAAACCCTTCGTGTCTCCGGGCAAAGAGGGGCAGCTGTAAGCACGTGATTTTTGCCCTATATGAGAATTACTCCCAAAAAATTCAAAAATAAAATGATTTTTCTTTGGTGTACAATTTTGTGATATTTTGAAGAATTATTTGTATTTGTCTGTGCGTGTTTATTCGCTAAATTAATAAAAAATACAAAAATATGTCGCATTTTGCATGTAGGATTTAATTCTACAATTTTTAGTAATTAAAATTGTTTTACAAAAATTAAAAATTACAAAAATAGGCATCGTTTGCATTTTTAGCATTTAATGTCCAAATATACAATTTTATGCTTAATTAATACTTAATTGTGCGTTAATTGTTATTGGGAGTTAATTTGCGCCTTTATAACTTAATTTAGTTCTTAATAATAGTTTAAGTATTTTTATAATTTAGTTTTAGAAAAATAAAAGAAGAAAAGAGAGCGAAAATATAAAGAAAGTCGGAATTGGGCCTCTTCTTCAATTTCAAGCTATAGGCCCAAAAAATGGCCCAATCTTCCCTACGACCCAGTCCATTTCGAACTGGGTCGACCCAGTCCATTAACCCAACACCCCTTCTTCATTTTTGTCCAACACAAAACAAAACCAAAAAAAATAAAAAAATAAAAAGTGAATTATCACTATTAATAGTTTTATTTTTTGTTTTTTTATATATAAAAAAAATCCGAAAATATTTTATTTTATTTATTATTTTTATTTTATAAAAAAAATATATATATATATATATATATAGTAATTTCGGAAAAAAAATAAAAAAATAAAAAAATGTAAAAGAATGTAGAAAATTTTAAAAAAAAAGTAAAAAGTTTTAAAAAATTTAAAAGTAAAAGAAGGTTGGAATTAAAAAATAAATATAAAGATATCTGAAAATTTAAAAAATTTAAAGTAATTGAAAGTAGCATTTTTAAAAGAAAAAGAAAAGATAGTGGTTTATTTTTTAAAGAAAAGTTAAATAAAGTGAGATTCTCTTTTAAAAAAATAAAAAGTGGGATTTTAAATAAGATAAAGTAATTAAAGTTGGAATTTTAAAAATAAAAGTAAATAAAGGTGGGATTTCTTTTTCTAAAAAAATAAAAGCAATTTGTAAGTGGGATTTCTTTTAATTAAAAAAATAATAAAATAATAAAAAACAAATCTGAAAATTTCGAAAATTTTGCTATAAATAGAAGAGAAAATTTAAGAAGAAGGGTGGAAAAAAAGAGAGGAAAAACTAGATAGAGAGAAGAAAAAAAGAGGGGGCGGAGTGAGAAGTATACACCCGATATACATTCTGTATACACTGAATATACAGGGGCAGAATTCATTTTGGAGAGTTTTGAAGTTGAAAAAAAATAGTTACTGCTTCATTGCCTCGCTTAAGATCTGAAATAGTCAGAACCTTCCTGCCTTTTACTTCTTCACTATACTTGGAGTCGTTTATAGTCTCCTGGGTTTTCTGCTATTCCTACTGTACTGGTTTGCGATGTTGCTGAATCTGTTGTTGCTGTGTTATTACTGCTGCTGACTTCTCCTTCTTTTGTTCTTGTACTGCTGTTTCCAGGTACACATTTGTACAATCTCGGCTTGAAGCAAAAAATGAAATATTAATCAGGCTTTGTTCCTGTTGAATTCCTCCTGTTTAGATTTGTGGTTGAATATAATTTTTCTTTCTTCGTATAAAGATGTAGTTGAATGATTAATGAATAATGAGGTTGCATATGTATACTTTCTTCATCTAATAATGTTAGTTTAAATTACGGAGAATAATTAATCTGTTTTGATATTATGGTCAATCTCATGTTCTAGTATTATTGAATAACAGAATATAAAATGAAAGCAGTTTTTCTTTGTACAAACTCGATCGCAATTTTCCATTCGCATTAGCCGTAAACTAATAACTAATAAGTTACGTTTTTCAGCATGTAAATAATTAAGAGATTTTCTTTTAGTTTAGAGACGAACTTAATAGAAAATATAGTCATTGTAGGTTTATCCTGTAAAAATAAAAATGAGACGAGCCTCGCCAAATAAAACGTATAGATTGCGGGGCCCTCACAAAATGTATGGTTTAATTAGAATTCGGAAGGACCGTTTAGCGAATTTCACGGTCTTCCCCAAAATAATAACGCGATAGTCTCTTTAGGCGCGTGTTTAATATTTTACTTTCTTAAGCCTGGGTGTGCATTTCATGCGACCCGAATCCAAATCCCAAAACATCAAATAAAACGTGTTCCGGATTGTGGGTGCATTTCATGTAACGCAGTCCAAAGACGTGTTTTAAGCGATGTTCATATTTCTTTTAAAAACAATAATAATAAAGCGGTTAAAAGATAAAATTTGCACATAAGTTCATATTTGTATAAAATCAGACAATCAAGCCGAATATAACAGTTGAGCGACCGTGCTAGAACCACGGAACTCGGGAATGCCTAACACCTTCTCCCGGGTTAACAGAATTCCTTATCCGGATTTCTGGTACGCAGACTGTAATATGGAGTCATTCTTTTCCTCGATTCGGGATTAAAATTGGTGACTTGGGACACCCTAAATCTCCCAAGTGGCGACTCTGAAATAAATAAACCAATCCCGTCTCGATTGTCCTTTAATTGGAAAAACTCCCCTGCACCCTCGCGGGCGCTGAAAAAGGAGGTGCGACAGCTCTGGCGACTCTGCTGGGGATGTGGCCCAGAACCACTGGTTCAGGGTTAGAAATTCGAGCTTAAAATAACTGTTATAGTTGGCTTTATTTATTATCTGATTTTTACATGTTTATGCTTAATATGCTAAATGATGCTTTTACCGCTTTAATATTATCTGAATTGTGTATAAAACTGCTACGAAACTCTTCTTCTTTCTGAGTCTTCTAAATTTATGGTGTACACGTGCGCGTGACCCACCTTTCTGTTAGAAGTCATACCAAATAAGACGAAGTTGGGACAAGTAACTAGGCCGGGCAGACTTTCGTGCTCCCGGTACGTTGCCCCCATTTCGGCTCAAGCTGTCCACTTGGGTAAGCCAGGGCTAGAACAATATGCCTCAGGTTTTTTTTTCACTTAGAATAACTCAGCTTCATGCCGGATCCCTAGTAGGAACGTTTGTTTGCATCACGTGCATTTGACTTTGGAGGCTCAACACAGGGGTTGGGCCTGTCTAGGACAGGTGTACCAAAAAATGAAAATGACCATCCTGATGCATCTTACTTGCTGTTATTTGCGCATTTATTTGATTCGGACTTTTGTGTTGACTGACTTTTGAATATCAGGAATAATATTTTGAAATTGAAAAAAAATAGTGGTTAGGGAATTGATTGTTTATTTTTGGAAAAAAAAACAATGCCCAAATAACTGTCAAAACTCTGCCGAAATTTTGAGAAAATGAAAAAAAAATATTTTATTAGTTTGTTTTATTAAAAGCAAAGGAAAAATAGAAAAAAAAAGAGTCGTTGTTCTGTCTTGTTTTTAAAAAACAAATTAGAAAAAAAATAGTTTGTCTTGCCATAAAAAAAAATGAAAATGAAAAAAAGTCTTGTTTTAAAATGAGTTTTTATTTATTTATTTGTTTAGATACCAAAATAAAAATAACTAATAAAATAAAAAGAGTCGCGTCGAAAGTGGTTTTATTATTTGTTGCAAATATGTATATATATAAAAATCCAAAAAAGTTGTTCTTTATTTCCAAAAAATGTATATATATCTTTATTTGTTGCAAAAATATTTGTCGTGCCAAAAGTCTAGAAAAGTTTTTTTTAGACTCTCAATTTTCAAAACAAAAAAAAAATCCAAAATTTTTTTTTCCGTTATTGACTTCTTTAGAAAGTCTTTTTAATTATTTAAAAAAATAATATATATATATATATATAATAAAATAAAATAAATTCGAAAATATTTTCCTTCTTCTTTAAAAATTGAAAAGAAAATTCAAAATTCAAAAAATATTTTTTTAGAAAGCGTTTCTTTTATTAAAGGTAAAATTCCAAAAAAAAAAAATATTTTCTTTCTTCTTAGAATAAGAAAAAAAATATCTTCCTTTTACTTTTGAAATTCTCAAAGTTCAAATCAAAAGAAAAGGAATTCTTAGAAATCTTTCTTTCAAAAATAAAATCAATCAAAAATCCAAAAAAAAAAAATATAAAAATACTTCCTTTCTTCTTTTAAAGCAGTTCTTTTACAAAAAAAAAATCATCATAATTTAAAATCAGTTTATTTACTTTATTCATGACCGGCCCGAACTACGCGGGTTTGATTCTCACCGGATGTGAGATACGTAGGCAACCCTCATCGGGTCCAACCCCCATTTTTGCTAAAATAGCCAAAAACCAATAAATAAATAAAAAACATGTTAAAATTTTAATTTTTTTTCATAAATAAGTCGGGCAGTGTCCAGCCTCCACTTTTTGCTAAAACAAAATAGCCAAAAAAAAAAATATGTCAAATTTTAAGAGTCATAAAGAAGTCGGGTGACGTTGTTTTATCAAGACATAGCCGAATGTTTCCGAATGGGACGCCAGAAGGCCGACTTTGCATAAACAACCACCTTTTGGGTCATGTTTAGGATTTTGGTCTAGTTGACCCACACAACCTTAAAAATCTTCGTCCCCGAGGCGCTGAAAGGCCGTGTTTGCAACACCAGGTTTTTATTGTAATTTAAAAAAAATAAAAATAAATAGTCGGCGGTCAGGTGAATACCGTTTGAATTTTGTCATAATAAGCCGAGCCAGCTTCGGCCGCGTCTTAAACCGTTCTTGCCGAAATAGCCTCAGAGTATCTTTCAGTTGTCGAAAGGCTATTTTCGTAAAAGAACGGACAAGTGTGTAAAGTGTCATAAAATAATCCTCTCCGGCCTCAAAATTTGGACGGGGCCACATTTGCAAAAATAACCGTTTGGTTGCATTTGTCAAACGGAGAAAGGAAGCTGGCCGTTTGTTTTGGAGTTTGTAAAACTTTTGATTATAATATGTGGGTCGTTTGATTTTCTAGTTTGTAGGTCATTTTTAAACCTTTGAAACCCAATTTGAAAATTGAAAAAAAAATGATTAGTATTGCTTATCTTTTATTGGTCCGAACTACGCAAGGTCTGATTCATGCGGGGGCATGATACGTAGGCAATCTCTATAAGATTCGACCACCACAATAAAATATATATAATAAAATAAAATAAAATATAAGTGAATAAAATTTTCAAGAAAACTGGGACGACACAAGCAGTCGAGCAAATGCATAATAGAAAGGGGATATTTGTCTAGGAGCATTGCATCTCAACGTGTAATTATATATGTGTTAAATTCTCAAAACTAACAAGTTTGTTCATTTCCAGAATTCAAGCAGTTAGTTTCTCTAAAGAGTATACTGGCATATTATCATTATCACACGAGATCAAAAGGACGAATACCCGAAAGTATGTCTATCCCAGATGTTGACACAGGTATTGAGCTAGAGGAGATGGATGTCGGGAAAATGAAAGAAGAGATGTTTAAACTCAAACAACAAATGGCTGAAATGTACCAGGCTTGGTCTACAGGGCAGTTACCCCTATCTTACCCAACTAACCCTGCTCCATCAATGACCCAAACTCAGGATAATATTACCACTGAATTATCCCCAAATTTCCCCATTTACCAACACTACCGAGGAACCACCTCTCAAACACCGCAGTCTCCACCTCCAAAACCAGTTTCATACTTTCCTCCACATGTGACTCCTGTTTTCGTAGCACCTCCCCCGGCTACATTCCACAAATCTCCTAGTGAGCCTACATTCCAGGCCCAGGACAACCAATATTACCCCCGGAGCCCACCCTCAAAGCCTCCGAAATCCATTCAACTGCTCCTCGTTTTGATATCCCAACCGAAATTGACAAGCCAGCCAAAAATGCTGAACAAGAAGAAATGTTCAGGAAGGTCAAAAGTCTAGAACAATCATTCCGAGACATGCAAGGATTAGGTGGGCAAGTCAGTGTAGCTTACAAGGATTTGTGCTTGTTCCCAAATGTACAATTACCAGTTGGTTTCAAGATGCCTAAATTTGACCTATACAATGGGCACGGCGACCCAGTAGCCCACTTAAGGGGTTTCTGTAGCAAGATGCGAGGAGCTGGGGGAAAGGATGAATTATTGATGGCTTACTTCAGTCAAAGTCTAAGCGGATCAGCTTTGGAGTGGTATACACGCCAGGACCATGGGAGATGGTACACCTGGGATGACCTGGCACAGGCATTCGCATACCATTTCCAATACAATCTGGAAATCATCCCAGATAGATTATCTTTGACAAAATTTGAGAAGAAACATAATGAAAGTTTCAGAGAGTATGGTTTTCGGTGGAGAGAACAGGCAGCAAGAGTGGATCCTCCTATGAAGGAGAGTGAAATGGTAGACTACTTCCTCCAAGCCTTGGAACCAACTTACTATGCCCATTTGGTTTCAGCGGTAGGGAAATCATTCAACGAGGTAGTGAAGATGGGAGGTATGGTGGAAGAAGGCCTCAAGACAAATAAAATTATGAGCTATTCAGCAATTAAGGCAGCTACTCAAGCTATTCAAGGCAGGGTAGGAGAAATCGGAAGAAAGAAGAGAGAGGAAGCAGCGGTAGTTGGTTCAGGAATTTGGTCGGGACCCAGAGGTTCACCGCCTTACTATAATCAACAACGACCTCGCCAATCAACTTACCACCACAATTCATCCCAACACTACTATCACCTTACAGAGCCCCATTCTTCCATTAACCAAGCCCAAACATATACTCAGCCTCCGGTTCGCTCGCAATGGCGCGCACCGGCTCCCCAGAACACACATACACCACTGCAAAACACCTATTCACCACCAAGAGCCTACAAGAACCCTCCAGGGGTAGGTTTCCGGGGAAATCAGGCTTTCAGAAATGAAAAAATACAAAGAACATTCACTGAGTTAGGGGAAACCTATACTGCCGTGTTCCACAAATTAAGGCAGTTAGGCTTGTTGAGTCCTGTTGAGCCCAGATTGCCAAATCCCTTTCCCAAAAATATGGACCACTCGGTAAGCTGTGAGTATTGTTCGGGGGCTCTCGGTCATGATACCGAGAAATGTTGGAAGTTGAAACATGCAGTACAAAATCTTATTGACACCAACAAGATTGAGGTTCAGACACCAGAGGCACCCAACATTAATCAGAACCCGTTGCCGGCACAACTTGAAACCCACATGATTGAGCTAATGCACGAAGGAGGGAAGCTAAAGAAACCCTCACAAACAGTGATGATGATCCGTGTCGGTTCAAAATAAATGTTAACCAGTGGGAAAACGGTGGTATAGTTGGAAAAGGTGGATAACAAGCCAGTTATGGTGTTGGGAAAAGGGTCCAATGAGGCAGATGTACAGTTTGTGGGGTTGAAAGCAAAAATCAACAATTGAATGGCTACTCCTCTTCCTATACGAAGGGAGTCTTGGTAGTGGGCTCTGATTTTCTTTTTTGTTGTCTGGATTATTCCAGGGTTGTAATCCAAATCTTTCTTGTGCTCGCCAAAGTGTGAAACCTTGCTATCCCGTATTTTAATAAAGTGAAAGTTTTTTTCCCTCATTCCTTATTTGTTTTAATTTTTCTTCTTATTTTTGTCTTCTGAACAGTTCTCTTTCTACTGATTCTAATGACATGGCATGCACGACGGATCTTCAACCTAGTCTAAAAAAAGAAATCAATCAATCTGATTTCGAACTTATAGTACAAGATTGTGATGATAAGTCGGAATACGATGAGGACTAAGCCTTCAGAAAAATTAACAGAGAGTTGAGCCAAGTTAAAAAAAAAAAAGAGCCCAACTCAAATGACACGGAAGCCGTCAATCTAGGGGATGCGGATGACATCAGGGAAGCTAAGATAAGCATCCACATGGAACCAAACATCAGGGAAGAACTAATCAAAGCACTTACTGAATTCAAAACATTTTGCATGGTCATACGACGACATGCCGGGCTTAAGCACCAATCTAGTGGTTCAAAAATTGCCCACTGACCCGGCATTACCCCCCGTCCAGCAAAATTCAGGAAGATCAAAACCAACGTGAGTGGGAAGATTAAGGAAGAAGTGACCAAACAGCTGAATACTAAGGTTATTCGGGCCGCTCGATATCTTGATTGGTGGGCTAATGTGGTGCCAAAAAAAAAAAAAAAAAAAAACGGAAAATCCGAGGTATGTGTTGATCATCGCAATCTAAACAGAGCAAGCCCGATGCTTTATGATCCACAGATATCGAAGGGAAATGCGTCGACATGGCTATCAATTCTGACGCAGTTAAGAGATATTATGATTTCTGGTAATTGTAATTGTTGTTTGTTTGTACTTAGCATTTATCAGAGAATGAAATGACGGAGGCAATTCTTTCTTCTATCCAAACACTTTGACCTTTGCTTCCCCTTTTGAGCCTTATTTACTCTTTCATACCCCTCTTTTGGAATCTGTAATGAAAACGAAAAAAGTAATGATAATAAGAACAAAAGAAAAGTCAAGAAAAAAAAACAAAGGAATGGGAACTACGTTTGACCTGATTCCTCAAAGAAGGATACGTAGGCGCCTCACGGCTCGGTCATAGTGTAACATAGTGTGCATAAGGTAACATATTGTGACAAAATAAAAATCCCCAAGCAAGAAAAACTGGGGCAGAAGTTGGCGCTTGTAATTTTGGCAAGAAAGTTTGATTCCAAGAGTTGTACTATTTTACCCCTAAAAATTATTTTTGAACTTTTGATACCCCCTTCTCCTTTCAGCCATACATAAAAATCCCTATTGATGTCCAAAAAAGACCTCCCGATCAGTATCTGAGAAGTGCTAAGTCAATGCAAATGGAAGTCGGGAATAACACTCTGATCCCCAGCAAAGAAGAAGATCATAAGCTGGAACTGAATTGATAGCCGAAAGAATCCCCAACAGAGAGAGTCATATCGGCAACACTCCAATTCCCAGCTGAAAAATAAAATAAAATGAGAGAGTCTTATCGGTGAAAACCTTCACAGGCACCATAAGGCGACAGGAGTTGAGAGAAATGAGAGAGTCTTATTAGTGAAAACCCCTCGAAGGGCACTATGAGGCGACAAAACAAGATTGGCGGGAAGGATCCGCAAAGAGTTGAGTGCCTGTTTATCCCCAGCAACATGAGGCCGTCTGGAAGGTTGATTGATACAAATAGACTGGGTTGATTAATCCGGAATGCGCGACATGATCGTTGGAATCGGTTATATCATTCAGATAAGTTCTTTTCTTTCCTTTTCCCTAGCATTTGTTCAGAAAGACTTCTTCTTTTTTCTATTTTTTGAAATCATCACTTTTTCATTTCTTGGTTTAAAAGACTTACCTTCCCAGCAGTTTGTTTTTGAAAAGGATTTTCAGAGCTTACTACCAGTTGCCAAAATGATGCAAAGCAAAATGCGAATAGGACACGCCAAATATAAGGCGATAAAGAGAAAAGAAGTTGGTCGCAAGACCAAATGATGAAAGGGACCTAGATCCCAATAGGACCAAATTTCCAGGGGAAGTTGGAGAAAAACAGGAAAACAACAGTTGAGAAAATTGTGGACCTAATTCCAAGAGGGCCCCCGACAGATCATCGAGATGTAGGAGCATCCCCAACAGATTTTCGACCAAGTTCCAAGAGGGTCGGACAACATAGAGTGGGGAAGGGAGAAAGGGAAAAAACCATCCCAGTAGGAGTATCATAACCAACCACCGGGTTTTTAAACTAACAAATTTTGTTTGGTTTGAAACAGGTAAATGGAATGGCAGTGAAGACCATAAGGGAAAATGCAAACTGGGGCAGAAAATTTTCTTTTCAGTTAGAAAATTTTCTGGAAATCAGGTACCCATTTGGGGAAGAATAAAGATAGCACCAAGGAAGTGGTCTTTGAACCAGGGTTTCCCCCAACATAATAAGCTTCCAATGGAGGAAGTTGATCCCCAGCAGACAAAACAAAGAGATGACATTTGTGCTCAGAAAAGCAAAGAGCCATTATCCTCCCCAGCAGCTTCCAGAAGAATGAAGCATCGATTTGAAGGGATAAAATTCCCCAGCAGCGTTATCCTCAACAACGTTATCCCAAGAAGATAACACTTTTATCCCCAGCAGTGTTAAGAAAGAAAAAAAAAGAAAAAAGAAAAAAAATTGAATTTAAAGGAAGGAAAGAAAGGAGACTCCCCCAGTGGTATTATCCCCAGCAATCAGGCATCCACCTGGAGAACAAGGATGAGTAGTTGAAGTATTAGTAATCAGGCATCCACCTGGAGAACAAGGAAGAGCAATGAAATATCAGAAATCAGGCGTCCACCTGGAGAACAAGGAAGAGCAATGAAAGAAACAACAATCAGGCGTCCACCTGGAGAACAAGGATGAAGAAAAGAAATAGCAATCATCTGGAGAACAAGGATGAGTAGTTGAAGTATTAGTAATCAGGCATCCACCTGGAGAACAAGGAAGAGCAATGAAATATCAGAAATCAGGCGTCCACCTGGAGAACAAGGAAGAGCAATGAAAGAAACAACAATCAGGCGTCCACCTGGAGAACAAGGATGAAGAAAAGAAATAGCAATCATCTGGAGAACAAGGATGAAGAATTGAATTAGCAGTCAGGCGTCCACGTGGAGAACAAGGAAGAACAGTTGAAATATCAGAAGTCAGGCGTCCACCTGGAGAACAAGGAAAAGCATCAAAACTGGGGCAGAAGATTTTCTGCCATGGTCGAAAATTTTCTCAGAAGAACAAGGAAATCAATTCAAGTTTTAAGAGATAGCAAGACAACAAGATTTGGAGAAAAACAGTCGGAGGTAAGACAATTCCAAGATGTTGAAAATGGGATCATCCGCCCTCGAATAGGATATTTGGGTTCATCCACCCTCGAATAGGATATTTTGGGTTCATCCGCCCTCGAATAGGATATTTTGGGTTCATCCGCCCTCGAATAGGATATTTTGGGTTCATCCGCCCTCGAATAGGATATTTTGGGTTCATCCGCCCTCGAATAGGATATTTGGGTTCATCCGCCCTCGAATAGGATATTTTGGGTTCATCCGCCCTCGAATAGGATATTTGGGTTCATCCGCCCTCGAATAGGATATTTTGGGTTCATCCGCCCTCGAATAGGATATTTTGGGTTCATCCGCCCTCGAATAGGATATTTGGGTTCATCCGCCCTCGAATAGGATATTTTGGGTTCATCCGCCCTCGAATAGGATATTTTGGGTTCATCCGCCCTCGAATAGGATATTTTGGGTTCATCCGCCCTCGAATAGGATATTTTGGGTTCATCCGCCCTCGAATAGGATATTTTGGGTTCATCCGCCCTCGAATAGGATATTTTGGGTTCATCCGCCCTCGAATAGGATATTTTGGGTTCATCCGCCCTCGAATAGGATATATGGGTTCATCCGCCCTCGAATAGGATATTTTGGGTTCATCCGCCCTCGAATAGGATATTTTGGGTTCATCCGCCCTCGAATAGGATATTTGGGTTCATCCGCCCTCGAATAGGATATTTTGGGTTCATCCGCCCTCGAATAGGATATTTTGGGTTCATCCGCCCTCGAATAGGATATTTGGGTTCATCCGCCCTCGAATAGGATATTTGGGTTCATCCGCCCTCGAATAGGATATTTGGGTTCATCCGCCCTCGAATAGGATATTTTGGGTTCATCCACCCTCGAATAGGATTTTGGGTTCATCCGCCCTCGAATAGGATATTTCGGGTTCATCCGCCCTCGAATAGGATTTTATTTTTTAAAGTTGTTGAAATCAGGAGCCCCCCCTGAAGAACAGAATGGCGATGTATTGGTTGAAGAGAGGAATGACATTCATTTTTAAAGTTGTTGTTGAAGTTGGGAGCCCGCCCATAGAACAGAGGCATACATTTCAGTCTTTAATTTTCAAGCATTGAACTTGGGAGCCCGCCCAGATAACAGAGGCATACATTTCAAGTCTTTAATTTTCAAGTATTAAAATTGGGAGCCCGCCCAGATAACAGAGGCATACATTTCAAAATCAAGTCAGAGGACAATAAAACAGAGGGTTACAATAGGAATCCCCAGCAGGAAACAATAAAATTCCCCGGCACCGGGAAACAGAAGGTTGCAACAAGAGGTCACAGTACAAACTCAAGTACATGTGTCAAAAGAAGTAAAGCACCGAAAGAAATGCAAGCAGACAAGGAAGCAAGGCAACAAAAACAAATTGTACTCTAGCCTAGCTTCTTGTTTTTTTTAAGCACGGTGTAACAAGGAGATCGGTAAGCAGTAGTAATAGCATGCAACAACAGTAACATTGCAGTCCAACGGTAGTCCCAGCTACCAAAATTTCTCGAACTACATTGACCTGATTCCTGTTTAGCCCAGGATATGTAGGAAACCTTTGAAGCAAAGGTTCGGTCAAATCTTTTTCAAAAAATGCTTCAACGGAGTACTCGGATGGGCAAAAATCGCTCGCTTTATCTTTGCACGAAAACCCTTCGTGTCTCCGGGCAAAGAGGGGCAGCTGTAAGCACGTGATTTTTGCCCTATATGAGAATTACTCCCAAAAAATTCAAAAATAAAATGATTTTTCTTTGGTGTACAATTTTGTGATATTTTGAAGAATTATTTGTATTTGTCTGTGCGTGTTTATTCGCTAAATTAATAAAAAATACAAAAATATGTCGCATTTTGCATGTAGGATTTAATTCTACAATTTTTAGTAATTAAAATTGTTTTACAAAAATTAAAAATTACAAAAATAGGCATCGTTTGCATTTTTAGCATTTAATGTCCAAATATACAATTTTATGCTTAATTAATACTTAATTGTGCGTTAATTGTTATTGGGAGTTAATTTGCGCCTTTATAACTTAATTTAGTTCTTAATAATAGTTTAAGTATTTTTATAATTTAGTTTTAGAAAAATAAAAGAAGAAAAGAGAGCGAAAATATAAAGAAAGTCGGAATTGGGCCTCTTCTTCAATTTCAAGCTATAGGCCCAAAAAATGGCCCAATCTTCCCTACGACCCAGTCCATTTCGAACTGGGTCGACCCAGTCCATTAACCCAACACCCCTTCTTCATTTTTGTCCAACACAAAACAAAACCAAAAAAAAATAAAAAAATAAAAAGTGAATTATCACTATTAATAGTTTTATTTTTTGTTTTTTTATATATAAAAAAAATCCGAAAATATTTTATTTTATTTATTATTTTTATTTTAAAAAAAATATATATATATATATATATATATATATATATATATATATATATATATATATATATATATATAGAATTTCGGAAATGATTTTAAAAAAATAAAAAATAAAAAAATAAAAAAATGTAAAAGAATGTAGAAAATTTTAAAAAAAAAGTAAAAAGTTTTAAAAAATTTAAAAGTAAAAGAAGGTTGGAATTAAAAAATAAATATAAAGATATCTGAAAATTTAAAAAATTTAAAGTAATTGAAAGTAGCATTTTTAAAAGAAAAAGAAAAGATAGTGGTTTATTTTTTAAAGAAAAGTTAAATAAAGTGAGATTCTCTTTTAAAAAAATAAAAAGTGGGATTTTAAATAAGATAAAGTAATTAAAGTTGGAATTTTAAAAATAAAAGTAAATAAAGGTGGGATTTCTTTTTCTAAAAAAATAAAAGCAATTTGTAAGTGGGATTTCTTTTAATTAAAAAAATAATAAAATAATAAAAAACAAATCTGAAAATTTCGAAAATTTTGCTATAAATAGAAGAGAAAATTTAGGAAGAAGGGTGGAAAAAAAGAGAGGAAAAACTAGATAGAGAGAAGAAAAAAAGAGGGGGCGGAGTGAGAAGTATACACCCGATATACATTCTGTATACACTGAATATACAGGGGCAGAATTCATTTTGGAGAGTTTTGAAGTTGAAAAAAAATAGTTACTGCTTCATTGCCTCGCTTAAGATCTGAAATAGTCAGAACCTTCCTGCCTTTTACTTCTTCACTATACTTGGAGTCGTTTATAGTCTCCTGGGTTTTCTGCTATTCCTACTGTACTGGTTTGCGATGTTGCTGAATCTGTTGTTGCTGTGTTATTACTGCTGCTGACTTCTCCTTCTTTTGTTCTTGTACTGCTGTTTCCAGGTACACATTTGTACAATCTCGGCTTGAAGCAAAAAATGAAATATTAATCAGGCTTTGTTCCTGTTGAATTCCTCCTGTTTAGATTTGTGGTTGAATATAATTTTTCTTTCTTCGTATAAAGATGTAGTTGAATGATTAATGAATAATGAGGTTTGCATATGTATACTTTCTTCATCTAATAATGTTAGTTTAAATTACGGAGAATAATTAATCTGTTTTGATATTATGGTCAATCTCATGTTCTAGTATTATTGAATAACAGAATATAAAATGAAAGCAGTTTTTCTTTGTACAAACTCGATCGCAATTTTCCATTCGCATTAGCCGTAAACTAATAACTAATAAGTTACGTTTTTCAGCATGTAAATAATTAAGAGATTTTCTTTTAGTTTAGAGACGAACTTAATAGAAAATATAGTCATTGTAGGTTTATCCTGTAAAAATAAAAATGAGACGAGCCTCGCCAAATAAAACGTATAGATTGCGGGGCCCTCACAAAATGTATGGTTTAATTAGAATTCGGAAGGACCGTTTAGCGAATTTCACGGTCTTCCCCAAAATAATAACGCGATAGTCTCTTTAGGCGCGTGTTTAATATTTTACTTTCTTAAGCCTGGGTGTGCATTTCATGCGACCCGAATCCAAATCCCAAAACATCAAATAAAACGTGTTCCGGATTGTGGGTGCATTTCATGTAACGCAGTCCAAAGACGTGTTTTAAGCGATGTTCATATTTCTTTTAAAAACAATAATAATAAAGCGGTTAAAAGATAAAATTTGCACATAAGTTCATATTTGTATAAAATCAGACAATCAAGCCGAATATAACAGTTGAGCGACCGTGCTAGAACCACGGAACTCGGGAATGCCTAACACCTTCTCCCGGGTTAACAGAATTCCTTATCCGGATTTCTGGTACGCAAACTGTAATATGGAGTCATTCTTTTCCTCGATTCGGGATTAAAATTGGTGACTTGGGACACCCTAAATCTCCCAAGTGGCGACTCTGAAATAAATAAACCAATCCCGTCTCGATTGTCCTTTAATTGGAAAAACTCCCCTGCACCCTCGCGAGCGCGGAAAAAGGAGGTGCGACAGCCGCCGGCCGGCGAAGCCATAGAGCTATTTCTCTATCTAGATCGCCCAAATCGCCTATTTGTATTCAGTTGTATTCGAATGTATTCTTCAGCTGTATTCACTTGTATTCAGGTTTAACCAGTTGTATTTAACTATTTTATTCAGCAGAAGTTAGTTGTATTTTGTTGCATTCAAGAGTTTATTCAGCTGTATTCAATTGTATTTTTGTTGTATTCAAGTGTTTTATTCAGATGAATTAAGGTGTATTCTGTTGTATTCAACTATATTATTCATATGTATTTCTCTTTATTCAGCTATAATCTTTATTATGTATCTTTCAAATACAGATTAATGAGGGATCGTTTTAGTTCGTTGAGTTAAATTAGGAAAATATCATGTGATTTTATTTTCTTCCGTTTTTAGCGCAGATACGTTACTGTATTTAATGTTAATGTCGCTTGAATACAACTAAATACATGTCAAACTTAGCTGGAATTCCAGATTTTACGCCTATATTCTTGGTTGTATTAATGAATACAACAGCTTAAATGCATGAAATACATTGTATAAAAACATAAAAGCTATTTATAACACGTAATATAGCAAATGGTATCTATAAATGACTAATTAGACCAAAAAGATGGTGCTTTATGAAAAATTCCCTTGATTTTATTGTGGAAAAACAAGAAGCTGCTGGGTTATAAGAAGAGACAAAGTACACATATAGCCATTTTCGGGGATGTTATTTGTAAATTAACCAATACTTGTTTTGTCCTAAAATTTTAAACTGAAAATCTTAATTTCAGGACAACTCAGAACATTTTTATCCAATAAATTTGAACTGAAAAACTCAAATTCAGGATGCATTGGCTAATTCTTAAATAGCAGCCATTTAGAATGACTACTTGGTATCATTTTGACTTGTAAGAATTGAAATAAATAATCTCAATATAAAACATTCATAAAATTAATACTGCGTTTGCCCATAAGGATAAGAAAAAATGATCTTCGGATAAAAATAAGGGATTTTTACCTATTTATACCATATATCAAACTTTATTACCCTCAATGTTTAAGGTTTGTGTTTATTACATTTAAGCATACCAAATTACCATTTCTATACCATAATTCAAATTAGGGATATAATTAAGGGTTCATTTATATTAGGCATAATTATAGGACTATCTTCCCACTTTCTCTTTCCTTTCATCTCAACTGTTCACAACACACACACAACTCACGATGCTCCTATGCTTCCTCTCGTTGATCATCCCCAACTGCCCACCACCGTCGAAGAATATCATATTTTCAGATTCACAAGAAAATTTTAAATTCTTTGATCCAACCGCTTGAATTCCCACTGGAAATAATAATGGCAGAGAGTTCGAAATTATTTGACCGATTTTTTTTTTGGGCAGTGGTTGAAGGTTACTGGTTAACACAGTCGATTGAAATTCGAAGAAGAAGAAGAAGAAGAAGAAGAAGAAGAAGAAGACATATTTTCAGAATTTGTAGATATTTTGTAGTCAAATTAGAAAAATTGTAGAAAAATTGTAGACTGTTTTTTGCAGAAGATTTTGTAGAAGCTTTAGTCGTTTTGGATTTGTGATAACAGAAAATAATGCATCTACAATCAGAATACATATAATCTACAATTTATCTACAAGATATCTACAAAATAGATACATTGAATTTTAATATCCAAATTCTCATTTCAATTGTAGCATAATTGGCATTTTTGACATAATTGTAGAAGATTTGTAGAAGTTTTAGTCTTCCCAATCTACAATTTATCTACAATTTATCTACAATTTATCTACAATTTATTTACAATATATCTACAATTCTACAATTTAACTACAATTTATCTACAATTTCTGGAAATATGTCTTCTTCTTCTTCTTCTTCTTCTTCTTCTTCTTCTTCGAGTTTCAATCTAAAATTCAGTCAAAACCAAGTTTAATCTTCACCAAAACCCCTCAAAATTGAGATATAAACTTCTAAACATATTCCGAATTATTTACAACAACACCCAATCCAAACAAATAATGATTTTTGAAAACCCAAATTTGAATTCAAAGCTTTCAAGCTTTTTAATGGCTATCAATGGTAGAAAATATATGGAAGAACAGATGAAGATGAAGATGAAGAACAGAAATCTCCTTTTCATTTGATTACTAGAGCTTCAGTAGCTTGCGTTTTTTGAGAATTGTAGTTGAGTGAGAGAAGAGAGATCTCTTTCCGTTGAGGAAGGAGAGAATTACGCAACAATTCTAATTTGATGTTGACAGAATCACACGCAGATCTGGTGCCTTCATTTTAGCGCATTTTTTATGGCAAAATCTACCTATTTTTGGATTGGTATATAATTTGTAGTAAAGGTGTGGACTACACGGGTAAATAACAAATTATGAACATTTTTGGTAATAAAGTTTGATATATGGTATAGATAGGTAAAAATCCCTTAACTCATGTATAATCTTGGGAGAAATTCAAAAATAGCCAGATTTACAAGTGGTCATTCAAAAATAGCCACAATTTCAAAAGTAATCGAAATTTAGCCACTTTTCATGTAAAGATAAATTTGAACGAAAACACTATTCAAAATCCGAAAATACTCTAGTATAATATACTGGAACTATACTGGAGTTCTAGCATAATATACCGGTCCAGTATATTATACTGGAACTTTTCGCGTGTTGGAGTTTCAGAATAATATGCTGGAAGTTCATACACAGGTGCACCGATCTCCAGTATATTATACTAGAACTTTCCGTGTTGCAGCAAAATAGTGGCTATTTCTCAATGACTTTGCAAATGCTGGCTATTTTAGAATGATCAATCCGAAAATTGACTAGCCCGTGTTATTTTTACTATAATCTTATGTAACATTTGGTTGGCCGTATTAAATGATACCCTCACTAAATTATGCGAAAATCAATCAGAGGCCAAAAATCCCCTTAATATAAGTAATCCTCACATAAAATTCTTTTTTCTTTTGGAGTACAAAATATTCACTCTTTATTGATCATTTTATAACAATTCCTACTTTGTTAACCATTGCCTAAAAATCTCTTAATTATTGTTCATCGCATAAATAATCACTGCATTGTAATCTCCGCCATAACTAGCATCTAAACGGTAAAAACTTACCCGCACCGGGTGTTTATACCAAACCAATAGATATATAACATGTGTCTTGCATATGGACTTCAATCATTTAACCATGGTAAATTACATGTATTCTCATCTAATTAAATTAATTAACCATAGTGAGTTAATATAGTTTGGTGTAAACATCCGATGTGGGTAAGTATTTACCCATCTAAACCAAACAGACAGAGGGGAATATATAGGGGCATTGGTCATTTGGCACCTTCATTTTTGGAATTATGTAAATATTTTAGGTGGTGTTAATTTTAATATTTAATAGAAGATCCACAATGTTGGATTTTTTTTCCTGATTTAATATTATTTACGAAATAAATATTTACTAATCAAGATTGGGTGATCAACGTTGATGAACAATAATGACACGTGACATATACTAAAAACTTTTGGTCATTTAGTAAATGTCTTGATCCTCATCCTATTATGTTATTTTCAAATTGACATATCTGCTGAGAGAATTATATGGTTTTCACGAAAATATAAATACAATCTTGAGTTATGATTGAAAGACATTGTTTTAATTACTAGAGCAATTCGATTATTTAATAACGGTGGTGTTTAGGCGAAACTTTGATCACCTCTATAATTCTACTCGATAGGTGATAGTTATCACTAGGCTAACATTTAATAATTTTGCCTACCAAAACTTAGGCGGTCGGGGGAAAATCACCTAATTCTATTTTGTGTTTGAACTCTTATTTTTCATAATTTTTACTCAATTCATTAACCGCTAGATCACACCTAAACGTGTCTCGAGTTCTTGATATGCTTGGACTAGTTTGCCTGTTTTTGAGGTAAAATCAATTATTGATGCCATATGTGGAATGCCAAAGCATTTCTATGTACACAACTACACAAGTGTTTTGTGGAGGTAGGTACAAGATAATGTGGATATTCTTTTTTAATCATATGTGAAATTTCTCTCCAACAATTAATGCAGATATTGATGCCAAGGGCTGCTAAGAATAATCAAGTTTATCATCAAAGGATGTGGTGCAGCGGATGAAGTTGCTCTTTCCTTAATCAAAGGTCGCAGGTTTGAACCGTTGGGATAGAAAAATCCTTGGTAGGGAGCGCGTCTCCTCAAATGGGGCCCTACGAGGTGCGAATCCGGATATAGTCGGACTTCAATGCGGGTACCGGACACCGGATAGGAAACCAAAAATAAAGAATAATCAAGTCTAATCAAGGAACTTTGGGGTTGCAGACTTTTCAAACCTAGTGAAATAAATCCAAGAATTTATCTCTTAGGTGTAGGTTCTAGAGCTTATGATTCAATTTGTTTGTTTTTCTTTTTTTCCATGGACTGATTTGACTTGACTGTAGAAGTTTTCTATATAATGATAAGCTTTTACTAGTTTATTATAGCCATAGCTCAATTCTTGTTTTTCTTTCCAATGGCTAACACAAAAGCACATTTAATTGTCACACTGCTTCTCCTTGGTGTACTTACATTAGCTACCCTGGATTTTACAGGAATCCCTCTCTTCTTAGACACAAAATATTAGCATAGAAAATTACAATTTTCTGCTTATAGGATAAACCGTCTCTTTTCGTCTTCTTGAGCCGAGGGTCTCTCGGAAACAACCTCTTTACTCCCTCGGGTAGTGTGCGTACTCACTACCCTTCTCAGACCCCATTTATGGGATTTCACTGGATTGTTGTTGTTGTTGTTACTTACAGGATAATCACTATTGTTTTTCCTATTGCCCTTGAGGGCTATGTTATAGGGATAATTTTACGTATGTTCATTGAACTTTACATGCATATATGAGTCAAGTGATGTGTTATAATCTGACGTCAGTATTTTGACTTTTTTCAGTTACTTTAATGCGTAAAAAAACTAGTTTTGTGACCTTATTATAGTGGATAAAGTTAAGTGACGATATGAAATAGCTACTATGTTACATGGACTCAAGCATGAGTATTGGATGCAAGGAGGTACTAGACTCGGGATATAACGAAGTACTTGTGTTCATGTCCTCCCCGACTAACACCTATGTTACTCGGACTCTCCGAAAATGTCATCGGGTGCGTGTCGGATTCTCTAAAAAGCAGTGTATTTTTTGAGAATCCAACACAAGTGCGACAGTATTTTGGAGAGTCCGCGCAACATAGACTAACACAAGCGTAATGAGGACGATGAAGGATCCGAGTAACATAGCTTAAGGGTGGTTATGGATTGTAATAAGCAATTAAAGGCAACTTAACATGAGCTTATAGGCAGAAATGCCATGTTTTATGTGATGCAGGTGCTCAAACAGGAGTTTATTATGGAAGGCAAGGGAATGGATTACCATCTCCAGCAGATGTTGTGTCGCTATACAACCGAAACAACATTCGTAGGATGAGAATATACGATCCTCACCAGCCAACTCTCGAAGCGCTTGGAGGCTCCAACATTGAGCTCATGCTAGGTGTCCCGAATTCGGACCTTGAGAATGTTGCTGCTAGCCAAGCCAATGCAGATACTTGGGTCCAAAACAATGTTAGGAGCTATGGTAATGTCAAGTTCAGGTATATAGCAGTTGGAAATGAAGTTAGTCCCTTAAATGAAAACTCTATGTACCTGTCCTTCTCAACGCCATGCGAAACATTCAAACTGCAATATCTGGTGCTGGTCTTGGAAACCAGATCAAAGTCTCCACAGCTATTGAAACTGGACACTTCTCCTCCATCAAATGGGAGATTCAGAGATGATGTTCGACGATTTATAGAGCCTATCATCAACTTCCTAGTGACCAATCGCGCCCCTTTGCTTGTCAACCTTTATCCTTACTTTGCAATAGCAAACAGTGCAGAAATTAAGCTTGAGTATGCACTTTTTACATCTCCTGAAGTTGTTGTAAATGATAACGGAAGAGGTTACCGAAACCTTTTTGATGCCATCCTAGATGCCACATACTCGGCCCTTGAAAAGGCTAGTGGCTCGTCTTTGGAGATCGTTGTATCAGAAAGTGGTTGGCCTTCAGCTGGATCAGGGCAATTAACATCCATTGACAATGCCAGGATTTATAACAACAACTTGATTCGGCATGTTAAGGGAGGGAGTCCGGAAAGGCCTTCCGGGCCAATAGAGACCTACGTTTTCGCTCTGTTTGATGAAGATCAGAAAGACCCTGAAATTGAGAAGCATTTTGGACTATTTTCAGCAAACATGCAGCCAAAGTACCAGATCAACTTTAACTAGTTAAGAGCAAGAGGAGAGCATTAATAGGAATAAGGACTGTCCTGTGTATGAAGATGAAGTAGTCCATTGGCATTATGTACTGAAATCATCATGCTCACTAAGAAGCAGTTATTACAATAATGAAACACCTTTATTTTCGCTGTCGATTTTTCGGGAAAATTTAAACTAGCTTTTAAGATTATTCTTCAAAGAAACTTATGCAATGTAGCAGGCAAAGGAGGAAATCTATATGAAAAATCAGAAGTAGAAATGCTTACAAGAAAAGCCATCAAACAACACCAACCATCACTGCCTCAAGCAAACTCAAACTCTCTGAACCACACAAAATTGGGCAAAAACAAACCAGAAAGTAGATATTTTTGAACTATTTACATATATATATGTGTAGTCTGTAAAAGTACGAAACCAGAAACAAAAAAGGAAAATGCTTCTTTTCCTTACTCAAGCAGCTACAAATCCAAATTATAGCTTCTCTTGATTATTTGTTTTCGAGTTCTATAACTGATGCACGCTTGAAGTTTCTGTCTTGCCCTGCTGGAAATAAGCTTTTCAACCGCGACAAAACCCTTTTACATTTATAGCTGTCTGCTGAGAGATTTCACTCTTTGTAGTACTGCTGTTCACTTCACCATTAAATGAAGTCCAAGAAGTATGCTTGAGCATGTGAGGAGAACATTGACCTAAATATGTTTCATGCAACATTAGCCGTTGCTTCGGTGTGCTCATTGATCTAGTCTTTGCTTTTGCAGATTCTGTAGCAGCCATGTAAGTAGGAATCATAGGAGAACTTGGTAAAGAGCTATCTTCACCAATTGATTTCTGTTTCACATGAGAAAATGATCTCCTTGGTAGCGATGACGGAGAATTTAAGTCCTCTATGAAATCTTGTTTACGCGCTTCTCTCATTTTGAGTTGTGCCATCTGGTTCATGTCACCTAGAGGAATAGTATTTGAGTCTGCAAATGACCTCAGTTGCTCAAATATTTCTGCTTTTCTTGGTGCTTCAAGTTCTGCCCATTGATCGAACCTGCTGCTCCTACGATTTTCCTTATTGAATAATGGTTCGTGCAGAACATGATCATTTCTCCGCTCCTAAAAACCGTATTGAATAATTAAACCATAAAACATTACATCTGCAGTAAAAATCAGAAAAAAAAAAGAAACTGAGAAAATCTAAATGCAAGTGAAGTTACCCGATGTGAAAACGAGTATTTCATCATACGCTCTCTTTTGGCAATGGCTTCTTGTCTTCTTAAACACAAGGCTTCTTTTGAAGCCAAACTGAAATCCCAAGTCCTTTGGCTGTTGCATTTTAGCTGCCAATAGGCAAAGCTAAGTTAGACATACTTTATATCATTATAGTAAAACAAATCTGTGGAGGCTCAGACAATGAAAAATATTGTATGCAACTAATTCTATTACTTTTAATTCATTAGAATTCATGTTTCCCTCTGGACTACTATCAAGTTTCTTTTCGATACTCTCATAGTATTCTTCAACAGTAGGAACTCTGATATGATAAACTCGCGGCTTTGACATTTGAAATGGCAGCATGCACTTCAATTTGGCAACGAGTCTTCGTCTCACAAGTTCACCTCGGATCACTGCTTGAAGCTTCACGAGTCCCTTCATTGCACTTAATGCTTTCCTTGCCTGCAGAATATCCCACAGTTTGACATAAGTCCATTTCAGCAAAGAAGAGGAAAATGTTCTTAGTCAAATAATGCATAGGAAAATAACAAGAATTACAGCTATACACACAAGCTCGAATTGGTGCATCGTTCGATAGCTGTACTGTTTTAATTTTTCCATTAGTCACAGAGTTTAACATGAAAAGATTATCTTTGATCTATTACAAACATTGATAAAATAATGAACTTCAATTCTTATCATATTCATCAGTAGATGGAGTGTATATTAAGATTTTTAGAAACCAAAGCAATATCTGCATTTTTTTCCTTATAATCCTTTTCATAATTAATTACTCACTAAATTCAACATGACGCAATCAAATACACATCATATTTCCATAACAAGCCAACCAGTTCGCAATGAAATTGTTTCTATTGAATTGTGTGATCATTTCATCTAAAAGTTTAAGTTATTGAGAACACACTTTTATTTACTTAATTATATCTTCAACACGCCTCCTTTGAGGTGTAAACCTAATTCTTTTTCATGGGCCAAACGCGCAATAACTCTTTTATAATGAACTGACTATTGATTATGGAAAATTAAGGGGAAACCAGGGAGAATGCTCACAAGGTGTGCGCGATAAGCGGTTTGGATTCTAATGGCGGCATTCTTCCGTTTCCTATCGAGCTCATACGGAGCATTAGTAAGTCGGACAACTTCAGCTGCAGCATTGGCAGCAGCTACAGCAGCCTCAGCTGCAGCTGCTGTTGCCAGAGCAACAGCCAAAGCATGTTTCCTCTGCTGTTCTGTTGCCTCAATTATTAGTGTTTTCTGAGGTGCTTCAATTGCTGGAGGACAATGCTGGTATTTTAACCTTCTCAAAAACCATTTCCATCTCCTTAGTTTCTGAAAATAAAATAACAAAAATTCCACATTCATGTTATAAATCATATAAACCAGTTCTCAACAAGAAAAAGAGAAAATCAAGAAAATGGAAAAAATCAAACCTTTTCAGCTTTTGGTTTTGCCTCAGGAATGAAAAGTAGTCTTTTCACAAATGTAAACCAATTTCTTCTCTTTCCCATTTTTGCAAATGCATTAGACTGCAGCAAACTGATTCAGCAAACTGATTTAAACAGTCACTTTATTGTTGATAAGAGTATAGATAATCTCTTTGAGTTGGCAGTTCTATTTCTTTCAATAAAAACAAAAAGTTCCAAGACTTTACATTAGAAAAAGAGAAAAAAACAAGAAGAATGAACAAAGCCATGCACAACTTCTCACATCAGCAATATTGTTCAGTTTCCATAAAAGCTCCCGTTGTGCATGGGTACGGGGAAGGATCAGACCATAAGGGTCTATCGTACATAACCTTACCCTGCATTTCTGCAATACGCTATTTTTACGGCTCGAACCTGTGACCTCCTGGCACATAGAAACAAGTTTACCATGCTGTTTTCACGGCTCAACTCGTGACCTCCTTATCACGTGACAACAACTTTACTAATTACGCCAAAGCTGCTTTTGAAATTTCACTTCTCTTGCTTAATTAGTAGGAGTAAGAAAACATTCTTGTGATGGCAGCTAAAGTGGAACCATTCATGAGTCTAAGGAACCTGAATTCTTGGAATTTAAGGTGTACCAAATTTAAAAAATTAATCATTTTCCATTAAAACAAGGTAATTATGATGAATTTTTCCATATGATTTAATACAAAATTTAGGACACATACCTAGAATAGGTGAAAAAAAGGTGACATGCAAGATTTAGAAAAATCCAAGAAATCTTGGGAAGTGATTCTTGAATGACACTGTTGATGTTTCTATTGTTCCATGTGGCTTCATATATTTTCCTCTTATATATATCCAAGAACAAACTGTCTTTTACTAATTATGTTTTGAGAAGCATACCATGTGCTGATGGAGAATAAAATGAAGATTGAAAAAAACTTAAAGAAAAAAAAAGAATTGATTTTTCAATTATAGACTTTTGCAAGTACTTTCTTTAGTATCATATCAAGGGGTCCTCCCCTCCCCCCCCCCCAACAACCCAACCAACCCCCTCTCTCTTTCCCTATTGTCATTTTCTTAACTGCATATTAACTATTTCTGCATAGCGGCGGAACCAGAATTTTGTTAACGGGTATCAAAATATATAAAAGTAAACATATCATGAAATTAAGGGAGTTAATACATAATAAATATATATACATATATTTTTTTTACCATCCTACACAGTGTATTTTTCCTGCAAAGAGGTATCATTTGACACTCATTCCTATAAGGTGGCTCCGCCACTGGACCTGCATAGACACTATCCTCCCCAAACCCCATTTGTGGAATTTCACTGGGCTGCAATTGTTTTGTGGGAAAAAAAAAATTGGATTAGATTATCCATGTGAATGAAGGGGAGCCTGGGTGCAACTCGTAAAGTTGTTATCATATGACCATGAGGTCACGGATTCGAACCGTAAAAACAACCTCTTGCAAAATACAGGGTAAGACTGCTTACGATAGACCCTTGTGGTTCGGCCCTTTCCTGAACTTAGCGCATAGCAGGAGTTTAGTACACTTGCTGCCCTTTTTTATTATCCATGTGAATATCTATCCCTTTTTTGACTCATAAAGTTGTCCAAATAATTTTTATTTATACCTAAGCAACTTGTTCTTTTCTTTTTCTTTTTTAGGCCCCTTATAGAAAGATGTCCTTAATGGGGACTATTTCTTTTGACTCACTACTCCATCATGGCCTTGAAGAGAACTTTGAGAGGGAGCATAAAATAGCCTTTGTCTTTTGAGCTGTTCAATGGACCCAATTTTGGTAATCAGAGACAATTATTACCTATATTTTGTAATAATAGAAAATGAGAGATAATAAAAAAAAATGAAATTTAATTCTAATCATTCTTTGCAAACGCATAAATATATTTATTTTTAATTAAAATTACTAATTAAAAACTTATTGGTAGAGGGACATGTTTTTGAAATCTAAAGCTTCAGAACTGAGTACAGAAATATGAAAATAATCGTCGCGATTTAAGTTTCTTATAACTTGTGTCAGTAAAGTTCGAGGTACCAACAACTTAAAAAGAAAAGTATCATAAAAGTTCCAATTTCGAAAAGAAAAAAAAAACTAAATTTTTAGCGAGCTATAGATGATGCAAGAAAGTGACAATTGCCAAAGCATTAAGTCATTTTCCAATTTTTATGATTGCACATTCTGCTTCATTTATTGTAACTTGAATTGAAATAAATAATTTCTTGATGCCTGTTTTCTCATAGGGGAAAAAATGATCACACATAATTGCAGAACCCCTTTAAATTGGACAATTTTTAATGCTTCCTTTTGTAACACAAGAATTTCCATTGTCAGAATTTAGTGTCACACTGTCACAATAGTATCATTATATTTTGATAGATAGATGTTCCTTTTATTTGCTCATTTACAATTTCATTGCGTTAAATATTTTTCCCATAACGTTTTGATAATAATAGTACTCTGAGTTAATTTGCACGCAACTCAATTATTCAATTTCTCGTAAATTTTAATAGTAGGAGAAAATTCTTATGCTTTTTCGACGATCACCCTTATTCGACAAAAAATTTCAAGAATGATGCATTTTTTCTTAAATTAAAAGGTTAGTTTTCAACAATGACCTAATTTTATAACACCAAGTAGGCGTTTGAACAATATTTGGTTGACGATCAAAGAAGAGAATTTGAAGTTGAAATTAAAAAGGAATATCTGGAAATTATCACGTTTAAACATGAATTTCACTTGGAAAAAAAATTTGAAACAAAATTTCTTTCAATATTTCACTCATATTTCTAATATATGTAAATACCGAATTATTATTATTATTATTATTATTATTATTATTATTATTATTATTATTAATGGATAAAGGGGGATAAAAAAAGTGACAAAGGTTCTGGGAATTTAAGTGGAATATAATAATCGAAGTTTAACAATGGGACCATATTGGAGCCTTATATAAATTGGGAAAATATAATGATTAAAGGATATCTAAGCATGGATTTGAGCGCAGAAAGTTATAAAAAAGCAAAATAATTAAGTAAAAGCAGCCATCATTACTAACTTGTGCTTGTACTTATTATAGGCCAGCACATTCTGGTTCATATTTTCTATTTTTTTTAATAATAATGGTTCTGAGATCAACTTATATGCACCTCGGCTATACCATCGAGTACGTTGATGGTTCAACTTCCCCTGCTTCACGTTCGGGAGGGCACACAGCCAAGGGGTGAAGCTACGCGTGAATTGAAGGGGATCCAATTGTCCCCTTCGTCGAAAAATCATACTGCACAAATATAGCAAAAAATAATTTTCTTTTGTTATGTATAAACCATTGAATCTCATTTACAAAATATGAAAGATTTCAAAATAGTAGTAAATGGGGTTCAAAAGTTACTTTAAGTCACGGGTACAAACCCCAACTATATTGATGTTAGGCTAGAAATCCGTGTTTTAGCCGTAGTATTATATGCCAATGACTGCATTTTTTTACGTGCGTTTGAGTTCAAATGATAGTGAATTGCGCTAAATACGTGTTTAATGGCTTGCAGGAAGTGATCCTGAGCTCAAAAGTTAATTTGGAGCTAAATTGATCAATTTGGAGCTTTGAAGTCTAAGTAAAAGCCCAATACATTAAGCTGGGATCGTGTTCGGAGGTCATGTACCAAGTCCGGATGTTAAATGAGGACGAAATAAGTTCACTCTGAGAAAATTACACTGTCGCACCGCATGGGGCGCCGCAAGGCGCGGTGCAGCAATGTAAAATGCTACCTGATGCGAAAAGTTGAAGCTGCTGATAAAATGCACTAACGCGCCGCATGGTGCAGCACAGCCTGCGGCGCGGCTGTTCAACTTTTACAAAGCGAAGTCCTAGTTCGCGTAGGAAAGGATTTTTTTCGTCTGGGTCCGACCCTACTTGGTATAAATACATGTAAAAATGCTATTTTGAGAGGTTGCACAAATTTGAGACACAGATTTGACCTAAGGAGGCAGAGACACAATAGGAGCAAGGCGGGGAATTCTTCTACGAGTTCTTCCTTCCTCTTCCTATTTTTCATTGTTGGTTATGGCTTTTAGTATTGTAGTTTTACATACTATTATGAACAACTAATTTGTTATCTAGGGTTTTGATGGAACCTTTTGTAGGATAAATTCTTGTTATGTTTTTATATAATTGAGTCGTAGTATAATCTCTATTTGTTCAACTACGTTCTTGTTGTAGTTAATTGATAGGATCCTCAATTAGTTGTGCCTATTTAGTATGTATTACTCGGGAGAGAGTGCATATTTAGGTAGTTGTTGAACAACATCACTCCCGACGTATGTGAGGAATCAATAACCAAGGGTTTAAATATGGGATTAGGGATAACGAAACCTTGGGTGCGACCTAAGTGAGTTATAATTAAAGCCAGCTAGCGTAACTCGGGAGAGTATGTCTAGTAAATTGTCGTAATTACTCGGGAGAGAATTACAACACGCAGAGCGCTCATGATCGGTAGAGAATACTTAGGCGAAATTATAGAAGACATAGCGGGAAAAATTCCGACAATTGGGGAAATCATAACTCTAGACCTCCTTAATCTTTTCTCCAACCCGTAGTATCTTTAGTTGTTAATCTACCAATTTAATTATTTAGTTAATTAGATATAAGAACCTTAATATTTATAACTTAGGAATTGTTCGAGCTTGTCTTCTTAGCAATATTGAACAGTTGTAGCTAAGCCTTAGTTCTCTGTGAGATTCGACTCCGGACTTATAAACCGGGTTATATTTGCAACGACCGCTTAGTCCTTTTTATAAGGCATAGTTGGGCATGATCATATATCATTATCTATTATTTGTTTGAATTGAAGGAGAGTCTCCGAGTAACGGTAAAGGTTGTCTCAGTATGACCTATAGGTCACGAGTTCGAACCATGGAAGCAACCACTAATGTTTGCATTAGGTTAGGTTGTCTACATCACACCCCTGTATTATTTGTTTGAATTACCGCGTAAAAATTTCTGGCTTCGCTACCACACGTAACCAGGCCCTTATCAAACTTGATTAGGGCAATGTAAAAAGCAGATAATGGAATCAACTCTATTCATACAAAAATAACTCATCAAACTTGCTGACAAAGTTGAATACAAATAATGGAATTCACTTCATTTCATATCATACCTGTAAGGCAAATTACAATGTCATGTTGCTCTAACTAATAGCAATCATATGACATGAATGCAGCTCCTCACAGCCTTCTTTTCTTGTACATAACCTAGTACTTGATATGTGATCTTGTAAGATAAAAAAAAGGACAGCGCGGTACGCTAAGCTCCGCTATGCGCGAGATCTGGGAAAGGGCCGGACCACAAGAGTCTATTGTACGTAGTCTTACAAATATCAAGAATTCAAGAGGACTTCACTGTGCACATGACCATCTTCCATTCGAATCCATGACTTTAAAGAAAATGGTTGCTGTGTTATCTCCAAAATCCTAGCTCCTCTTGGCCAGTTTCCATACCCTCCATAACCCGAGTGGCGAGCGTAGCACAGCCACAGCTTCTTGTAGGGGCAACACCAGTCCAATCCATGGTTATGACCTACAAACACAGCCTGCCACCATCCGGAAAATCACTAAGACGTCTAATTTTTAGTGACAGAAATAACTCAACATTATTCTTGTTATTTCTTGACAGCAATAACTCTAGGAGTACTTTGCTGTAAACATCTTTCTAGCCAAAAGTTTCATCTCAAACAGAGGCAATGAATAAGTAAAATATGTAGCTTTGATACAAGAAGGGAAGTTTTGGCGTAACTGGTAAAGTTGCTACCATGTGATCAGGAGGTCAGGGGTTCGAGCCGTGGAAACGGCTTCTTACAGAAATGCAAGGTAAGGTTGTGTACGATAGACCCTTGTGGTCCGACCCTTCCTCGGACCCGCATAGCGGGAGCTTAGTGCACCAGAATACTTTTTTAATGAAAATGCCAACAAAGGTGAACATTAGTGTAACAAAATCATTTTTGTTCATTTATTGATATCTTTTTCACAAGACTCACCGGGAGTAATTAGTGTTAACAATGGAATACACTCATCTGTGCTTTTAAGAAACTGCAATCTTTGTAAAGAATCTTTTCCATGCACTATTCAGCAAGCTGAGAGCTTTTGAGTTTTACTCTACAACAACTACGCCTCAAACCTAAGCAAGTTCAGATCGTCTATATGAATCCTCAGTGTCAGTGTCGTTCCATTCAAACTCATTTCAGTCCAATATTAGAAAAATAAAAAAATAAAAAAATGCTAGAAGTTTTTTCTTTTTCTACTGATTTATAATCTCTGATATGACGAAATCTTAAAAGACATTGGATCAAAAGTAACCATACTAATATGACTAAAGCTTAATCCTGACTCTACGCATCTAATTTATCCGAATTATAAGCCCCGTCTTGATTATTCAGGATTACTCAGCACTGTTGAGTCAGCAGGTATCTGTAGATGCCCAAAGTCCTTCACCAGGTAAAGAAGAGATAGAGTTCGGGTGCAACAACAACAATAACAAACCCGGTGGGGTCTGAGGAGGATAGTGTGCGCAGACCTTACCCCAAGAGAGTTCGGGTGCAAAGAATTAAAATGCAGAAGATGGAAAACTGAGGTCTGCAGTCCTTTACCTTCACAGAAGACCTTCCTTCAAGAAGCTCCATCATTCCCATTTCAGCTCCTTGAGCAGCGACTTCCTCCATAAACAGCGAGCCAATACAATTCCCATGTGCATCAGACCTTGGAGCAACCTCCTTATAAGCTTGGCTTGGTATATGCCAAAATATTATCTCAGGCACCCTGTTCAATATCCCTTTACGTTTAATTTCACACAAAATGAGGAAAGTATCATATAAGACATTCTTTTAATTTATAGCATTGAAAGTATAAACAAAAAGAGCAAATCGCTGCCCACTCCGCGTGCTTTCTACTGCCTTTGTTTCTACTTCTATAGATAACGTCCAAAAGAGCGTAGAAATTATTAAATACTTAACATCATCTTTTTTGCGGCCATAAAATGGATTGGATTATTACTGAACTCTAATTCAGTTCAATGTGCATAGCTTACACTTGTGGAGTGGAAAATTTAAACACAAAATGTAGAGGTTAATACTCGAAATTTGATTACCTTGAGTTAGGATTGATCTCTTGAGATGCGCGATTGAACCATTCCGCTTGGGCACTTGATATAACCTCAGGGTATGAACCACCGCCAGAATCTAAGAAATACATGTATGCTATGACTGATTCAGGGTTATTTGCAGATGAAAGCTTAAGGACATAGTTGGAAATACTTGGCCACAAATCTTTAGGACCGAATTTTGAGTAAGATAATTTGTTCATCTCTAGTTCATTCATCATCAGCTCCGAACGCGTTGTGCCCTTGAAGCTGCAATCACCTGACACAGAAACTTTCCTGGATTGAGCAATTTTCTTCAAAATCAAATCTTACCAGCAAGAAGAATTACCATTTCTTTCAATCAAATCCACCTGGTCAATTAGCAAGGGGGATGAGAAAATGTGACTGTCAAGGTTCAAGGTTATGCACAATAACATACGATGATCACTGGAATCTAAGACGACAATTTAAGAAACAGTCGGATTTAGGACCAAATTTTGAGTAGGAAAATGTGCTCATCTCCTGTTTATTCAATATCAGTTCCAAACACTTTGTACCCCTGAAGCTCAAGCATTCGCCTACTAATAATCCTACCAGCTAGAAGCATTAGCATTTCTTTCGATCAAAATCCACTTGGTCCATCATTCTTAAGGGGAAGGAGAAAACGTGCACGTCAAGAATCAAGTCCATGCACTATATAGTCTTGCACAAGACAACTGTTATTCAAGTTTTATCAATGTACCAAAAAAAATATCAGCTTATTTTACAAAGGTTTCAGTCTGCAAGACCACTTCTTCAACTAGTATCCGATAATCCCTCTCATCCATAAGTTCTCTTTGTCTGAAACCTGCCTCTAGAAGAAAAAAGGGCAGCCCAGTGCACTAAGCTCCCGCTATGCGCGAGGTCCGGGGAAGAGCCGGACCACAAGGGTCTATTGTACGCAGCCTTACCTTGCATTTCTGCAAGAGGCTGTTTCCACGGTTTGAACCGTGACTTCCTTCAAACCTGCCTCTAGAAGAGAAACATAATATTGTGAACTGACCCTTTGAGCGATAAAAAGGTCATTTCATAAACAAAGTAAGGATTTTATCCTCTTGCATCTCTAACAAAGTAAGGATTTTATCCTCTTGCATCTCTATCTACTTTTGCCAAGTCAGAGTAAACGTAGGAGAAAAGCAACTTTTAGAAGATACATTCTATTTACAAAATAGAAATCAACTGAAATCTTAACAAAGGAAGTATTAACTATAAATCTCTTTTTATGTAACGTAAGTTCATTGTTGTACCTTCAGATTCAGGAGGGCAGGAAACGTTCACTCGACAATGAAGAGGAGGAATTCCAGTGGATGAAAACCACTCCATTGGCCACTCGAAGTACATATCGTCATGGTTTCCGAACACGCTAGACCATGGAATTCCCCGATCTCTGGTTGGAGAGATCGCTTGATCCCAGTATAAACTTGCATTTTTTATTGGTATATTGTTGGCTGTAACGATATCGCCAAGATAAACTACAAAGTCTGCCACAAAATTCTTGAATTAGACAAGAGTTCAGAGAAAATGCTGATCAATATTGAAGAACATTTTAACTCCAAATTTAAGCTCTCAAGAAAAAAAGAGCAGTCCGGTGCACTAAGCTTCCGCTATGCGCGGGGTCCGGGGAAGGACCGAACCACAAGGGTCTATTATACACAGTCTTACCCTACATTTATGCAAGGGGTTGTTTCCACGGCTAACTATTTCAGATAATTTTCAATTAAAATCCAAAGCTTGAGTCTCTCTCTCATGTGCGCGCACACACACAAACAGATACGTATAAGGGGTATAGATTCACGTGAACTCATGCTCCTCTCTCTAAACCATATATAACAATGTTATTTTTTTTTTTCAAATTACTTACATATATATGTGTGTGCGCGCGCGCACCCATGCTCAAAGACTCTTGTGGTGCAATTATTATTCGATGCACCTCTACAAGTGAAATTGATTGTTCAAATCCTGCTTAGGACCGTTTTGTTTTGAGACGGAGTATAGATATATATGTGAAAATTATTAAAATTTCAAAAAGAATATAATTTTCCACCTATAATTTCAAAAGTGTAGTGAGTTCATGGTAAAATATTAAAGTTAAACCCGTCATATGTAAATTCTAGATCCACCTCTTCAAAAAGTGCTCTCATCCTCTTAAAATCCTGAATCCGCGTCTGCACACAAATATACTCTCTCAGTTCCATTTTATATGACATTTTTTCCTTTTAGATTACTCTAAAACATGACACATTTTTCTATATTCTTATTTTACCTTGAATGACGTGATTTTACAGCTACAGCAATGTAACAGTAACATATTTAGGACGACAGCCATTCTTTCTTAAATTTCGTGCTCAATTAATTTCGTGCTCAATCAAATAAGTTTTCACCTAAAACTAAACTGAGGGAGTAACTGTATTAAACACAAAACTTAAACAAATTGCGATTAAATATCAACCTGGGTGTTCTTGATCAAGCACAGTAGACATAACTTTAATGGAGTTCACATCTTGACGTGGGCCCCAATCCGTCCACGTGTCCTCTCCAAAATGCAAGTCAGCAAAAAGAACAATCTTAAACGATGAAGAACCTGGCTGTACATGTAGAGTTGTATTATCTGAATGGACGGTCAGGATTAATCGGAAAATCAGAAAGATTAAGAAGACGATGGATATATGAAATGGAAGAGACATAATCGAAAATGTGTAAGGAATTGATAATTAGCCGTTTGTTACAAGAGATATAATTATAGGTGGAATGATATAATAATTACCTTTCACTAGTTTGTATTTAAATTATTACTTTATCTGTATCAAATTATGTGACACACTTTCCTTTATTCACTCCCAAATTTTAATTCTATACTTAAAATTAATTAATTTTATTTTATTTCATAGACTAATGGATAATTTATAACTTTCTTTAAACTACCAATTTTAATTTTTTTTTCTTAAATTCTATATTCAATTAAATTATGATCATAATTGCATTGAAGCACAGAAGAATATTATTTGAGTAGTTTCTTGTGCCGTTTTCTGTCTGCATTTGACACGTGCAGTCATGCATGAGCATATTGCTCAACGACAAAGGAATATGCTAATTAGCCTTAAAAATGGCTAAAGTTGCATAAAATTTCAAGTTACGGCCATGTTTTCAATATTAGCCTTAAAAGTGTCTATTTATGCAAATGAGTCAAAGAAATAGGTTAAAATAGCACGGGCTAGCCAGTTTTCGGACTGGTCATTTAAAAATAGCCAACAATTGTCAAGTCATTGAAAAATAGTCACTATTTTACTGCAACAAAGACCGGTCCAACATAATATACTGGAGTTCGGTGCACCTATGTATGAACTTCCAGCATATTATGTTGGATCGGTATACTTTGTTGGCTCTACTATAATATACTGGAGCTCCAGTATACTTTGCTGGAACGCCTGTATATTATACTGGAACTCTAAACTAGGGCTGCTTATCGGATGGATTGGGCGGTTATTTACTCTTAACGGCTTGACTTATCGGTTATCGGCTTTTAAATGTATTAATCCGCTAGCCACCCGATAAGATATTGAACGGATTGGTATCGGTTTAGCTCTTATCGGACGGTTATCGAGTGGTTTATCGGCCTAATTCAATCTATATTGCGTGCATTAATTGTTTGCTTGACCTTCTGCATTTCTTCTGCATTGTTAGCGCCACCTTCTGCATTTCTTCTTCGATGAAAACTGAAAAGCCATAATCAAAAAAAGGAAACAGTAAACACTCAAGAGCGGACAACAGTAACATTTTACAACTTTCCCAGTATCCAATCACGTTAACAAGATTTGTGTTAAAAATCAAATAAAGTGATATAGAGTACTGGAAGTGGAAGAAGAGTTTTTGATTATTTAATATATATGGATAAATATATATATTTAACGGGTTAACGGATTATCCGTTAAGAAAATTGAATAATCCGCCCCCAAACCGATAAGTTGTTAATAAAAAAAAATTCAATTCGTTCCCCATCCGTTAAACCGTTAACCCGATACCAATAAGCCATTAAGCTTCGGTTTCGGTTCGATTTTGAACATCCCTACTCCAAACTCCAATATATTATGCTGAAGTATTTTCCGAATTTTGAACAGTGTTTTGCTCAAATTTATCTTTACGTAAAAAGTGACTAAATTTCGATGACTTTTGAAACTGTGACTATTTTTGAATGACCACTTATAAATCTGGTTATTTTTTAATTCCTCCCAAAAAATAGACATATTCTTTTTATTTCAAAAAGGGGGATTGAGGGACATCTCTCCAAGAGGATGTCTCAAACTATCTAGTTTGTGAGGAAGGCACCACAAGGATTGATGTATAGTTTATTATGTATTAAGGAACAAGATATCTATTTAACAATAAAAGCGGATAATTAATAGTTGACAAAAGCGGATTCAAAATTTAAATTATATGGATTCAACATTTAAGACTTTTAGCATTGAGCCAATTATATTTTGAAATTTATGAGTTCAGACCTACTATTTGTTGCAATATCAATGAATTTTTTATTCATAAATTTATATTTCGCGTAAAAGTTATGTGTTCATATGAACCCGGCATCGCTACTCTACATCTACCCCTGACTCGACAATATTAATGAGATCTTTAAAAATAGGTTGAAACCTCAGAAAACAAGTGAGTCTTAAATATATAAATATGCAAGAATTGAGAGTGAAATGGAATACCTGATAAGTAATACTCCCTCCGGTCCAAAATAAGTAATTTTTTGGATGTTTTCACACAGATTAAGAAATCCACCTTTTAGCATTAATTAGTAATGGAATTGACCATATTAACCTTTACTATCTCACATAAATACTCCTAACACATATTCCAACACTATTTACTCCAAGGACAATATAGGAAAAGATAATTAATTAATTCTTGAAATTTGAAAAAAATCACTTATTTTGGACCACAAAAAAAAAAGCCAAAAAACCACTTATTTTGGACCGGAGGGAGTACCTACATTAAATTATGAAAAAATTTATATATAAATTATGCAAAATACACTAGGACAGGTTGAGATTATACACATTGTAATATAAAAAATGGTAACATATCACAATAAATATTCAACAACAAAAAAAAAATAATCACTATATTACTAAAATCCTCACATTAATATAATTTCATTCCTAATCCTGGATAATTTTTTTCCGGTTATATTTTTTTATACTCTGTTTGGATCATTGTACCCTATCGTTTTATAATGTATTGAATTGTATCGTATCGTATAAATATAATGTTTGGATAGATTGTATTTTTTGTTATGTTAAAAAATATTTTGCTGTTTGATTTGACTGTATCGTACTGTACTGTAATTGATAAGTTTACTAAAATACTCTCAATTGTTTAAATATTAAATTTATTAAAAATTATGCATAAAAATAATATTAAAAAATAAAATAGAAGAAGACAAAACACCTTAAGAAAGCAGAACAAAGGAGCGAGACAGAAGAAGGCAAAACAAAAGAGTACAACTAATTAGAATTGAGTTAAAAGCAAATTAGGAGAAAAAGTAAAACAGAAGGCGTTAAAACACCTTTAACGTTGGCGGCAGAAGTCCGAAAAAAACCAAAGTAGGTTATATGTTGGAGATTTGGAGTTAATAAAAAAAAAGGTAAAGGGTAAAATAGAATTGTGGAGTAATAAGTTAGAGCATAATTAGAAAGAAAAATAAGAAATAGTCCCAATACACCAAATCCGTTATCTCAAAAAAGGGTACTTTTTATTATTCCGAAACAATAAATTTAAAAATACAATACAATCAATTTTAACGAAACATCGAAACAAACATTGGGATAAACAATGGGAACAACCATCCAAACAAGCCCTTAGGCTTCAGCATTATATTTCTCATATTTTTTTCTCTCCTAGTTGATAAACCCTCCCTGCTGCCCCGCTGTTCCTCCGCCGGACCGCCACCGCAAATCCGCCTCTCCTTGTCTACACCTGGCAGCATCTTCCGGCGACCTCCGTGAGTTTCTCTCCTTTTACTTTCTCTGTTTATCAGCTTCCATTGTAAAAACTAATTGCTAATTCGAGCCAGTGTGAATCACACAGCTTTGCTAGTTATTTGTTTTTTTGCTGATTATTGTGGTGAAATAACGTTAGCATATGATTATTGTTGATTTTAAACAGTTTTTGAGGTTACATACAGATTTACATATATGCAACAATGCCAGGATTTGAAGCTTATGAGTTCGAGATTCTAGTTCTTTTAAGTTACGGGGTTCTAAATTGATAATTTGTATATATTCAATGGATTTTTTAAGATAAATACAGAGTTTAAACTAAAGCGCTCGTAACCAGCATTCTAGCTTCGTCCCTGATGCCGAAGCATGGGTTTTAGAAGAGGAATTTCTCCAGTAGTAAACTTTTGGGTCATTATAGGTAGTGGCGGAGCTGCGAATTTAAATAAAGAGATTTGAAAAATACTAGAATGTCATAATTTAGGTCTGAACTTGTGACTTAAAAACAACATTTGGACCTCTCTTAACAAAGGCATCTAGTATTTGAAGTTTATTGGTTCCTACAACAACCTTAAGTTAATATACAGTAATAACTGGGTACACAGTCAAATATTTTATTGGTTTCTTAATACATATATGGGGTATGAACAAAAGCTATTGGATTTACGTGAACTTGTCGCTAACACTATAGATCCAACATTGCCCTTTACCACTTCACTAGAATTTTCATCTACGTCAATGGGATTCAAAAGGGGTTGCTCTGATGGTAAGCAACCCCCACTTCCAACCGAGAAGTTGTGAGTTCGAGTCACCCCAAGAGCAAAGGTGGAGAGTTCTTGGAGGGAAGGATGTCGAGGGTCTATTTGGAAACAGCCTCTCTACCTTTGGTAGGGGTAAGGTCTGCGTACACACTACCCTCCCCAGACCCCACTAGCGGGATTATATTGGGTTGTTCTTGTCAATGGGATTCAAAAGTGTACATATAATTTCTCTTTTACTTTATTTGTATAGTACTGGGGGGAGGTGATTAGGCAGGATATGGCGATGCTTCAGATTTCCGAGGACATGGCACTTGATAGGAACATGTGGAGGTCGAGTATTAGGGTTGTAGGTTAGGAGGTAGTTGAGTCTTGTCTTATGCCATAACTTTGGGAGACTAGTTTGGTAGGGATACTATTTTGCTTTTGCTTTGTATCATTCTTCTTGATTTCATGTTATATATATGTATGTATGTATGTATGTATGTATGTATATATGTATGTATGTATGTATGTATGTATATATGTATGTATTTTCTTTCATATTATTTCTGTGGTGGTACTAATATTGTCTTCTTTTGTCTTTTTGTCTTTTTGAGCTGAGGGTCTTTCGCAAACAGCCTCTCTACTCCTTCGGGGTAGGGGTAAGGTCTGCATACACACTACCCTCCCTAGACCCCATTAGTGGGATTTCACTGGGTTGTTGTTGTTGTTTATTTACATAGTCTATCTTTTGACAAGTGGGTTCAATTGAACATTTGAACCCCCTTTCTCCAAGCTAACTCTGATTGTAGGATCTCTTTTATAGTTTTGAGGCCCAGATGCTTGGTTATTTCCTTGTTTTTGCTCATATGCTGAAAATGGAATTTCTCAAAATTGAAAATTGTAGTACATTGGTGCTTTCATTGTCTACTGAGTTGCAAAATTTGGACATTGCTGTTGATGCTGCTACTATGTTTGTATTTGTGTAGTTTCCGGGGGTAATTGTGTTTTTTATTGGTTGAGGACAGGGGTATTGTTACGAACATAAATAGCCCATTGGAGGACATGGATGGGAAATTGGCAAATTACATGTCGGACTCGGGTTAGAAAATAGTTAAATAACAGTAGGGTAGAAAAAAAGGGCAGGCTATTGTATTGTGAACTCTCTAGAATCCCTCACCTCCCTTACAGTTTCTCTCTCTTTTTTCTATCTTCTTCCTCCTCTTTCTCGGTTCTTCTCTGTCTCTCGTCTCCTTTCTATTTCTCTATTGTGTATTTCCCTTAGATCTTTTTTTTTTTGATAAGGTAATAAATTTTATTGGCAAATATTGGGCATAAAATCAGCATACAAGAAGTTTCCTTTACAGCTTATTTCCCCTCTTGTTATCGTGATTTTGTATATTGTCTAGTAAATTGCGTCAGTTGGAATCTATTGTTATGTTGTCTATTGTCAGTGTGCTTGCTAAGATTTGGTTTATTACACATTTTTTTTGGGTAATATAATAATTACTAAGACTGTAATATTTTATGAACAATACTTATCCCAATTATTTTTATCGGAAACAATCTCTTTGCTCTTCCAGGGTAGGGGTAAAACTGCGTACATCCTACCCTCCCCAGACCCCACTTATGGGATTATACTGGGTGGTTGTTGTTGTTGTTGTTGTTGTTGTATTTATCCTGTATTTTACTGTGATTTTTTTTTGAGAATGAATTATTACTGTGAATTTTCTGAGTAAGTACTTTTTTTGGGAGGAATAGTTGGTATTTTAATAATGGTTTGTTGTTTTTCTTATTTGCTTGTATTTGAATGCTGCATTATAAGTAATGTTTTATTATTTTAATAGTTTAAGTATCTAGTCTCCTAGCCTAAATTCAGTTTGCGGGTGGATCACAGCCCTGTTGTTGATTCTAAGTGAGAACTTTTAATGGCAAAATCTCTTTTTTGCTTCTTTGTTCTTATTATCTCTTCTTTTTTTGGGGTACTTAATTAGGGGCCTTGGTAGTAATTGAGAACTAAGTTTAATATTGATGCAAATTAGCATGTTCAAATTTTTTTTTTTTACTTAAGGTTTGGATATTGGCTTATCTTAGTAGGACCCTGGTGTTTGTCGTTTAACCCGCTTGTCCCATACTTGCCACTCTAATATCCCTTGTAAAGTGTTTTTCTCAGTTTTGATTCATCTTGAAAATTAGACTGCTTGCTCCAATTCCTTCCCCCCCCCCCCCCATGAATCTTTGTCATGTACTGTTTTGGTGCAACTTTTAGCTTGTTCCATCCTAAGTTGCTTGGACACGGGAGCGGGTGTCCGACACCGGTGCGGATCTAGAAGTCGGATCCTTCGAGATGTAAATTCTAAGATTCGGGGATACGGGTGCGGGGATCCGGCTAAAAATAATTTACAAAAATAAAAATAGAAAAATATCTCTTTATGAGAAATTTTGTGGAATAATTAAGTATAGCCTATAAAATGTGAATTTCTTTTTTTATTCTCAAGTTGTATAGATAAGTAAATGATTGATTTCCTAGATAAGGCATGCTGTTTTCTTCAAATTTACCCTAGTTTTGGTTCTGATTTCGGGAATCAAATTGTATCTCGTCTCGAATTTTTCAATCCATCGTGGTCAAAGTATCCAAAATTGTTTGACCAGATCCGGTACGGATCCCATACCCACACCCATACTAGTGTCGTGTCGACACGGGTGCGGCAGCTAAACTGCCATGTCGGAGCAACTTAGGTTCCATCCACTTTATACAGTTGATCTGAACAATGAGCATTATTTTTCCTTTTATTATGCTGCACAACTGTTCAGTTAGCTGATTAGTTTAAAAAAATCTGTCAAAACTCACAGAACAAGGCTGAAACTTGAGGGAGATGAGTTGACAATTCCTTATTTTGTCTGTGGGATGAATTGCATAAGTCGAAGAGAAATGGCCAACTAGATACTCTGGAAAAATATAGATAGGGCATAATCTGAGCAAAATAAATTCTTAAACTGCTCAGACAGCAAGTAGGTTTATAATTATTGCTGACTGATGTCTGAGGTGAATGATTCTGTTTACTTAAATTTATGTGTTCATTGTTTGGACTTCTTTTTGATCAGGGTATGGATGCTGAGGAGGAAATTCCTGCTTCAACTGCAGAACCTTCGACTCTAGTTGGTGATAATTCGACTGTGGTTAATGCTATAGGAGCGATTAACCTTCAACCAGTTCCACCTGTCACTCCGCCGGTTGCTCCAACAGTTATCCTTCCTGCAGTTGTGCCTGCAATTGCTCCAACGCCTGCAGTCCCTACCCCCATTCCTCCCCCATTAGCTCCATTGCCTGTTCGTCCACCTGTCCTTAGGCCTCCAGTAGCACAGAATGGAGAAGTGCAAGCGAGCGATTCAGATTCTGATGAAGAAATGGGATCTGATCGTGGTACTGGGGGCTCAGTCCAAGAATATGAGATATCTGAGGAGAGCAGAATAGTAAGGGAGAGGCAGGAGAAAGCCATGCAGGAGCTTCTGATGAAGCGACGTGCAGCTGCGCTAGCTGTTCCTACAAATGATATGGCAGTTCGAGCTCGCCTTCGGCGGCTTGGTGAGCCTATAACTCTCTTTGGCGAAAGGGAGATGGAAAGAAGGGACCGTCTGCGGATGCTTATGGCGAGGCTTGATGCAGAAGGACAGCTGGAAAAGCTGATGAAAGCGCATGAGGATGAAGAAGCTGCAGCTTCTGCTGCACCAGCAGAGGAGGAGGATATTCAGTACCCCTTCTACACTGAAGGATCAAAAGCACTTTTAGATGCCAGGGTAGAAATTGCAAAGTATTCTTTAGTTAAGTCAGCATTACGTCTCCACCGTGCAAGGAGGAAAAGGAACGATCCAGATGAAGATGTGGATGCAGAGGTTGATTGGGCTTTAAAGCAAGCAGGGAGCCTCGCCCTTGATTGCAGTGAAATTGGAGACGATCGACCCCTTTGGGGATGCTCGCTTTCACATGATGGAAAGATGCTTGCTACCTGGTATTCTTCTGTACTTCTCTCTCTTGTTTTACCTGACCATAATTTTTCTATTGAGGGTGCTTTTTCCTCGTCCTTTTCTTTTTTATTTTGGGATGGGGGCTTCGCGGGTGGGGTGGGATAGGATACATGACCTGTTATTTGTTGGGTAGCTGCAGGTTTTCAGCATAGATTCATGCACTTAAAACTTGTAAATGTTTCTCTGATTCTGCTCTGTTTGGAACTTATTTTTTCACCTTTACGGACTCATATTAGTGTAACATACTAGCATTTCCTACTTTAACTTTTTGCAGAGATTATCATATTAAATCTTACGGTTAGATGTTCTTCGATTGATTCAATGTCCTACCAAATGAACTGGACAGTGGGATTTTATGTTCCTGTTAGCAAAATGCTGTCATTCTTTTATTAGTGTCTTTAGCGGTTATGAGTATTGGATTTATTCAAGCAGCACCATGACGCCTTTTCTTTTTCTTCCTTTCCTCCTGTATTTAGTTCTCTGAGTGGAATTGCAAAGTTATGGAGTATGCCTCAAGTGCAAAAGCTTTCCACTCTAAAGGGTCACACTGAACGAGCTACTGATGTTGTGTTCTCTCCAACAAGCAATTATTTAGCTACTGCATCTGCTGATAAGACTGCAAAGTTATGGAACTCGGAAGGGTCTCTTCTCAGGACATTTGAGGGACATTTGGACCGTGTAGCTCGGATTGCCTTCCATCCTTGTGGGAAGTACTTGGGCACAGCTAGCTTTGACAAAACTTGGAGATTATGGGATGTAGAAAGTGGTGAAGAGTTGCTTTTGCAAGAAGGTCACAGTAGGAGTGTGTATGGATTGTCGTTTCACCATGATGGTTCATTGGTAGCATCATGTGGGCTGGATGCACTTGTTCGAGTGTGGGATTTAAGGAGTGGACGAAGTATTCTTGCTCTGGAAGGTCATGTAAAACCGGTGAGCCCTCCTTTGATATGTAATCTTCTTTTTCCTCATATGCTTTAGGGATTATGAGAAGACATAGAAAATGAATTCTGTTACTTATTTTATTTATTGGTTCCAGGTTCTGGGTGTCAGCTTTTCTCCCAATGGTTATCATTTGGCAAGTGGTGGTGAAGATAATACATGCCGTATTTGGGACTTAAGGCAGAGAAAATCTTTGTACATAATTCCTGCTCACTCCAATCTTATTTCTCAAGTTAAATTTGAACCTCAGGAGGGATACTTTTTGGTTACAGCGTCCTATGATACGACGGCTAAGGTATAACTTAGTCTTTTTATGATTGTGCTGCTTTTTGGATTTTATTTTATTGCTTGTTTTTATATTCTTCATTCTTAAACTTATATTTCAGGTATGGTCATCAAGGGATTTCAAACCTGTGAAGACACTATCTGGTCATGAAGCAAAAGTCACGTCATTGGATGTAGCGGGAGGTAAGTTCCATTTAAGTTCAAGCTATTCTTACCTTTTCGAGGAGCGAAACAGTATCTTCGAGGAATTTAAGAAGTTTATGGATTTAGCTAATATGTTTTACCTCATTGGTACTAAACCCGTAATTCCTCTCAATAGAATTATTGTGTGTCTCATATGCTTTTTAAGTCACACAGCGATATAATGCATGAACCTGGGACTTCAAGACTCTGTAGCTATTGGTGTTAGTTCTGTTTTCTGTGTGGGATGTCATGCCTCACGATTGCAATTATATGTCATACCACACCCTTGATTAGTAAGGCTGATCTCTGATTATTGGACCAAATCTTGTCCCTCATCTTCTTTTATCGTTGTACTAATGTTTCAATGTTAAGCATACCTTATAATTTGGCACATCGGTACTCGCTCAAGATTTACATTCATGAATCCCTACCCCTCCGAATTTTTCCAAGGAGGACCCAGAAAATTATATGAATAAGTCTGGTGTTTTGACGATGCCTCGTACGCGAGCAGTCATTTGAATGAATGTGAAGCATTTGCTACTTTCTCTGCCTTTCAGCTATCACTTCGTAGGAATTTAGTTATTTAATGCTGGTCCCTTAAGTTTGTTTGGAATTCTGTTTTGCAATACTTCTCTTAGTTTTAATCAATAACCTGTTTCACTCAACTTGAAACTTTTTGAGGCACCAAATGAGGCTTGTAGGTCTCTTAATAAATTTCATTGTTCAGGAAGCTAATGAGTCAAGGCTCAATAGCAAATGATCATGACCATTTTTTTGGGGATGGAGAGCAGAAATTTGGCATTTCGTTGCTTGTAATTCTGTCGGTGCAAAGTCTAATATTATCCGTGACTTTGGCTTATCCCATCTTACCTCACCCTGTGCCAAAGAAAATGCTGATATTTCTCCAATCTCAAACCTTTGTTTCACGTTTCGCATATGCTTATTTGTCTATTTCTCTTCTATTTTGTGCAGATGGGCAACACATTGTCACTGTATCTCATGATCGAACAATCAAGCTATGGTCAGGCAAAAACATTGAGAAGGAAGAGAAAATGGATACCGACTAGATTTTGACCTTGCTAAGTTTGAGGTATCATTTCGGATCATCGGGAAGAAATTTGAGTGTATTAGTCTTAAGTTTATAGAATCTCCGTAGAAAATTGAAGTGTAAGGCCCTTTGATCATCCTGTAATTTCGTCAACTAACGAAGTAATGGCATCCTCTACTGTTCAAGCTTGTACTCCAAGTAGTTATACATGAGTTTTACTGTTTCCTAGCAAAAACAAATATCTCGAGTTTTTGTCTGTCTATTTTCGTGCATAGCAATAGACTGGAATGCTTCACTATGACAGTGGACCTTTAAGTTGATGGGTTCAAAGTCATCTCTAGAAGCTCCGATGAAGGTACATGGTTATGCTAATACATTTGTTCATTGTAAGCAACTGCAGTGTGTAATTATGATTTTAAGTGCATTTCTTCAAATGAGTTCAATAGGATGATATATTCATCCAATCGCTTAAACTAAAAATAGACGTACAATATGTGTAATTCATGTATAAGATGCATGTAAATATAATCATGTATAATTACTGTATAGATGTAAACAGTGAATCTGGCCATCTATTTGAGTAAAGATCCTTTTCTTTTTTCTTTGGATGCATTGTGTATATATGAAGAAGTGAACGAAAGTCAATCAATAGTTACATCAATATGCATGAACTTGCATAAACGGGATGGATTGTCGAGCGATTTCTGCATCAAAAGTTTTATTCCTGGTACACACACAAAAAAAGAGGGGCAAGGTAGCCCGATGCACTAAGCTCCCGTATGCACTAAGCTCCCGTTATGCGCGGGATCCGAATACACATTAATGTTAAATATTTAATTTTGTGAGAAAAAAGAGGCAATATAATGAGTGTCTTGATATGGAATTGAACTATTCAGTTATCTAACAACTCCCAGGACTTAAAAAAGGAGCATTCAAAGATTTCAAGTTACTGATTCTAAAAGATGTTACCAAGCCTTCAAAATAATCGAATTAGGTGAGAAGGCGAGATCATTACGGACATAATTACCAAGATACACGCGTTCTACAACATCAAAATCTAAGAAAAAGAAAACTAAGTATGACCCGTGCCAGAGGGGAAGTGTGGAAACACTATAGATTCTCCTAAATTAATTTTTTTTTAAAAAAAAAAACCGTGCCAACACGGTAGCTAACGAAGTTCTCCTACGGATTTGGTATAGGTTACAAGATCCAACAGCATGAGTTCATTTGAACTCCATGCATGAATATATAGGCTACCACTTCCTTCAAAATATTCATGCAGGATTAAGTTACTCATTCCTCTGGTTTTCGTCGAAAATGAAATAGCTCTTCTAGTGTTAGCTTCATTTATACCATCCTGTAAGGAGCCACCTCAACAGAAAACAGAAGCAGCAGCAAATGGCCTGTAAAACAAACATTTGTTAACCTTGACATTCCTTCCATGTATAAGAACATATCTGATGAGAGATCGTGTGAATAGTTATGCACATGAACAGGAAGAATGCCACTATCTGGTTGGTCAGAAGACGGAGGGAAACATGCAATTCACGAGCTCAAGGTTTGTGGACGCTATAATCAGCGTTACTATTAGCATAACTACGTTGACTAACTAGAAAATATATCACCCTTTTTGTGATTTAAGACCAATCATCTGTGGTAACAGGTAATGACTACAGATGAATCAGGAAGTGACTGAAAATCCACGTTGTTTAAATAGAAAAAGCGTAAAAAGCAAAAATGAAAAGAGAAAGAAAAAGTTATTTACCTGGAAAACCAGTAGCACAACACAAAGGGACTGTTCCGACATTCTGCCCAATTGCCTTAAGAAAAAGTTCACTAGTGTCCCATCATTTGTTCCGGTCAATAAGCCAGTCTGAGGGTCAAACCTGAAAGGATCCAAGATTAGTTAGTTCAGACACAGACTGGAAACTCAAAACTTGAGCAACTGCAATTAGAGAACTTACTTAGGTAGCCGATGCCTTGGACAAGGTATAATACCAGCTAGCTGAAAGGAATTCAAGAGACTAAAATGAGTCCTTAGAGATCCAAAATTAATTGAGAGAGAGAGAAAGAGAGAGAGAACCTGAGGTAGTGATAGTAGGAAGTTCAGGACTTGCGGCAAAAAGAATATAAGCAGTGTTTCACTGAAAGGAAATCGACAAAACTAAACTCATTAGTCTCAAGTTTCAAATGAAGAAAATTAAACAAATATCTCTACAACTATAGAAACTGAAAGTCATTAGCACATAGAATAGTGACACTCGCTTTCTCTTTTCGTTTTCTTGAGCCGAGGGTCTTTCGGAAATAGCCTCTCTACTCCCTCGAGGTAGGGTAAAGTCTGCGTATACACTACCCTCCCCAGACCCCACTAGTGAGATTTTACTGGGTCGTTGTTGCTTTGTCACAATCAATGTGATACTTTAAGTGTGTCTATTTTGGTACATCTAAGATGTTTGATGTACTTCTACTGTTATACCACTCTATGATTTTGGCAAGTTTTAAGATTTTACTTCAATTAATAATTCACATATTCCCTATAAAACCGACGTGCAGCAAAACTAGTATTTTTTTTTTTTTTTATAATGGTAACATGTATATTAAAAATAAACAGCACTAGGGCAGTGCCAAGCTATATTTACAAGGAACAAAAACTAGCTATGTCAACCTAGGATTACAGTGCACCTATCAGGTCTACTAAAGATTCTGCCTCCTCAACATAACTTTCTTTACACCAGAAATGAAACAAAAGCAAACACTTCATCTTGATTTTCTGTAAAGAATTGCTTCTGTCTTCAAAAGTTCTTAAAATTCTCTCCTTCCAGACTGTCCACCATATGCACGCAGGAACCAATCGCCACCATTTCTTTTGTCTCACTATATCCCCATTGTAATTCCAACACTTCAACAATTCACAAGTGTGAGCTGACATGCTCCATTTAAGGCCCACAATATTAAGAAAGAGTTGTCACAGTTTGTCAGTAAAAGGACAATGAAGAAACAAGTGGCTATTAGTTTCTATAGCTGAACCACATAATAGGCATCTAGAGCATAGCTGAAAACCTCTTCTTCTCACGTTCTCTTGGGTTAAACAAGCCTTTCTTGCAACTAACCATGAAAAACATACCACCTTGAAAGGTGCCTTTACTTTCCATATATACCTCCAGGGCCATTGTTCTAACTGTTGGTTTGAAGCAGCAACTAGAGTGTATGCGGATTTGACCGTAAAATTCCCACTCCTGCAAAGGTTCCAACAGAGTTTATCTTCAGTTTCTCCAAGACCTTGGAAACGTTCCAAGATATTAAAGAAATCCACAACCCTCTCTAATTCCCAATCATTCAAGGCCCTTCTAAAAGTAACACTCCATCCTTGCTGACCCCAGGCATTGTCTAAAGTGGATGTATGCGATGTTGCAATGCTGAAAAAATTAGGAAAAAGTTCTTTGAGAGGGCCATATCCTAACCAGTTATCACTCCAGAAAAGTGTTTTCCTTCCATTACCCACCTTTATGGATGTATTATCAGCCAGAGTATTCTGGTGAAGTCTGATTGACTTCCATACCCCAACCCCATGTGAACTATTAACAATGTTAGAGCACCATAGTCCATTTTGTCCATACTTGGCACGGATGACCTTTCTCCACAAAGCATTAACCTCCAGATTGTACCTCCAAAGCCACTTCACTAGTAAACTCTGATTGTGGGCTTTAAGATTCCTAACACCCAAGCCCCCTTTGTCTTTGCTTGTGATAAGGGAATTCCAATTAACCAAATGAATAGCTTCCTTCTCTCGGTTTCCTTGCCATATAAAGTTCCTTCCTAGTGCATCAATTCTTTTCCTTACCTTGCTTGGTAAGGGAAACAGAGACATTACATATATAGGCAATGCATCCAAGACACTATTAACCAATACCACCCTTCCACCCAAGGATAAATACTGGCTCTTCCATATTGACAACCTCTTTTCACATCTTTCAAGAACCCCATTCCATATCTCTTGCGCTTTGTTCTTGGAGCCAAATATATAGTTGGTAGAGAACCCACCTCACATCCCAGTATAGCTGCTAGGGCCTGGATATCATCTACTTCTTTAACTGGGAACAACATGCTCTTCCTCCAATTTACATGGAGCCCCGAGACTGCTTCAAATATAACAAGAATGACTCTTAGATATTTTAGTTGATCTGCCTTTGCCTCCCAAAAAACTAAGGAGTCATCAGCATAAAGAAGATGAGTGATCTCCACACTATCTCCCTCCTGTTTGAAGCTTTAAAACCTTTCAGCCAACCATTGTTGTTTGCATTTCTTAACATTTGGTTCAATCCTTCCATAGCAAAGAGGAAAAGAAAAGGTGATAAGGGATCCCCTTGTCTCAAACCTCTCTCAGAAGGAAAAAAGCCCTTTGGACCAAAATGGAAAATCTAACTGTTTTGATGCAGAAAGATATCCAGTTGATCCACTTCCTACCGAAACCCATATCCTAAAGAACTTTGAGTAAAAAGTTCCAATTAACATGATCATAGGCCTTCTCAATATCAAGCTTACAAAGAATTCCAGGAACCTGCCCTTTAAGTCTGGAGTCCACACATTCATTTACAATTAAAGAAGCATCCATGATTTGCCTGCCTCTTATGAAGGCCATTTGATGCCCATTCACTAGCTTGTCCACCACTTTCTTGAGCCTTTCTGTAAAGAGTTTGGAAATGATCTTGTAAATGCTTCCTATGAGACTGATTCAGTCTGAAGTCCTTGAGCTCCTTAGCTCAATTCTTCTTTGGAATAAGGGCTATGTAAGAAGCATTGAAACTCTTCTCAAAATATTCATTGTTGTGGAAGTTCCTGATGGTCTGCATGACATCTTCTTTCACAGTCTCCCAACAATTATGGAAAACCCCCATAGAGAAGCCGTCAGGGCCCGGTGCCTTGTCAGCTGCACATAGCTTCAAGGTCTCAAACACTTCTTGTTCTTCAAATTCACCTTGCAACAATTCATTATCTTCCTCTGTAATGCTGCATTCACCTTGGAAGTTAAAACTTGGTGTTTTTGTCACCTTGTTTCGGCCATAAAGCTCTAGATCTTTGTCTCCAAGCTATCTCTTCATTCTTTGCAATATCCTGGAATTCCATGTGCAAGCTTGCCTTCTCAAGTAATTCGGCCTCATTTAATGGTCTTTGTTCCTGCAAAAGATCCAAGTTTTGAATTTGGTTCAAAAGCTCAGTTTTCTTCCTCTTCAAGCTCCCCCCATTAAGCACATTCAACTCCTTTAACTTAACTTTCAACATTTTGAGTTTATAAGCCAGAATATAATCTGGCCTTCCAGTGATCTCACATGAATTCCACCATCCTACCACCCTCTCCTTAAACCCTTCCACTTCCATCCACCAATTCTCAAATTTGAAATAAGATTTTGAGAAGTCCCATTCCCCACATTTCAAAGAAATAGGGCAATGATCAGAGACAATTCTAGGAAGAAGGGATTGCTTAATATTGTTAAACTCCTCGTCCCACTCGGCTGAAAACAAGAATCTATCGATTCTTGAAGAACAATCATGATTGTTCCAAGTGTACCTACCTCCCAATAAAGGAGGGTCAGCAAGCTCTAGATCTTCTATAGTTTCTGAAAAATCCTTCATAGCTCTGGTAATACCCCTGCTATTCTTTCTTTCAGTAGCATATCTAGTAGTGTTAAAATCGCCACAAACCACCCAAACACCTTCACAAACTCCTCTAATCGCACCCAGCTCCCACCAAAGCTCCTCTCTCTCCCTTCTACAGTTTGGGGCATAGACCCTAGTAAGGAACCAAGAGAAATTCCTATTCAGAGAAGAAATTTTACAGGAGATGCAATGTAACCCTGTATTAACTAATTCCCCGGCCCACACCCTTTTGTCCCACATAATTAGAATACCTCCCCTCCTCCCATTAGACTCTAAACCTGCATAGTCTGCACATCTGTTGCTACACAAAGACCTAACCAATGCGCCATCTCCCCTTCCATCTTTGTTTCTTGAAAACAATAGATATCTGCTCTCCATTCTTGCATTAAAGATTTTATCACTTCTCTTTTCAAAGTCATTCAAACCCCTCACGTTCCATGATAATTTGTACCTTCATCAATAACTGGTAGAATTGTTTGTTCCCCTGCTCTTTGATCCGCTTTCTTTGAATTTGATGCCAAATTGTAGATTCTTGACTTCATTCACCCCCCCCCCCTTTTGTTTTGGGGTATATGGGTTAGAACCACTAGTTTCCTTTCGCTTCTCGTGCCTCTTCTATTCCAATTTCATGAACAGAGACCAGGCCTCCCATTCACATCCCTGAAAGTCCACCCCAAACTGCTTGCTTAGCTTCATAACATTTCGGTGAACCCATAATGAAGCTTCTAACTCCGCCATCTGAATTTGAACATCTAGCGGTTGGACATCTTCAATTGGCCAGTGTTGAGATTGTTCCACTCGAATTAATTATAGCCCATAATTTTCTTGGTTTTCTATGCCCGTTCCCTCGATATCCGGCCCTGCATCATGGAAATTTTCTTCATTTCCTTCAGAAATTCGCAGAAGATTTTGATTCTGATAACTAACATTAGCATCTTCTTTTGCAACCTCGGCTGAATCCACCATTGATATAGAGTCGCATGACTGTGAAGCTTGGATAGCTTCGATCTCCACGAGGAAAGAATCCACTATATTCAGTGGTCTGGGCTCTAAAGGAGTGAAAGAGCACAAAATTTGGTCTGGCCCAATTTCCTGCCTTTGGGCCCGGCCCAAATTCGATTCTTTAGGCCCAAGAGACGGACCATTTAACCCTAAATCCTCCACGTACTCAGCGTGCCCTAGCAACAATCCCAATTTGGAGTTAGATGACTCCCCTTGTTCTCCCCCATAACCAGTCATTACAAGACTGGGCTTTTGTGGATTACTCAAAAATAATTCTGGCCCGATTCCTTTCTGCAATATAAATGGCCTTTGAACCAGGCCCAAACTTGAGTCTTTGGCCCCAGAGTTTTTTCTAGCAACAACAGGAGCCTCCACGCGCTCTGCATGCCCCTTTAGTTTTCCAATTTTAAAATGTGACACTTCCCCGTGCTCTCCCACGTGACCAGCCACCCTAACCCCTATATCTTCTGCCACCAGATGTGGCTAAACACAGACCATAGCCCTAGACTCCCTTTCCTCAGTAATCCTCCAATCAACAGTCACTGTCGGAGTAGATTCACACCAAATTGGCTTGGAGAAATCCAGACCGTCATTTTCCACTTCAATGCATTTAGGAATTTTGTCAATTGGTCCTCTTACTCTGATTCTTGCCCATTTCAGATGATTTCTGAGAAGCGTTTCTTCTTCTGTTTCAACCCATCCGCCGCATTTCATCCCTATCTCCTCCATGACCTCCTTTGACCATAAATGAAAAGGTAAGCCAATAACCCTAATCCAAAGAGACTCACTAACGAGACCTGCCGAAGAGCAGCTGGCCCCCGGCGACCACCAAATCAATTTGATGGGTTCTTGTTTCCATCTCCACGCCCCAAGCATAACTTGTTCTGCCAACTTCTTGTTGGGAAATTCAAAAAGAAATTGTTGCTCGTTTAGGTCATAAATCTGGACGCCGCAAGGTAACTTCCATCTATCTGCGACCCATCTTCTTAGTTCCGATCTAGTGGGAGCTTATGTCTTCCCAATAAAGGATCCAACCAAACATCTGTTAAGAGTGTCATTATCTGTTAAAGCAACAGATCCAGGGATGCTGATACGCCGACTTTGATGTACGAAAGTGAGATTCCCCTGCTTAGGTTGCCATTTGCTCTGGTCAATTGTTGCTACATATGTGATCTCCTGGGTTTGAGGATTCTGCACAGCTACGTTGACTGTGTTTTCGAGGATAAACTTCTCTATTTTTGCAGCTATGCCTCCCTTTCCTTTGTTAGGAGACAGTTCAGGAATTATAATGACTGATCTCCTCTCCCCTTGAACTGCCACAATACTTATGAATCTACCGTACCTGTTGTACTTTTGAGAACATAAGTAGTTATGTAGATGATCAGTTAATTTCCAAGAATTGTACTTATTTCCTCTGGATGCAGACGCCATGTGCATTAAGTCGCAAATCCACAGCATTGCCTTCCTACTAACTGTCATTCTACGCATTGAATTTCTTCTCCTTTCAACCCAATCGTACCACCTTTCGGAAGCAGAGAAATCCTCAGAAATATCAAAAGATTTGTCCCCAGACGTGAAAAAATCTTGTTAGCACTGTTACCATAATCACGAACCATGTTTTAATCAAATCAGACTAGAAGAAGGCTCCCCACTGCAGGAAAAGGGTCCCCAACGCCGGAAAAAAGTAAAAGTTGTCAGAATTTAGAAGTTTGTCATGAGATGTGGAGCATGTGGGAAACATTCACAGAAGATATATGGATGTGGTCGGAACAACGCAGCGAAGAGGCTGTTCAAAAAGAAAAAAAATGAAATCTGGCCTGGAAAGCTGCTCACGCGCCGGCGCGTGGTGAGGGTGCGCCGGACAGTTAGCCGCGCGTGGCGGCGCTTGGAAGGGTGTACGCCGGATCTGTTTTCAGGGATAGGCTCGCTTCACTGTTTGGTCTCTGATGGTGTTTGTAAAATCTCATTATTCCATGTTCTCAAGCTCCTCGGGGAGTGTGCCTGAGAGATTTTGTAATTAGAGAGAGAAAAACTCCCCTTGTTACTGATCGTTGCTGCACGAACCTTGGCAGCCTCCAAAACGATGTTGAGGTGCTCGAAGTAGTCTTCCATCTTCCAGAGGAAGTTCTCTACATCTTGAGCATTTCGTTCGCCCCTAAACTCCTTCGGTTTTGGGCCCTGGATTTTGGTTTCACGCACAGTAACATGTTCTGTGCCTCCAGCAAGCCTTACTGCCTTCAGTTGTTGCTTTAGGGCTTCAACTTCCCCGTGCAATGCTGATACAGCCTCGGTCAGCTTAAGCTCAAGGTTGGTCAGTCCATCCTTGTGCTCATCGGTCAAACGATCTAAAGTCTCCTTGACGTCTCCCAGTTCTTCTAGAGCAGTAGACTCAAGCGAGCAGAAGTTGCCTTCAGCAACTTCAAGGCGTTGTTTTAAAGCAGTTAAACCAGCCTCAATCAGGTTTGCTCGTATTTCCAAAGGAAGTGCAACCAAACCTCCATCTACACCATGGCTAACTTGTTGTGGGGGTGGTACTTCACTTGTTGATGCTATGGTGGGATCTCGCATCTTGCTCGTCCCTATCCTTTTTGGTTTACTGCCCAGATTTAGTTTCCGGGTTGGTGACTCGTCTCTTCCACGAATGTTGCCTAGATCAACATTATCTCTATCCGTTGCCATTCTGTTAACCTCGCTCTGATACCAATTTGTCACGGGCTTAACTCCAGTAAGCTACGTGCGGACAACTAGACAGCCTTTATGCTGCTGCTAGCTTCAGTCCTAACCCAAAATAAGCACAGATTCGTGCTTCATAAGGAATGGCAAGTGCACAATACACAAGGCTAGAAAGATAATGAAGTAAAAGACACACAAGAGTTTGGAGACCAAGGCCAATTTTCGGATTTACTTGATATACAAAAGGAAGTACAAGCTAAGTATATGAGATTTGCCTTCTAGCAAGGCTTAAGCATATCTATTTATACACAAAAACGTGCACTGATGGGTATTGCTGGCAGTGGACCCGTCCAGCTGTGTGGCACAACTTTCTGCTGGCATATGTGACTTTCATCATTGTGTTGGCACAAAGCCCGTCCAGCTGTTGTCCACTAATCCCTACTGGCCCAGATTGGCTCCCATGATTGTGTTCTTACCCAGCTGTGCAGCACTTGTTTTTGTTGGCAGAGAGTGGCTGTCATGATTGACCCAGCGGGCCGTGGGACCGTGTCTTCCATGTGCAAAGATTCCCTGACCTTTAGCAGCCAGGGTTGAGGCCCCTTATGCGGGAAAATCAGTCGTGAATTTGGCGGGTTGGCACATTCTCCCCCACTTGAAATGGCGACGCCCTCGTCGCCGCAAAGTTTCAAGGAATTGGGAACTTGATCTTCGAACTGCCCTTGCTCCATAACCCCCTTGTCTCCGAAGGGTTCCTTTGACTGACTGGCATGCCCCTCCCTAAGAAACTCTTTGGATTGTTTACTTGAATCCTCCGACTTCCGACTTCGGAGGTGCCATGTGTTTCAGATTCATGGCTGGAGATAACGCTCCTGAAGTAGAGTCCTTATTAAGGACTCGATATTTGCCTTCACACAAGGTCTTGTCAACCTTGTTCTCTGTCGTGGTAGCCAAAATTGTGGCGTCTTCCTTCTCGAAGCCCTTCACAATTTGCATTGCGGACAGTTGACTATCGACTTGCGGCACCCGAATTGTTGGTACTACACATGGACCCCTTGAGTCATAAATGTAGATCTGGTCAAGATAAGGGCAAATGAACGCTTTAACCTCGTCCCAATAGTCTAGCCCCAGTACCAGATCAAACACATCCATGGGAGCGACAACGAAATTCACACTCCCCAACCAAGCTCCCAAGTTGAGATGTACATTGCGAGCAACTCCAAATATGTTGGTGGGTTTGGAGTTTACCGTCTTTAACACGGCACTATCGGGACTGAACGCAAGGCCAAGTGACTTAGCCCTTGCTTTAGTCACAAAATTGTGTGTCGCGCCGGTATCTACCATAATGCGAACATGATGTCCGTTCAGTTTTGCATCCACGAACAGGGATCCTTTCTTCCTCATCTGAGGGCCCTTGCCTATCGCCACGTTGTCTAACGTACGACCCATTTTGGCAAGGTCAGCCTTTCTTTGGGCAACCTGCTTTAAAGCAGGCTCTTTTACCACAACTGCGCCCAATATCAAGTTGGCAAGATGAGCTAGATCCCCTGGCCGTGGGACCGTGTCTTCCATGTGCAAAGATTCCCTGGCCTTTAGAAGCCAGGTTTGACTCGGTTTGTAGTCCCTTAGTAGCCAGGTTGAACAACCGTCAGATCTAGCTCATCTTGCCAACTTGATATTGGGCGCAGTTGTGGTAAAGGAGCCTGCTTTAAAGCAGGTTGCCCAATGAAAGCCTGACCTTGCAAAAATGGGTCGTACGTTAGACAACGTGGCGATAGGCAAGGGCCCTCAGATGAGGAAGAAAGGATCCCTGTTCGTGGATGCAAAACAGAACGGACAGCATGTTCGCATTATGGTAGATACCAGCACGACACACAATTTTGTGACTAAAGCAAGGGCTAAGTCACTTGGCCTTGCGTTCAGTCCCGATAGTGCCGTGTTAAAGACGGTAAACTCCAAACCCACCAACATATTTGGAGTTGCTCGCAATGTACAGCTCAACTTGGGAGCTTGGTTGGGGAGTGTGAATTTCGTTGTCGCTCCCATGGATGTGTTTGATCTGGTACTGGGGCTAGACTATTGGGACGAGGTTAAAGCGTTCATTTGCCCTTATCTTGACCAGATCTACATTTATGACTCAAGGGGTCCATGTGTAGTACCAACAATTCGGGTGCCGCAAGTCGATAGTCAACTGTCCGCAATGCAAATTGTGAAGGGCTTCGAGAAGGAAGACGCCACAATTTTGGCTACCACGACAGAGAACAAGGTTGACAAGACCTTGTGTGAAGGCAAATATCGAGTCCTTAATAAGGACTCTACTTCAGGAGCGTTATCTCCAGCCATGAATCTGAAACACATGGCACCTCCGAAGTCGGAAGTCGGAGGATTCAAGTAAACAATCCAAAGAGTTTCTTAGGGAGGGGCATGCCAGTCAGTCAAAGGAACCCTTCGGAGACAAGGGGGTTATGGAGCAAGGGCAGTTCGAAGATCAAGTTCCCAATTCCTTGAAACTTTGCGGCGACGAGGGCGTCGCCATTTCAAGTGGGGGAGAATGTGCCAACCCGCCAAATTCACGACTGATTTTCCCGCATAAGGGGCCTCAACCCTGGCTGCTAAAGGTCAGGGAATCTTTGCACATGGAAGACACGGTCCCACGGCCCGCTGGGTCAATCATGACAGCCACTCTCTGCCAACAAAAACAAGTGCTGCACAGCTGGGTAAGAACACAATCATGGGAGCCAATCTGGGCCAGTAGGGATTAGTGGACAACAGCTGGACGGGCTTTGTGCCAACACAATGATGAAAGTCACATATGCCAGCAGAAAGTTGTGCCACACAGCTGGACGGGTCCACTGCCAGCAATACCCATCAGTGCACGTTTTTGTGTATAAATAGATATGCTTAAGCCTTGCTAGAAGGCAAATCTCATATACTTAGCTTGTACTTCCTTTTGTATATCAAGTAAATCCGAAAATTGGCCTTGGTCTCCAAACTCTTATGTGTCTTTTACTTCATTATCTTTCAAGCCTTGTGTATTGTGCGTTTGCCATTCCTTAAGCACGAATCTGTGCTTATTTTGGGTTAGGACTGAAGCTAGCAGCAGCATAAAGGCTGTCTAGTTGTCCGCACGTAGCTTACTGGAGTTAAGCCCGTGACAAATCTTCTACTACTATCATAATAATATGCATGTCATGTAAAACGGAAGAGGGAGAAAACTAGTGTTCACGTCTGTAGATGGTACAGAGTTAATCCTGTGGGTTTTTTGGAGCTCAAAGGAAAAAGCAGTTCATAAACATGGGAATAAACGGCAAAGGGAAGAGCATCATCTCTAATACACCGTTCTCAAGAGTCCAGAAAGAAAGACGAATGATGCAAACAAAAGGAGAAGATAGTCTGATTAGCTAAGACCAGAGAAGAACAAACTAGTTATTCCATATCCCTTTTAAGTTCTGAAGGAAGGACAAGTCTATGCAGAATCCACACTGTACTCTCACCATATTTTTGCGAAAATAAGTACACTGTATAAACGTGTGGGCGTGCATGCGTGAATAACAAGCATTTTAGGGGCGAAGTAATGTTATTCTCCTCTTTGAAAGCTGGTTCTTGAGAACTTCTTTATGGATTAGTGAGTCCAAAGATCCTTCAATTTTTTCCTCTTCAAATATGGGTACTTTATCCCTGCTATAGGCTTGTCTGGTAGGTCCTTCATGAACAGGACTAGCATCCAGTGGTGCCACTTTTGTGTTGCTCACACAATAGTCCAGTCACTTTTTAAAATAAATAAATAAAGACAATACTCCAGTCACTTACTGGAAAAACTTAGGTTTCAAGTCATCAGCCAGACAGCCACCTTGGAGTCACTATGAGAAAAGTGAAACTGACAAGGGAAAATGGGACCACCTTTTCTTTCCTAAGACAGCGAGCAAGCAATCAAATGGTTCAAGAAGCAGACTAGCAGAAGCACTGCTGAATTTACCGGCAAGAAAGAGCACGAAGAAGAGATGTACCTAAAGTGACCCAAGATTCCAGCCACTGCCATGGTCATTCCAGCAAAATATGTAAAGGTATCACCAACGAAAACTGAGGAAGGATACCTGCAATGACAGCGGGGAGAGTAAGTAAAACATATTGCTGAAAGAGAACTCTGAGGTTATTCAAAGATGTACCAGTTGAATGAAAGTAAACCCAAGGAAGTGGCAAGCATTGGCTGAACAAGGTAAATAGAGAAGGCATGGGCTTGTTTGTATTCAGGATCAGCAGATGCCCCAATTTGCATGATGTTGTGTATCAAAATCTGTAATTACACTAGCGTTAGATGACATTCAATCGTCAAACTGATACTTAGAGAACAGTTCTAGCTTACAGCTGCTGCAATAACGACTGTCTGCCCAACTTCAAGGCCATTGATACCAGCGTGGATATTGATAGAATTTGTGCAAAATATAGCCAGTAGCCACATATATAATTTGTAGATCCGTCCTGTTAAACCAAGAGAGAATGAAGCATCGAGTCGAAGTCAACAATTGGAGATGATGAAGATATGAAGTGGTATAAAATTATGTCCATGTTAGCGACGACTTTAAGCATGTTAAATGTGCATTTCAAAACTTTCGAGTACTTCCAGCAAATCTAGCAAACTCCAACTAAAGGAAGCAAATCTAGCAAACTCCAACTAAAGGTTTTTATATAGAAGCATGACGAAATTATAGGCTGCTTACCTAGATCCAAGATCTCTAATCCAACATATGATACAAGGGGCTTTGGTATAATAATAGTTGTATGCCCAGCATATGCCATCAACAACGGAAGGGCTGCAATGGAGGGTAATAGCAGTTTCCTGTTTCAAATATTATATGAACTTCATAAGAATCTCAGCTGACAAGATTTCAAAAGGTCCCAGTTGCATCAGAGAAGCCTTTAGATATGATAGAAATGGATTACACTCTCCAAGGTACATCAAGGACATCATCCACAAACCCAAGCAGCATCATGAAGCAGATTGAAGATAATGCAGCATTGTACTCAACAAGCCACTGCCAAAGTCAAAGTCAAGAGGTATTCAGATCATCTTCAACAGACCTCAAGCAATAAAAAAACCTCCAAAAAACACAAAGCTTGCAACTTTACTTACATTTGAATCAGCTGTGAAGTTGAAAGTTTGAAACAAGATCGCAACGACCAAGAACACACCCCCAACAATAAGACCTAGTGACTCAGGTCTGCATAAAATCAATACGAGTCACTCATAAATTGCTTCAGAGCACCACTGGAAAACTTAATTGAGGTTGATTCTTAACTATAAAAACTTTCTTATTTAACTATGTTGAGAAATCACTCCCCTTGTCCCAGAAAAAGAACAGTCCTACCTGCATTTAGGCCTTCCCGAAACGGTCCCAGAAGACATTCTCATCACTAAAAATGATGTCCGACACTCAATTCAGCAAAAATATCTTTTTTACTCTACTTTGCAAAAAAAAAAGGTTCTAGATGGACACATGCTCGGCAAAAAGCTACTTCCTTCTATTCAAATTGAATGTCTCTTTTCGAATTTAAGCAGATCATACTACATGTTTGAAATTTACATATTATGTAGTACTTCCTCCCTCCCAATTTATGTAATACTCTTTCCTTCTTAGTCTATCCCAAAAAAGAATGTTATCTTTCTATATCTAGAAATGATTTAACTTTACCATTAATGAGATGATTTAGTCATACAAATATCTATAGCTTGTTTTAGACCACAAATTTCAAAAATCTTTCTTTCTCTTAATAAACAAACCAATTCAAACAAGGACTATCAAAATAGAAGTAAGGTATAATAAATTCGCATCAGTACTAAATTCAACTACTGCATTCACAAATTATGCGTGAACTTCAAGTAAATTAAACTTCAATTTCTTTTTCTATGCAAAAAGAAAAACTTACACTTTGATAGAGCCTTGAGGAGTGCCTTTTTTGTTGATATCCAATCCAAACAAACCCCTTCTCAACATATACTTAGACGCAACAGGAATCATAGTTACCGTTCCGAAGAATCCGATCAAACTAATTACCGCATTGATGAGAATCGATCGCCGGAGCTCCGATTCGATCTTATAGTGATAAAATATCAAGTAAAAATACGGGATTAAGAATATTAAAGAGATTTTGAAAATTAACAAAACTTTCGCCGGCGCTATGGGTGACGAGTCATCCGATTTAGGTTTTGGATTGTTTATGGATGATTCCGGCGAATTTACGGCGGTTCCTTTCGCCGGCGCCACCTTTGACGGCCGTTTTTTAGCTGCCATGGCGGAGGCTCTTTCACTGTGTGTGTGTGTGTATTTTGCTGTCTTTTTGGGTCGTTTTATAATTTGCTTATTTACTTAATTGTTTTTGGTTTAAGATTTTCAGTTGACCAATTGAATTTGTACACGTAGGTTGAACTTGTCATATGTGGGGTCCATATGATTATTTAGACTGATGAAGTAAGTTTAGTTTGCTTCAAAAAGGGAGATCAAGCTTTATTTTCTTTATTATTATTATTATTATTTATTTATTTTGGTATTTTTATTTTTCTTTCTCCCTATTTCTTTCCTATTAAATATTTCTACCTATGTTTATCACAGTAGAACAAAGAGGAATAATATTTGATCCTAACAAATACCAACTTAATAGAAGCATAAACTTGTAAAAATAGCATGGGCTAGCTAATTTTCGGACTAGTCATTCAAAATAGTCAGCATTTGCAAAGTCAAATGTTATGAACTCCCAGCATATTATGCTAGAACTCCAACACGCGGAAAGTTCCAGCATAATATACTGGAGATTGGAGCACATGTGTATGAACTTCCAGCATATTATACTGGAACTTCAGTATATTATGCTGGAGTGTTTTCCGGATTTTGAACAGTATTTTCGTTCAGATTTATCTTTACATGAAAAGTGGCTAAATTTCGATGACTTTGAAACTGTGGCTATTTTTGAATGACCACTTGTAAATTTGGTTATTTTTGAATTTCACTGTCGTAATTTTGTCAAACAAGTATTGGACAGAAGACTACCACCAAGAAGTGTGGTAAAATGATGTACTATACTGTCGGTATTTATTTTGTTTTGAAATTTTAAACTAAATTTTTTAACTTCACGACAACTCGGAAAATTTTTATCCTGAAAAATTGATCTGAAAAACTGAAATTCAGGACACATTGACTAATTTCTAAATAATAGCCCTGTAAAGTAGCTACCTGGTGTCATTTCTACTCGGATTTGAATCCTGAGGGTAAAGTCCTCTTCTCAAGTCCTCTTTGGTAGGGAGCACTAATGGACTTTTTACGATGCAATCCAAATTAGTTAGAGTTAGATCAGATAAAATTTGAGTTAACCAGACGAATGAATTCCGAGCACCAAATGAAATAAGGAGCCTATAACCAACATAGTATGCTTCGTACGATGGAAATCTGAATTAGTCGGGTCAACGAGTTCTGTGCATCAAATGGTTAAACTAAAAAGAAGAGATTACACGAAAGTAGAAGGTTTGGAAAGAAAAAGGAAGAAAATATCAAGCCAATAATGGGCACGCTACCAAACAAGCAGAGCCTAGTCCTTTATAAATTTCCATACTCAAGCTATTATCATCTAACTGTATTATTTTTAGGTAAAATGTTCTCTTGGTCACTTAAACTTACACCCGATTGTCAATCTGATAAAGGAACTTACAACTTTTTCATTTCTATATGGTGTCCGGTAGTCGCATTGTGACCTGACTATCGTAATTTTTTACATTGTACTAGTCTTATTTTTTTTTTGATAATCGTGATATGATATCCGAACCAACTTGTGTACACCTTAACTAATTTCATAGTTACCTTCTAGCAACACAAATACTGAATAACTCGGTTCACCAATAATGTCCCATAGTGTGACGGACGGTGTGTACAAGACCCGGGAACGAATTCACCGTCGTATGGCTGACCGGCGATTACTAGCGATTCCGGCTTCATGCAGGCGAGTTGCAGCTTGCAATCCGAACTGAGGACGGGTTTTTGGGGTTAGTTCACCCTCGCGGGATCGCGACCCTTTGTCCCGGCCATTGTAGCACGTGTGTCGCCCAGGGCATAAGGGGCATGATGACTTGACGTCATCCTCGCCTTCCTCCGGCTTATCACCGACAGTCTATTCAGGGTTCCAAACTCAACGATGGCAACTAAACACGAGGGTTGCGCTAATTTCTAACATTCAAAAACGTATAGACCCAATGTCACATTCAGTAAAGATTTATGATACGTGTATAGGATGTACTCAATGTGTCCGAGCCTGCCCCACCGATGTATTAGAAATGATACCTTGGGACGGTTGTAAGGCTAAACAAATTGCTTCTGCTCCACGAACAGAGGACTGTGTTGGTTGTAAGAGATGTGAATCCGCCTGTCCAACAGATTTCTTGAGTGTCCGAGTTTATTTATGGCATGAAACAACTCGCAGTATGGGTCTAGCTTATTGATACGTTCGAGAAAACTCTACTTGAATCCATTTAATTTTTTTTACCGACAAACCTGTGCTCGAAAATCACAATATTTTGAGCACGGGTTTTTATGGTCCAAGTGTATCTTGTCTTTACTACGAATTATTTTCCTTGGTTAACAATAATTGTAGTTTTTCCAATATTTGCGGGTTCCTTAATTTTCTTTCTTCCCCATAAAGGAAATAGGGTAATTAGGTGGTATACGATATGTATATGTATTTTAGAACTCCTTCTAACGACTTATGCATTTTGTTATCATTTCCAATCGGATGATCCATTAATCCAACTAGTGGAGGATTATAAATGGATCAATTTTTTTGATTTCCATTGGAGATTAGGAATAGATGGACTTTCTATAGGACCCATTTTATTAACAGGATTTATCACTACTTTAGCTACTTTAGCGGCTTGGCCAGTTACTCGAGATTCTCGATTATTCCATTTTCTCATGTTAGCAATGTACAGTGGTCAAATTGGATCATTTTCGTCTCGGGACCTTTTACTTTTTTTCATCATGTGGGAGTTAGAATTAATTCCTGTTTATCTACTTCTATGCATGTGGGGAGGAAAGAAACGTCTGTACTCAGCTACAAAATTTATTTTGTACACGGCGGGGGGTTCTGTTTTTCTCTTAATGGGAGTTTTGGGTCTTGCTTTATATGGTTCTAATGAACCAACATTAAATTTTGAAACATCAGTTAATCAGTCATATCCTGTGGTTTTAGAAATAATATTCTATATTGGATTTTTTATTGCTTTTGCTGTCAAATCGCCCATTATCCCCCTACACACATGGTTACCAGATACCCATGGAGAAGCACATTACAGTACTTGTATGCTTCTAGCCGGAATTTTATTAAAAATGGGAGCGTATGGATTAATTCGAATCAATATGGAATTATTACCTCATGCCCATTCTATATTTTCTCCTTGGTTGATGATAATAGGTACAATACAAATAATCTATGCAGCTTTAACATCTCTTGGCCAACGGAATTTAAAAAAAAGAATAGCCTATTCCTCTGTCTCTCATATGGGTTTCATAATTATAGGAATTAGTTCTCTAACCGACACGGGACTTAATGGAGCCCTTTTACAAATAATATCTCATGGATTTATTGGTGCTGCACTTTTTTTCTTGGCGGGAACGACTTATGATAGAATCCGCCTTGTTTATCTTGACGAAATGGGCGGAATAGCTATTCCAATGCCAAAAATGTTCACGATGTTCAGTAGCTTTTCGATGGCTTCCCTTGCATTACCAGGTATGAGTGGTTTTGTTGCCGAATTGATAGTATTTTTTGGAATAATTACCGGCCAAAAATATCTTTTAATTCCAAAAATACTAATTACTTTTGTAATGGCAATTGGAATGATATTAACTCCTATTTATTCATTATCTATGTCACGCCAGATGTTCTATGGATACAAGCTATTTAATGCCCCGAAGGATTCTTTTTTTGATTCTGGACCGCGAGAGTTATTTCTTTCGATCTCCATCTTTTTACCCGTAATAGGTATTGGTATATACCCGGATTTCGTTCTTTCATTAGCAGTTGACAAGGTCGAAGTTATTCTATCTAATTTTTTTTATAGATAATTTGGATGACTGAAATAAAAAAAACCTATGTTTGTTTTGAAAAACATTCTTGGACAATGAAAAAAAGAAGACTTTTTTTCTTCTCTTAACTCTTAAGTTAAGTAAAAACAATGAAATTGAACTACATATGGTAGAAAACCGTGTGAATCAAATATTGTATTGATGATTCACACGGTCCGCACGCTGGTTCATACAATGCGCCGCCCGCTCTTGATCACTGCCATCTACATCTGGCAGAATGTAGGAGTCGTGCACGTTGTCAGCAATGCGTTCTGAGACAAGGAAGTAGTCGAGTCGCCATCCTGAAATTTTGTACCCCAGATGGAAAAAAGATGCAAAAAAGGTCATAAAAAAAAGATCATAGAGAGTAAATCATACACCAAACAACCTGAAACGACACCCTTAATTGGAAATGATATTGAACAAAAATGTGATGTTGGAATTATCTTGTCAAGGAGTGACAAATACGGAAGTCCACCATGTAGCAAGAGATTGGAGGAATAGAATGTCCGACGAGTAGTTTAAGCAGATCGATATGTAAAAAGCAAAAATACAACTATTATCACGACCCAAATACCTAGTCAAGTGCTCTTCTAAATTGCAGATTGATGTAAGGGGTTCAAACTCCTCTTACCTAGGTGGGAAAGAGTATAACTTTCACAATCACGCTATCAAATGAGCAATGTTCTCATTTCACTAGACAGTAAAACACAAAATGAGATACGCAAAAATATCTAATTTTAGGGGCTATGGAGAAGAGTATATTGAGCAAAAACTGAGGTATATTTCTGGTTTCTTAATTTGTTATAATAGGAACGGCCCAAGGAAGCAGAGGACCAAGTTACATAGCACCATAATAGAATAAATGTTCAAATACCTTTATTAGTTTTACGTCCACCATGGCGGTAACCCCAGTAAGTATAACCAACGACACCAGGATGCTGCTTCCTGAATGTATCTACGAACCCCTTGTTTAAAAAGTTTGTTTCAAAGGACTGTCTCTCTTCTTCAGTAAATCCTGCACTTCTTTTATTTCCCTAAGCACAGGAAAAAATCAGAACGACGAATTAGAATGATATCAAAACTAAACCGCAAGTAACTTTGGTAAGTTAAACTAATAACTGAAGACAATGTAAAATCCACAAGCAAATATCACGCCTTAAGTTGCAAAGTAACCATTCTGCTATTAGCAATGATATTTTCCAACATTTTATTGTGATTCTTTAACAAACGCAAGAACTTTCCTAGTAGATGAAGAGAACCGAATAAGTTTCCATGGTGCTAGGTCAGGCTTATAGATTTGAACACAGGGACAAGCAGTTGCCAAGTTTTGATCTTTTATGTTTCAAGCAGTTTGTCTCTATTTGTAGTGCATCGCTTTTAGATGCCAGTTAAAAGAGGAGCAAGAAGAGCCCCATACAACTTACAATTAGCTGCTCCATCAAGGTTCCTTAGTCCTTATTTTTAAAGTGCAAAAGATGACAACTGGAAATACTTGCAAAATTAATACTCCCTTAGTTTTAATTTAGTTCACTCTTCGGTTACCTAAGGTCATGTAACCTACTTTCGAGCAGAAGTGTTCATTCTTTTAGGAATTCAGAAAATACACCAAGGAGGACTATAAGTTGCATATTAAAATCACGAAAGAACACATTTAACGTGCAATCAGTGACCACTCAGTTTGACTATAACAAAGCAAAATGTGACAACTAATTATTTTTTTGACTATAACAAAGCAAAATGTGACAACTAATTATTTTTTTGACTATAACAAAGCAAAATGTGACAACTATTTTTTTTTTTGGTCGTAGGAACATTCTATTGACACTATCAAGCAATTCACCACTTGCTTGTAGAATATTTCCTGCTAAAAGTTTAATTTTGGAATCACAAATCAGAGGTTATTGGTGCTTTTACTTTTCCATGCTTCATCTTTTTTTCATAAAATAGACAATTATTTCCCTCCAGTAGATATTTCGAACACTTTCTATGCCTATTAGCTTTCAAAGAATATATTGACCTGTATATTGTAATTGCATAAAATTTCCTTCATTTTAATTCCAATGCTATTCTTAAAGCCAGATGCTAAGAGTCTAAGGAAGATATTCATCAACCTGAGGGGGATTCAATGGGTTATGCCAGGGAGAATCAGGGAAGTTCTAACAAGTTGGAAAAGAGATGGAATGCAGTCTGGCCAGAAGGAGAGATGGAAGATTGTCCCTGCATGTATATGGTGGACAATTTGGAAAGAAAGAAATCTAAGATGTTTTGAAGATACACATAGTACAATACAAAAGTTGAAAATGAGCTGCCTTACGCTCTTTTATTTTTGGTGTAAACACGAGTGCTTAGAAGAGAGTGAATGTATTTTTGATGTTTTAGACCTCTTATGAGCTTTACAGAGACTTAGTTTGTCTCTCTTTGTACTCCCTTTTGTAATTATGGATGGCTACACTGAATTAGTGTAGTCATGTTTATATTTAATACAAAAATGTTACCAATTTCAAAAAAAAAAAAAAAACAGATGCTAAAAAAATCATCTTAAACTGTAGTACCTTAAATTGTAGTATCATTTCAATCTGCTAATGATTGATTAGTTTTAGCTTTCATTTTGTTTTCTTGGGGGCATTATTGATGTTATTTTGTATCTTCTCTTACAACTATAATATCAAGAGTCACTAAACGCCATGTAGCTTTACTGATGCTGCTGTCTATTTGGTTTCTTCTTATTCTAGTACTTTCCGTAACGTATGTGCATACAAGTGCAAATACTTAAAATCTTTCGCGAACATTTGACCCCTATAAAAAGTAATAATGCTCAATCTGTTCTTACACCTCCCCAAGTCCGACATAAACTTACTTAGACCTGTAACTTATAGATGTCTCCAACATTACAGAAGGTGAATGCATCTGTATGGTCAGTAAGTAGTAGTGAGGGCTATTGAAGATTCACTGGAAGAGGAACTAGAAAACAGATTTGGAAGAAGATCTCAAGCAGCTAGAGACCATTAAAATTACCATAATATGAAAGAGAAGGAGAACACGGCAACTCTACTTCATGTTTCGCGTAAATTATATAGTAGAACAACCAGGTTCATCTAAAGGAAGATTACAAAACGACAAATTAGATATAAAGAAAAAAGACACATGCTACCACTGACTGCTCTTTCTTCTCTTTTCTGGAATATACACTATGATTCACATAGCATAAACTGCTTTTGCATCATATACATGTTAAGACGTGATGGTAAAAATACTTACAGCAGGATTATAAATATCTATCTCCTCGTGCGCACAATTCAGATCACCAGTCAAAACAACAGGTTTTGACTTTTCTAGCTCCTGCAAAGCCACAGAAGAATTAAAAATGTTCTGCAGATTACGGGTTAAAAACCCCAAGTAGTAATGCCTGGAACAGAATAAACAAGATACACCCAAAAAAAAATAGGGGAAGAAAATCCAAGAATTTGGATGACTTTGAAAAAATAGCAGCAAAGTAAGAACAACTAGGACTTCTAGACAAAAGTGGAAGTATACCTGGCTGGACCTAATGAATGAAGGTTAAATGTCTTGAAGATTTTAAATTCATGAAATTCAAGATGCCTATTCAAAAATGAAAATCTAAAAGAACTTAACCTCGAAAAGGATGTACCTGTAGACAAATAAATATATGGTGCATAAGATGTCACTAAAGAAAGCAACACTCACTTTCATGTAATTGCCAAGAGAAGGATCCCACTCTGTAATTCTGTACGTCTGGCAAAGAACATCTTGTTAGCCATGTCCGTAAAAGGAAATGCATAACATAACAAATGCAAAGAAGATATATAAGACGTAGCGGACTACCAATCGTCGTAGTCCATCGCCAGAATTTGGAACATATCCACACAGTAAATAGAAGTTATCAAATTCCACCGTGACAAGTCGTCCTTCAGTATCATGATCAGGTATACCGAGACCATATCTGACAGAAAGTGGTTTGATCTGTCAAAAGCGGAAAGCAGAAGAAGAATACTGGTTATATACCAAAGAATTTTAAAAAAATCAAGGAAAGAACACATAGAGCCTCAATCTTCTTCCTCCTCCTCCTCTATAAGAAAAATTCTCAGAGACCAAAGTATGGCACCCCACAGAGGGCCTACATAAAGAAGCAAATCTGCTACTCCCAATCAAGAAAACAGGAAAAAAAAATTATTTAAAAAAAGAGAAGAAAAAAAGAGGGAAGGGAAAAAGGTTCATACCCTAGAGATGATTGCAGTACCGGAATACCCAAGCTTAGCGACACTGCATGTCCAAAAGCTATTCTCATAGCCACTGAGACTTTCTTTGATTGCTTCAACATCTTTATCCTGCTTCCAAGAATCAGAAATTAAATTAGCTAAGACAGCACAAAGATTTTGTTGTATGAAGGAACAAAGTCTCTACTAGTCACGTAGTAATCTCCACAGTGTACGGGAATTATTGCATTAGCACGTAATATTCCATATATTTCAAGGTACACCAACAACTAAAGTTTGTAGAACTTAGTTTAACAGGAACAAAATCATAAAAGAGAAGTCCAGTTTATGTTGCAGTCTCTAGATTCTGAAAAGACAGTGAGCCTTAAATTTGAAGAATCGTATCAACTAGGAAGCAAGTAGACTTAAGGAACCTGAGAATACACACGCACGCACGCGCGCACACACACACTCATGAATATGTATGTGCACGTTTGTGTGAGAATATTGATTACCAAGAATTTGAACAAAAAGTGGATATGGTTGATAAAAAACCATTGTCAACATAAATTGACGAGTTCTTATAAGGTCTTCCTCAACCCTTGATCAAATAACCTACAAAATCTTCAAGTTGTATCTGATTAAATCCAAGTATTTTAGATATTCCCTCATTTCCATCCCCAAGCATTCCAAGCTAACGGCATTTGTGTATCCATACACACACATATAACTAGTAAAAGACACAGAGTTCCTTTCATCGAGTTAAAATTAAGAGAAAAAACATAATGAGACATATCTGCCTTGAAGGCATTGACCAATGCTTCCATTTCACACAATTTCTGTTGTTGTGCAAATAAAGACCATACATTTATAAGGTGAAGCATCACCTGCATCCTAAGTTATGTTTACAAGGATCTCACTACATTGTAAGGTTGACGAGTTAGATAATCGACTGATATATTGTGCAACTTATTTAGATAATATCTATTACAATATCAAGTCGATTCCTACAAGCAGAAAAAAGATAAAATGAGAGCTCGCCTGTAGTTTAGTTTCCTGCAAGCATAGAACATCAAAATCTTCTCTATCGGCAAGCTGCTGTATCAAAAGATTCTTTAACTTCAATAGAGCCCTCAAACCATTGACATTCCATGACAATAACTTAACATGTTTTGTATCCTTAGAAAGAGGAGCTGGCCTCATTGTTTTAGGATTGTATACAATCCACCCATCTTTGGGCTTCTTGTGAGCGAAAATAGTCCAAGGTTCATCTTGATTTACAGAAATATCCACGCCCTCAGAAACTCCAATGTGTGCCGAAGCGGTCAATGATGAAACTTTTCTCTTTGCTCGTACAGTCTTCTTGCCTATCAAAATTATTCATCATTTAATACACTGACAAAGCAAAGCAAAGATGTACTGTAAGGCAAGGTGCAAAATAACCAGACAGAAAACACCGAAGCACCTTTGATGTCATTAGATTCAGCGGAGAGCCCTAGGGTAATTTCAGCTTGTTTAACAATAATGTCAGCACTTGTATCCTTGGTGTTGTCTTCTTTCACTCGTTTTTTCGTCTTCCTAGTACTAGAAACCTCTGATGCAGCAACATCTCTTTGGTTACTTGACACTTTTCTAGCCTTCCTTTTTGAAGTGTTATCGACTACTCCTAGACTCTTCTCAGACGATACTTGATCCTCCTGTGCCACAGATCCATTGCCTGCATCTATAGCAGAAAGTTACGGGTTAAAAGTATCTTTCTGCTATATTTTGGATTTTGGAGTTCACAGAATAATAACAATCACCTAGATAAATGACTTACGTCAGTTTCCAAATTAAAGAAATTAATTTTTAGAAAAGAGTACCATTAAGTTTGCTGTCGAGGAATGTCTTCAAAGAAGCAACAAGCTCTTGTTTAGTACCTCTGGAAGGAATCCCAAGACTCCTAAAAGACAGAAAACTGGCTTTCATGTCACAGGATCAAAGTGAAAGCTGCTGCAAAATACAACATGACACATTGTGTAAACTTTTCCAACACAAATCATTTCTGAAGTGGAATGTCATCAGAACAGAGGTTTTAGACCAACTAGTTCAAGTTCCAGTGGAATCACTTAGGGCTGAATGGTACAATGCTACAAGCCAATTGCTTAGTGGCTCCAACCAAGGGTCAAAACCTTTTAGCTCTACTACGGCAGCACATCTTTTTCAAACTTCTAAGGATAATTTTAAGCATTCACTACAACAACAACAATACAACAACTAAGCCTCAATTCCAGGCAAGTTAGCAAAGCTATATGAATCCTCACAGTCATGTTTTAAGAAACCCTGATTTGGACCCTCGTGATCGAGCTTATGATTGTAAAGAATGTGGCCGTTAAATGATCCAAACCAGGTTGAGAGCACGGAAGCTTATCCACCGAGTTATTCTCTATAACCATAACATGAAACAAGTAAACTTGGAAGCTTCGAAGCTTTTAAAGATGAGGCTTTTTGGCGAAGCCAAGTCAATTCCACGCCACCAAACCCTGAATGCCGCTACAACAGCTATTACCTTCAATCCCTGGATAATTTTAAGTATTTGCAGCTTAAGGAAAAACTTCTCCACAAGTATAGACTTGTTATGGCTGTCAGATAATCATTCACACACATATAGTTTCTATATATGTAGCACGGGAAATTATGACCAAGAAGCAATTAGAAAAACTTTTTCATATACACATTCTTGTCACACATATAGTTTCCCTATATCTAGCAAGGGAAATCATGACAAGAAGCAATACAGAAGGCATAACTTTCCTTGCCAACGAGCGTAATCCTTAAGAGGTGATACTAAACAATTGATATTTCACGTTATCGTAAATTTTCTTCAATTTCTTTGTCCATATATTTGGTATTCATGCTTATAGATATTAGTTTGCCTCTCTACCTACTCAGGTAGGGGTAAGGTCTGCGTACATACTTGTGGGATTACAATGGGTTTGGTGTTGTTGTTGCTTATAGATATTAGTCTTGGATTATACATACATATTTATTATTTTTCTCCATTTGCGCCTTTCTTCGTTAAAGCTCACACTTTATTTGTGCCTTGCGCTTAAAGGCCCAACAGACCTTAGAACTTTTTTGCGCTTTTCAACTCTGATAATACTATTTTTAGTATGTCCCAAAAAGAACGATACTTTTTTATACAAATAACTACGACTTATTTTAGACCATAAGTTTCAAAAGTCAGCCTTTCTTTCTTTCTACACTCTGCCAGTCAAACAACGTCACAAGAAACATTGAGCACATACCTAAGTTTCACTCTGAGCTGTGGAACTGTCATTTTCTCTACTGTTTCCATATCCTCCACAAGAATCTCCTTGTCACCATTTTCCTACATTTAACAACAAAAATTCAAATAAAAAACTAATTTTTCCTACTAAAAATTAATTTGTCAAAAAGATTCAACCTTTGAAACACCCTTTTCTGCTGCAACACCCATTGGTTCATTTGACTTTGCAATAGCTGACGAAGTTAAAAAGGGTCTTTTTTTAGACCCCATTATCGTAAAATTCACAGAAGCCAAAACTTGAAACTTGGGTTTCCTTAAAATCACTCCAACACTGAGAAAAAAGTAACAGTCATTAGGGGAAAAAATAAAGAAAACAATTGAAAGACAAAACAGAAGTGATAATATAATTAATACCTGTGGGGATTAATGTAATTATATAGGCCTAATTTGAGATATTGTAACATTGATAGTAAGAATTATTATATGAAGGAGGTAAAAGAAGAGTTAGTGGAGTTTTTTATGGGTGGGGGGTGGGGTGGGGTGGGGGGTGGGGGTGGGGGACCGCCAAAGGAGGCAGCAAATGGTGAAGAGGAAATTTTGGAGGCGCGAAGCTAGGTTGGCAAATAGAGAATTTTATTCTTATTTCATCTAATATTGGCATGAAATAAATTTAAAGTGAAACAGATAAATGAAAATTTATATAATCGATAATAAGGGCAAAGGCGGATGAAAATGTTGTTTTTATAGTATTAAATAAGAAACATACATGTTCTTTAGAGATTGTTAATAACTTCATTTTTGGAAAGATAAGTTATGTCAAATAGTGTAATTATCGGGCAAAGATCACTTTTAGCCTGCGACCGAAATTTATTAGATCTGATAGGTGCAAAAGTATATAAAATTTGTATATTTTCTGTATATAACATACAAAAATGTAAAAATGCAGAAAGAATATATAATTTTTTCTTTATTATTTTAAGAACGACTATACAATTGCATTTTTCCAAAAAATTTTACCTAGTTATTGGGTCAACATATTTTTTTTCTTTTTCAGGAAAAGAATTAATATATTTTACACCTCTATATGTTTTTTAACTAGGTAGTAGAACGGTTTAATTATATTTATCTGTTTGCAAAGTGGAAAAAATTACAAAACGTCGCTAGGGAAAAGATCCACTTTTGCAAATAATGAAAAATAGTCCACAAATAATTTCATATGTTTTTTAAACAAACGCCACCCTCAGTCATTGGATATTTCTTTTTCAATCTTAATTTTTTAGTCAATATATTTTTCTCATACTAGAATTTAGATATTTATAGTGAATATTTTGATAAGAATAGTAACTTCTAATCATGAAAATACAGAACACTTGCCTGAGTCTCCACAGTTTAATGGAGACAAAAAACGCTAGTTGATTTCTTCCTATTTGTCTAAGTTTTGATGGATAGAGTTATTCGATACCAATGCTAGTGGAAGATAACAAATACACATATTAAATAATCGAGGTATGTGCAAGATGACCCAAAAACTATTGTTACAGGTAAAAGCAAAAGTGAGGAAACAGTTGTAATGTTCTCAATCAAACCTGCTATAACAAAATAAGTCATCTTATACTCAAACAATACCATTTATAACTAGGAAATAGCAGCTTCATGGATAGAAGGATTTCAAAGGAGGTCACGGGTTCAAGCCGTGGAAATAGCCTCTTGCAGAAATGTAGGGTAAGGCTGCATACAATAGACCCCTGTAGTCCTGCCCTTCCCTGGACCCCGCGCATAGCGAGAGCTTAATGCACCGGGCTGTCCAATCTCCCAATTTAAAGATAGAACATTGTTTGCATAAATTAGTGAACATGAAAATAAAACTATAACAATGACAATACAATGGCGCAAAATTCAATTTCTAGGAAAAGAATATTGGGTTGTGTCGCATGAGAAACTCTCAAAAACATTCCAAGGATATCACTCTCCATCAACTACCTTGGCGTCGCATGAGAAACTCCGAAAAATGTTCCAACGATATCACACTCTCCAGTCTCCATCAACTACCCCCCAACCACTTGGGGAAGGAAATTTTACATTACCTCCTTAGTAGCTTCAATACATCGCCAACAAGATGCAATGAACCAGTGACAAGAACCTGGAATAAGAAGTATATAATGCTTTAGCTATCAAGGTGGTGTCACAAATTTGATTGTTCCAGCTCCAAGAAGTGTGCATTTGTGATGAAATACTAAGTTGCTCGGACTCGGGTGCGGGTATCCGATACGGGGACGGATCTGAGTATCGGATTCGGCAAATCTAAATTTTAAGCTTCGGGGTGCGGATCCGGATATGGATACGGGTGCGGGGATTCGGCTAATAAAAAATATAGCTATAAAAATATTGTTAATTTGAGAGATATTCTGTCAAAAACTTACATGACTATTGTAGAATTCAATCTTTCATTCTCCAAGATGGACATTATTCTTTTATTCTCCTAAATCTGTTTTATTTTTGATTTTGAGAAATTAAAATCTCAAATTTTCTCCCAAATTTGTCGATGGACTCCGGTCAAAGTGTCCGAAGTCAGTTGACCCTATCCGGGACGTATCCCGCTCCCGTCCCTGTCTCGTATCGGGACGGGAACGGCACCAAAATCGAAGAGTCCGCGCAACTTAGATGAAATATCATCTTCACTACCACAAATACTCATCAGGAAAATCAATGTCCTAGGTTTCATCTATGGGAAGTACATAGTAAAATAACATGTGGAGTAAGTAATAACCGGCATAAGCATGACATTATCTTCCATTCGGAGCCGTAGGTGACATTTATGATCGAGTTGGTTGTCACTCGTCATGTTTCACATAGGTCTAGTTGTAGGACGATTTTTTCGAGTTATCTCAAGGCAAATCGAGATAAAGCATTCATCTCTGTCAACTGAAACTCTAGCATCTTCACTTGCAAATAAACTTATGATGTCATCTATTAATAGGATATATGAAAACCTCTGAAGTCTAATGCAAGTAGGTTTATCATGTATGTCAGAAACAGTAATAATGTATGTGATATTCCAGCAGTACTATGTACCTGAAGTCTAAGGGAAGGGTTTTCTCTAACACAATCCCTCAACCAATTTATGGTCAATGGTAATGAAGGAAAAACCGCACTACAAGCAAAATATCCATCTTCTGGACCACAATGAGAAGCCTCTTTATAAAGAAATTCATGGGGTGGTACGCCTACTGAGGCGTTTATCTTGAGATTCTGATCAAGAACAGCTGCATTAGACAGGAAGATATATGAGGTTCTACATGGATAAGCACTGCAAAGTTTTGAAAGCTATAAGCAAACATTCAGGAGGATACTAAACCAAGAAACAAACCATGGTGTCAAGTTGGAAAGGTTGATCACTTCCAAACATATATTTCTTACTTCAGTGACAATGCCCTAAGATTAAATTTGGAGTTCTCACGCCTCTCGTTATTGAATTTCACATGAGGCTGCTATACACTGCTTAGGCAACAGCTACTGCAGATTAGAAACCTATTTGAGCGAAGACAACCAAAAGATCGAAGTAACAAAATTAACAGAACCTGTTACATCAAAAGTCTCTTTATCAAACTTAAGCGGAGCCTTCTTTTTAGGGATATGTTTCAGATGCACTCTGCTTTAGTCAGCTATTCAAGACAGATGATAATCTTGCTCTAGGGAAAAGCAGGCTATATAAGATTTAAGAGAAAAAAAGTAAGAGAAGCCAGTTACCAAGGAACAGGCAGAAGTTACCTTTGCCATGAATGATTTTCTCCCAAATTCTCTGAAGGTTAAACTGCCACGACAAATCCTTTCCAGGGATATATGAGGGAATAGCAGAGGTAGCAGAAGTAACCTTGGTATATGCCGAAATGCTTGGCACAAAAATAGCTTTTGAGAAGTAAATACCTGCAGAAGAAAACATTCACATTGCCCAATTATCACTTTTCAATAAAACCTCCTTGTCATTTAACAAGAGAAAGAGATTTAAATGAGACACCAAAGGATTTTCTGTGATTTTCCTTGAACTAGACGGACAAGGTGTCCGGGCACATTCTATAACTCTACGTAATTCCACCATATGATGGTAAACATCAAGCAAGTCAATATAGTGTTACTGTGAACTTAGATTCTATAGAAGAAATTAACTTTGAGCGACCAATCAATCATTTAACTCGTTTATGGTGTGCGATGAACAAAGGTTTGGTTCATGATATAAAGAATAATTGTAACATAGGAGGAGCATTTATGGTAGTCAGTTGTGCCATCTTTTCTTAGTCTCGAAGAATCCATATGGATGCAATTCCCAGTCTGCAGAGATAAACATCAATGACGAGTTGACAACAACAGATTGCTGCATGATTATCTTGTTCACTACCTGATGATGCACAGGTATTGACAAGCTTAGGAAGAAGAATTTGAGGATCTCTTGCATCCATACAGTTGAATAACAAAATCTGCAGTAGAGAGACCATCTTATTCATAAAGCATGTCACACCACAAAGACAAGAAGTAGAGGAAGAAAAACACATAACATAAAGATTTATCAAATGCAAATGAACTGAATATCATGTATCAATATGAGAGCTCTTTTACCCGCTTTGGCATTTCGTCTGAATCCTTGTTATTACAAGGTTTGATGTAACCGTTTGTCCAGGCTCTCTCCATTTTATTGTCTTTTGAGGTAACTGATGAAAGTGACATGTCTTTTCTTCCTACCACAGAAGCAGAAAACCATCTCGCACAAGCATCCATGCTCTCAGGACTATGAGCTCCATCTAGGTAGAAGGTAAGATCTCCTGACAACCTTTTATTTCCTCCAGATACGTTGATCAGAGGGTCAGCAACAATCTGACCCCTGCCAGAAAGACGTGCAGCTGAAAGACCCCTCAGGAATTCCTCTGGTAGACCATCTTTCTCATATGCCTGTTTAATGCCAAGAAAAGGTCGAGCAGTGTGATAATAGAGCCAAAGAACATAAGAGTAAAAGAAGTTTCTTCTTAAGCCACATTAAATAATGAAATCCCCTTCCATATGTTACCATCTCCAAAAAAAAAAAAGAAATCCCCTTCCATTGCATAGCAAGATGAGATACAGTAAAACTTTTTTTTTTGATAAGGTAATAAAATTTCATTAATGAAGGGCATAAATACCCGTAATTTCTAGATTGCAATATAGATCAAAAAACCACATTTTTCATAATCAAAATGAAGGTTAAGTTTATCATAATAAACAAATAAAATTCAACAGGACAGGCTTTATGTAATATTAACACCTGACTGGAAACAAATCATGAACTTTAATATCCGTTGAGACATTTAAAAGTGATTACCATATGCACAGACTAATACAAGAGGAAAGAATAAAGAGAGCACCAACATCTTCAAACAGCCTTTTCCAGTTTCCTGTACTTCTAAGCCAACTTTTACAAAGGGATACAGCAAGGGCAGCATTAGTGAGCTGGTGATCACCAGACAAGCTTAGCCTTGTTCCATTTAACTTTTCCAAGGTTAGTGGTGCGACAACTTGCAGTGAAACCTGCATGGACAGAGATAATAGTCAGAAATTTCTCAGTACACACACCGTAGTTAGTGGTGCTTGCATGGAAAGAAAAGATAGTAGTCAGAAATTTGGGTATAACTACATAAAGTGGGTTACATGATGATGGTCAATAAACTAATAGCTTATCCACATCTTTCCAGGGACTATATGACTGTTTTCTGCATCTAGTTTTGATTTGTTTGCCCATGTAGAGCATATTTATGTGCATGAAAATGAAACTTTGGCACCAATAGAAACACTCTCAAGGTAAGTGAAACTTGCTTGCCATCGGATACATATAATATTGCATCCAATCCAAACAGAGAGGATAGTAGTGAATAATTAGAGTATACTCACATGCAACGTAGTTACTTGATGATGGCCAACAAACTAATATCTTTTGAAGATCATTACTGAGAGTATATGTGTCTGTTTTCTACATCTATTTTTGATTTGTATACCCATGTAGAGTATGTATACATGCAAGGAAACCAAAATTCTTGTGCCGATAGAAACACTAATGAAACTTTTTGCCAAGGAATACAAATGTTATATTATCTGGTCCAGTAATTTCATAGAGTTTTTTCATGGAGTAATACCTTTTTCGCCAGAAATCTATTGCTACAGTCGTTTTACAATCTTTTCAGAAAATAAAAATTATCATTTGGATGAAAAAAGAAGAACGATCATTTGAAAAATACATTTAAGAATAGTCGCTTATTGGATTGGCGATTTGATCCTTTATTTCACAATTTGTTGAAATTATGCTTAAAAGAAGATAGCAACTACAAGATTTTAAAGTTCTACACCACTGTAACTCCTAATTCAAATACTTATGTGCTCAAGCTCCACCCAAATCCAAAATTGAAGCCACGTAAGCAAGATGCAAGTTATGGAGGCATAGGTGTACAAGATTTTATGGAGGCATTGTAACTATAACTTTGAAACAAATGCAAAGTAAATGCTTAAATTGCTTTTTTAAAGTCAGACTTCTACTTATAGTTACTTTTTCAGCTCATGATTCTTCTGTCCATTGAAATATTTTAGACCAGTTCAAATTACAGGATTATGGGTAAAGAAAATATAGCATTAAGAAAAACTGCCTGTATGTGTAAGTAATTTATTTGAGTTAAGCCAAAAAGGGTGCAATCCCAGGCACATGATTTTATAGGTAAATAAACATTAGTCACTAGTCTTTGAATCCAAGAGATGATGTTACAGTAGATTACCTTCAACTCTTTGGCCCTTTCTTGAAGAACTTCCATTGCGTCAGAAAGTTGCAGCACACTGAATGCAGGAACTTGAGGCTTCACGAGCAGGAACACCAATCCAATTCAGAAAATACTTCATAATATAACTGCGGCTCAAGATATGGGCAGGAACTTTGCCATAAACAATCCACTATAAGAAAAAATTATCATACACTTACGAAATTGCACAAAACTAAGTACCTTAAGAATTCCGGCCTTGTGAGAAGCAATCTGGCCTAGTGTATCTCCTACACATCATAGTTGGCAGACAAACAAGTCATATCAAAAAGGTTTTCTAGTAGCCATCCGGATAAGATTTTTGTTCTTGCATCAAAAAGAAGAATTTTTTTGACACTTGATGCAAATTGAAGAGCTAATGGAGCATCCGTCTCCCGCCAAATTAAAGAATGTGCCAAATGAATTTGTTTGAATAAAACATCGTTTGTAGATACGTCTAAAAAATTTAGATAGTTAAGTAGTTATACTTGATAATATTAGTCTCTCATGAATACAAGCTATGTGGAATGTAGAATGGTACTAAAAAGTGATTCGTGCTCAAGACATATGTTGAAGATATGATTAAGAAAATAGAAGTGTGTCAACCTCTTCTACTTGTTTTCTTATTTCTTCTTTATTTTATTTATCAGGTCTCTGTTTTCTTATTCCTCACAAAATCTTTGCATAGAAAGTAAAAAACACGACTATAGAGGAGAGAAAGCCGCACCTAAAGTTTCCATGTGATCCATACCCAGAGAAGTAATACCACAGACAACAGGTTCCTTAATCTGCAAAATTGTTTTATCAAGTAATTCCACGGTCATTCAATGCCAAGGCTCAGTATATTATTTCCCAACAAAAGAGCAGAAAAGATTTCTCCAACGTCTATGCTACCTTGCATATTTTATATGTAGGAGCAACATGATCAATACACGATAAGATGCATTACCACATTCGTAGAATCCAACTTTCCTCCAAGGCCAACTTCAATGATGGCAACATCAACCTGTGAAGGTATAGTAAGTCTTGTTACATAATTGTTGAGGTTCACTTGTTTTGCTCTTGTTGGGAAAACCAAACATAGGCTACAGACTTTGAGATGCAATTAAGAATAAAGTTATCAACTATCTGACTTAAAAAAGAAGTAAATCACTCAATATTTTTTCTCACATTTGTTAATGAATGTTTTCTTTACCTATCAAAGAAAGAGTAATCTTTTCTTCTCCTGCTTAAGACTTTTAGGTATAAATTAATTCCATAGCACTACTCATCAATAAAGGGTAGCCTGGTCCACTAAACTCCCGTTATTCACGGGCTCTTCACAAGGACCGGAACACATTGGGTCTATTGTAAGCAGTCTTATCTTGCATTTTTGCGAGAGGCTACTTCGATGGCTTGAACATGTGACCTCCCGGCCATACAGTGACAACTGCCATAGTAAAGCCTAATTTATTTGGTTGGGAAGAATAGGACTTTGGACTCCAAGCCTACCCTACCCGGAAAAAAGGTGCAGCTATTAATGGAGCATTTTGTTGATACTACCAGTCTTCTCCCCTTCATTAACATTTAGCATTATTTATCAATAAAAAGAAAAGTTTATTCAACTTTTTTATAAGTTTTAATTCAATAGTTCTTTAACACCACAGAGGTAATAGAAAAATCATTATACATATTTGATTTACAAGGTGCCAGAAATGGCACAATTTGGTCCCAAACAGAACCAAGACCTGTATGTAACCTGTTTGCTAATGAAATTAGATAGAAATTTGAAGATATTGAAACAATTGTATGATTAATCCCATAGCATTTCAAAGCTTGAAGTACTTGTGATATAAACTTATACTTTGGTCATCCCTAACACTATCACGAAGGTTTATGAAAATCATCGAAAAAGTTAAAAAGGAATTGTATATTCTAAATAGCACAGTAATCACTAATCAGTGCCAGGGTAATCATTACATGATGAGGATAAAATGCCTTGTCAAAGTCAAGATTTCTGAGGAACTATATCCAATCCGGAAGTCAAGGTCAGCGGATAACTTAGTCTTATCATTTCAGTAATTTTGTTCCAGGAACTGGTTTCCTATGGCCGTTTTTTTTTTTGGTTGAAAGGGTTGGCTTTCCTATGGCTATGACTTTTGGAGGGCTGGTTTTCCAATCAGTATGAGAATATGGTAATGCCACCAGACTCGAATAGTAGACAACTTCCAAGCACATCTTAAAAAAGAGAAGATAAACAGCAGAATCCAAATCAAACCACAGCTATGAAACTTCAAATCACGCAGTGAGGCATATCCAGATCAAGCAAAATAGAAGGAATAGATCTCTACCTTCTCGCTCACAAAAATTTTAAAAGCCAACACAGTAAGGAACTGGAAGAGAGGAGGCATAGGTAAGTCTTCAGAGACGTTTGCCTGCAAATTAACATTTCTGGAATCAGTAAAAATCCACCATCATAAATTTTACTAAATGCAGATTACTTCAACTAACAGTAAAAAGTTTCAGATGATGTGCCAAATCATATTTTACTCTCATCCAATACAAACCATTAAAACAAACTAAAAAGAATTTGCTATCATGAGCTTAAAGTAAATCATGTATGCTTATGTCAGACAGTATATATCAAAGAACGATGAAGTCGAGAGATGTCAGATCAGTGATAGCAAATGAAGGATTCCAACTAAAAAAGTGAACCAGTAAAATTTAAAAGATTTAGATATCTCCAGTAGTAACATGATTAGTTCCAGTTTGCTGTAACTAGTGTAATCCCACTGCGAGGCTGAATCATAAATTAAAAAAAAAATTCATTTTAAACCAGAAAAATTACTTAAGACTACATAAATGTGTAAAAGAGAACCAACTGAGATGTAGTCAAGGTAAGTCGGAAAATCCACTAGCATAATTAGATAGGGGCATCGAGTTATCCAGCACAGAACCGAAATGGAAGAATACCTTGAGCTGATTCCAACAACCCCAAAAGTATTGCAGAAATTTTTCCTGGCATATGTCCATCCTAAGCAAGAATGAGAATCTTCGTCAGTAATTTAACTACAATCAAATAAAAGAAAGACATCAATCACATAAAGAAAACCTATTAAAAGCAACGAAACTCAACTTGAAATTTGAGTAGGGACGCCTTGTGTGCTTCAAGATATACTAAGAAGCACGTTAAAATCAACAGGGCATTAAGTTATTCCCTATCTGTTGATTCTGTTCTACAAAAACCTCATTGGGAGCAGTTAGTAGGATGAAAGGAAAACTGGGGATAGGAACACGCAAAACATTGGCTTTTTACTCCTTTCTGAAAAGTGAAATGAGAGTGGAAAATTAGATCGGTTACCTAACGTCATCTACATGGTTGACGAGAAAGTATCGAAGTCATTGAAAAGGAAAACACTGAAACCCTCCCAGATACACAGTGCAACACCAGATTCCTCTGAAAAAAAATTCCATTTTGAAGTGAAGAAACTCGCTTCCATCATTAAGTTTTCTTCCATATCTTTTCTTCTCATCCAACTTTTCAATACACAGAATCCCCCCCCCCCAATTGATGTAGCACTAACACTGAAGATGCTCTAATGTACAAAAGTAACAAGAATGCATACCCATCAAGGCGATATCTTTCTCTAACATCGATCAAATGAGGAGAAGTGAAAAGTCCTGTTTTGAAACCGCACTCCCGTAAAATTGCTTCACAGAAGGCACATGTTGAACCCTGAAACGAATTACGGAAATGAAGAGACACAGTAAAGAAATGAAACTAGAGAATTCCTGCTCTTTGAAAATATCAATTATTGAATCAAATAAGACATGGGATTAAAGGGCAGCCCAGTGCACTAAGCTCCCGCAATGCGCGGGGTCCGGGGAAGGGCCGGACCACAAAGGTCTATCGTACGCGGCTTTACCCTGCATTTTTGCAAGAGGCTGTTTCCACGGCTCGAACCCGTTACCTCCTGGTCACATGGCGGCAATTTTACCGGTTACGCCAAAGCTCCCCTTCAAGACATGGAATTAATTATCCAATTAAAAGAACACGAAAAGTCATAACTTCTTTAGAAAAGCTTTTCCATTCTGCATTTGTTCTGAGCTACAAGTGAATCTTAGATGCTGGACAATTACAGCCAATTAGTAGAAAATGTTAGAGCCCCACATTGGTTGAGGCCCTGAGGTCACAGACTGTAGTTTCTTTATACAGTCATGGACAATCCTCAACTCAGGAATTAACTTTGGATTTAAGTTAAGCCCAATGTCTATTTCTTTACAATCAATCAGACCCAACTCTGTTCTAGGTTTAGGCAATGTTGGGCCCCTATGTTATATCGTTCAAGCTTCACATATCCAGCTTTTGGCGTGTGGACTGTAGAGGGGAGGGTGGTTAGAGTCCTCATGGACTAACTTTTGGAGTTGAGTAAAGCCCAACGTTCAAATTCTTATCAGAAGACAAATAAAATACTGAAGAAGCAGTATCAAATTCACTTAGCTATGCATAACGTTCGTCCAATACACATCATGTGCACAGAAAAAGTAAATATCGTAGAAATCCCGGAAACCAACAGAGTTACCATAAAGATGTATTCACATGCAAAATAACTTATCCACCTTTTTTTTTTATGAAGAACATAGCCAATTAACCATTAAAAGATAATCCTAACATCCCAAAAGCTAGAACAGAATCTAGCACATGCTTTTTACCCCTTTTTTCTTCTTCTTCCTTTTCTTTTTTGTTTTTGGTTTGGGTGTTTGTGGTGGGGGGGGGGGAGGGGGGAAGGGGCCGCTAGAGTTTCTGGATACACAGTCTTGATAAATGAAACTATAATTTAACACTAGATAACTCTTTTATATGAAATTTCGTCTCACCTCTTTCAGAAAACTTGACTATCCTTTCTAATTCATACATTTTTCTTTTAATTCAAAAAAATATTTGATTCTCAAATTTTAAAGGGAGATCATCACATCAAATCATTAAGGCAATCGGGAATGACTTACATTAAATGTCACAGAAAATATCAGGTTAAAAAAAGCAGTTAATTTGATGACGGAAATGGTCCAGATACCTTTCCTTTAGTTCCAGCAACATGGATAATCTTAAGGCCTGCTATCTTTTCTTCCAAGCCCAAAATCTGCAAAGAAATGCAATATATATCACGCCCACTTTGTTTTTTTCAAAATATATTTTAAGACCAAAATTTTTGTAATTTGAAAGATACGAAGTTCAAAACTTCTAACTGCCATCATATAATCAACAGTACTTTTCATTTCTCTTTCTTTTCAATAGATTACAAATTCATTGCTAGAATGTTTCGACTTATAATCACTCCGTTAATTAATTATAAGATCACTATGACTATACTGCACATTCTGGAAACAGCAAACAAAAGTTACACCGATAACACCAATTTCAATTAGTTTGTGGCATAAGCAGATAGGCAAGACCGGTACCACCAAGATGCACATTTATCACGCAACTCTTAAAGGCGAAACAGTCTAAGCTAGAAATGGCACTACCTTAATGTACCTCAACATTCTGTCCAGTTTCTGGTTTTGACCACTAATGGCTGGTATGCCATTTCTTTTTTTCTGAGTAATGAGAGTCGAAAGAGCGTCCATGGCAGATTCATATGCGGATGGAAGCTGGAACTCTTGTGAGATATCTTGATTATTTTGACTGAACTTTCCCACAATCTGAGATGACATATTCCTATATCTGAGTCCTTCAGGGACATAAAACCAAAATATTAGCTTTAAATTCTTCTCCACTGCAGTGAAGAAACTACTAATTCTTAACTAATATCATCCTAAGAAGAGTTTAAGTAAAAGGCATATCCAGTGATTGACATAACCCAATTGTACAGCTAACAATTGTTTATACATTCAGCAAATACGAAAATTTGCGACCCCGAGAACAATCACAATCCAAATGCAAATATTAAAAGCGCTAAAGATGTTTCCTTTCTAAAAAATGAAAGACACACTGTTTACTTAAAGTAAGACGCGACTGCAGCTTGACAACCAAAGTCAAAAAAAAATGTCAAATGGCAATTCAAAGCAACCAAGAACTTGTCCATACTTCCAACTAACTTTCAAGAAAGGATGTTTACATCATTTCAACTCTTGGACCTTCATAGTTTATCATACCCACTAACTAAATGTTTTAGAAGCAAAGTATGTAGCATATAACCAGTGACGATTCAAAAAGATACTAAAATGTCACATCTAGGATTTAAACCTATGACCTAAAGCAACTTTTGTACCCCTTGTGCCCCTACCCGGAATTGTTAAGGGGATTAAACATTTTATATATAACCAACAAAACTAGTTTTTTTCCCGCTAGGGCAGTCCGGTGCACTAAACTCACACTATGCGCGGGGTACGGGGAAGGGCCGGACCACAAGAGTCTATTGTACGCAGTCTCACCCTGCTTTTTTTAAAGAGGCTGTTTCCACGGCTCGAACCAGGTCACATGGCAGCAGCTTTACCAGTTATGCCAACGCGCCTCTTCAACAAAATTACTTTTTTCCCAGCTATTTATACAGTAATTTTTTGACTAAGGGAATTCAATTAAACCCCTTGCCTGAACTTAGCTACGCCCCTAGTCCAAATAAAGGGGACGATAACGAGCTTAAAACTAGTCAGTTTATGACGAAACGAATCCAAATAAAGCAAAATCAATATATAATCGATCTCAACTAGTTTAATAATTGTTGTAAAACTAATTTGATGCAAAAAGGTAATAAAGGGGGCGAAGAAAAATTGTACCTTGAAGCTTTTTTACACCATCAGTGTGTGCACTAGAAGGTGAATTTGGACCCATCCAAGTATTTAATCCACTGAGGAAATGGTCTCTTCTGCTAGCATTAATTTTAGAATGACCCATAATTTCTTGACCAAAATAAAGATTGTTGTACAATAATATCATTTGGGGTTATTTATTTTTCAGTGATTAAATCCCTATGACATTGAGGAAATTCTGAAGCTATGGTGGTGTAGAATTGTAGATGACCAAAGAGAAGATGCGAAATACTACGTGAAAAAAAAAATTATAAAAGGGGAAAAAGTTTTAAATTTATCCGTACCTGTTTGATTTTGCATCTATACCTTATTTTGGAGGTCACAATCCAACCTATAATCACTATCGGGTCTAAATTTAAAAAAATAATTTGAAGTGAAAAATTATATTTGAGATGTACTTAAAACCAAATAGGCCTCAAGTACAACCAATGATTTTATGCGCTTAAGACCAATAAGTTTGAAATAAAAAATTACACTTCAAATGCACTTAAGGCTAAAAGGTCGGAAGTGCAACAAATATTTTCTTACGCTTAAGGTCAATAAGTCTCAAGTGAAAAACTACACTTCATGTGCACTTAAGGCGAAAAGGTCTTAAGTGCAATATGCCCAGAAACAAAAATTTGTTCTTCGAATTTTAATAATCCAATATACGATTTAATACATAAATATACTCTAAATGAGCTCAAATTTAAAACATAACATTCAAATATCATCAAGAACAAACATCAATCATCAATTTGTCAATACAACAATAAATCTAACGAACTCATTTTGCAATTAAGAAAAAGAAAATGAAAAAACCCTAAGCAATTGTAAAAAATAAAGCGTCACAATAGCTCACCACTATAAAACATCATAAACTGCCTTAAAATATATTCACAAATACCATATAAAATTATTGTTATCCGAAGAAGAAGAAGAAGAAGAAGAAGAAGAAGAAGAAGAAGAAGAAGAAAAGGCCTGAAGTTGTTTAAACAGTGGGTACAAGTTTTAAAAAAATTAAAAAGTGGGTACGGGTTAAATGGCGGCACCAAATTGAGCGTTTCGTGCAATTTTTACATTTAAAGTTGAGCAACTTTATTGTCCATTTGATTTTAAATTTATCCGTACCTATTTATTCATTTTGCATTGGCCCGTAGCATAACTAATATAAGGATAATTTTGAATCTTGCCCCATTGGGACGAGGTTTGGGTTTATGATGATGCGCATTGCGGCTTTAGTTTTGGAGATAGAAACGGAGAAGGAACTTCACTGTTGGATTTTGCTGAAGCATTCGATTTGGTGATAACTAACTCGAGTTTCCGAATAAGGTGGATCACTTGGTCACTTTCCAAAGTTTGGTGGCCAAAGACCCATATTGATTATCTACTCCTCAGGAAGTCCAATAAAAATCTTTGCACGGATTAAGAGATCATCCTGTGTGAGAACCTTATGATCCAACATAGGCTCATGGACCTTGATATCACGAGGAAGACGGTTGTGTATGGTCATCATAAGATCAAGGGAGCCTTGACTAAGGACAACCCTCATGATTTGGGGTTAAGCTTCTGGCTATGGGGGCTTGGAGGAGTGATGGGGACACGAGTATTATATGGACCACAATTGCATTAGGGCGGCTTTTAGAGAGGTATTAGGCATAGTCTCGAAGATACTCGGGTGGTCACTAAGGGGACTAATGGTGGAATAGAGAGGTCCAAGAAAAACTAGAAACCAAGAAAATGGTATATTTGAAGTTATTGGAGAGCATTGACGAGGAAGAAAAGAGGATGAACAGGGATTGGTATAAGATGGTTAAGAAGGAGACAAACTGTTACACCCCAAGTTTTCATACGTGAGAGTATGTCGTAAGTCATTGATGTAAGCTCGGAAATGAGATTATATTTGGAAGCAAATAAAGTAAGTTAATCATGTTACCTTGGAGGTTACAAATATTTAAGATCATGAATAACGAGTACCAAGAGGGTTGGAAATCTTAGAAGCTAAACCAATTGAAGAAAATAAGTTTCGTCGAAAGTCGACAAGTTTCGAATGTTATAACATGTACTTTGGGGTGAGACTAGGGTTATTAACATGATAAGGAGGTTATTCTATGAGTTATTTTAGTCGTATGATATTCATTTTCTACATTTTGAAGGCAAGCAAGTTGTGGAACAAGAGTTGGCAAAGGTCATCACAAGTTACATTCATAAATTTGTTGAAATTTAGGTCAAATGTATCTGAGAATTTCTCCAAATATACTTGGAATAATGGGGTGGTCTACCTACCAAATTGAAGGTCTACGAGTCTAGTTTCTAACGCATTAAACCTTCGTCAATACGACATCGGAGTAGAGAGATATTCGCGTTTTCGCGAGACCGCGCAAGCAGCTCCAAATGGGACCCACTTAGGCAGTGGTTGACCTACTTCAATTTATAAACGATTTGAACGCCTATTTTTGCTCATTTTTCAGATAAAATTCGTCCCCAAACTTCGCCTAACCCTCCTAAACATATACCACAAGGGTTTGAAGTGATTACACCATATTTCAACATCAAAACTTAGTTCTAGTGAAGAACAACACCTCTTTGAGGTTGTGTTGTCATTGAGGATTGTTGTGGGCTGTATTTGGATGAAATTCCAAGTTTTTGCTGCTGTCTAAGGTGAGTATAACAGCCTACTAATTGTGCTTAATCTTGCTTGTATGTTGGTTAAGTTGTTAGGATGATAAACTACAAGATAATACTTGGATTAGCTTAAGTCACTTCTATGGTGTTGTATTGCTATTAAGGGTTGTTGTAAAATGAATATAACTTGGATTTTGACTTGAAGTTACTGTAGGAGGTATGTATATTGTGTTCTTGCTTGTGCCTAAGGTTATCTTGATATTGATTAAGTTAAATGGATGGGCTAGACATGAACTAGTGAATAAAGTTGCTAGTTGGGGATAGTTGAAGTTGTGGATTATTTTCGTTGTTATAAATATATGGTATAAGGCTGGAATCATTGATTAATGACTTCATTATCATGTTAATGATACTTTTATGTTGAAGTAAGAAGTCTATAAGGATTGATAAGGGGTATACGGATTCCAATCGGAGCTTGCCGCTCGTCGTAATGTAGTTGTGACTTGTTGTTGTTATATGGTGTCTTGATATTGATAATTATGTATTGATGGATTGCTCTGGTAATTGTTGTTGGTATATGGTATTGGAGGAGGCCCTTGTTACAAGGGAGATGCTGCCCAAATTTACGTAAACGAGCTACTAGCTTAAGTTATAGACTTAGCCTTTGCTCAGCACTGATTTTGAATCTCCTTATACTATGATAGATTGAGTTGACTTGTTTGAAGAGTTGATTGGAAGGGATTAGGGACTCAACGGGTTTAAGGTATGTTAAGTCACTTACTTCTTTATTTTGGCATGATCTAAAGTGAAATGAATACGCTACTTCATAACGGATCTACTCCTAGCAACTAAGGTTGTCCATGTTGTTCTTTCCTTATAAAATTATTCTAAGCAAGTGTGTATGATCCTTGAATCCTACTAAGGTTCATATTGAGGGTATGGATGTCCATAGTGCTCTTAAGTCACTCCAAAAGGTTTAGAAGGTGATTCCATGAGTTGAGCATGCATTATATATATGTATCTATTTTACTCTACCGAGCCGCGCTATAGTCGGCCGGGTACGGCACCTATTGTGCAACCACTGATCAGTTGGTTTACCGAGCTCCACGTGGCCGGGTACGATTCTACCGAACCTTATGATGGTCGGGTACGCTTTTACCGAGTCCTCTTTGAGGCCGGGTACGATATGATGATGATGATGCCCACAGAGGCGAATGTTTTAAAAAGTTTATGTATATATATGTATTATGCATTTCATATCAGTAACCCCCAGAGGCACTCTGATGTTACAGGTTGTATCTCCTCTATCTCTCTCTTTACATTACTGTTCTTGTTTATGCTTTCCTGCCTAACATACTCGATACTTTATTCGTACTGACGTCCATTTTTCCTGGGGACGTTGCGTTTCATGCCCGTAGGTCCCGATTGATAGCTTGACAGTCCTCCTAGTAGGCTATCATCTCAGCGAAGGTGTTGGTGCACTCCACTTGCTCCGGAGTTGCCTATTTGGTCAGTATGCTTTGGATATATATTGATTGGTATGGCGGGGCCCTGTCCCGACCTTTATGATTTTATGTACTCTTAGAGGCTTGTAGACAGATATCAGGTGTATGGATACTTGTATGGCCTTGTCGGCCTATGTTTCGAGTTTACTAATTGTCATGTCGGCCTTATAGGCCCGTATGTCACATATATTAGTTTGTATATCATGTTGGGTCTTCATATGTTGAGTATTCTCTTATGTTTTATTCTTGTTATCTCATGACGGGTTTTCTGGCTCATTTACTCATGATAATATGATAAGAAAGATATGTTGCATTGGTACTCGGTTGAATAAGGCACCGGGTGCCTGTCGCGGCCCTTCGGTTTAGGTCGTGACACAAACGTTACACCCTATATTTTCGTGCATGAAAACACGCCATAAATAAATTAAGGGAAGCTCGAAAATGAGATGTTACATCCCGCATTTTCGTACGATAAAATTTTGTCCTAAGTTAATCGACGTAAGTTCGGGAATGAGATTATAGTGAGACTATAAGTATTATGCTATTTCAAACAAGTGATGAGTAAATTCGTGAAGGTGATAGGGTAAGCAGATCGAAGGAAATGAATTTCGTCGAGGTTTGCCATTTTGGAAAAAAAATATGGCCTGAGCTAAAAATGCCCAGTATTTATGGACTAGTACCATACAAGGTACCACATGGTCATGATAGTAAGGTGTATAAGGAATGTGAAAAGTGAGTAATATTTTAAGTAAGTGGTAATAATTCTCAATTTTACGGGTAATTGATTAATCATCGGGTAACGGGACATTATCTAATTAATTAGAGAATATATTTGGATAAGATTAAACCTCACGCTCCCATAACGTGGCAGCCAAAGCTTTATGAAAATGTAACTCTTAAAACCATAGAATAGGTGGCATTAAGAAAGCCTTTTTGTAGCTTAGTCACTAGGAAAGTGGGGCTCATATCTTTGTATGAGAAATAATAAACTAAAGAGTCTTAAACTTAAGACTCTTAAAGAACGTGAGTCTAGTAACTCAAGTTATTATTCAGATTTAAATTTCTTTATCATATATAACTTAAAGAGTTTTATGACTCTTAAAGAACGTGAGTCTTATAACGTTACTTGGTTCATTTAATATGTTTTTGCATATATCATATAAGCGACGCAAGACCTTCAAAAATTCAAATCAAAGTGAGATTTTGCAATTATAATGGAGTATGGTGCAATCTTTCTCAAGGATATCATACGAATTTTTCTCTATTCCGATCCGCCATTGCGTGTTATCGTAATTGATGTGTGTTAAAGGGATTGTCAAGAGAAATGGCTCAGGTATGTTAAGGATATCCTTTCTTTCTTTTGGCATGATCCATACGATACAAACGAAACGTGCAAATGCATAAATTCCACAAATGACTCTATTCATAGAAGTATTAGAGGTATCTATGCTCTTAAATTTCCAGGTGTCATAATATTTTATCATCTATTCATGAGTCTCAGAAAGATACAAAGTTGAAAATAGTTTACTTTATGATATTACTCAAAAGCAAAATGGTCTTATGACATCCCCAAAGATTCTATTAACGTACTTTTCATGTATTGCATTCATGTACATTGACTCTGACCAGATGGCGTTATATACGCATATATATATGTATGTATATATATGTACATGGGATATTACGGCGTTATATACACACCACCACCTGATTAACTGGTATACGTTGGTGATTTTGCCTATAGTGGCCAAGATGATATGATGGGATGCCCTCAGAGGCTGATGATGTTATGAGATATGTACCTATGCACGGCATGACATTCATACGCATATGCATGATACTATAATTATTTCATGATTTACAAAGTTTTCAAAGTTACAAGTGGATTCATTTACTCTATATTTCCTCCATGTCTGTTATGTGTTTATTTATGTACCTTACATACTCAATACATCATTCGTACTAACATCCATTTTGCTCGGGAACGCGGCGTTTCATGCCCGCAAGTCCTGATAGACAGGTCGAGAGCCCTTCAAGTAGGCTATCAGCTCAGCGGAAGATGTTGGTGCGCTCCAATTGCTTCGGAGTTGCTTGTTTGGTTGGTATAATTTAGACGTGTATTGTTTGGTATGGCGGGACTCTGTCCTGACCTTTATGAAAATTTCACATTCTTAGAGGCTTGTAGACAGATGTCATGTATGTAAGATATTGTATGGCCTTGTCGGCCTATATTCAGGGTACGAATGGTTATTTTGGGCTTGTAGGCCCATATGTCTTATGTATAGATTGGTATTACATGTCGTATCCTACCTATTTCACGGCAGCCCCTTCGGCTCAATTATTTATGATATTATGACATGAAAAGATATGTTATGTTGGTACTCGGTTGAGTAAGATATTGGGTGTCCATCGCGGTCCATCGGTTTGGATCATGACAAAAGTGGTATTAGGGCAGTTTTGTCCTAAGAGTCTACAAGTCGTGTCTAGTAGAGTCTTGTTTATGGGTGTGTCGTGCACCACACTTATAAGTATGAGGCTACATGACATTTAGGACTGTCACTTTTTCTTCTTACTCTAGATCGTGTCATAGAGCTTAATTGTAAGAACTCAATTTCCTAACTCTATCATATTCATAATATGACGATGCCTATATCCAAAAAAATGGTTGGTAAGAGACATAGTTGTGGAAGAGCTGAGTCAGAGGAACTCAATTTTTGCATCATGCTTATGATGGATAAATAGGAGGTATTTAGCAGATCATGTGTATACTAAGACATGTAAGCCTCTTGATAAGGAACCTAAGGCAAGAATATTTATCCACCCTTATGGTGAAAGACAATGAGAGATTCATAAGATAAATACAAGTTTCAACAAGCAAAAAAAGTAAGATGAAGAAGAGTACAAGGCACCCAATTAATGAAGGTTAACAGTGTTTTATAATTCAGGCCGAGGAATTTTGTTTTTCTTGGTACAGAAGGATTGTAAGGCGAGTAAGGGCCATCGATGATGTAAAAGAACGCCGAAGATGAAAAGGTGAAATATCTATAGGCAGGTCGTCGTAGCTCCAATTCTTAGTACTCCCCTAAAGGGAGGAATATGGAATGATAAAAGAAGAATGTTATAAAAATGAGAAGGGGATGAGATTGCACTTATCCAAATGCTACAGATATGCTATGATTCTAGAATATTATGCAAACGCGACGTCGAGGAAAAGAAGTAAGGGTCCCTGCCCGAGATATTATTGATAATTAAGGAGCCAGTGCGAGACGTAAGTTAAAACCAAGGAAATAACCCAAGAAAGTTTTCGCAAAATATTGATATGATAATGGGCCAACGAGTAGTTAGTAGTTGATTCAGGAAGAGCCTAGTTATGGCTAGTCAAGAGGATACAGACAAGACATCAGGTCGTGCAAGATAAAGATAGTAAAACCCAATATAGTAAATTTAGTCTCGTAGTTATGACATTTTAATACTTGAGAAATATTCAAATAAGAGTTGGGGTAGTTAAAGGTACCGTATGAGTCTTATGGAAATAAAAGATAGTTCCACTGGGAAGACAGTCAAGACTTTAGTCCAGTAGCAGCCGTACGAGCAGATAAGTGTGGAGGTAAGTAACTAAGGATAATTATAAGTGATCATGAACATCAAAAAAATTCTATCGGGAATACGATATAATAAGCTCGCATCTTTACAAGAGTCTGAGGATCCCCCCTAAGTACTACAGTGAAGGACTAGCTAAGGAAATGAGGAAGAAGGCTTCAACCTAAGTACAATGACCTAAGGAGGAAATGGTCTTGTAACAACAGTTTCACAACAACATTGTACGTCCTCCATAAGAAAGAGGAATCTACCGTGGCTAGTGAACGGGAAGTAAAAATCAAAAGAAATATTCGAAGATCATATGAGTTGTACGGAAATTCCGGCATGTGTGGGAGTTAAGATAAGCTAAAGATAAGCTAAGTATGCACGCAACAAGGGGAAGAAAGATTAGGAAAGGTAATAGCTTACGTTAAAAGAAAGCTGAGAAGGAACGAAAGGAATTATTTGATCAATGATCCCGAGTTGGTGACGTTATGAACACACTTAAGAGTTTGGATTTTTATACATGAAACATATATGTTGACACATACAGCCGTAAAAGATTTCGGTATAAGCTAAAAGAAAGAATTGAGCTCAGGTCATAGACAAAGGAATGAATTGTTAGAAGATTGTATCATGAATATTCCATAGCGTCCATGGAGGGATAAAGTAATAACTAATACCATGAGCCGTAGATTGGAAGATAACTTAAGCCAGCATAAAGACCGATCATAAGAAGAAGGAAACTAAAGAGTTACATCAACAAAGTAAATCAGGAATCTGATTATTGGACCCAGAAGTTATAGGATCATGATTGAGAACATAGTAGAATCACTCTTAATATTAGAGGTGCAAGAGAGATAGCACAACAACTATGTTCTATAATGGCTCTACGATAAAGCCAGTTAGAAGGATACCAGTCTCATAAGAATTTAGTATAAAGCTTTCACGAGATTGTGTAAAAAGGTGCATGTATTATAATAGAAGTTCAAAACGTCAATGTGAATTATATCTATGTGGAGGGAAGGTCATAAAAGAGATAGGAGATGTGATGTGAGGCTTTAAATAAAGTAAGGTAAAGGTGAACAATAAACGAGATACTCAAAAGCAGAAGGTTGAGAATATTCCATACTTGGGATATAAGACTAGAAGCGCGGGGATTCAATACACAGGAATGATAGCAGCAGTGTCAGTAACATATCTTCCAGCCTATGGTCTAGGTATCGAAAAGCCTGATTATGAGAGTAAAGAATAGTTAGAGACAATGTGATGTCTCGCTTGATGTTCCAGAACAATATACGGAAATCTACGGTGCAAGCAAGTTGAAGGAAGGACTTGAATAATATAAATAGATATGTATGGGTCCCAAGCTAAAGTATAGTAAAGCGATAAATTTTTATGACAGGAGTAAGAACGAGAAAGGGCGAGTGAGATGGTGACAAGAACGGATAAGTCATCGGGATTAAGACCCATGAAAACAAGAAAACTAATGGTTTCTCTAAGTTATAGAAAATTCAATATTACCTGAATGAACTCAAAGGAGTCTAAGACTAATAACATTCAGAAGAGATGGAATGTTGCCCTGTTAATAAAATGATGGTGTAGTTATTATAGACAAAAAAAATGATGACGTTTGGACCTTAGATTGAGTAATGATTTGACGAATAAAAGAAAGGGATCTCATGAATTGGACAAGATTAAAATACCTACGCAAGGTGAATCACATTGGGATGTCGTGAGATACGGTTATGAAAGCAGGGTATCGCCCCAGGTGGATCAATCTAATCATTTCATATGTTCCCCGATAAAATGTGAATCCTAGTAGCAATATTACCTAAAAGGTTAAGTTATCAAGGGTAGATTGTGGATCGAAATTGAGGTGATTCAACAATGGATGGATAAAAGTTATAAAGTATGAGAGGACATTAGGCCATTTTTCTTAAAGGTGAACAGTAATGTGGAGGCATTAGAAGACATAGATTTATACATATGAGATAAGCAACGAAACTAATATGAGATTTGGTAGCAGGCCTCAGTAACGAGAAATCGAGGTAAGAGTTATGGTATAGTATGACCTATGTAGATGCAGTAAAGTTATACGAATGGATAACCAGGTCTATAAAATAAGATATAGCAATATTCGTAAGTTTGACAAATACCAAGTAAAGAACTTCAGGATTGGCTAAAAGCTGGAGGAAAAAAGGAGAGGAGAGTCGCATAGGCACACTTACAAGGTCAGTATCGTAGAAACAACATAATGGAAGGTAGCAACAGTTACGAGATTGGAAGGAATTCGATCATAAGTCATGGCGTGGGAAAGAGGCCTAAAGGGGGGAATGCCCTGGCCTTTGGACTTATTCATAGAGCAGTTGCCTAGATGGAAAAAGGACTACTAAAGTATTCGCAAGAGCTATGGGATATGAGAAAGATAAGCGTAACAGTCAACATTCGAGGACGAATGTTCCAAAGGGGGGATTAATGTTACACCCCATATTTTCGTGCATGAAAACACGCCATAAATAAATTAAGGGAAGCTCGGAAATGAGATATTACATATCGCATTTTCGTACGATAAAATTTTGTCGTAAGTTAATCGATGTAAGTTCGGGAATAAGATTTTAGTGAGACTATAAATATTATGCCATTTCAAATAAGTGATGAGTAAATTCGTGAAGCTGAGAGGGTAAGCAAATCGAAGGAAACTATTTCAAATGCATATGCATGATACTATAATTATTTCATGATTAACAAAGTTTTCAGAGTTACAGGTGGAGTCATTTACTCTATATTTCCTCCATGTCTGTTATATGCTTATTTATGGACCTTCCATACTCAGTACATCATTTGTACTGACGTCCATTTTGCCCGGGAATGTGGCGTTTCATGCCCACAGATCCTGATAGACAGGTCGAGAGCCCTCCAAGTAGGCTATCAGCTCAGCGGAAGATGTTGGTACGCTCCATTTGCTTCGGAGTTGCATGTTTGGTTGGTATGATTTAGACGTGTATTGTTTGGTATGGCGGAACTCTGTCCCGACCTTTATGAAAATTTCATATTCTTAGGGGCTTGCAGACAGATGTCATGTACGTAAGATATTGTATGGCCTTGTCGGCATATATTCAGGGTACGAGTGGTTATTTTGGGCTTGTAGGCCCGTATGTCTTATGTATAAATTGGTATTATATGTTGTATCCTACGTATTTCACGGCATCCCTTTCGGCTTAGTTATTTATTTTATTATGAAATAAAAAGATACGTTATGTTGGTACTCGATTGAGTAAGGTACCGGGTGCCCGTCGCGATCTATCGGTTTAGGTCGTGACAACAAAGTTAGCGGTTACGACGGCTAAGACTGCAACATTTGGTCGATTATATGAAGAACTTGAAAGAAGGGGGAGGGGAGAAGAAGTTGTTCAGGCTAGCTAAGGCGAGAGAAAGGAAGGTCCATGACCTGGACCAAGTGAAGTGCATCAAGGACGGAGATGGAAGAGTTTTGTTGGATGAGGCACATATTCGTCGGAGATGGCAGACTTACTTCCATATACTCTTTAACAAAGAGGGGGACATGAACATTGTGTTGGGTGAATTGAAACACTCCAAGAGTTGTCAAGACTTTGGGTATTGTAGACGTATTAAAGTTGAGGAGATTAAGGAGGCTATGTGTAGAATGAGCAGGGGTAGGGAGATCGAGCTAGACAAAATCCTGGTAGAATTTTGGAAGAGCGCGGATAGGGTGGGCTTGGAGTGGCTCACAGAGTTATTTAATGTCATTTATGATGAAAAATATGTTCGAGGAGTGGAAGTGGAGTACGATGATCCCATTGTACAAAAGAAGAGGTGATATCCAAAGTTGTAATAACTATCAGGGTATCAAGCTGTTAAGCCATACTATAGAAGGTTGAAAGAGGGTGGTGGAGCTGAGGGTAAGAAGGAATGTGTCTATTCTCCGTAAACAATTCAGATTTTTATTGGGGCTTTCAACCTACGAAGTCATTTGCCTTATTATGAAATCGCCGGAGCAGTATAAGTAGAGGAAGATGGACTTACATATGGTATTCATCGACTTAGAAAAGGCATACGATAAAGTGCGCAGGAGATTCTATAGAGATGTTTGGAGGCTATGGGGGTACGTATTGCATAAATTAGGGCAATTAAGGATATATATAATAGAGCTAAAACCCGGGTGAAGATAGTGGGAGGAACTTGGATCACTTTCCAGTTGTGATAGGGTCGCACCAAGGGTCAGCCCTCAATCCCTTTTTATTTGCCTTGGCAATGGACGCACTGACGCATCACATTCAAGGAAGGTGTCGTGTGCATGTTATTTGTAGATGGCATTATACTGACTGACAAGACACGAGGTGGTGTTAAGGTGAGGTTAGAAGTTTGGAGCTGTAGAGTCTAAAAGTTTCAAGTTGAACAAGATCAAGGACATAATACTTGGAGTGCAAGTTCGTGGTGCGACTCATGAAGCGGATGGGGATGTGAGACTGGATTCACAAGTCATCTCTAGGAAAGGAAGCTTCAAGTTCCTTGGGTCAGTTATACAGGAGAATTGAGAGATTTATGAGGATGTCACACATCGTATTAGGGCGAGATGGATGAAACGTAGGCTTGCTTCTGGTGTTTAGTGTGATAAAAAGGTGCCACCAAAACTCAAAGGTAAGTTCTATTGAGCGGTGGTTAGACCGACTATGTGTGTATGGGGCTGAGTGTTAGCCAGTCAAGATCTCACATGTCTAGAAGATAATGGTAGCAGAAATAAGGATGTTGAGGTGGATATGTAGGCATACCAGAACTGATAGAATTAGGAATTAAATTATTCTGGATAAGGTAGGTATAACATATGTAGAGGAGTAAATGCAGTAGCAAGACTTAGATGGTTCAGACATCTGAAGAGGAGAGACACAGATGCACTAGTGAGCAAGTACGAGAGGTTGGCCTTAGAGGGCCTAAGGAGAGGTAGGGACAAGTCGAAGAAGTATTGTGGTAAGGTGATTAGATCTCCAACTTACCGAAGACATAACCCTTGATATGAAGGTTTGGAAGTCAAGGATTAGGGTAAAATGTTAGGTAGTCGAGCGATTTCCTTGTTCATATTAGTAGTATTAATACGTACTTTCGTATTTTTTAGTCTTAGGTTTCTATTATTGCATGTTGTTTCGGTCATCTTACTATCTTGATATTATTAATACTTATTTTCCATGGCTTCTCACTGTTGTTTTGACTGATTTTCTTTTCATTATTGTTGTGCTTATGATTTACTGAGCCGAGGGTCTATTGGAAATAGTCTATCTATCTCCACGAGGTAGGGGTAAGGTCTGCGTACATACTACCGTCCCCAGACCCCATTATGTGGGATTACTTGAAATAGGACAATTTTACTATTGAGTGAACTTCATTTATTCAAAAATTTATAGTCCTAAAACGTAAAGAATTAGAAATCGGGTTGAATTCATGTTTTATGGCCCTAAAACACCAAAAAATGAGCAACAATCATGGCGAAACAATGATCATGGTTCATTAGGTCATTTGTGATGGGCCCAATAAATTTTCGGCGATTCAGGGTCGATCGCCCGAATTCATGAAGATGGCGTGGACATTAGCACAAAAAAATAGAAATCATGCTAAATTCTCGTTTTATGGCCCTAAAATATCAAAAACGAGGAACAGTCGTGCCAAAGCAATAATTATGGTTCATTAGATCATTTCTGATGGGCCCAAACAATTTTAGGCGATCTAGGTCGGTTGCCCGAATTCATGAAGACCGCGTGGACCAAAAATCGAAAATCGTGTTAAATTTCTATTTTATAGCCCTAAAATGTCAAAAACAAAGACCGATCATGGCGAGGTAATGACTATGGTTCGTTAGGTAAGTTTCTGATGGGTTCACAAAATTTTAGTCGATTCAGGGCAGTCGTCCGAATTCATGAAGATAGCAGGGACATTAGCATACAAAAAATCGACAATCATGTTGAATTCCTATTTATTGCCCTAAAACGCCAAAAATCGAGTAACAAAAATGGGAAGCAATGACTATTATTCATTAGGTCATTTCTGATGGGGCCACAAAAATTTAGGCGATTCGGAACCGATCACTTGAATTTATGAAGATAACGTGGACATTAGCACACAAAAAATTGCAAATCATGCTAAATTCTTGTTTTATGGCCCTAAAAGCCAAAAAAGATGAGCGGTCGTGGCGAGGAAATGACTATAGATCATTAGGTCATTTTTGATGGGCCCATAAAATTTTAAGCGATTCGGAGCCAGTTGCCCAAATTCAAGAAGATGGCGTGGACTAAATGACTAATGCACACGAAAAGTTGAAAGTCGTACTGAATTCCTGTTTTATGGACCTAAAGAGCCAAAAAACGAGGAATGGTCATGGAAAGACAATGACTATAGTTTGTCAGGTCATTTCTGATGGGGCCACAAAATTTTAGGTTTGGAACCGATCGCTTGAATTCATGAAGATAGCGTGCTAAATTTTTATTTTATGGCCCTAAACGTCAAAAAACCAGGAGCGATCGTGGCGAGGCAAAGACTATAGATCATTAGGTCGTTTCTAATGGGCCCATAAAATTTTAGGCGATTCGGAGCCGGTTTCCCAAATTCATGAAGATGGTGTGGACTAAGGCACACGAAAAATTGAAAGTCGTACTAAATTCCTGTTTATGGACCTAAAACGCCAAAAAATAAGGAATGGCCATGGAAAGACAATGACTATGGTTTATTAGATCATTTCTGATGGAAGCACAAAAGTTTAGACAATTTAAGGTCGGTCGCCTAAATTCATGTAAATGGCATAGATACGAAAAAAAGAAAATCGTATTGAGTTCTAATTTATGGACCTAAAATGCCAAAAACGATGAATGGTCATGGTGAGGCAATGACGATTATTGTTCATTAGGTCGTTTTTAATGAGCTCACAAAAATTTAGGCGATTCGGGGCCGACCGCCCGAATTCATGAAGATGGCGTGGACATTAGTACACAAAAATCGCCAACTGTGCAGAATTCCTATTTTATGACCTTAAAACATCAAAAAGGAGGAATAATCATGGCGAAGTAATAACTACGGTTTATTAGGTCGTTTCTTATGGGCCCACAAAATTTTAGGTCATTCGAGACCGGTCGCTCGAATTCATGAAAATGGCGTGGACATTAGTACACGAAAAATAAAAAATCGTGTTGAATTCCTATTTTATGGTCCTAAAACATCAGAAAACGAGGAACCGTCATGGCAAAGCGATGACTAAGGTTCATTAGGTCGTTTCTGATGGGCCCACAAAATTTTAGGCGATTCGAGGCCTGTTGCCCGAATTTATGAAGATGGCGTGGACATTAGCACACGAAAAATCAAAAATCGTACTGAATTCATGTTTTATGGCCCTAAATGGGCCCACAAAATTTTAGGTGATTCGGAGCCACCTGCCTGAATCCGTGAAGATGGCGTGGACATTAGCATTCAAAAAATTGGATGCTGAATTCCTATTTTATGGCCCTAAAATGCCAAAAAACGAGGAATGACTATGAATAGGCAATGACTATAGTACAATAAATCGTTTCTGATTGGCCCATAAAATTTTAGGCGATTCGGGACTATAGTACAATAATTCATTTTGTGCATTAGTATAATTCTATCAATTGCTGATTAGTTCTGAGTTGATACTTGTTTGAATGATTGTGAGTTTATGGGTTAAGATTTAGTTTAAATTCATTTAATGTTGATCATGTTAGCTTAAGCTTAGTTTGATTTCATTTAGTTTGATTGAGTTGGTATAATTGAACAATTGGGTTTGGTCAGTTTGATTAGTTGATTTCTAGTGGCTAATTAATCAATTTCAGCTAGTTTTAGTTTAACGTAGGGGATTGGTTATAGCTATTAAGGATGAGGGTAGTTTCAGTAACTTTGAGAAGCCTTCAGGGGTAGTTTGGGTATGGAAAAGGGACGTTCTGATAGGAAGAGTAATATTAAAGTATTTGGAAGGGCAGTATAGGTATTGTACAGGTAGGGGAATACCCTAGGGCCTTCTAGAATGGGATTTTAGTGCACATTTCAGCACAAAAGGGGTGCTTACTTGTTTAGCAAGTCAAGAATAGGGGGACTAAACTGAAAATAGGGAAGGGACTAATTAGAAAATCAGAATCTGATTTATTCTTTTTTGGTTGCCTATAAAAGGGCATGAAATGCTTTGGGAAAGGGGGTTCTTCTTCTTCCTTCAGCTCTAAGCTCGAAAATCCCCACAAAAGGCTCTCCTCCCTGCTTTCAATTCCAGTTAATAGTTCTATTCCAGTATTCAAAAAATAAAAATGAGGAAATGAGGAAATCAAAAACAATCTTACAGTTTCATTATTAGTTTTGGATTTCAGTTGGGTTTTGGGTTTAGCAGTATTGCAGAGGTGTTTAGGTTCAGCTGGAAGGGCTAGGAGTGCATTTGAAGTGTGTGTTGAATTGATCTGTGGAGTCTGTTGGTATTTCTGGTTTTCAAAAGCAGTCCCTGGCATGTTCTGTGATGTATATTGTTGAGTTTGTTGCTGTTGCTGTTCAAAGTAGCTGATTCCTTTCCTTTTCTCTATTTACATTCTAATTTCCAGGTACATTTCTTTGAACTCCACTGATGTATGCTCGTTGAAGTTGAAATGAAATGTTCAAAGGGTCTATTATTCGACTGAAGACAGTCTGTGTTTTAACTGATATTCATAGTGTAGTTTCCTGTTATATAACTGGCAGTTATATGTATAGTTGAGATTGTTCAGTAAGGTTGATTACATGTTGAATGTTGCATATCGTTGAACTGTCGAATTGGGCATTTGAAATAGCATTGAGCATAGGCCTGGTCTAATTTGAAGATTTATGTGAATAGTCATCAGTAGCAATCAGATTTATGTAACTGACATGTGAATTCAGGAGCAAGTCTGGCAACATTCAGCCTAGTTACTAGTACTTTTGTCGTTAATCATGCTAGTGTAGTAGAATGTCTGCTTTTGATTAAAGGTTCTGAAATCGTTTGGTAGGCAAACCATAGTTGTTGTTGGTAGATTGGTATTGAAACCAGTTAAAAAACCATGAAACAAAACTCATTCATAATTGGTTTAGTTCAGTAAAAGCAGCAGGTCTTGATAGGTAATTAGGACAAATCGGTTTAGTAATATTTGGAATTCACGGCTATCAGCTAAATAAGGGTATACATTATCGTTGTGATGACTCGTTGGTGTTATAGCAATTGTTGCAGTTGGAATCTTACTCATATTTGTTGGGCCGTTTGGACCGCATCCAAGCCATGAGGCAGGCCCAATCTTTCTTTGAATTTGGGTCTTAGTTTACTTCGGTGTAATTCAATTCTAAATTAATTAGTCTTTAGAGACACATAATAAGTAGGAAATCATAGTTACTTCGGGATTGCTACTAGCCTCGCCCAAATAAAATCACGTATGCGGGCTGTCAACAATTGGTTATTAAAATGATTAGAATTTGGGATGGCCATTTAGCAAATTTCACGGTCTTCCCCAAATAATATTACGTTAGAATCTTTAGGCGTGATTTTAATTAATGTACCTTCTTAAACTCGGGTGCGCATTGATGCGACCCAAATCCAAATCTCGACGAAGTCGAAACGTGTTGACAACCACGGGTGCATTGATTGCGACGTGGATCGAAATGCGTTTTCACAACGTCGCAGTTCTTTTAAAATAAATAACAATAAAAGCGATTTACGAATAAAAGGCACATAAGTTAGCATGTATTAAAATCAGATAAAATCAAATACAACAGTTAAGCGACCGTGCTAAAACCACGGAACCCGGAATGCCTAACACCTTCTCCCGGGTTAACAGAATTCCTTACTCGGATTTCTGGTACGCAGACTGTTAACTGAGTCATAAATTTCCTCGGTTCGGGATTCAACCGGTGACTTGGGACACCATTAATCTCTCAAGTGGCGACTCTGAATAATTAATAATTAAATCCCGCTCCGATTGTCCTTTAATTGGAAAAATTCCTTTACGCCCTTTGCGGGATGTAGGTAGAAAAAGGAGGCGTGACAGCGTGGACTATACACAAAAATCGCCAACTATGCAGAATTCCTATTTTATGGCCTTAAAACATCAAAAAGGAGGAATAATCATGGCGAAGCAATGACTATGGTTTATTAGGTCGTTTCTTATGGGCCCACAAAATTTTAGGTCATTCGAGACCGGTCGCTCGAATTCATGAAAATGGCGTGGACATTAGTACACGAAAAATAAAAAATCGTGTTGAATTCCTATTTTATGGTCCTAAACATAAGAAAACGAGGAACCGTTATGGCAAAGCAATGACTAAGGTTCATTAGGTCGTTTCTGATGGGCCCACAAAATTTTAGGCAATTTGAGGCTTGTCGCCCGAATTTCTGAAGATGGCGTGGACATTAGCATACGAAAAATCAAAAATCATACTGGATTCATGTTTTATGGCCCTAAATGGGCCCATAAAATTTTAGGCGATTCGGAGCCACCTGCCCGAATCCGTGAAGATGGCGTGGACATTAGCATTCAAAAAATTGGATGCTGAATTCCTATTTTATGACCCTAAAATGCCAAAAAACGAGGAATGACTATGGAGAGGCAATGGCTATAGTACAATAAATCGTTTCTGATGGGCCCATACAATTTTAGGCGATTCGGGACTGGTGACTCGAATTCATGAAAATGACATGGACATTGACATACGAAAAATGTAAAATCATATTGAATTCCTGTTTTATGGCTCTAAAACACCAAAAAAAACAAGGAATGGTATGGCGAGACAATGATTATGGTTCATTATGCCGTTTCTGATGGGCCCATAAAATTTTAGGTGATTTGAAAAAGTTTGTGGGCCAATCAGAATCACCTAAAAGTTTGTGAGCCAATCAGAATCGCCTAAAAGTTTGTGCACCAATCAGAAACGACTAATGAACAATGGTCGTTGCTTCTCTACGACTGTTACTCGTTTTTTATCGTTTTAGGATCATGAAACAAGAATTCAGGACAAATTATAATTTTTTGTGTGCTAGTTTTTTTGTCGTCTAATTTATCTTCATTAAGATTTACTTTATTAGCTTTCACATAACGTCTTGTTATTTCGATCCCAACAAGTATTTCATAATACCTTATAAAAACCATATATAGCCATCATCTGTTGACGATATCAGGTAGCATTTTTGAAATTTGTATTCATTGGTCTTATCCCCAAAGCCTCAATCACCCAATCATATATATATAGCCATCATCTGTCAATATCAGAGTTGCGCCCAAGTCCCAACCCCAAGAAGCTATATAAGATTCTAGATTGTGCACAGAAAAGAGTTTTATTTTTTGAATTATCTCTTTTCTTTTGCAGGTTTTTATTATTATTTTGTAAACTCAATCAAGTCTAATATTGTTGCAAACTCATATAAGAATTTTCTTTTCTTTTCTTCAAGTATTCAGTGTCATGATTATTAACACGACTAATTTAAATTCACATCGTATAAAATTCATTATGTAGACATTTAGCATTATTTACCATTTACTAAGGACTTTATTTTCCATGATCCACCATAAAACTTCTAATTAAAGATAAAATAATTTTATCATTTCATCACATTCTTTGGTGATATGTAATTTACTATCCAATTATTCACATGTTATCTAAGAAGGAAGTTGGTAATTATGAACTTATCGACTTTATTGTTAATTATTCCCTTAATTTACTATACATTTCGTCTACCGAGAATTAATTTGACTAAACTTCGAAACTATATTGGATTAGTTTAACTCAATATTTTAAAATTAAAATTTAGATATTAAAAAATTATACGAGAAATAATATATGTTGTAATTTTTTTTTATGTTAATATGATAAAAAAAATTATTTTAAAATGTTGGTCAAACTTTATATAGTTTGACTCTCGATAAGTAAAATATGTCATTTAATTTGAAACGAAAAGAGTATTTATCAATCTTGTAAAATTTTACTTCCTTGAATAAACAAATTTGTACACAATTAGATCACTTTAAAGTGTAACAACAACAAATTCTATTTAATAAATTCAATTGGCATGCTAGCATGAGTTTATATGCATTTATGGTATAATAATATTTACACTATCAAATTACTTAGAAAAACAATTACGAGTAACTTATTACTGTGGCAATATATATAACTTATTAAAAGAATACAGTCCATAGTAGAAGAAAGGAGAGGGGGGTAATTTTTAAGCATGTTGTTTAAGTGTATTTATAGTTTACAATGTATTTAAAGATTAGCCAATTTCGCTTAAATTTCAGGACATGACGTCCTAGAGTTTAAATCTCAAAATTCAAACTTCAGGACATCGTGTCCTAAAGTTAGAAACTTGTGCCCTGAAGTTCGAATCTTATGTCCAGAATTTCAAATTAGTAGTTCAGAAATTCAGGACATCATGTCCTACAGTAAAATTGTGTCCTGAAGTTTGAATCTTATGTCCTGAATTTTAAATTAGTGGTTCAGAAATTCAGGACACTTAGTCGTGAATTTCAAATTAGCAGCTCAAAAATATTTAGTCTTGAAATTTGGATGAATTGACTAATCTTTAAATACAATGTCAACTATGGATATATTTTAAATAGCGGGCTTAAAAGTGGCTATTCGACACTTCGCCCGTATTATCACTTTTAGCCCGTGATAGAAACTATTTACATTTGTTAGTCGAAAAAGTGTATAAATTTTGTATATAACATGCATAATGTATATATATACAAAAAATATATATATATTTTCGGCTATTATTTTGAGAGCGGCTATACAGTGTCATTTTCCAAAAAAAAAAAAAAAAGTTCACCTAACTCCATATCTATTATTAATGACCGTCTAGGAGGTTGGCAGAGTGTCTAAACACTTTAATGCAATGGCACCCTCCCCTATACATTCGACAACTGTATCAATCAATATAAACATCTTCTACCCCCCCCCCCCCTCCTTAATTATACCTATATACACATGCATTTGTATTTATATCTTGTAAAAAAGTGATATGTACCAAATATGGAACTATTTTTATGAATAGTGTCACCATTATTTTGCTGCAAAATTGTACATTTTGCATGCAATTCTTGTTTTCTTGATTTAAATCTTTGTTTGAGTATTTTCTTGGGGTTTTGACTTAATCTTTGTAGTATCCGACACGTAAAAGATTTTTTTTTTTTTTGAAAAATTATTTGTTGGGTAGATAACCAAACTCAGGCGGACAATACAAAGCTGTCTGCAAAATCCAAGTTCACAAAAATAGTATTTTCTTCTTTGTTTTGTGTTGCTAAAGAATTATTAGTAGGCTATATTATCCATAATAGTGTTTTGTCAGCTTCTTTATTGCTTTGGGGAGTGGAGAAATGAAGAAAATTTTAAAGAATTAGTTGGTTTGAAAAAGATAAGGAGAGAGGAAAATTAGTTCTGATTTAGGTAGAATTTCTACTTGTAAAAAGATTCTCCTCTTTTTGTGGTTATCATAACTTGGAAGAAAGTGGAAAATTGAAGAATTTTTCAAGAATTTAGTTAATGTGGGGGAATGAGCTAGGCAAGAAAACTTTATATGTATGAATAGTTTTTTGTCAATATAATTTCTAAGAAGGGGTTTTGCTTCTTTTTATAAGAAGGGGTTGTTTAATTTCTATCCAAATTCTTGAAATAGTATTGTTGACAATAGTATATAATTCATTGGTGGAGATAAATCTTGAAAAAGGGGTGATATTAAAGGTTTAAAGATTCTTTCTTTATATACTTTTTTGAGGTGTTTAGGGTGTTTTTTTGTGTAAAGATTTGTGGGGTTGTAGTTATTGGTGTTTATTTGAAAGAAAATGGTTGGTAGTATTGAGGTGAAAAGTGGAAATTATGTGTACTCAAATGGGAATGTACACAATCATAATGGCCTAGAGGAGAAACTTGATGAACTTAGACAAATTCTTGGTAAGGCTAATGGTGATTTGTTAAGAATTGTTTGTGTTGGTGCTGGTGCTTGGGGCAGTGTATTTGCAGCTTTACTCCAAGATAGTTACGGCCAATTTCGCGATAAGGTTCAGCTTAGGATATGGAGAAGGGCAGGTAGAGCTGTAGATAGAGCGACAGCGGAACATTTATTTGAGGTGATCAATTCAAGGGAGGATGTGTTAAGGAGGTTGATTAGGAGATGTGCATATCTCAAGTACGTCGAGGCAAGATTAGGCGATCGGACACTATATGCAGATGAGATTTTGAAAGATGGTTTCTGCTTAAACATGATCGATACACCACTTTGTCCATTGAAGGTTGTGACTAACTTGCAAGAAGCTGTTTGGGATGCTGATGTTGTGATTAACGGATTGCCCTCGACTGAAACACGAGATGTGTTTATGGAGATCAGCAAGTATTGGAAGGAAAGACTAACTGTACCAATTATCATTTCTTTGGCAAAGGGTATTGAGGCTGAACTAGATCCAGTTCCTCATATTATTACTCCTACGCAGATGATTAATCGGGCAAGTAAGCTTTTATCTTTGCCTAGCTTTAAATCTTGTTTCCGGCTTATCTTTACTTAACCAATAGAAATGAAATAGAATTTGCTTCAGTATGAAATGTGATTGTTTAGAAAATATGCAGTGCAATATGGTGTGCTTCGTCGCTGTTTGAATCTTTATGTTTGTTAAACAAACTAAAACTTGTCACTAGGGAACAATTCTAGAAATTTTGAAATTTTCTGATTCTGGTCTAAAATGTGGATCTTTGTTTCTCAAGTTGAGAGTAGCTTTAGACATTTCTTAACACGAGATTGCAGACATCGCTTTATATCTTCTAATGCATCACCTCTATCTCAGAAACATGATATAACGGAAAAGACAAATGGAAGTCATTCATCGATATGTTAGTAGTTGTAAAAGAATAGGAGAAAGCTTAGCCTTTTCAGTTTCTTAACAATATCGTCTGTTCATTGCAGCTGGAATACCAGTAGAGAACATCCTTTATCTTGGTGGACCAAATATCGCCTCGGAGATTTACAACAAAGAGTATGCCAATGCTAGGATTTGCGGATCAGAAAAATGGAGAAAACCACTAGCAAAGTTCTTAAGACAACCTCATTTTATTGTTTGGGACAATAGCGACCTTGTAACACACGAAGTCATGGGAGGCTTGAAGAATGTCTATGCCATTGGAGCTGGTAAGTCCTGGCCGATCTCAATGTTTATTTGTCTGAGGGTTTTATTCTTCAGGTTAAATCCATTCCTATTTGATTCTTCATCTGTTTTCTAGCAAGCTTTATTATTAAGAAACCAGCTAAAATTAGGAATCCAACGCGAATTCTATGACTATATTCTGCCTTGTTTTCGATTCCAGGGATGGTAGCTGCGCTAACAAATGAAAGTGCTACGAGCAAATCAGTATATTTTGCACATTGTACATCGGAGATGATATTCATTACATATTTGTTGACGGAAGAACCAGAAAGGCTTGCAGGGCCTTTGCTAGCTGATACGTATGTGACATTGTTGAAAGGTCGTAATGCTTGGTATGGTCAAATGATAGCTAAGGGAGAATTGAGCCTTGATATGGGTGATAGCATTAGCGGCAAAGGAACAATCCAGGTATTCATTTTTTATTATCTCTGGTCCCATTTTGTTGCTCTCAAGAGTACACCAAATTTAAGAACTGGTCTTTCATTTTCTTCTTTCGAAAACAATGCTAAGGTGTTGTAGAAGACTGATTTTGTACCATAACAATACTTATGCCGTCGTGCACTTGCTAGTAAAACAAATTGGTTTTGAGGTTGAGCTTATTCTTCTGTTACCACATTAGATCCCCGAGTACCTCAGACAATCATATCACAAGAGGTAATCTGCAAAATGAACTGAAAACACATACATGCCTTTGATTTTGGCATGGACAAAAGATAAAGGGCAGCCCGACAGAGTCCGGGGAAGGGCCATACCACAAGGGTCTATTGTACGCAGCCTTATTCTTTCTTTTTGCAAGAGGTTGTTTCCACGACTCGAACCCGTGACCTCCTGGTCACATGGAAGCAACTTTATTAGTTACACCAAGGATCCCCTTCGCATGGACAAAAGATCTTGTTATTATTTGAAAACTCATATTTATATAGTCTAAAATACATGATAAACATTCTTTTTACAATGTATCATGTGCATAAGACTCTTAATATATGTGGATTAGAGTTATTTGCCTCTCTTCCTTTACAGATGGAAAGCAAAGATAAACTACTGAAATAATATGCTTTCCACCAATCATTTTGATTCTGGTTGTACAGTGAAAATGTATACTCAACGTTTGGATTTGCCACTGATTGTCGATCCTGAAGTTTTCCAAGCAATTTCCTCTTTCATTCATAAATGCATCAAGTTATTCAGCTCTATGTCTTACTGTAATAGCTTCTAAGTTCCCGACTTTCCAAGCGGTCACATACTCTTACTTCGTGTTTAGGGAGTTTCTGCTGTTGGAGCTTTCTATGAACTTCTAAGTCAGTCAAGCTTGAATGTGTTACATCCCGGAGAGAATAAGCCGGTCGCCCCAGTTGAGCTGTGCCCCATCTTGAAGACTTTGTACAAGATACTCATAAAAAGGTAAGTCTTTGCACAACAGAACATAAAAAATGTTGCTTGTAATTTGTTGCTAATTCCATGATATGAACTCAAAAAGAAGAAGAAAAACAGCTGCTCAGGAATTATTGTTATTTCTATAATTAGAATTTAACTTATATGCACTAACAATATTCAATAGACCCTTATGGTCGAGCCCTTCTCCGCACCCCGCGCATAGCGGGAGCTTAGTGCACCTGACTGCCCTTATTTTACACTAACAATATAAAGAGCTTTTACAGTGTCTGTGACTGTGTAATGTAACATGTTTTATCAGGTTGTTTGCCTTGTTTTCTGGTTTCTGATTCCACGTGTTACGGACAATTACCTATAGTTATCGTTTACGTGACGTGATAGTTTAGTTCTTTTACGCATTCAATGTATATAAGTTAAAACTCTTATATTTACGTGCATAACCAATGGACTGCTACCATGCTAGTAAAACTTGAAAACGAGAATGATGAGAAATTTTCCATTTTTAAGCGCTAACATCTCTATGTGGTTTTTGTACTTCCAGGGAACAAGGGCCAATGGCAATTCTTCAGGCACTGAGGGATGAAAACTTGAATGATCCGCGCGATCGGATTGAGATTGCGCAGAGCCATGCTTTCTACAGGCCTTCACTTCTTGGACAACCTTGATCAATAGTTCATGCAAAAAGACTTAGAAATTAAGCAATGAATAAGTATATAGACTGGTTCAAATTGGATGAAGTGTTATATGTGGTGAAGAAAACATATAGTATATTTGATACTCAATTTGTGCTGATGAAATTACCAATACATGGTCCTATTTTCTTGATATTCATTTTGAATTTGAAGCTTATTTGTTCTTTAGGTGTATAACAGATTTTGATTTGTAGCTGCTGCAAGTATGCTAACCAAACTTCACTATAATCATGAAAACAAAAACCAGCTGACTTGCTGACTTGCTGCAATAAAACAAGAAATGAAAGGCTTGTGACATTGCCTAATGTTGGTGTACTTTGATCCGTTCAATTCTTATAATTTTTATGGTTGAGAGATGGGTGAAAGTAGGAGTATACCTGTTTAACGGGCCAGGTTGACCCGTTTCCGGACCGGCCTAGATTGGTTGTTAGGGGGCCAGGTGGGCTGGGTTAGAGGGGTTGCTCCGTTTAAAAAAAAATCTGGTTAACCGGACCGGTCAAACCCGGTCAACAAAAATACTGTTGAACTGGTTAACCGGCCCGAATCGGTTCAACGGTTATAAATTTGATTTTTTTTTTAAAAAAAGTGATATGACCGTTGGCAACGGTCAGCTTCAATTTGGCCGTTGCCCAATGGGTTAATTGCAAAAATAGCCCTTTTTTTTAAAAAAATTATACTTTTAGTAATTACTAATTTAGCCCTTTGAAAAACTATAAATACACACCCCTCCTCTTCATTTCTTCACTCATCTCTCATTTCTCAAACTCATATTCTCAATTATCATTCTCTCATTCTTCACCTAAATTGCAATAAACTATTTGGTTCTCATTTTTTTTTGGAATTTAATTTATCGTATTATTTATTATTTGAAGTTTGAACAATTGAACTTCAAACTTTGAACAATTGACGTTTCTCGTGGTAACATTGGAGTTGCGAAATCATCAAGTGTTCAATTTATTGACGAATTTGGTGCACTCCCTCCAACTCTTTCTCTTATTTATTATTTTATTTGAATATTTAATTTTTGCTAGTAGTTAAATTTTCACAATATGTTTAATGCTGCAAAAAGAGTTTGTAATAAGGTTGTTAATCGGGGTAATTAGAAAAATAGAAAAAAAGGTACTACTTCAACATTCGGTAGCAATTTAAATGACTCTACACATGTTTCTGAAACATTACCTGATAATAATATAGATTATGAACAATTACAGGGAGATTTCGGTATAGAAGATAATGAATTAGAAGTTGAAGAGGAGACACCACTTACACCTAGTAGTGTTGGAGTTGGTAGCAGGGGTGGTCGTGGTGGTAGTAGTAGACCACTTGTGGGCCCGACTACTAATCGGAGAAAAAAAAGTAAGGTTTGGAATTTTTTGACGAAATAGAGAATACTGATAGAATTGTAAAGATGATTTTAAACATAAGACTGGAGGACAATTAGGGGGGACTAGGACACTTAGTAAACATATGAGAATTACTCATCCTATAGAATGAGGCTCTGATTTAGATGAAAATCAATGAACTCTAAACCCTAGTATTGGATGACTTATGAAATATGATAAAATGAAGGATCATGAGGAATTAGCAAAAATGATTGTTTTGGGTTGTCTACCTTTTTCTTTTGCTTCTTCATCATATCTTATTATGTATATTCAAAGGATTTATAATCTTTTATTTAAAGGTATCCCTAGAAGTACTTGTAGATATGATATCTTTAGACTCCATGGACGATATCAAATATACATACGTTATATGTTTGACTACCTTCCTTGTAAAGTTTCTCTAACTTCTGATATTGGTCATGCTGTTAATGGAAATGATTATTTGACAATTACATGTCATTGGTTAGATAATAATTATTGTATGCAAAAACGTATTATCGCTTTTAAATATAATGAAGATCAAAGTCATACTACTATGTTTATAAGTACTACTATTTTGCGAAGTTGTTGAATTTTATAATCTTAAGAAAAAAAGTACTATGTATGTCTTTTGATAATGCTTCTAACAATAATGTCGCAATTTCAATATTAAGACTGCATTTGTAACCACCACTTGACGAAATTTTTCATGTTAGGTGTGCATGTCATGTTTATAATTAATTGTTAAAAGTGGCCTTGATTTATTTTCAACTGAGATTACTCATGTTAGAAGAGCAGTTGGTGTTATTCAAGGAAATAATAGACAATCTAGAATTAGAGAATTTAAGAATAAGTGTACCGAGCAAAATGCAAGCAAAATTCAAAAAATATTTCTTTCCAATTCCTCCGATTTACTTAATGGTGTTGTTTTAAATCCTTCTATTAAGATGTCTGATTGTCACCAATTAATCAATGCTCTATATACTTATATGGAGATTAGACCAACTGAACGCCCAGATATAAATTGTTGTATGAACAAGCTAAATGATTATTTACAATAATTATATAATTATTGTGCAAATATAGTTGATGCTACTGCTCTTAATGTAGGCAATGTTAATCTCACTATACATTGAACCATTATACTACTATGGATGATGATGAAGGCCTTGATGGTTTTAATATTTGGTCTACATTTCCTACCACTCAAATCAGCAGCAGGAACATTGATAAACTTCAATTCTACTTGCAAAAGCAAAAAGAGCCTCGCACAAAGGAATTTTCACCGTTGGGATGGTGACATGAGAATGAAAAGCAATTTCCTATTCTTTCCGTTATGGCTCGGGATGTGCTGAATGTGCCAATTTCAACTGTTGCATTATAGAATGCATTTAGTCAAGCAAGACAATAACTTGGAGACACCCGACACTCATTGGGAAGCAATGCTTTGGAAGTTTTAGTATGTTTCAGAGATTGGATGAGATCGGAACGAAGAAATCAGGGACGTGAAGATGTTGATAGACCAGAAGACGAGGAACGTGGAGATACCATCTGAATGTAACACTCCAGAAGATGGCCAAGAAGTTCATATTGATTATGAAGAACTTACTAAGGCAATGCAAAACCTTTGAATTTACTCTGTTTTCGTTAATTTACTTGTTGTTAAATGTAAACTTTAATTTGTAAGTTTGAAATAAAAAAAAACAGTTGCAAATTATAAGTGCAATTTTTTCCATCTTCATTGTATTCTATTATCTTAAATTCTTAACGAAATATTCAAAATTTCAAATATAAGGATTTTAAAGCCTTTGCGTCCTTTTATTCAAATACTCTTTTTATAATATTGTTTTTTATTTTATATTTTTACTTTATATTAATATAAATTACGATAGTTATACAAAATACAAAAAAAATACATTAGCTCGGCCCGACCCGACCCCTTGGACCCATAACCGTTAAGCCCGATTTGAAAAAATCGGTAATCGTCCCGGATCGGAAACTGGCTGGTCACCTTTTTTCTCAACCCGAACCGGCCCGACCCGGCCCACCCGTTAAACAACTTTAAGTAGGAGAGACCCTTGGTACGGTAAATGCAAGTCGTTGAGTCAAACCGTGGAAATTGTCTCTTGCTAACATGCGAAACAATTTTATAATAATAGATCTAATATGATATGGTCTTTTCCCAAACCTTGTGCATAATTGTCTCTTGCTAACACGCAAAGTAATGTTTTGTATAATAGACCATATAATTAACATGTTGTGGTCTCTTCCTGAACCCCTACGCATAGCGAAAGCTCAGTGCACTATTTTGTGAAACTTTCCCTTTTTCATGTGTCACAAAAATTTGATAGAGGTTGTAACTTTATCTTTTATTCTAGACCGTTGTTTAAGTGAGTTATTTAAACTCGTTTCTTGTAATGGCAAAAATAAGAAAATGTCAAAATAATAAGTGGACGTTAGGACATAAGAATCATAAAATTCCAAAAAAAAAAATGAAATTATTTTTCAAAATGAAAATGGTATTTTGAAATTTAACTGTCCTCTCGTATACCCTGTACCCATTACCCAATAAAAAAGGCAATGGTACTAGTAAAACCATAAGGGTTCGTTTGGTTCCAAAGTTGGATATCTAGGGATTGATAATTCCTGAATTATAATCCCGAGATTTTTAATTCCACCTCTAAAGTGGGATAGTTAATATCAAGGTCTTGGTATAAAATTTATATCGGTATTAGCTAATAACTACACTCAGACCTCTCTATAGCAACATCCCTATGTAACAGTCATTCACTATAAAAGCCTAATTTTTCACAGAACCGATTTTTTATGTTATATTTTACCTCTCTATAACAACATTCTGCCTATAACAACAACAACCATCTTTATGACAGTACACTCTTTGTAAAATTACCCCTCTATAACAGTCATGCAGATTTTCTAAGATTATTACTCATAATAATTCTAAATATTTAAGCAAATATTTTATAACTTTAATGTACAACTTATAATAGCTATATATATTATCTTTAAGGATAACAATATGTCCATTAATCTTATATATATATATACCTTAAGGATAGTAGTATGTTCCATGAACATATGCACATCAAATATTTTTATAACTAAAGATCTACAAATGATATATGATAATAGGAGAAATCGAGGTGATTTAGCTATTGTTTATGCTTCCGCTTGATTATATTCCAATGACATATTATGGTTAATTGATGAAAAATAGGCTTTAATTGTGATATGTATACATTGTAGAATGAGGAGCCTATATGATGCTTTCAAGAGGATATTGGAATGATTTATGAGCAAGAACAACCCTTCGGAGTTGAGTGCGCGCAAGGACGAGATGAAAAAATGGACGAAATCAAGCTCCAGGTGCGCGAAGAAAAGCGCGAAGGCGCGCAAGAGTTCGCGCGTAAGAAAGGCCGAGACAGAATCATGCGCGAGCTCGCGCGTGTCTGGTCTGGAAAAATGTTATTTAGGGGTAAAATTGGAAATCTGGAGAGAAACCCACTTAACCTATATAAAGTCAAGCTCGCCCAAGGTTAAATCATCAAGGTTTTCATAGTTTAGTGCAAGAAATAGAGAGGCAAGAGGCAAGGAGGAGTTTTGACCATCAAGTTCTTCTTTTCTTCTCTTGTTTTTGCTATTTTGTGATGAAATTGAACTTATTTGGGATGAATACTAGTATGAGTGGCTAAGACCCATTGTTTTGGGGTCATGGGTAAAACATGAATGTTGTTGTTTGGAGTTTAATTTGACAAAGTGGGTTTATCATATTGGATTGTTTATTTAATTCTGCGTTGAATTATTTTGCTGAGTAGCTAACAGTGAAATACTATCTACGAATCTTTAGTTGAACTCAAAAGTGGGAACTTTAGATTGCATATAGAATTAAATAGAGCAAGTTCTTGAACCCGGGTCTCGAGGAACGGATTCGCAATTGGGATAGACATATACCCAATTACCTCGCTTGGTTGAAATACAGGAATTGTAAATGCGTTCTTATTAATCTTAATTTCATAGACATATAGGCATTGAGTTGACTTGAATAGGCGAGTAAGAACTCGACAGATTCTTATGAGTAATATCAACCCTGTCAATCAATAACCCAGATAAATTGATTAGTCATTCTAAGCCAAGAACACAACACGATTGTTAACTATGCCCGTGACCCTGGAATATCCTCTCTTACTGTTTGTTACTCGAAATTGCTATTCGTTTGGTTACTTGCTTTAGTTAGATTAATTATTTATAGTTTAAGTAGTAAAACAATTACATCTCTCTTTTGTGAACAACCTCTTGGGTAGATACAGAAATTGGGTTTGAATCAGTCAACAGTTAATCATAAGTCTTCGTGGGAACGATACTCTACTCACTACTCTATTACTTGACAATCAAGTGCACTTGCGTGAGTGTTTTTGGTCGCAACAAGTTTTTGGCGCCGTTGTCGGGGACTTAGAAATTAGCTACTTGACTGAATTGAGCTTTTATTATTTATTTATTCGAGTTTTAACTCTCAGTTCACTTTGTTTGTGCTAATACATGAATTTCTATTGAATGCGAAGAAGTAGAAGCGCAAACAATCTCCTTCCTCTCGATCCCGAAATTGAACGAACACTTCACAGATTGAGGAGGGAGGTGGACGCTAGAACTAGAATTGAAAGAGAGTTGGACATCGTAGTTCAACCACAGCCAATTGAGATGGCAGGTAATAAGGAACGCGTGGTGATTGAAGCCGCAAGGCCCAGTCTGGCTAATATGACTCAGGCTATTGTGAAGCCTGTTCACTGGGCACTTTGAGCTGAAACAATACATGGTGCAGCTGATCCAATCCACAGGGTTGTTACCTCATGAAGACCCGCAGAGGCACATTCAGAATTTCTTGGAAATTACGGATACCTGCAACTATCCGAATGTTTCCAAGGACTATGTCAGGCTGACACTTTTCCCCTTTTCACTGATTGGGGAAGCTAAGGAGTGGTTGAATAAAGAGCCAGCAAATTCAATCTGCACTTGGGATGATCTGGCGAGGAAATTCTTAATCAAGTTTTTCCCCACTAAGAAAACAAAGGTATTAAGGAGTCAAATTCTTGGGTTTGAACAACGAGCTGGCGAGACACTACATCAAGCATGGGAAAGGTACAAGAAGATGCCCAGAGACTATCCTCATCATTGCCATACGGACGAGGTATTGGGTCACACTTTTGTAGATGGGTTAGATGATGCTTCAAAGATGAATCTTGATTCAGCTTGTGGAGGTAGTTTCATGGCCAAACCGTACAGTGAAATCCAAATCTTGTTGAATAACTTCACTGCTAATGATAATAACTGGCAAGGGGTGATTTACGAAAGGCAGTTAAGCAAAAATCAGTTGGGTTACTTGAGTTAGACAAAGCTGGCCATGAGAGCCGATATTGCAAAGCTGGCCAATCAGATGACTAGGATGACAATGCAGCAACCACAGACAATGCAACACGTACAACAAATGACTATTTGCTGCGAACTCTGTGGCAACAGTCATATGAGTGATATGTGCCCCACGAATCCAGAATTCATCTATTATGTGGGGCAACAAAACAGAGGTCCACCGAATCAACATGCACAATACGAGAATTCTTACAATCCAAATTTGAGGAATCATCCCAACTTCTCATGGGGTGGAAATCAGCAGAATCAGAATCAGCATAGATCCTAAGGGAATTTCAATCAGCCTCAGATACCACCCCAACATATGGAAGAAAGTACCAGTGATCTGCTAAAGAAGTTGTTGATTGACAATTAGCAACTCAGGACCGACTTCAGAAATATTGAAAGGCAAATGGGGCAGTTAACAACAAATCAAAACACTAGACCTGCAGGTGCCCTCCCCAATGATACAAAAAAGAACCCTCAAGTGAATGCAGTTACACTTAGAAACGGGAGGGAGCTAGAGGAAGTGCCAAAGAAAAAGAAAGACAAGCTCATACCTGAGGGAGAGTTGATCCCTAAAGTGACTCAAAAGCCAAAGAAAGCTGCTGAAATTTCAGAGCCAGTGGAGGCCCCAAGACCACCACCACCTTTTCCCTAGAGATTGCAGAAAAAGAAAGATGATCGCATGTTCACAAAACTCCTCTCTATGTTGAGCCAGGTTCAATTGAATATCCCACTTGTTGATGTGCTTCGTGAAATTCCAAAGTATGCTAAATACATAAAAGATATAGTGGCTCACAAGAGAAGATTAACTGAATTTGAGACAGTGGCACTTACTGAGGAGTGCACTTCAAGGGTCCAAAATAAGCTCCCTCAAAAGCTTAAGGATCCTGGCAGCTTCACGATTCCTATGCGCATTGGCAATATTGATGTGGGTCGTGCTCTTTACGATTTAGGGGCGAGCATAAATCTAATGCCCTTTTTCCTTATTCAAGCAACTGGGTCTGGGAGCTCCAAGGCCCACTACTGTGATGTTACAGCTGGCTGACAAATCAATAGTACACCCTGAAGGGGTGATTGAAGATGTGTTGCTGCAGATTGGGAAATTCATCTCCCCCGCTGATTTCATTATCCTCGATTATGAGGCTGACGAATTGGTTCCAATCATATTGGGGCAACCTCTCTTAACTACTGGTGATGCAATTATCAAAGTGAGAGAGGGAAAGATGATTTTGATGGTAGATGACGATGAAGCAGTTTTTAATGTCTACGGAGCAATCCAACTTCCCCGCCACTATGAGGAGCTCTCAATGATATCTGTTGTTGAGGCCGATGAGCAGATTCATTATCCGAATGTATATCTAGACGATTCTCTAGAGAAAGCACTTATGTTGCTTGATAGCCTGGGGGTTGATGAGGAGGTTGAGGAGATGATGCACATCCTTGATACATCTTGTGCGTACCTGCAAGGGACGCACCCCTTCGAGCCTTTAAATAGACCAGAGGGGCCTCCTCCAAAGCCGTCAATTGAGGAAGCCCCAAAATTGGAACTTAAACCCCTTCCACCTCACCTGCAATATGCTTATTTGGGTGACTCTGACACTTTACCTGTTATTGTCTCGTCTGACTTGTCTAAATTGCAGGAAGAAAAGCTGTTGAGAGTGTTATGTGAGCACAATCGAGCACTTGGGTGGACTATGTCTGACATTAAGGGCATTAGTCCAGCCTTCTGCATGCACAAAATCCTCATGGAGGACGGACACAAGCCCAGTGTAGAGCAACAATGCCGACTCAATCCAATCATGAAAGAGGTGGTAAGAAAAGAAGTGATTAAGTGGCTCGATGCAGGTATTGTATTTCCTATCTCAAACAGCAAATGGGTAAGCCCCGTCCAATGTGTACCCAAAAAAGGGGGGATGACTGTAGTAGTTAATGAGAATAATGATTTAATACCTACAAGAACTGTCACCGGGTAGAAAATTTGCATTGATTATAGAAAATTGAACAATGCCACCCGGAAGGACCACTTTCCCCTCCCCTTTATTGACCAAATGCTTGATAAATTAGCTGGCCAGGAGTACTACTGCTTCTTAGATGGTTACTCAGGGTATAATCAGATTGCTATAGCCCCAAAGGACCAAGAGAAGACCACTTTTATGTGTCCTTATGGCACGTATGCGTTCAAGCGAATACCCTTTGGTCTTTGTAATGCACCTGCGACTTTTCAAAGGTGTATGATGGCTATTTTTACTGACATGGTTGAGAGGTTTGTGGAAGTGTTCATGGACGATTTTTCTGTGTTTGGATGTTCTTTTGATAACTGCTTGATGAACCTTGATAAAGTACTTGCTAGGTGTGAAGAAACTAACTTGGTGCTAAACTGGAAAAAGTGCCATTTCATGGTACGTGAAGGTATAGTCCTGGGGCACAAGGTGTCCAAAGATGGTTTGCAGGTGGACAAGGCAAAGGTGGAAGCGATTGAAAAATTGCCTCCACCGATATCTGTCAAAGGCATTCGCAGTTTCTTGGGCCATGCAGGTTTTTATCGTCGTTTCATTAAAGATTTCTCAAAAATTTCCTCTCCCTAGTGCAGGTTGCTTGAGAAAGATGTCACCTTCAAATTTGATGATGCCTGTCTGAAGGCATTCGAGGAGATGAAAGGAAGGTTGGTTACTACACCAATCATAATTGCTCAAGATTGGGAGCAGCCATTTGAGTTGATGTGCGATGCGAGCGACTTGGCTGTTGGTGCTGTCTTGGGGCAAAGGAGAAATAAGATATTCCACTCCATCTACTATGCGAGCAGAACTCTGAATCCAGCTCAGATTAACTACACCATCACTGAAAAAGAGTTGCTTGTAGTGGTGTGGGCATTTGACAAGTTCAGGTCATATCTTGTGGGGACCAAAGTCATCGTCTACACAAATCATTTAGCTATTAGATACCTATTTGAGAAAAGGACACCAAGCCGAGACTGATTCGGTGGATCCTGCTCTAGCAGGAGTTTGATTTAGAGATCCGAGATCGCAAAGGAACAGAGAACCTAGTGGCTGATCACTTGTCCAGGTTAGAAAATCAGAACCATGTGGCTGAAGAGGGTGCAATCAAAGAAACATTCCCTGATGAGCAGTTATTGGCAATCACCTCAAGCACAACCCCGTGGTATGCAAATTATGTGAACTTTATTGCAAGTGGGGTGACACCACCAGAATTGACACCAGACAATAGACGAAGGTTCTTGCATGATGTGAGGCTCTACATGTGGGATGAGCCATTCTTATACAGGCTATGTGCAGATCAGTTGATGCGGAGATGTGTTCCTAAGGAGGAGATGGGTGCCATACTTCATAGCTGTCACACCTCGTCATACGGAGGTCATCACGGTGGAGACAGGACCACCCAAAAAGTGCTACAATCAGGTTTCTATTGGCCAAAATTGTTTAGGGATGCACACACCTTTGTTAAAATGTGTGACAGGTGCCAAAGAACCGGGACGATCACTAAAAAGCACGAGATGCCTCTGCAAAACATCCTGGTAGTGGAGCTTTTCGATGTTTGGAGAATTGACTTCATGGGACCTTTTCCATACTCGAATGGCCATAGATACATCTTGGTGGCAGTTGATTATGTGTCTAAGTGGGTGGAGGCCATTGCTCTTCCCTCTAATGATGCAAAGGTGGTGGTAAGCTTTATCAAGAAGCATATCTTCACACGCTTTGGAACTCCCATAGTGTTGATCAGCGATGGAGGTACGCATTTCTGCAACAAACTGTTAAATAATGTCCTTGCAAAGTACGGGGTCAAGCATAAGGTCTCCACTGCCTATCACCCACAGATGAGTAGTCAAGTGGAGGTTTCAAACAGAGATGTAAAGCAAATTCTTGAGAAAACAGTGAGTGCAAATAGAAAAGATTGGGCCGGAAAGTTAGACGACGCATTGTGGGCGTATCGAACAGCATACAAAATTCCCATAGGTGCTTCTCCTTATAGATTGGTGTATGGGAAGGCATGTCACTTGCCCGTCGAACTTGAGCACAAGGCCTATTGGGCAATAAAGAAGCTGAACATGGATGGGGACTTAGCTGGAGAGAAGATGTTGCTGCAACTCGATGAGCTCAAGGAGTTCCGATTACATGCATATGAGAATGCCAAATTGTATAAAGAGAAGACTAAGAGGTGGCATGACAAGCACATTCAACATCGAGAGTTCGAGCCAGGGCAAGAAGTTTTGTTGTTCAATTCGAGGTTGAAGCTTTTCCCCGGAAAGCTTAAATCTCGTTGGTCGGGCCCTTTTGTTGTGGTAAGTGTGAAGCCTCATGGAGCCATGGAATTGAGAGATATGAGTTCAACTGGCACTTTCTTGGTAAACGGTCAACGGATAAAACATTACTCGGTGGTAACTTTGCACGTCACAAGACCTCAGTGGACTTGAAGGATGCCAGAGAACATGTTGAGTCGTGCCGCGACGTTAAATCAGGTGCTGGATGGGAGGCAACCCATTGAAATGTTGTAACCGTCGTGCCGCGACGTTAAATAAGGCGCTGGTTGGGAGGCAACCCAACGATAGTAGTAGTGTTTGAGTTTGAGCTTTAACTTACTAACAAATGCAGGTGACGAAGGGCGGGTGAAAGGACCATCAACTAGGAGCAAACCAGGTGAAAATAAATGCAAAAATAAACGCCCAGGAGCGCGACTTCGCGCACAAGTTCGCGCGCCTGGGCGAACCATTCTGCCTGAAAACAAAAAAAGACGCGTGAAGACATGCGCGAGCTCCTAAACTTCGCGCGCTTGGGTGAACCATTCTGCCTGAAAACAAACAAAGACGCGCGAAGACACGCGCGAGCTTGCGCATTAGTTCGCGCGCCTGACGGAACTCTTCCGGCGTTTTGTGTTTTTTAGTTTTAGTTTTTCTTTTTTATTTTTATTAATTTAATTGGTTATTTTTTTTAGTCACAATTACCCCCCCCCCCTTCTAATACACAACACCCGTTCCTCTCCCCCATTCTCACCCAGAAACACCCAACTCATTCACCAAATTCCAGCACCCCTGCCCCCATCCCCCTCTCACGATTTCCTTCTCCAAACTCACTAGCATATTCCCCATTCTCCTTTACAAGGTATGAGCCCTAGTTGTAGTTTTCTTTCTTTTTCTCTTTCTATTTTCAGTTTTTTTTCTTTTTGTATGTTGTATCTTATGCCATTAGTGTAGATGTGTTTGGTGATTTGGTGTTCAAACTTGGTAAAATATGTTATGGGGTTAGTTTGTTACAAGTGTGGGGTGGGTGGTACTTGAATTAGGTTATAGATGACATTTGTGGGAGGCCCTTGTTGCAAGACACTTAGAAAAGAGTTGTGAGAGCCTAATGCCTACAAGTTGTTTGTGGAAAGGCCTCAATGAGCATGATTATGTAGTTGTTACCAATTTGTCGTGTGAAGTCTGAGTAACCAAATTAAGTCACACTAATTTTGTTGGGCTGAGCTAATGTGTCCACATTTTGCAGGTATTATGGAACCATCGAAAAAGCGCCAAGCCACGGGTCCATCCTCAAGTCGCCAAAGGGCAGCTCCTGCACGTCCCTATGACAGCAACAAATTTGTCTCCCCTGAGGCTCAGACCCATTTTACAGAGAAGGCTGCCAAGAAGCCAATTCCGGAGAGGGGCATTGACATCAAAAAGGTCAAGAAACGATGCCCCCACATGTACAATGAGTTGATGGAACCTTCATTGACGAGCCAGGGGAGGCTAATGTAATGGTTGTACGTGAATTCTATGCTAATCTACTAGAGCATGTCAACCATGTGGTCACAGTGCGCCACAAGGCGGTGGATGCCTCCATTGAGGCGATACGCATAGCATATCAATTGTCCGACCCTCTGCCTGGGAATACTGACTTTTATGAATATGGGCGAAATCCAACCGATGCCAAGTGAGAGTGTTTCTTTGATGACATTTGCGTACCAGGAAAAATGGTAGAGTGGCTGGAACATGGAGAGAAGTTCCACTCCTCCGTTTTAACTCCAGAGGCAAAGAGCTGGCTGTATGTGATTAACAGTTGTTTTATTCCCTCCAAAAATACTACGAAGGTGAATGGACCCCAGGCTGCATTGATTTGGTGTTTCATCAAGGGTCTTCCCTTCGACATGGCCAAAGTGATCCACGACTAGATGTTTATCCGATGCCCCCAACGCCTATATGGGTTTTTTTTCCCATCCTTGGTGACTAAGCTTTGTAGGAAAGTGCAGGTACCAGAAAATACTCATGTGGATAGGCTGGTAAGAAAAAGCTACAAGATCCGACCTGGAAAGAACACCTCGGGGGCAGCCCCAGCAGCAGCGGCAGGTGGAGAGGATAAGAGTGGTTCTGATGCATCAGAGGAGGAAGAGGAAGAGCAAATGGATGTGGAGGGCGAAGCGCAGCCCAGGCGCCCAGCGCAACAGCTGCATCACTGTCACGAGCAGCGTCCTCTTCAGGGACTGCCAGAGTGTCCTGGCACACCACATTGGAGCAGGAGGTGGCTGGTCTATGCACCTCCATGAATGATTTGGGCACTCGTGTGGACGCGATAGCTGACCGACAAGTCAAGTCAGAAAAGAAGTTCATGGGTTGGCTGTGAGCTTTGGGGCGTGCGTGCAACGTGAACCCCGAAACCGTTTTCGATCAAGAGTGAAGCTTCAGGGAAGTCTCTTTACCTCACCGCTCTTTTAAGTTTTAAGCCATGGGGACATGTCTTCTTTTTTAAGTGTGGGGTGGGGGATTCCTTCATTGTATGTTGTATGTAGTTGTACAAATTGCCGGGTTGTTTTGTTTGTTTCATGTTGACTTGATAGTTTTTGTTAAGCAGGAGTAGTTTTTTTTTTGTTAATTTAGATAAATGGCTCGGCCCGATGACGGATCCCTTTCGACGGGGTTCTTGAGGGACTGAGTCGAGAAAAAAAAAGAAAAAACTAAAAAACTAGAAAAAAAAATGTAGGCTCTTCCTAATGACGGATTTTTAGACAATTTTCTTGAGGGAAGTGAGTCTAGAGAAAACAACAAAAAGATTTTTTTTATTTTTTTCTTAGGTAGTGTAGCAATTCCCCCTTGGTTTTTCTTTAAGCCGCGGTTCTTTTCCAAGGGTTTAACTTGAATCGGGCATAGGTAGTTTTTATTTTTGTTTTCTTTTTGATTTGTAGATTAGGGTAATGGGATACGAGCTATAAAATTGAAAGAGAACCCATAGCGTTGACACACTTGAACACAATAGACCCTAGAGTGTAACGCTTAGTCCTAATTGTTGAATCTCACTGAAAGTGCCTTAATTTGTATGTTTGTTACTGAATTGAATGCTCTTAATGGAGTGTCTTGATGAGCTGATCTGGAATGAGTCTTATGCCATGTGTGGTGAGTTTTGTGTAGTCCATGTATTGTACTTGTGTCTAGAACTTGCCCGGTATGTGAGTTGAAGCGAAATTTTAGGTGATGCTCGGTTTGAAAAATGATGTTAGGCTTTCTTTGACCTTTTTGAGCTTAATTGCTTATCACAAATAAAATTTGTCCCTAGTTAACCCTTTTGAGCCTTTAGACTTTTGTTTGGCACCCGTATTACAAGCCTATACCATTTTGTTCTTAATTGACATTGTTTCGATCCTTTTACCTCTTAAAGCACTTCAATTGTGAGAGGAGCGCTAAAAGAAGTAAGAAGGAAATAAGTGTGGGGTGACTTTTGAGTGGAACCAATAAAAGAATGAAAGGTGCACTATTATTGTAAACGAATACACCACTAGCAGAAATTAAGTGACAAGAAAAATAAACTGGAAAAAAAAGATGATTACATTGTGTCTTGTTCCAGCTAGTGGGAATGAATTAATAGAGTGCTTAAAGAAGAAAGGAGTATTTGTGGGATGATATTGTGTGTGAATGAGAAGTGGGTTGAAGAATTTGTGCTAAAAATTGCTCATGTGATGTGTTAAAGTGCTTAGGGGTTGAGTCACTATTCCTAAATACATCTTACCCGTCCCTTAGCCCACATTACAACCATGAAAAGGTCCTAATTGATTTTGGATCGAGCTAGCCTACATTAGTAGAGATTTACATTAAGGGCAAGCTTATGGTACCAATTGCATGCATGTGACCTCTTTTGTGAGAGTGAGTGATTTCCTTGATATATGTGAGGATATGAATTGAATGTGGTGGATTGAACTCAGTTTTTGTTGATGTGATTATGAGGGCATATGATTCGTGACGGAAAAGCAAGTCTTGACTTCTGTGTAGAGTACTTTGAGGAAGTGTGAATATTGCATGGCACTTGAGAGTCGACTTTGAGGCTAGGATTGTTCACTGCTAGGCGTAATACATGTACATTGTTCTAGGTGTAATGCGTTAAGGGAAATGGTTGAGTGAAGGATTCTCTAGAGAGTATAGTTGATTGCTCGAGGACTAGCAATGAATTAAGTGTGGGGTGTTGATAATAGGCGAAATCTAGATGATTTAGCTATTGTTTATGCTTCCGCTTGATTATATTCCAGTGACATATTATGGTTAATTGATGAAAAATAGGCTTTAATTGTGATATGTATACATTGCAGGATGAGGAGCCTATATGATGTTTTCAAGAGGATATTGGAATGATTTATGAGCAAGAACAACCCTTCGGAGTTGAGTGCGCGCAAGGACGAGATAAAAAAATGGACGAAATCAAGCTCCAGGTGCGCGAAGAAACGCGCGAAGGCGCGCAGGAGTTCGCGCGTAAGAAAAGCCGAGACAGAATCATGCTCGAAGAAACGCGCGAGCTCACGCGTGTCCGGTCCAGAAAAACGTTATTTAGGGGTAAAATTGGAAATTTAGAGAGAAACTCACTTAACCTATATAAAGTCAAGCTCGCCCAAGGTTAAATCATCAAGGTTTTCATAGTTTAGTGCAAGAAATAGAGAGGCAAGAGGCAAGGAGGAGTTTTGACCATCAAGTTCTTCTTTTCTTCTCTTGTTTTTGCTATTTTGTGATGAAATTGAACTTATTTGGGATGAACACCAGTATGAGTGGCTAAGACCCATTGTTCTGGGGTCATGGGTAAAACATGAATGTTGTTGTTTGGAGTTTAATTTGACAAAGTGGGTTTATCATATTGGGTTGTTTATTTAATTCTGCGTTGAATTATTTTGCTGAGTAGCTAACAGTGAAATACTATCTACGAATCTATAGTTGAACTCGAAAGTGGAAACTTTAGATTGCATATAGAATTAAATAGAGCAAGCTCTTAAACCCGGGTCTCGGGGAACGGATTCGCAATTGGGATAGACACATACCTAATTGTCTCGCTTGGCTGAAATACAGGAATTGTAAATGCGTTCTTGTTAATCTTAATTCCATAGACATATAGGCATTGAGTTGACTTGAATAGGCGAGTAAGAACTCGACAGATTCTTATGAGTAATATCAACCCTGTCAATGAATAACCCAGATAAATTGATTAGTCATTCTAAGCCAAGAACACAACACGATTGTTAACTATGCCCGTGACCCTGGAATATCATCTCCTACTGTTTGTTACTCGAAATTGCTATTCGTTTGGTTACTTGCTTTAGTTAGATTAATTATTTATAGTTTAAGTAGTAAAACAATTACATCTCTCTTTTGTGAACAACCTCTTGGGTAGATAAAGAAATTGGGTTTGAATCAGTCAACAGTTAATCATAAGTCTTCGTGGGAACGATACTCTACTCACTACTCTATTACTTGACGATCACGTGCACTTGCGTGAGTGTTTTTGGTCGCAACAATATATCTTGCATTAGAAAAATGTCAAAAGATACTTAAAAGGTCTATTTATATTTTTTGAAAATATGCATATCATTCTTTTTTTATTTAAAGATGTACACATGATATATCTTATATTGAAGATGTAATATGTAAACACAATCTATTCATATTTTTTAATTGTGTGCCTTAGAGTTAAATATTTGTGCGTTTAGTTAAGAATTTTTTAATAATGTATTAGATTTCTTTAGCAATTAATTCATGAAATATTTATATCTGTTGAGATTTTGAACTTAAATATTTTATTAATCTTTTATATATAATATTATAAAATAAAAAAATTAGTTTTTGGATAATTTTTGTCTATAACAATCAAAATATATTTAAATGTCAAATGCTATTATAGGTGTATAACATACATAAGTATAAAAGCCAAAAAAAAAATTTGGAACAATATTCCTCTTACTAAAAAGGCAACATTCTATTGGCTAATACGTTTCTTAGAAAGCTGATTTGCAAAGTCTCCCTCAGCTACGGCGCTTTGATTTTTTAACAGAAAATGGCGGATTCAAATAATCTAGAAGAAACCTTAAAACCCTTTTACCACAGAGCTTCAGAGGCTGAGGTTTTAATCTCAACTCATTCTTACATCAATTTTTTAATATAATTTGTATTTCTTGTTCAGTGTTGTTTTTGTTCAAGTTTTGTGCTTTTTCCCTTCTATAGGATCTAATGTTTTAATGGATATAAATGTGAAAGTTCTATGCTTTCCTTTTGATAGATTTAATGATTTTTGGGTTTTGAATTTTCTTTCAATTTTGTTATATTATGAGAAGGGAGCCTTGGTGTAACTTATAAAGTTGTTGCCATGTGACCGGTAGGGCAAGGATTCAAGCCGTGAAAACACCCTCTTGCAGAAATGCAGGTTAAGGTTGCGTATAATAGACCCTTGTGGTCCGGCTCTTTCTCGGACCCCGCGCATAGCGGGAACTTAGTGCACCGGGCTGCCTTTCTTTTGTTATATTTTGAGCTTATATAAATCTTTGCTTTAGTTGTATTCATTGTTATCTGGAGTTCAACTTATGCTGTTATACTTTAGTATTAATGCCCTTTTCCCCCTTATTTGGTCCATTGGAAAAAATAGTTTTCTGCAAAAACTTTGCCCGAGTGAGCTTGCTCGTATTGCCACTCCCCAGCTCGGAAAGGACAAAGGTTGCAGTTGGTTTGCAAATTTGTCAATTCATGATGAATCCTCATAATACATGTAACTTAGAGGCGTTTAGTCATAATCCAGCGCACAGTAGCTTCGCGCCATTGGCTATCGTTGTGACGTGACACACGTTATTGGTATGATAATAACATGAGTTGAGCTTAACTGGAGAGTGAGTATTTATATAGCCGACCAGGGGCGGAGTTAGTAGCCCGGCTATAGGTTGGGGCGAACCCCGTAGCTTTTACTCAAACATTGTATTTGTATCAGTAAATCTATTAAATTAATAGCTTTTGCTCAAATAGTGTAGTTGTATCCATCGTTTGGCATTTGTGCATCTTAAAGTCAGTGTCATAGATTATGTTCTTCTTCCAATGAAGATTGGATTTGAAGTTACTGCCTGAAGGCTTATACAGTTATACTGACTGTTCCATGGTATGCACTAGGAAGTAGGAACTGCCTAAGCTAATAGCTAACACAGTTATCCCAATGATTTTTCTAGAAGAATTTAGGACACTTTCTAATTATGCTCCTCCAACAGTTTACGAACATATGGCTAGAGTCTATAGGTATCCATTGAGATTCTATCCTAAATTAGGTGTTTACATTCTTAACGGCTGCTTCTAAGAGAAAACACCTAATAGATTAATTACATTTACATATTTATGTACATGTGTGTTTTCTCCAGAATTACACTTAGTTTTTTGTTGTTGTTGTTGTGTGTGCAATTTTGTCTCATTTTACGATCATTATATGCTAAAAGACATTTTCATTGAATGAAGGAACGATTGGCAAGACTTGAAATTTCAGTTGCTAGTAAGACAGGTTGGTGAAGCCTTCAATTCTATCTCCACTTATTAATGATTCTAATTCATAAGTTTTCCCATCTGTGTAAACCTAAGGAGGACTCTGGTGCTTTTTCATGTTTATGTGCATTTTGGTGGTTCTTCAGATTCTAGAATTGAGGAATTAGAGAGAACAGTTGCTGAACTCCAGTCAAAACTGAAAGATGTTACAGCTGAGCTCAAAGCAGAAAAAGAAAAGGTGGAGATTTGGATTTCAATTCTGCATCCTTTTCGAAAACAGTGTTGGTGCAAATTAAAGATTGATTTTTTTTCTTAAATTTATTTCAGGCACATAAACAGGTGGAAGAACGAACTTCAGAGAATGCAAAGCTCAAATATCAAATCAAACATCTAGTTCGAAACCTAGAGGAGGCTCTTAGCAAGTTGGCGTCGAAGTGAGGTATAAAACTTTTTACTGCTATAGTGCTTACCCAGACCCCAGGGAAATCACTGGGTATTGTTGTTGTTGCTTCCGGAGGTTATATACACGTGATATCCACAAGTTATTACATAATCTTTGTTGAAATGTAATTAAAGTAAATAAAAATGAACTCTCTTTAAGAACTTAAGCTTTTAGATGAGATGATCACATAACCCCGACATTTATATTAGAACACACATAGGTCCTGAGTTCAAGTCTCACCGCCATCCATTATAAAAAAAAAGAAAAAGAATATCCACGTGCTTGACCTATGAAAAAGAATTAGGCTCCGCGTGCGGAGATATGTTGAAAACTTAATTAAGTAAAATAAAATGTTCTCTCTTTAAGAGTTTAAGTTTTTAGATGAGACGGTCACATATTTCAACATTCTTTTGCCTTTGCCGCTAGCAGTAAGTCAAAAACTGAGCAACTGCATGTATATGCTCCCTCTGTAATGAAAAAAATGCACACTTGTAATTATTATTAATGTGACTCAGGACCAGGGCTAAATTTCATTTTTGTTAATCACAAATCAAATTGTAAAATAAGCAATTTTTTGGATAGTAAGTTGGAGACTAGACCACCCAAGCTCCAAAGGTGTGGGTTAGTGGTCGATAAAGTGATATGAGAACTATGAGGGACTAGGGTTCCAATTCCAATAGAGACAGAAGAATTGTAAGGTGGCAGAGTTACCCACATTTGTATCAGTACCATGTGAAATAGTCGAAATGTGCGCAAGTTAGCTCAGACACCACATTCGTAAAGAGCCACGAAGAGTTGGAAAATAGACTTTGTGCAAGTTGCCCTGTCTTTGCTACTGTCAAGATAGTTGCACGCGTATAAAGGGCAGTCCGGTGCACAAGGCATCCCACGTCAATGATACTATCAATAGGTTCTCGTTTGCTTGAAAATATCTTAAGCTGAACTAGCTTATACTCCTCATCGTGCTAATGTGTCGTGATTTTTTCCCTTATCGCAGGTTGTTCTTCCTAAAGCTACAGTTTGATCTTGGTCCCAAACATGTTCCAGGATGTTAGCTATTTTACTTCCATAAGTTAGTTGCATGTCTTGCATGCTAGCAAAGGATTTATTTTAAACTGTTGATTCTTTAGTACATGAGCTTGAAGGAAAAAGGTAGAATTAAGTGTGAAAATTGTGGAATATGTTTTTATGCATATACGAACATTTGAGGACGTCTGAACTTCTATTGTAACTGCTGTTTTTAATTCATGCTATATCAAATTTTTTCCAGTGGCACATCAAACTGTTTAGATGTCGTTTATGTTCGAAAACTCGAAAACTTCTGCAAAATCTGCTCAAGTTTTTGGCATAAACGTTCAACCAAAATGCTCTTAGGACTTTGGACTAGTGGTAAGAACACAGTGCATGATGTGTGGATTAGACGCACATCACGAGTTCGAACTCTATTGCGACAAAAACCTAGTATTTAAGCGAAGGATAGAGATGCATTAGACGCACATCACGAGTTCGAACTCTGTTGCGACAAAAACCTAGTATTTAAGCGAAGGATAGAGATGCAGGCTTAGTATTGACTTAGTTTGCATCGAGAATTTCTCGGTTACAATATTCAATTAAAACCCAAAAAAGAGAAGCTTTTTAGTTGTCTATCTCTTACCATCCGTGGATATTAAGACTCAGGTCTTAACTTAATTATGCTCATTTCTATTACTAACATTTAGTAAATTCAAATGGCTTATCGAAATTATACTATGTTAGGTGAACCTAATCCGTGAATTATAGTTAAACAAGAAATATAGAAGTTATTCAACACTGACAGGATATAGAATGTGTAATTTAAATAACACAGGAAATTTTGTATAAAAAGTTGAATTCTTCTCATTATTTTTTGAACATTTTCATAAAGGAGAACTATAAGGGGTCGTTATGCTGAGATTGTTGTTTATTCATTGTTTGGTATGTTGTATTAAGAATGACAATGACATAATTTCTAAGAAGAAGGTATAAGTTATACCGGTGCTAATTACCCCACCTTCTATAAGGTATAAGTTATCCCAATGTTAAAATTAACACCGGAATAATTTATACCTGGTTTGCTAACCAAACAGAGTATTAAGGTGGTATTAAATTTTTATACCACCCTTATACCTTCTTATACCTCATACCAAACGACCCCCAACAGTTATCTGATGTCACATGTCTGCGCCTAACAATAATATACAGCATATCAGAATAGAAGAACTAGAATTCAAATGTTTGATTACTACAACAATGTTTCTGCAGAACTATATATAGTGGCCAAGTTCAATAAAATGAAAAGCAACACCAGCCCAAGTATTAACAATATCAGAACCTACATATTAACACTATACGGTCACACCTCTTTATAACAGCCTCATTCGTTACGAATTTTTTTACCGGTTATAACAAAGTATTGTTATAGAGAACATATACTATAACATAATATGAAAATTGGTTCCATAAAAAACTCAACTTTTATAGTGAATGACTGTTATATAATGATGCTGTTATAGAGAGGTCCGACTGTATTTATAGAGAAAAGCAGCTGCAACATGCCAGGCTCAATTAGCAAACTAAGCAACAATTGAAACTCAGCTCTTGATTACCAGGGTAATGATCATTTCAGTACCAAAAGAAGGGTAATTATCAACAAAAATAGTAAAGCCTTCCGGGAAGAACTTGGCTATAATGATTCCTAGAATCAACTTTTTCTATATTCTTTCTCATGTATCTGTTCTTTATATAAGCAAAACTTCGTTTCTCTGTACAGTTGGTTATATGAACATCATTTGCTAGTATCGCCTTTTTCTCATAGAGAGCTCCTTTTCTTCTCAAAAGAACTTGTAAACGATTCTGTTATGTTTCATTTGAGAATATCCAAACAAAAAGAGGATATAGAGATCGCTTCTATTTTGACCGGCCTTTACCTAGAAGCGTAAAGTGAAGGACTTCTTGCAGCTCAGCTTTGCAAAGAGTATATACCCTGCCCAGATTCAGTTGCCTTGCCACGGCCTTGAGTTGATTGAGTGTCATAAATTTTAGATCTGCTACGTGTGGTTTTGGAACAATGAATGCTGTGGAAGCAAGAGGTTTGACATTCTCAACTTTAATGACTTGAAGACTTGGATTTGATCTGTCATGTGATTTTACCAACCTATTCTGAAAGTCTCTCAAATTCTCATTCTCTTGGAGGACTGGTCCTCTAGAACTCGTTATCCTTCTCTTCTTCAATTGAGTCAAAGAAGTTGAACTGATCTCTGGAAGATCACCAGTTCCTTTGGCTCCACCGAGTAGTAACATATTTTCCTTGATTGTTTCGTCTCCAGACTCATCACCTCTCTTCTTCTGAGTACTTCCAATTTTCCACTGCCTCTTGAGTTTTACACCAGAAATTGTCTTGAATCCTAATTCCTCGGCAAGACATGGCTCTTTAGTCTTTTCTGGAGGTAAGTTCCATTTGACGTTCAGCCTCTGACCTTCTAGTTTCAGGAACAACTTTGAGTCAGATTTATGTATGGTAAGTACTTGACTTTGCGGGGGTCGCTTCTCTTGCACTTTACCTTTGACTTTTTCCAGTGACGTGCTTCTTTCTTCTCCCTTTAATCCAAGAAAAGATTTTGCACCCGTCTTTTTTTCCATTACCAATTGACTTGAGGTGTGTTTTTCTCTTGTCTGACCAGCCTTCCCTCCATTCTGTGTCTGTTCATCTCTGTATTCTTTGGGTTCTTGTTTTACAGCAATTAGACTGGTCTTCAGAATTGATCCATCAAGCTGTCAAAACAACATTAACCCCCTTTTAGATGGAAAAATCTTAAATAAGCACTCGATAAAAATTTCGAGAGGTCATAATTTCTTTTCTATAATTACAATGAGAAGGCCAAGAGTGACACGCTTAAACTGAGATTTGAAACCCCTAAATTGTAAAACTTGCTTTGAAGATCTTTAGTTGTTGTACTGTGATTTAGAACATGTTAGGTTGACACATGAAGCTCTCATGGTTGAATGAATAGATATACAGACTCGAATGACTCTACAAGTACCGAAGCCACAGACTGTGCCCGTAGCTCACTCTCTAAGCTATAGATTGCCCCTGGCTTTTCCTCTTTTTAATATAGGCTAAATGCTGATATAAGAGTCTACATTCAGGCGGTACATCTTTGAAAAATAAGACTTCTAGCCTGTTTGAATACTGTTACAGCACACTAAAGCAAATGGAAGATATTTCCCAACCTTAGGTCCTTTTCCATTGCTTGTTTCCTCGACTTGTGGAGATGAATTTATGATTACCCTTTCATCATTAGAACTTTGTTGCATCAATTTATCTTCAAAGATATCTTCTGATATGTTGATCTTCCTCTTTGTTGTTCCACAAGAATGAGTTTTGTCTTTTAGAGACTTCGTGCTCACACTCTTTAAAACAACACATGCAAACTGCTTCTGCAAGAGACAAGATAACATAACCGGTTATTTGAATGATCTAGATCGGTATGTAACCTTATATGAACAAATTTGCCCAGAAGATTTATAAGTACATTGTTGAGATGTGAAGGATATTCTCTATTGCTTGCATTGATCGGCTTTCTGGGAATATCACACTTGTTCAAATCCTTCATAGTGGAATCATCACTAGCATGACCAAAAGCCTTTGTATTGGAAGGTTTGGAGATTGTATGCGCATCCTGTTCATTGTTTGAGAAAAGATAAAAATCCAGTGAACTGGACGAGTTAAGATGGGAAATTGATGCAACGGGAGAGCTGAAACGCATTCATTACAAATACTACTTCCATGAGAATATAAAGCCCTTAGAGGTACCAGTGAGCGGTCTTCAAATATTAGTTATAGACTCACAAAAATATGAGAAGTAGCCATAGAGATATTTATCTGATAAACTTATGCAGTATATCCTAAATGGCTGAAATCCTGCACACTTATGGCACCCACAATTCCAGACTGGGAGAACCTGTAAAGTTACACTATTTCCTTGGTTTAAATTTTCTTGCATTTTGCTATTCTTTTAGTGGAACAAAGAGAAATAATAAGCACTTACTGCTTCTTGATGATTTCTTTCTTGAACCGCAGATGGTGTCTGGACTGTAACAATGGCCTGGACAGCGACACCCACGTTTATTTGTAAAGTCTCATTATCCTTTAAATCGTGGTAGTCCGTTGCTTCAACTTTTATAAGGCCTGCTGCAGCTAGCTTTGAACTTCCAAGGCTAGAGTTTGCAGGCTGTTGATTTCAAAACAGAAGTCATGTGGAAATTCAAGAGTAGTCTCAACCAACTACTTAGGGGTCGTCTGGTTACCGGGATAAGGATATCAATCCCGGTATAAAATCTGCGATTATAGTTATCCCATGTTTGGTTTTGGTATTAGCTAATAGGTAATAGCCTAATACCAATATAAATTTTATACCAGAATGGTGGTATTCGCTATCCCATATAGGAGGTGGGATAGATAATCCCATGGGATATCCAAAACTGAACCAAACGACCCCTTAACTGTAAGTTCAATGATTATTAGTAGATATAAATTCAACAATTGTCTTCATTTAACAGCCATTGTTTTCCTTCTTTAGATTTTCAATTTTAAGAATCAGATTAAATTCCAAAAGTTTCATGTGAAACAGCAATGCTCATGTGCATCCAGTAAGTTACTAATACCTATCTTAAGAACAACAGTAATTAAGCAATCTTGCATGGAAAACAATAAAAACAGCCATCGAATCCAATATTAGATAAAAACAAGTCAATGTTCTGAGACCAAACCTGCTCGTCTCGTGGAGAAAAGAAATTTCTCAGCAGTCTCTCTAATATCTCATGAATTCTCTCTGGGGGCTTTCTATTTGTTAGCAAGTGGACACCAGAAACTTGGACATTTTTATGTTTCAAGGTCGTTATCAAACTATCGAGATGATCCATCTTTTTATTTAAAGCAGCAAAGCACATGTCAGACCATTTTTCATCAGTGCAGGCTAGTTGGCTCTGTAGCATCACTATATCATCTTTAAGTTCAGCAATTTCTGCATCAGCTTTTGCAATGAGCATCTCCAGCACTTGCAGACAACATTTCTCGTTTAAGGCATTTTCCTCTATAATGTCTGTCGACGCAAATCGATAGAAAAAAATGAAGTCAGTTAGATGTACATTGATCGAAAGGAAACCAGGTTTATTAAAATAAAAGATCTGATAGACTTGTCAAGAAAATATACAAATACGAGAGTTAATTAATATGAAGAAAAAAATAAATTAGTGCTTAAACCAAAAGGAACAGTATGTCCACTTCAACGCTGCTTCTACCAAACAAACCTGAAAACTAGTAAGGTTAAAATAAGTAGGCAGTCCACTCATCAAAATATAATAATTATACAAACCTTGACAGTAAGGTGAACTCCAGAATAACAAATCCATCTCTTTAAGAAAATTTACCCTGTATGAGAGACAAAAAACAGAGGATCACAATTACATTTCCTAATTTAAGAGAATACATCTTCCACTAAATATAAGCTATGTTACATGACTACTTGTCTAAGACAAATCATATTACACTACGACCAAATCCCCTGGAAAAGAAGATTTGTTTCTATATCGAAAGCAACTCCAAAGTATCTCCTGTAAATCAGGATATGTGTAATGAATGCTGCTTCATTTAAAATTAAAGGCAGCATAGCATGGGTGAAAGCTTCAAAATATTGAAGACATGAACTGAAATTTGTTAGAAGTATCGCATATATTGTACACCGACGATACTCTAGTACTGTCTAAAAAGAAAAAGAAAAGGAAAATTAATGTAGCATTTTACTATAACAATGTTAAAGCTTAGTCAACCACAAAATATCACAGAGAAATTATTTTCTTCTTCTTTTCTTTCTATTACATATAGAAATTATCTGAACATTCTAAAATGTTGTGAGATCATCAACTCAGTGAATACTGCACGGGAGAAAAATCTTATTGATTGATAATGACAATGATACAATGAGCCCTATATATACAATACATGTCTTACTCCTAATACATATGATATTAGGATTATTTACTACTATTTATACAATGAAACTAACATTCCCCTCAAGCTGGTGCATATAAATCATATGTACCGAGCTTGTTACATATATAACTAATACGAGGACCAGTGAGAGACTTGGTGAAGCTGATCGTTCGACTTCACAAATTTTGTAGCAATATCTCCCGAGAGTATCTTTTCTCTAACAAAGTGACAGTCAATCTCGATGTGTTTAGTTCTCTCATGGAACACTGGATTTGACGCAATATGAAGAGCAGCTTGATTATCACACACAAGTCTCATCTGACTAATCTCAGCAAATTTCAACTCCTTGAGCAACTGTTTGATCCAAATTAGCTCACATGTGGCCATAGCCATTGCTCGATATTCTGCTTCTGCACTAGACCGAGCAACCACATTCTGTTTCTTGCTCTTCCAAGACACCAATTTCCTCCTACTAAGACACAATATCCAGACGTAAAACGTCTATCAGAAGGTGATCCTGCCCAATCAGCATCTTGGTATCCAACGATCTGCTTATGGCCTCGATCTTCAAACAATAAGCCTTTGCCAGGAGCTGATTTTATATATCGAAGAATGCGGTTGCATCCCAATGACTATCACAGGGAGAATCCATAAACTGACTCACAACACTCACAGGAAAGGAAATGTCAGGTTTAGTCACTGTGAGGTAATTTAATTTACCAACCAACCGCCTATATCTTGCAGGATTGCTAAGAGGCTCCCCCTGTCCTGGCAGAAGTTTAGAATTCGGATCCATCGGAGCGTCAAAAGGTCTACAACCTGTCATTCCTGTCTCCTCAAAAATATCTAAGGCATACTTCCGTTGTGAGATCACAATACCTGAGCTAGATTGAACGACCTCAATACCCAGAAAATGCTTTAATCTACCCAGATCCTTAGTCTGAAAGTGCTGAAAGAGATGTTGCTTCAACTTACTAATACCATCCTGATCATTGCCGATAATAACAATATCGTCAACATAAACGACCAAAAAAATACAGAGATTTGAAGCAGAATGTCGATAAAATACAGAGTGATCAGCTTCACTACAAGTCATGCCAAACTCCTGAATAACTGTGCTGAACTTACCAAACCAGGCTCGAGGAGACTGCTTTAGACCATAGAGGGACCGGCTTAACCGACATACAAGGCCACTAGACTCCCCCTAAGCAACAAAACCAGGTGGTTGCTCCATATAAACCTCATCCGCAAGGTCACCGTGTAGAAAAACATTCTTAATATCCAACTGATAGAGAGGCCGAACAACAGCCATGGATAGAAAAAGGCGGACTGATGCAATTTTAGCCACGGGAGAGAAAATATCACTGTAATCGAGTCCAAATATCTGAGTATATCCTTTGGCAACAAGACGAGCCTTAAGTCGATCAACCTGGCCATCTGGACCAACTTTGACTGCATACACCCAACGACAACCAACAGTCAATTTACCTGAAGGAAGAGGAACAAGCTTCCAAGTACTACTCGTATGTAAAGCATACATCTCGTCAATCATAGCCTGTCGTCATCCGGGATGAGACAATGCTTCACCTGTAGACTTAGGATGGAAACAGAGGACAAAGATGACACAAATGTACAATGTGATGATGAGAGACAATGGTAACTTAAACCGATATAATGAGGATTATGATTAAGTGTGGACTGTATACCTTTTCGTAGTGCAATCAGTTGATTAAGAGGAGATAAGTCCGCAGTATTAGCAGGGTCAGGTGCAGGACGTGAACCAGCTGGGCCTGATGCTAGGGGCGGACGACGATGGTAAGTCAGGAGTGGTGGAGCTGTAGAAGGTTGAACTAGACTAGGTGGTGGCACTGGAGCTATAGTTGGTGGAACTGGACTAGGTGGTGGCACTGGACTCGGTGGTGACACTGGAGCTATAGGTGGTGGAGCTGTAACTGGAACTGTAGGCGGTGGAGCTATGGAGGAAGATGAATAGGAGATAGGGTCTGAATCTCCAAAAGAAGGAACAGGTAGCACCTCAGAAATATCTAAGTGATTAACTGGACCTGTGAAGTATGATTGGGTTTCAAGAAAAGGTAACATCAGCAGACATAAGAAATCGCTGAAGGTCAGGAGAATAACATCGATATCCCTTTTACGTTCTCGAGTAACCCAGAAATATGCACTTAAGAGCACAAGAAGCTAACTTATCTTTTCTTGGAGTAAGGTCATGAACAAAGCACGTACTCCCAAAGACACGAGGTGGAAGAGAGAACAAAGGTAAGTGGGAAACAGGACAGAGAATGGAACTTGATTTTGGATAGCTGAAGATGGCATACGATTAATAAGATAACAAGATGTAAGAACTGCATCCCCAAAAACGCAGTGGAACATGAGATTGTATGAGTAGGGTACGAGCAGTTTCAATAAGATTGTCTATTCTTTCTTTTAGTTATCCCATTTTGTTGGGATGTGTACGGACAAGATGCTTGATGAATAATCCCATGGGAGTTCATAAACTGCTGAAATAGGGAAGACAAATACTCTAGGGCATTATCATTACGAAATGTGCGGATAGAAACCCCAAATAGATTTTGAATTTCAGCATGGAAGGTCTGGAAAATAGAAAACAACTCAGATCGATTTTTCATCAAAAATATCCAAGTGCACCTGGAATAATCATCAATGAAACTGACAAAGTAGCGGAATTCTAAGGTAGAACTAACCCGACTAGGACCCCAAACATCTGAATGGACTAAAGTAAAAGGTGACTCTGCTCAATTGTCAAGACGCCGCGGGAAATGGGAGCGGGTATGCTTACCGAGCTGACACGACTCACACTCTAGAGTGGACAAGTGAGATAAGCCAGGTACCATTTTCTGAAGTTTTGACAAACTGGGATGTCCTAACCGTTTATGTAATAAATTTGGTGAATCAGTAACGGGAGAAGTTATTGGAGGAAGACAAGATGCGAGTCCATGTGATTTTGCAAGGATAAGGTAATAAAGTCCATCTGATTCACGTTTGGTACCAATGATCCGTCCTGTACTGCGTTCCTGTATGAAAACAAGGTCATCAAGAAATAAAACAGCAGATTTAACTGATTTGGCTAAGCGACTAACGGCTATGAGATTAAAAGGACTACCAGGAACATAAAGAACTGAGTTTAAAGGTAAGGAAGGAAGTGGACTTGCTTGACCTATTGCCGTTGCCATGGCTTGAGACCCATTGGCCATTGTGACTGTTGGAAGAGATTGAGAATATGAGATACTAGTGAAAAGAGATTTGTTACCAGAAATATGATCAGATGCACCTAAATCAATAACCCAAGACTCAGAAGGTGAAGATTGGGAGACACCAGTCATGCTACTATTTGTTGGAACAACGGAGGTTAATCCAAAAGATGTATGTTTACGTGCTTTGTACTGAAGCAACTCAATATATTCAGGTAAAGAAACAATATGGATTGGATTTATTGCATTTAATCCAACGGATTGTGAGTGTACAAATTCCATTATAATATCATGCCGGAAAAAGCAAAAAATTGCTGAAGATCACTGTTCACGCCGGAAAAATCACTATAGCTCGCCGGAAAATTCCAAAGTTGTCGAAATATGTCGGAAATAGTACCAATGGACTCGGAATTGCTGTTCGACCAGGCTGTGCTGAAGAAGCTCAGCCAAAAAATGGCCGGAAGAAGCCTCACGCGCCGGCGCGTCAGGTCGGAGACTTGCCGGAAAATATTCTCCCGGCGGCGCGTGAGGGCGCATGGAAGGGTTTCTGCCGGAGAAATTTTTAGGGTTTGGTCGCCGGAAGATGATCTATCTCGTGGTGGTGTTGGTTTTTTGCGCAGCGCTAATGGATATGAACTTTTTCTACGGACAGTACTGTTTTGCCGGAAAAAGGCTATATTTTTTTTTCCTTTCTTCCCGGAGTCGCTGGAATTTATGCACAGCAATAAATATCTCATGATTGCTCTGATACCATGTGAGAATGCACGGGAGAAAAATCTTATTGATTGATAATGATAATGATACAATGAGCCCTATATATACAATACATGTCCTACTGCTAATACATATGTACATATGGGATTAGGATTATTTACTACTATTTATACAATGAAACTAACAAATACAATAGAATTCAAGTACTAATTCGAAATTCTAACTCATCTATCTTTTTTTTCAATGGCAGTGGTGTCCAGGCCAACTTGTCCACACCTTACTATCCCACCGAGTACCTGCTACCTTTCACAGCAAAGGTATCGGGTAACTCTGCCCACCAAAGAGTTAACTAGAGGTGTGGGGTTCGAGCTCCAGGAATTGAGTCCCGTTGGCAGGAGGACTAAAGTCGACCGCCGCCCCCCCCCCCCCAACCCCCCCCCACAGAGTGGGTTTTCTAGGGCTTGAATCAGGATACACCAAAAAATATGGTGATGTTCACCCCCTGTCCTCGTCCTCTACAGTATCCTCACCCCCCACCCCCAAAAAAAAAAAAAAACTCAGACACCCACCTCAAAAACACAAACTAAAATATGTTCATGAAAAAACCATCTCAAAACAAGAAACATACTGAAATATAGATTTGTCTATATACAAAATTTTGAACCCTTAAACATGCATAAACAAAACCAAAAAAAATTCTCGTTTTGCAGAAAACTGTTAAACAAACTTAATGAAACAAAACAACTAACACTTTTCAGTAAAGCATGCGCAAAATCGTATTAATAGAAAATAAAGAGGAAATAAAACTAGTTCAAAATGTAGCTAATAATACGAAATGTGTAACGTAGTAAAAACGAAATACCTGAAAATTCTATAAGCATTTGTAAACCCAATAATGAAATGGGGTAAAGGGTTTTAAAACCCCAAAAAAAATTAGAAGAAGAGGGGGGTGGGGTGGGGGTGGGGGTGGGTGGGTAGTGAGGTAGAAGAAATGGAAAATGCTAAGAATGGTGATTTTTACAGAGCTAAATAATGCTTAGTATAGCGTATAGAGAGAGTAGGAAGGGTATGACTGTAAATAAGTGAAAGTTTAAGGGCTAATAAAATGGGAATTGGTGAATATTTGTGACGTGGAAGATTTAGGGGAATTATTGGGTCCACTATCTGATTCCTTAAAACCGGATTAGAGGGCCCCACTTATGCTGACGTTTGATCTTGCCAAAAAAGAAAAAGAAAAAGAAAAATGGGTGAAATTAAAAAATAGTCAGATTTACAAGTGGTAATTGAAAAATATGCACAATTTCAAAAGTAATCGAAATTTAGCTACTTTTCATGTAAAGATAAATCTGAACGAAAACACTGTTCAAAATCCGAAAAATATTCCGACACAATATACTGGAGTTCGAATTTTTTACATGTGAACTTCCATCATAATGTACTGGAATTCCAGCATAATATACTGGAAGTTCATATACAAGTACTCTAATCTCCAGTATATTATGCTAGAACTTTCAGTGTGTTGGAGTTCCAATATAATATGTTGTAAGTTAATAAAGAGGTGCACATGCTGGAACTTTCCGTGTTACAGTAAAATAGTGACTATTTTTCAATGACTTTGTCAATGCTGGCTATTTTTCAATTATCAATCCGAAAACTAGCTAGCTCGTGCTATTTTCACAGAAAAAATTTAAAAACAGTACCTCGTATTTTTTTTATGAGAGGTAGTGTTTCATTTATTTCCTTCTTTTTTTTCCAACACCTATGATAACCTATTAATCTTGCTCTTTAATTGATTTGATCTTTTTAATATTTTGATAAAGACAATTTTCATACATGTATTATTTTTTTATACTTATAGTACTAGTGTATTCTTATATTTTCTATCCTTAGATTTATAATACTATTTGTTGTTTCTTTTATTTTGGTTTTTTTATTTTCTTGTTGTTGTTAATGCTTCCCATTACGTGATTTATTTTCTTTATATGTTTTTTTTCGAACGGAAAGTCTATCAAAAACAGGCTCGTTAACTTTACAATATAAGAATAAGATTGCGTATACATTATTTTTTTCAAATCGTACTTGTGGGACTACACTAGGTACATCGTTGTTGTTGTAATAAAAAACCTTCCCATTTTTCAATAATAGTAAGATACAACTATAAAAAAGACTTAACATTTTTTTCAGATAAGCTATTGTGAAACTAATTCTTGCTTTACTCATTGGTTCTAGACTTAAAAGTTATTTGCAAGAGTCACAAATCAAAACTTTTGGAGTGGTAACTTTACCTTCGGGGGTCGTTTGGGTGAGAAATAAGTTATTATCTCGGGATTAGTTATTCAATTATTTCATAGGGATAAAAAATACTACAATTCCAATATTAGTTATATCACGATTTTATCCCAACCAAACGTGAGATAAACTATATCAAATTTAAGTTCAAGATTAATTATTCATTATCCCTCGTACCAAACGAATGTCATTTTTATAGATATTGGATTGAGAATAATACTTTCCTTAAAAAGTATATTTCTCATCACTTCCTAACAAGGACCAATATTCTTTTCTGCACTTTCACATGCACATGCTATAAATAGCATATTCTCGTAAACAGTCAAAAATATGTTTTCTTCCTGTTTGACAAATAAAATTATAATATTTATTTATTATTTTCTTTAACTATATTCGATGCTCGAAGTTGATTGTTTGGCTAATCCGATTCGCATCGTGTAAATTCCCTAAGAAAGATATACTTTATGCAGAGGCGGATGTAGTCATATAACAACGGATTTAATTGAACTCATAACTTTTATCGCGAAGCACAAATTTATATGCAAAAATTCATTGAAATTAAAATAAATGGTGAATAGGAACCCATAACTTTCGGCCTATATTGAATTAAATACTAAGAACTTTAAAGGCTAAACCCATAGAATTTAAATTCTAGATCCGCCTCTAACTTTATGCCGAGGGATTTTGTATTTCGAGGCACGAACCCATAGACCTATAGTTAAGATTGGGAAGTTTTCAACTATTATGCCGCCCTCTTTGTTGATGTATAGTTATGGATTTAATACATGTAAGGAATAATCATAATCTTCAAAATAACGTGATGAAATAGATATGATCCCTTCTTAGGTCTTGTATTCGAGCTCGAATAATAAAAAAAAACTCTTGATAGGAAGCCTTCTTCCCTTGATGAGTTATACACAAACCGAATTTGAATTAACGATAAAATTTCAAATATCACATAAAAGAGCAACTCGGTCCACTAAACTCTTATTATGCACGGAGTCCGGGGAAGGGTCGAAGCACAAGGGTCTATTGTAGGCAACCTTACCATGCATTTTTGCAAGAGATTGTTTGCACGGCTCGAACCCGTGACCTCCTGGTCACATGGTGAGAAATTCAAAAATAGCCAGATTTACAAGTGGTCATTCAAAAACAGCCACAGTTTTAAAAGTAATCGAAATTTAGCCATTTTTCATGTAAAGATAAATCTGAACGAAAACACTGTTCAAAATCCGAAAAATACTCCAGCATAATATACTGGAGTTCCAGTATAATATACCGGTCCGGCATAATATACTGGAGTTTAGTGCACCGGTGCTCCAGTATCCAGTATATTATACTAGAACCAGCAAAGTATACCGGTCCAGCATAATATATATGCTGAAAGTTCATACACAGGTGCACCGAACTCTAATATATTATGCTGGACCGGTCTCTGTTACAGCAAAATAATGACTATTTTTCAATGACTTGGCAAACGCTAGCTATTTTTGAATGACCAGTTCGAAAACTAGCTAGACCGTGTTATTTTTAGAGTCACATGGCAGCAATTTTACCAGTTACGCCAAAGCTCCCTCCTTCAAAGATCCCACTATGCGCGAGGTCTGGGGAGAGGCCAAACCACAAGGGTTTATCGTATGCAGTCTTACCCTGCATTTCTATAAGAGGTTATTTTCACGATTCGAACTCGTGGCCTCCTGATCACATGGCAGCAACGACTTTGTAAGTTACCCCAAGACTCATCTACCTCAAATATCACATAGTTAAAAAATAATTATATTTAGGAATGTTAGGGTCAGAAGAGGGAAGGACAAAAGTCACACAATGACAAATCATATTTTCAATTTCTGTCAGTTTCACACATCCCTACAACAGTTCCCAAACACACAAAAAACCCACAAATCAAACCAAAGCTACCCTCTTTACACAAAATTAAATCATGTCACAACAAATCAAGAAACACAAACTCAAATATACATTCACATCAAACCTTCAAATTCCATGAATGAAACAACAACAACCTCTTTTCCTCAACACAAATTCCAACACCACCCCACCACCCCCTTTACCACCCCCACAACAATGTCCACAACACAATCAGAAAAACAAGCACTTTTCATTACCTCACTTATAATTTTCTGGTACTCATCAAACATTGGTGTCCTCCTTTTAAACAAACTTTTACTTTCCAATTATGGTTTCTCTTTCCCAATTTTCTTAACTATGTGTCATATGTCAGCTTGTGCTGTTCTTAGTTATGTCTCAATTGTTTTCTTAAAGATTGTACCTTTTCAAAGGATTAAATCAAGATCTCAGTTTTTTAGAATTGCTACACTTAGTATTGTCTTTTGTGGGTCTGTAGTAGGTGGTAATATTTCTTTAAGATATTTACCTGTTTCTTTTAATCAAGCTGTGGGTGCTACAACACCATTTTTTACTGCATTGTTTGCTTATTTGATAACACTGAAGAGGGAAGCTTGGATTACTTATGGTTGTCTTGTTCCTGTGGTTGCTGGTGTTGTTATTGCAAGTGGGGTATGTTTATAAATTTAATATTTTTTACTTAAAGTTTGAATCTTTAATTTTGGATCAATTGTTAGTTTTTTTTTGTTAGTTTTGTGTTTTATTTGGTTTGATCTGTTCTTGATTTAAATTTTTGAAGAAAGAGAAATCTAATTATGAGCTTTTTGGGATCTTGAGAAATCTTTGGTTGTTTAACATTTAAAAAAAATTCTTTGAAGGTTAACTCTTGCTAGTGCAAATTTGTTAGATCTGAGAATTTGTAGCAGTAATAATGCTTATGATTACCCTACCCCTCCCTCGGGGTTGGGGTAAGGTATACGTACACACTACCCTCCCCAGACTCCACTTGTGGGATTTTACTGGGTTGTTGTTGTTGTTGTTGTCATCGTTCTTTGGAATGAGAATCTCGTTTGTTGTGAAATTCTATTCAATTGTCGTAAAGATTATGCTTTTTTGAACAAAATGTTACTTGGTTGAAGTTTGTATTGATGATATTCAAAGAAGCTGACTTGGAATCTATGTTGTTCGGATCCTTCAAAAATGCCACCAGGTGGTGTCGGATCCTCCAAAAGTTATTCATTTTTTGGAGAAACCGACACAGTAGAGCAGGATTGTTGGAGGATTCGAGCAACATAGCTTGTAATGACACTTTTGTTCTTGTTCATGGAATGTGAAAGTTAATAGTTAATAATATAGTCACAGTTGTGTAATGAATAGGCTATCATGAAAGTTAGTTGAGGCATCACGTCGAACATTTTTTCAACTGCTTTTATAATTTAAATTATTGGGAACTACATAAGATACCTCTTTATTAGCAATTTTAAGTGCATGATCAGTTTTTTCTGATGGAATGACAAGTATGTGGATTGATGACAGGGGAGCCTAGCTTCCACCTTTATGGATTCATCAATTGTATAGGTGCAACTGCTGCTAGAGCGTTTAAGTCCGTTCTTCAGGGCGTCCTTCTTTCCTCTGAAGGGTAAGTATTTTGTTTTCCTAAACATCTGCGCTGATGTTGCTCTTTTGGAATAGAATTACCAAGGATAAGAGACAGTATATGATGACAGGGTGCGCCGATTTCCTTCTGGTGTAGGTTTATGTCATTTCTTTGTTTCAGTACTGCATATTCTTTTGTGTTTTGGTTGGGCTTGGTGATAATACTGCAAATATAATTCAACATTTAAACAATCTTTCTTCTTCCAGCTTTTTCTACTTCTCTAATCTTTTGCTACTTCGTTGCTATTGTTTGTCTATTGTTTCATTTTCACTGCTCTTGAGCCGAGGGTCTTTCGGGAACAACCTCTCTACCTTTATAAGGTAGGGGTAAGGTTCGCATACACACACCTCCCCATACCCCACTGGTGGGATTTCACTGGGTTTGTTGTTATTGTTGTTGCTAGTCTTTTGCTACTTAGCTATTTCAAGTTTAGTCATTTTCTGTTCAATTCTGAATTTGTGAGTTGGCTAAGGATGGTATTCAAGAGAATAGAAAGTTTGGTATTTTGTATCTGATTAGAGATTGAGATTCTTCTTCTGCTCCAAAACTTTACCAGTCATCTATGAAGCGTTAAAATATTTAGGGCTCGTTTGGTACAAGGGATAAGGGATAATTAATCCCAGGATAAAATTTGAAATGAGTTAATCCCACGTTTGATTGGGATAAAATCATGGTATAACTAATCCCGGGATTGTAGTGTTTTAATCCCTATGGGAGGCCCTATAACTAATCTCGGGATAAATAATAATTATTAACTTGTTTCCCAACCAAACGACCCCATTAGGGCACCTTCCTTTGAGATGAATCTTCAAAAGCCTTTATGGTCTGAAGCAGTGTTAACCTAGGTTTACTTGATTAATAGGAATAGAATTAGCCATTTGACGTGTGTATTTGGTTGATGAAGTTATTATCTCATGCATTTGTTTCGCTGATACTTTGTACCAGCTCATTCCAACCTGCCTTCTCTTTACAGGGAAAAGTTGAACTCAATGAATCTGCTGCTTTACATGTCACCAATTGCCGTTCTAGTTTTATTGCCAGCAACACTCGTAATGGAGCCCAATGTGATAGATGTTACTACGACACTTGCAACAGAACATAGATACCTTGGCCTACTTATTTTGGTCAATTCGGCGATGGCATATGGAGCCAATTTGCTGAACTTTTTGGTGACAAAGCATACCAGTGCGTTGACACTCCAGGTAACTAAACATACCAGTGCATTTGATAGGGAGTATATAACAAAAAAAATCCGATTTTGCTCTATTTGAACAGTGTTCGTGGATTCAAATACAGCCTTGCCTGAACCTAGCTCTGCCCCTGTTGTTTAATTATCAAAAGATCCTTATGTATATTGTTAAATATGCAATAAAATGGAGTTTAATATTAGGTCACAACCAATTAATTTTCTGAAATAGTTCTAACACCAGATTCCTGGGGGTCTATCGGAAACAACCTCTCAACCTCAAGGTAGGGGTAAGGTCTGCGTACACACTACCCTCCCCAGACCCCACTCGTGGGATTATACTGTGTTTTTTGTTGTTGTTGTTGTTGTAGTTCTAACACGAGAAGTAAGTAATTTCTCCGAAATTATTCATGCAATTTTACATCAATATACACAGTAAATAGTGGTATCCATTGCTTTTGACTCTTCCTAAACATCTTCATACTCTGTCAACTTCTGTAGGTCCTAGGAAATGCAAAAGGCGCTGTGGCTGTTGTTATATCGATACTTCTTTTCCGAAATCCTGTAACTTTTATTGGAATTGCGGGCTATACTATGACTGTGATGGGGGTTGTTGCTTATGGAGAAGCCAAAAGAAGATACAAATGAGCTGACATTCGGTCTTTGTTTCTTCTCCAATGAAGCCCCATAGTTTTTGTTTCTAGAAGTTTAGAGACATCGTAGACTTAAAACAGATTCCACTGCAATGCTGTAGCGCGTAGACAGATAGGATATAGAAAAGGGGTTGGTAGTCAGGGGATTGTTCTCATTCATCAGCTGCAATCTTTACATCCAGATGTTAGGATGTATGGATTTGTATCAGACTCTTGATGTTATTACACTAAAGTAATCTAATGTCTTATTTGATATCTTTTTGCGGTTGTGCTATGTTAGTTGTCCATTTTTCTCAGTTTTCTGTTGATGATGAGATTGTTAGGCCTGCATTTATGCTTAAAGAATGTAAAGGAACTATAAAGATGCGTTTGAAACTTGGTGGATAATGGGTCCGCTCTTGTCTCTCTACCTTTCTCCACGTAAATACGAGGCTTTTGTTTGTGACAGCTCGCTCCTCTACCATTTTCCACTTAAATACCAGACCTTTTGTCTATGACAGCATTCAAATTTCAAACCCGTGACATGCACCTAATCTACATATCACATATTACACTCCAGCCACTAGACCAAAGCCCCGAGCCTATAAGACTCTTCTTGTTCCTAAAGTGAGTAACATTTTAGTTACAGTAACATCGCTTGGAGTAACATGTAATTCTACCACTTCTCTCTCACCAAATATTTCGTCAAAGGTTACTGTTTTCAGTTTCGTGGTCCAAACCTAGTACACTATAATTTTACTGACGAATGAACACATTTGGGCCTTATGCTTTAATTTGGTTTATAAATATATCCGTGAATTTATATAAGTAGGCGTTTGGCCATATGTTACAAACCTTTTTTACTTTATTTGGAATTTATGATGTTGGAGTTGTGTTTGGTTATACTTTATGCAAAGGAGAAAAGAGAGCACTTTATTTGGAATTTATGAAGATGGAACTGAAAAACAGTTTTGGAGAACTTCAAATTTGGAATCCCACTCCAAGTTGAATTTGAAAATTTTATAACCAAACACCGATTGTGAAATAAAGTGAAAAATTATTCCGGAAAAGAGTGAATAAAATTCATGGCCAAACAGCTTCTAAATTTGGACATTCAATAAATCGGTTGGATAGACTATCATATAAATTATTGGGAAAATCTTAGTGAAGAAGTCGAGACCTAGCAACACAAGTAAATATAAATAAATGTCGTGAATGACTGGGATGACAAACAAATTCCATGAGTGGATGAATTTAGACGAAGAGAATAGAGAACCTTCGCTTAAGAGAATTTTACCACCTTAGTGGGCCTGCTCGATGCAAATCATATTAGTGGGACCAGTGAACTTCGGGTACTGAATGGTTCAACCAAAAACAACCATCACTAGATAAACGAATGAAATGCATTAAAAAAATAAATGAATCTCAAGGGAAATAACAAAGCAATGTATTAGAGAAAGCTTGGGATGAACAAATAGACAAGAAGGCAAACAAATGTTAAATCCGAGTGAGAATTTGTCAAAACATAACAGTGGATCAAGCAGGAAATTACTCCTCTCATTTCAATTGTTTCAACCTATAAACACTTCCAGAGCAATACGTGACCAACGTGAGTGCAAAGTTTCAAAATCTGGCCTTCTCATGAATATTTTCTTCACAAACCAAAAAGAAAGAAAAGTAGCTTTTCCATCAAACAAGTAATGAATTCCCAACTACTCAAGCACCTGTGCACAAAAAGAGACGAGAATCGACCAAGAACTTTCAAGTGGAACTTGGAGGTTAGAAGGTAAATTTAGCTGTTTTATGTCTTTATTTTGTATTTCTTTCCATTTGTTTTGTTTTCGTACTCACCTCAAAGGCTCAAACAGACCTAGTAGCATCCGAAGTTCGACCAAGCAAACCATATATCTCTTATGCATTTGATTACCACACTCCTAGGCAAGTTCTGGACCACTTGGTAGCAGATCATAGCCGTCATGGTGCTTAGAAGTCTCCTTTTCGACAGGGATCAACTTCAAAATAATAGCAACGATCAAGCTTGCAGCACCAATCAAGACACTGATCAGCCATAGTTGCCAGCTAAGTGGTGTAGTGCTGGCAAAAGTGCCTAAGAACTCGACGATGATAACTTGGAAAACAACTGTAGCAACCATGACTCCTAAGAAAATCCAGCTGCTAAAAATGCCACGGAAAATGTTTATCTTCTGCATATCACGACTGTTTATTTCGTTGAACACCTGTACGGAACCAACCAAGAGTCAGCAGGTTAGTGAAGGTCCTTCCGTATGAGAATGCAAATCCACTTTTCAATAGAATTTGGTATCTTCTATATCGGGTTTTCGTTATACTAGTACAGAGCACTAAAGAATGAACTGAAAAGGACTGCTGCTGGTATATAGATACAGTGCTCATGATAAAAGCTGGCTTGATAGAATAAATAACTGAATATAAAATACATACCTGACAAAACACAAAGGTGTTAAAAATGAAGGTATTCTGGATTTTTGTAGCATCTGAACCTTCAAGTCTCAAAATCTGCTTTCCGGCAAAGTTGAAGGTTAAGAGTATAGCCAGCTGGTAGATACTGTGTCCTATTATGTTTCTCCACATTGTCTTTGTAATGAAACTCACATCCCTTCCAACAGGAGGCCGACTCATTAGTCCATCATGGGGTGGTTCAGTGGCCAGTGCCAATGCACCTAAAGTATCCATGATAAGGTTGACCCAAAGCAGCTGAACAGCAGTGAGAGGAGCAGATCCTGAAAGTGTTTGCAGCAGAGAAGTATTCAGATACTATTTCCTTTTTATTCTGTCCCAAAAAGAATGATACCTATTTATATTTAAAACAATTTAACTTTAAGCTTCCCATTTTATTCTTAATGAGATGATTTATAATCACACAAATACCAATGACTTGTTTCAAACCATAAGTTTAAAAAATCTTTCTTTATTTCTAAAATTCCGTGCCCGATCTCTCTCTCTCTCTCCCCCTTCCTCCCTCTCCGAGAGTGTGAGTTTTGATTCTTTAATACACAGATCGCAATAAAAAAATTGAATGAACTCAATCAAAGCAATGAATACCTGAGGCGCATGCAGAAATAAAATTGATCATCAGAGCCACAACATTGACAGTCAACTGAAATTGCACGAATTTTTGAATGTTTATATATACAGAACGGCCCCATTTAGCCACATTCACAATTGTCCTGAAGTTGTCATCAAGCACTATAATATCAGCACTTTCTTTTGCAACCTGATAATGTCATTTGAAAATAGTGAAGATCAGAAACAGCTTTAAAGTTTCAATATCTACCAAGTACTAATCTAGGTAAGATCTAACAAACAACCACAATAAACCACTTGGATAGTTCATGCTGGAGCTGAATGGATATTTGTATTACAGACATGTGACACTTTTTCAGGAGAAACAAAAATGCAAAAATGCATACGGACGGTTTGTAGAATTCCCCTAGCAAATGTCGACCATACACAGGAAAAAACAAGTTCTACTTATGTGTTGGGAGTTAATGAGTTCTAGGTGATCAATTAAATTCTTAAGCTTACTATTTTGGTGAGATGATATTGAAAAGAAAGATGAAAAGGAATATTCAAGCAGGGAACTTCAAGCATCGATGAGATAGTTAATATCATAGATATTAAAAATATAGAATATAAAGAAGACTGCAATTGGTAAGAGCATTTAAGCATGCTTATGCCCCATATATGAGAAGTGAAGGCAAAAACTTTCAAACTGGAGCATGCAACAGGAAAATGGTATATATGACCATATCAACCCAGAGCAGGAGCATATTTACAAACCTCTGTTCCTGCTATACCCATGGCCAGTCCAATATCTGACTCATGCAGAGCAGGGGCATCATTTGTGCCATCACCAGTAACTGCGACAACTTCTCTAAACATGCCTCTTAAATTCTTTACCAGCACATGCTTGTCTGTAGGGGATGATCGAGCCATAACCTACATACAATATATAAAGCACATTTTTAGCAAACTGTATTCAAAGAGAAGGATCTACAAGGATAAAATAACGCAATGAAAAACATACCTGAATTCTAGGAAGTATTTGTCTCATTTCATCAGGACTTTTGTTGCGAAATTCTGGGCCTTCAATGGCCAAACCATCGGCAGTTAGTATACCACATTCTTTAGCAATGGCTATAGCCGTATTAATATTGTCCCCTGTGACCATCCTTACAGTAATTCCAGCAGCTAAACAAGTTTTAACCGCCTCTTTAACCCCAGGGCGAACTGGATCTTTGATTCCAACGACTGCAACCAATGTGTAGCCATGATCGGGGATATTATTTTCTTGATAACCATCTTCAATATCCTTGAACGCCAAGCAAAGAGTACGCAAGGCTTCATCAGCAAATTCCTTAATGACATCCATGATGTTTGTAACCTGTTCTTCTGACATATCAACAATTTCACCATTGGAATCAATAAACCTGTCACACATTTTCAAAACTATCTCAGATGCACCCTTGCAGAACGCACGGGTGTTGCCGTCAGGAAGAGCAACAAGCACTGACATTCTTTTCTTTGCTGAATTGAAAGGTTCAACCTTCAGCATATTACAATCCCTTTTTTTATCATCAATATCACCAAGAAGTAATCCGTATTCCAATATTGCAGATTCTGTGGGTGTACCCAGAACAGATTTCTTTCCATCCTTGCCTTTAACCACCTCAGCTCCTGTATTATGAAATATTGCCTGCAAAAGAAAGTCCAGTGCACTTTCTGATATGTCCGTTATTGCATCTCCACCTGTATCATTTTCTACCTTTTTAGCCTTTCCGCAAATCCATATTTTATTTACTACCATATGGTTTGTTGTTAGTGTTCCTGTCTTATCCGTGCAGATGCAAGATGCTGAACCCATTGTCTCACAAGCAGAAAGATGCCTCACTAACGCTTTATTGTCCATTAACTTTTTCATTGCAAATGCAAGGCTCAATGTGACAGCCAGAGGTAGTCCTTCAGGAACTGCAACAACAATTATAGTTACAGCAGTGGCAAAGTAATTTAGAAGAGTTAATGCATCACTGGACGACCATTCGGTGAATTGATGGTGATTTGCTTTATCCACCAGAAATCTGACTATTAACACAAGAAATGTCACCACAGCAAACCCCAGCCCTATCTTTCCAATAATAGTGGCAACACCATTCAGCTTAACTTGCAGAGGAGTCTCATCTTCTCCTCCCTCGCTAAGAGTTTCCATAAGCTTACCCCATTCAGTTCTCATACCAACAGTGGTCACTAACATCTTAGCTGAACCATCTTGTACTTTAGTTCCTGATAAAAGAAAAGGTCTTTTTTCATATATGCTTACTGGTACACTCTCACCAGACAAGCTCGATTGATCAATTAGCAAACTATATCCTGATATGAATATTCCATCAGCCGGAACAAGATCTCCAATAGATAAGTGAACTACATCACCAACCACCAAGTCATAAATGGAAACCTTCTGCCTTGATCCATCTCTTGTGACCTGGATGGATATCTTTTTCTTCTCCTTATCCAAATCCCTGAACTGCAACGACTGCCTATAGTCACTAACTGCAGTAACAAAGACTACCAAGAATATGCTGAGTAGAATTCCTAAACCATCATATGTTCCTTTTGGCCAACCTTCAGTAGCAAGTCCGACGCCAATGGAAACAACAGCACAAACTATCAGGATGACGAGAGTTAAATCATGCAGAGCCTCCCACACAAATGTCCAAAAACTTCTAAAAGGTTTCTCAGTGAATTTGTTTGATCCATATATATTTTGTCTCATAGGTACATCACTAGATTTGACTCCTTCGTTTGATGAGACTTTCAATTTACCTGCAAGCCCTTCGACACCTCCAAGTTTATTTAAGGTTTTTATATCATAGGAACCAACTATAGATGCAAGTTTATCAGGGTTAATTCCAAAACCAGCATTTCGAGCTCCTTCTGGCAAGTCTTTTGCCAGTTCAGCCCCTATATCTTCTCTGACCTGGTCAGAAGGCCTACCATGATCACCAGCTGTAAAAGAATAGAAGTGAAATGAGAAAAAGCAGAAAGAAACTTGCAGAGCTACATGTTTTAATGAGTTAAAAGATAAACTCAAGATCTGAGCAAATTGTACCATCAATGAACTTGAGTGCTGCCATATAAGCCATGAAACCAACTCGAATCTTTTCCTGGAAATTGCATGTGGTAAAATGTAGCTTGCTCAGAATACAAGATTAGAGAAGTTATATCAGTCACCAACACAGTCCTCCATAGTATGGTTAACAAAATCAATTACCAATCCAACGCTTTCCAGTTATATCATTAGTTCCATGATGAGACAACATAGTTTTGTCACAAGATTGCGCTGATTAGGGAACTCAACTATAGTATTTGAACATCAAAATGATTCAGGTTCTCAGTAAAATGATACAACAATCATTCTTAGTGTCATAGGATATGGATGATGCCAAGAATCAACTGCTTTTATTTAACAAAAGTAGTGTTTTCCACATGACCATTATATATTTTTTTCAATATCAAGTGACAATTAGACATTAACATGTAACACTTAGTGACTAGAAACTAATGCTTTTTGAAGTGACAGATCAAAAGGATAAACTTCCAAATAACTATAGCAGGCTGATTGTTGAAGAATTGCACATAACAAGGTCATAGTATGGGTGAGGGCAGAGGCGGATTTCAGATTTGAATTTTATGAGACCAGGATGTCACTAAACCCACTGACCTTTTGAGTTGCTGATTTGAAATTTAATATTTGTACTTGTTTAGTTGATTTCTTAACACATATATAAGGTTTGAGTCAAAACTACTAGTTCAACTGAACCCGTAGCTTCTATTATGCATCTGCCCTGGATGAGGTAAGAAAAACATCATCGTTCAGTGAGCACTGTCTGAGGGATCCGGCTGTTGCCAGCATAGGAGTATCTCAAAAAACTGAAGCAGCAAATTACATGGAATAAACCAGCAATACATGCAAATCAGCAATTAGATTGAACAAATATTTTTCTTTCTCTTTCAAATCTTTGCATGTCAAGAAACCCTTTTTGCAGTGTTATGATGATTATGCATTACGGTGATGAGCATACTTATTTGATTTTCCTTTGTTTGTAGAGACGTCTCAACCCTGTTATTTTTTTCAAGTTTTCTGTCTTCTTGCAGCTTGCAGGATGGCATAGTTGCTTTGAATGCAATAGTTTTGTATAATTTAAACAAAAAGGAACAAATGTTACTAATAGATATAACATGTAGTTTGTTGAGCAATTTGTTCAAAGCATAAAGCATTCACATGTCAGCTACTGTGTATTTTTTTGTACGTGACTGTCCATGATGTCTTAACCCACTTTTAGTTTCCTGTTTCTCTTCTCTTTTCTTTTCTTATGTACTATATTTTATGACCCAGGTGTTCGGACCAGCTTCCGCACAACTCGGCTATCTTACAGATATTTGGTGTCTTCCACAGGTACGGGTAACTCTACCCACCAAAACTCACACAAATGAAAACCAATGACCCAGTGATTTTTATCTCCATTGAGATTTGGACCTGCCCACCTTAACAGATGACCTTTTTCCTGAGACATTTATTTTATTTAATAAAGATAAACCCAAAGACTTTTCTAGGTATCATGTGATTAGATGGTCGAGAAGTAAAATATTCCAGGAAAGGAATATGGGATGGTATACGTGAAAGAATACAATTTACAGCCACAGAATACTAATTAATTATCTTTTCTTTGTCAAAAAATTACAGTTACAGACAAGAATAACAAAAGTGGGAATATTTTATTAAGAGAAATACGAGTAAGTGGGAATTGATGTTCCATGTGGCAACCGAAGGTTAGGGAAAACAAACGAAACACTTCTTGGTGGGACAAACAAAAAACTGCAGATCGGGCCAGACTGCCGACAAAAACTCAGAAGATATTTTTCTTCTGGTCACACATCTCTTTCTGTACTTGTATGTACTATCCAATGTCAATGTCACAAGGAAGTTTCAAGGAAATTTCGCTGCTGACTACGTGTTTATTAGCTAGATTTGGCCCTTTTGGCACTACCTAAACAACCATATATTCCGTACTGTATTCCTAATTTCTAAAATCCTAAAACCCGTTATTCAGAACCCAAAACATCACTAAAATGTTCTTTAAGTCCAGGAGAAAGCTCCTTATAATATAATTTAAGCATGTGTTTGTGCACGTAAAAACAAACTTCTTTTGAGCACTATCCGAGATGAGGTATGGTCTGTTATCTCCATGCAAATTGATGCCTGGAAAGAGCAATTTCCACTGCCACTCCTATGATGCTAGAAGAAATGTCAATGTCAGATGGAAGTTTCAAGGAAATTTCGCTGCTGACTAAATGTTTAGTAGCTAGACTTTTGACTTTTTTGGCACTACATGAACTACATCATATTTGATGTTGTCCCAAAAAAAATAATACTTTTATATAAAAACAATTTAACTATAAACTTATTATTTATCCTTAGTGAAACGACTTATCACCACATAAAATTATTACTATAAATTATTTTAGATCACAAATTTTTTTTTAAAAAAATCTTTCTTAAACTCATACCAAGGTAAATTTCATATAAAATGGGATGAAGGAAGTAATAAGCATCTGGTAGTGCACATAAGAACAGACTTCAAGTTAAATTTCATATAAAATGAGACGAAGGGAGTAATAAGCATGTGGCAGTGTACGTAAGAACAGACTTCTTTTGTACTCATCTACTCAGCAGATGAGCTCTACTGCTCTTCCAGAGATGAGATATGGACTTCTTTCTCCATGCAAATTGAAGTCTACATAGAGGAAAAGAGCACATTGTGCGGCAACTACTGCAGTCTTGTGAAGTCCAATTTTGAAAGTTGAAATTACCATACTCACCATACAATTAACAGTGGCTTTGTATTTCTTCAGAAATGCGGCAGACCATAAGTTTTTTTTGTATGTTTAGAAATGGGGCAGACCATAAGTATGATTAAGAAGGCAGCTAAAAGAACTCAAATTCTTATAACGTTTTAGGCACAGAATTAACACAACCATTTATAAGTACGTAAGAATTAATCAAGCTAATTTAATGACAATGACGTTAAACAATGTTTGACAACACACTTTAATGGGGAAACAAAGCATGTGTCCTAAAGGCAAAACAATCTAGGTAAATATGACCCCCCCCCCCCCCCAAAAAGATAAATACCAGGCTTCAATCTCCATGTAAATATTAAGTTCAATAATCTAACTTCCCGCTAAACATAGATTTGGGTTATTTTAAAAAATATATATTATTTGTTCATAGAATTTGATTAGTTTCCAAAAAACATTTAAAGAAAAAATTTAAGTTTCCAAGTGAACATTTTTCTTCCACTCACAAAACTTTAATATTATTTTAAGTAAAATGCATGTCCAAACACAACTTCAAGTTCCAAAAATTATTTTTCAATACAACCTAAAAAACTTTTTTTTTAAAAGTTTTAACTAAATCTATATCTAAAGGATGGCAAAGTGATAAATTCCTCGAACTTTTATCACTTAAATTAAGCTACGAGGCAAATATGGAAGAACCCATTTTATCCTCAACAGAACATATTATGCTGGCAAGTTACCTAAAACCCAAACCCAAAGGAGGGCTCCAATAAAAAGGGAATAAGTGCATCTCTCTTCACTGAACTACCGTGATTATAAATTTTTATGTGGTCCCCATAAACCACCAATGCATTATCCAATTGTTAGGCAGCCCACAACACCAAAACAGTACCCTACACCGGTAGATATAGATAATTATAATAACGTAAGGCTACGGTCAGTTATTTTGCCTCTAGAATTTAGAGCACAAATGACTAGGGCCTCATTTCCTCCAAAAAGTCATAGCATTTAGCAGTAGCAGCAGGAAATTAGTCCCCATTAATAAAGTCTTACTAGTTTGTCAATAAAAAATTACTCCCCTCGGTTCAGTTTTACGTGTCTACAGTATCAAAAATATATTCTCACTTTTATTTATTCATTTTAGCAAATTAAGAGCAAATTAAGAGAAAGATAATTTTTTTAATCTTGGTTTACCCTTATTATTAATTACTTATTTTCAAAATTATTTCCCAAGACTATTTGAAATGCTATAATTATTAGGGGTTATATGGTAAAATATATACTACAATCAAACTTATCTATAAAAGCCTCATTCGTTCCAGAATTTTTTTTGAATATTATAGCAAAGCGTTATTTTAGAAAATATATAAAAAAAATATCATGAAAATTTGCTCCATAAAAATTTTATAGTAAATGATTGTCTGACTATATAATTATTATTTTTTAAGGGACTTAAAATTTTTCAAAGAGTACAAGTAAAAGTGAACAGACGGAGTACTAAATATAGTGTTTGACTTGCTGATCAACGGATAGTTCCATCATAAAGCTAGAATATATTTATAATAAATCATTACTAACGGAAAATTTTAAAAAAATTGTTGTTGTTGTTGCATTAATTAAGAAAATTAAATATAAACTAATTCATTTGTCTAACCAGATCTGGTTTCTAACTGACACAAATGTTTTCTATAAAATTCTCATATTCATTTTTGTATATAACATTCATTTAATTGTTTGTAAATTTTAATAGATATACTTTTTAAAGAAATTATAAAGAATATTGGAAAAAGTTTACATCTTTCAGTCCCTCATGAAAGATCCAAGTTTTTGTCTCTATTTATTTGAACAACATGGTCCTCCATATTAAAAGTAATTTGCTCGCAAGTGGAAATAGTCCAGCGAAGAATCCCAAAAAGAAAAATGACCAAGAATTTTCTAACTTATCGTGTCCGAAAAGTCAAACGAGAATATGTCACTGTAGTAGGAAATATAATAATAAAAATCAAATATGGAAAGTGCTGAAGCACTACTAATGGTGGATTTCATATGATCTTTTACCATATATACACTCTCATTTCATATATTGTTGAAAAACGAAACTTTTTGACAAATTAAGTTTTATGCGATGATCGCGTAGAAAATTTTTACACAATCACATCACTTTATAGATAATTGCAAGTAATTTTATTTAATAAAACTTAAAATAAATATTATTAAATAACTTAATATAACAGGTTTTTTACACTGATTGTATGAAAAATTCATAATGAAATCAGATTGTATATAACGATAAATCCAAAAAAAAAAGCGGATCTGTGATAAATTTTCTGTGGTTGAAAATATTGTAAAATATTTTGGATATGTAAAGGATGAGATTTACAGAGCATGAGAAATGTTAACATTTCCACAACAATTTTCGGTGTTTTCCATCAATGTACATGTATTTTGGCACAAGGTACCATTATTATGAAGTATTACTCATTTATCATGTATTAACGTTCTAGCTAGAATATCTAATAGTCTATTTATTTAGACGTTAAAAACACAAAGAAAAATTCAAAAGGAAACGAGATTTCAAAGCCGAAAAATCTTCGCCGGTCCAAAAAAAGATTAGTAGAAAGTTTCAAAAAAGGTAAATCTTCTACACAGATCATTATTGAGCTCATTCCGCCTTATTTCTCGGAAAACAAAACAAAAAGAGATGATCTGTCTCCATCTCTACCAATGAAATGTACAACTATTCAAGCATATTGTACCAAACTGATAAAGCACGCTATAACAAATTCACCATTAGCAGCAGAGGATCTAAAGTATCCATAAACATTTCCGATGTTCTTCCCAGTAATGCAAAGGTATTTCGCTATAAAATATCTAAAAAATATATCTCGATTTCGGATTTCAAAATCAGTTCTATAAAGTTTTTCAAAAAGTATGTAAATCTTCTCCAGTTATCATATTGGAACTCGAACTCATTTTCCGGCTTATTTTCGATTCAGAATGAAATATACAAGTATCAAAGCGCATTGTACCGCACTTATGGAGCATCATATTCTAATGATTCACAGTTACAGGATTTCCAGAGAATTTTCAATGTTCTTTGATTAAAGTACCAAACAAATTAAGTATGTATTTCCTGTTCTAACAACAATCTCTAATCATCTATTTAGCAGTAAAAAAAACAACAAAAACGACATTTGAAAATCCTAAAAAATTCTTCTCGTTAAAAAAAAAAACTTAAAAATATATCGAAAAATTACTGAATCTTCTTCACTATACTCTACCTTTTCCTGCGACTTATTTTCATGATATTTTCACGGAAAGCATGAAAACAAAAGAAAAAAGGAAATGAAAACGTACTCTGGTTTTCTCCATGAGCTCTTTAGCTTCTTCACGTTTTTCGAGATTCGGAGCATATCGGAACCGACGCCGGCGATTCTTAACGAGAGAAACAGCATCTCTCCACCTCCTCTGAGCTGCTTCCGACGGATATTTCGCCGGCAAATCAAACGCCTCCGGCTCCAACAGCGACATCGCAAATGTTTATATAACCGTAGATTCGTAGATCAAATGGATACGTAAATAGGTATGTATATATATACAGTAAGAGAAAAATGTAAAAGCCGGAGATTTATAAAAAGAAGCAGAAAAAAGGAAAATATTATTTGGGGTTTTATTGGACTATTTAATTTTAGAGAGAGAATAAAATTGTAACGGGGATTGGTTATGAGCTTTTTCTTTATTATTTTTTTTTCTATAAATAGAAGACGCGTTGATTTAGGACAAATTTGTTTAAGTAGTCCCTTTAGTCTGGTTATATTGCTAGTTTGACCATACCTTTTTTGACTCCTCTCTAAAAGTCAAAACAGGAGATATGACTAGGGCTGTTCATTCGGATCGGATATCCGAAATCCGAATCGATCCATTCAATTTTGAATTTCGGATTTCGGATTGGATCGGATTTCGGATTATGTTTATTAAAATTTCGGATTTCGGATCGGATTTCGGATTGGTATATTTTAATCCAATTCAATCCAAATCCGAAATTATTAGGACATGTATAAATACTTCACTTTAATTTACATCAACCTCCAAGTTATTACCTTTACAATTGTTAGATTTAGCTATATTGGCACCATAGTACTCTCATAATTGCATAAACATGAATTTTTCTTAATGAATTGCCTCTTTTACAAAGAAAATATACATATTAGTTTAACTTTGAGGCATAATAATATGATCTGATATCCGATCCGATCCAAACTTTAAAATCCGATCCGATCCGATATAATTCGGATCGGATTCGGATTGCATTTTCTATAATCCGAAATCCGAAATTCGAATCCGAAATATGCTAAATCCGATCTGATCCGATCCGTGCACAGCCCTAGATATGACTACACACAAAAATCCTAGTTTTATAGAAATTTAAGCAATTTTTTTTAAGCGCAGTACGGTGCGCTAAGCTACCGCTATGCGCAGTTCAAGGAAAGGTATAATCACAAGGGTTTATTGTACGCAGTATTACCCTGCGTTTTTGCAAGAGCTTGTTTTCACGACTTGATCCAGTGACCTTGGTCACGTGGCAACAACTTTACCAGTTAAGCTATATATATATTATGATCAGTATAGTTTAACTTGTTAACTTGTGATTATAAATAATTATCTTTTTATTCGATCATTAAATAACGTGTAATACAAAAATTTATATTTACTTATAAGTATTTAATGGAAAATTGAGTGGGACCTTATAGAAGTTTTTCAATGGTACATGATTTATTTTGCTTCAAAAAGTTAATAAAAGGGCTAAATTACATGCTAGAGTGTAGGAGCTACACCTTTTTTTTGGTTTTTAAGTGTCCGGTAATTGCATTGGGGGCCGGATTAAATCTGAGTTTTCGTCGGAAAGTCTCACATTGGGGGTAAAGCGTCCCGTAACAAAGGCGATTCCATATCCAGGGCTCAAACCTGAAACCTCTGATTAAGGATGAAGGAGTATTTATCACTCAACCACACCCCTTGTTGGTTTAGGAGCTACACCTTATCATAATATAACTTAGTTTCAAGATAAAAATTATAATTTTTATGAAGATTATATATAAATATCTTTTGAGTGGCATGATAATTTATACTGTATTAAAAGCACGAAACTCCTTAGCGAAATGTCGTTCGCCTTTTTTATCCTTTAAAAATAGATTTTACATTGGATAAATTTGTAATTTTAATTATTTTTCTAATATTTAGGACTTCTAAATCAAATAAAATTTTAGTGATTAAACTTTTCCTTATTTGGATTAGGTAAGAAGTCCTAATATTTAGAATTTAAAATGAGTAATATTATCTTTCCATGTTTAGTATTTGTGGAAGTTGTAACAATATATAGGACGACAAAATATAATACCAAGCAAACTTGTATGGTGTAAAAAAATTTAAACGTAGAATAATGGCAAATACTGTAAAACGTTATCCTTTTTTCCAAATCAACTAAAGTTTGTTTATCTAATCATTACTTTGAACCATGTAAGAAATTTTAAATAGGAAGTAAAAATCAATTATTATTTTAAATATATAATATAAGTTATTTATTTATTTAGAAAAAATTATAACAAACTGTAATGTGCTAATTTTATAAAAATAATGTTTAATATACTTAAGAAAGTTGTCCCCTTTTCAAAACTACTTAATCTATTAAATTATTCCTTATTTGAACTGTGTAAAAGATCTTAACGTAGGATTTTAAAATCATTTAATATATTAATTATCTAATATAAATTATTTATTTATATAATTATAATTCTTTACATATTAACTTCGAACCATATATATGAACCATAATTCATTTGCATATCAAATTGGGGCTACATTTCACCCAAATAATACTTTTTTACATAATTTTTGAAAACTATATTTACCAATTAGAACAAGCAACTATATATTTAAAAATATAAAAGATATAAAGAGATAGGGAGAAAGAGAGATTAGAAAAGTAGTTGGCTAGAGTCAATAACACTAATTATTCTGCAAACACAAAGATTTAAAAGTGAAATATGATCATATTAGTTTTTTAATCTTTTTGAACATAGAATTCATCGTGGATAAAATTATAATTATAGTTAGATATTTATATCATGAGATGATCTTTAAGAATTTGAATCAATAAAAAATACATTATTTTTGTTAATATTGATAATAAATAATTAAATCTATAAATTATATAACTAATTAGAAAAATAATCCTATTCAATTCTTTTCTAAATTCATGAAATAAATGTTCAAGTTGACAAACTCTTAATTAGGGTACATCAAGTTATTTTTATAGAAAGAACATTGGTACTAAAACCAATCAAAAAATAAAGCAAACCCAGTTATAATATAAATTATTTTTTCCTTTTTTCGCATTTGTTCCAGTAAATAATAGGTCTCTATATTTAGTTCATAATTATTTATTGTAAAATATTAACTAAACATTACTCATTTTTAGACTTTAGATTATCACGTATCAAATTTTTAAGAGTTATAAGCTAAACTTCTCATTCCCGAAAATATCAAAAAATTAAATTTATTTATTTATTTTATTTGTCAAATTTTCGAAGAATAACGATAACAATATTTTTGTGTTTTTATTTTCAGTATTAGCCTATTAGGTCAATAAAATATCAACAATTTTCATAAAATATTCCCAGAAAAGTCCTCAAAATCACAATAAGAATTTGCGGACGTTAGCGGGACATGATTATTTCCTTTATTGAGCTAGCTAAATAGAGTCGGCATTCATCATTTTTAGGAACATATAATTTTTTTTTTTATTTTTAATTTATAACTCAAACACATTATATGATAATACCTAAGTGATTTTTAAACTTATTTACTTATTACTATGGGTACACGCGCAAAACGCATATTCTAAGACTAATACTCTATTAAAAGCACGAAGGCCCTTAACAAAATATTATCGTCTTTTTTTACCCTTCAAAAAACGATTTCGCACTAGACAAAATTATAGTTTAATTTTATTTTTCTAATATTTAGGAATTTGATATCAAGTAAAATTTTAATTATTAAATTTTTCTTATTTGAAAAAGTAATTAACACCAAAAAAAGAAAAATCTCAAGTTGACACCTAATTGGAGAAATCTAAGTAGGAAACTAAATATCGTGCACCGAGAACTCTATTAGGTTTAGGAGTCTTCATTATGAGTATAAGCGAATAGGATTAAATATTTTTCTATTATGAAAAAAAATATCCTTTGAATTTTGGCAGGATAGCTTCCCTTTGTCTTTTACAATATCTATCTATATTATATTAAAAGGAGAGTAGTATGCATTGTGGTTAAGCCAAGTGGCAAGCTAAAATGAAGCCACTTGGCAATTTTAGGACAATATTAATAACTAGAAATTATATATAGAAATATAATTAATGGAAGTAGTTTAATAAATCTTATACATAATCTAAATAGATCTTAGACAAATCTAATCTATATATCTATAATTAAATTTATATGTATATTTGTATCTATATCTATATCTATATCTATAATTCTATATTTATATTTATATATTGATCTACTCATAGATTTTTTTCTATATTAGCTAGAAATATGGAGGTGAAAATTAATTAAAAACTATAATAGAAAAAAATAAAAATATATAAAGACGTAAATTGAGATAACCTATAACTATTTATACTTTGGAGTAAGTAAAAATATAAAATAAAACTAAAATTTATTTAAGATATTAAGGATTTATTGAGTGTAACAATTAAATAATTTCAAGCAGCGAAATAAGATCTTACATAAAGTATACAAATTATTTATAAGGTAAGAGAAAAATTAAATAATTAACAAAAGATATTTTAATAACAAGAATAATAAATTCATATTAATACTGAGAAATCGTGCAAACGAATATTTTATATGTAAATATTACTAAAACATTTAAATATAATGTGTTTGAACAATTAAGAAAATATTTTTCTATGATTATATTTGAATTAAGTTCAGTTAGTTTAAATTTGAAAGCATAACATATTTTTTTTTAAAATATAGTCCAATTAAGAAAATAGAATGACAAAAATTATTTGAATTTGAGATGGGAAAGTTCTAAAATTTTTATCTATATTATATTAGAATGAGTGTGGTAAAAATAGATACTAAATTCAAACAGGCTAATAAAAAGTTAACATGACAATGTAATAATATTAGGTATTGAATAATATAAAATCAAAAATAAATAATAAATAGAGAAAAAATAAAAATTCAGATTATTTATCATAGGAAAAAGGGTAAAACTTATTTAAATTTGAGATGAGAAAGTTTTTTATATTATACTAAGAAAAGTCATAATATAAGTCCACATAACTCAAGTCTAATAAGTAGTTAAAATCAAAAATTAAAAAAATTGAACAATAAAAATAAATTAGAGATAATGTAAGGACATTTATAAATCATAAGTTTAGAAAATAAAATAAAATAAATATACAATACTTAAAAATATTATTAAATTTTAAATAATTTAAAATTTTCGTGTAATAAAAACAAAATCATAATTAAAAAAATTATATATTTATCTTATATTATTAAAGAAAAGTAGTTGATAATGATATTAAATAAATTTACAAGTTAACGAAAAGCCACATAAAATGTAGTAAGACTATATATTAGATTAAAAAAATAGCAAAATTATGTTAAATTATCAGAATTTACTATTAGAAATTAAAAGAAAAGACTATTTGAATTTGAGATTAGAAAGTTCTTAAAACTATGATGTGAATGCTCAAATTATGGATATACCACGAAATTGAAGTCTTACTTATGAAAAATAAAATAATAACAAAAAATCAAAATTTTAAATTACAAAATAAATTTCTAATATAGGTAATTTTACAAAAATTAAATTTGTATCTTAAAATTAAAAGGAAAGAAACCTTATGTAAAGAAATAAAATGACAGTGAAAATATTATTACAACATTTAGATATAATATGTTCAAACAATTAAGAAAATATTTTTCTATGATTAATATCTGAATCTAGTGTAGTTAGTTTGAGTTTGAATGCATAGCATAATTATTTTTAAAATGCAGTCTATTTTAGAAAATAGAATGATAAGAATTATTTGAATTTGAGATGAGATTATTTTTTTGTTTTTTAAAATATTACTTAAAGAACTAAAATGACAGTAGAATATTACTACAATATTTAAAAATAATGTGTTCAAACAATTAAGAAATTTTTTTTTATGATTAAATACAATTTTAAAAATACAAATAAATTTATAATATTGGTAATCTTACTAATGAAAATTAAAAATTAAATTGTATCTTATAGCTAAAAAAGAAAGAATATTTAACTGCATCTAATACAAAATTAATTATAAGAGAACTCAATATATTTGGAACATGATAATCAAATAACTTATGTATTAATATTTTAGACTAATTAAAAATTTACAATTTAAAATAAAATATGATATTATTTTGGCTCTAAGTAAAACATTAATATAAAAACTAATTAACATTTATAGTAGGGAAGAGAATGTACATTAAAAAATAGAGGTAGTGTGAGGATACTTATATTTTAAATTAATTTAAAAATAGATAAAATGAAATAATTAAATTATATTTAAAAATATTACTGATAAATTTAAATAATTAAAATATTATGATTAAATATTAAATAATACAATAACTATAAGAAAAGAACAAAAAAAGAAATTATGTAAAAGTGATGTGATGAATAAGATATATTTGACTTCCAGATAAAAATAAAGTGATAATAAGAATTTTGTTAAGATAATATGATCTAATGTGCTCGAACAAGATATATCATAATATGGCATGTTTAGTATTCTTTAATATCGATAGTAGAACGAAATACAAGTACCAAAATCAAGGGGTTAGGTTGCTACAAATATATATTAAAAAGATTAGTTGTTCACTACGAGATTTGAACAATAATTTCATATCATGTTTCATAATTAAATTCTCATGTTATATAATTTTATCTGAGAGGTTTATATTTTAAGGTTATTTGTACATGATTCAAACAACCTACATCGCAATTTGAAATGATTTGTCCGCGCATCGCGCGGGTACTGGTACTAGTATTATATTAAAAGGAGAGTAGTGAAGCATGTGGTTAAGCCAAGTGGCAAGCTAAAAAGAAGCCACTTGGCAATTTAAAGACAACATTAAAAATTTGAATCATAATGGAAACATAATTAATGGAAATAGTTAATGAATCTTATACTTAATCTAAATATATCTTAGACAAATTTAATCTATATATCTACATTTAAATCTATATCTATATTATATTAAAAGGAGAGTAGTATGCATTGTGGTTAAGCCAGGTGGCAAGCTAAAATAAAGCCACATGGCAATTTTAGGACAACATTAATAATTAAAAATTATATATAGAAACATAATTAATGGAAGTAGTTTAATGAATCTTATGCATAATCTAAATAGATCTTACACAAATCTAATTTATATATCTATATTTAAATTTGTATGTATATTTGTATCTATATCTATATATTGATCCACTCATAGATTTTCTTCTATATTAGCTAGAAATATGGATATGAAAAATTTATTAAAAACTATAATAGAAAAAAATAAAAATATAAAAAGACGTAAATTGAGATAACCTGTGACTATTTATATAAAACTAAAATTTACTTAAGATATTAAATATTTATTGAGTTTAAAAATTAAATAAATTCAAGCAGCAGAATAAGAACTTGCATAAAGTATACAAATTATTTAGACTAATTAAAAGTTATGATTTAAAACATAATATGATATTTTTTTGGTTATAGGTAACACATTAATATAAAAAATAATTAAAATTTATATTAGGGAAGAGAATGTATAAAATAAAATAGAGGTAGTGTGAGGATACTTATACTTTAAATTAATTTAAAAATAGATCAAATAAAATACTAAAATAATATTAAAAATATTAATGATTAAAATATTATCAATAAGAGGATAAAAGCATAACGGTACACCAAATTTCTAGAATAAACATTTATTTTTATTAAATACTACTAAAAGAATAATAAGCAAGCCATTAATTTAATTATAAGCTAATAAAAAATTGTATGATAGTATAATAATATTAAATAATAAATAATACAATAACTATAAGAAAAGAACAAAAAAAAGAATTTACATAAAAAAGATGTGATGAATAAAACATATTTGACTTCCAGATAAAACTAAAGTGATAGTAAAAATTTTGTTAAAATAATATGATTCAATGTGCTCGAACAAGACAGATCTCAATATGACATGTTTAGTATTCTTTAATATTGATAGCGGAACAAAATGCAAGTACTAAAATCAAGGGGTTAGGTTGCTACAAATATATATTAAAAAGATTGGTTGTCTACTACGAGATTTGAACAATAATTTCATATCTTGCTTCATAATTAAATTCTCATGTTATATAATTTTATCTGAGAGGTTTATATTTTAAGATTATTTGCACATGATTCAAACAACCTACATTGTAATTTGAAATGATTTATCCGCGCATCGCGCGGGTCCTAATACTAGTTATATTAAAAGGAGAGTAGTGAAGCATGTGGCTAAGCCAAGTGGCAAACTAAAAAGAAGTCACTTGGCAATTTAAAGACAACATTAAAAATTTGAATCATAAATGGAAACATAATTAATGGAAGTAGTTAATGAATCTTATACTTAATCTAAATAGATCTTAGACAAATTTAATCTATATATCTACATTTAAATTTATATTTATAAGTATATTTATATCTATATTGATTCACCCATAGATTATTTTTTTTATTAGCTAGAGATATTGGAGGTAAAAATTAATTAAAAATTCTAATCGAAAAATTAGAAAAAATATAGAAAGACGTAATTGAGATAACCTATGACTATTTATACATTAGAGTAAGTTAAAATATAAAATAAAATTAAAATTTACTTAAGTTATTAAAGATATATTGAGTTTAAAAATTAAATAAATTCAAGCAGCAAAATAAGATCTTAAATAAAGTATATAAATTATTTATAAGGTAAGAAAAAACTTAAATAATCAGTAAAAAAATATTTTAAAAATAAGAATAATAAAGTCATATTAATATTGATAAATCGGGCAAACGAATATTTTATACGTAAATATTACTACAACATTCAGATATAATGTGTTCAAACAATTAAGAAAATATTTTTTTATTAATATTTGAATTGAGTACAGTAAGTTTAAGTTTGAAAGTATAACATAATTCTTTAAAAATGTAGTCAAATATAGAAAATAGAATAATAAAACTTATTTGAATTTGAGAAAGTTTTTTAATTTTTATCTATATTATATTAGAATGAATGTAGTAGAAATAAATATTAAATTCAAACAAGCTAATAAAAATCCACATGACAATGTAATAATATTAGGTATTTAATAATATAATATCAAAAATAAATAATAAATAGAGAAAAAATAAAAATTCAGATTTTTTATCATAGAGAAGAAGGGTAAAACTTATTTAAATTTGAGATGGGAAAGTTTTTTATATTATGATAAGAAAATTCATAATATGGATAAGTCCACGTAACTCAAGTCTAATGGATAAAATCAAAAACTAAAAATATTGAATAATAGAAATAAATTAGAGATAATATGAGATATTTATAAATCATAAGTTTAAAAAATAAAATAAATTAAATATACAATGCTTAAAATCTTATTAAAATTTAAATAATTTAAAATTTTCGAGCAATATTTTTAAAACAAAATAAATATTTATTTTATGATTAGAAATTATATATTTATCTATATTATATTAAAGAATAGTAGATTATAATGATATTAAAATAAATTATAAGTTAATGAAAAGCCACATAAAACATAATAAGACTATATAATAGATTAAAAATTAGCAAAATTATTAAAAAATTATTATTAGAAATGAATGGGAAAGGCTATTTGAATTTGAAATTAGAAATTTGTTAAAACTACGATTAGAATGTCCAAACAATGGATAATATCACGAAATTGAAGTCTTATTTATGAAAAAATATTAAAATAGAAAATAAATTTCTAATATAGGTAATTTTACTAATAAAATTAAAGATTAAATTTGTATTAAATCTAAAAAAGAAAGAAAATATACGTAAGAAATAAAATGATAATGAAAATATTACTACAACATTAACATATAACGTATTCAAACAACAAAGAAATATTTTTCTATGATTAATATCTTAATTGAGTGCAGTTAGTTTAAGTTTGAATATATAGTATAATATTTTAAAAATGCGGTCCAATTTAGAAAATAGAATGATAAGAATTATTTGAATTTGAGATGAGATTTTTTTTATTTCATAAGTTTTTATTTTTTAAAATATTATGTAAAGAAATAAAATGACAATAAACATATTACTACATATATATAATATGTTCAAACAATTAAGAAATTATTTTTCTATGATTAAAATAAAATTTTAATAATATAAATAACTTTCTAATATAGGTAATTTTACTAATGAAAATTAAAAATTAAATTTGTATCTTAAAGTTAAAATAATAATAATTGCATCTAATACAAAAATAGTTATAAGAGAACTCAATATATTTGTAACATAATCATCAAATATATGTATTAATATTTTAGACTAATTCAATTTTACAATTTAAAATAAAATATGATATTATTCTGGTTAAAGGTAAAAATTTAATATAAAAATAATTAAACTTTATAGTAGGGAAGAGAATGTAGTAAAACAATAGAGATAGTGTGAGGATACTTATACATTAAATTAATTTAAAAATAAATAAATTAAAAAATTTAATTATATTGAAAAATATTACAATAAGTTTAAATGATTAAAAAAATTGAATGCATAAAAATATACCAAATTTCAAGAACAAAATATTTATAGTTATTAAAGACTTTTAAAAGAATAATAAGAAAGATATTAATTAAGATAATAAAAAAATATATGATAGTAAAATAATTTTAAATAATAAATAATACAATAACTATAAGAAAAAAAAGAATTTGCATAAAAATAATGTGATGAATAAGACATATTTAACTTTTAGATAAAAACAAAGTGATAGTAAGAAGTTTGTTAAAATAATATGATCTAATGTGTTCAAACAAGACAGATCGCAACATGATATGTTTAGTATTCTTTGATACTGACAGCAAAACGAAGTGCAAGTACTAAAATCAAGTAGTTAGGTTGCTACAAATAAAAAACAAAATAGGTTGTGCACTACGAGATTTGAACAATAATTTCATATCCTACTTCATAATTAATATCTAATGTTATATAATGTCCGCGCATCGCGCGGGTACTAATACTAGTTAATTATAATAACAATCTTCCAAAATTAAAAATTTCACTTTCTATAGGCTTTGATATTTATTTATAAGGTAAATAAGTAATTTTAATTTATTCATTATATTTAAAGATTATCACATTTAAATTTTATAATAATCATCAGGGCTACACGTGCGAAGCACGTACTCTATAACTAGTATATAAAAAAGCAGTTATTAGTGTATTTAAATCAAATTATTTTAAAATAAAAAAAGTAGGGGTAAGGAACATGAAGAGCGCTATGTCTAATTAAAATATAAAAAAAATTATAAAGAAAGATTGAAATTTTAGGATCTGATACTTTTGGATTGATGTCAAAAGGTAAAGGGTCAAATGGTACTTTTTGGAAAGTTCCCATAATGCTTTTTGCCTTTTTATGGAGAAGATCTCATTGGTTAATTGTGTTTCTTTAAAGTGTTATTAACTTTAAATAAAGAAATAAACCGTCGTTTATTTATTTAACTATTATTAGTACCCGCGCGGATGTGCGACATTAATCATGTCAAATATTTAAGTTATTTGAATTGTATATAAATAATTTTAAAATTTATACTTTCTCAATAAATATAGATAATCATTGGATATTAACTACATGAAAAAATTAACCATTTCTTCTATTTATTTATTTGATGTCATTCTTGCCGGTGTCATTGGATCCTCAAATAGTCGGGAAGCAAAATAATAACTCATATTTATGGCAAAACAATTAAATATTGAGACAATAAATAATTCTTTGGATAAGATTTAACTCTTTACTACTACTTGAAATCTTATTTGGTGTGTTGATATCTCTTAAAAAATATTTCTTTCTTAAAATTTTAATTTCTAAAATATTATTTTTATAATAATATAATTGAAAATATTATTCTTAATTCAAAACACATTTTAGTTGGCCATCTAAAAATATAAAAAATTCTTTAGCTAGTGAATTTTTTTACTCCATTTTGATATTTGACATTAACCATGTTAAATATCTTAGTTATTTGAATTATATGTAAATAACCTTAATATTTAAACCTTTTAAATAATTATAGATAATTAGTAGATATTAATTAAAAAACACTACATGAAAAAAGACTTAACATTTTCTCAATTCTCGTAGTGATAATTTTATTTTTGCACTATTCTCATAGGTGTCATTGGAACCTAAAAATAGTCACAAAGTGAAATAATAACTCATTTTATGGCAAAGCACAAAGGTTGACACGATATAAATGATTCTTTGATTTGACTTGAACTCTTATTTGGTATGATTTTATCTTTCAAAAATATTTCTATTTTGAAATTTCAATTTCTAAAACTTTATATATATTATAATAATGATTATCTTTATAATGATGCAAGTGAATATATTATCCTTAATTTAAAATTTACTTTAATCGACTATCTAAAAAGTTTAATGATTCTTTGGCCGGATTTTTTCCAGTATGACTCCACTTTAAGTTTATCGATATCTCTAGCCCTAAAATTTGAATTTTTAATACCCTATATATACAAAAAAAAATTTGTTCTTTGAATCATTAAATATTAAATTAGTTGATTATTATTATTATAAAATACTGTATATATTGTCTTAAAGTTGTCAAGTAGTTTATTTTTCGACACCATACTTGGCTTAAACTCAATGCAAACTACTCAAATTACATTCCAATTCAAATTCGAATATCATATCAGTTTGTTAGTAATAGTAATTTTTTTAAAATGACACATAATGTAAATTAAAAAATATATTTGAAGATATCCTTATCTTATAATCTATGTATTTGAATCGGAAAAAAAAATATTTGAAATCGATGAGATTAACTTTCAAATTTTTTATACTCAACAAAGATGAAACATAAGAAGAAATTTGTTGTCATGTTTTATTTCTCGTTTTTAGATCTTTCTCATATTTTTTCAATATTTATTTTCTTTTATCTTATTTTTAATGTCATTATTTCTTTTGTTACAAAAAATTAATTTATTTCACTATAAAAGGATGAGTTTTAATAAAAATTGTCTACATATGAACTTTAATTATATTTTTAGTCTTTGGTTGAAATTATTTCATAATTTTCTTTTGGCTTTATCTAGTCAGCCTAAATAGATGCTCGCCCGACCATTTAAATTAAAAAATTGACTGATGTGTAATTTATATATAATTCAAATATAATATGTGTATAATCGTGTGTTGTCGGTATATCATCTATTTATATTAGCTATAAAAAGTAAATAATAAATATGGACGGATATTATGTAAATATTCCATAAGATTTTAGTTTTTTGAATTTATCCATGATATAACTTCTATTAAAATAATTGTAAAACTCTCTACTAATGTTCAAAAATATCTTATTTTTTATTATCTTTGAATTTAAAAAAGTAAAGAGTTGTTTGGAAATAATTTATTTACATTTTTTTAAAAAATATTTCACTTCATACCAATTTTTTCTTTATATATACTCTTTGTTACACTTAAAAGTCGTTATAGAAACTATCAATTAGAAACCGGTTTATCTCTTGTTGAGTTTGAAAAAAAAAAACTTTCACATAATCTAATGATTCAAAACTAATATTCTTCAACGAAAAAAATATTATACCCTTATAATATTGGCTTGACTACAGCTAAATGAAGGAGTTTCAGCTTATACCCTTCAATTCCTTGAATGTGCTAAATTGAAACTAATGATAGCAATTGTATAACCAAAGTTTTGTTATTTGTTTGATGTCCATATATGCAAATTGACTCTTTAAACAAATAATTTTCAAGAAGAAAAAAGAAATAATTTTTTGTTTTTAATATTGACTGATTTTGTGATGTTTCTTTCTCCAGCATGTATGTTTACTTTATTATATATGTAAGTAAACTTTTATTTGGTTTTGTAAACTCTTTTTTGTTATTTAGATAAACATAGACGTGTACCCTATATATTACATTTATTTTAAAAGAATTTCATTTTATTCAAATCTAGCTACAATGTTTCAAAGAACTATACTTATAGAATTTTAAATGTGAAAGAGTTTTATAGTTATATGGAGTAGTTTTTGTTTTTTGCTAGAGGCGAAGTAGTATTTAAATAATTATAAAAAATAATAAAAGTTCCTAACATGATTGCATACGATCATTAACCGAATTAAGTATGATAACATAATAAAAAAAGATAAATTTTATTTTTAATTTAAATTAGAATTTTAGAATTTTATCTATAAATTTAAAATTATCTTTTAATATATATATATGTGTGTGTATATATATATATATATATATATATATATATATATATATATATATATATATATATATATATATATATATATATATAGTCAAATATAGAATAAAGTTACCATATACTATTGACATTTATTAGCTTGCCACTTGGCTTAATAATAATGTCAATTATATATGGTAACTTTCTTGCTTTAATATATACTATATAGATATAGATATAGATTTCTCAAGTTTTTTCATTTGAATCCCAATTTTACTTTAGTATGGCTAAAAGGAAAATGAAATTAAAAATTTCCTGTTTTTCTAACTTCCAATTTAAGTTGATTGAAAATGTTGACTTGAAAGCATACCCTACCCACGTACTTTTCCTCTCTTATTTTTGTTGTGTTAAAAAAAAAAAGGGTTCGATTAATAGTTGATGTCGGTGTCGCATGAGACTCGTTGACCCAAAAGACACGGCCTCATTTGTTTGCATTTAATGGAGGTCTGAATCTTAATTATAAAGTGTTTTTTTTAACTTCACAGTCACCTAATGAGTCTGAATAAGTCTGTATGATTAAGATCTATAACAGAGACTTAATTTCATTAAGATGCTATCACATATTCATTATTAATTGCTGTCACCGCCTACCATTATCAACTACCATCACCACTACCCCCACCACCATACTCAACCATCACCACTACCCCCACCACCACCCCCACCACCCCACCATTGTCCTCAATCATTGCAACCACCATTATCGATAATCACCACCTACAATCCCCACTACTCCGACCACCGTCATTCTCATCCACAATCAACACTCATCCACATCAACTACCACAACTGACCACCCCATCACCATCAATAACCACAGCTAGCACTGTCCATCATTATAACCTATCACCGCCCACCCACCACCACCATCCTCAATCATAATCGCCACCACTACCAATCACTACTAGCTACTAGCATGAACCACCATCATCAACAAAAACTACCACCAACCACCGCCTCTAGTCGGCGTTCACCAATTAGTCATTACCACCACGACACCACCAACTATCATATTTTAAAAACTATATATATTTTATTGATAGAATATTAAATTAGTTAGTATTTCATTTGAATTTTATTTTTATCAATTTTCAAATAAAGATAAATTTTATACATTCAGATGTTAAAAATTAAACAGTCTTAATTATTTCTAATCAGATCTTAATACACATCTTAATATATTCAGATGTGTATTCAGATTCAGATGTCTTAATCTTAATACACATCTTGATATTCAGATGTGTACTCGGATTTAGACGTCTTAATCTTAAAAAAAACAAATGAGGCCTAAAACGAGCAAGATAATATCGGGAGAAATTCAAAAATGCGAGATTTACAGCTGGCCGTTCAAAAATAGTCCAGTTTCAAAAGTAATCGAAATTTAGTCACTTTTCATGTAAAAATAAATCCGAGCGAAAACACTGTTCAAAACCTGGAAAATACGCCAGTATATTATACTGGAGTTCTAGTGTACTTATGCTTGAACTCCAGCATATTATACTGGAGTTTCAGGATAAGTATGCTGGAACTCCAGCATAATATGATGGAGTTGCAGCATAAGTACACTAGAACTCCAGCATAATATACTGGAGTTCCAGCAAGTATAATTGTTTAGTATAATATACTGGAGTTTGGAGTACCGGTGCTCCAGTCTCCAGTATATTATACTGGAGTCAGCAAAATATATCGGTCCAACATAATATGCTGGAGTTCATACACAAGTGCACCAAACTCCAGTATATTATACTGGTCCGGTCTCTGTTGCAGCAAAATAGTGACTATTTTTCATTGATTTCGTAAACGCTGACTTTTTTTAAATGACCAGTCCGAAAACTGGCTATATCATGCTATTTTTACGATAATTTCGATATCACATGAGCCTAACCGACCAAAATGACACGGCCAAGTCCAAATGAGCAAGATGATGTCGACTTCGCACAAGCCTGATCAACCCTAAAGACACAGCAAAGTCCAAATGCGCAATATAATGTCCGTGTCACACGAGCCTCCCAAATCCCAAGCATGGGCGAAGCCACCTTTAGTGAAAGATAGTCAACTGAAAAATTACGAAAAATTACACTGTGTATATAAATAAATATTGATTTTAGATATATAAAACCTATATTGAACACCATTTGTCGGAATTTTTTTTCTACTTCTTTCAAGTTTGAACACCCTTAAAATTATTTCTGGCTTCGCCACTCCTACGGGCACGTTCAAGTCCAAGATAAGCACGACCGTGGTAGTTTGATTAATTCTTAAAACTGAAAAGGAAATTTTTCGTCAGCAATCCGAACTAATAGTATTATTAATTTATAAGGGGATTTTTAATTAGATTTTATTATTGTTCAGAAATTGTCTGCAGTTGTTATTTGCTATTAAAAAAAAGTGGTTACCGCCTGAATTGAATTCATCCTAAAGGCTGCTGGTCCTTAGGAGCCAATTTTTATTAGTAATATTCAAATACAATAATCCACTATAGGATATTCAATTAATGAATTTGTCAAAATTGAGAGCTGATGTCTCTTTTTATTGGTTATTGTGCCTGCCTTTTGTTTTTTTTTTGGTTATTTTCTTTTTCATTAATTAAATTGGTAAAGTTTTCACTTTATAAGTTAGTTTACTTTTCTCTATTTTTATGTTAGCTTTCTTTCTTTATTTGTAGCAACAGAGCTTATGATGTGTAGGTTAGACGCACGTTAGTGTTCGAATTTTGACACAAATAAAAATTAAAAGTAATATTTAAGTAAAAAGACTTGAGAGGCGAGTCTATTATATATTAAATACAGTAAAATACTTACTTTTTACTAATTGAGACGAGTTTAAATCACCGTGATCATATTGATTCAATTTGATCTTCCCCTCCTTCTCTATTTATCATGTAAAAGGAAGAAAATAACTCAATATTGAATGATGGTATGACAAACCTTTAGTTCTACCAAAATAGACACATTTGGTAGGACACAAGTAAATGTGAGTATATAAAGCTTATGTCATGTTTGACAATTAGGTAATGGAAGGAACACAATCACAAAAAATTATGATAGGTGGTAAGTATACTCTTATCCTTAATTAGATATTTCAAGCTCGAACTTCAGGAAGGAATGAAGTTGTTTTGAATAAAAAGCAATTTACCCTGAAGTTAAAAGAAGGCAAAATAGCACGGTATTGCCAGTTTTTGGACTGGTCATTCAAAAATAGTCAGCATTTATCGAGTCAATGAAAAATAGCCACTATTTTGCTGCAGCAGAGACAGATCCAACAAAATATACTGGAGTTCGGTGCACCTGTGTATGAACTCCAACATATTATGCTGGACCGGTATACTTTGTTGGCTCCAGTATAATATACTGGAGTTCTAGTGTACTTATGATGGAACTCCAATATATTATGCTGGAGTTCTAGTGTACTTATGATGGAACTCCAATATATTATGCTGGAGTTCTAGTGTACTTATGATGGAACTCCATCATATTATGCTGGAGTTTCAGCATACTTATCTTGGAACTTCAGTATACTTATGCCGGAACTCCAGCATAATATACTGGCGTATTTGAACAATGTTTTCTTTCAGATTTATCTTTACATGAAAAGTGGCTAAATTTCGATTACTTTTGAACCAGACTATTTTTGAACGACCAGTTATAAATATGACTATTTTTGAATTTCAACCTTAAAAGAAATCGGTGTGAATCTACATTTGGTGGGGCCTATAGTAGTACCGGACGCCGAGTAGAAAATTAAAAAAAAAAAAAAAGGAACAACCAGGAAAAATGAAGCTTTTCTTCCCAACCAAGCAAAAGAAAGAAAGAGGAAAAAGACATTTTATATTGGAAATTGGTGTGGAATATGGGCGTCAAATTCGTCTTGACTATTGGTCAATCTGAAAAATATGTGGTAATTTTATACCTAGATTGATTGCAGCATTGACATTGAAAATAACATTTTTCTTTTCATAGAAATTTAATGGAATTGACCACATGATGCCCATAAGAAAAGACATTTCATTTTCAGTACATTAATAATTAATACATTTTACAGTTAAAAGTAAATATCACGGAAACTTTTCTGATTCTTCTTTGGAAAGCTTTAATTAAACCATAAAAAGTCTTTACAAAAGTTCCTTTTCTACGTTTCCCACTCGATATTTGGTTTCCGTTTTGAAGCTTCAATTAATTTGAATTTGCGCTACATAGGGCCGGGAGGAAAGTGCTCTTTACAAAAAAAAAATATTTTCAAAGTTCGAACGCAAGACCTCTAGCTAAGAGTGGGGGAATAATATCTATCATAACACAATCGTAGTAATTACAAATATTAGTATTTTTTTCATCATAGTTATGTCAGATGTCTCTCTCCGGAGTCGCTCCTCTATCTTTTATGAAAGCATACGAGTTGTTATGTTAAACATCTAATCCTAGTCTTTATGTTATTTGTGTTAGAGGTGTTAGATGTCCCTCACGTTGTACAGTCTGACATCAAGCCGTTAGAACCTTAGTCTTTATACGAACACTTAGGGGCCGTTTGATTGGAATAGGGCTTATGCCGGTATAAGTTATGTTGGGATAAGTTATGCTGAGATTGTTGTTTATTTTTTATTTTTTTAAACCCCTCCCAAATTAGGAGGATCTATAGTGCTTCCACACTTCCCCTCCATGGTGACTCGAACCCAGGACCTAACGGTCGTAGGTGGAGGTGCTTTTACCACCTGAGCAAGCCTCACTTGTCGGGATTGTTGTTTATTCATTATTTGGTATGTTGTATTAAGAATGACAATTGTATAATTTATAAGAAAAAAGTATAAGTTATACCGGTGCTAATTACCCCACCCTCTATAAAGTATATACACCGGGATAACTTATATCTGGTTTGCTAACCAAACAGAGTATTAAGATGGTGTTAAATTTTTATATCCCTATATTTTCTTATACCTCGTACCAAACGACCACTTAATATTTTTAAAATAACAATGACACTTTATCATGATTTAAAAAAAACTGTCTTTGTACTTTTTTGAGTCGTTTTTTTAATTATAAAGGCAAGAAACGATTCCTACGTCTAAAAGAGAAAATTCACGTTCGAAAGTACGTGAAATAAATGAGATTGTCACATCATACGACGTGTATCAAAATTTATGAATACCTTGACTATTAAACAGAAAAAAGTGGTTTAACTTTTATTCGAAGTACAAAGAGAAAGATGTGATTAGAATAAAAGAAATACGAAAAATAACTTCACAGTTGGTCACTAAGAGGAGTTCGAAACCTAAATAATGAATTTTTGGACTCAAAATATTTTTATATAGTTAAAAAAAAAGTTATATTTTCAACTAAAATGCAATATTATACTGCGTTTTAGTTTAACGGAATTGTAGCCGTTAAAGGAAACACAGTATAATACTGCGTTTTAGTAAAGCACAGTATTATACTGCATTTTCCTATTAAATTATAAACTCTCCTTCCCCACGACAGAAACCAGAAGGTTTCATTGAGAAAACCCAGCCCTTTCCAGCGGTCCTCCCCCCCATTTAAAAAAAAATTGAGTGGACCCCACCTATCACACAAAAAGTGAAGATTGTAGGTCCCGCATACAACCCAAGTCTTCGATTGTTGTGGTTTTCTTATTTCGGGCTCAAAATTTTAAATTTTCGACATTTCTAAAAATATAAATCGAGGTATTTCGATTTAGTTTATGTCGAAACTCGTATAATAATGCATATTTGTTTACTTGAATGTGTTTCCACGTTGTTTTGTGTTTTGTTTGCGATTAAATTTGTATGTTATTTTTATCTGGATTAAATTATTATTAGTGTTTAAAAAAATAGTTAAAAGTTGAGAAATAATTTTATTATTAATAAAAATGTTCATAAATTTCTTTTACTCTTTTATATATAATTTCGTGAATGTTATGTTCATATGTTTGTTTGCTTAAAGAATAGCGCCCTTTTAGCGTAGTAAAATATAGAGCCTTATAGCGTAGTAAAATATAGAGCCTTATAGCGTAGTAAAATATAGAGTCTTTTAGCGTAGTAAAATATAGAGCTTTTTAGCGTAAAGTCTACTAACTACAAATTCTATCTGATTATACTTTACAAACATTAATTATTTAATTTATAAAATAAACATACAAAACTAACAAATTAATATATGCTGTCAAATTAAATATCGAGCATGGAATTCATAGATATATACCCTGTCCAATTATAATTAATTATTTAACTTAAAACTAACAAAATTGTAAAAATATTAATATTGACACACATAAAAATTTAGGATAGCTTGGTGGTATTGGATATCAAATATCGAGCTTGGAACCCATAGATATTTACTCTGTCCAATTAAATAATTAAATATTTAATTTATAAAACTAACAAAATTCTAAAAATATTGAAATTGACACACATAAGAATTCAAGATTGCTTGGTGCTACTGGGCCTCAAATATCGAGCCTGAAACCCATAGATATATACTTTGTCCAATTAAATAATTAAATATTAATTATTATAACACAAACAAAATTTTAAAAATATTAAAATTGACACACATAAGAATTCAGGATAGCTTGGTGCTACCGGACCTCAAATATCGAATATGAAACCCATAGATATATACTCTGTCCAATTAAATAATTAAATATTAATTATTATAACACAAACAAAATTTTAAAAATATTGAAATTGACGCACATAAGAATTTAGGATAGCTTGATGCTACTGAGCCTCAAATATCGAGCTTGGAACCCATTGTTATATACTATGTCCTATTGAATAATTAAATATTAATTATTATAACCCAAACATACAATTAATATTGTTTAATTTACAGTAGACGACATGGACGTGCCGCCTGTGCATCCTGGACCAGTCTCAGATCAGATATTAGTGTTATAGGTTAATCATATGTCCGCCTACGCATGGGAGGGACAACTAGTGGAGCAGACTCTCCCGCGCCGGGAGACCGGACGACGTGTAGGATTTTTTTAGGGAGAGAGCTTTCCATCCTCTCGTAGTCGAGCGCCTCATTAATACGGGCTTCTATAGGATTTTTGAGATTGGACGGCCGCAGCTCGACTGGTCTCTGATCATTGCGTTGATAGAGTGGCGGCGACCGGAGACACACACTTTTCACCTGCCTATTGGCGAGGCCATCATCACGCTTCAGGATGTTCAGGTTTTATATGGGTTGCGTGCTGATGGACTGGCAGTTGCACTGCCTCAATATATGAGATCTATGACGCGTGCCCAATATTTGGATTTGCTGTAATAGTTTACTAGTTTCAGGCCACTGGGTGAGGATGCAGCTAGAGGGGGCAGTCGCATTGCTGTGATAGCTATCAGACAGCATTTGGAAGTATTGCACCCTGACATCATCGGCGAGACAGATGATCTCCATATTCACCGGTACACGAGGTTGGCGCTGCTCCTTTTTTTGGGGGGTGTCTTGTTCCCGAATATTTCGGAAAATCTAGTGAGTATGCTATTTCTATATCATCTTCAGCAGATAAATGAGTTACCCCAGTACAACTGGGGTGTTGTTGTTCTCGCTTACCTGTACAGGAGTATGTGCCGAGCTAGCATGGGCACCCAGAGCGACATATATGGTTTTCTCCCGCTTCTACAGGTGACAACATATTTGAATACTCTGTTCATTACTTCCAATTATATATAGTCAAAACGACTCTTAAATTTTACGTCGACCTTGTATGTTAGGTTTGGGCTTGGGAGCGGTTCCTGCCGTTGTGTCCACCTCTACCACCATTACCTCCGGATGTAGCACCTCCATTACTCCCTCTAGCTAAGAGGTGGGTTCTCCGGCGTGAGAACTACCGAGACATTGATGCTCATCATAATCTCCCCCTTGTCAGGGATGTGTTGGATATGCTGGAGGCCGCACAGGTAAATATGTACCTAAACTTACTTGTTATAAAGTCACTTGTGTTGCGCATACTCACTTTTATATTATTATTTGACAATTCATCTCGACGCCATACAACAACGTGTTGATAGCTGGCCTGCCCGATTATTGCTCGGTCGATCGACTGCTTTGGAGCACTTCCGTCCCTCTGATGTGCCTCGATGTTGTGGAGCATCATGCCACAGAACGAGTACTTCGCCAGTTTGACCGTCCGCAGACTATACCGAGAGATCCTGCATGGGTGGCTACACATTATCAGCGGGATGATCGTTTGACGGTAGACGATGCATTTGTAGCATGGCTAAAGGCACAGGTCCATATTTGGGAGCAGCGAGAGGACCTAATTCTGCCACCACCTTCACAGATCCAGGCAGCGTCTATTGAGATGTATACGTCATGGTACCTTCACAGATCCGAGAGGCACGAGGCACTGGTATGTTTTTGTTAGAACTCATACTTATAATTGTGATATAGCGTTATGTAATTAATATTTTAAATGTTGTGTAGGCTATTGGTCATCATATGGTCTACCGGTTAGGACAAGAGATGCAGCAGCATGCCGACAATCCTGTAGTCGTGGAGTATGGCCGGCGGGTGGTAGAGCTGGCTCTCTGGACACCGTAGCGAGCCAGAGAGGATGAGAGGTTAGATCACGCGGCTGAGTATGTGGCATTAGAGCAGCACCATCGGGGTAGGCCTGTCCCAGGAGGCAGCGGTCGGGCATGAGCTAGGGCTGTCCCATGAGGTAAGGGTGCCCCACAGGGTCATGGGGGACGACGAGGAGGTGGTCCCCAGCAAGGGGGCGTTGAGGCACTTGTTGGCCCACCTATTGAGGCACCTGATGAGGATCTTGGAGATGATCAGCCGGGTTATTTCCCTCAGCTAGACGAGCCTTCTAGCAGCATGTCGTCGTACAACCTTCAGCTAGATATGCCAGCATCGTAGGTCACCCCGTCAGATCCATTGTTGATCATGGGTACATTTGAAGGAGATGTAGAGCAGTTCTTTTCAGGACCATCTACCGCAGTTGAGGATCGGCCGACCCGAGACGTGTATGGCGAGCACAGGTTGAGTTTTGGATCATCCCTGGCAGTTGATATAGGTATATCTCAGGCACAGGTATGTTTGTATTACTGTTAATTAATTTGTTTTCTTTTCCTTAATTATTTGCCATAAATTAACTTTTAATTTTCTTATTAAGGCTTCGTCCCAACCCATCACGGACCCCACTGTATGCGATGATGAGGACACCACTGATGCTTATACTCAAGAGCCCGACGAGACCAACAACAACAACCAACAACAACGACCCAGTATAATCCCACAAGTGGGGTCTGGGGAGGGTAATATGTACGCAGACCTTACCCCTACCCCGAAGGGTAGAGAGCTGTTTCCAGGAGACCCTCGGCTCAAAAGGCTCAAAAAAGCAATAGGAGATAATATATTAGTACCATAAAAATGCGTAATAAAATAACAACAATATATAGGAGATACGAAATATGAAACACAGGATACGAAATACGAAATACGAATTAGATGGTTGGTATAGTACAACTAGAAGGTAAAACCCTGCATCAATAGACGACCACTGACATTCCTAGTCTAACTCCTAACTAGATAGTCTCTCTCAGTTGTGCTGTAAAAATATTCACCCTCTCCCCTAACCTACAACCTTAATGCTCGACCTCCATAATTCCCTATCAAGGGCCATGTCCTCCGTAATCCTAAGTCGCGTCATGTCATGTCTGATCACCTCTCCCCAATACTTCTTAGGTCTCCCTCTACCTCTCCGCGTGCCCACTACAGCCAGTCGCTCACACCTCCTCACCGGTGCATCAGTGCTCCTCCTCTGAATGTGCCCAAACCATCTGAGTCTTACTTCCCGCATCTTGTCCTCCATGGGGGCCACACCCACCTTCTCTCGAATATCTGCATTCCTAATCTTATCCATCCTTGTATGCCCGCACATCCACCTTAACATCCTCATCTCTGCTACTTTCATCTTCTGGGTGTGTGAGTTCTTTACCGGCCAACATTCAGTTCCATACAACATGGCAGGCCTAACTACTGCTCTATAAAACTTACCTTTTAGTAACGGTGGAACTTTCTTGTCACACAAAACTCCCGACGCTAACCTCCACTTCATCCACCCCACCCCTATACGGTGTGTGACATCCTCGTCAATCTCCCCGATCCCCTGAATAACCGATCCAAGGTACTTGAAACTATCTTTCTTGGGAATGACTTGAGAGTCAAGCCTCACCTCAACTCCCGCTTCCGTCGGTTCAACTCCAAATTTGCCCGACGAGACCATGGTGAGAAAATATTTTTGACTTAACACATACATTACTAATATACATTTTCATATGCTAAGCTTAGTAATTGTTTTGTAGGTTGCTGACGGACCAATGGCCCCTTCTACTGATCCTGCCAGCTGTACTGGCGATCATGCTGCTACGCATCCTCACATAAAGAGGCGACTTGATGAGGATGATCCTGATAGTGTACCCGGGCGACAGGGAATGCGCCTCAGGCCAGCGGCTGCATTGAAACACACCAGTTGTGGGACTCATTGATTTCTTTTTGTTTGTATTTTGTGTAAATACTACATTATGTAAATAATGGCGAGAATTGTATTTTAACAACAATTTTATTTTAACATAATTTGAACAACAATTTTATTTTAACAGTACAACACAAACACAAACATAGCAAACCTAACCTAACATAAATTTAGTACAACTAATGAAAACACATGATAAGGGAAACATAAAGATACACTACTACGCTCAACATATACATGTCATTGTTTAGTCACGACCGCCTAGTATTCTCTACTCCAACCACTTGAGTTGGTCTTCGAGCTTTTTTCTTCTTCTTCCACATCCTTGAGTTTCGCCTTCAACTCCGCAACTTCTTGTTTGTATTGTCGCTCTCTTTCTCACTGCTTCAAATACAAACTATGAAGAGAATACAACTTGTCTTTATAGTATTCCTGCTTACAGGGTTCATCAACCCATACCTCAAAATTGCAAACAGGTTCGTCGGGTTGTCTATTAAACTTGTTCATGCACGCCTAGTAGCGGCGTCTAGCCTCTTCCCAACAATCGTGCATCATGCATCTTTTGCCGCACTCGCGCCTTAGGACATAAAGGGGTTGTTGAGACATTTGTTAAAGCGTAAAGAGAAACCTTGGTTTTATGAAAATATTTGCTATTGGTTATTGTAAGCGCATAAAATAACTAAATGCGCCCATTAATTATAGGCAAGATTTCACACAAAACGTAGTATTATATCGCGCTATACATATTAAATTTTTCTGAAATAAAACAGTTTTTATGCAGTCGGTTTAGCTTTTTTCAGACCGACAAGACAACACGTAAAACGTAGTATTGTACCGCGTTATACATATTAAATTTTTCTAAGTCGAAATAGCTTTTGCGCAGTCGGTTCAGCTTTTTTCAGACCAACAATACAACACACAAAATGTAGTATTGTACCGCGCTATAAATATTAAAAGTTTCTGAGACGAAACAACTTTTGCGCAATCGGTTCAGCTTTTTTCAGACCGACAAGACAACACATAAAATGTAATATTGTACCACGCTATTCATATTAAATTTTTTCTGAGACGAAACAGCTCTTGCACAGTCGGTTCAGCTTTTTTCAGACCAACAAGACAACACAAAAAACGTAGTATTTACCGTGCTATGTATATTAAATTTTTCCTATTGGTTATTATCCTTTATTTTCTTGAACGTTGCTTTAGTTATTTTCTTCGATTCCTTTTTTAAGTGGCCATTTTAAGAAGCAAATTTTCAAGAAGGATAATAAAGAATGTCTTGATTTTATAGGGTTTTTTTTTAAATTTTCATATATGTTGCTTTAGTTATGGTTGTTGTGCTTTTATCTCTTCGAATATTATGTTATGAAATTTCAATCTTCAGATTGGTCTTCTTTACTAACATCAATAAGTTGAATGTTTGAACTACCATATCATCATCACAGTTCAAAAGCTCATGTTAAAAAATAAGATGTAACAAGATTGTGGAACATAATTTTATTTGATAGATATTGCAACATACACAAATACAGACACTTATTACAAAAAACATTACGAAAACAAAAGACTAGGTGTATCCTTGATAGTTGGGTACATTCGACGAACTTGCACCAAGAGCTGGATTACCGCTGCCACCCACACCAGCTGAAGGACATTTATGACGGTCGTGTCCTGTTTGCGAGCATATGCCACATTTACGCGCATAAACGGTGTCACCAGCATCTATTTAGTTCCGTATATGCGTTCTCTTTTGCACTTGCAGCTTGCACAAATAGTCCTTGTTACATGATAACTAGGGAATATGACACATTATACACTTCTTCTTTCTCGAGTTTTGATTAGAATTGTTTATAAAATAACCCCAAAGGCTCACAAGTTGTGCTTGACTGCAGATTTGATCAACATGGTGACAAGGTGTCAAAAACTAGCTCAAAAAGTAGTGAAACCTTGCACAAGTACCAGGACAAGACAAAGCTCAGTCAAACTGGGCTAGTGCGGCCGCACACCATTCTGTGTTGTCCGCACAAGTGAAGTTCAGAGAGGTTGTCGTTCAGACCAACAGGCAATGCGGCCGCAAAGGGTATTGTGCGGTCCGCATTCAGTTCACTGTGGACGTACTCGATTTCGTGCGGTACACAGTGCCAAGGTTCATAGAGGTAGTGTTTTGGAGGATGAAGCTCAATGCGGTCCACGGTCCTTTTTGTGCGGACCGCAATGGCAGCCACTGCGGCCGTACTCGATGTCGTGCGGTCCGCATTGTCTGAGTTTAGAGAGATGATTATTCAAGCCCAGAGCCTTAGTGCGACCACACTCAATTTTGTGTGGTTCGCACTAGCCCCATAGGGGTATTTTTGTCCAAGATTTTCAGCCTAGTATAATTAGATTCTTTTCCCATTTTTAGGTCATCAGATAGTTTTTTATCAAGAGTTGCGCTCGTGACTTCGTTCTTTTAGCTACTTCGAATAATTTTAGTGTGATTTCAATATTGAATCTTCAAGTTTAATTTAGCAATTAATTATTATGAGTTTCCCTTCATCTATTTCTTTGTTTCCTTCTCTAATTATGAGTAGTTAGACACATTAGCTAGGGTTGTGGCTCAACCCTAGTGTGGGTCTTGTATTTTGATGCTTGATTGCCTATGGGTGTTTGATATTTGGGCTAATTTAGGGTTTTAACTGTGAATTAGTGGTTGGAAACATTAGTTTATGCCTAGTAAACTTTGGCTCTTCTTGAGAAAGAGAGCCTAAGTCCATGAAATTAGTCCAACAAGGAATTGGGACGTATTCAAGAGATTGATAGCTCCAATTAAAGGGTTAAACCTAGAGATAGTAATACCCGACTTGAACCTTAATTGCTTGTGCAAATTTGCATACCCAATTGGTCTTGGAAAAGTCAATTTGGGCAAAATCACTCAAACTACCGAGAGGTATAGAGTGAGTAGAATTGTGCAATGGTTATATCATACTCCCCAAATGTGACAATCTAGCTTTAGACTCAAGAATTCATCAATTGACCACCTGGGCAAGTATTCAAACTCTTGGGATCAAATCAAAGCTGAATTTCTCCACGAGTCTTCATCCCCATTTCAGTTAGGGCGAAAGTCGCTACCCTAGTGCCTTTTAATCATTTGAACAACTCTCAATAGTTTAACCTTAGCTTATTTTATTTTAATTTAGCAATGTAGTTTTATAAAATTAGAATCATAATCAAAACCAAAAATGTGTAGATGTGCAATTAAGAGAAAATACGCAACTCTACTTTAGATAGACACCCGACTCCAATATCTAGCTCCCTGTGGAAATCGATCCCGACCTTAATCGGGTAAAAACTAATTCGACCTCTTTCGCTACTCCATAGTAGTGCAGGATTGGGCTCGATCATTACACATCGTTTTAAAAGGTTCCGGCGGCCAATAATTCTCAGCACCCAATGGCTGCAACTGCCCACTATATGTGTCTACATATGCAGCAACACTGTATTGCCTATCAATATAGTTGGTTGCCCCTAAACCAACTTGTTGAAGGCACTTCAAGGCATGTGCACACGACATGTGGTATATGGTCCATTTCCCACATGAACACAACCTGCTGGCTTCATTCACCGTCTGTAGATTATTCCCCCGGTGTCCGCGGATAGTGGTGCGAACTTAAAAAAACCCGGTCGTGATCGTACTATAAAAATAAATGCCAATGTGCTCGCCTACTGTACTTCTCAAATCTTCTCATCGATATTGGCATAAATTGAACACCACTGTACATCAATATCGACGTAGCTCTATGCATTTCAACAAACCTCTCTGCAATCTATTTGAATGTCATCCGGACCATGGCAGTGATAGGCAATCCACGTGAAAACTTCAATAAGCCATTGAATGAATCCGACACATTTGTAGTTAGGGCTCCCCATCGTCTGCGACCATCAGCATGCAATGTCCACATGTGAAGCTCATGTCCCATCAGCTAATTTTATGCTTGTGGATCTAGCTGCCGGATCGCTTCCATGCGCCTCGTGAATTTGCACTGCTGGTGCTAAGTTGCAACCATCCACATTAAATCATGCAAGGCCTTTTCGTGATATTTCTTCTGGAAATTGGCCTTCAGGTGCCTCACACAGTAACAATGATATGCATAGGGTTCCTGCCATTCAGGCAAATGTCGTACATAACTTAAAGTACCACCATATCGATCAGATATTAGACAAATACCTGAACGCTATTTGACAACGTAATGCTTCAAGTGGTTCAAACAAAGCGTCCACGTCTCTTTGCTTTCATTGGCACAAATGGCAAAAGCTAGTGGAAATATTTGTTCGTTGGCATCTACTGCAACTGCAATCAAAAGCTTAATATCATACTTTCCATAGACATGAGTATCGTCTATGGAAATTACAGGACGACAATGCACAAAACCATCAATTGCTGGTTCAAAATGACCAGAACACATAATCTAAAATATATTTGGGTCTGTCCGGACTCCGCTCACGCCTCCATTCAACAACAATCCTGGGGTTAAAGTGTTGCAGTGCGGCCATGTACCTGGGCAGAGATAAAAATGACTTATACCAGTCACCATTAATAATTTCAAAGGCACATTTGCGTCTGAGATATTCCTTTCTTTTGGTTATAGTACACCCATACTCCTGGTGGACGGCTGTAATACATTCTTTAATCTTGAACCTAATGGACCCTTCCAAGTATGGAATCAAGACAAGAGAAATCAAGTCTATATCCAGGTTGAAGTGATTCTCACTGAATGTGTCCATTTCACATATATGGGTGCTAATATATTTACCCACTTTCCACAACCCTGATTTCTTCTTGCTGGCATGCAACATCCAGTGACAACCCATAAAATCTCTACGGCATATAGCCTTGTATACCTACGTAGTTGATTCCCTTACCATCATCTCATGACACTCTCTTACGGTGTAGATTTTTATAGCCCTTATTAGACGAGCTTTATCGGGGAAATACATGCCCTTTACCAGCACCGGTGGTCTCATCCCACATTGCTGATCGAAATTCGTCAGCATCCCTTGTGAGGGCATCCACGTCCGGCATACTTGGAAAATTATCAAGGTAGAGAATATTCCGCTCTTGAAATGGTGTCACACCTCCTTTTTCCCGTGCCATCAGGGGCGTAGGGGAGTTTTTCCAATTAAAGGACAATCGAAACGGGATTTATTATTTAATTCAGAGTCTCCACTTGGGAGATTTATGGTGTCCCAAGTCACCCGTTAAATCCTAAATCGAGAAAAAGATTGACTTTGTATTACAGTCCGCGAACCAGAAATCCGAGTAAGGAATTCTGTTAACCCGGGAGAAGGTGTTAGGCATTCCCGAGTTCCGTGGTTCTAGCACGGTCGCTCAACTGTCATATTCAGCTTATTTATCTAATTTTAATACATGTTGAACCTATGTGCAAATTTGAACTCTTTACCGCTTTTATTATTATTATTTTTAATAAGAATTACGACGTCGCAAAAATACATCTCAAACAACGTCACATCAATGCACCCGTGGTTATCGACACATTTCGACTCCGTCGAGATTTGGATTTGGGCCACATAAATGTGCACCCGAGTTTCAGAAAGTAGATTATTAAAAGCGCGCCTAAAGTGACTAGCGCGTTATTATTTTGGGAAAACCATGAAATTCGCTAAATGACCCGTCCCGAAATCTAAGCAATCAATATATACATTTAACGAAGACCCCGTGATTTATTTATTTTGTTCGGCGAGGCTCGTCTCATTTTTATTTTAAAAGGGCAAACCTAAAGCAATCTATAATTTTCTACTTTATTTGTCTCTAAAAAAAGGAAAAGTCCTAATTAATTAATATTACAAAATTGGGCCTCAAGTTCAAGTCCGGATCCAAACGAAAGGACGAAACTTTTAATTTGAATCCACTACCTAACTTAAAAGCCCAGCCCATCCTTAAGTGCTAATGTGCCATATCAGTCTTGGGCCCAAAGAGCCCAAGCCATAAAATTCGTGCAGGCTAACCGTGAATTTTCAGTGGCCCAAAGTGGGCCTAGGACTAGCCTAGTTCAAATGAACAGGATCAGGCCGAGAAGATCGCGGGATAAGCATTTGCACACCACAATTACTCCAACTCTCCAGAGTGTGTTTACCAAATAGTAATAAAATACTACGGCGTACGCTCGTTCATGTTAACTACTTATTCATATCCAATTGTCATGACCAATTTGTTTATTCAGTGCTAATGGTGCCTGCTTATTTTAAACAAGTTACTGATGATGCCTACTGATATTACTAGCCTAAACTGTTGATGCCTACTGATATTAGGTTTAACTTGAAATTAAACTTGATGACCCATCATACATTTGCAACCCCAATCATGTTTTTGAATTTGATTTTTTAAAAGAATAGTGCTACACTAAAGTGAACACTATCTATACTAAAGCGGTTACTACATAACCATGAATTCAAGTAGTCCCAAAACAAACCAGTGCACATTCGAACATTCTGATGCTTCTGTTTCTAATTAAATTATTGTCCCTAACTAATTGCCCACTTTGACGTGAATCACTTATAGCAGAACAAGTCAAGAGTTCAAATAACTTCATCTAGTACTAATTGTTATGGTAAAGTAAACTGACAACCTAGCAGCTCAAATTTGTAAACTAACAGCCTATCAACATGAGCATAGTAATTCAGTAGCTCTTAATTACAATCCGTGTCTATCCACTATTCACATAATACAAAATACATATTCAATATCGACTAGGTATAATTAACTAACAATTCATCCAATTGTAAACAACATGCAGCCTACAAATGAACACAAATCTGTGAATATTTCCCTTTTTCAACTTCAAGGAGCTACATCAAGGCGATTCGAAAAGTGTACCTGGAATTGGAACAGAAATAAAGTAGAAGAGAGATCAGCAACAACAATAATACGAGCAGCAATACAACAACAGTTCAACAACAGCAATTGGGAGTTCGAAACAGCCACCGACACAACCCAGAAAGTTTGTAAAAGACCAAACAGTAGCAACAATATCACCACAAACAAACTCAACCAAGCGTATATTAAACCCGAAACTAAACCAGTAGACCACTGAACCACTTAAGCAATCAAAGGGAATCAGATTCACTGTCCAGAATTCGAGTTACTCCTACAGATGCAATGAAACAAGATCTTTCTTTTTTGTTTTCTCTTTTTAAACTCTCCAACACTCTCTTTCAGATTTTCAGAATCCTTTCCTCAAATCTGTCTTAAATGACTCTATTTATAACCAAACACTGACCCTGCCAGCTCTTAGGAGCACTCAAGCATAATTAAGAGAGTATTTTTTCCATCATATTCCCTTACAGCCCATTATCAATTGTCTTGTGTCCAAAGGCATGGCCAGCTTATAATATTCAATTCATCCCCCATGCTATTATGTTTTGTTCCCCATTAGCACTAACAAATACATTAATTTAATGTTACTTAAGTGCTTTACTGACAGCCCACTTAAACTAACCAATTCCTGAACTTTCAATCCCCAAATTACCCCCTTAACCCCTGTGTATTATCCTACCTCAACCCCTTTCAATCTGTACCAAATCCATCAGCTATAACCAAATCAACTAAGTTACAAATCCTAACCATTGACTAAACTAAGGCTCAAAGGTGAACTCAAGTTCAATTCATTATCAGACCCCAAACATAGTTATTTAACCCAACAAACTCAAACAACAAATGAATTCAAACCAGATCAAAATAGCATTGCAACAAGATGAAGGACATGGTGATTCAGGGAATGAACTAAACATAATTCCATGTCAAACCTAAATACGAACAACACTGTAAATGCATTAAATGAAAACACAGAATTCATATACAAAGTGATGGGGAATCACAGATGACATACTTTGAACTCACAGTAATAGCAAGCAATTACGGGAATAGCTATAGTTTATACAAAACTTACTAATACTGACTTATTCGAATCATTCAGGAAAACAAAGAAGAAACAAAATACAGAGTAAGCACAAAACATTCAAATTTAAACAAAAAAAATAAGAAAGGAGTAGAGGATGAATTTACTGAAGAAAAACTAAATAGAAAAAGAAGATAAAACAAACCTACCAATTAAACGGGGCCTGGGTTCGAACCTCTGATGCCTTTTGGACTTGGGGCCAAGACGGACCCTAGTCGAGTGTTCCTGAACGAGAACACATTCGACTAAGGTCAGTTTTGACATCAGTCTCTGAACTAGGTCGGATCACCATTCTCAAACCCTTGATTTGAGACTTTTCGGGATGATTCGACGCAAACTAAGGGTGGTTTGGGAACGAGGGAGGTCAGGGGGTGGCAGGGTGTGAGTTTGGTGGCATATGAATGGATTAGGGTTTGGGTCGATTCCTTTGACCTAAGATTCGAAGAGCTCGGGGGTGATTCGAAGAAAACTGAGCGTGGGACTGGAACGAGGAAGTCGTGGGGAAGCTGTGGTGTGAATTTGGTGGCATTTGAACGGATTAGGGTTCCGGCCTGATTTTCGATCTACTATTCGAAGCACACGGCTAGGATTCGAGGGATAAGAGTTAGGGATTCAGAATGGGGAGGTCGAGGGGAATCAGTGGTGAAAAGATGGGGTCGTTTAGACCACCGGAACCGTCGTGAGGCGATTTCCGGTGGGCGGTGCACGGTGGCAAGAGGCGGGGGATCTGTTTGGTCTCTGAATCTCAGAGACGAAGAGGTAGGGGGGTTTGGTTTAGGGGGCAGGGTAGGATTTAGGAATATATACGACGTGAAGGATTTAATCCCGGACGTTAGATCAATTAAGATCAACGGCTAGGATCAAGGAACTAATCAAATACGGTGTCGTTTGGTTTAGTGTTGGGGTCGGGGTCGATCCGGGGCAAGTGGGTCGGGTTGTGGGAATTGTTCTGAGGCGTTGGATCAAAAACTAATCAATGGCCCTGATCAGGGCTTCCCCAGAACGATGCCGTTTGGGGTGTCTTTGAAATGGACTAGACCGGGGTCGCTTGGGCCTATTTGAACGGGCAAAACGGGGTGGTCTAGGACCAATCCTACTTTTTTCCTTTTCTTGTTTTATTTGTTTCTTTTTCTTCTCAAACTAATTAAAAACCAAAATCCTACATTGATTTATAAATCAAATGAACTTATAAAAATGCTAATTAATTATCACACATAATTGACTAACAAATGGGAAAACAAAATCGCACAATCGAACATCAAATGCTAAAAATGCACAATACATCATTTTTGTAATTTTTGTTCTCGCAAAGCTAAAATTGTTTTAATTAATTCCTAATTGTAACATTAAACCCTAAATGCACAGGCAACACATATTTTTGTATTTTTCTTAACTAAAGTAAAAATAAACATGCACAGACAAAAAATATAAATAAATCACAAGCAACACAAAACCATTCACGTGCTCACAGCTGCCCTTCTTTGTCCGAAAAAACAAAGAGTTTTTCGTGCAAAGATAAAGTGAGCGGATACGAGCGACTTTTTGCCCGTTGGAATACTCCATGTGAAGCGTTTTTGAAAAGATTTAACCGGACCTCTGCTTCCAAGGTTTCCTACATATCCCTGGCTAAAAGGGAATCAGGTCAATGTAGTTCGGGAAGTTTTGGTAGCTGGGACTACCATGGAGCTGTTATTTTGTTGTTACTGCTGTTGCTGCTGATGTTACCGCTTACTGACCTCCTTATTACACCTTGATGAAAGATAAAGAAGTTATATTAAGCTTTGATCTATGAATTACAAAGATTTATTCTCAAACTTGGTCATGTGACTGTTGCTGCCTTGTTGCCTTGTGTTTCCTCTGATATTTCTTCACTTCTGATTTGACTTGTGTTCTCCCTTGATTGCCGATCTTGAACTGCTTATTTCCTTCTTGTTCTCCTCGCATTATTTTTCCTTCGAATTTTGAACTGCCTTCCTCTGCTTGGGATTTTTGTTGTTTCCCACTGGGGATTTTTATTGTTTTCCTCTGCTTTACTGACTTCAACAACAATTACTTCTTAAAATATAACACCTCCATTCTCCAGGCGGGTTCCTGACTTCAATAACTTCTTAAAGATAACACCTCTATTCTCCAGGCGGGCTTTTGACTTCAACCATTTCCTAAAAATATAACAACCTCCGTTCTACAGGCGGGCTCCTGACTTCAACAACTTCTTAAAAATATAGCACCTCTATTCTACAGGCGGGCTCCTGACTTCAATAACTTTTTAAAGATAACACCTCTATTCTCTAGGCGAGCTCCTGACTTCAACCACTTCCTAAAAATATAACAACCTCCGTTCTACAAGCGGGCTCCTGACTTCAACAACTTCTTAAACATATAGCACCTATATTCTACAGGCGGACTCCTGACTTCAATAACTTCTTAAAGATAACACCTCTATCCTCCAAGCGGGCTCCTGACTTCAACCACTTCCTAAAAATATAACAACCTACGTTCTACAGGCGGGCTCCTGATTGCACAACTCTAAAGTTTAACAACCTCCATTCTACAGGAGGGCACCTGATTTCATCAACTTAACATTTAACAACCTCCATTCTACATGCGGGCACCTGATTTTCTTCGACTTGAAATTATAACAACCTCCGTTCTACAGGCGGGCTCCTGACTCCAACAACGACTTTGAAAGTAAATCAGTCTCCATTCTCCAGGCGGGCTCCTGACTTCATCTACAACGTAAAGATAATTCAGCCTCCATTCTCCAGGCGGACTCCTGATTTCATCAGCAACTTTGAAAATAAATCAGCCTTCATTCTCCAGGCGGGCTCCTGACTTCATCTATAACTTCTTAAAGATAACACCTCTATTCTCCAGGCGGGCTCCTGACTTCAACCATTTCCTAAAAATATAACAACTTCCGTTCTACAGGCGGGCTCCTGACTTCAACAACTTCTTAAAAATATAGCACCTCTATTCTACAGGCGGGCTCCTGACTTTAATAACTTTTTAAAGATAACACCTCTATTCTCCAGGCGGGCTCCTGACTTCAACCACTTCCTAAAAATATAACAACCTCCGTTCTACAGGCGGGCTCCTGACTTCTTCAACTTTTTAAATTAAACAACCTCCATTCTACAGGCGGGCTCCTGACTTCTTCAACTTTTAAAATAAATAACCTCCGTTCTACAGGCGGGCTCCTGACTTCAACAACTTCTTAAAAATATAGCACCTCTATTCTACAGGCGGGCTCCTGACTTCAATAACTTCTTAAAGATAACACCTCTATCCTCCAGGCGGGCTCTTGACTTCAACCACTTCCTAAAAATATAACAACCTCCGTTCTACAGGCGGGCTCCTGACTTCAACCACTTCCTAAAAATATAACAACCTCCGTTCTACAGGCGGGCTCCTGACTGCACAACTCTAAAGTGTAACAACCTCCATTCTACAGGCGGGCACCTAATTTCATCAACTTAACATTTAACAACCTCCATTCTATATGCGAGCACCTGATTTTCTTCGACTTGAATTTATAACAACCTCCGTTCTACAGGCGGGCTCCTGACTCCAACAACGACTTTGAAAGTAAATCAACCTCCATTCTCCAGGCGGGCTCCTGACTTCATCTACAACGTAAAGATAATTCAGCCTCCATTCTCCAGGCGGACTCCTGACTTCATCAGCAACTTTGAAAATAAATCAGCCTTCATTCTCCAGGTGGGCTCCTGACTTCATCTATAACTTAAAAATAATTCAGCCTCCATTCTCCAAGCGGGCTCCTAACTTCATCTTGAAATTGTAACAACCTCCGTTCTCCAGGCGGGCTCCTGACTTCAATGACTTCTTAAAAATATAGTACCTCTATTTTTCAGGCGGGCACTTGATTTCAACAGCTTCTTAAAAATATAACTCCTCTATTTTTCAAGCGGGCTCCTGATTTCAACAATTTCTTAAAAATATAACTCATCTATTTTTCAGGCGGGCTCCTGATTTCAATAATTCCTTAAAAATATAACTCCTCTATTTTTCAGGCGGACTCCTGATTTCAACAATTTCTTAAAGACATAACACCTCCATTTTTCAGGCGGGCTCCTGACTTCAATTTATGACTTAAAATGTAACACCTCGGTTCTTCAGGCAGGTTCCTGACTTCAATAAACTTTAAAATGTAACACCTCCGTTCTTCAGGCGGGCTCCTGACTTCAACTATTTCGTAAAATGTAATACCTTCATTCTCCAGGCGGGTTCCTGACTTCAACAGCTTCTTAAAAATATAGTACCTCTATTTTTCAGGCGGGCTCCTGACTTCAACAACTTCTCAAAACTGTAACACCTCCAGTTTTCAGGCGGGCTCCTGACTTCAAAAATATAACACCTCTATTTTTCCAGGCGGGTTCCTGACTTCGATAAACAATTTAAAGATAATACCTCCATTCTCTAGGCGGGCTCCTGACTTCAACTACGACTTTGAATATAATACCTCCATTCTCCAGGCGGGCTCCTCACTTCAACTACTTCCTTAAAATGTAATAGCTCCGTTCTTCAGGCGGGCTCCTGACTTCAACAACTTCTTAAAATTGTAACACCTCCATTTTTCAGGCGGGCTCCTGACTTCGACTTGAAATTGTAACAACCTCCATTCTCCAGGCGGGCTCCTGACTTCGGCTACTTCTTAAAAATATAATACCTCTATTCTCCAGGCGGGCTCCTGATTTCGGTAAACAACTCAAAGATAATACCTCCATTCTCCAGGCGGGTTCCTGACTTCCACTACTTCTTAAAAATGTGTTTTATTGTTGTTGCTCCTTCCTGCCTTCTGAACCATTTTCCTTCTAACTTGAAATTATCTTTTTTATAAGTGCTTCCCTCTAAAATGGTGTTTCATTCCTCTGAAAACTGCTGGGGATAACACCGGTGTTTTATTCAAAAATATGTTATTTTGCTTCTTCAAAGACTATTTCCTTTAAAGCTGGCGTTTTCCTTCCACTGGAACTACTTCCCTCAAACTGGTGTTTTCACTTCTGCCAGGGATAACACTGCTGGGGAATTATCTTCCTTCTTTAAGACTAGTTACTTTCCTCCTTTTAACAATGGTGGGGATGACACTGATTCAAAGACCACTACCCTTAAAACTCAGGTTATCTTGCTTCTTCCAAGATTGTTTTCTTTAAAATTTGTATTGCCTTCTCCCGTATACTGCTGGGGATTCCACTTTCTTCAAAACTTGGGTTATCTTCCATCCTCCCCAAGTGAGTATCTGATTTCAAGAAAATTTTCGTAATGAGAGAAAATTTTCTGCCCCAGTTTGATAATCTTCTTTGCGACCATGTCTTCCCGCTGTCAATAACATTTCCTTTCCCTGCTTCAAATCAAAGAAAAATTTGATAGTTTAAAACGTGGTGAGTGGTCGTGCCACTCCTGCTGGGGATGGTTTTTCCCTTTTTCCTTTCCCTGCTTTGCGTTTTATTACAAAACTTGCTGGGGATGATATTCCTGCTGGGGATGGTTTTCTTTTCTCTTCCTTCCCCGCTCTGTGTTGTCCGACCATCGCGAAACTTGGTCGATAATCTGTCGGAGTTGTTCCTGCATCTCGCAAATCTATTGGGGATCCTCTTGGAGTTTGATCCATAACTTTTCCACTATTGTTTTTCTGTTTTTCTCCAACTTCCCCTGGAAATTCGGTCCTCTTGGAATCTAGACCCATTCATCATTTGGTCTTGCGACAAACTTCTTTTCGCTTTGTCGCCTTATCTTTGGCCCGTCCTATCCACATTGTATTTTTGCACTATTTTGGCAACAGGTAATAAGCTGTGAAAATCCTTTTCAAAAACAAATTGCTGGGGGGGATAAAGTCTTTAGACCAAGAAATGAAAAAAGTGATGATTTCAAATAGAAAAAGAAGAAATCTTTCTGAACAAATGCTGGGGAAAAAGAAAGAAAAGAACTTATCTGAATGATATAACCGATCCCAACGACCATGTCGTGCATTCCGGATTAATCAACCCAGTCTATTTATATCAATCAATGTTTGGGACGGCCTTATCTTGCTGGAGATAAACAGGCACTCAAATCTTTGCCAAATGCGGATCCTTTCCGCCAATCTTGTCTTGTCGTCTCATAGTGCCCTTCGAGGGGTTTTCACTACTAAGACTCTCTCATTTCTCTCAACTCCCGTTGCCTTATAGTGCTTGTGAAGGTTTTCACCTATAAGACTCTCTCGTTTTATTTTTCTCAACTTACGTCGCCTTATGGTGCCTGTGGAGGTTTTAACCGATAAGACTCTCTCATTTTATTTTATTTTTTCCAGCTGAGGATCAGAGTGTTACCGATATGACTCTCTTTGCTGGGGATTCTTTCGGCTACCAATTCATTTCCAGCTTATGATCCTCTTCTCTGCTGGGGATCAGAGTATTATTCCCGACTTCCGTTTGCATGACTTGACACTTCTCGAATACTGATCGGGAGGTCTGTTTTGGACATCAATATGGGTTTTTGTGTATGACTAAAAGAAAAAGGGTAAAAGGTTCAAAATAATTTTGATGGGTAAAACATTACAACTCTTGGAATCAACTTTCTTTCCCAAAATTATAAACACAACTCCTGCCCCAGTTTTTCTTGCTTGGGGATTTTTTTTTGTTTTTTTTTGTTACACTATGACCGAGCCGTGAGGCGCCTACGTATCCTTCTTTGAGGAATCAGTTCAAACGTAATTCCCAATTCCTTTGTTTTACTTGTGACTTTTCTTTTGTCTTTATTATCATTATATTATTTATTTTTTCTTCTCTTTTTCTTTCGTTTTCATTACTGATTCCAAAAGAGGGGTATGAAAGAATAAATAAGGCTCAAAGGGGGAAGCAAAGGTTAAAGTGTTTGGATAGAAGAAAGAATTGCCTCCGTCATTTCATTCTCCGATAAGTGCCAAGTACAAACAAACAACAATTACAATCAAAAGAAATCATACATAATATCTTTTAATTGCGTCTGAATTGGTAGCCATGTCGATACATTTCCCTTCGATATCTGTTAAACATAAAGCGTCATTGGACAACACTCTGGTTACAATGAATGGCCCTTGCCAATTCGGGGCGAACTTGCCCTTTGCCTCAGCCTGATGTGAGAGGATGCGTTTCAGCACCTGCTGTCCTACTTCAAATTTCCTGGGACGAACCTTCTTATTATATGCTCTTGCAATCCTCTTTTGATACAACTGGCCATGACATACTGCTGCCAATCTTTTTTCATCAATCAAGCTCAACTGCTCCAATCGGGCTTTGACCCATTCATCATCATCAATCCCAGCCTCAGCCATAATCCGGAGGGACAGAATTTCTACTTCTGCCGGTATCACTGCTTCGGTTCCGTATACCAACAAATAAGGAGTTGCACCTACTGAAGTGCGGACAGTAGTGCGGTATCCTAACAATGCAAATGGCAATTTTTCGTGCCATTTCCTGGACCCTTCTACCATCTTACTCAATATCTTCTTTATGTTCTTATTGGCTGCCTCAACCGCGCCATTCGCCTTGGGACAATACGAGGTGGAATTATGGTGTGTAATCTTGAACTGTTGACATACTTCTTTCATCAAACTGCTGTTAAGATTAGCACCATTGTCCGTGATAATGAATTTGGGGATCCCAAATCTACAGATGATATGGTAATGAACGAAATCCACCACTGCCTTCTTGGTTACCGACTTGAAAGTTTTAGCCTCAACCCACTTGGTGAAATAATCGATGGTGACCAGAATGAACCTATGACCGTTAGAAGCTACCGGCTCAATCGGTCCAATGACATCCATGCCCCATGCAACAAATGGCCATGGTGCTGACATGGTATGCAATTCTGTTGGCGGAGAATGAATCATATCTCCGTGTATCTGACATTGATGGCATTTTCGCATGAAATTGATACAATCACGCTCCATAGTGAGCCAATAATACCCTGCTCTAAGAATCTTCTTCGCCAATACATATCCGCTTATATGTGGCCCACAAACCCCTGCATGTACCTTTGTCATCACTGTCATGGCTTGACCAGTATCTATACATCTCAGCAATCCCAAATCTGGTGTTCTTTTGTATAACACTCCTCCACTGAGGAAAAATCCATTTGCCTATCGCCGAATGGCTCTTTTTTGATCTCCGGTGGCCTGCTCCGGGTATATCCCCATCCTAAGGTATTCCTTGACATCATAAAACCACGGCTCGCTATACATTTCTTCATCTATCATGTTGCAATAAGCATGTTGATCACGAACTTGGATATGCAATGGGTCAACATGAATTTTGTATGGGTGGTGCAACATCGATGCTAAAGTGGCCAAAGCATCGGCAACCTCATTATGAACTCTTGGGATGTGTCTGAACTCCACTGATCGAAATCGTTTACTCAAATCAAGCAAGCATTGTCGATATGGTATGAGCTTCAAATCCCTTGTTTCCTATTCACCCTGAATCTGATGCACCAGGAGGTCCGAGTCTCCCAAGACCAAGACGTCCTGGACATCCATGTCTGCAGCTAACCGTAAGCCTAAAATGCATGCCTCATATTCAGCCATGTTATTGGTACAATAGAAACGTAGTTGTGCCGTAACAGGATAATGATGTCCTATTTTAGAAATAAGTACCGCTCCTATTCCAACTCTTTCGCATTTGCGGCTCCATCAAAGAAGAGCTTCCAACCTGGTTCCTCAGATAATTCCAACTCATCTACATGCATCACTTCTTCATCAGGAAAATACGTCCTCAAGGGCTCGCATTCTTCATCAACAGGATTCTCGGCCAATTGATCAGCCAATGCTTGGGCCTTCATGGCCGTCCTCGTCACATAGACGATGTCGAATTCTATGAGTAATATCTGTCATTTTGCCAATCTCCCTATGGGCATAGGCTTCTGAACAATATACTTCAGTGGATCCAAGTGTGAAATGAGATAAGTAGTATAAGATGACAAATAATGCTTCAATTTCTGGGCCACCCAAGTTAGGGCGCAACATGTCTTCTCGAGTTGAGTGTACTTAACCTCATAGCCTGTAAATTTCTTGCTGAAATGATAGATGGCTTGCTCTTTCCTTCTTGTAATGTCGTGTTGCCCTAGTACGCAGCCAAACGAATTCTCTAGGACCGTTAGATAAAGAATTAACGATCTTTCCGGATCAGGTGGAACCAACACAAGTGGATTTGATAAGTATCCTTTGATTTGGTCAAATGCTTCCTAACATTCCGTCATCCATTCTACCGCAACATCTTTCTTCAGTAGCCAAAAAATGGGTTCACAAGTTGTCGTGAGTTGAGCAATAAACCTGCTGATATAATTCAACCTTCTCAATAGACTCATTACTTCTGTCTTGTTCTTCGGTGGTGGAAAATCTTGGATGGATTTGATCTTTGACGGGTCCAGATCAATGCCTCGCCGACTAACGATGAATCCCAACAACTTCCCAGATGGAACACCAAATACACATTTGGCCGGGTTGAGCTTAATATCGTACCTTCAAAGTCTTTGGAAAAACTTCCTTAGGTCTGTTACGTGGTCTTCCTGATGCTTAGATTTTATGATCACATCGTCCACGTATACCTTAATCTCTTTGTGTATCATGTAATGAAACACAGTAGTCATTGCTCTCATGTACGTTGCCCCAACATTTTTCAAACCAAATGGCATTACCCGGTAGCAATAAGTCCCCACGGCGTAATGAAAGCCGTTTTTTCTGCATCTTCTTCATCCATCAGAATCTGATGATACCCAACATAGCAATCTACAAAAGACTCGATCTCACGTCCGGCATAGTTATCGATCAAGATATGGATGCTGGGTAATGGAAAGTTATCCTTTGGGGTTGCCCTATTCAGATTGCGGTAATCGACACACACCTTGATCTTCCCATCTTTCTTCGGCATTGGCACCACATTAGCCAACCAATCAGGATATCGAGTGACCCGAATAACCTTTGCTTGCAGCTGCTTGGTTGCTTCCTCTTTAATCTTCACACTCATGTCTGTTTTGAACTTCCTCAATTTCTGCTTGACGGGAGAGCATGTCGGGTTAATGGGCAATTTGTGAACCACTAAATCCGTGCTTAACCATGGCATGTCAACATACGACCATGCAAAACATCTTTGAACTCAATAAGTACTTTGATTAGTTCTTCCCTGATATTTGGTGCAATGTGGATGCTTATTTTAGTTTCCCTGATATCATCTGCATCCCCTAAATTGATGCCTTCTGTGTCATTTAAGTTGGGCTTGGATATCTCTTCAAACTGGCTTAACTCCCTGTTTATCTCTTCGAAGGCTTCATCCTCATCGTATTCCGATTCATCATCATAATCGACCTCTTGTACAATTAGTTCGGAATCAGATTGATTTTTTAAACTGGGTTGAAGATCCGTTGTGCATGCCATGTCATTAGAACCAATATAAAGAGAACTGTTCAGAAAGAGAAAAGAAGAAAACAAAGTTAAAACAAAATAAGAAGAAAAAGCTTTCACTTTATTAAAATACGGGATAACAGAGTTTCACACTTTGCCGAATACAAAACAAAACTGGATTACAACCCTGGAATAATCCAAAAGACAAGAAAGAAAAAGCAGAGCCCACTACCAAGACTCCCTCCGGGTAGGAAGGGGAGTAGCCATCCAATTGTTAATATTTGCCCTAGGCCCCACAAATTGTACATCTAACCTACTGGACCCTTCTCCAGCTTCTATCATGTTGACATCGGCGAACAGCCTTTCAAAGCCCTCATTCAAATCTCCATCTGGCCCAATCAGTGGTCCGAGAACTTTTGGGACCGACAACTTTGTGATACTTGCTCTGACAAATGATCTGGATAGGCGCGGGATTGGCTTGGGAAGGACCCAGACTCTTTTACTCAACTTGCGGGCCCGCCTCACATCCGCCGCTGTAGGCTTGAACCCCAACCCAAAAGTATCCAGATTTTTGGGCAAAGAACCCGGCTGAACAACACCCTGGAGATCAGCCCCTAAACTGTTGACTGGCACAAACCTGTTCTTCAACATCTCCGAGGCCACCATGACAGTTGCAGCTGCTATTTTGGGAAGTGGGATGCTTTCACCCTCGGGAACTTTGTCCACTGAAACCGTATCGAAAACCTGGTAAACCCACGACCCCTTATCATCATCAGTCTCTATGAAGGGTACGATGGCATTACTTACGGCGCTTGCATTGTCTTCCCCATGTACTACGATCTCTTGCCTATCCCACTCGAATTTGACCATCTGATGTAGTGTAGAAGGCACTGCTTTGGCGGCGTGGATCCAGGGTCGCCCCAATAGAAGATTATATGACACTGCCACGTCTAACACTTGAAAATCCATGGTGAACTCGACTGGATCAATTGTTAATTCATGTATGATGTCACCCACTGTGTCTGTACCACCACCATCAAACCCTCGAACATAGATGATGTTCTTGTGAATCCTGTCACCATCGACCTTCAGTTTGTTCAATGTGGCCAAAGGACAGATATTGCCACTGGACCCATTATCAATCAGTACGTGAGTGACTACCGAGTCTTCACACTTCACAGTCAAATAAAGGGCTCTATTATGTTCTGTACCCTCCACGGGCAACTCATCGTCTGAAAAAGTGACCCTGTTGACCTCGAAAATCTTGTCTTTTATTTTCTACAGATGGTTCACAGAGATCTTATCCGGAATATGGGCTTTATTCAGAATTTTCATCAATACCCAGCGGTGCTCGTCTGAATGGATCAAAAATGATAACAATGAGATCTGTGTCGGGGTCTTCCTCAACTGCTCCACAACGGAGTAATCTTGTGCCTTCATTTTCTTTAAAAATTCTTCCGCCTATTCCTCAGTAACTGGATTCTTTGTCGCTATTGGATTGGCCCTTCTTAACTCTGCGGGAGCAAAACACCTTCCCGAACGAGTTAATCCATGTGCCTCACATATTTCCTCCACAACTTCCTTCCCCTCATGCATTACCATTACTTGGCTGTAGTTCCATGGCACAACTTTCTCACTGATTATCGGCAACTGCATTACTGGCCTGGTAACAATTGGTCCTATGCATGCCCCCTTCACGGCTACTGGCTTGCTTGATACCCCTTGCACTATTACTTTGACCGACTCTGGATTCTTGGCAATATCAGCCGAACTCTTCCCCATCACCACCACTGGCTTGCCTCATTCCCTTTCCGACTGTACTATCGCCTCTCCACTGATCGACTTTTCTTTCGGACTGGCACGGATCATCATTACCATTTGTGAGGGCTTCTTGAGCTTCCCTCCTTCGTGCACTAGTTCGATCATGTGGGCTTCATGGAGTGCCGGCAACGGGTTCTGATTGATGTTAGGTGCCTCTAGCTCCTGGACCTCGATCCTATTTGTGTCAATAAGATCTTGTACGACAGTCTTCAACTTCCAACACTTCTCAGTATCATGCCCGGGAGCCCCCGAACAATATTCACAGCTTACCGAGTGGTCCAGATTTTTGGGAAGGGGATTTGGCAATTTAGGCTCCACAGGACTCAATAGGCCTAACTGCCTCAATTTGTGAAACAGAGTAGTATAGATTTCTCCCAGCGGAGAGAATGTTCTCTGCCTCTACACCCTTTCATTCTTGAAAGTCTGATTCCAGCAGAAACCTGGTCCCGAAGGATTCCTGTAGTCCCTTGGCGGTGGATATGTGTTTTGTGGAGGTGGACATGTGTTTTGTGGAGGTGGATATGTATTCTGGGGAGCCGACGCACGCCATTGCGGGCGAGCCGGAGGCTGGGTGTAAGTTTGGGCATGATGGACAGAGAAATGTGGATCTTGTGGTGGGTAGTAGGGATGTGAAGGGTAATTTAGAGTGTGTGTGTAATTTGGGTGATGGGGTCTAGGTTGGTAGTGAGGGAGGGGACCTCTGGATCTGGACCAAGTACCTGCCTCGACTGTTGCGACATCTTACCTTTTCTTCTTTCCGAGCGCACCTCCCGTGTCGCTTTGGATGGCCTGAGTGGTTGCTTTAATCGCCGAATAGCTCAAGATTTTATTGGACTTGCGTCCCTCTTCAATCATACCGCCCATTTTTACTACTTCATTGAAAGATTTGCCAACTGACGTCACCAAGTGACCAAAGTAAGTTGGCTCTAGAGTCTGTAGAAAGTAGTCCACCATTTCCCTCTCTCATCGGAGGATCAACTCTTGTTGCCTGCTCTCTCCAGCGGAACCCAAATTCTCGGAAGCTTTCCCCAGGCTTCTTCTCAAGTTTTAGCAATGTGCGACGGTCAGGGACGATCTCAAGGTTGTACTGAAAGTGACCTGCAAATGCTTGTGTTAAATCGTCCCAGGTGTACCACCTGCTCTAATCCTGTCTTGTGTACCATTCCAGTACAGAACCGCTCAGACTCTGACCAAAGTAAGCTATCAGCAGCTCGTCTTTTCCCCCGGCCCCTCTCATCTTACTACAAAAACCTCGTATATGGGCCATTGGATCACCGTGCCGCTCGTACAGATCAAACTTTGGCATCTTGAACCCAGCTGGCAATTGAATGTCGGGGAATGGGCACAACTCTTTGTAGGCCACACTGACTTGGTTGCCTAACCCATGGATATTCCTGAAGGACTGCTCCAGGCTTTTAAACTTTCGAAGCACTTCGTCTTGCTCTGGGCTTTTAGCCGGCTTTTCAGTCTCCACCGGTGTCTCGAAGTGAGTATTATAAGTATGAGGCTCGGGTGCTTTGAAGGTTGGTTCAGGGGGGTAATATTGGTTATCGTGAGCTTGAAACAACGGCTCGTTGGATGATCTTTGCAGCGTGGCCGATGGGGGTGCCACGAAAACAGGAACATTTGGTGGAGGAGGGTTGTGGTTGGGTTGTGAAGCTTGGGGATCATAGGCATTTCTTCCTTGATAGTATTGGTGACTGGGGAAGCTTGTCGAAGGGTCGGGGGAAGGGTATTCCAGTGTGTGTCCTGGTGGGAGAGTGGGAATAACGGGATGGTTAGGCACTTTTTGTACCCTAGCTAAGGCCAGCTGCATTTCTTTCATCTCCTGTCTCATCTTATCTATTTCCTCCTTCAGCATTTGATTATCCGTCCTTTCATCCTCGACACTTTGGTCTGAACTAGTCATGCTTTTTGGTACAAGCCCTTTGGATCTTGTTTGGTAATGGTAATCTGCCAGAACGTTCTAACAAACTAACTGGTTCGAAATCTCTGGAAATCAACAAACTTGTTAGAGTTTAACACATATTGCAATTTTACATTGGGGGATGCAATGTTCCTAGGCAGTTTAACCATTTCTAACATGTCTTTGCTTCGACCGCATGCGTCATTCCGGCTTACTTTGTTTGTGTCTCGTTTAAGTGTTTCTGAAACTTTCTTTATTTCTCTTTTTATTTCTTTCTTTTCCTTTCTTTTATTCACTTTGCCCTTTCTCTTTTTCTTTTTAGTGGTGGTCGAATCTTATATGGATTGCCTACGTATCATGTCCCCGCATGAATCAGACCGAGCGTAGTTCTTCCACAAGTGCGAAACATAAAGACACCCTTTTTTGGAGTTTTCAACCTTTACTAGCAAAACGTTTTATTACAAGGCAAAACATTTTGAAAGAAAATTGACAGACTTGATACAGACTACAGACTTTATGCCAAAAAGGGAAATACAAACTCCGACGGACAACAGACTCTGAAGACAAGGAAAATACAGACTCAAACTATGAATGTTTCTGAGTTTTGAATTTTGGCGCCCGCGGGGCGTTGTTCGGCCTCGCCGCGGGTTTTGGTGCAAGGCCCCTTTGCAGATCTTTCAAATCTTCCATGATCTGGTGGACATAAATCATTATTGAAGCAAAGAAGGTGGCCCTTCACCACCTAAATCATCCTAGCATAGCTGCAACTTAAAAGGGATTTTAGTCATTATTGGAAACGGTTCATTTTGCATCGTGCTCATCCTGCACATATGTTAAGGTGATTAAGAAATAAAATTTATTTGACTCAACAAATTGACTATTTTTAATTTTTCACAGATTAAAAGGAAGATCCGGCTCCGCACACGGCTTTTCAGCACTTCGAGAACGAAGATTTTAAAGCTGGGTGAGTCAACCGGTCAAAAATCCAAAACATGACTAAAAGTAGCCGTTTATGCAAAGTCAGCCTTCCGGCGTCCCTTTCGGGAACATTCGGCTATTCTTGCCAAAAACGGCATCACCCGACTTATTTATGTTGACAATTAAAATTTGACATTTTTGGCGATTTTTGTAAACGGGGAGGTTGGACCCGATGAGGGTTGCCTACGTATCCCGCACCCTGTGAGAATCAAACCGGCGTAGTTCTGGTCGATAAAACAAACTTCTTTTGAAAACAAGACTCTTTTTAATGGCAAATAAAACCATTTTTCATAAACAAAACCCCCTTTCTTTCTTTTCTTTTTTTTTTCATTTTCTCAAAAATTCGACAGAGTTTCGACACTATTGATTTTTCAAAACATGCGATTAACCATCTCTATCTCTCTTCCCTCAAAGTATTCAAAAGCCGGTCAGCATGCGAGTCCGAAGCAAATAAATGCACAGGTAGCAAGTAAGATGCATCAGGATGGTCATTTCCATTTTTTTGTATACGTGTCCTAGACAGACCCAACCTCTGTGTTGAGCCTCCAAAGTCAAATGCACGTGATGCAAACAAACGTTCCTACTAGGGATCCGGCATAAAGCTGAGTTATTCTAGGTTCATACCCTGGGTATTTGCTCTAGACTGTGTACCCGAACGGACAACTCGAGTCGAGAAGGGGGCTACGTACCGGGAACCAAAAGGTCATCCGGCTTAGCAACTTGTCTGGCCTCTTTCTTATTTCAGGTATGACACTAACAGAATAGGGAGTTTCGACCAGTAAGCACATCTCCGGAGGTAAGAAGAGAAGGGTTTCGGCACAATTTATATACAGTTCAGATAATATCAAAGCGGTAAAAGCAGCATTTAGCACATTAAGCCCAAACATGTAACAAAATCAGATAAAAGCCAAATATAACAATTTATCTAAGCTCGAATTCTGAACCCTGAACCAGAGATTCTGGGTTCGGTCCCCAGCAGAGTCGCCAGAGCTATCACACCTCCTTTTTCCCGTGCCAGCAGGGGTATAGGGGAGTTTTTCCAATTAAAGGACAATCGAAACATGATTTATTATTTAATTCAGAGTCGCCACTTGGGAGATTTATGGTGTCCCAAGTCACCGGTTGAATCCCGAATCGAGGAAAAGATTAACTTTGTATTACAGTCCGCGAACCAAAAATCCGAGTAAGGAATTCTGTTAACCCGGGAGAAGGTGTTAGGCATTCCCGAGTTCCGTGGTTCTAGCATGGTCCCTCAACTGTCATATTCGGCTTATTTATCTAATTTTAATACATGTTGAACCTATGTGCAAATTTGAACTCTTTACCGCTTTTATTATTTATTTTTTTAATAAGAATTGTGACGTCGCAAAAATACATCTCAAATCACGTCACATCAATGCACCTATGGTTATCGACATATTTCGACTCCGTCGAGATTTGGATTTGGGCCACATAAATGTGCACCCAAGTTTCAGAAAGTAGATTATTAAAAGCGCGCCTAAAGTGACTAGCGCGTTATTATTTTGGGAAAACCATGAAATTCGCTAAACGGCCTGTCCCGAAATCTAAGCAATCAATATATACATTTAACGAGGGCCCCGTGATTTATTTATTTTGTTCGGCGAGGCTCGTCTCATTTTTATTTTAAAAGGGCAAACCTAAAGCAATCTAGAATTTTCTACTTTATTTGTCTCTAAAAAAAGGAAAAGTCCTAATTAATTAATATTAAAAAATCGGGCCTCAAGTTCAAGTCCGGATCCAAACGAAAGGACGAACCTTTTAATTTGAATCCACTACCTAACTTAAAAGCCCAGTCCATCCTTAAGTGCTAACGTGCCGTATCAGTCTTGGGCCCAAAGAGCCCAAGCCATAAAATTCGTGCAGGCCAACCGTGAGTTTTCAGTGGCCCAAAGTGGGCCTAGGACTAGCCTAGTTCAAATGAACAAGATCAGGCCGAGAAGATCGCGGGATAAGCATTTGCACACCACAGTTACTCCAACTCTCCAGAGTGTGTTTACCAAATAGTAATAAAATACTACGACGTACGCTCGTTCAAATTAACTACTTATTCATATCCAATTGTCATGACCAATTTGTTTATTCAGTGATAATGGTGCCTGCTTATTTTAAACAAGTTACTGATGATGTCTACTGATATTACTAGCCTAAACTGTTGATGCCTACTGATATTAGGTTTAACTCGAAATCAAACTTGATGACCCATCATACATTGGCAATCCCAATCATGTTTCTGAATTTGATTTTTTAACAGAATAGTGATACACTAAAGTGAGCACTATCTATACTAAAGCGGTTGCTAGATAACCATGAATTCAAGTAGTCCCAAAACAAACCAACGCACATTCGAACATTCTGATGCTTCTGTTTCTAATTAAATTATTGTCCCTAACTAATTGCCCATTTTGACGTGAATCACTTATAGCAGAACAAGTCAAGAGTTCAAATAACTTCATATAGTACTAATTGTTATGGTAAAGCAAACTGACAACCTAGTAGCTCAAATTTGTAAACTAAAAGGCTGTCAACATGAGCATAGCAGTTCAGTAGCTCTTAATTACAATCCGTGTGTATCCACTATTCATATAATACAAAACACATATTCAATATCGACTAGGTATAATTAACTAACAATTCATCCAATTGTAAACAACAGGCAGCCTACAAATGGACACAAATCTGTGAATATTTCCCTTTTTCAACTTCTAGGAGCTACATCAAGGCGATTCGAAAAGTGTACCTGGAATTGGAAGAGAAATAAAGTAGAAGAGAGATCAGCAACAACAGTAATACGAGCATCAATACAACAGCAGTTCAACAACAGCAGTTGGGAGTTCCAAACAGCCACCGACACAGCCCAGAAAGTTTGTAAAAGACCAAACAGCAGCAACCAATATCACCACAAACAAACTCAACCAAACGTATATTAAAACCTAAATTGAACCAGTAGACCACTGAACCACTTAAGCAATCAAAGGGAATCGGATTCACTGCCAGCTCTTAGGAGCACTCAAGCATAATTAAGAGAGTATTTTTTCCATCATATTCCCTTACAGCCCATTATCAATTGTCTTGTGTCCAAAGGCATGGGCAGCTTATAATATTCAATTCATCCCTCATGCTATTATGTTTTGTTCCCCATTAGCACTAACAAATACATTAATTTAATGTTACTTAAGTGCTTTACTGACAGCCCACTTAAACTAACCAATTCCTGAACTTTCAATCCCCAAATTACCCCCTTAACCCATGTGTATTATCCTACCTCAACCCCTTTCAATCTGTACCAAATCCATCAGCTATAACCAATTCAACTAAGTTACAAATCCTAACCATTGACTAAACTAAGGCTCAAAGGTGAACTCAAGTTCAATTCATTATCAGACCCCAAACATAGTTATTTAACCCAGCAAACTCAAACAACAAATGAATTCAAACCAGATCAAAATAGCATTGCAACAAGATGAAGGACATGGTGATTTAGGGAATGAACTAAACATAATTCCATGTCAAACCTAAATACGAACAACACTGTAAATGCATTAAATGAAAAGACAGAATTCATATACAAAGTGATGGGGAATCACAGATGACATACTTTGAACTCACAGTAATAGCAAGCAATTACGGGAATAGCTATAGTTTATACAAAACTTACTAATACTGACTGATTCGAATCATTCAGGAAAACAAAGAAGAAACAAAATACAGAGTAAGCACAAAACATTCGAATTTAAACAAAAAAAATAAGAAAGGAGTAGAGGATGAATTTATTGAACAAAAACTAAATAGAAAAAGAAGATAAAACGAACCTACCAATTAAACGGGGCCTGGGTTCGAACCTCTGATGCCTTTTGGACCTGGGGCCAAGACGGACCCTAGTCGAGTGTTCCTGAATGAGAACACATTCGACTAAGGTCCGTTTTGACATCAGTCTCTGAACTAGCTTCGGATCACCATTCTGAAACCCTTGATTCGAGACTTTCCGGGATGATTCGACGCAAACTAAGGGTGGTTTGGGAACGAGGGAGGTCAGGGGGTGGCAGGGTGTGAGTTTGGTGGCATATGAACGGATTAGGGTTTGGGTCGATTCCTTTGACCTAAAATTCGAGGAGCTCGGGGGTGATTCGAAGAAAACTGAGCGTGGGACTGGAACGAGGAAGTCGTGGGGAAGCTGTGGTGTGAATTTGGTGGCATTTGAACGGATTAGTGTTCCGGCCTAATTTTCGATCTACTATTCGAAGCACACGGCTAGGATTCGAGGGATAAGAGTTAGGGATTTAGAATGGGGAGGTCGAGGGGAATCAGTGGTGAAAAGATGGGGTCGTTTAGACCACCGAAACCGTCGTGAGGCGATTTCCGGTGGGCGGTGCACGGTGGCAAGAGGCGGGGGATCTGTTTGGTCTTTGAATCTCAGAGACGAAGAGGTAGGGGGGTTTGGTTTAGGGGGCGGGGTAGGATTTAGGAATATATACGACGTGAAGGATTTAATCTCGGTCGTTAGATCAATTAAGATCAACGGCTAGGATCAAGGAACTAATCAAATAAGGTGTCGTTTGGTTTAGTGTTAGGGTCGGGGTCGATCCGGGGGCAAGTGGGTTGGGTTGTGGGGATTGTTCTGAGGCGTTGGATCAAAAACCAACCAATGGCCCTGATCAGAGCTTCCCCAGAACGATGTCGTTTGGGGTGTCTTTGAAATGGACTGGACCGGGGTCGCTTAGGCCTGTTTGAACGGGCAAAACTGGGTGGGTCTAGGCCCAATCCGACTTTTTTCCTTTTCTTGTTTTATTTGTTTCTTTTTCTTCTCAAACTAATTAAAAACCAAAATCCTACATTGATTTATAAATCAAATGAACTTATAAAAATGCTAATTAATTATCACACATAATTGACTAACAAATGGGAAAACAAAATCGCACAATCGAACATCAAATGCTAAAAATGCACAATACATCATTTTTGTGATTTTCGTTCTCGCAAAGCCAAAATTGTTTTAATTAATTCCTAATTGTAACATTAAACCCTAAATGCACAGGCAACACATATTTTTGTATTTTTCTTAACTAAAGTAAAAATAAACATGCACAGACAAAAAATACAAATAAATCACAAACAACACAAAACCATTTTATTTTGAATTTTTGGGAGTAGTTCTCATAGGGCAAAAATCACGTGCTCACAAATGGCACGTGGTACTCGTACACTTTTGGTCTAACGGAAGGTGGAGGAGCATGCTCCCTCGTCAGCTTAAGTTCGACATTCACTTCCTCCTCATCATCACCCTCATCAGGGAAGGGTATGTCATCTCCGGACTCATCAGCATTGTTGTCATAATCACTATCATCTTCCTGACTCTGCACATCTGCCAAATCACGAGTCACTACGTCATCTATGGGCAACTGTGTGAGGTCAGGAACATCAAGTTCCTCGTTTTCACTGCAGAAAAAGAACGAAATGATAAGCTACTCAACTAGATAAATAATTTACATATAGTTATATCACTTTACTTACAAGTCATACTGTGTTGACGTTCCATGATGGACATTTTCTTGTTAGTAATGACTCCCGGATGGACCACCGTGGTCCAACATGCCAGAACTGCGCATATTCCAACTAGGAGCGGGGTCTTTACTTGTAAAATTCATATCCGGACGGTACCCCCTATAAAAATATGAGTGTTAATATAAATCCAATTCAAACATAAAATAAACATCGCTAAAGCGTTGAAAAATTAAAGTTTACCAGTCGTTTTGTGGATTATATAAAGTCGAAAAATTATTCTCTCGTTGCTCATTCGTCGGTGGTGACAAGTTTAAATCAAGGCAAGCTCTTTCAGCAGGAATCTGTCCGGCAAAAACTGCTTCAGAATAACCACCCGATGACTAAGGATTATCCCTACTACGCACACCCTCATTATTGGGAACGTCTTTAACCTTGACGTACATTTTCAATAATTTTATTATAATAAATTCCCAGTATTCATCCGGAATCCGCAAAAAATCTCTAAGAGTTTCATCATCTTCGATGTTAAACTCAGAATAATAAACAAACCCCTGCGGAGTCACAGAATACGAAAATCTACGGGTTACCTTAAGGTTCACCGAACGTTTCCTCACACTCATTTTTTTACATAACAACGATACCAATTTATCACACTCCATTGTAAGCAGCAATTTAACATGACACTGTAGAGGTGAACTATACCTCACAGAGTTATTCTCCGTTACAACATCATCCCCCCCCCCCCAATATAATGAAACCCTTATTTTTGGCTCTTCAGACATTATAAAAAAATGTTTGATAACAAGAAGAGAAGTATGAACGGAAGTTTGAAGGAAAGTTTTGAATGAATTTTCATAAAATCCTAATGCCTTTAAATAAGGCAAGTCCTAGCTTGGGGTGCAGAATTTTTTTATGTAAAATGCAGTATAATACCACGCTTTATGTATTTGAATTATTGTTATGTCAGTTATCCACAGAACACTTATTGGTGGGCCCAAAAACGAAGTAAAATGAAGTATAATACTGCGTTTTACACAAAAAAAATAAATTATTTATGTTAGTTATCCGCAAAACACTTATTGGTGGGCCCAAAAATGAAGTAAAATATAGTATTATACTGCGTTTTACATTAAAAAATGAATTATTAAGTAAAACACAGTATAATATTGCATTTTAGTTAGAAAGGTAACTTTTTTTAAGCTGTATAAAGGTATTTTGAGTCCAAAAAGTCATTATTTTGGTTTCGGACTCCATTAAGAGCCCGTTTGGACATAAGAAGTTTTTCCCTTTTTTCATTTTTTTTATTTTTTTTAAAATTAGCACTTGTTCATAAAATTTTCAATTTTCACTTTAAAATGTATTTGGAAATTTTCGAAATTTTGAAAAACTCTAAAAAATTATTTTTCAAAATCTTCACTCAAATCACTCACAAAACTTCAAAAACAATCCAAAATTATATTAATGTCTAAACACAACTCTAAATTTAATTACCATTTTCACTTGAAAATTTCCCCCCTATTTTCGAATTTTACAATTCTTGTGTCTAAACGCTCACTAAGTGGGTATTTGGACATAAGAATTGCAAAATTCTGAAAAAAGTAAAATCTTTTTTTCAAATGAAAATGGCATTTGAAAATTATACTTGTGTTTGGACATTAATATAATTTTGGATTATTTTTGAATTTTTGTGAGTGATTCAAGTAAAAATTTTAAAAAACGGCTTTTTGGAGTTTTTAAATTTTTTGAAAATTTCCAAAAACTGAAAATTAAAACTTTTATGTCCAAACACTTATTTTGTAAAAAAGTAAAAACTTATCAAAAAAAAGTAAAAAAAAATCATGGCCAAACGCGCTCAATAAAATCTCTAAATAATTTTTTGTAACAAAAAAGTCACTCTGCATTTCCTCCAACTTTGCTAAGTCACAAATTTTATAAGTATCCACTATAATCAAGTGTCTTTCAAACCAAAAAAATTCATAAATATTACGTCCACTGCCATCAAGTGACTTTGTGCAAAACTTAAGCAAAATTGAATGACACTTTTTTTTCTCGCAAAAAATAGTATAGTGACTTATCAAAAAAAAGAGAGCTTTAGAGCAATAGTAATATTATCCCCGTGTGACTTATAAGGACCCGTTTGATCATAGATTTTGTCAAAATATATTTGAATTTTTTAGTAAATACAATATTCATAAATTTTAGGGAGTTTTAGAGTTTTACCCATAAAAATCAAACTAATTACTCTTACTTACCCATTTACTTTTGTACCTATCAAACTAATTACCATTCCTACTCATTGTAGCTTTTATGGGTAATTGACTCTTTTTTTTTCTACATTTCTTTTTTCCTCTTTTTCGTTATTTTTGCTCTTTCTCCCTTTCTGTTATGTTTTTTTCAATCATATTATTTTTTTATTTTCTTTTTTTTTTTATCATAATTTGATTCCATACCAAATTTTGGCTCCTTTATTTTTATTTTATTTCTTTCCTTTTGTTCATTTTTCTTTACTTCTTTATTTCTTTTCAAATTTCATTTAACTCTTTTTTTCCCTACATAATCTAATCACATTCACTTTTTTTTTTGTTCCCTTTATTTATTCTTTTTTATTTTATATAGCAATAAGATATAACTAATATAGTAAACATTCATTCACAAAAAAAGCTCAGTCCTTTATGATACCAAACTGATATACAAGTATACCATTTTGGTATATAATACAAATTTATCTACTTCACTACCTCAACATCATTTCAACCCAGACTTCACAGCTCTAGTGCAAAATCTCCACCAAATTAGCTCAAAAATTAGCCACATGCTCCATTAAATATTTCAAATTAAGTGTTTTTGTTTAAGAATTTTTTTTTAAAAAGGCGTGAAAACTCAATTGAAACATTGAAAAAGGTTCAAATGAAAAAGATACCAACCTGGTATATATCATATATTAACAGGGTATCATAGAGGACTGGTTCATTCATTTAATTAAAAAAAATACTCATCATTCCTGTATGATACCCATATAGTATATATTATTACTGATATGATATAAGTATGGTTCATTCCTTAAAAAAAAAGCTCAGTCCTCTATGATACCAAACTAGTATACATGTATACTAATTTGGTATATAGTATAAATTCATCTTTTTCGCAAGTTCAACTCAATTTCAACCCAATATTCACAACTCTAGTGCAAAAAAACCAAATGGCTCAACTTTAGCCACGACCTCCATTCAACATTTAAAAGTAAATATTTCTGTTTAATAAAAATTTAAAAAAGGCATGAAAACTCCACTAAACATTTAAAAAGATTCCAATAAAAAATTCAATAAATTTAAAAGGGACCAAATTATAACACCAAATTATTTGTGGTGTAAAATAAGGCACATATATTTTGTGTGGCTATAAATCATTGCATAAAGGTAAATTGTTTCCAAATAAGGAAAGGAGTCATTCTTTTTGGCACAGACCAAAAAGGAAATAGGTTAACATAAATTGAAACGGGGGAGTATTAGTTTTGCTGCTTTTGGTGTGTAAGAGCCACGGCCTTTACATTGTGGGAGATTATCAATTCTCTGTCTAATTGAAACACTTTTAACTTGGTTGAAATGTTCAAAGCCTTTAGATAAGGTGTCTAAGTGGAAAATTGGGACAAGTTTACGGGGCCATGTATGTATTTGGCCTTGTAATTAGTTTGAGGGTAGATAATTAGTTTATGTTTTATGGATACTTTGTGTAGATTTCCCTAAATTTTATCTATATTGTGGCAAATTCCCAAAACCAGCTGGCCTAAAATAGTACTATTACATTTTTAAAAAAGAGAAATTTTCATAAAGCACTATCTTTTAGTGGTAATGAGCTATCTATAGATACCATTTGCTATATTACGGATTGTAGATACGTTTTTTGTTGTTATAAGATGTATTAGATGTATTTAAACTACTATATTCATGAATACAATAGCAAAAATAGGCGTGAATTAGGGAAGTTCAGCTAATCAGTTGTTGTATTCGAGTGTATTCGACTGTATTCATGGCGTGAAACATGGCATTACAGCTGGACAAATTACTGTATTCGACTGTATTCACGGCATGAAACAGGGGATTACACTGTTTTTAAATGGAAAGTGTATCAATTAACATAATAGACTCCTAATATAACTCAACAAACTCAATTATAACACACAAAATTTGTATTTAATGAAATACAAATTTGTATAGCAAAATTTGTAATACAATGAAATACATAGAATACAACGGGATACATTGAAATACAATTAAAAAAAGATAGTGAATACAATGAAATACACGGAATACAACGAGATACAATGAATTACAATGAAAAAAAGACAATGAATACAATGAAATACATGAAAATACAGCGTGATACGTTGAAAATACATTAAAATATATTAACAGAAAATTAAATTGCTCAGCCCCAAACTCCTCGTCTTTGTTCAAGAACAAACCCTAATTTCCGCCTTGTGACAAATTAGTCCTTCCATCTTCAAAGATTTTACACGCGCAAACCTGGAGGAAGTGACTGCTGTGAGAAGGAAATCCTTGATTTCGTGAGAAGGAAATCCTTGATCTTGACAGATCGTCCATCATTCCTTCTTAATTTCATGAGAAAGAAATTCCAAATCTTGACAGATCGTGCATCCTTCCTTCTTGCTGTGAGAAGGAAATCCTTGATTTCGTGGATTTGCTTTGGCATGATTGGGTCTTTGGGTTAGGGTTTGTTGTTGATGTGCTACTGGTCGCTGGAAATTTTAATGGGATGGGGGAAGAGAATGACATGTATCAAAGTAGAGAAAGAAAGAAAATATTGTAACTAAATAGCGTATTTAGTGACTTAGGGGTAGGAGGTAACCAAAATTAGATATTTTGCTATAAACATTAAAAGGTATCTATAGAATATAATTTTTTTAAATGGTATTTATTTAAAATAAATAAAGTGTTAATCTTTGTTATAGGAGGTAAAAATTCCTTTAAAAAATTGCCCCAAACTTTTGTATTTTATAAAGAGCCCACCATTTATTATTTGTAACAGTGTTATTTCATCTTCTCGGTCTCATCTGATAGTGTATTATGTAGTTCATTATAAAAATGATAATTTTGTACCAAATTTATTTATGTTCAGGACTATGGTTTGCGATAATATAATAAATGTTATTGATTAAGGTATTGTTGGGTATTTGTGATAGTTTTAGAACTTGTGGATATAAGTCATGTTTCATATTTTTTCAAAAAAAAAAAAAGTGAAATATGTTTTAAAAACTCATGTCCAAACACATTTCATCTTCAAACCAAACTTCACCCAAATTAGATTTTTCAAAACAAATTTTGGAATCTACGGTCAAATGCTAGCTAAGTCATGAGTTCAAGTCGTCGAAGCAGCCACTAATGCTTGAATTAAAATAAGCTGTCTACATCACACCCCTTAAGGTGTGAACCTTCCACAGACCCTGTTGAATACGGATGCTTTGTGCACCAGACTACCTTTTAGTATAGTGATTTATGGTGATAAAATTTGCTAAAGCGCCTACCTCTTTCAACAAAACAAAATAAAATGTATGTTCCACTCAACTTACAGTTCTTGAACCTTTTATAATTCCACTATGCAGTTGTATTTGGCCATTTAAATTGGATCTCTATTTCAGTAAAACAAGAAGGGGTTTACAGAAACCAGCTAAAAAACTGCAAGTTAACCAATAGAGCTTTCTCCTCCAGCAATCAGTGACTTCATGGTATGTATTGAATCAATTCAAATATCTATATCTCGCGTGCAGTGTTGTCCGCGTCATCATTTGGTGTTACAACAGCTTGCAATTTGTGCAGCCAGTCGACGTATTGACCTTGCTCCTTTTTGTGTAGGTGGAGCAAGAGTGAATCCGCGAAACTTTTACTAACTCCTCTTGCTTCTAGATATTTGTAGAGCTCATCTTGAAGTTTTTGATCTAATGAACTGAAAAAACTGAAAAGGGGATACAATAAAGGAACTCATTAATGTTCATACATATTTGAACAGAAATATGATGCAAGAAACTGAATAGGACATTCTTGAAATAAACGCAACCAGCGACACTTGAGATTGTCACAAAATAAGCCAAGACGAATTGTTCTGTTGGAGCAACAAAAGGGACACACAACATCAAAAGCATCTCAAGAAGCAGACATAAGAATTCAAAAACTCAAACGAATAGTTCCAATGAAACCTTGAAGAAGTTTTTAAGTATTCAAATGAAATGCTCAGATGGCTGACCATCATGACGTGCCAGCATAAAAACACAAACCTTCTAGCGCTGAAACTAAATGCCAGCATTAGAATTTTAAAAACTCAAACTAGTACTTCCAAGGATAATTTCAAGAATTTCTTTCAACAAGAGAGTTTTCCTAGCCATTGTTACTGTTTGTTTATTGTGTCCTTTTCACTGTTCTTGAGCCGAGGGTCTATCGGAAACAACTTTTCTACCTTTCCGAAAGTAGGGGTAAGGTATGTATACACACTATCCTCTCCAGACCCCATGTGTGGAATTTCACTGGATTTGTTGTTGTTGTTGTTTGTCTTTCAACAACACTGCAACCTACGATGCAATCATGCAGCATTCTCCTGATTATTTCTCCTTGAAAAAGCAATCTTGTGAAAGACAAAGGTACATTTCAATTGTCATAGTTGACACCTTAGTCACCAATGTAGCAGAATCTACATTTGACCAAGTAGGACGAAAGAAATTTATCAAAACACGACAGTTATTTAAAAGAAAAGGCAGAAACAGCATATACAAACTAAGCAAAGCAAAAACTAATGCTTAGCTTTTTGTCTAATTGAGATGAGATATTTGAGATATTTATTGTTCTTCGAGTTTTGCTACAGATTTCAGCATTTTGGAATCTCAATTGTCAGCTGGTCTAGCAAACAGTTTTTTTCTTCTTTCCCTTTTTGGGCCATTACTGCAGGAACTTGGTCACATTTTCCAAACTAGCAACGATGCACCTATCTGAATATCCCAATCTTCACTGTCATCTGTTAAATCAATCACTCAACTAGGCGGCAATCCTAAACAGTTGGAGTTCACTAAAATCATTTATGACCGCCATTTCAGCCTGGTTCCGGTAGAACATTAGGATTCAAAATCAGGAACATTTGAGGATTTTGAAGTCTTCTTCGCATCAATTACTCAGTTTCGAGGAGAGGTAAATGGGAAGTGAATACCCTTCGAGAAATCAGTCGAGAAGAAAAAGATAAAGCATCAACTTTAGTGGTATCCACACAATCCATGTACAATACTAAATTTTCCAACCAAAACCTTCAATTATAGCTCAGAAAGTGTTGAACAGACCAAAAATTGAATATCTTTACCACCTTGGCGAGGTGAGAAGGGATCGACAAATTCGACATGCATGTCTAGGAGAAAACTTAAGGAGTTTCATAAGAAGCAATAAAGAACGTATTGAAAAGGCATATCTTGACATGCATACGGGCTAGAAGAAACACCAAACTGTTCTCCCAGATTTGGAAAATAAAATCAGAATAACCAACTGCAGTAAACTTATGAGTCCAAAGCTGAGCTCCCAATTCCCCAAAGAAAAAATTGTATGACATTGCTTAAGAGGACAAAAGTACCTGAACGAGGGACCTTTGAAGGCTGAAGAATCCAGGGCTGATGATAGAATGTAGTTCACGTTTTGAATTTCAAAGTCACAACCATCACCAACTTGGGCAGTTGCTACACAATCAAACTCTAGCACGGAACTCAAGCCAGGCTTCTTCACACCTACTTTCATGAAAGCTTCCCTGGGAAATTTCACATTTTCATTAGAGCTCTCAGCACCCAATAAAGCAGAAACAGCAACTTCCTCCCCTGATTCGCATCTCCTGCGTAGAACCACATCTTGAGATTGTGGTGAATCCCAATCTACAACAAAATCTCCAAAGCTTCTACTTTCATCATTCTGCATTAATAAAAAAAGGAAAACAAAACATAAAAAGTGCTCAGATAGTCTACAAGAAGAAGAACTATAAATTGCAGCATAGTTACCCATCGACCATAATAAAGGTGATTTCAGCTTCTATAGGCTGGACTAATGTGTCTTTGAAGGGAAAATAGATAACAGAGGAACAGATGAAAAACGTTTTATACAAGACATAAGGTGAATGCAGCCATCAATCCATCATCAACACTTCTTCCACCGCATATTGATGTTATAGCAGCTTTATTTTATTGTCCCTCCGGAAAAAAAGAAACTTTTTGGTTGTGGTAACAAGGAACACCACTGTCATAATTTAGCCGACTTCGTGGAATACTTAACAGAGTCTTCTATATGACATAGGTTTTTGTTTGCTAGTGTTTTGCTGCTCTTTGTACTCTAGCTGTTGCTTTTTCTCAATGATTCGCTTGCTTTAACTTGACATCATCTTGATGTTCTTTTATTAACAAGTTGTTTTTACTTAACGACGGAACATTTGAATGATTTACTTCATTGCTTGTGATAAAAAGTATGCTAAATCAACTGCATCAGAAAAACACTAAAGATAAACTATATAATAAAAACATTACAAAATTTAGCTCCTACACTTGAATTTGGGTAACGGGTCGATTATCCCGGGATGGGGAGATCGACGAGGATGTCACACACTGTATAGGAGTGGGGTGGATGAAGTGGAGTTTAGCATCTGGAGTCCTGAGTGACAAGAAAGTGCCACCGATACTCAAAGGTAAGTATTATAGAGCGGTGGTTAGACCGGTTATGGGGCTGAGTATTGGCCAGTTAAGAACTCACATATCCAGAAGATGAAAGTAGCAGAAATGAGGATGTTGAGGTGGATATGCGGGCACACTAGGATGAATAAGATTAGGAATGAGTATATTCGGGAGAAGGTGGGTGTGGCTTCCATTGATGACAAGATGCGGGAAGTGAGGCTTAGATGGTTTGGGCACGTAAAAAGGAGAAGCCCAGAAGCCCCGGTAAGGAGGTGTGAGCTACTGGCTTTGAAAGGCACGAGAAGAGGTAGAGGGCAACCTAAAAAGTATTGGACAGAGATGATCAGGCAAGACATGGCGTGGCTTCAGATGTCGGAGGTGTGGCCCTTGATAGGAAGCTGTGGAGGTCGAGCATTAGGGATGTAGGTTAGGAGGTAGTTGAGTTTATTTCTACTTCGTACCAATGTAAGGCTAGTCTGATAGGACTTTTGTCTAGGACTGCTAGTGGTTAATTTTGTGTTCACACTACTCTTCTGTTTTTCATAGTGCCGGGTCTATTTACTGATTATTGCTTTTGCTTTTTATCTATTTTCTGGTTTCTATGATACTTTTATTATTTCTATGGTTTCTGTTGATGGTACTAATATATTGTCTCTTTTCGTCTTCTTGAACCGAGAATCTTTCGGAAACAATCTCTCTACTCCCTCGAGGTAGGGGTAAGATTTGCGTACACACTGCCCTTCCCAGACCCCACTAGTGGAATTTTACTGGGTCGTTGACTCGTTGTTGTTGTTGTACTTGAATTTGGGTAACCTGATCACTTGAAAATATCACTTTCAATCACAACAAATCAATCAATCAACTACTGCTGAATCCCAATTCCCAAACTAGTTAGGATCGAACATATGAATCCTTTGTATCCTTAAAACAATACAAACTCAGAGGATTCATTTTAATTCAATTATCTTTACGCTAGCCATTAACCTACTGCACAAGACTTAAATTGTTCAAATATATCATTAAACCTTACACATGGGGTACCAAAAATTAGGTGAAAAATATATATGAAGATAATTTCCAAAAAAAATGGACAAATAAATACCAATAAAAGGACTACTTTCTTTCAATGACTATTTTTTGTTTTTGGTTAATGGTGTCCGGGTCAGCTTACTGGCATCTCTACTATTCCACCAGGCACCTATTATTTCCCACCCACTGGTTTGTTCAAAAATACCCTTGAACCCTTTTTCATATCAAATGCAAGTAATACCAAATTTGGGTGAGAAAGTATCAACTATAATTCCATAAAATTGACAGAAAATACCACCAAAACGTAATGTTAGAACTTAGAACTCCACTACAATAGTACAGGGGTGGAGCTGGAATGTCAGCTACGAGTTCGTCCAAACTGAATAGTTTTTATTCAAACCCTGCATTTGTCGGAAAAATCCATTGAATGTGGACAAATTTTAATTTAAAACTCAGTAACTTAAAATGATTAGAACCCCGAAACCATAAGATTCAAATCCTGGCTCCGCGTTGTTGATAGAATACTCAACAGTACTGAAACAATACAATGATAACCAGAACCCAATATCTTCAATTTGTTCAAAAATACCATTAAACCCTTTTCACATAAACTTCATGGGATACCAAAAACTGGGTGAAAAAATAAATATGAAGGTAACAACAACAACTACCCATAAAATCCCACATAGTGTGGTCTGGGAGGTTAATGTGTACGCATACCTTACCCTACCCGATAGGACAAAGAATCTGTTTCCGATAGACCCTCGGGTAGACAAATCATTAGTAACTCCAATAGAAACCTAACGAAGGTAATTTCAATAAAATGTACAGATACATACAACGAAAAATAATGGGTTTTTATGAAAATAATGCACCTGAAAAGGTTTAGCGGAGAGTTCGTGGTTGATTTCAGATTGCACAATTTTGAGCAAATCCAAATCTCCAATAGCTTTACCAGCTTGAAATAATACGGTTGGTACTCTCCTCATTCTTGTGCTAATTAAACTCTGCAGCTCAAATTGTACAGTTAAGAACTGCCTAATTTTTGGTAGGCTAAAAGAAAAATATTGGACCCTCTTTTTTTGTTGGTGAAGTGCACAAATAGCCGTATTTAAGACCTGGCCGACTTTAGTGAAGGAAAAAAAGGTTGTTTAAAGTTGGCTAAACTTTAAATTATTTTTGAAAATGATTTTGTCACTATTTGGATAACTTACTGTTTGGATGGTTGTTACCCATTGTATTGTATCGTATTGTTACTTTAAATATGATGTTTGTTTTGATTGTTACTTAAATTTTATTATATCGTATCGTTAAATCCGTCGTTACATAACGACAAAATGTGTCATTTTATGTAACGACCGATTTGGTGTGGTCGCGTCGTTACCTCGTCTTTTTCTCTCAATATCACCCTTTATTATTATTAAATAATTTTATTTTATCATTTACCCTACCTTTTTATATAGTAATTTTACCCTGTATCATAATTTTTCGTTGTAATTAATCAAGTTTGTTCTTCATATTGTTGGTGCGTGATATCATAAAACGATGACAAACGACACAATCTATCCAAACATTATTTTTATCGAACGATACAATACAATGCAATACAATACAGTACGATACAATACTTATGAAACAATGCGTAATAACCATCCAAACAAGCTGTTAAGCACTACAATATGTTAGTTACTGTTTTTTGTGATTGCAAATTAGTGTTTATTATAACTAATTTTGCAGGTAATCATGTTTTAAATTATCTGATCCTGCAAGTATCTTTTTCACAAATAGTATTTATAAATTAAATTTTACACGAATTGTGAAATTTCACAAATGCTTGGTAAACATGTGAGCGAACTTAATTAACCATATTTCATAACCTATTACATTTTATGTACTAATATTATTATTTTGCATATTATTTAAATATTTACATATAATTAGTATTATTCTTGTTGCTTGTATATGGCTAGTTAATTATGAAGTAGTAACTAGTAGTATATAAGAATAACAAAATTTAAAGTTTCATAATGCAATTTCAGAAGTCCTAACATCAATGACATATTAAACCTAGGACTAAGGCATAATTAATGATAAATTGATCGAATATATAGAATATCGAACTTGCAAATGGGGCACAACTAATGGCAGACAGATATATTGATTAATATTCATCTCATTTGTTTATGTTCAGTATACCATATGACTAAATATAATATTCAAAACAATAATAATAGTAAAAATATTGGAAAATAATTTTTCGGGGTCCATTTACGGGCTACGGTTACTTTAAAATTTTAAAATATCCATGATGTTTTTTTGGGTTTTTAATAATCTATATATCTATCTATATATAACTAAAAGCGGAAGAAAAAGCATTCTCATTTCGCCAAGTGGCACTATCAGAATATGCCACTTGGCACTTTAGGACAATCCTCCAAAAAAATAGGAGCTATAAAATTATTTGGAAAAAAAAAATTGTTCACAATTTCAGATTTCATTATTTTTAAAAAATTAACTTATTTTAAAACATAGTTTGTTTTACTCTTTAACTTTGAACCATAAAGAGCCTTTTTTTTTAATAACGCTTTATTTAATTCAACATTTCAGCTTTATTTTTTTTAAAAGTTAACTAAGTTTAAAACATACATTTTAAAAATTTATTTGATCATCTACTTTTGAACTATGAAGACCGTATTTTTTTAAAGAAAAAGAAAAAGAAAAGTGCTTTATTTAATTCAAATTTCATATTTCATTAATTTTAAAAAGCTAACTGATTAAACATACGTTGTTTACTTAAAAAAAAAAAACTACTTTCCCTAAATTTTCTCAGCAAACCTACACTGATAGAGAGCAGTTGCTCAACCATAACATACGCACGATTGAAACCAAAACCATGTTGAGTTGTCCCACATCAGAGGGATTTTGGGTCCTTGGTCTCCTTATATAGCTTGGGCAATCCTCATCTCATAAGCTAGCTTTTGGGGCTGAGTTAGGCCCAAGGTCCATTCTTATCATGGTATCAGAGCCAGGCTCATCCTAATTATTGTTACCGATGTTGGACCCCTATTTATGTTGTCCACGCTCCAAAGGTCTGAGCATGAGGGGGTGTTGAGTTGTCCCACATCGGAGGGATTTGAGGTCATTGGTCTCCTTATATGGCTTGGGCAATCCTCACCTCATAAGCTAGCTTTTGGGGTTGAGTTAGAGGCAAGGTCCATTCTTATCAAACCACGACTGAAACCATATGGAACTGCTCTGCATTGGTGTTATGTTGTCCACGCTCTAAAGGTCTGAGCATGAGGGGGTGTTGAGTTGTCCCACATCGGAGGGATTTGAGGTCATTGGTCTCCTTATATGGCTTGGTCAATCCTCACCTCATAAGCTAGCTTTTGGGGTTGAGTTAGATGCAAGGTCCATTCTTATCAAACCACGACTGAAACCATATGGAACTGCTCTGTATTGGTGTTACCGTATAGAGGGTGTGATCCACCTTCAGAAATGTCGACACCTTGTCCATTAATACCTTGATTCCACTCGTGGTGTTGGCTGGGGCAAAGACCTTCGTCCCCCTGCTCTTCATGGTCCAAAGGTTGAAGCTTTGGGATCGGAATGATTATTTTTTTGGTCCGTCTTCTCAGGTGATTATCTTTCAAGTTAGAAGTATAAAGTAGAGAGTTTGATGGATTACTAACTGATCAGCCTCATTCTCTTGCTATTTTTGATCATTTGCTCCACCACGAAGTAAAAGACCTGTTTTGTGATAAAAGTGTAAATGTAAAGATGCCAATGGTTTGCATCTGCTTTTAACTTCAGATTTTGCTTTTCTTGGCGCGCGCGCGCGCGCGCACACATATATATCATGATGGAAATAACCAAACGGTGAAAATATAACTGGGAAGATGCCAATAGTTGCATTGGCCTTTGATCTCAGCTTTTGTTATTGTTGGAAATATATGTATGTCTATGGGTGTTCATTGTTCGGTTTGGAACTTTTTTCTCTTAAAAGAAACCAAACTAAGTAAGTTGATTTTTCAAATATTAGAACCAAACCAAACCAAACCAATTAAGTCGGTTTTTTCTCGACTCGGTTTATATCTGTTTTTTGTTTTTTGGGGTTATTTGTCGGTTTTTTCTTAAATATAAGACATATTATCAACACATATTCCGGCGACTACATTTTCAACATAACACTATCAAATCAATTGTTCTTTAAGAAATCTATTATTTATCAAGATATGTTGATGATAATTGAATCAAATAGTGATGAATAATTTAAGAACTCAATTAAAAATATATTATTTTTAACACGAAATGGATTCTTACACTTAATAAAAGAAAATTACCAATCAAATTAGAATGTAAAGGTAAAGAACTATACGAAAATTGCAAACTATTAATATTTATCATTAAATTTTTGAAACTTTGTATAAAAATATACATATAGGTATAATAATAAATTTGAAATAACTACTCCTATAGTCGGTTTGGTTCGGTTTTTTCTGATTGAAACCAAAACCAAACCAAATTTGATTGGTTTTTTAAATTCAAAACTAAAACCAAACCAAACCAAAAAATATCAGTTTTTTGGTCGGTTTGGTTTGGTTTTCGGTTTGGTTCGATTTTTCGGGTTTTTACAAACACCCCTATGTATGTCATTACTGGAAATAAAGAGAAAAGGTCATTGCCCTTTGCTTTGTTTTGTCCTCATCCTAACTGGTGATATTCAGCCAGTTCCTTTGTAAGCTAATAACCTTTTGTAGTTCAGTGAGACCGCACCTCATTTCAGCTTTTTTGATACAAGTGCGCATCACAGAACTCCTCACTGATGTGAAGGGCAAATTGGTCTGTATTCTATCTTCGAAAAAGGGTCAAATATGTCCTTATACTATTGAAAAAGGTCTAATATTACCCTTTGTTATACTATTAGTCCAAATATACCCTTAACGTCATACTATCGGTCCAAATATATCCCTGACATCATGAAAGTGGTACAAACTTACCCTTCCTCCGTTAACTGTCTCCCCTATGAACACATTTTATTGTTACCTCACCATTTCACCCTGTTTGTAGCTACCAAGTTCAATTACTTTAAAGTTCTATCATTATTTTGAAGACTTCATTGCCTCTACTTCCTCTTGCTTTTCAAAATACTTGTTGCTTCTCCAGCCGATCCTAAATTGTACGTACCTTTCACTTGATCTTACAATTTTGTGTTTTATTTTGCATTTCCTTGTGTTGCCGATGAATTTGTAAGACCTATTTAGGAAAAATTTAGTAGCACTTTTATTTTAACATAAAACGCAAAGGGAAAAAAGATGGTAGCCTTCCAAAAATGTGGTTGAAGAGAGAGAAACAAAAAAAATTAACTCTCGTGTGAGCGTGTCTAGGTTGTTTTTCTTTCTCACCATGGTCAATTTTGAAACCTTAAACTAGTATGTCTGTATCTTTGCTTAGTTTTTTATATAATACAAAATGTATTTTCGTTCGTATAAGTATGAATTTTGAATAGCAAAATCAGAATTTTCTCGGTTCACGTTGTTTCATATTATCTTTGGCTGTTAGCATTTATTTTGATATAGTTTGTTTGTATATCTATGATCTGTGATTTTCTTCAAATGAAAGGGAAAAAAAGGTTGTGGGGAAGGGATGAAAATGGGAGTATAATGGCGAGGTAGCAATGAAATGTTGTCATAGGGAGACAGTTAACAGAAGAAGGGTAGGTTTGTACCACTTTTATGATGTTAGGAATATATTTGGATCGATAGTATAACGTTAGGGATATATTTGGATTGAGAGTATAACGGAGGACAATATTAGATCTTTTTCAATAGTATAGGGACATATTTGACCCTTTGCCATTTTATCTTTTATTGCAAATTGTACCGTTTAGTATGGTTAAAGATTCAAATTTATCCCTCAAAAAAACTTCTATGGTACTCTGTTCTTATATTCAAATCTTCTACTGCTATCAAAAAATCAAGAAAATATATGTTTTTGCAAAATATGGCTACTCACATTGATTTAATCAAGGATATAACAATTTCGAAGATGCAATAGAAGTTGAAAGTTCGAATTGTTCGTCTATGGGAAGTACCCAATCGTTACAATTCAAGCGCTACTTTCCCGATTGAATTGGTTCTACAAGATAAAAAGATATTAAAAATATGTTATCGTCTTATAATTCGTTTTGCTAACTCTATTTTTTAATTTGCATATGTGCGTATTCATGGATAGTCAGTAGCAAATAACCCCGATTGTGGCATTTGTGCACCAAACTTGTATATCCTCAATTATGTTTCTCATTGATATACTACAGTATGTGTCACGTTTTGTTTCTCTATTTTTAATTTGCAAATCTGTATTTTTGCTCCGCTCTTGGTATATTTTTAAATTTTTAGGCATTGTTGGCACCACTAGACAATGAGGATATAACACACGGTGCCACTTTTTTTATGTAATATGAGCATAATTGTAATTATTAACTTCATGTTTTAACTGTTTTACTTCTTCACTCTAAATAGCTGATAGTCTGCTTAGTTTAACTTACTCTTCAATCTCTTTAGTAAGAAAGTTGTATGTGAGAGAGTAGTCATAGTGTTTTGTCTTGCGCTTAGTTAGATAATACATGTATTGGGTTAGAAAAAACAGATAGGTTTAAGTTTTGGGTACTCTTTGTAGAGAACAGCTAGCTGGGAATGCTATGCTATGCTTTATAATATTTTCGTTGGTGATTAATAATAATTTTAATTACCAAAAAAATTGTGTGTAAATAACTGTGTTTCCACAAATTAATCTACATATATTCATATCTCTATTGGCATTTTGGTTTTTGATTAATGGCAATCGTAATATGCCTAATTTAAAGTATGCTTAATTTATATATTTTTCTTTTGCACAAACATGATCCTCATTTTCGATATCACAAGTTGGATTATTGCAAGTGTTGGAAATTTATAACTTCTAAGAGGGTGGTCGTACGTCAGGTAAGAAGTGTCAAAAAAAGGTGGATAAAAGTAGTAACATTATCGTTGTCCAAACCCAAAATATAAAAATAAAGATTACTCAGCAGTGAATAGGTAATAACATAAATTATATTTTCTAAACCCATCAAATCATATAGTTATATCTCAAATCAAAGATGTATTTAGGTACGTGCTTCAAGTTAGGGTCATGGACACTACTGGATCAGTTTCATTGTTGCTCTGGACCGCAAAGCCATGTTTCTCATAGGCAAGTCCGCAAACGAATTGAAGGAAAGATTACTTAAGGTATTTTTTTAAATTAAGTTCATATTTATTTTTAAATAATTTTCTAAGCCGAAATTTCTTCTAGAATACTGGTGATATTGACGAATCTTCCTAACCAGTAGAGTTGAATAATATTCTTGAAAGAAAGTTCATGTTTAAGGTCATTGTCAAAAGTTCGAACATTCAGATGCAAGATGAAGTTTATAGTGTTGTTAGGCTTATAGATGAGGAGCATCTGATAAAGAAATATACTCATGCTCCACATTTAGATGCCTTCACCGTATGTGATCATTGCTCACAAATATCATAACATATCTAGGTTGTAAATTTACGTTAGTTTCATATTTAAGTCTTTTTTCAAGACTTAATTTTTATTAATATTTGTTAGGACCTCACATCAATACTATTCAAAGCGTAGATGAAGAGAAGGAATTTCATGTAAATACTTCGCTAACTTTTAATTTGTCCTTTAAAATGACACTTATTTTGCTTATATATGCAGATAGATATATTTGACAATAAAATTTTAGATCTGCACAAACACAGATTTTTCGAAGGATTCACTAAAGAACTTGATTACTAGAATTAAGAGTTTATATTCAGTAGCAAGTAAATATATATACTGTTAAAAAATTAAATAAACTGCATTGATATTTGTATCACAAGATTGTGTTTTGTGTGTAAACCATGAAATGCTAAAACTCAATTAATACACCACAAAAATACTTTACTCACTTGCACGAAACTTTTTGATAAAATGCAAATTTGTTTTGCAATTGATCCCTTCTTTTTCTTATCATAGTAGAACAAAGAAATTCATTATTTGAGCTTAATTTGTTCTGCTTAAATGTAGCTATAGTGGCTAAATGAATGTACATGTATGATTACGATTAATTTTTTTAACAAACGAAGCATCTGAATGTTAGTTTTGTTTATTCCTATAGAAAAATACAAACGATAATGACATGATGTCTCCATTGAAGACATATTATTTGATGACGATCTGAGTTTTCAACTCCTGAGCAACAAAGTTTGCAAAGTGGTTAAAAAGGAAAAACATCCATGATTGGCTGCAGTAAAATGAATTTACCTATTCGATTATAGATTTTCATAGTCAAGTATGTTTTGGAAGGAAACACTTTTATTATTTGGAGAAGTTCTGAATTATAGTATAAGAATGTATGTATTGATCCAGATTTTTTTTAAGAATATGTACTTTAATCGTTAGTTACTTGACTCCTTCTGTTAGGGATATATTTATGCAACATATTAGTTGTTTGAACTAATTAATTTTTTATACTTAATTATCATTCAAGCTTTACTCCCTTTCACCTGCTATTACGATTATATATTCGTGATTGAGTTAATAGGAAGCTAGCGTACCTTCTTCGTTGCTGCAATTTTATTGCCGTTGAAAATTGAATTATATTTGGTTGGACTGTTTGACAGGGAATGTGTCATGGAGATTCTATTGTTGTTGCTCTATACCCTTTTATCGCTATGATAAAAATGTTTCGGAATGGTTCAATTTATAGGATTCGTGGATACTTCTCCATTTACTTTGATTCTAACTTAGAGGAAGTTAAAAATATAAAAGTGTCACCAAGTCTCGATAAAGTTTTTTCCATCACTATTTCTTAGTCATAATTTATCCATCACGAAACATATATGACAATTTGAGTTAAATATTTAGAGGAATACGTTTCAATAACTTTATTTGCCATTATGAGCCTCTTGGAAGTAGAATATGATTTTTCTTATATTCAATTTGGTGGTTGTACATTATGACAAATTAAAGCTTAATTCAGTTCTTTATTCTTCAGTTAGGATTTATCTGATATTCTATTTTTTAATGAGGAAATAAATATTTTAGCAAGCCTTATATACAGTTGTATTTAATCATGTATAATTGTTATGTATAGTCTTTTATATGTTATGTTTTATCAATGGGTAATATGGCACGAGTATTGACTTCCCAACATTCTATCTTATATTTTTGTGGGCTAAAAAAAGTTCACACCCCTTTAAGGTGTGTAATGATATTTGAAACAATATGATTTTCTAAGTTGTGTGCTCAAAGAAGGAATTATCTATTTGTGTTTAGGTATAATTCTTTTGAATACGGTCACTAAATTTTGACTTCAATATACATCTTTTTCTATTATCGCTCTCTCTTCATTTTCCCATTGAATTAATCCGCGCGTATAATATTCTTTTTTAAAAACGAAAGTCGCTGGCAGAAAGGGCGACTTGCTTTATAATACGGTAGGGGTAAAAGAGACATTATATTACAGTGTGCCCAATTGCAGAGAATAAATAAAGAAAAATGGAAAAACTTTACCGCTCAAATTAGGGCATCTCTCTCTCTCTCTCAGTTCAGTAGCCACAGCGCAAAAAAAATGGCGAACGATGTAGACATGAGTGGGTGGAGTGAGCTTCTACACTCTTCTTCGAAGCTTCTAGAACAAGCCGCTCCGTCTGCTCAGTTCCCTCCTCTTCAGGTTCCATTTATAAAACTCCTCCATTCCTTTTTTTTTTCCTTTTGAAATTTCATTATTTATTTGATTTATTTATTAACGGAGGAGAAAATGTGTTAATTGACTTTTCATTGTAGTTTTGATTAGTTTAAAATGTTGAGTAATTTCATTGTTTTGAAAATGTGTGGGGATTATCGTAGTTTTGATAGTTTAAGAGCTGTAATGTTTTATTTTTAATTTTTTGTTGGAATATTTAGAGGAATTTGGATCAACTCGAAGCATTAACGAAGAAATTGAAGGCCAAAAATCTAAGAACCGAAGCTCCTTCTCAATCTATTGCTGCTACCAGGTACATTTACTTCTTATGTATGCATTATTAATACTTAGTTTTAATTTAATTTAAAATCCTCATTTTTTTTTGTGAAGTGATATATTTTGTTATGAATTCTAGCATTATTCTTTTGGAATTTTGGTACAGTAAGGTTGCAACTTGTGGTAATTTTGTATATCAGTATTTTGTAAAAAAAGCTTCAGATATTGATTAAAGAGTTTAAGTTCTGTGCACTGTCGGTCTAAAGAGTTTTTAGGTAATCAGATCACTTATCAAGTAGTTATAGGTAAATCTCTTACTAAGCATTAATTGGTACCCTTATAAAAGTAGTAATATATCTGCTCCTTATAAAAAAAAAAGTAGTAATTAACCTGCTATCATAGGTTAAATTCATCCATAAAACCTTATTTCTCTTACTCTTTATCTCCTTATTTCCCTTCCTTTCTCCTTTCCGTAGTTTCCAAACATAGGGTTAGTTTCATGCTCCCACCTGTTCTTTCAAAACATTTTTGAAGTTTTATTTATACTCGTAATCTTTTGCATACATTTTCAATAGATGAGGGGTTAGTGGTGGGAAATATGGAGACTAAGACTAATGGAAATGTAGGTTGTGCACTGTTTGATTGTTTGTTTCCTTTGTTCTGAAAGGCTACTAGCTCGTGAGGGCATCAACGCAGAGCAGCTTGCTCGTGATCTTAAGTCTTTTGAGTTGAAGGTACAGTTTTTCTTCTCATTTTGAGCTTTGCAAGATTGATATTTATTCAGTTGCTTATATTTGATAGTGCTCCCCTTTGAGAATTTATACACATATAAAAGCTGATTACATAGAATGATTTTGACTTTTGAGGTAATGGATGAAAATTTCTAAGGTTTGGTAGATGTTTTGTTATTGATGATGTTTATCCAACAACATCAGATGTGAGTATTTTGTCTTATATATGAGTCTTACTTTAAGTTGTGCCAACTGTTTGTCCCCCTCTTTGTGCTTACAAATAGGCCATGAGAAGGATGTGATCACTATGCATGACTATAATCCTTGCTGCATGTGACTGAGTTAACTCATCGTAATGGCATACTAAATTGGAATTTAAATTAGTAGATCAAAATATAAGAATAAAAGGAGAGTTTCTCCTTTTTCCTTTTTTTTTGAATAAGAATCTAAAGGATCATTTTCTGCTACTGACATTCTAAATTAGTTCTGGTGACAAATTGGGTTAGAAAAATGTCCTTGGCAGTTTTCTCTGATTGTACCTTTGTGTTCATTTTCTTTCCATTCATCTGTCCACTTCCCTTAGCAGACAACATTTGAAGATGTTTTCCCTGCGGAGGCAACAACTGTTGAAGAGTATCTGCAACAGGTATATTCATCTTTTAATGTGCAGATAATGTTCTTTGTAAGTATTACCCTGATGTTGCTATCATGCTGCATTTTTTGGTACATCATATGGATTGCTCATTCACATTTTTTGAGAAGAAATAATGGACTGTATAACTTGATCTGTCCGTCTTTTGGGAGATTGGTCATCATAGTGTTGTTAGAACAGTAAGGACTAAGATGAGCAGATTGACATAGGATAACTTAGCTGGCAAGGTAGTGTCTGTAGGTGAAATATAGAAGCATCATGAATAAGTAAGTGGTGATATGGATATAGGTAATAATGAAAAGGAAAGAAGAATTAGCTTGGACATGCCTTTGCTTGTTGGTGTCCTTATATCCTTGTTAATGGCTCATGTGATATGTGAAAGGTAAGATATTTCCTAGATTTAGTAGTGTAATTGAATGGGGCGTGCGAGAAAATTGTTTGGCTTCAATTTGAGATGCTTGGTTTAAACTCATACTAAGGGTCTCGTAACAAGATTTGGCGCATGCATTTTAATAGCATAAGCTAATAAGTGGACTTCAAATATACTAAAACAGACTGGAGTTCAACATGAAGAAGTGTCGGCTGCAGTAGGATTTAGATTTTTACCAGTCATTGATCGCTTTATGCTCATTGGTTGTTTCAATTTTGTCGGATGTTCCTGAAGGGTCAAACAAAAAATTTAGGATATCAGAAAGACCATTTGACACCAAAGCAAGTATAAGAATGCAGTTGTCTGGTAGGGCCAACCGTTATGTCTCATTGGTGTCACCATTGTCACTCTTCACTGCACTTTTTCTACAACTCTTCTGTGCACTTGAAAATCCCAAATCTTTTAACTAACAACACTTTCGATAGTGAAGAGTTAAAATGTAATTGAAGGACATAGGATATTCGAAGGATGAACGCATGGGGAAACTGTTCTGTTTTTGTCTTTCCTTGTTTTAGTATATGTTACATGTTCTCTTTCAAGGGCATGTAACTGATATGGGTGTGCTTAGGTATCAGACGCATACCTGCAATTTTTTGCTAATTGAAAGTGTATTTTCGATGAATCTGCACGAAGCACCTTTACCCATGTCAGATCAGTTTGACATGTGTGCATCGAGTTGAATAAAGAAATCATTTATCTAGGTTTCAATTTCAACATTCCTATCGAGAGGCAAAGTGAGGCTGCATGAGCTTGATGAGAATTGGAGAAGGGAGAATGGTGACGTTGAGGGATTGGAGATGAGAGATGATATCATTGAATACAAGAGACTGATACTTTGTTACAGTAACTAGGTTTCAGTATCAACACTCCTGTTGAGAAGCAAAGTCAGACTGCATGAGCTGGATGAGAATTGGAGAAGGGAGAATGGTGATCTTGAGGGAGTGGAGATGAGAGATGATATCATCGAATACAAGGGATTGGGGAATGATACTTTGTTAGAGTGAAAACCAATGATACCTTAGTCCATTATTTTGGTACGATTAGTGGTGTTAAGGGGGGATATTCCCGGGGAGAGAGGGATAGCAAATTAGCAGTGTTGTAAAGTCATTTCTCTTTCATATTTTCATTTGGTGTAAGGAGAAAATGCATGTATGCATAGATATTTGGTGCAACGTGTTAGAAGATGATTGTTGAGCCACTTATTCACATTGCAATAATTTTGGTACTACCTTGGCGCGATATCAATGATATGAATTTGATGTATTAAAAAGATTTTAGCACTCTTCCCCCGATCAGGAGATCCTGCAACCAAAGAGAGGTTGTTCTTATAGTTGTGGTTTTTCTAATTGTGGATTTTAGGAGTTGTAAGGTACTTGTAAAAGCCACAAATTGCTTTTGTGTGTTTTGCAAGACCTTTTTGCGTTGTGTGCTCTGGAGTAGTATTCGTAATCCAAATTAAGTTCTTTCAAAATGGATATTCTCTACCTAGTGCTGTTTTCTCTCCCTCCCAGAAATGAGTAAAGGAATAAATTTCAGCATTCTCAACGGGTGACCTTCTGTTTCACTTGAAATGCATCATCGTCTCAGGATATCTCATATCCTTTTCTGCTGCTTGATCTTTTTTTCTTTGTCAGTTTGATACTTTCATAATATCCAATTGCATCATCATATTTTGTGCGTTGCTCTATTTTACTTCATACGATAATGGATAATAATGTTTGATGTTGTAATCTTGGAATGCTGCAAAACAGATCCATGAAATGGCAATGGTCTCTGCGGTTCAAGAAGCTCAGAAGGATAACCTAAAAAATTTCAATGATTACATGATGAAAGTTTTGGAGGTTAGTTGCCCTGCTGCTTTCCATATGGTTATCTTCTTTGTGGTGTGAGTTGCTAACATCTTTTGATTCTTATCAGAATCATTTATTAGCTGCTTGAGTTCAACATGAAAAGGCCATCAATTACTTCTATTATATTTCTTTTCCATCTAGATTTTGATATGTATCTATTTGGTTCCTTTGTTTTTTTAGCTTATTTTAAAGTCTAGTTGCATTGTGGGCTTTGTTACAGAACGACTGGAAGAAAGAAAAAAGGGACTTCCTCCACAGCCTAAGCCGAATTTCAACCTTACCTAGGACCAATATCAGTGAATCAAGCCCTTTAAGCGGTCGTCAGGGGCAAATAGCATCTTTGACATATAGCCCTCAGATTTCTTCTGGTCCAGCTAGTGTGGAGTCTGCACCATTAGCTAATAGGCCCATCGTTGAGAAAAAGGCTGCCGCATATGGAGAAGTTGTCAAGAATCTCAATAGTGCAAGAGAGCGTAGTTTTCCCTTCAAAGTAAGTTCCTCGTTTTGGTTCCTCCTTCCTGTGAAGCCAGTGCATTTCTTCTATTTAGTTTTTGTGATTATATCTGGTATTGCTTTATTATGTAATTAGAGGACTAAGATGCCAATTGTTACGCTTTTAAAAGAACATGAAGATTGTGACGTGGGGACTTGAAAGGGAATAGTTGCAAAGTACTTGGATTCTAAGAATTCTGTCCAGTCATCGTCAAAGGGAAAAATGTACTTGAATAGCTTATGTTGTAGTTTTCTTGGACAAATAAGGTACAAGGCAGAGTGGCCTGTTAGACGCCTCTACTTGTTCGGTTTTGACAACCCGGTCCCCATACTTAATGATGGTTCATCTAGACACTTTTACTCATTTAAAAGTAATATTTTAAACCCTTATGACTATGCGTGTTCCTCAGTCATCTTGCTGTATTATCCATGTCACATAAAAATATTCCACGTCATTATTTTTCTTTACAAAAATATTTTAAAAATTGAATTCTGAAGTAGATCGTTTTTTCTCTCTCAGAAGCACCTTCGGACCTTCTTCTTTCTGAATACCAGCCATCCGCCATTTCATCTCCTATTCTCTTTCAATTGTGAATCAAAATCTATCATTTCCCTTTCTAATATTTGCAAAACCAGATCTGCCATTTTTAATAGAAACCCAATGGACAATTCATTTTGTTCGCTTCTATTGAAACTAGATATAACAAAAATATTCAACTCAATCTCTGTAAATTCTCCGCATGATATCTTTAGATCTTGACCCCAAAAAGAAGAAAAAGTAAGACCAAAGGCGAGAATAACCACCGATAAATGGCTGGCAAAACCCTAGAACACCTCCTCCATTTTTCTCTCTTTTCTACTTTGCGAAAATAATGTCAAAAACTCAACTCCTTTATAGTAGACTTTCAGATCAGTAAACCAGAGCCTTCAAATCAGTGAAAAATCAAAATCACATCTCTTAAATCAAGTTACCAAAAAACCCATTATTTCACAACAAAAAATTTGAAACTCTATTTTATTCCCTCCAATGACTGTCCATATGTGACTTGATTTTGAGGCAAACTGGAAAAGACAAGGGAAGTAGAAAGTGAAAGAAAGAAAAGAAATTGGACATGGAGAAGAAGGGATGTGTTGATCGTTTGGGGGGTTGGGGGGCGAGAAAGAATGAAAAGTGGGGAGGGGGAAAAGACCTCGATGGAGGTGGAATTTTTGTGTAAGAATAACTTTTTCTTTTCTTTTCATTTTTTGTTATTTTTTAATTGGAATCATCAAAGTTGTGCAATGACACATTTTACCCAACTCAGCAATGCATATGCCACATAAGCTTGGTCAATGGTCAGAGGGGTTTAAAATATTGACTTTAAATGAGTAAAAGTGTCTAGATGAACCATCATTAAGTGTGGGGACCGGAATGTCAAAACCGAACAAATAGAAGTGTCTAACAGTCTATTCTGCCAAAGTACCATATTAGAAAAAAGCATGCAAGAAAGGCGAAAAACACAGACAAGATTGAAATACCGTAGTGCACAAGACGCAATGTGATACTCTTTGCCTGCTCATCAAAAAAGAAAAAAATGATATGCGCTGCCTGTCCTGCTTCATATGATGATGCTGTTACTATTTGAATAGCCATAGTTTTTGATTATTTTTTTTTCAAACATATCAAAGTACTTTTAAGTTTTAAATACAGCAAATGTGATGTACGGTAGTTTTACGTTTGTCTCTAAAAAGATTTATTTATTTAAAAAATTAAGGAATTGATGCTCAAATGAACATATAAAATGGCATGCTTTGACCGCCGTTCACCAATCCCCGTCTTTCCTTTTTGGGACAGAGGGAGTAATTTGCATATTGCTGTTGGACACTAGCTAGATAAAGTTTAATACTTGATGATTCAAATTAAGAATTTATGCATACTATCACTTTGACCTCTTTATTTGGTAGCCTCCTCTTGGTGTTCATTTGACGTTTTACTATGTTGATTTTGTTGATTGGATGGCTTCTTAATCACTTTAAAGAATTTTCATACTGTGTTTTTGTATTTGGTTAATTAGTTGTTATTATTGTTAGCCTGCTACAGCTTTTAAGCATGCTCTTGAAAGTTTGGGTCTCAATGCATATGGTGGGAAGTCAGTTGGCATTCAGAAGATCTGGCATCTAATGTCGGTATGGTGGCAAAATTGACTTTGTATCTCTCTTTTAATCTTATGCTGTTTAGATTTTCTATTTGCAAATGGTTATCAATTAACAAATTTAATTATAGGCATTGATGGGTGAAGATTCAGCTGCCCAACATAATATTTCAAAGAAAATGTCCTTAGTAATTGGAGCTAGACGCCACCTAGAATGGGGTCACGAGAAGTATGTCATGGAAACAATTCAAGCTCATCCTGCTCAGGTAATGTATTGGGGCTGGTGTTGTCATTTGATAAGCATTTCTATGGTTGACTCCATCACACTCTGCGATCTATTTAGTGTACTGTTAATTGGATTCTTCAAATTGACTGAAGGATAGCTTGTTACTTTGAATGTTTATGAAATCTCTTTTGGGTCCTTTTCAACATTATGTTTTATTCTTACCCCCCCCCACCCCCCCAAAAAAAAAAAAAAAGGGAAAGGAAAATTCAGCCTTCTTTGTTTTTCTTCATTTTGGGGGGATGCAGGGAGAACGGTTTCTGGGCTTGTCACGGTTTGTTGCCCATTTGATGTAAATTGACATTGCTGATAATTGAGGTCCTGCTGACTATTGTAGGCCGCACTTGGTGGTGCTGTTGGTAATTTGCAGAGAATCCGCGCCTTTCTCAGGGTTAGTTTGGCATCTCTTTAGCATGTCATTAGTAATCTGCAATCTTGTTTTAGGAGGCTTGCATATATCATTTTCCATGATTATAGCATTGTGGAGATTGTTTTTCATTTTCTATGACTGGCATTAGAGTGATTGTTCTTCCTTACCTCAGATCCGTCTAAGGGACTATGGGGTCCTTGATTTTGATGCGGTTGATGCCCGTAGACAGCCTCCTGTTGATACCACCTGGCAGCAGGTTTGAATGCTTTACTCTGATGACACAAACCATCCCTATGCAGGCTTTTGCATTTTGTTATGAACTTTAGATGTTTCCATTAAGGTTTCTTTTCTTCCTTTTTTGATAGGTGATATTTCAGTTATGGTTTAGATCAATCAATCTAATCATATGTGCAAGTTATGACTGTATTCTTATTTTTTCTTGTATTTCAAGAATTGCCATTCCTGGTGTAAAACCTGCAGGTTTGCAAATCATGTAATTGAAGCATATCAAATCAAACTAGATCACCTCCTTGTGATTTGAAAAGAAATTTGACCAGATTCTTTTTATAAACATATATGTTATAGGCTATACTCTGTGCAATTGAGTAGTTTCACTTTCTTGTTTTTCATGAGCTGGTAGGTGTTATTTTCCTTCAGGATCTTAGTGTTGTTTGAGATTTAATTTATCTAACAATTTCTTGAATTAACTAGGGGGTCTTTTCTTTTCTCTTATATTTTCTTAACAACCTTTTTTGTCTTCGGATGCTTTCCTTCCACTATTTGCTGGCTTATGATTATTCGACAATCTTAAATTCATAGTTGGTTCCTTTATTTGTTATACCTCTTGCTTCGACCAGCTGCAAAAGTTTATATAGTTTCTCTGCTCTAAACTTCTGCTATTTTCATCATTTTAGATTTTCATAATTTACTATCAAAACTAGCAACAAAGCAGTAGTAGAAGAAAATAAATACGAGTAGAAGGTGTTGCTCTTGGTCATAACCTATTATAAAATGTGCATTTTTGCTGCTTTACCCTGTTGGAACAACTTGAACTTTTAACTGCACATTTATCAAACTGATTCGGGTTATTCTATCTTAAAATAGATATACTTTTGCTTGAGAACTGGCTACTACAATGAAGCAGGAGAGATTGCCCAACTATCTCGCATGTCCCACCAGTTTGCTCCTCTGGTATGCGTTCTGTCGATTTCATATTTTGTATATGTTATCCATTCATCTTTAATTTTAACAGTCCCTGTTTTCCGCAGCTGACAGAGTGGATTTCCAGTGGAGGCATGGTATCAGCAGAGACAGCGGCAGTTGCTTCGGAAGAATGTGAGAAGATGTTAAGGTTGGGTGATCGAGCAGGTCGACCAATGTACGATAAGAAAAAGTTGCTTCTCTACACCATAATATCTGGTTCCCGTAGGCAAATTGACAGATTTGTTCGAGAATTCCCTACACTTTTCTCTACTATAGAGGATTTCTTGTGGTTCAAATTATCTGCTGTACGTGAAAGTCCTGTCAGGTCTTCTGTTGTCCTGAATGAGGGGTTGGCACCTTACACTTTGGATGATTTGCAAGCTTACCTAAACAAGTTTGAGCCATCACACTATACTAAAAATGGAAAGGATCCTTTGGTTTATCCTTATGTTTTACTTTTAAGCATCCAGCTACTTCCAGCCGTCCTTTATTTGTCCAAGGATATCGGAGATGAAGGATATAATGTAGATGCTGCTCATATGGCTATAGTGTTGGCAGACTATGGAGTCCTCTCTGAAGGTACAGGGTTAGGGCAAAAATTTGGGGCCATGGATGCTTTTGCTGAAGCTTCTAGCATAATTAGGCAGTATGGATCATTTTACCTGCGTCATGGTGATCTGGTAATGGCATTGGAATACTATGTGCAAGCAGCAGCAGCAGTTGGTGGTGGGCAGTTGTCATGGAGTGGACGTGGTAATATGGATCAGCAAAGGCAAAGGAGCTCAATGTTGAAGCAACTTCTTACAGAGCTTTTGTCGCGAGATGGTGGTATCGATATTTTACTTGGTCCAAGGGGTACTGGAGAAGAAGGTCAACTTGGAAGGTTTTTAACAGATGAAAAGACAAGACAACAGTTTCTGCTTGACGCTGCTCGGCAGTATCAGGATGCGGGGCTTTATGACAAGGTAATCTTTTCTTTCTTCCTTTTACTTAGTGACATAACCAAGTTTCAAACTTATTGCTCTAACGTGTGCTGTTCGAGATAAGTCTTAATAATCAATCTGAAGTGTTCCTTTCTCCATTCAATGACAGTAAATTACCTCTATAGACTGTAGCATGAAATCTTTTTTTTTTTGGGGCTTGATTTGAAGTCTTCTTTTCTTGAGCAATTGTTGTGCTTAGCGAATGTCTTGTCATGTACTTTCTGTTGATCTATCTGTAGACAAAGACAATTTCTCTTTTCTATGCTTTCATCATAAACATGGTGGTCTTGAGCTTTAGGCATATTCTGCTTAAGGATTCTTGACCATGTTGTAGTAGTGAATCTTTTTGTACTTGGTTAATGAAAAAGAGGCCAAGTAATAGAAATCATCCCAATTGGCTGAATCTGAAGTTGCGGAATGTGAAATTGGGGATAACACCTGATACTACGTGGATCCTTTGTCCTACTGAAGGATAACTGGTCAATTGATTGCTACTCTCGTTTATTTTGAACAAATCTTCTCTCCGTGGAAAAAAGGCCAAAATGTTGCTGGGCTAAGTTGTGCTGCTGTCTTCTTCATGTTTTCAGAACTTCTGCATGGAAGTTTTGTTTTCATACCTTCTCCTATGCTACAGCTTTTCCCCCTTTTTCATATATAAGATGGGAAAAAGATATTCTTGCCCCATGCTTTCTTTTTCTCTTTCAATTGAGGAAGGTAAACTTTTCTAACACTTCTCTTCCTTCATTATCAATTGCGAATTAAATCCTCAAGGTGGTTCATTTGCAGTTCTAAAGTATGATCACCTTTATTTCTGTTACTTTTCCTGTTCAAAATTTTGATGAGTTCTGATGAACACATGTATAGCTAATGTGGATCCAAATGCACATTATTGTGCGTGAAATAAAGCTGCTATAACATTTCCTTGTATGAGTGTTTCTAAAGTTCTATTTATATCTTCCAGTAAATTGTTTACTATTTTCACTAATTAAGCTTGTCTTCTTATCTCTATGCTCCAGCCCCTTCCCTTCTCTCTTCTGTGGTATGATGTACTTATCAGTTCGTGAATTTTGTGCGCTTTAACATTTTACAGTCCATAGAGATTCAAAAGAGAGTGGGGGCATTTTCAGCTGCATTGGATACGATAAACAAGTGCCTTTCTGATGCAATATGTGCCTTGGCACGTGGAAGGTTGGATGGGGATAGCCGGACATCTGGGCTCATTCTTTCAGGAAATGAGATCCTGGAGATGTTCAAATATTACCCTGACATCAGGTAATATGCAGATTTGGCTGGTGGTCAAACATTATTTGCTGCAGCTATAAATCATTTCTTATGATGATTTTTTGAATGCCTCGTAACTGTTCTGGAATGGAAGCCTAATCTCATCCTTTTGTGCAGTCCCCAAGAGAGAGAGAATGTGTTGGCGCAACAAATTGTTCTAAGACAGCTGGAGGCTGTGCTGTCTATTCATAAGCTTGCAAGACTTGGGAATCACTTGGATGCTATAAAGGAAGTGGCTAAGCTCCCATTCCTTCCTTTGGATCCAAGGACGCCAGATTTCGCCACAGATGTCTTTAAAAATTTGTCTCACCATGTCCAAGCTTGTGTACCAGACCTCCTAAAAGTTGCGCTTCATTGCCTGGAGAATGTTAGAGATACTGATGGGTCACTTCGTGCGTTAAGGGACAAGGTAAATCTTACAGCATACATGTTAATGTTCATTCTCATCCATTTTGTCTTTGGTTGCTCTTTGCTCAGTGGCTCTGCTCCTATTTCCTGTTGACTATGTATGTAGTGCACTTTGATTATAACTTCTTATAGGTGCCCTTTGTAGTTATGTTCACTTTGTTTATTACTTCCAGTTATGTTGTGTGCTTGTCCTTCATGACTCTCACTTTTCCTAAGTGTTTTTTCCTTGCTGTCATTGCTTGATTCACTCTTAATAGGCAAGACACAATTGGGGAGCTCATCCTTTGATTTAATCTGAGGTGGTTTTGTATTCAATATCCAATGAAATGAGTTGAGCGAATTATGTTCTGAGGTTATGACTAGGTTCACTAATTCCAATTCCAAAATTATGTTTCGCAATTTCATAATCCAATTTTTCAACGTCTAAGTGACAAAATTTTCTGATGCATGTGCATTTGGGGCTGCTTGATTTGTTGGGTGGAGTACAGCATATTAGGCTGTAAATAAATGGAACATGTTTGGCAATGGGATTAACTAAAGTTGTGTAGTGAAAGCAGCTTTCTATGTTTTTATTTTTGTCAGCCTATTCTTGTATGGTTTTAGATAAAATGACAGCTTGGATTCAGGCGAGATGAGGTGGATCTGTCATGCATTTCTTTTTGAATAGTGGATCCGTCATAAATTTCTCTTCACCTTGTTTTTTTTTTTAATTTTCTGGCTTCCCAAGAAGGTGCTTGTCATGTTTAAGTTTCTATTCTTTTGTAGTAGACTACTTTTTCTCCGATTAGTATGACCCAGTTTTATTGAACAAGATTTATCTGATGAATCTTTGGTCGGGTTGCGGAAATTGACTAGTTTATTGTTTCGAGATAAATAGTGTAAATCTAGGAAGCGCTTAAAATGCATCGCTAAGTTCAGATGTTAGCTGAATTTGATGAAAACCTAATCTAACAAAGAAGAATGGTGACTATTTGAATAGCAACTTGGTTAAAGAAAATTGAATGGAAGGAGTATATTAGATGTATCTATCAAAAAAGTAATTTGTATGTACTCTTTCCTTCAAGTGTCCAGCTAGAATCTAGGAACACGTTTTTGCTTCTGTTTTGAGTTCATAGTACCATTTATATCGTACTTGATGTTTAATTACTGAATGAACGAGTGAGCTGGAATGTCTTTCTCTTATTTTGATGTAATAATATTATAGATTGCTTATGAGTCCTACCATCAACAGAGTGTTTACAGAGTATTTTTGCTTCTGACTGCCATTGACTAAGATAGAAAGCATCAGCTAATACTGTTGGGAATAAATCCCGTAAAAATAATATTCACGGTATTAGTGATAAACGCGAAACACTAAGTTATGGTTAAATCAACAAGAGTAATGCAGCAATAATGACGCTAAGATTTTACGTGGAAACCCTTCTGAATAAGGGAAAAACCACAGCCAAGAAAAGCAACTGATATCACTATAGCAAGGAATTTTACACTGTGTAGTAACGAGTACAAATACGCTTAAGACCACTACACCCTCAAAAGAAAAACACTCTTTTTGCTTTTTCCAGCTCACTACAATATCTCTCACACTCTATTTTTCTTCACAGACTATTTTCTTATAGTCTATGGAATACCTTGCTCTCTCTCTCTCACTCAGATGTATTGTCTGAGATTTTTTTTTTTTGGTGTGTTGAAATGAAGAAGAAGCTCTCCTTTTATGGGAGAAATGACTTACCTCTTCAACCAATCAGAATGGAGGATTGGTTGAAAATTTGCAATGCAAATTTTTCTTCCTTCCGCCAAACAATTTGGCAGCCAAATCCAAGTCCAAGTCCATCTTGGCAACTTGGACTTTTGGTAGTTGGGGATGGACCCCATAATCTCCCCCTCCAGACCCATTCACCTGAAGGAGGTAACACTGGACCTTTAGCTTGAGTGCATGCGCCAACAAGTTCTTTGCACAATTCGAACTTGTCTCTTGGTACCACTTTGGTCAGTATATCCGAAGGATTCTCACTTGTATGGATCTTCTTGACTTGTATAGATCCATCATCTATTCTTTCTCGAATCCAGTGATATCTCACGTCGATATGCTTCGTCCTTGCATGATACATGGTGTTTTTGTGGGGTCCATCCCCAACTACCCAAAGTCCAAGTTGCCAAGATGGACTTGGACTTGGATTTGACTGCCAAAGCGGAAGGAAGAAAAATTTGCATTGCAAGTTTTCAACCAATCCTCCATTCTGATTGGTTGAAGAGGTAAGCCATTTCTCCTATAAAAGGAGAGCTTTGGCTTCTTTATTTTACACACCACACAGAAAGAGAAGCAACACAATAGTTGCAGAGAGTATTTCTCAGGCATTGAGAGAAATTGACTGTGTAGAGGAAAATAAAGAGTGAGCGATATTGTAGTGAGGTGAGAATATCAAAAGAGGGTTATTTCTTTTGAGTGCTGTAGTGGTCTTTGGAGTATTTTACTCGGAACTACAAAGTGTAAAATTTCTTACTATAGTAGTGATACCAGTTGCTCCTCTCGGGCCCGTGGTTTTTCCCTTATTCAAAAAGGTTTTCCACGTAAAATCTTGATGTCATTATTGCTGCATTTTTACTTTTGCTGACTTAACCGTAACTTAGTGTTTCGCGTTTATCACTAATACCGTGAATATTATTTTTACGGGTCTATTTTATTCCCAACAAGTGGTATCAGAGCCAAGGTTCTGTCTGAGTATGCTCTGTGGTTGCAGCACAGTCTGAACTTCCACATCAGAAAAGAATTGCTTTGGTATTTGTACACTAGTAGAATGGTTACTTTGAGTGGCACAAATTATGCCATTGGAAGGGCAAAATGGAAGATTTGCTGTATGTCAAGAATTTTCATCAACCTGTCTTTGCCACTATAAAGCCTGATAATAAATTAGATGAAGAGTGGAATTTGTTACACATGCAGGTTTGCAGCTTTATTAGACAGTGGGTTGACGATAATGTTTTGAACCATATTTCTGGGGAGACACATGCTCGGACCCTATGAGATTACCTTGAAAGTCTGTATGCTCGGAAAATTGAAAACAACAAGATGTTTATAATAAAGCAGATGTTGGGTTTAAAATACCATGATGATTCTGCGATGACAGATCATCTGAATAATTTTCAGAGGATCATGAATCAGTTATCTGCTATGGGCATTAAATTTGATGAAGAAATTCAAGGCCTGTTTCTACTTGGTTCCCTACTAGATTCTTGGGAAGTTCATTATCAAATTCTGTTCCGGATGGTGTGATCTCTATGGATCTTGCCAAGAGCAGTCTTTTAAATGAAGAGATGAGAAAAAAATCTCAGGTTTCCTCCTCATCAGATGTCTTGGTGACTGACTCTAGGAGGAGAAGCAAGAATCGGGGTTCTGAAAATAGAGAACATAATAGAAGCAAATCCAGAAGCAGACTTAAAGATATTGAGTGCTATCATTGCGGGAAGAAATGACACACAAAGAAGTTCTACCAGATTTTGGAAAAGGAGAATAGAGACAACGAAGAACAGAAAGAAGATGGCAATCGTGTGGCCACCGTCACTGCAGAAGATCTTGTTACTGTCCTTGATGCGGATTTGATAAATATTGCTTGTGATGAGTCAAGCTGGGTTGTGGACAGTGGTGCCGCATCTCATGTGACATCAAGGAAGGAATTTTTCTCATCCTATACTCAGAGTGACTTTGGAACTTTGAGTATGAGTAATGAGACTGTATCTAGGGTGGCTGGTGTTGGAACGATTTGTTTGAAAATTAGTATTGGAACTAAACTAGTTTTAAACAATGTAAAGCATGCACCTGATGTTTGTTTGCACTTGATCTCTGTTGGTGTATTGGATGATGAGGGATATGTCAGTACCAATGGTGCTGGAAAGTGGAAGCTCACTAAGGGTTCCATAATTGTGGCTCGTGGGGAAAAGTGTCGTGGTCTATACTGGACTACGGCCTCTACCTGTGTTGATATGGTGAATGCCGTTGATAGCAATAGCTCTTCAACGTTATGGCATAAGAGGCTTAGCCACATTAGCGAGAACGGACTAAATGTTCTGGCCAAGAAGAAATTGTTGTCAAAATTTGAAAGTGCAAAATTAGAAAAATGTGAGCACTTTGACTGGAAAACAAAAAAAAGTTTTTTTCCAATCTCATCCTCCTTCAAGAAAGACAGAATTGCTTGAGTTGGTGCATTCAGATTTATGTGGTCCAATGATGACAGGGACTTTGGGTGGTGCACTTTTTGCTACCTTTATTGATGATTGCTCAAGGAAACTTTGGGTCTGCATCTTGAAGACTAAAGACCAAGTGTTGGGTGTCTTTAAGCAGTTTCAGGCTTCAGTTGAAAGAGAAGCTGGAAAGAAGCTAAAGTGTATTCGTGCTGATAATGGTGGTGAATATTGTGGACCATTTGATGAATACTGCAAGCAACAGGGTATCAGACACCAGAAGACTCCTCAGCTTAATGGTTTAGCAGAAAGAATGAACAGGACCTTGATGGAAAGAGTCAGATGTTTGCTTTCTGAAGCAAAGTTGCTGAATTCCTTTTGGAGTGAGGCTTTGTTGACCGCCGCACAAGTTATTAATCTATCCCCTGCGGTTGCTTTGCAAAGTGATGTTCCAAACAGAGTTTGGTATGGCAAGGTTGTTTCCTATGACCACTTGAAAGTGTCTGGTTGCAAAGCTTTTGTACATGTACCTAAAGATGAGAGGTCAAAATTAACTGCCAAGACAAGGCAATGCATCTTCATTGGTTTTGGCCTTGATGAGTTTGGTTACAGGCTATATGATCCAATTGAGAAGAAGGTCGTGAGAAACTGTGATGTTTTCTTCGTGGAGGATCAAACCATTGAAGATATTAACAAAATGGAGAAGATAAAATCTCCAAGCTCTGAAGGTTTAGTTAATCTTGATCAAATTCCTCATACAAATGCGGATGACGTTGGTGGGCTCAATGATGATGGTGATGCCCAGAACCATATTCCAGATCAGCATATTGATGGTGATGGTGATAACAATGCTAATGCTGATGAGGTAAATGCTCCTACTCACGAAGCTGTGGACGAGTTAGATATTCCACTCAGGAGATCTTCTAGACCTCGTACTCCTTCCTCCCGTTATTCACCCAATGAGTATGTATTACTCACTGATGGGGGAGAACCTGAATGTTATGCAGAGGCCATAGAAAATGAGCACAAGGATCAATGGATGAAGCCATGCAAGATGAGATGAAATCTCTGCATGAGAACCATACCTATTAGTTGGGGAAATTTCCTAAGGGCATGAGAGCTTTGAAGAACAAGTGGATGTTCAAAGTTAAAACTGAAGAACATAGTTTGAAGCCCAGATACAAAGCTAGTTTGGTTGTCAAGGGATTTGGTCAAACGAAAGGTATTGACTTTGACGAAATATTTTCTCCTGTCGTGAAATGTCCTCCATTCAGACAGTTCTTGGTTTTACTGCCTGTCTTGATCAGTGTTTGGAAAGTGTTAAGCGCAAAAAAGCGACGAGGCCTCGCTTCACAGAAGCGGGAAGCGAAGCGCGCGCTTTTTTGCTGTGAAGCGCAATTTAACACATAAATAAAAAAAAATAAAATAGGCATAGATAAAATGGCTAAGAACTCATTAAAAATAACATATTAAGCAAATGTTTCAATTCTTGAATCAAGAAGCAAATAATAGATACTAAAACTAGATAAATTTTTTGACAAAAGATACATGGCACTCTTGAGTTATTATTGCTAACTGCAACTCCATACGCCCAAACTGAATCTCTTTTTTTGGCTTGATGCCATTGAATAATCAAATTAAATTTACTACAATCAACAACCAAAAAAAACAATTAATTCACATAAGAAAACAGAGCATAAAGAGCACTTTTAATAACAGAAAACAGAGCATAATAGAAGAAAAAGAAGTCGTATCATGATAACAGAAGACACTTTTAATGACAGAAGAAAAAGAAGTCGTTTAGGGCAAAAAATGAGCGCTTAAAAAGTGAAAAATTGAAAGAAGAACAGAAGAGAAGAAGAATAACAGAAGAAGACAAAAAACAGAGCATGAAGAAGAAGAACAAAAAGAACTGAAGAAGAAGACTAGAAGAAGACAGAAAACAGAGCATGAAGAATAAGAACAGAAGAACTGAAGAAGAAGAAGAACAGAAGAACTGAAGAACAGAAGAACAAAAGAAGAAGAACAAACTTACCGAGATCTGGAGATGAAGTCGTCGCTGGAGTTTGCTGGGCTGGAGAAGAAGACCTTCGTATGTTTTGGTAACAGATGCCTTCTGCTCGTATGTTTATTTGCCCAAAATTTTTAAAAAAGCCTTAGCTGATTCCTTCTGCTCGCTTTTTCTAACTCGTTGCTTCTCGCTTAAGCGAGAAAAACGCTCGCTTTTCTAATATGTGTCGCCTTTTTACCAGAAAAGCGCTACCACTACGCCTCGCCTCGCTTCATCGCTTAAAGCGAGAAGCGAAGGCATAGATAAATGGGTAAGAACTCATTAAAAATAACATATTAAGCAAATGTTTCAATTCTTGAATCAAGAAGCAAATAATAGATACTAAAACTAGATAATTTTTTTGACAAAAGATACATACTCTTGAGTTATTATTGCCAACTGCAACTCCATACGCCCAAGCTGGATCTCTTTTTTGGCTTGATGCCATTGAATAATCAAATTAAATTTACTACAATCAACAACCAAAGAAAAAAACAATTAATTCACAGAAGAAAACAGAAAACAGAGCATAAAGAGCACTTTTAATAACAGAAGAAAACAGAGCATAACAAGAAAACAGAGCATAACAGAAGAAAAAGAAGTCGTTTAGGGAAAAAAATGAGCGCTTAAAAAGTGAAAAAAATTGAAAGAAGAACAGAAGAGAAGAAGAATAACAGAAGAAGACAGAAAACAGAGCATGAAGAAGATAGAAAACAAAGCACGAAGAAGAAGAACAGAAGAACTGAAGAAGAAGAAGAACAAACTTACCGAGATCTGGAGATGAAGTCGTCGCTGGAGTTTGCTGGGCTGGAGAAGAAGACCTTCGTATGTTTTGGTAACAGATGCATGTTTATTTGCCCAAATTTTTAAAAAAAGCCCTAGCTGATGCCTTCTGCTCGCTTAAGCGAGCTTTTTCTCGCTTTTTCTAACTTGTCGCTTCTCGCTTAAGCGAGAAAAGCGCTTGCTTTTCTAATGTGTGTCGCCTTTTTACCAGAAAAGCGCTACCACTGCACCTCGCCTCGCTTCATCGCTTAAAGCGAGAAGCGAACGCTTTTAATAACACTGGTCTTGATTTGGAGATTGAGCAGATGGATGTGAATACTGCTTTTCTTCACGGTGACTTAGAAGAGGAGATTTATATGGAACAACTTGAGGGCTTCAAGACAAAAGGTAAAGAAAATCTTGTATGCAAACTTAAGAAGAGTCTATATGGATTAAAGCAAGCTCCCAGACAGTGGTACAAGAAGTTTGAGTCTGTTATGGGGGAGCAAGGCTACAAGAAGACTTCTTCATATCACTGTGTGTTTGTACACAGATTTTCTGATGATGATTTTATCATCCTCTTGCTATATGTGGATGATATGTTGATTGTGGGCAGGAATGCTTCTATGATTGATGAGTTGAAGAAACAATTGAATAAATCTTTTGCAATGAAAGACTTGGGTCATGCTAAGAAGATTTTGGGCATGAGAATTTACTCGTTCGAGAAATGAAAGAAAGCTTTACTTGTCACAGGATAAGTACATAGAACGTGTACTGGAGCGCTTCAATATGAAAAGTGCTAAGTTGGTTCGCACACCCCTTCGTGGTCATATGAAGTTGAGCAAGAAGATGTGTCCTACAACAACAGAGGAAAAAGAGAGAATGACCAAGATACCTTATTCCTCTGCCGTCGGAAGTTTGATTTATGCAATGGTATACACTCGACCAGATATTGCTCATGCATTCGGTGTTAGCAGATTTCTCGAAAATCCAGGAAAAGAGCATTGGGAAGCTGTAAAGTGGATACTCAGGTATCTAAGAGGAAGCTCACATGAATACTTATGTTTTGGAGGATCAAATCCAATTTTGAAGGGCTATACAGATTCTGATATGGCAGGTGACCTTGATAACAGAAAATCCACTACTGGATATTTGTTTACTTTTTCAGGGGGAGCTATATCATGGCAGTCAAAGTTGCAGAAGTGTGTTGCACCCTCTACAACTGAAGCAGAGTATATTGCTGCTACTGAAGCTGGCAAGGAGATGGTTTGGTTGAAACGGCTACTTCAAGAGCTTGGATTGCATCAAAAGGGGTATGTCATCTATTGTGACAGTCAAAGTGCAATAGACCTGAGCAAAAACACCATGTATCATGCAAGGACGAAGCGTATCAATGTGAGATATCACTGGATTCGAGAAAGAATAGATGATGGATCTATACAAGTCAAGAAGATCCATACAAGTGAGAATCCTTCGGATATGCTGACCAAAGTGGTACTAAGAGACAAGTTCGAATTGTGCAAAGAACTTGTCGGCATGCACTCAAGCTAAAGGTCCGGTGTTACCTCCTTCAGTCTGGAGGGGGAGATTGTGGGGTCCATCCCGAACTACGAAAAGTCCAAGTTGCCAAGATGGACTTGGACTTGGATTTGGCTGCCAAATTGTTTGGCGAAAGGAAGAATTTGCCAACCAATCCTCCATTCTGATTGGTTGAAGAGGTAAGTCATTTCTCCTATAAAAGGAGAGCTTTGACTTCTTCATTTTACGCACCACACAGAAAGAGAAGCAACACAATAGTTGAAGAGAGTATTTCTCAGGCATGGTGAGAAATAGATTGTGTAGAGGAAGATAGAGAGGGGGCGATATTGTAGTGAGGCGGGAATATCAAAAGAGGGTTATTTCTTTTGAGTGTTGTAGCGGTCTTTGGAGTATTTTATTCAGACATACAAAGTGTAAAATTCCTCACTATAGTAGTGATACCAGTTGCTCCTCTCGGACCCGTGGTTTTTCCCTTATTCAAAAGGGTTTTCCATGTAAAATCTTGGTGTCATTATTGCTGCATTTTTAATTTTGCTGATTTAACTATAACTTAGTGTTTCACGTTTATCACTTATTGTGAATATTATTTTTATGGGTCTATTTTATTCCCAACAAATACAATGTTTATTTCTTATGATGTTATCTTATGTAGGGCTGTGCATTTGGATCGGATATCCGAAATCCGATCCGATCCACTCTATTTCGGATTTTCGGATTTCAAATTTTGGATTTTCGGATTGGATACGGATTGTGTTTTATGAAATTTCGGATTTTCGGATTGGATTCGGATTGGTATGATTTTAATCCGATCCGATCCGATCCGATATCCGAAATTATATGTACCTATATAAATACACACTAAAATTTTAGGGTTATGCTTATTCATTTTTCACACGCCCCCTCATTCACTTAGATTTTTCCGCCTCTCTTGCACCTCTCTTCTCTTTAGTGAAGACTAAAAGAGTCTCAATGACTCAAACTTCCGATTTTACTTTGATTTTATGTCTCTTTCTTCCGCCTCTCTTCTCTTCTCTTTTGTCTTTTATGTCTATTTCATGTTCTATTCTTCTAACTTTTGATTTTATTTTGATTTTTTTGTTTGTTTTGGTAGATGGAAGATGAGATAGAGACACCGAATGAACTTTAAATTGTTGAAAAATTTTGTGACAATCTGATCCGACAATCCGAAAAATTATCCGATCCAAAGTTTAAAATCCGATCCAATCCAATGTTAATTCGGATCGGATTCGGATTGACCTTTTCAGAATCCGAAATCCGAATCCGAAATAGGCTAAATCCGATCCAATCCGATCCGTGCACAGCCCTAATCTTATGCATCTGTGAGGATTTGTTCTTTAATCTCTCATGTTAAATTACAGCAGGTTCTTTACTTCCTTTAGTTAGTGTTTTTTTTTAGTTTTAAAAAATTAGTTCTACTCAAGATGATGGTCTTTTGAGTTTTGATGATGTTGTACAATATTTTGATCAGTAATTGGACTTATTATTTATTAAGTCACATCCCTTTTGATTAACAAGAACATCTTATGAAATTGATGTGAATTTGGTTCTGCAGATTGCAAACTTCCTCGCAAACAATATGAATCAGAATTGGCCTCGTGATCTGTATGAAAAGGTTGCTCGTAGTTTGTGAAGTTGAAGAATCACAGTCAGTCTGTGCTGTAGTTTAGCTTTAGATGTTCAACATTGTACAAAGATGGTTGAACAGGCCAAGTCTATCGAAATGGTGATAGCCGTACATCCAAGATGTATTTGCTTAGTCTTTACATCTTCTAGGTGAAATTTGGTAAATGGATCTCGAGAGATTTGCTTGGATCGATATGTTATGTCCACAATGGCAATCTGGCAAGACAGTCAGGGTGTGTTCTCTCCTTTTGATGTCATATGCAAGTTTTGCCAGTGCTTTGGTTGCAAATTTTTCTAGTACTTCATTATAAGTGTAACAGGTTCTATGTGATGAATTGTGTTGTTACATCCAAATAGACCCCCGGCATCCTTCCCTCCAAGAACTTCCCACCTTGGTGTTGGGGAGACTCGAACTCACAACCTCTTGGTTGGAAGTGGAGGTTGCTTACCATCAGAGCAACCCCTCTTGTCTGTAAGTGTTCTGTGCAATGACAAAGACACTATAACGCCGGTCAGTTTAACACGACGCTATATTTGAGGATTGAAAGTTCTATAGATTAATCATTTCTTGATAAGCACATCTTGATCATAGCAATCACTTTACTTTGAAGGAAGATCAGTGGCTAAAGTTTAAAAGTAAAATAAGTTAAAAAAGATAAGTTTGCCTCATCAGCACATCCTTGTTCGGTAAGATGGCTTTCAATACACAAAAAAAGGCTTTAGCACATAGTTTACCCTCGAGCTTGTAACCAAAATTTTGTTACATACCCTTTTTTATGGGGGATTTTTCTGTAGACAAATGTTTTCCCGACTGATTAAGCATAGAAGTCTTGTGGAAATATTTGGCTACAAGCTCGGGAAGTAAACTAAGTATTACCCCCCCCCCCCCCCCACAACCACCACATAAAAAAAAGACTTAGTTGGGGGTTTGGACATAAGAATTGTATAATTTTTTAAAAAAGTGAATTGTTTTTGAGTGAAAATGGTATTTGAAAATTTAAATTGTGTTTGAACACTGAATATAATTTTGTGTTTTTGAAATTTTGTGAGTGATTTGAAGTAAAATTTTTAAAAAATAGTTTTTTGGAGTTTTTGAAATTTTCGAATTTTTTTAAAATTCATCGAAAACTGACCAAACATTGATTTCGAAATAAAAGTAAAAAATTTTGGGAAAAAAGTGATTTTTTTTATTGCCAAATGGGCCCTTAATCTTACTATCAATAGATGCACGCATAAAACGAACTTGGAGTGCACGGCAGTCAAATGAGTCAACTTCATTTCTCATCCAATTGATTATAATTTATTTTTACATGACGTAATGATATACGTCATTCTACATGTGCCTCTTTGTATTGTGACAAGAAGATAAGTCTAATAAAGTAAGCTGTTTATATTTGTATATATATAAAACCAATCCAATACAAACTTTATAAAAATTCAATCAAACTCCTCTGTATACTTCAATTCAAATTCTAAAACTTCTTTTCTCCATATGGATAGCAGCAGTGAAAATAACCATGAAATAGCTATAGTTATGGTTCCATTTCCAGCTCAAAGCCATCTCAATCAACTTCTCCAACTTGCCTGCATATTCACCTCGTCGTATAAATTTCCAGTATACTATGTTGGTTCAGCCACACATAATCTTCAAGCTCGTGTTCGAGCCAACGCCTTAAATCCTTCAGACATAGCCAAAATCCATTTCCATGATCTCCCAACTCCTGATTTTGCTTCCCCTACACCTGATCCTAATGCACTGAGCAAATTCCCATCTCAACTTTTCCCATCCTATGATGCTAATTCTAAGCTTCTGCGCGAGCCTATTGCTTCTTTCCTTCGAGACATTTCGTCTAAATCAAGACGAGTTGTCGTTGTTCATGATGTTTTAATGTCATATAATGTTCAGGATGTTTCTTCTTTACATAATATTGAGTCTTATATATTTAACTGTGTTTCTGTTTTCTTTATGTATTGTAGTTTCATTTGCATACCTAAAGGAATGTCTATTCCACTTGAAGATGAATTACTTGAAAAGTTACCTTCACTTGAATCAGATTCACCTGAAGAGATTAACAAGTTAGTAACTTTTCAACTTCAGTATAGAGATATTAGATCTGGTGATTTATACAATTCAAACAAAGTACTTGAAGGTAATTTTCTTGATTTGATGGCAAAATTTGCTAGTACACAAAACAAGAAACAATGGGCAATCGGACCGATTTTACCTACTAAACTAGATCATGTATCAAATAAGAGAAACATATGTTTAGATTGGCTTGACAATCAATTTCCAAGATCAGTTCTTTATGTATCTTTTGGATCGTCTACTACATTTTCTGATAAAGAAGTCAAGGAGCTCGCGATGGGATTAGAGCGAAGTGAACAGAAGTTCATATGGGTGTTGAGAGATGCTGATAGAGGAGATATATTTAAAGGGGAAGATAGAAGATTTGAGTTGCCAGAAGGGTTTGAGGAAAGAGTTAAAGGGGTCGGGTTAGTGGTAAGAGAATGGGCGCCACAGCTAGAAATCTTGGCTCATTCGTCGACTGGTGGATTCATGAGTCATTGTGGATGGAATTCTTGTATAGAGAGTATTACTATGGGAGTGCCAATAGCTGCTTGGCCTATGCATTCTGAACAACCAATTAATTCCTTTTTTGTGACGGAGATACTGAAAATAGGCCTGATTGTGAGAGAGTGGGAGAAACGCGAGGAGCTGGTGAGTGCATCCACTATTGAGAATGTAGTGAGGAAGTTAATGGCGTCAGAAGAAGGCGATGAGATTAGAAAAAGAGCAGAAGAATTAGGAGCAGCAGTAAGGCAGTCCACAGAGAAAGGGGGTTCTTCTCAACTGGAGTTGGATTCTTTCATTGCTCATATCACAAGATAGACTTTCGGAAACAGCTTCTCTACTCCATCGGGTAGGGGTAAGGTCTGCGTACACACTACTCTCTCCAGACTCTACTAATGAGATTTTACTGGAAAAGCATAGAGCATGCGCGCTACGCTCTCGCCCTCCTTCCATCCGCGAAGCTGAGGCGGGAGAAAAAGCGTAATTCCCTGGTATCATAGGTTACCTTTCTATCTTCCTCCCCGTGATGGGTCGTTATTATTGTTGCTGTTGTTTGTTCATGTCCTAACATAGAAATATTTTATGAAAAAAGATTTTGTTTGTGGATAGCTGTGTACTGTTTTGGCTTTTGTAACTCTTGGATGATTGTTTATATTTTGGCAACATCCACTACATGTAAAGGTTGTATGTAAAATAAAGCATGCTAAATTGTTGTACCTTTCACCTTGTCACAATAAGAAAGGACCAATTATTATATGATAAAAAATTGGAGGTATGGCAAGAAAAGTATGTGGTGCAGAAGTATTGTATGAAAGTTCACATCAAAGACTTGGCTTCATCCTAAAAAGCTACTCCCCGTTCCAGTTTATGTGAACCTATTTCTTTTTTGATCCGTTTCAAAAAGAATGATCCCTTTCTAAATTTGGAAACAATTTAACTTAAATTTACAGTTCTACCCTTAATGAGAAGCTTTTATAACCACACAAATACTCTGGACCCCTTTTTGACTTGTTAAGGACCATAAATTCCAAAAGTCTTATTTTTTCTTAAACTTCGTGCCCAATCAAACATGTTCACATAAATTGAAACGGAGGGAGTAATAATTAAGAAGCTGAAAAAATTTGTGGTGCTAAGATAAATAAATGTGAAAGTCATAATTGAAGGTATGGTAAAAAGTTACTTACATCGGGCTGTTTACGCTAATCCTATATATACGTCTTACAAACATGATTATTATTGTATCAATATACAATAATTACTTGATACACATTCTCATCCTAATTATTATTTAACATGGTAAATTCATATGATTTGGTGTAAATATTTAAAACGAATAAATTTTATAAGAAGTGATCCTAATCATTCATAGAAGTTTATACCAGTAAATCATGTCATTTTTGGCCCCAAGAGAAGCAAGTAATACTCAAAAGCTAGGAAGAAGAATAAACAAGTGTATGGTTACAACTAAAGGTATCTTTTATTAATAGTATCTGGAAGGTATAATATCTGTGTGCCGAGGCGGATCTAAAAGTTTAATTTTTTTGGTTCAATCTATAAGGTTCTTATATATTATATTTTTTAAAATTATGAGTTCATATCTACTTTTTATTGTAATTTTAGTGAATTTTTACACATAAATTTATACTCCGAGTCGAAAATACTGGGTTCAGATAAACCTCATGCCGTTGCCATTATTGGAGCAATATCTATTATTTGATCTATCTATATTTATATCTCCTCATTATATTCATTATTGGTCCTACTATTTCGGTTTTTAGTACAGGACCCATTTCGTTTTTTTTTTCTTTTTTTTTTCTATGATTATCGTGGTAATACTAATATTGTCCCCTTTTATCTTTTTGTTTTCTTGAGTTGAGGGTCTTTCGGAAACAACCTCTTTATTCTTTTGGGGTAGGGGTAAGGTCTGCTTACACACTACCCTCCCCAGACCCCATTTGTGGGATTTTACTGGGTTGTTGTTGTTGCTCTTTCACATTTGTATTTTGTTCTATAAGAATATTAGTTACTTGAGCTTTAGAGTTTGAATTTCTGTTAATTTGGGTTTGGAATTTTAGTCCTACTAATTTACTGGTCTCTAAACTAATAATTTATACATATAGATTTTTCAAGACAAGAATTTAAACGAAAGCTAATGTGTTCGGCCAAACCTAGAAGATATTCTCTAGTTCCGCCCATGTTCATCATTGATCAGTTTCCAGGACTCAAGAACCATATGCTCGAGCCAAAATTTGAAGTTTATGGGCTCAAGACTCTAGTCTTTTTAAGTTACCGTGTTCTAAATTATTAATTTATACATATCCAATGAATTTCTTAAGTCAAGTGCAGAGTTTGAACCAAAGCTATTAGGTTTAGTCGAACTAAAAATTATACTCTAGCTCCGCCCTTGTTCACGACTCGAGAAACACATGCCAAAAATTGTACCCAAGAATCAAATAATGGAGAGACCCTACTGAAAATTGTCATGGCCTTAGAATTGAGTGAACTCTACAAAATGTTGGTGAAGTAGGTGATGTTATTTATGTGGTTAGTTATGTAGGCTTGTGAATTGAAGTCAAATAAATATCATATAGAGTAATACACTTCATATCCTCAAATTAAATACCATTTAGTTTGATCAATGGATAACATTGAGAATCTTGAAAATCAAGAATTTACAAACTTGAAACAAGATGAAGCTAAGTAGTTGTAGTCATAGTTCCATTTCAAGCTCAAGGTCATCTTAACCAACTTCTCCAACTTGCTCGTTTAATCTCCTCTTATGGTCTTCGCGTCTGCTATGTTGGTTTAGCCGCTTACAATCGTCAGGCCAGGGTTCGAGCCAACACCTTAAATCCATTTGACATAGCCAAGATTCGCTTCCTTGACCTTCCAATAACTCCTGATCTTTCCATTACCCCTCCGCTCGATCCCAATGTCTTGAGCAAAATACCTGTATCCCTCCAGGGTAAGGGTAAGCTCTGCGTACATTCTACACTCCCCAGACCTTACTTGTGCGCTAGAGAGTTGTTGTTGTTGTTATAGTATATAGGTATTAGTGCCGGTGATATCTATAACACAAGTAGAGTAATTGAAGGTAATACTTTTATTGACTTGATGGCACAACTCTCTAGCGCACAAAATAAGAAGCAATGGGAAATTGGACCTATTCTCCCTACTAAACTTGCTAATCATATTTCATATACTAAAAACAACTGTCTGGATTGGTTGAACAAACAACCTTCAAAATCAGTTATTTATGTATCTTTTGGAACGTCAACTTCATTTTCTGATGAACAAATCAAGGAGCTCGCGATGGGATTAGAACGAAGCAAACAGAAGTTCATATGGGTGTTAAGAGATGCCGATAAAGGAGATATCCTTACTGGAGAAGCTAGAATATTTGAGTTGCCAGAAGGTTTTGAGGAAAGACTAAAAGGGGTAGGCTTAGTGGTTAGAGATTGGGCACCACAACCAGAAATCTTGGCTCATTCGTCGACAGGTGGATTCGTGAGTCATTGTGGTTGAAATTCGTGCATCGAGAGCATTGCTATGGGAGTGCCAATAGCTGCTTGGCACCCCCAGAGTAATACTCTCTAAGCAAGAATTCCAACCACAATGACTCATGAATCCACCTGTCGACAAATGAGCCAAGATTTCTGGATGTGTTGCCCATTCTCTCACCACTAACCCCACCCCTTTCACTCTTTCCTCAAACCCTTCTGGCAATTCAAGTCTTCTGGCTATTTCGCATATGTAACTACAATACATATCGAAACTAGAAATGCAATGATAGATATAGGACTCGACATTGGGAAAGGAAGAAACATCTTGAACATTATAGGACATTAAAGCATCATGAACAATGACAACTCGTCTTGCCTTAGATGAAATGTCTCTTAAGAAGGAAGCAATAGGCTCGCGTAAAAGCATGCACGCGTTAAAAAGTGTTGGGCTTTTGCTGGATGCAAAATCAGGAGTACTCGGGAGGTCATGGAAGTGGATCTTGGCAATGTCCGAAGGATTTAAGGCGTTGGCTCGAACCCTGGCCTTATGGTTGTAGGCGGCTAAGCCAACGTAGTAAACGCGAAGACTATAAGAGGAAATTAGACAGGTAAATTGGAGAAGTTGGTTGAGATGGCCTTGAGCTGGAACTGGGACCATGATTACAACTACTTCATCTTGTTTTAAGCTGCAGTTGAGTTCATGATTTGCTAGATTTTCAGTATTAATATCCATGGAACCAAAAAGGAGTCAGAGGATTCTGTTTTTCTTAGTACTAATGAAGTGATGTTTGTGAGATTGTTTTGATTGAGGTTTTAGAAATAAACAGCTTTATATATATAGCTTTCTCAGCTTAGCGGAGCCACGATTTCAAGCTTATGAATGCAGGATTGTAATCATTTAAGTTCTAAATTAATAATTTAAACATATTCAATGGATATTTTTAGACAAATACAAGATACAACCAAAACTATTGGGTTCGGCCGAACCCGCTCCCGACACTCTAGCTCCAACCCTATCCTTACTTCATGCAACTCATTCAATAATCCAAGCTAGGTTGACATATAGTCTATGGGTTTACGTTAACTAAATAACTTTCATCAAGACTCTGTATATGTATTAAAAAATCTACTCTCCCTGTCCCAATATATGTGATGCATTTTGGATTTCGAGAGTCAAACGAGTTTTTCTTTGACCGTGATTTTTTCATATGCATTTTAGATAATTTGTCTAGTTAATTATTCTGTATATATATATATATATATATTTATCACTTTGTTTACTACCTCATACATGAAATTTTTTCCGTTTTTTGTATCTAATGTTGTTGATCATGCTTAAAAATATGAAAGGAGATCTTTGCATGTAATTCTTGGAGAAGAAGAACCTTATTTATTTGGATTTTTAATTTTTATATGTGTTTGGCTAGTTTCGGAAAATCTATGATTAATGGCTAGAGGTTGGTAAGTTAGAACTTATTTGAAATATTTATGTAATATTCCCTAAATGATATTGTACTCTTTGTCTATACTTCATATCATTTTAATAGAGTCTCATACTTTAGCTCGAGATGTATATCTTGAAAATGAGTTTTTGCTTGCCCTCACATCACACATAAGCATGTACATGACAACCAAACACTCTCAATTTGAGAGTGATCAGCATGTGAATTGACTATAATTATTATTTATTCGCATATATTATCAAAAGATTGTCAAATGAATCCATTGGATGTGAGTCAACTTCGATTTTCAAAAAATAAATAAATTATTACAATGACACTGCAGGGTAAGGCTGCGTACAATAGGCTCTTGTGGTCCGGTCCTTTCCCTGGATTCACGTATAACGGGAGCTTAGTGCACCGGACTGCCTTTTTACATTGTACAACTGCAGAAAGTATTGGAGCTGCTGCTAATTGTGAACTCCTTTTCCATATGAGCAAATATTAATTAGTACTATGTTGTACTATTGCCTTCATCATTGTTATTGGCAGGTACATTAATCATAGTCATATATAAAATTATTAACATTAATTATTCTAATTGCCTTCATTAATCTATTGGATTTATACCAATAATTCTGACTTCCTAATTTGTACATATTCAATAATTCTTATATTCAGAGGTGGAGCGAAGATTTGAAGTTCATGAGTTTGGAATTTTAGTCTTTTTAAATTACTGGATTCTCAATTAATAATTTGTACATATTCAATAGATTTTTAAAGATAAATACAGGGTTCAGACTAAAGTTACTGGGTTCGGTCGAACCTGTAAGCCGTATGCTAGCTCTTGCTTATATTTGCCCAGAGTTCAAAGATTTCTCATCTCTAAACTTTCTCTTCCTCTCTTAAATCACACAAATCTTTTCCAATGGCTGAAAAATGGACCTCAAACAGCTCTATAGCTGTAGTCATGGTACCACTTCCAGCACAAGGCCATCTCAATCAACTCCTTCATCTCTCTCGACTCGTTTCCTCGTACAATATCCCTGTCCATTATGTTGGAACCACTACTCACATTCAACAGGCGAAAATTCGGGCTCATGGCTTTGATCCTGTCACCATAACAAATATTCATTTCCATGAATATCAAACACCTTCTTTTGAAACTCCCCTTCCAAATCCTAATGCTTCTAACAAATTTCCAAACCACCTAATGCCTTCTTTTTACGCCACGTTCCATCTCCGCGAGCCAATTTGTGCTCTAGTACGCAAATTTTTGAGCGCGAATACTAAGAAAGTGGTTGTTATTTATGATAATTTGATGAATTGTGTGGTTCAAGATTTGCATGAAATGCCAAATACTGAGTGCTATTCTTTCAATAGTACTTCAGCTTTTATGTCATATTCATTTTTGTGGGAATTCAAAGGAAAACCTGTCTTACCTGGAACTGAACATTATGACGATATACCATCAATTTTAGACTGTTTTCCTACAGAGTTTTGGGATTTTTTGAAGATACAAGAACAATTTGATGGGAAGATTCATTGTGGTAAACTTTACAATTCGTCGCGAGTAATAGAAAGTTTGTACCTCGATTTAATGGCCAAAGAGTATGATGGATTGAAGCAATGGGCTATAGGTCCATTCAATCCTTTAGAGCCAAAAGAGAAGAGCAAAGACTCAAACAAACGCCACGAATCCCTCGATTGGCTTGGCAAACAAGAACCAAACTCAGTTATTTTCGTGTCATTTGGTACGACTACTTCGTTGTGTGATGAAGAAGTCAAAGAACTCGCGATTGGTCTAGAGAAAAGCGAGCAAAAGTTCATTTGGGTACTCAGAGATGCTGACAAAGGAGATGTTTTTACAAGTGAAGTTAGAAAAGTTCAATTGCCTGAAGGATATGAAGAAAGAATAAAAGAAAGAGGGATTATAGTAAGAGATTGGGCACCACAATTAGAAATTTTAGCACATAGTTCAACAGGCGGTTTTATGAGTCATTGCGGATGGAATTCGTGCATGGAGAGTATGTCAATGGGAGTTCCTATAGCAGCCTGGCCAATGCATTCAGATCAGCCAAGGAATTCTCAACTTGTAACAAAGTATTTGAAAATTGGACTAACTGTTAGGCCATGGACGCGTCGAGATGAACTTGTTACATCAGAAATAATTGAAAATGTTGTGAAAATTTTGATGGCTTCAACAGAAGGAGATGAGATGAGGAAAAGAGCAGCAGATTTGAGTAATACTATCAAAAAATCAGTCAAGGATGATGGCATAAACCGCGCTGAGATGGATTCATTCATCGCTCATATTACTCGTTGAAATTAGATTTATCGGTACAATATCTGTATGAAATTATAAGAATTACTATACTCTTAAGAATGGTGTAATATATGAATTTATATCAATAGTCTATTAAGTATGCCACGTGAACAGGAGGTCAACGGTTTGAGCCACGAAAACAGCCTCTTGCAGAAATGCAGGGTAAGACTGCATGTGGTCTTGCCCTTCCCAGACCCCGCGCATAGCGGGGACTTGGTGCACCGGCCTGCCCTAGTCTATTAAGTATGCAGTATCATGGTTATTTTCGAGTTCCAAGCTAAGGGAACTGCTCCCTTTCTATCTGTTTTTAGCCTCTTTAACTGAAGTATATGTTCTACTTATCTTGAGTTCTTGAATCACGGTATAAGGTTTAAGGTATATAAATTTATGAAAAACTTTCAACCAACAAAAGAATTCTATTAAAATGTTCAATGACGACTACAACAACAACATACCCGATGTAATCCCACAAGTGGGATCTGGAGAGGGTAGAGAGTACGCAACTTTATCCCTATCTTGTGCAGGTAGAGAAACTGTTGCCGATAGACCCTCGGCTCAAAGCAAGCATACATAATCACAACAGTATAGAGAAAAGATATGCAGTAGTAACAAAGTCAAAGAAGCAGTGACAACAACAATATCATAGTAAAGCTGAAACACAACATCGTCAGATAGTAATTGAAACCTAACAATATGGAAATACGAGAATTAGCGGTGTACACGGGCCGGGCTGGTTCGACTTTTATCAAAATCAAACCAAACCAATTATATCGGTTTGGATTGGTTCGGTTTTGTCGGGTTTTTCCGGTTTTCGGGTTTTTTTGTTACATGAATATTATTTTAATCTTACTTTGTTAAAGTTATAAATATAGTTTTGATAAATGAATATATGTTTAATAAATATTGAAAAAATTGACTAACATATAATCTATTAAAATATTCTAATGAGAGAATTTCTTTTAGTAACACGTGATAGTTATTTTCTTAGTCGTCTAACAATAATTTTTCGTTAATTTACGCTTTCAAGGTTAACACATGATAGGATCCCAAATATTTTTATATTTTTTAAAGAAAATTCAATATAAAGTCTTATATATATATATTAAATATTTATATATCGGTTTGGTTCAGATTTTTTTACTCAATACCAAACCTAGTCGGGTTTTTTAATCGGTTTGATTTGATTTTTCGATTTGGTGCGGTTTTTCGGTTCGGTTTGAACACCCGAGAATAACACTACCACTACTGGAATGAAAGGAGAAGTTTCACTGAACAACTTCTTGTTTATTTCAGCTGGACTTGATTGGATTTATCTGTTTCTCACATGATAATACAAATAAAGAAAGGTCCAAAAGTCACCCTTTCGACTATTCGAAATAGACCACTTTTACCATTTTTTTAAATTTTGGTACCTATAAAGTCTTGCCGTCTAAATTTTGGACTACTTCTACACTTATTCTTTAATGGCTGAATCTTAAATCCTAATCCTTGTTTAATTAGATTAATTATCATAGCTAAGGGTGGTTTTAAAATTTGTATTTTATCTTTAACTCTAGTACATTGAATGAATTGAATTTGTATTTCATGTGAGAAAAGCCAAAAAACTAATAAAACCTGAAATACAAATTAAAGGGGTAAATTTCACAAATGGTCATATAACTCGACGTTTTTTTCACTAAAGTCATATCATTTTGTTTTCTCACACAAAAGTCAAAAATAAGAATGAGTCAAAGTTATATGACATTAGTGAAAAAAAGTAAAAGTTATATGACTTTTGTGTGAGAAAACAAAGTTATATGACTTTAGTGAAAAAAGCCATAATTATATAACCATTTGTGAAATATTTAACCCCAAATTAAAATCAACTTCATTTTATTTGGTTGACTCAAGTCAAAAGCAATAATTTGAATCACTCTGGAAAAATAATTAAATTATTCCATTAGACAATAATTGAATAATTTAACGGTTGAATTCACTATAAATGAGTAATTAGTCCACCAATAGGAGGGAATGAGGTGGAGAAAAATAGACAGGTGAAAGAGATGGATTAAGACATGTATTTGTTAATTTTTCCCACTGTGTTTTTAATGGTAGACCACAAATTTTCAAAGGTTTGAATTTGCTATTTCTTTGATTTCCAAGCCCAGTGTCCTGTACTCGCTTTAGGGCCCGATTAATCCGGATTTGTGCCAGAAAATTCCACTTTGAGGGCCACCCATTAATATGGATTTGCGCTAGAAAGTCCCGTTTTGAGGTGGTAAAACGCTCCATTTTCTTCATAATCATGATTTGAATCCGAGACCTCTGGTTAAGCATGAAGAAGTACTTGTCACACATTTTATTTGTACGTATATATTAATCATGGCCGGTTGAAATGAAAAAGGAAATTTCTATTTATAAACACTTTTGACAACAATTTTTATGGTAAAATAATCAAAGTTTCCAAGTCTTATGTCACAACCCAATTTAGGATTGTGACCGGCGCTTAGGAGCAAGTGCTCCCAAGTAAGCCTCATCGGTAATTTTATAGAAAAACGGACAGAGTTTCCCCTATTTTTGGACCATCCCAAAAAAAAATTTCCTGTCTCAAATCAACAACCAAACATCCTAATATCATACCAAATAATTGACAACTTGTCAATTAACCAATACAAGTCTCCACCATAACTAAATCACCAAATAACCACTAGAAGTACTAATTTATCTCCAACTTTGATAAATAAGAATGATACTCAACATAAGTCTATAATAACGAAGAATACTCAAAAAACTAAAGGAATGACTATGGAGCGACTCTAAGAGTTCAAGGAAAAGACCATAACAATTGATAAAAATCATCTCCGCCCACGCGAACAAGTGCGAGGCTCACCAAGAACCAACCTGTGCACTCTAATTAACGAAATCCTTGCCCGTGTTAACTGTTGTCTCTGTAAAAAAAAAATTAGCGGGGAATGAGTCGCTAGCTCAGTGAGTAATAACACTTAACCACAACCGTTTTTATTGGGGACAAGTCAGAAAACATGCTAGTATCTCAAATAGAAAATAACATAAAAATGCTCTTTCAGAAACAAGAAATAATTTTCAGTCTCACCATACTTTTCTTGTAGTATAATACAAATACAATTCAGTAATAAGCTTGGTAACCATTGTATAATATCAGTATTCACATTTTGGGAGGTTTCAATGAACGGATCATGTAATCAGTATAACTGTGGACTTCTTCGCAAGAAGTCAAATATAACGGTAGTCCCTACTCGAGGGAAATCGATAACGGTATGCTAGTTCTACATTCCCACTAGAGATGGCTATAACTGTACTCTGTAATCGGTAAATACAAGGTGCATCAGGTCTAACGAACCCGCCGTTAGCTACAGGATCCTTCAATGTCTACTCCCATTTATACTTGTCTCTGTAATCCGTATATACTCATAGAAAATATTTTAAAACAATATAGGGCATTTTGGTTCTTATCAAATCATATAATTTCTTTTCGATAACAGTAAATTCAAGTAACGGTAAAACAGATCTAGTGACAATGAAAATATTTAAAACAAAGGTAATCTTCTCCAATAACTATTTCGGTATCATATCGAGTAAAAGACTTGTCCCACATGCAACTTAAAATAATCGGTAACATATTCATATTTAAAATCATGTGTAAATCATGCAAGTTATGAAAACACAAATTGCGGTAAGATTACTACTCACAGTACTCGTGCCGAAATACCAAATGCTTCACCTCGAGCAATTCGTACAACTTCCTCCAATCAATCTATAATTATATGATATCGATCTCATGTTAATTTTCCATGTTTAGGCTAATTCGTAGCTAATTTAGAATGCCCAACCCTCAGAGTTTCATATTTGGCTCTTAATTCGCCGAATTATAATAACCCAACAAATCCCTCTTATTCTACTTGGAATATCAAGACCCATTTCAGTATCCCAACTCAATGCTATCAAAATTACATTGTAAATTTTTTTCCAATATCACCAATATTAGTAGCAATCATATTTGATTACCAATCACTAACAAAACAGAAAGGTTTTTGAAGGAATATCCCTTTTTTTTTTTTTTGTGTGGCATAGACAGACTATATAAGTTTATAACCCTAAACCTATGGTACCAATTCATAAAAATTCCATGAACTCCATTATTTCATTAATATTAATTCTTCTAATTAATTCTTACCCCAACTCTATAGCCATGGAATTTATGAATCAAATCTACAAATTAAGTTAAAAAATTTACCTTCTTCTTCTCTGTTTAGTTAGTTTCTCTTCGTTGAATTATCCTGGTGCTCTTCAATGGAAGAAAAGTGCAAATCTCACGTTTTCTTTTGTTTTCAAAAGTGGCTTCCAAGCTTTTCACTAGATTTTCCCTTAACTAATTCTTGCCCGTGAGTTTTCTCTGTGTTAGAATCCTTCTACTACCCAAAGCCCTCTTTTTCTTTTCTTTTGTGTTTGCCGTGAGTCCTTCCCCTTCCCTAAATCCCTTTCTTTGCTTTTACCTATTTGCCAAATTGAAATTTGGTGGGCTACGACCCTTTTCTTTTTTTGTATATCCTTTTCCTTTTTTTTTTTGTTAAATGACTCATATGTCCTTGCTTGAAATTTATGGGCTATTACATCTTAGTTCTGTTTACCTTTGTTCAATTCTCATATATTTCAAAGTCACTACCTTGAAAAAACACAAAAAAGTTTGAATACTAAAAACCTTCTAATTTCTTTCATGGATAGCAGCAAGTTGAAACAAGATGAAATAGCTATAGTTATGGTTCCATTTCCAGGTCAAGGACATCTCAATCAACTTCTCCAACTTGCTTGTTTAATCTCCTCATCATATAATCTTCCAGTATACTATGTTGGCTCAGCGACACATAATCGTCAAGCCAGGGTTTGCGCCAACGCCTTAAATCCTTTAGACATAGCCAAAATCCAATTTCATGACATCCCAACTCCTGAAGTTGCCTCACCTCCACCTGATTATAATTCCTTAAACAAATTCCCCGCGTATCTTGAGCCATCGTGGGCTGCTTGTATGCTTATGCGCGAGCCTTTTGCTTCATTCTTTCGCGATATTTTATCTAAAGCAAGACGAGTTGTTGTTGTACATGATTCTTTAATGTCTTATAATGTTCAGGATGTTTCAACCTTGTCCAATGCAGAATCTTATATATTTAATTGCATTTCAGTTTTCACTTTGTACTATTTGATATGCTTATCTTATGGTATGTCAATACAACTTGAAGAAGAATTGCTTAAAAATTTACCTTCCCTTGAAGAAATTATAACATATGAAATCAGAACGCAGAGCTTCTCAGAGTCCGTATATGGATATTAGATCAGGTGATATTCATAATACGAGCAAAGTAATCGAAGGCAGGTTTCTTGATTTGTTGGTAGAAGTAACAAGTACACAGAACAAGAAACAATGGGCAATTGGACAGGTTCTGGCTACTAAACTTGTTCATGTCTCGAATACGAACAATATATGTTTGGAGTGGCTTAACAAGCAACCTCCAAGATCAGTTCTTTATATAACATTTGGAACAACAACTTCATTTTATGATAGGGAAATCAAGGAGCTCGCAAAGGGATTAGAGCAGAGCAAACCGAGGTTTATATGGGTGTTGAGAGATGCCGATAGAGGAGATATCTTTACTGGGGAGGCTAGAAACGTTGAGTTGCCACAAGGGTTTGAGGAAAGGGCAAAAGAAGTAGGATTAGTTGTGAGAGAATGGGCACCATAACCAGAAATCTTGGCTCATTCGTCGACTGGGGGGTTCATGAGTCATTGTGGTTGGAATTCTTTGTCATGCCCCGAACCATGGTCTGGGCATAACATGACACTCGGTGCCTAATTGCATGTGACCGAGCGAACCAATTGCATGGCTGGATCAACATGAGGTGTAACTATGAGCTAGAGGTAAATATAAAACATGATAATCTACTAAAGAGTCTGACTGAAATATCATAGATGCGGAAAATACTGAAAGGTCTGCAATTATAAACAAGTACCCGACAAGGCTAACACATAAAAGTCCATTAAAATCTGACTGACTGGGTTATAGGCTACGAAGCCTCTAAAGAATACTAAAAATGCTAACTGTTTACCAGGACAAGGTCCCCGGTATACCTTACTAAAAATGCTAAAAGTCCATTAATTCTCTTTGCTTGAAGATGTACTGGAGACTCTTGTGGTCTGTAAAACTGTCAACATGTACCCTATACAAATAATGGCGCCAGATCTTAAGCGCAAACACCACAACTGCTAATTCAAGATCATGAGTCGGATAATTCTTCTCATGAGCCTTGAGTTGCCTCGACGCGTAGGCTATGACTTTACCGTGCTGCATTAATACATACCCAAGACCAATCCCTGAAGCATCACAATAAACAACGAACCCTTCGGTTCCTTCCGATAGTGTCAGGACTGGAGCTGAAGTCAACCTCTTCTTTAACTCCTCAAAACTTTACTCGCACGCGTCCGACCATTGAAACTTGACTTTCTTCTGAGTTAATCTAGTCAAAGGGGACGAGATAGAAGAAAATCCCTCTACGAAATGCCTATAATAGCCTGCTAGACCCAAGAAACTCTTTATATCGGATACGGAGGTGGGTCTAGGCCAATTCTTCACTACCTTTATTTTATGAAAATCCACCTTCACGCCTTCCCCTGAGATGACATGGCCCAAAAACGCTACTGATTTCAACCAGAATTCACACTTAGAAAACTTGGCATATAACTTCTGATCCTGTAGTGTCTGCAACACAATTCCGAGATGTTCTGCATGGTCAGTCTCGCTACGGGAATAAATCAAGATGTCATCAATAAACACAATAACAAACAAATCAAGATAAGGCTTGAAGACCCTATTCATAAGGTCCATAAAAGCTGCTGGTGCATTCGTTAAACCAAATGACATTACCAAAAATTCGAAATGCCCATATTGAGTCCTAAAAGCTGTTTTTGGAATATCAACTTCCTTACCCTTCAACTTATGGTATCCTGATCTGAGGTCAATCTTGGAATAACACTGGGCACCCTGAAGTTGATCAAATAAATCATCTATTCTGGGAAGAGAGTACTTGTTCTTGATGGTGACTTTATTCAACTGATGATAGTCAATGCACATACACAAAGACCCATCCTTCTTTCGGACAAACAAGACCGGTGCGCCCCAAGGTGAGACACTTGGCCTTATAAATCCCTTATCTAGAAGATCTTTCAACTGGACTTTTAACTCTTTCAACTCTGCTGGAGCCATTCTATAAGGCGGAATAGATATCGGCTTAGTGCCTGGAAGTAGATCAATTCCAAAGTCAATCTCTCTATCGGGAGGGACTCTAGGGTGATCTTTGGGAAACACTTCTGGAAACTCATTTACAATTGGTACCGACTGGAGAGTGGGGATCTAAGTATCTGCATCCTTAACTCGAACCAGGTGATAGATATATCCCTTGGGGATCATCTTTCTGGCTTTAAGATAGGAAATAAACCTACCCCTACGTGTTACTGCATCACCCTTCCATTCTAAGACTAGTTCACCGGGAAATTCAAAACTTACTATTTTGGTTCTACAATCCACTGTGGCATAACATGAATCTAACCAATCCATGCCCATGATCATATCGAAGTCTACCATCTCCAATTCTACTAAGTCTGCTACAGTAAGACGATGATGCACTTTGACTGGACATCCCCTATAGATACACCTTGCTATAACTGATTCTCCAACTGAAGTGGACACTTCAAAGGGTTCACACAACTTTTCTGGTTCTATCCCAAATTTCTTAGCAATATATGGGGTTACATAAGATAGGGTAGATCTCGGATCTATAAGACCATAGACATCAAAAGTGAATATTGTTAGCATACCTGTGACAACATCTCCATGAGCCTCGGTATCCTAATGGTCTGCCAGTGCATACAAGCGGTTTCGACCACCGCCTGCATTACTAGACTTTGCTGCACCGCGCCCTTGTTGGGCCTAAGAGTTATGAGGGGCTGCGGAATTAGTGGACGAAGCTACATTGCCTCCATTGTTCTGCTTTGCTGATGGACAATCCCTCAAAAAGTGGCCCTGCTGACTGCACCCAAAGCAACCATTTGTGCCCAAACGACACACCCCTAGATGCTTCTTACCACATGTGTTGCAAGCAGGGTACTCAAGGCCTCTGTAGCCCACACTAGTCTATGACTGTGAGCCTGCTGCTTTGAAATTTTGGTTTTTCTTGTTAAACTTGGACCTCTGAACCGCTGCACTAGCTGAAGATGGAGCGGGTCCTGATTTTGATTTCCTGAAGAACTGGTGATTGCCTCCTGCTTGAGATCCCCCATGGCTGGAATTTCCTGCAGACTTAGCTCTCTTGTTGAATTCCCTGTCCTTCTCTTTCTATTGCTACTCTACTTCTTTCAAGCTGTCTTCGTTCCCCTAAACAAAGGCAACCATCTTAGTGATGGTCATGTCATTATTCTGAGCAGCTATATTGGCATCAGCAAACAAATCATCTCAAAGCCCCAACACAAACCGCCTAACTCTGGCCCTCATATCACGTACCATTTCCGGAGCATACTTGGCCAGAGAGACGAACTTGAGGTAGTACTCATTCACGCTCATATCATTCTGTCTGAGTCTCTCAAACTCTAAAGCCTTAGCTTCCAAAACCTCAATGGGTAGAAAGTGCTCAAGGAACGCATCTGCAAACTCCTTCCAAGTCGCAGGATCCGCATCCTCCCCTCGGGACTCTTCCCATGTTTCATACCAAGTGTTGGCAACATCCTTCAGCTGGTACGCAGCAAGCTCCACTGCCTCAGTGTCTGTAGCATGCATCACTTGAAATATCTTCTGAACCTCATCAATGAAGTTTTGCGGATCCTCATCCTTTTTGGACCATGTGAAGATGGGAGGTTTCATGTTGAGGAATTCCCTAGACCTGGAACTACCCATCTCATGAACATCACTTGTTCCCTGCCTTTGAGATTAAGTAGCAACAATCTGGGTGAGCAACTGGATAGCTCCCCTGACATCCATGTCTGAAGAACTGGGCACTGAGCCCCGTGCAACCCCCTGGGCTGGAGTGTCCTCCTCCTGAGCAACATTAGTTGTGGCCCCTTGGCTAGTAGCTGAGGCCCTCCTAGTGTACTTTCTTTTTGCAGGCATTTTTTCTGAAATACTCAATTTGTACGGGTTAGAAAGATTTCTGAAAGCATAGCTCTAACTGCACGATCTAGAGTATGAAAGAAATGGAACAATCCTAGATGTCTTAGTGGTCAACTGTTTACATGTGTGGCGCGCACACACACATAGAAGAGACCCCATTGGACATGGCTTCATAGACTCCCTAGGACTCTTGAACCTATAGCTCTAATACCAAGCTTTGTCACGCCCCGAACCATGGTCTGGGCATAACACGACACTCGATGCTTGACTACATGTGACCGAGCGAACCAACTGCATGGCTGGATCAACATATGGTATAACTATGAGCTAGAGGTAAATATATAACATGATAATCTACTAAAGAGTCTGACTGAAATATCATAGATGCGGAAAATACTAAAAGGTCTTCAAGTATAAACAAGTAGCCGACAAGGCTAACACATGAAAGTCCGCTAATATCTGACTGAATGGGTTATAGTCTACGAAGCCTCTAAAGAATACTAAAAATGCTAACTGTTTAACGGGACAAGGTCCCCGGTATACCTTATTAACTGAAATGCTATAATAACTAAAACAAAAGAGAGATAAGGCCCCAAAAGACTGAGGCTCACCAATAGCTGATATGAGATGTCCTAACAAACTAAATCGTCAACCTGAAAATCGTTACCTGCATCGCGAGATGCAGGCCCCCGGCAAAAAGGGATGTCAGTACATTTGAATTGTACTGGTATGTAAAATAGCTGAACAAAAGAACTGTAAATACTGAAACTGAAACTGAACTGCTAGCTGATAAACAGATAACTGAACAAGGAAGTAAGGATATGAATACTCCCTCTTCTGAATGATGAACAACCTGTTTATCTGATAAACTACAGCCTCGGTCCCAATATATATATATATATATATATATATATATATATATATATATATATATATATATATATATATATATATATATATACAAGCTACGGCCTCAGGCCCAAGTATACACATACATAACTACGGCCTCAGGCCCAAAAATGTGTAAAGCATAAACTACGGCCTCAGGCATACAGGTGTTCAACATTCAAGAATATAAAATCAGGAACTGAGAATCATATTATAATACATGATACTGAAATAATGAGCCATACCGAGTTACATGATACTGGAATAGTGAATAGGATTAGACTGAGATGAGTATTCATAATAAATTGATTTGTCATAACTGAAACTCATAGAATATCGAATGATTATGAGACTATGCCATCTAGAGAATAGAAGTTCTATTACTATTCAGGGAACTAAGGCATAGTTACTTTCTGAGGAAACTGGTAATGGTCATAATGAATGGGACGTAGGGAGAATCATAGACATTCCCAAACGTAAAGAGTTAGCCTTACATACCTTAACTTCCTGCTCTTGAGCGTAATGCAACATTTGTCAACCCTTTCAATTTTAATCTATAGCAATACAAGTCAAAAGGATTCCATATTAGCTATGATGCTCATGTTTTGGTCACTTAAGCATTTTATCAAACACTTGGTAAAAATAAAGCTTCATAGTCCTTATTAATGGTGTCTCTACACCCAACAACCCGTTCTCTTGTTCCTAGATAAATTCTAAAGTCTCAAATGATTATAATCAACATTATTCTTCATCACTCATAAGGTAAACAACACCCTTAACCAATAATCAACACTCAACACCCCAACCCTATAATCGTTCATGCTTTTCTATCAAACCCATCAACTCATATCTCTTGAACTAGGATTTACAATCATTAAATCAATGCTAGAATCAATTAGAGGGTGAAGACATTACCTTTTTGAAGTTCAAACCCTTTGAATTCAAGTTCTAGGCTTCCTTCTCTCAACAATGATGTCCCAATCGAATATCTAATGATATGGAGGGGTTGCCCATGTTAATAAGATGTTGAAATTAAAATTAAGTTAGAATCATCATTAGAACTTACCTTGGGTGGTGGAGGGACTCTTAAGGAGTTAGGTTTTTGAGAGCTTTACTTTCTAGAGCAAGTTTTCTTGTTTTGGGGCTGTGGGGGACGAAATAGGGCTAAAAAAATGACTTCCCAAGTCGTCCACCGCGTCCCGGTTGGAGCACCGTGGTACGACCGCGGTAAATCGCTGGGACACTGCCTCACCACCGCGGTCGCGGTAAAAACGCGGCAGGACCGCGGTGGTTGTACACCATTCTGTAAAACGGGCATAACTTTTTGTTCAGAGGTTCGTTTGGGCTCTACAATATATCGTTGGAAAGCTATTTCAAAGGCCTACAACTTTCATGCTTTGAGTTTTTCCAATTCAGCACACATTTTCACTAAACCCTGCTGGAAGATAGACCTTCTGCAAAACTTAGTCGATTTTGTCAAATCTTATGCACCTCACTTTCCATCTTGATTTTGAAACAACTATTTTCACCCATAATTATCCCGATGGGACTTCACATGTTCAAAATATATCCTTACTACTCCTTTAGCTCATTCATACCTAAGCCGAATTTACGGGGTGTTACATTCTTGTATAGAAAGTATTACTATGGGAGTTCCCATAGCTTCTTGGCCTATGCACTCTGACCAACCAAAAAATGGTTTTTTGGTGACGGAAATATTGAAAATAGGCCTCATTGTTAGGGAGTGGGAGAAACGCGAAGAGCTGATGAGTGCATCCACCATTCAGAACGTCGTGAGTAAGTTTAATGGCATCAGAAGAAGGCGACGAAATTAGAAAAAGAGCAGACGAATTGGGAGAAAGGGGGTGCTTCTCTAATGGAGTTGGATTCTTTCATCGCGTATATCACAAGATAGATTCCTATGTTCTCTAGAACATATATAAAATGAACATGATTAGCTTCCATAAATACAATTCAAATTATTGAACTACAAGAACGTAACGAGAAGACTTACTAGCCTTTTTATTTGTGTGCGTTTTTCTGCCTTCACAAGGTAGGGGTAAGGTCTACATACACTCTACCACCAGAACCTACTTTGTGGGATTATGCTGAGTTTGTTGTTGTTGTTGTTCTCTTTCACTGCTCTTCTCACTCTTTCCTCGGGCTATGACTAGTTCTAACATGTTGTAGTACATTTATATACAAGAGTAACTCAGATCAATAAAATCCATCTTTTAAAAATATATATTGTGTCGACTGTGCCAACAAAGTCATGCTTTGAAAGTTGATGAGAAATACATATAAGTGGAGTAATACTCATATGAGACCTTTTGGGAAACTATGCTGGCTTGATCTAAATTAAATGATATCATACCGTGTTAAAAGTCGGACAAAAGTAGCATTACTTACCGACATTAAGCGTAGATACCAAAAGGAAGATTACATTCCAAATGGATGTCTTATTATAAGAAGCATTACATAGATAATTTCATTTATAACACTATTACTATAATCATTAATCCGAAATTCCTTTCATGAGTACCATAGAGCCTCTGCACACTGTGAGCTCCATTCCCTTCATGAGAATCAAGTATCCCAAAACCTATGTTGCTCGGAAGTCGGACCTAAACTTTCTCTTCCTCTCATAAATCAAACAAAATGCTTATATTGTCATATTTAACTTAAATCCAAATCTATAAGGCGAGTTAATTAAAATTGATCATCCACAGAAAAGAGTAAATGAGAATATGTTTTCATTGTCATGGCCAGGGGCGGACGCACACTTTAACAAGAGGGGTCACCGGCACCCAATAATTTCTGCAAAAACTTCATAAATGCTTACAAATATCTTCAAGAAATAATCAAGTATTAGCATAGGCTCCCATATCAATCTTTATGAGCATTGATAAATTTATACTAAATGTCATGGTGCCCCCACGATCACTGAATCCTGGGTCCGCCTCTGGTCATGACATTCCCTATATATAGTGTATTGATATGTTTCCTTACATTATACCACTTGTGCTAACGAGACTCTGGATGCATTTCATTACATTTCCAATATGAACAAACATTCATCGAGTTATGTGAGCGATGAAAGAATCCATCTCACTGCGGTTTATTCCCCCATTCGCTACTGATTTCTTGATAGCATTGCTCAAATCGGCATTGCTCAAATTTCTTGTATTGTGTGCTGTAAAACGAAAGTGAAAAAGTAAGAGTTTGTCTAATTCTATGCATTAAACAAGTCAGTGGACATGGAAAGAAAAGATTTGACATCATGGCCTAATATAGTCGAATTGTAATTACTTGACAAATCATGGCTTTTATGATTTTGAAGTTTATTGAGATTCTATATGCATTCAAAAGGTAAATAAGATATTGTTTCTTTATTTTTTTAGAAGTTATGGGAGTTAAGTAAAATTTATTTTATTTTTCTAGTAATAAGATGGCAATTTGAAAACAGTCTTAAATGTCCTAAAAGGAAAGCTGATTTTTAACACAATTACACAAGTGACTCAATGCTGGCGTAACAAGAGGGAAATTCCCAAGACGTTCTCGCAGTATTACGTTAAGTCAAACTCAGAATTCGACTGAGCTACTGGAATCGAAATGTTGTCATTTTAGTTATCAAAATATGTAAAACGGATTTTGAACCACGTTTTACCTTAACGACATTTGGGGCGTAAAGGTAAAACGCGGTTCAAAACTGCATTTTACAAAAACGCGGTTCACAACCACGTTTTCTATTGTTTTACAGGTATCTGATCCTTACATAGCCAAACATAGTTTGCCTAACGTCTCAAGATAGTTGCTGAATATGTGACGACCCGGCCGATCGTCTTAAGAATTAACGCCCCGATCTCCTATTAACTGCTTTCCCCGCGTTTATTTCTGCCATTTTGATTTGCCGGGATGTTCGTTTTGAGTTTCGGAGAGTTTTGGGACACTTAGTCCCTAAATGAGAGTTTAAGTGTTGGAAATTTGGTTGTAGTCGGAATAGTGTGAAGAAAGACTCGAAATAGAAATCCGATGGTTCCGTTAGCTCCGATGGGTGATTTCGGGCTTAGGGGCATGTTCGGATTGTGTTTTGGAGGTCTGTAGCTAATTTAGACTTGAAATGCCGAAAGTAGAATTTTGAAGTTTCCGGTTCGATAGTGAGATTTTGATCTGAGGGTCGTAATGGAATTTCGGAAGTTGGAGTATCTCCGTAGTGTTGAATGTGACGTGTGTGCAAAATTTCAGGTCATTAGGACGAGGTTTGATAGACTTTCTGATCGAAAGCGTATTTTTATAGTTTTGGAGTTCTTAGGCTTGAATCTACGGTTGATTCATCATTTCGATGTTGTTTTAGATGTTTTAAGGATTGATATAAGTTTGGACAGTGTTATTAAACTTGTTGTGCTTTTGGTTGAGGTCCAAGGGGCCTCGGGATGATTTCGGATGGTTGACGGAAGGATTTGGAGTTTGGAGTTGCAGCTGAAGCTATAACTGCTGTCATAACCGCATCTGCGGTTGAAAGGCCGCAGGTGCAACTCCTGCAGATGCGGAATCCAGCCGCAGAAGCTGCAGACGGGGAAGGGGCCAGGAATTGCAGAAGCGATATAAGTACCGCACCTGCGTGACCGCAAACGCGGATTTTGGGTCGCAGGTGCGGCGGAGAGGGAAGCGATTCCCCAACCGCAGAAGCGGTATCGCGAATGCGATTGTTGGATCGCAGATGTGGGATTGCTGGGCAGAACATATAAATAGTCGCCTTCACGAATTTGAGCTATTCTTTCACCATTTTCATCCGGAAAAGTGAGCTTTTGGGGAGGTCTTTGAGAGGGAATTCAAGGGAGCTTCGAGGAGGTAAGATTCTTGGAACCTAAACTCGTTATTGGAGTGATTTTTATCATTATAAGCATGAAAAATTAAGGAAAATCAGTGGTAATTTGGGGGTTAGGGCTTGACTAATTATAGACCTTTGAGTGATGATTTGAGGGACCATTTGAGGTCCGATTTTGACACTTTTGGTATGAATGAACTCGTGAGAGTGTGAGGATCCTGGAAATGTAAATTTTACCCGATTTCGAGACGTGGGCCCAAGGGACGTGTTGGTTATTTTACCTAATTTCGCGCATTAGCTTAGAATTTCCTTGTAGAATCAGTTACTTGAAGTGTTATTTACATTATGCAATTGAATTGAATAGATTTGGGTCATTTGGAGTCGAGTACTTGTAGCAAGAGCGTGGTTTCGGATTCATTTGAGTTGGTTCGAGGTAAGTGACTTGCCTAACCTTGTGTGGGGGGACCTTCCTCTTAGGATTTAGTATATTTGATAATTGGAATGCCTTGTACGTGAGGTGACGAGTGTGTACTTGAGTTAATTATTGAAAATCCTGTTTTCTTTAAGTAATTTCAATTGTGTTCCTTTTTCCTGTTTTATACTACTTGCAAATTTAAACCTGCTGTTAGCTTTGAAAAAACATGTTTAATTGACTTAATTGCTTATTTACTTAACCTACCTTAATTGTATTATGTGAAGCATGTTAGGTTAGATTTACCTATTTTACTTGGTACGAAATTGAGCTTAGTTGAGTATTCTTTGTGTTGCTGCTGTGTGTTTTACTTTGGGACTACGAGACAGCATCCCGGGAGATCCCCTGTACGCGTTTATGATTTAGGCTGAGGTGCACGATAACCCAAAATTCCTGGCATGTTTATTGAGGATACCAAGAGATCCTCGGGATACCAAGAGATCCCTAACATATATTGAGGATACCAAGAGATCCCTAGCATACATTGAGGATACTAAGAGATCCTCAGAATACCAAGAGATTCCTGACATATATATTGAGGATACTAAGAGATCCCAATTATTATCCTTGTGAAGAGTGGCGTTTCCTTGTGATTGTCTTTATCTCTATTCCAGCTATTGTATTCCTTATTATCGTGTATTAAATTCTTATTGTCAGTTTTCAATTGTACTGCTTATCTCATTCTGTCATCTCTATATTTACTTAATCTCAGTAGGGCCCCAACCTTCCTCGTAATTACCTGACCGAGGTTAGGCTTGGCATTGCTGTGGTGTACTCATGCCCTTTTCTGTACATGTTTTTTATGTGCAGATCCAGGTACCTCTACTCAGACTTACCATCCTTGAGGCGAGGCGATCCTTCGGAGACTTCGAGGTATATCTGCCGTGTCCGCAAACCGAGGAGTCTCTCTCCAGTCTCTCTTGTAGTTACAGCCCTTCTGTATTTACTTTGTTTTAGACATTCTGGAGTTAGATCACTATGTAGTATCCTTAGTTTGTGATTTCATGAGATTTTGGGTTTTGGAAAAAGTATTAGTTTTTGAGAGTTGATGTTGTGTATGCCGAGCGGCACTATTAAACACTGTTTTATCCACTATTTTGGTTTTATTTGTTTTTCTTCCGCAAATTGGTTTATTTTCCGCATTAATAGGTTACCTAGTCGTAGGGACTAGGTGCTGTCACAATGGTTCATGGAGGGCGAATCGGGGTCGTGACAAGTTGGTATCAAACCTCTAGGTTCATAGGAGTCATGAATCACAAGCCGATTTATTAGAGTCTTGTGGATCGATACGGAGACGTCTGTACTTATCTGCGAGAGGCTATGTAACTGTTAGGAAAATTCCACTTCATTTGATTTCCTTGTCGTGCGAGATTTGATATCACAATTCTAAACTTCTATCTTCTATTCTCTCACAGATGGTGAGGACACGCACTACCCAAGATGATCAGGCACACGCGCCCCCTGCTGCAGCCGTCAGAGGTGGGGCTGGGGTAGAGGCCGAGGACGCGCATGTGGTGCAACCAGAGCACTTGCGTGAGCTTCCACCGAGGTACCACCAACAGTTCCAGTCAGAATCCAGGCACCTGATACGCCTACTACTCCTACTACTACTACTACTACTACTACTACTACTACTACTACCACTACTACTACTACTACTACCACTACTACCACTACTACCACCACTACTACCACTACTACCACCACTACTACCACTACCACCACTACCACCACTACCACCACTACCACCACTACCACCACTACCACCACTACCACCACTACCACCACTACCACCACTACCACCACTACCACCACTACCACCACTACCACTACTACCACTACTACCACTACTACCACTACTACCACTACTACCACTACTACCACTACTACTACTACTACTACTACTACTACTACTACTACTACTACTACTACTACTACTACTACTACCACCACCACCACCACCACCACCACCACCACCACCACCACCACCACCACCACTACTACTACTACTACTACTACTACTACCACTACTACCACTACTACCACTACCACTACTACCACTACCACTACTACCTACTACCACTACCACTACTACCACTACTACCACTACTACTACTACCACTACTACTACTACCACTACTACTACTACCACTACTACTACCACTACCACTACTACTACTACCACTACTACTACTACCACTACTACTACTACTACTACTACTACTACTACTACTACTACTACTACTACTACTACTACTACTACTACTACTACTACTACTCCAGCACTTCAGGAGACTCTAGCATAGTTCATGATCATGTACACCACTTTGGCTTAGGCAGGGTTGCTTCCTCTTGCTGCACCTACATCTCAGGCCAGGGGAGGAGCACAGACTCCCGCCACCCGCACTCCTGAGCAGCGGGTGCATATTGAGCAGGTCCCTAAGATTATTCCTGTATAGCCTGCAGTCCGAGATCAGCCCGAGGATAGGGTAGCGGCTTCCGAGGATGAGAAGCTGAGGCTTGAGAGGTTCAAGAAGTACAAGCCTCCTGTATTCAGTGGTCTAACATCAGATTCTTCGTACCATAGGTATATGAGGATAGAGCGGGGTTTACTTCACTACTTTCCGGCTTCGAGGAGCCTCTTATGAGTGGTGGCGCACCTATGAGTTAGACAGTTCGGATGAGGCTGCTTCATTGACTTGGACTCAGTTTTCAGATCTGTTCTTGAGAGAGTATGTTCCTCAGAGCATTAGGGATGCATGTCGCGCAGAGTTTGAGCACTTGAGCCATGGTGCAATGACTGTCTTAGAGTATACTGTCCGTTACACTAGTTTGGCTAGACATGCACCAGCCTTGGATTCTACTATTTGCGAGAGGGTTCGCCGGTTTATTGAGGGCCTTATTCCCAACATCAAGTCTAGCATGACTAGTGAGTTGGAGATGGATATTTTTTATCAGCAGTTGGTGAGCATTGCTAGGAGGATTGAGGGTATGCATGCTAGGGAGAGAGAGGAGAGGGAGGCCAAGAGGTCTCAAGAGTCGGGCCATTATTCTGTACCCGTGCCCCAGCTGCAGGTCGTCACGGTAAGGGTTATATGAGTCGCCCTGTTCATTTAGCTCTTCCAGTAGCCAGTGGTATTCCAGCTCCTCCTAGATCTCAGGAGCCTTATTATGCACCTCCGGTATCTAACGCGCCTCCTGCGCGGGGTACTTTCAGAGGTCAGTCCGGTAGACCTGGCCCGAGCCAATCACAGCCACCACGTCCTCCCAGAGCTTGTTTTGAGTATGATGACACACGCCATGTGGTGAGGGATTGCCCTAGACTTGGGAGGAGTGCGTCTCCACAGACTTCTCAGCCACAGCGTGCCCCGCAGAGTTCTCAAGCTATGGTTATAGCTCCAGTTGCTACCCCACCTACTCGGCCAGCCAGATGTGGAGGTCGGGGAGGTAGAGGTCACCCTAGAGGGGGAGGCCAGGCCTGATACTATGCCCTTCCTGCCCGTACCGAGGTTGTTGCCTCCGATTCTATCATCACAAGTATTATACTGGTTTGTCACATAGATGCATCGGTTTTATTTGATCCAGGATCCACTTACTCTTATGTGTCTTCTTATTTTGCTCCGCATTTGGTGTACCTCGGGATTCTTTGAGTTTGCCTGTTTATGTTTCTACTCCTCTAGGAGATTTTCTTGTTGTGGACCGCATTTATCGGTCGTGTTTGGTTGCTCTTAGTGGTTTTAAGAGCAGAGCCGATTTATTATTGCTCAGCATGGTATATTTTGATATTATCTTGGGCATGGACTGGTTCTTACCCCATTATATTATTCTTGATTGTCACGTCACACATACCGTATGCTCGTCACAACAAGGGAATTCTACAAGAGTTAAATTTAGCCATACATACCTCAAATTCTCCCTTAATGATGCTAAAATGATCCAATACACTTAAGCAACCTCAATCTACAATACAACATTCAATAGGGCCAATATTTGTAATAAATTCCATAACTTATGCCATTTAGGCATATCATCAAACACCTTGTAGGTATAGATCTTTACAGCTCATAACTATAGTATTGGTTCACCCAAGTATCACCATTAACCAACAATTCATTCAACCATCATTCTTAACCAATTTATAACTTCCAACAACATATGTGTGACAACCCATCTTAATCCAACCAACAAAATTCCATCAAATAATCACCTTCCAATCTCTACAACGACTATGTATTTATATTAGGAACTTATGGCATCTAATCCCCACACCAAGAGTCCCAATACTTAATTTACACTCATATACCCATAATAAATTCATACATATAAGTCTAAGGGTGTAGGCTTACCTTTTGGAAGAAATCTTGCAAAACCCTCCTTTGAGTTCTTGAAGGAATTCCTTGAAGATCTATGTCTTTTATGAGTAGATTTCATCAATACTAGTGTAAGAATAATGGAATTTTACGCCAAGTTAATGAAGATCGCTTACCTTGAAGATGGGAGGGGTTGGAGGTCTTGAGAGGGTGAACACCTGGCTATGCCAGGTGTACCGCGTGTTGAGTGGAGGGGTACTTTAGATCACACTCCCAGTAGAGTTATTTCATTCCTTAAGGCTCCGCGAATGGTTGAGAAGGGGTGTGGCGCGTATTTAGCTTATGTGAGAGATGTCAGTATTTGATACCCCTTCGGTTGATTCAGTCCCAACAGTACGGGATTTTCCTGATGTGTTTCCATCTGATCTTCCAGGCATGCCGCCTGATAGAGATATTGATTTTGGCATTGATCTATTGGCGGGCACTCAGCCCATTTCTATTCCTCCGTATCGTATGGTTCCTCTTGAGTTGATAGAGTTGAAGGATCAGTTACAAGAATTGCTTGATAAGGGTTTTATTCGGCCCAATGTATCACCTTGGGGTGCTCCTGTCTTGTTTGTGAAGAAAAGGATGGTTCTATGCTAATGTGTATTGATTATCACTAGTTGAACAAAGTTACGGTGAAGAACCGTTATCCTTTGCTTCGCATTTATGATCTGTTTAACCAGCTTCAGGGCGCACATGTGTTTTCTAACATTGACTTGCGCTCAGGTTACCATCAGTTAAAGATTCGGGAGTCAGATATCCTAAATGCTGCTTTCAAGACTCGGTATAGTCATTACGAGTTCCTTGTTATGTCATTTGGGCTGACCAATGCCCCAGCAGCCTTCATGCACCTGATCCACAGTGTGTTCCATCTGTATCTCAACTCATTCATCATTGTCTTTATTGATGATATTCTGGTGTATTCCCGGAAACAAGAAGATCATGAGCAACACCTGAGGACTGTGCTTCAGACTCTGAGAGAGAAGAAGTTGTAAACTAAGTTCTCAAAATGTGAGTTTTGGTTGGATTTCGTGGCATTCTTAGGCCACGTAGTGTTGAGTGAGGGTATTCAGGTGGATCCGAAGAAAGTAGAGGTAGCGCAGAGTTGGCCAAGACCATCCTCAGCTACAGAGATCCTCAGGTTTCTTGGCTTGGTGGGTTATTACCGTCATTTTGTGGAGGGGTTTTCATCGATTGCAGCCCCTATGACCAGACTGACCCAGAAGGGTGCTCCGTTCCAGTAGACGGAAGAGTGTGAGGCGAGCTTTCAGAAACCCAAGACAACTTTGACTACAACCCCAATTTTGATACCGCCTACTGGTTCATGGTCTTATACGGTCTATTGTGATTCCTGGAGGATTGGCCTCGGAGCGGTGTTGATGCAGGACGATAGCGTGATTGCCTACGCGTCCAGACAGTTGAAGGTACATGAGAAGAATTACCCTGTCCACGACCTTGAGTTAGCTGCCATTGTTCACGCCCTAAAGATCTGGCGTCATTATTTGTACGGGGTTCCTTATAAGATTTATACTGATCATCGGAGCTTGCAACACCTGTTCAAGCAAAAGGATCTAAATTTGCGCCAGAGGAGATGGTTAGAGTTACTGAAGGACTATGATATCACTATTTTGTACCACCCAGGCAAGGCCAATGTGTTGGCCGATGCCTTGAGTCGCCGGGCAGAGAGTTTGGGGATGGCTTATTTACCAGCATCGGAGAGGCCTATGGTGATGGATGTTCAGGCTTTAGCCAGCCAGTTTGTGAGATTGGATCTTTCGGAGCCCAGTCGGGTTCTAGCTTGCGTGGTTTCTCGATCTTCCTTATTTGATCGTATTAGGGAGCGTCAATATAGTGACCTTCATTTGTTTGTCCTCAGGGACAAGTTCAGCATGTGATGCCAGAGATGTGACTATTGGTAATGACGGGGTATTGAGGATGTAGGGTCAGATTTGTGTACCCAATGTTGATGAGCTTCGGGAGTTGATTCTAGAGGAGGCCCATAGTTCGTGGTATTCCATTCATTCGGGTGCCGCGAAGATGTATCAGGATTTGAGACAACACTATTGGTTGGGTTTAGAAAGATATAGTTGGGTTTGTAGCGCAGTGCCTCAACTGTCAGCAGGTGAAGTATGAGCACCAGAGATCGGGTGGGTTGCTTAAGTAGATAGAGATTCCGGAATGGAAGTGGGAGAGGATCACCATGGACTTCGTAGTTGGGCTCCCACGGACTTTGAGAAAGTTCGATGCTATTTAAGTGATTGTGGATCGGCTGACCAAGTCCGCTCACTTCATTCCTGTGTACTACCTACTCTTCGGAGCGTCTAGCGGAGATTTATATCCGGGAGATTATTCGTCTGCATGGTATTCCAGTTTCCATCATTTCAGATAGAGGTACTCAGTTTACGTCACGGTTCTGGAGGGTCATTTAGCATGAGTTGGGTACTCGGGTGGAGTTGAGTACAACATTTCACCCTTAGACAGACGGACAGTCTGAGCACATTATTCAGATTCTTGAGGATATGCTCTGTGAGTGTGTGATTGAGTTTGGAGGGTCTTGGGATCAGTTCTTGCCATTGGCGGAGTTTACCTACAACAACAACTATCAGTCCAGTATTCAGATGGCACCGTATGAGGCTTTATATGGTAGGAGGTATAGATCACCGGTGGGTTGGTTTGAGCCGGGTGAGGCTAGATTATTAGACACAGACTTGGTTCAGGATACTTTGGAGAATGTTAAGGTAATTCAGGATAGACTCCGTACAGTCTAGTCCAGATAGAAGAGTTACACGAACCGGAAGGTTCGTGATGTTTCCTATATGGTTGGAGAGCAGGTTCTGCTTCAAATTTCGCCTATGAAGGGCGTTATGAGTTTCGGGAAGAAAGGAAAGTTGAGTCCGAGGTTTATTGGCCCTTTTGAGATATTGCGGCGTGTTGGGGAGGTTGCTTATGAGCTTGCCCTACCTCCCAGCTTGGCAGGAGTTCACCCAGTATTTCATGTTTTGATGCTCCAGAGGTATCACGGTGATCCGTCGCACGTGTTGGATTTCAGTTCAGTCCAGTTGGACAAGGATCTATCCTATGTTAAGGAGCCAGTGACAATATTGAACATGCATGTTAGAAAGCTGAGGTCAAAGAACATTGCATCAGTAAAGGTTCAGTGGCGAGGTCAGCCGGTCGAGGAGGCGACCTGGGAGACCGAGAAGGATATGCGCAACCATTACCCTCATCTTTTCACTACTTCAGGTATGTCTCTATGCTCGTTCGAGGACGAATGAATGTTTAAGTGTAGGAGGATGTGACGACCCGGCCAATCGTTTTAAGAATTAACGCCCCGATCCCCTATTAACTGCTTTTTTCATATTTATTTCTACTATTTTGATTTGCCGGGATGTTCGGTTTTGAGTTTCGGAGAGTGTTAGGACAATTAGTCCCTAAATGAGAGCTTAAGTGTTGGAAATTTGACTGTAGTCGGAACAGTGTGAAGACGGTCTCGGAATGGAATCCGATGGTTCTGTTAGCTCCGATGGGTGATTTCGAGCTTAGGGGCGTGTTCGGATTGTGTTTTGGAGGTCCGTAGCTAATTTAGGCTTGAAATGCCGAAAGTCGAATTTTGAAGTTTCCGGTTCAATAGTGAGATTTTGATCAGAGGGTCGGAATGGAATTTGGAAGTTGGAGTATCTCCGTAGTGTCGAATCGGTTTATTTTCCACATTAATAGGCTTACCTAGTCGTAGGGACTAGGTGCCGTCACGATGGTTCACGGAGGGCGAACTGGTTCGTGACAGAATGGGAGGTACATTTCGACAAATATAGTAAATTTTTCATAATTGGTATATAAGCTTTGACAAATTAATTTGTTACTCCATATGAATAATTTCAAGATGAGTTTAACTGATATCAGTAGTTTTTTTTAAAAAAATATTTAATACAGCAGTGAATTTTTAAGGGGTGAATCTAATATCCCACATACCTCGCATCAGAATAGAAAGAGAAAGTTAAGGGTTATATAAAAGCGAGTTCAAGATTTAATTATTGAGTCAACTTCGGGGTTAAAACCCAAGGAGACAAAACACCAAGACACGAAAGGTTAAGCCAAAACTGATAATATGCGGAGTCCTTATATATTTACCTGTCAGAAAATAAAAAAGAAAAAAATTTAAAATAGTATTATTCTCTTAGATAAAGTATTCCTCATTTTTTTTTGTAAAAAATAAAAAAAGGAAAAAACAAGAGACCATGTAGTGATTCACCTCATGACCTCATCAAAGCTCCCTAAAATTGCCTAACTAACCTTATAGGAATTCTTGACGATTTTTAATTTTTCATGTGCTAATGTCCACGTAATCTTCATGAATTCGGGCAACGGACTGATTCAAGTCATTTTATTTGGTTGATTCAAGTCAAAAACAATAATCTGAATCAACCTGGAAATAAAATAATATTATTCAATTAAAATAAGTAAGACATGTAACGGTTGAATTCAAAATAAATAAGTAATTAGTCCGTGATTAAGACATGTATTTGTCAATTTCTCCCAGTGTGTTTTGTTTAATGGTAGACCACAAATTTTCAAAGGTTTGAATTTGCTATTTGTTTGATTTCCAACCCGTGTCCTGTACTCTCTTTAGGGCCCGCTTAATCCGGATTTGTGCCAAAAAATCCCACTTTGAAGGCCCCTCGATTAATCCGGATTTGCACCAGAAAGTCCCGCTTTGAGGTGGTAAAACGCTCCTCTAAAGACGACTTCATACCCAGGGTTCAAACCCTAAACCTCTGGTTAAGGATGGAGAAGTACTTGTCACATATTTGATTTGTACGTATATATTAATCATGGCCGGTTGAAATGAAAAGGAAATTTCTCTTTATAAACACTTTTGACAACAACATTTATGGTTAAATAATCAAAGTTTCCAAGTCTTAGTTCTGTTTACATTTGCTCAATTCTCATATATTTCAAAGTCAATACCTTGAAAAAACACAAAAAAGTTTGAATACTAAAAACCTTCTAATTTCTTTCATGGATAGCAGCAAGTTGAAACAAGATGAAGTAGCTATAGTTATGGTTCCATTTCCAGGTCAAGGACATCTCAATCAACTTCTCCAACTTGCTTGTTTAATCTCCTCATCATATAATCTTCCAGTATACTATGTTGGCTCAGCGACACATAATCGTCAAGCCAGGGTTCGCGCCAATGCCTTGAATCCTTTAGACATAGCCAAAATCCAATTTCATGACATCCCAACTCCTGAATTTGCCTCACCTCCACCTGATTTTAATTCCTTAAACAAATTCCCCGCGCATCTTGAGCCATCATGGGCTGCTTGTATGCTTATGCGCGAGCCTATTGCTTCATTCTTTCACGATATTTCATCTAAAACAAGACGAGTTGTTGTTGTACATGATTCTTTAATGTCTTATAATGTTCAGGATGTTTCTTCCTTGTCCAATGCAGAATCCTATATATTTAATTGCATTTCAGTTTTCACTTTGTACTGCTTGATATGCTTATCTTGTGGTATGTCTATACAACTTGAAGAAGAATTGCTTAAAACTTTACCTTCCCTTGAAGGAATTATGACAGATGAAATCAGGGAACGCGGAGCTTCTCAGAGTCCGTATATGGATATTAGATCAGGTGATATTCATAATACGAGCAGAGTAATCGAAGGCAAGTTTCTTGATTTGTTGGTAGAAGTAACAAGTACACAGAACAAGAAACAATGGGCAATTGGACCGGTTCTGCCTGCTAAACTAGATCACGTCTCGAATACGAACAATATATGTTTGGAGTGGCTTAACAAGCAACCTCCAAGATCAGTTCTTTATATATCATTTGGAACAACAACTTCATTTTCTGATAGGGAAATCAAGGAGCTCGCGATGGGATTAGAGCAGAGCAAACAGAGGTTTATATGGGTGTTGAGAGATGCCGATAGAGGAGATATCTTTACTGGGGAAGCTAGAAAAGTTGAGTTGCCAGAAGGATTCGAGGAAAGAGTAAAAGAAGTAGGCTTAGTGGTAAGAGAATGGGCGCCACAACTAGAAATCTTGGCTCATTCGTCGACTGGTGGATTCATGAGTCATTGTGGTTGGAATTCTTGCATAGAGAGTATTACTATGGGAGTGCCAATAGCTGCTTGGCCTATGCACTCTGACCAACCAATAAATGGTTTCTTGGTGATGGAAATATTGAAAATAGGTCTGATTGTTAGGGAGTGGGAGAAACGCGAGGAGCTAGTGAGTGCATCTACCATTGAGAACGTCGTAAGGAAGTTAATGGCATCAGAAGAAGGCGACGAAATTAGAAAAAGGGCAGATGAATTGGGAGAAGCTGTAAGGCTGTCCACAGAGAAACGGGGTGCATCTCGAATGGAGTTGGATTCTTTCATCGCGCATATCACAAGATAGACTTGTTTTTCACTAATTCGCAAGGCTAAGGGGTCTAGCTCTATCTTCTTTGGTTACTTTACAATGCTCTTAAAACCTGTCCCTTGTCTGTTTCTTGGCTCAGACTAGTTTATGTTCTTGTATTTCTCAGTTGTTTGCATATAAATGCAATGACAAAATGACATTCCTATGTGCTGTATTGGGTGTTTTCTTGCTAATCAATGATGTTTGGTTTAATATAAAACAGTTTGATACTTGTCCGATATGCTTTGAACTTCTGATATTGTCAAGGTTAATTAATTCTGATAGCTGCATATAACTTTTAGATTATAATGTGACTAAAATTCATTGTATGTAAGTCATTAATATGGCACATGTAACTAAGAGTTTAAAAGCAGTCATGTTTTCTACCTATATACACTTGTATGTGTTATCTGCAAGATGCAATTTTGAGATTTCACTTCTCTAAATATTTTTCTAGTCCTTTTAAGTGGCTGATAAGTGTACTTAAAAAGTTGTTGTATAATATCCCTATATGAGAATCAGTATCCCAAGACATATCACATATATTGCTCGGACTCTTCAAAAATATTGTTGGGTGCATGTCTGATTCTCCAAAAACTATGAATTATTTTTGAAGAATCCGAAACGGATGCGACAACATTCTTAGAGGGTCTGAGTAACACTTCCCAAGACAAATCAGGTCCCCTATTTCCAAAAAAAATCCTTTTTCAACTAATCTGATCTTTGTGAATTACTAACATTATCCAATGAAGTACTCCCTCCGTTCACTGTTACTTGACATGTATACTAAAAATAGATTTTTATTTTTACTTGTCACTTTACGCATAAATGAGAATATGTTTTCATTGTCATGGCATTCCCTATATATAGTGTATTGATATGTTTTCTTACATTATACCTCTTGTGCTAACTAAGAAAAACTCAACGAGTAATGTGGGCGATGAACGAGTCCATCTCAGCGCGGTTTACGCCCCCATCTGTTACTGATTTCTTGATAGCATTACTCAAATCAGCTGCTCTTTTCCTCATCTCATCTCCCTGTGGTGAAGCCATCAAAGTTTTCACTGCATTTTCAACCATTTCTGATGTAGCAAGTTCATCTCTACGAGTCCATGGCCTAACAGTTAGTCCAAGTTTCAAATACTTTGTCACAAGTTGAGAATTCCTTGGCTGATCTGAATGCATTGGCCAGGCTGCTATAGGAACTCCGAAAGAAATACTTTCCATACACGAATTCCATCCACAATGACTCATAAAACCGCCCGTTGAATTATGTGCTAATATTTCCAATTGAGGTGCCCAGTCTCTTACTATAATCCCTCTTCCTTTTATTTTCTCTTCATATCCTTCAGGCAATTGTACTTTTCTAACTTCACTTGTAAAAACATCTCCTTTATCAGCATCTCTGAGTACCCAAATGAACTTTTGTTCGCTTTTCTCTAGACCAATTGCGAGTTCTTTGACTTCTTCATCACACAACGAAGTAGTCGTTCCAAATGACACGAAAATAACTGAGTTTTGTTCTTGTTTGTCAAGCCAATGGAGGGACTCGTGGCGTTTGTTGGAATCTTTGCTTGTCTCTTTTGGCTCCAACGGATTGAATGGACCTATAGCCCATTGCTTCATTCCATCTTTTTCTTTGGACATTAAATCGAGGTACAAACTTTCAATTACTCGCGACGAATTGTAAAGTTCACCACAATGAATCTTCCCATCAAATTGTTCTTGTATCTTCAAATATTCCCAAAACTCTGTAGGGAAACAGTCTAAAATTGATGGAATATCCTCATAATATTCGGTTCCAGGTAGGACAGGTTTTCCTTTGAGTTCCCATAAAAATGAATATGAAAAGAAAGCTGAAGTACTATTCAAAGAATAGCACTCTGTATTTGGCATTTCAGGCAAATCTTGAACCACCCAATTCATCAAATTATCATTAATAACAACCACTTTCTTAAGATTCTTGCTCAAAAGTTCGCGTACTAGAGCGCAAACTGGCTCGCGGAGATGGAATGTGGCGTAGAAAGAAGGCATTAGCTGGTTTGGGAATTTGTTTGAAGCATTAGGATTTGGAAGGGGAGTTTCAAAAGAAGGTGTTTGAAATTCATGAAAATGAATGTTTGTTATATTGAGAGGATCAAAACCATGAGCCCGAATTTTCGCCTGTTGAATATGAGCAATGGTTCCAACATAATAGACAGGGATATTGTACGAGGAAACGAGTCGAGAGAGATGGAGAAGTTGATTTAGATGGCCTTGTGCCGGAAGTGGTACCATGACCACTGCCACTCTGTCCGCTTCTTGTAGTGACGAAGCCAGGAATTTCAATTCAGTATTAATTTCTGACAAAGGGTGTTCAACTGACGACCTTTCACCTGCTGTAGAATCACCCTTGGCGTCTTGTGCACCATTTTGGCCATGGGTTTTTGAGGTAAAGCTTTTGAGCCATAGGTAAGCTATTAGTTCTCTAGTGATACAATTTCAGAATTAATCTAATGAAGTGTATTATTGAGGAACAAAAAGGATCATTTTATAAGCAATGGTTTTGAAGATTGCAACAAATATTGGCCAACCATTTGCTACAAGATATAGACTTTTATTTTACATTATCTCTTGATTTTGTTCAAGACGACAAATGTAGAAGAAACACCAATAACAAGACAATTGAATGTCATATTCATACAACGTGGACCTAATGGCAAGAAACCAATATGACAAAATTAAGCTAAACAGCTTTTGCATCATGAATGGTTTGGCCAGTGAAAATTGAACCAGCAACCTTGGTTTTACACCTCAAATTTTCGAGCATTGTCCTAATGGTTTCACTATTATCAGACCACCTTCCAGAAAAGTGTTCAATGATATTCATGACTAAAGAGTAGACTTAGTTCTGTACAATCTTATCATCTTCAGTCTTGGTTGCATGCACTATTTGAATGCGCTGGTCTTGAGTGAGATAATTATCCCACCATCCTTTCAGTTGACCAGTAAATCCGGAAATAATCATTTCTGCAATTGCCCTATCTGTATTCTTATTAACTTTACAGATAGTATTGTACATAAGCATTCTATGTACTGTCGTATAAATTTGCCTTTGAACCCGTTAGATCACTGAGCTACGTTTTTGGGTCTGTCAAGGAGATTTAAAATATAAAAATAAAGGTACAAATAAAATTTTGCGTTATATGTACAATATAATTTTCCAACGAAGGAGGTTTCGGTCAAACCCCGTCTACCCCTGTTTTCACCTATATTTAATGAAATGAGTGCAAACGTTAGATACTTGGGTTCAAATTCCACCAAGACAAAAAATATAAACTATTGTATATATTTTCTTCTAGAAAAACTGATGAAGTTGATACTATGTTACAATAGTAGAGTCCAACTCAATCGCACAACTGACTTTGTCACAAGAAAAAGCATGCAAGTGATAATACTACAAATACAATAGACCTAACAATGAGAACTATTGTAGTCAGGGGCGGAATGGGTATTCGAATTTTTTTTACAGAAAAATTATACTATATATATATAAGGTTAATTTTTTTAAAATATATATTACATGTTTGAATCTATTGATTACTTTGCGTATTCACTTCTTTAACTTCTTTATTTTTTTGAATTCTTTTGAGTGAAAATCCTGTTTTCACCACTAATTGTAGTGAGTTGTACTACTTGTTCCTTTCTTTTGAACTTTCCTATTATCATGTGTTCCCTTTACTATAATGTCGTGATTCAACTGATAATTTGATACAAGTGTGGGGCTTACAACGTGACGATAAAATTTTTGGGAAAATAACATTGTATAATCGCTCTTAAAATAATAGTCGAAAAAATGTATATATATATATATATATATATATATATATTCTGTATGTTATATACAAAATTATATATTTTTTCGGCTACCGAATATAATTATTTCTGGCGCAAAGTAAAAAAAAAAAACCCCTAATTTCTTTCCATAGTTAATAGCTACGGGTTTTATTCAAAATCTTATGTTCCGAATATTTTTTAATGTTATAGCAAAGTGTTGTTATAGAGAACATATATTATAACATAACATGAAAATTGCTTCCGAAAAAAGCTTTTATAGTGAAGTATTTCTATATGGATATGGTGTTACAGAGATTGTATTGGTTGCTGTAAAACGAAAGTGAAAAAGTAAGAGTGTGTCTAATTTTATGCATTAAACAAGTCAGTGGACATGGAAAAGAAAAGATTTGACATCATGGCCTAATATAGTCGAATTGTAATTACTAGACAAATCATGGCTTTTATGATTTTGAAGTTTATTGAGATTCTATATGCATTCAAAAGGTAAATAAGATATTGTTTCTTTATTTTTTTTAGAAGTTATGGGAGTTAAGTAAAATTTATTTTATTTTTCTAATAATAAGATGGCAATTTGAAAACAGTCTTAAATGTCCTAAAAGGAAAGCTGGTTTTTAAGTTTTAACACAATTACACAAGTGACTCAATGCTGGCGTAACAAGAGGGCAATTCCCAAGACGTTCTCGCAGTATTACGTTAAGTCAAACTCAGAATTCGACTGAGCTACTGGAATTTGGGAAAACCCATGTAAAACTAGGAGCCCGGAACTGAAATGTTGTATTTTTGGACTTAGTTATCAAAATACAACTAAGTCCAAAAAATTTAGGTGAAAAAAAAATTTAGTTATCAAATTTTTCTCAAAATACAACCATGTTTTCTATTGTTTTATAGGTATCTGATCCTTAGATAGCCAAACATAGTTTGCCTAACGTCTCAAGATAGTTGCTGAATGTTTGACGACCCGGCCGGTCGTCATAAGAGTTAACGCCCTGATCCCCTATTAACTGCTTTCCCCGTGTTTATTTTTGCTATTTTGATTTGCCGGGATGTTCGATTTTGAGTTTCGGAGAGTTTTGGTACACTTAGTCCCTAAATGAGAGCTTAAGTGTTGGAAATTTAACCGTAGTCGAAACAGTGTGAAGACGACCTCGTAATGGAAATCTGATGGTTTCGTTAGTTCCGATGGGTGATTTCGGGCTTAAGGAGTGTTCGGATTGTGTTTTGGAGGTCCGTAGCTAATTTAGGCTTGAAATGTCGAAAGTCGAATTTTGAAGTTTCCGGTTCGATAGTGAGATTTTGATCCGAGGGTCGGAATACAATTCCGGAAGTTGGAGTATCCCCGTAGTGTTGAATGTGACGTGTGTGCAAAATTTCAGGTCATTCGGACGAGGTTTGATAGACTTTTTGATCGAAAGCGTATTTTTAGAGTTTTGGAGTTTTTAGGCTTGAATCCGCGGTTGATTCGTCGTTTCGATGTTGTTTTAAGTGTTTTAAGGATTGGTATAAGTTTGGACAGTGTTATTAGTCTTGTTTGTGTTTTTGGTTGAGATCCCGGGAGCCTTGGGATGATTTCGGATGGTTGACGGAAGGATTTGGAGTTTGGAGTCATAGCTGAAGTTGTAACTGCTGTCATAACCGCATTTGCGGTTGAGAGGCCGCAGGTGCGACTCCCGCAGATGCGGAATCCAGCCGCATAAGCGGCAGATGAGGAAGGGGCCAGGAACCGCAGAAGCGGCACCTGCGCGACCGCAGATGCGGATTCTGGGTCGCAGGTGCGGCGGTGAGGTTTTAAGTGAGAACCATAGAAGCGGTATCGCGGATGCGATTGTTGGACCGCAGATGCGGGATTGCTGGGCAGAACATATAAATAGTTGCCTTCGCAAATTTGAGCTATTCTTTCACCATTTTCATCTGGGAAATGAGCTTTTGGGGAGGTCTTTGAGAGGGAATTCAAGGGAACTTCGAGGAGGTAAGATTATTGGAACCTAAATCGTTATTGGAGTGATATTTATCATTATAAGTATGAAAAATTAAGGAAAATCAGTGGTAATTTGGGGGGTAGGGCTTGACTAATTAGAGATCTTTGAGTGATGATTTGAGGGGCCATTTGAGGTCCGATTTTGGTACTTTTGGTATGACTGAACTCGTGAGATTGTGAGGATCCTGAAAATGTAAATTATACCCGATTTCGAGATGTGGTCCCGAGGGGCATTTTGGTTATTTTACCTAATTTCGCGCATTAGCTTAGAATTTCTTTGTAGAATCAGTTACTTGAAGTGTTATTTACATTATGCAATTGAATTGAATAAATTTGGCTCATTTGGAGTCGAGTACTCGTGGCAAGAGCGTGGTTTCTGATTGATTTGAGCTGGTTCGAGACAAGTGGCCTAACCTTGTGTGGGGGGCCTTCCTCTTAGAATTTGGTATATTTGATAATTGGAATGCCTTGTACGTGAGGTGGCGAGTGTGTACTTGAGCTAATTGTTGAAAATTCGGGTCTTTAAAGTAATTTCAATTGTGTTCCTTTTTTATGTTTTATACTACTTGCAAATTTAAGCCTACTGTTAGCTTAGAAAAAGTATGTTTAATTGATTTAATTGCTTATTTGCTTAACCTACCTTAATTGTATTATGTGAAGCATGTTATGTTAGAATTACCTGTTTTACTTGGTACGAAACTGAGCTTAGTTGAGTATTCTTTGTGTTGCTGCTATGTGTTTTACTTTGGGACTACGGGATGGCATCCCGGAAGATCCCCTGTACGCATTTATGATTTGAGATGAGGTGCGGGATACCAAGAGATTCTCAGGGTACCAAGAGATCCCTGACATATATATTGAAGATACTGAGAGATCCCCGGTTATTATCCTTGTGAAGAGTGTTGTTTCCTTGTGATTGTCTTTATCTCTGTTCCAATTATTGTATTCCTTATTATCATGAATTAAATTCTTACTGTCAGTTTTCAATTGTACTGCTTATCTCATTCTGTCATCTCTATATTTACTTTATCTCAGTAGGGCCCTGACCTTCCTCGTCACTACCCGACCGAGGTTAGGTTTGACACTTACTGAGTACCATTGTGGTGTACTCATGCCCCTTTTTGTACATGTTTTTCATGTGCAGATCCATGTACCTCTACTCAGACTTACCGTCATTGAGGCGAGGCGATCCTTCGGTATGTGCTGCGTCCGCAAATCAAGGAGTCTCTCTCCATTCTCTCGTGTAGTTATAGCCCTTCTGTATTTACTTTGTTTAAGACATTTTGGAGTTAGAGCACTATGTAGTATCCTTAGCTTGTGATTTCATGAGATTTCGGGTTTTGGGAAAAGTATTAGTTTTTGAGAGTTGATGTTGTGTATGTCGAGCGGTACTATTAAACACTATTTTATCCACTATTTCGGTTTTATTTGTTTTTCTTCCGCAAATTGGTTTATTTTCCGCATTAATAGGCTTACCTAGTCGTAGGGACTAAGTGCCTCACAATGGTTCACGGAGGGTGAACCGGGATCGTGACAAGTTGGTATCAGAGCTCTAGGTTCATAGGAGTCATGAATCACAAGCCGATTTATTAGAGTCTCGTGGATCGGTACGGAGACGTCTGTACTTATTTGCGAGAGGTTATGTAACTGTTAGGAAAATTACACATCATTTGATTTCCTTGTCGTGCGATATTTGATGTCATAATTCTAAACTTCTGTCTTCTATTCTCTCACAGATGGTGAGGACATGCGCTACCCGAGATGATCAGGCACCCGCGCCCCCTGCTGTAGCTGTCAAAGGCCGGGGCCAGGGTAGAGGCTGAGGACGCGCGCGTAGTGCAGCCAGAGCACCTGTGCGAGCTTCCACGAATAGTTCCAACCAAAATCCAGGCACCTGATACGCCTACTGCTACTACTCCTCCACTTCAGGAGACTCTGGCACAGTTCATGAGCATGTACACCATTTTGTCTCAGGAAGGGTTGCTTTCCCTCGCTGCAGCTACATCTCAGGCTGGGGGAGGAGCACAGACTCCCGCTGCCCGCACTCCTGAGTAGTGAGTGCATGTTGAGCAGGTCCCTGAGATTATTCATGTACAACCTGCAGTCCGTGATCAGCCCGAGGACAAGGAAACGACTTTCAAGGATGAGCAACTGAGGCTTGAGAGATTCAAGAAGTACAAGCCTCCTGTATTCAGTGGTCTAGCATCGGATGATGCTCTGGGATTTTTAGATGAGTGTTACTGCATTCTTAATACCATGGGTATATCAGGATCGAGCGGGGTTTCCTTCACTACTTTCTAGCTTCGAGGAGGCGCCTATGAGTGGTGGCCCACCTATAAGTTAGACAGTCTGAATGAGGCTGCTTCACTGACTTGGACTCAGTTTTCAGATCTGTTCCTGAGAGAGTATATTCCTCAGAGCCTTAGGGACGCATGGCGCGCAGAGTTTGAGCACTTGCGCCAGGGTGCTATGACTGTCTTAGAGTATGTTGTCTGTTACACTAGTTTGGCTAGACATGCACCAGCCTTGGTTTCTACTGTTCGCGAGAGGGTTCGCTAGTTTATTGAGGGCCTTATTCCCAGCATTAGGTCTAGCATGGCTCGTGAGTTGGAAATGGATATTTCTTATCAGCAGGTGGTGAGCATTGCTAGGAGGATTGAGGGTATGCATGCTAGGGATAGAGATAAGAGGGAGGCCAAGAGGTCTCGAGAGTCGGGCTATTATTCTGGTACCCGTGCCCCAGCTGCAGGTCGTCATGGTAGGGGTTATATGAGTCGCCCTGTTCATTCAGCTCTTCCAACAGCCAGTGGTATTCCAGCTCCTCCTAGACCTCATGAGCCTTATTATGCACCTCTAGTATCTAGCGCGCCTCCTACACAAGGTGCTTTTAGAGGTTAGTCCAGCAGACCTGGCCCGAGCTAGTCACAACCACCACGTCCTCCCAGAGCTTATTTTGTGTGTGGTGACACATGCCATGTGGTGAGGGATTGCCCTAGACTTGGGAGGATTGCGCCTCCACAGATTTCTCAGCCACAGCGCGCCCCGCGGAGTTCTCAGGCTATGGTTACAGCTCCAGTTGCTACCCCACCTGCTCGGCCAGCCAGAGGTGGAGTTTGAGGAGGTAGAAGTCGCCCTTTCAGGGGGAGGCCAGGCCCGATACTATGCCCTTCCTGCCCGTACCGAGGTTGTTGCCTCCGATTCTATCATCACATGTATTATACTGGTTTGTCACAGAGATGCATCGGTTTTATTCGATCCAGACTCCACTTACTCTTATGTGTATTCTTATTTTGCTCCGTATTTGGGTGTACTTCGGGGTTCTTTGAGTTCCCCCATTTATGTTTCTATTCCTGTGGGAGATTCTCTTGTTGTGGACCGCATTTATCGGTCGTGTTTGGTTGCTCTTAGTGGTTTTGAGACCAGAGCCGATTTATTGTTGCTCAACATGGTAGATTTTGATATTATCTTGGTCATAGACTGGTTGTCGCCCCATTATGCTATTCTTTATTATCACGCCAAAATTGTGATGTTGGTTATGCCAGGTGTACTGTGTGTTATGTGGAGGGGTACTTTAGAACACACTCCCAGTAGAGTTATTTCTTTCCTTAAGGCTCAACGAATGGTTGAGAAGGGGTGTGACATGTATTTAGCTTATGTGAGAGATGTCAGTATCGATACCCCTTCGGTTGATTCAGTCCCAGTAGTACGGGATTTTCCTGATGTGTTTCCATCTGATCTTCCGAGCATGTCACCTGATAGAGATATTGATTTTGGCATTGATTTGTTGCCGGGCACTCAGCCCATTTCTATTCCTCTGTATCGTATGGCTCCTCCTGAGTTGAAGGATCAGTTACAGGAATTGCTTGATAAGGGTTTTATTCGGCCCAGTGTATCACCTTGGGGTGCTCTTATCTTGTTTGTGAAGAAAAAAGATGGTTCTATGCGTATGCATATTAATTATCACCAGTTGAACAAAGTTACGGTGAAGAACCGTTATCCTTTACCTTGCATTGATGATCTGTTTGACCAGCTTCAGGGCACACGAGTGTTTTCTAAGATTGACTTGCGCTCAGGTTACCATTAGTTGAAGATTCAGGAGTCAGATATCCCGAAGACTGCTTTTAGGACTCGGTATGGTCATTATGAGTTCTTTGTTATGTCATTTGGGCTGACTAATGCCCTATCAGCCTTCATGCATCTGATGCATAATGTGTTCCATCCGTATCTTGATCTTTATTGATGATATTTTGGTGTATTCCCGAAGTCAAGAAGATCATGAGCAGCACCTGAGGACTGTGTTTCAGACTCTAAGAGAGAATAAGTTGTATGCTAAGTTCTCGAAATGTGAGTTTTGATTGGATTTCGTGGCATTCTTAGGCCACGTGGTGTCGAGTGAGGGTATTCAGGTGGATCCGAAAAAAGTAGAGGCAGTGCAGAGTTGGCCAACACCATTCTCAGCTACGGAGATCTGCAGTTTTCTTGGCTTGGCGGGTAATTACCGTCGTTTTGTGGAGGGGTTTTCATCGATTGCAGCTCCTATGACCAGACTGACCCAAAATGGTGCTCCGTTACAGTGGATGGAAGAGTGTGAGGCTTCCTTTCAGAAGCTCAATACAGCTTTGACTACAGCCCCAATTTTGATATTGCCTACCAGTTCGGGGTCTTATACGGTCTATTGTGATGCTTCGAGGATTGGCCTCGGAGCGATGTTGATGCAGGACGGTAGGGTAATTGCCTACGCGTCTAGACAGTTGATGGTACATGAGAAGAATTACCCTGTCCACGACCTTGAGTTAGCTGCCATTGTTCACTCCATGAAGATCTAGTGCCACTATTTGTACAAGGTTCCTTGTGAGATTGATACTGATAATCGGAGCTTGCAACACCTGTTCAAGCAAAAGGATCTAAATTTGCGCCAGAGGAGATGGTTAGAGTTGTTTAAGGACTATGATATCACTATTTTGTATCACCCGGGTAAGGCCAATTTTGTGGCCGATGCCTTGAGTCTCCGGACAAAGAGTTTGGGGAATTTGGATTATTTACCAGCATCGGAGAGGCCTATGGCGATGGATGTTCAGGCCTTAGCCAACCAGTTTGTGAGATTGGATCTTTCGGAGCCAGTCGGGTTCTAGCTTGCGTGGTTTCTCGGTCTTCCTTATTTGATCGTATTAGGGAGCAGTATGATGACCCTCATTTACTTGTCCTCAAGGACAAGATTCAGCACAGTGACGCTAGTGATGAGACTATTGGTGATGACGAGGTATTGAGGATGCAGGGTCGGATTTGTGTACCCAATGTTGATGGGCTTCGGGAGTTGATTCTAGAGGAGGCCCATAGTTCGCAGTATTCCATTCATCTGGGTGCCGCGAAGATGTATCAGGATTTGAGATAACACTATTGGTAGAGGCGGACGTAGAAAGATATAGTTAAGGGTTATATAAGAGCGTTTATTGGCCCTTTTGAGATATTACGGCGTGTTGGGGAGGTTGATTATGAGGTTGCCCTACCTCCCTGCTTGGTAGGAGTTTACCCAGTATTTCATATTTCGATGCTCCGGAGGTATCACGGTGATCCGTCACAGGTGTTGAATTTCAGTTCAGTCCAGTTGGACAAGGATCTATCCTATGTTGAGGAGCCAGTGGCAATATTGGATAGGCAGGTTAGAAAGCTGAGGTCAAAGAACATTGCATCAGTAAAGGTTCAGTGGCGAGGTAAGCCAGTCGAGGAGGAAACCTGGGAGACCGAGCAGGATATGCGCAGCCATTACCCTCATCTTTTCACTACTTCAGGTATGTCTCTATGCTCGTTCGAGGACGAACGGATGTTTAAGTGTAGGAGGATGTGACGACCCGGCCGGTCGTCTTAAGAATTAACGCCCTAATCCCCTATTAACTGCTTTTCTAGTGTTTATTTCTGCTATTTTGATTTGTCGGGATGTTCGATTTTGAGTTTCGGAGAGTTTTAGGACACTTAGTCCCTAAATGATAGCTTAAGTGTTGGAAATTTGACCGTAGTCGGAACAGTGTGAAGACGACCTCGGAATGGAAATCCAATGGTTCCGTTAGCTCCGATGGGTGATTTCAGGCTTAAGGGTGTGTTCGGATTGTGTTTTGAAGGTCCGTAGCTAAGTTAGGCTTGAAATGCCGAAAGTTGAATTTTGAAGTTTCCGGTTCGATAGTGAGATTTTGATCCAAGGGTCAGAATGGAATTCCGAAAGTTGGAATATCTCTGTAGTGTTGAATGTAACATGTGTGCAAAATTTTAGGTCATTCGGACGAGATTTGATAGACTTTTTGATCGAAAGCGTATATTTAGAGTTTTGGAGTTTTTAGGCTTGAATCTACGGTTGATTCGTTGTTTCGATGTTGTTTTAGGTATTTTTAGGATTGGTATAAGTTTGGACAGTGTTATTAGACTTGTTTGTGCTTTTGGTTGAGGTCCCGGGGGCCTCGGGATGCTTTCGGATGGTTGGCGGAAGGATTTGGAGTTTGGAGTTGCAGTTGAAGCTATAACTGATGTCATAACCGCATCTGTGGTTGAGAGGCCACAAGTGCGATTCCCGCAGATGCGAAATCCAGCCGCAGAAGAGACAGATGAGGAAGGGGTTAGGAACCACAGAAACGACATAAGTACCGCAAATGCAGATTCTAGGTCGCAGGTGCGGCAGAGAGGTTTTAAGTGAGAACCGCAGAAGCGGTTCCCCAACCACAGAAGTAGTATCGTGAATGCGATTGTTGGACCGCAGATGCGGAATTGTTGGGCAGAACATATAAATAGTTGCCTTCGCGAATTTGAGTTATTCTTTCACTATTTTCATCCGGGAAGTGAGCTTTTGGGCAGGTCTTTGAGAGGGAATTCAAGGGAACTTCGAGGAGGTAAGATTATTGGAACCTAAACTCGTTATTGGAGTGATTTTTATCATTATAAGCATGAAAAATTAAAGGAAATCAGTGGTAATTTGGGGGTTAGGGCTTGACTAATTAGAGACTTTTGAGTGATGATTTGAGGGACCATTTGAGGTCCGATTTTGGTACTTTTGGTATGACTGAACTCGTGAGAGTGTGAGGATTATGGAAATGTAAATTATACCCGATTTCGAGACGTGGGCCCGAAGGGCGTTTTGGTTATTTTACCTAATTTCGCGTATTAGCTTAGAAGTTCTTTGTAGAATCAGTTACTTGAAGTGTTATTTACACTATTCAATTGAATTGAATAAATTTGGATCATTTGGAGTCGAGTACTCGTGGCAAGAGCGTGGTTTCTGATTGATTTGAGCTGGTTCGAGGCAAGTGGCCTAATTTTGTGTGGGGGGCCTTCCCCTTAGGATTTGATATATTTGATAATTGGAATACCTTGTACATGAGGTGACGAGTGTGTACTTGAGCTAATTGTTGAAAATCCGATTTTTTAAAGTAATTTCAATTGTGTTCCTTTTTCCTGTTTTATACTACTTGCAAATATTTGCCTGCTGTTAGCTTAGAAAAAGCATGTTTAATTGACTTAATTACTTATTTGCTTAACCTGCCTTAATTGTATTATGTGAAGTATGTTAGGTTAGAATTACCTGTTTTACTGGGTATGAAATTGAGCTTAGTTGAGTATTCTTTGTGTTGCTGCTGTATGTTTTACTTTGGGACTACGAGACGGCATCCCGGGAGATCCCCTGTACGCGTTTATGATTTGAGCTGAGGTGCGGGATACCCAAAGATCCCTGGCACGTATATTGAGGATACCAAGAGATTCTCGGGATACCAAGAGATCCCTAGCATATATTGAGGATACCAAGAGATCCACGGGATACCAAGAGATACCTAACATACATTGAAGATACCAAGAGATCCTCGGGATACCAAGAGAGACCTGACATATATATTGAGGATAGTGAGAGATCCCCGGTTATTATCCTTGTGAAGAGTGGTGTTTCCTTGTGATTGTCTTTATCTCTGTTCCAGTTATTGTATTCCTTATTATCATGTATTAAATTCTTACTGTCAGTTTTCAATTGTACTGCTTATCTCATTCGGTCATCTCTATATTTACTTAATCTTAGTAGGGCCCTGACCTTTCTCGTCACTACCCGACCGAGGTTAGGCTTGGCACTTACTAAGTACCGCTGTGGTGTACTCATGTCCCTTTCTATACATATTTTTCATGTGCAGATCCAGGTATCTCTACTCAGACTTACCATCCTTGAGGCGAGGCGATCCTTCGGAGACTTCGAGGTATATCTGCTGCGTCTGCAGACCGAGGAGTCTCTCTCCATTCTCTCTTGTAGTTACAACCCTTATGTATTTACTTTATTTTAGACATTCTGGAGTTAGAACACTATGTAGTATCCTTAGCTTGTGATTTCATGAGATTCCGGGTTTTGGAAAAAGTATTAGTTTTTGAGAGTTGATGTTGTGTATGCTGAGCGACACTATTAAACACTGTTTTATCCACTATTTGGGTTTTATTTGTTTTTCTTCCGCAAATTGGTTTATTTTCCACATTAATAGGCTTACCTTGTCGTAGGGACTAGGTGCCGTCATGATGGTTCACGGAGGGCGAACCGGGGTCGTGATAGAATAGGAAGTACATTTCGACAAATATAGTAAATTTTTCATAATTGGTATATAAGCTTCGACAACTTAATTTTTTACTCCATATGAATAATTTCAAGATGAGTTTAACTTTTATACATCAACAGTTTTTTTTTTTAAAAAAAAAGATATTTAATACGGCAGTGAATTTTTAAGAGGTAAATCTAATATCGCTCAGATCTCGCATCATAATAGAAAGAGAAAGTTAAGGGTTATATAAGCGAGTTCAAGATTTAATTATTGAGTCGCCTTTGGAGTTAAAACCCAAGGAGACAAAAACACCAACACCCAGAAGGTTAGGCCAAAACTGATAATATGCTGACTCCTTATATATTTACCAGTCATAATATAAAAAGAAAAAAAAAATTAAAAATAGTATTATTCTCTTAGATCAAGTATTCCTCATTTTTTTTTGTAAAAAATAGAAAAAGGAAAAAACAAGAGACCATGTAGTGATTCAACTCATGACCTCATCAAAGCTCCCTAAAATTGCCTAACTAACATTATCGGAATTCTTGACTATTTTCAATTTTTTATGTGTTAATGTCCACGTAATCTTCATGAATTCGAGCAACGGGCTGATTCAAATCATTTTATTTGGTTGATTCAAGTCAAAAGCAATAATCTGAATCAACCTGGAAATAAAATAAAATTATTCAATTTAAATAAGTAAGACATGTAACAGTTGAATTCAAAATAAATAAGTAATTAGTCCATCACTAGGAGGGAATGGGGTAGGGAAAAATAGACAGGTGATAGAGATGGATTAAGACATGTATTTGTTAATTTCTCCCATTGTGTTTTTTTTAATGGTAGACCACAAATTTTCAAAGGTTTGAATTTGCTATTTGTTTGATTTCCAAGCCCAGTGTCCTGTACTCACTTTAGGGCCCGATTAATCCGGATTTGTGCTAGAAAATCCCACTTTGAAGGCCCCTCGAATAATTCAAATTTGCTCCAGAAAGTCCTGCTTTGAGGTGGTAAAACGCTCCTACTAAAGACGACTTCATACCCAGGGTTCGAACCCTAAACCTCTGGTTAAAATGGAGAAGTACTTGTCACACATTTTATTTGTACGTATATATTAATCATGGCTGGTTGAAATGAAAAGGAAATTTATATTTATTAACACTTTTGACAACAACTTTTATGGTAAAGTAATCAAAGTTTCTAGTTCTGTTTACCTTTGTTCCATTCTCATATATTTCAAAGTCAATACCTTGAAAAAACACGAAAAAGTTTGAATACTAAAAACCTTCTAATTTCTTTCATGGATAGCAGCAAGTTGAAACAAGATGAAGTAGCTATAGTTATGGTTCCATTTCCAGGTCAAGGACATCTCAATCAACTTCTCCAACTTGCTTGTTTAATCTCCTCATCATATAATCTTCCAGTATACTATGTTGGCTCAACGACACATAATCGTCAAACCAGGGTTCGCGCCAATGCCTTAAATCCTTCAGACATAGCTAATATCCGATTCCACGATCTCCCAACTCCTGAATTTGCCTCACCTCCACCTGATTTTAATTCCTTAAACAAATTCCCCGTGCATCTTGAGCCATCATGGGCTGCTTGTATGCTTATGCACGAGCCTATTGCTTCATTCTTTCACGATATTTCATCTAAAGCAAGACGAGTTATTGTTATACATATGATTCTTTAATGTCTTATAATGTTCAGGATGTTTCAACCTTGTCCAATGCAGAATCCTATATATTTAATTGCATTTTAGTTTTCACTTTGTACTATTTGATATGCTTATCTTATGGTATGTCCATACAACTTGAAGAAGAATTGCTTAAAAATTTACCTTCCCTTGAAGGAATTATGACAGATGAAATCAGGGAACGCGGAGCTTCTTAGAGTCTGTATATGGATATTAGGTCAGGTGATATTCATAATACGAGCAGAGTAATCGAAGGCAAGATTCTTGATTTGTTGGTAGAAGTAACAAGTACACAGAACAAGAAACAATGGGCAATTGGACCGCTTCTGCCTGCTAAACTTGATCATATATCGAATACGAACAATATATGTTTGGAGTGGCTTAACAAGCAGCCTCCAAGATCAGTTCTTTATATATCATTTGGAACAACAACTTCATTTTCTGATAGGGAAATCAATGAGCTCGCAAAGGGATTAGAGCAGAGCAAACACAGGTTTATATGGGTGTTGAGAGATGCCGATAGAGGAGATATCTTTACTGGGGAGGTTAGAAAAGTTGAGTTGCCACAAGGGTTTGAGGAAAGGGTAAAAGAAGTAGGATTAGTGGTGAGAGAATGGGCACCATAACCAGAAATCTTGGCTCATTCGTCGACTGGGGGGTTCATGAGTCATTGTGGTTGGAATTCTTTGTGAAATTTATGAAAATAATATTACAAATATTTATAAGTGAGTTTGAGTTGTTTAAAAAAAAACTTGAGTTATTGCTTAATTAATTTTTTTATTAGTGTATACAACTAGAGAATTAACAATTGTTTATTTTACATCTGAGTGTATAGATGTCTATTTATATTTTCTTTAAATTAAAATTTATATATTGAGGGATAGGAAAAAGAATGTCTCTATAAGTGGCTAGTGGGTTTATTTTATAAATGGTGCATATTAGTGAGTCAGAAATTAATTTTGAATAATGAATAATAGTGAAGTAGTGTAGGCCCATGTCTTTTTTGTTTGTTTGTTGAGTATGTGTTACTTAGTTCTTGAAGAGAGTAAAACACACAAAGAAAAATTGCCGCAAGAGGACGTCTGGTTTTGATCAAGAAAAAAGTTAAGAAAAGAAGACAAAAGAAAGCAAGTTAAGGACGTTTGGTTTTGCCCAGGTATTAATTTTGGTATATGGCTTTTAAATTGATTGTGGTCAGTGGTATAAAATATATGAATTAGTGGTTATGCCATAATTAGTAGATATTAGTTATATAATGATGGTGTTAATGATGATGTAATGATTGGGGAATTAAATTAAGTATAAGTATAAGTATAAGTTTAAGTGTACTATGTTATGGAAGAATATTTTCCTTACTATTCGGCTTCCGCTATATAGTTTAGGGGACATGATGATTGAGTAATAATGGAAAACTTAATATTATGGACAAAGCTTTGTAATATTGCATTTTGGAGTCAAATAATTTGCACAGGGAATTCGTGGGGATCAATGCTTAGTGTCAGTTTAGTTACATTTCACATTCATTTAATTATAATTGAATAATTCAGCTCATGTACAGCTACAACTATATTATCGAATCATGGAGTCCAGTATTCTCAGGAATCTTTCGAGTTTGTTGAGTTTTACATACACGAGTGTTTAAGGGATTAGTTGAATTGTTAGCGAATCACGCATTGAATTTGGTATGATATAAATATGAGATAACTCTAACTAGCATAATTGACATTGTTAATTAATATTTCGCATAGATTGAGGTCATTGGAGGCCGTTTGATCGGTGTTCTAGAAGTCGCAAGGTTGAGAAATTTCTCGTTAGCCAGGTAAGTGAGACTTTAAGCTTTGATACTTGCTTTTCTAAAACCCATTTTAAAAATATATTTTCTCTGCCAGGTCCATGTGTTGGGACAAGCGTGCACTTGACAGAGACGATGATCTTAGACTAGCCGTAAATATATTATTTTATGAAAAAAAGTATTATTTTATAAGCTGTTTGATAGTGTGATACGGCTGTGCGCCATGAGATTGAGTTTTATAGTTTGATACGGTTGTGCGTCATGATATTGAGTTTGATACGACTGTGCGCCATGATGTTGAGTTTGATACGGCTGTGCGCTATGATATTGAGTGTGATACAGCTGTGCACCATGATGTTGAGTTTTATACGCATGTGTGCCATGATATTGAGTTTGATACGGCTGTACGCCATGGTGTTGAGTTTGATACGGCTGTGCGCCATGATGGTGGGGCATTGTGTATGCCTTTGTACATCACCCGCGCATTGTGTATGCTCTGTTACATATTTAAGGCATTGTGGTGCCGTTGTGGACTCCTGGTGTGTTGATAAATTTCTTTCACTACAATTATGATAAGTCTTTAGTGGATATCTTTGTTGGTTAATTCTTAATAACTCCGTTGATACCCGTATATTGAGCTATTGTATAATTATCATATTTACTATATCATAGTGTGTTTGTATTTTCTAACACTTGTTCTAGAGGTATTTAAAGTGGCGGGTCGAGGATTTTACTGGGTTATATTTACGTATATCTTACTCCTTATTTGCATCTCTATGCAGATACCATTGCAGGAGATAGAGCTAGTGGCTGTCGAGTTTGTTGGAGTGGATCCTATTACTTAGGTGAGCCACCGCATTGTTCGTGGAGGCTTCCATTTCAGACTTGCTTAGTTCGTATTAGTTATTTTTTTTTTTTTTGGGTTTGCATATCCGTTAATAAAACTCATATTACTCTATTAGATGCTCCTTGGTCTTAATGTGGAATTTGGACTAGAGTTTTATTATTTGAGTGACTGTTGGTTTTTCTATCAATTGACTAAAGTATTGGGTGATAATCATTACCTATTTAATTATTAATAATACTTTAGGCCTGCACTTTTCTCTCAGTGTTTGTGTAAATGGTTAAACCTTAGATAAAGGGGTTCGCCTGGTAGGTAGTGTTAGCTGGGTGCCAGTTATGTCTAGGGAGTAGTTTGGGACGTGACAAAATTGGTATCAGAGTGTAGGCTTTAAGTCCAGGGTCATGGAGCAATGTTTAGTAGATTCTTGTTCATGGGTATGTAGGCGCCCATACTTATGATCTTGAGGCTATTAAGCATTTAGGAAGTTTTTTCCTTTCATTCATTCCCATTCGTGCATTAAGTTGAATCAAGTTTTTTCGTAGGATATCCCTTTAGCAAATGGAAAGGCCACGTCTATAGACACATTTAATTTTGAAGTTTCTAACAATATATGACCGATTGCTAGTGACCTTGAGTATATAAAATATTATGCACATTGGTGATAGTTGAGATTTTACTTGTTTTAAATTTTGGGATAAATCTATTTTCAAAGGAACCTCTACAAAAAATATTATATAGGAATTTTAAGAGTTAGTCAAACTTTTAAACATTGAGAATCCACGTGGACAGTGAAGTGGTCTGGACTAAGGATAGGAACTTTGCTTAGGTTAGACTCATTCAACATTCGAGGTTATAAATCCGATTAGGAAAGAAAAAAAAAGTTATGCCAGAAAGTAAGAAGTATAATAACTTAGTCATATTTAGATTGTTGGGCCTAATGGTGAAGATACTTTGAGAAAAGTGTTTATAGAGTTCTCATCTTAATTCGTCTTGAAGTAATTCCGTACTATTAGTAATATCATGATGGTAAAATTATAAGAGTGATTGAGACATGACGGTACATAATTCAAATGCATTGAATATGAACATGAAAGTGGTAGTACATGATACATAACGTGATCATTGTGGGTGTCCGTGGATAAATTTTAGCTAAAGAGAGAATAAGGTTCAAGTATGAGATTTAATGCACCAACATAGTAAGAGGTTGAATATAGACCTCAGTGCACATGATCATGTTTAACTATTAAAGTAAGAATAAGATGTATAGTACTGAGATTGCCATATACTATGATAAGAATAGATGAACCATAAAGCAAGTTTGAGGTATGATTGGTGTGGTTTAGATTTAGCTTCTAGCTTGAATAAGAATTTTGTTGTAATAATAATTACGTAGAATCAAATGTGGATGTTTGGTTAAATTAAAAGGGGGGGGGGGTGACAATGCTATGGTTAGTAGTTATAATATGAATAATAATGCAATTTTATTGATGAACACATGTGTATTCCTCAGGGTGTCCATTTATAGAGATGGTATAGTGTATATCTATGGGACAAGTTGGACTCATTCGTGGAATTCAGCGCCTCACCTTAATATTCTTGGAACATGAGTTAAATACATAAAAGGTGATCATAATCAAAGTGAAAATGACATCCTATTAAATTCTATTGTTACAGTATTATTTTTCATTATTTGGGATATAAAACAAACTTAGTACATTTGTGCGCTTCTATTACTCTCGCTCTCCGTACTAGTTTAGGTGATAACTTACAAAATGAAAATATGACTTTTACTTGAAAAATAATCAGTTGAACGATATTATTAACATATGTTGTGTTCGATAATATATATACTTTAAGAAGATGAGCAATAGGTTACAAGATGATACAATATATGAGGATAGGGAGAAGATTTGAGTACTTAGACGTACCATCTGTGGTTTCAACCCAAGTCAGGGAGTTTACTATTCTTTGACCAATCTATCAAACATGTCTAGACACAGTTCAAAGTCGAGATACACTTAGCATAGTTGAGTTTGAGGTTGCCTTGAGATTCAATTAGACGGTGTCATGTTCCCTTATGCTATATTGCCATGGGATTTTTTTTAGATTCCTCTATTTAGATTGGTCCTAGTGTTGAATATAAAGAATTCACTTGGTATGCTATAGGCAAAGCTATCTCGCCACTAAAAATTCTATATATGAGAAAGTAAAGAGCATGGGTTGCATTTATTTATAAATTGAGTCAGTAGTGTTGAGCAACCCATTATTGAATTAGTCTTAATGGTTAATGAATTTCTAAATGTGATTTCAGAAGACTTATCAAGTGTAAAAAAAAAAGACTTGGTGTATCTTTATTCTATATTATAGAATAACTCTGCAGGGTCAAAGGAATTAAAAGAAAAAAATTGTAAGACTTCGAGGTTAGAGGAAACACTGACTAGAGTAAACTTGTGTCCGAATTTCTTAGATAACATACTAACCTATGACGCAATATATTTAGTAGATAGTGAAATGACATAGGTGTCTGCATTTTTATGTGTGACAAAAATAACAACTTGTGGAATATTCACGTAGAAGTATATGAATATGTTCTGGCGCCGCTGTATATGAGAGTATTTTATGGAGGCGTATGGATATGTTCCAGCGCGGCCGTACATAAAAGCGTTATGTGATAGTGTTCAAATATGTTTCAAAATACTTTATGTAAGAATTATGGATGTGTTCCATGATATGGTGTCCATCTCATTCAAATGATTTGGTAGCCAATTTTGTTGACTTGGTTTGGTTTGGTAGCCAACCTTGTTGAATTTGTATAATTTGGTAGCCAATTTTATTGACTTGGTTTGGTTTGGTAGCCAACTTTATTGAAATTGTGAAAAGGGTGTGTAAATTGTCAAATATTGTAGGCTTTAGAGAGTGAGGTTTTGGCTATAAAAGGAGAGTTTTAACTCTTATTTCTACACACCAACAAAGAGAGAAAGAGAGAGCAAGGTATTCCATAAACTATAAGAAAATAGTTTGTGAAGAAAAATAGAGTGTGAGAGATATTGTAGTGAGGTGGAAAAAGCAAAAGAGTGTTTATTTCTTTTGAGGGTGTAGTGGTCTTAGGAGTATTTTTTACTCGTTACTACACAGTGTAAAAAATTCCTCACTATAGTGATATCAGTTGCTCTTCTTGGCCGTGGTTTTTTCCCTTATTCAGAAGGGTTTCCACGTAAAAATCTTGGTGTCATTATTGCTGCATTTCTATTCTTGCTGATTTAATCATAACTTAGTGTTCTGCATTTATCACTAATACCGTGAATACTATTTATACGGGGTTTATTCCCAACATTCCATTTTAGAACCAAGGTTGTGGTGATTATACGTGTTCAAGCGAAATAGATGCATAAGAGAGTATGGATATACTGTCCCAATACTAGATAGGTATCCAACAATGAGTGACTCATAATCAGTTGCTTTTAACCGAGTACTTGCATGATAGTAGATTACTAACTAGAGATACAGATCTTGTCGTTTTAGGCTTGATGTGGATGCTGGTGTCGTGCTCTATGAGGTTAGTGAATATGGTAAGTCACATTTTTTGGGTCCAAATTTGATTTAGCAAGGCATGGATGATGTTGCATAGAGTAGTGGGGTGGTTTCAAATATTATAGAGTAGACACAACTCTTATGTTGACAAATAAGATCGTAATTTGGAGTTCATAAAATGTGAAAAGTTTTTTTTGAAGAGTTTCTTAGGTAAGGAGTTATGAGATTTGGATCAGAATGGATTAATAGCATGTAAACTTATTTTGCCATCGGGACATTGAGTTGTACACTTTGTATTTTATGCATTCATGGTGAGAGGCATATGATTCAGCCAAAGATCCGAAACTAGGTGAAAATTTTGACATAAGAAGGAAGTTCTGTAACTATTATTGATGGACAAGTACGATAGTTAAAGTGGAACAAGGTTGCTTATGTAGGAGTGTTATACTGAACATCCAATAGAGGAGGAGTCTGAGGCACACATGCAGAGTAAGTACATGCAGTTGTTAAAAATGTCGGATATACTTTGTAACACGTTCAAGGACGAATGCTTATTTAAGTGGGAGAGAGTGTAACATCTCGTAAATTTTCGTGATTCATTTTAGAACTATAAAATTCTACTTGCTCGACTTAATCAGATACACTCGTTGGAAATAGTGAAATTTATGAAAATAATATTACGAATATTTATAAGTGAGTTTAAGTTGTTTAAAAAAAACTTGAGTTATTGCTTAATTAATTTTTTTTATTAGTGTATACAACTAGAGAATTAACAATTGTTTATTTTACATCTGAGTGTATAGATGTCTATTTATATTTTCTTGAAATTAAAATTTATATATTGAGGGATAGGAAAAAAAATGTCTCTATAAGTGGCTAGTGGGCTTAATTTATAAATGGTGCATATTAGTGAGTCAGAAATTAATTTTGAATAATAAATAATAGTGAAGTAGTATAGGCCCATATCGTTTTTGTTTGTTTGTTGAGTACGTGTTAACTAATGAAGACCTAGGGCATAAAATAAGAGTAAATAATGTCTTAGTTCTTGAAGAGAGTAAAACACACATAAAGAAAAATTGCCGCAAGAGGACGTCTGGTTTTGATCAAGAAAAAAGTTTAAAAAAAAGACAAAAGAAAGCAAGTTAAGGACGTTTGGTTTTTCCCAGGTATTAATTGTGGTATATAGCTTTTGAATTGATTGTGGTCGGTGGTATAGAATATATGAATCAGTGGTTATGCCATAATTAGTAGACATTAGTTATATAATGATGGTGGTAATGATGATGTAAAAATTGGGGAATTAAATTAAGTATAAGTATAAGTTTAAGTGTACTATGTTATGGAAGAATATTTTATTACTGGTTCGGCTTCCGCTATATAGTTTAGAGGACATGATGATTGAGTAATAATGGAAAACTTAATATTATGGACAAAGCTTTGTAATATTGCATTTTGGAGTCAAATAATTTGCACAGGGAATTCGTGGGGATCTATACTTAGTGTCAGTTTAGTTACATTACACATTCATGTAATTGGAATTGAATAATTCAACTCATGTACAACTACAGCTGTATTAACGAGCCATGGAGTCCAGTATGCTCAGGAATCTTTCGAGTTTATTGAGTTTTACATACGCGAGTGTTTAAGGGATTAGTTGAATTGTTAGTGAATCACGCATTGAATTTGGTATGATATAAATATGAGATAACTCTGACTAGCATAATTGACATCGTTAATTAATATTTCGCATAGATTGAGGTCATTGGAGGCCGTTTGATCGGTGTTCTAGAAGTCGCAAGGTTGGAAAATTTCTCGTTAGCCAGGTAAGTGAGACTTTAAGCTTTGATACTTGCTTTTCTAAAGCCCGTTTTAAAAATATATTTTCTCTGCCTGATCCATGTGTTGGGACAAGCGTGCACTTGGCAGAGACGGTGATCTTAGACTAGCCGTAAATATATTATTTTATGAAAAAAAAAAGTATTATTTTATAAGTTGTTTGATAGTGTGATACGGTTGTGCGCCATGAGGTTGAGTTTTATAGTTTGATACGGTTGTGCACCATGATATTGAGTTTGATACGTTGTGCGCCATATTGTTGAGTTTGATACACCTGTGCGCCATGATGTTGAGTTTGATACGACTGTGCGCCATGATGTTGTGTTTGATACGGTTGTGCGCCATGATGTTGGGGCATTGTGTATGCCTTTGTACATCACCCGAGCATTGTGCAGCTCTGTTACATATTTAAGGCATTGTGGTGCCGTTGTGGACTCCTGGTGTGTTGGTAAATTTCTTTCACTGCAATTATGATAAGTCCTTAGTGGATATCTTTGTTGGTTAATTCTTAATAACTCCGTTGATACCCGTATATTGAGCTATTGTATAATTATCATATTTACTATATCATAATGTGTTTGTATTTTCTAACACTTGTTCCAGAGGTAGTTAAAATGGCGGGTAGAGGATCTTACTGGGTTATATTTACGTATAACTTACTCCTTATTTGCATCTCTATGCAGATACCATTGCAGGAGATAGAGCTAGTGGCTGACGAGTTTGTTCAAGTGGATCCTATTACTGAGGTGAGTCGCCGCATTGTTCGTGGAGGCTTTCATTTCAGACTTGCTTAGTTCGTATTAGTTATTTCTTTTTCTTTTTTTTTGGGTTTGCATATCCGTTAATAAAACTCATATTACTCTGTTAGATGCTCCTTGGTCTTAGTGTGGAATTTGTGCTAGAGTTTTATTATTTGAGTGATTGTTGGTTTTTCTATCAATTGACTAAAATATTGGGTGATAATCATTACCTCTTTAATTATTAATAATACTTTAGGCCAGCACTTTTCTCTCAGTGTTTGTGTAAATGGTTAAACGTTAGATAAAGGGGTTCGCCTGGTAGGTGGTGTTAGTTGGGTACCAGTTACGTCTAGGGGTAGTTTGGGACGCGACACAGAGGTTTATATGGGTGTTGAGAGATGCCGATAGAGGAGATATCTTTACTGGGGAAGCTACAAAAGTTGAGTTGCCACAAGGGTTCGAGGAAAGAGTAAAAGAAGTAGGCTTAGTGGTGAGGGAATGGGCGCCACAACCAAGATCTTGGCTCATTCGTTGACTGGTGGATTCATGAGTCATTGTGGTTGGAATTCTTGTATAGAGAGTATTACAATGGGAGTTCCTATAGCTGTTTGGCCTATGCACTCTGACCAACCAATAAATGGTTTCTTGGTGACGGAAATATTGAAAATAGGTCTAATTGTTAGGGAGTGGGAGAAATGCGAGGAGCTAGTGAGTGCATATACCATTGAGAACGTCGTAAGGAAGTTAATGGCATCAGAAGAAGGCGACGAAATTAGAAATAGGGCAGATGATTGGGAGAAGACTTACTAGCCTTGTTATTTGTGTACTTTTTTCAACCTTCACAAGGTAGGGGTAAGGTCTACATACATTCTACCCCCAGAAGCTACTTTGTGGGATTACACTGAGTTTGTTGTTGTTGTTGTTGTTCGCTTTCACTGCTCTTCTCACTCTTTCCTCGGGCTATGACTAGTTCTAACATATTGTAGTACATTTATAACAAGAATAACTTAGATCAATAAAATCCATCTTTTAAAAATATATATTGTGTCGACTGTGCCAACAAAGTCATGCTTTGAAAGTTGATGAGAAATACATATAAGTGGAGTAATACTCATATGAGACCTCCTTTTGGGAAACTATGCTGGCTTGACCTAAATCAAATGGTATCATACCATGTTAAGAGTCGGACAAAAGTAGCATTGCTTACAAACATTAAGCGTTGATACCAAAAGGAAGATTACATTCCAAAGGGATGTCTTATTATAAGAAGCATTACATAGATAATTGCATTTATAAAACTATTACTATAATCATTAATCCGAAATTCCTTTCATGAGTACCATAGAGCCTCTGCACACTGTGAGCTCCATTCCCTTCATGAGAATCAAGTATCCCAAAACCTATGTTGCTCGGAAGTCAGACCTAAACTTTCTCTTCCTCTCGTAAATCAGACCAAATGCTTATATTGTCATATTTAACTTAAATCCAAATCTATAAGGCGAGTTAACTAAAATTGATCATCCACAGAAAAGAGTAAATGAGAATATGTTTTCATTGTCATGGCCAGGGGCGGACGCACACTTTAACAAGAGGGGTCATCGGTACTCGGTAATTTCTGCAAAAACTTAATATATGCGTACAAATGTCTTCAAGAAATAGTCAAGTATTAGCATAGGCCCCCATATCAATCTTTATGAGTAGTGATAAATTTATACTGAATGTCATGGTGCCCCCACGATCACTGAATCCTGGGTCCGCCTCTGGTCATGACATTCCCTATATATAGTGTATTGATATGTTTCCTTATATTATACCACTTGTGCTAACGAGACTCTGGATGCATTTCACTACATTTTCAATATGAACAAACATTCATCGAGTTATGTGAGCGATGAAAGAATCCATCTCAGCGCGGTTTATTCTCCCATTCGCTACTGATTTCTTGATAGCATTGCTCAATCAGCTGCTCTTTTCTGCATCTCATCACCCTCTAGTGAAGCCATCAAAGTTCTCACAACATTTTCAACCATTTCTGATGTAACAACTTTTGCTTGCTTTTCTCTAGACCAATCGCGAGTTCTTTGACTTCTTCATCACACAACGATGTAGTCGTACCAAATGAAACGAAAATAACTGACTTTGGTTCTTGTTTGTCAAGCCAATCGAGGGATTCGTGGCGTTTGTTTGAATCTTTGCTCTTCTCTTTTAGCTCTAAAGGATTGAATGGACTTATAGCCCATTGCTTCAATTCCATCATATTCTTTGGACATTAAATCAAGGTACAAACTTTCTATTACTCGCGATGAATTGTAAAGTTCACCACAACTGATCTTCCCATCATATTGTTCCTGTATCTTGAGAAATTCCCAAAACTTTGTAGGAAAACAGTCTAAAATTGATGGTATATCCTCATAATGTTCAGTTCCAGGTAAGGCAGGTTTTCCTTTGAGTTTCCATAAAAATGAATATGAAAAGAAAGCTGAAGTACTATTGAAAGGATAGCACTCTGTATTTGGCATTTCCGGCAAATCTTGAACCACCCAATTCATCAAATTATCATAAATAACAACCACTTTCTTATGATTCTTTCTTTAAAGTTCGCGTACTAGAGCGCAAACTGGCTCGCGGAGATGGAATGTGGCGTAGAAAGAAGGCATTAGCTGGTTTGGGAATTTGTTTGAAGCATTAGGATTTGGAAGGGGAGTTTCAAAAGAAGGTGTTTGGAATTCATGGAAATGAATGTTTGTTATATTGAGAGGATCAAATGCATGAGCCTGAATTTTCGCCTGTTGAATATGAGCAATGGTTCCAACATAATAGACAGGGATATTGTACGAGGAAACGAGTCGAGAGAGATGGAGGAGTTAATTTAGATGGCCTTGTGCTGGAAGTGGTACCATGACCACTGCCACTCTGGTCGCGTCTTGCAGTGACGAAGCCAGGAATTTCGATTCAGTGTTAGTTTCTGACAAAGAGTGTTCAACTGACGACCTTTCACCTGCTATAGACTCGCCCTTGGCATCTTGTGCACCATTTTGTCCATGGGTTTTTTAGGTAAGCTTTTGAGCCATAGGTAAGCTATTAGTTCTCTAGTGATACAATTTCAGAATTATTCTAATGAAGTGTATTATTGAGGAACAAAAAGGATCATTTTATAAGCAATGGTTTTGAAGATTGCAACAAATATTGGCCAACCATTTGCTAAAAGATTTGTCAATGGAACACAAAATGTGTTGCTACAAGATATAGACTTTCATTTTACATTATCTCTTGATTTTGTTCAAAACGACATATGTAGTAGAAACACCAATAACAAGACAATTGAATGTCATATTCATACAACGTGGGCCAAATGGCAAGAAACCCATATGACAAAATTAAGCTAAACAGCTTTTGCATCATGAATGGTTTGGCCCGTGGAAATTGAACCAGCAACCTTCCGAGGTTTTGAACCCCTTAGATCACTGAGCTATGTTTTTGGGTTTGTCAAGGAGATTTAAAATATAAAAATAAAGGTACAAATAGAATTTTGCATTATATGTACAATATAATTTTCCAACGAAGGGGATTCCGGTGAACTCGTCTGCCCCTGTTTTCACCTATATTTAATTAAATGAGTGCAAACGTTAGATACTTGGGTTCAAATTCCACCAAGACAAAAAATAAACTATTGTATATATTCTCTTCTAGATAAAATGATGAAGTTGATGCTATGCTATAATAGTAGAGTTCAACTCAGTCACACAACTGACTTTGTCACAAGAAAAAGCATGCAAGTGATAATACTACAAATACAATAGAGTAATAGACCTAACAATGAGAACTATTGTAGTCTGGGGTGGAAGGGGTCCATTCGAATCTTTTTTGCAGAAAAATTATACAATATATATAAGGTTAATTTTTTTTATGCATATTCACTTCTTTATTTTTTTGAATCCTTTTAGTGAAAATCGTGTTTTCACCAAAATTGTAGTGAGTTGTACAACTTGTTCCTTTCTTTTGAACTTTCCTATTATTATGTGGTCCCTTATATATTGCATATGCCGTTAAACGAAGGTGAAAGAGTAAGAGTTTGTCTAACTCTATGCATTAAACAAGTCAGTGGACATGAAAAGAAAAGCCAAACATAGTTTGCCTAACATCTCAAAGATAGTTGCTGAATGGGAAGTACATTTCGACAAAATATAGTAAATTTTTTCATAATTGGTATATAATCTTCGACAAATTAAATTGTTACCTCATATGAATAATTTCAAAGATGTGTTTAACTGATACACACTAGTATTTTAAAAAAACAATTAATATGGCAGTGGGTTTTTAAGGGGTGAATCTAACATCCCACATATCCCGCATCAGAACATAAATGTATGGGTCGAAATCTTACCACACGTGGATCGGCATTAAAAGGAATGGCGAAGGGTCGACTAAGTCGTGGTCGTATTCATAAGATATCATAACAACAAGTATCTCGGCCGCTGTCGGGATCGAACTATCAGAAAGCCTATACGGTGAAGCATATGTCATACCGCTTAAGGGGAACGACCCAATGTACAATCAACAGATTAATGTATTCTGGCTAAGAACCGTTGGGTAAAAGAGAATACTTACTATATATACGGAGGGAAGAGAACAAGAATGGGGGGGCTCTCTCCTTGAGGAAAAAGAGACAGAAGAACCGGAAAAGGCTGCGGGAGAAAAACAAGAGAAGTTTCAGATCTCAGCGACAGATCTTTGTAATCATATATCTTGAATCAATAAAGATAGATCCCGTAGCTGTTAATGACATTCTTTCTTTTTCTCCTTTATTCTTACATTACGGAACAGTAGATCAAGAATGCAAGCATGTCATTTGTGTTCGATATCTTTTATAAATCTTAAAAGTTCATGAGCTTGACTATATCTTATTCTCTTATTCAATGTGCTTTGATCTAGAGCTAATTATCCTTGGCTAGGATTATCCATAATTTTAGTTTCCTCTAGGTCTGAAGTCAGTTAGGGTTTCACTCCCCGGCTGTCACAGCCTCACCCTTTCATTTACAAACATAAACTTGAGAACTTCATAGGCAAGCTTTCGAAATAGCCAAACCAATTAGGGGCAGATCTTCCCTCTTTTTATGGGTTTGTCGAGTACGTCGTTTAGAGTATAAAACCCACGTCTTGCTGTAGCGGTGGGTTTGGTACGTCGTATGAGTACTCAAGAAGGGGTTACGGCCACTACACACTTAGTACGTCCACAATCCTATTTGCTACATTAGCGTTATATACTGATTTACACTTCCACCTCTTAGGAAGAGACAATAGCCTACTGTGTGATTCTTTGAAATAACCGGCTCACTCTGCCTTATTTCTATACCCATGCGCACAATGTAATTAATGTACGGAATATAACTTATATTTCCCTTGTTTTTGCGCACATCAAATATCGGATCGGACCGAGACTCGAGCTCAAAGTCTCAACGAGCAAAGTAAGTTCAGCCCATGAGAAGCCAAACACGAGGCTACCAAATCTAAAGCCGCCATTCGAGTACGACGGGTCATCCTACAACATCCCCCTCCCATCGTTGACCTATCAAATCAAGGTAACAAGCAATTTCGTTTGGGTTTAACTTGTTATTTATCTTTTTTGGATTGGGATAGGAACACGAGCATTCTTACAGGTGCGTGAACAAGGAACAAATGCATCGGAAAATGTTCCAATCATACCATCCCACAGGCAACGGCCGAGCAAAACCCTCCACACCGTACCATATTGCAAATAACAGACAAATGGCTCAAAACAAGCTGGTATCATTAAGAAAATCTCCATGAGTAGGGACTAAGCGGTGAGCCCATGGAATGTACAGTACTCTCCAATGAAAGAAAAATTAAATGAATTGGGACTCATCCCAACGCACTATACTCTCAAATGAAAGCAAAACTAAACGAACCGAGACTCATCCCGACGCACAATACTCTCCAATGAAAGCAAAATTAAACGAGCCGGGACTCATCCCAGCGCACAGTACTCTCTAATAAAAGCAAAAGCAAAGAAACCGGGACTCACCCCGATGCACAGATAAACAATGCAGCAACGAATAATGTTCTCCAGTATAAGAAACACAACAGGCGAATCTCACCATCCTACCAAACCCGCACGTCGCTAAGTGAATGAAAGCTGGACTTCGCTCAAACTCACAATGGGTTACAATTCCAACCTCGCTCGGATTGACACCCTTACAGTCATCACCAAGTGAGGAAAATTCAACTTCTCTTGAACTCACAACGGGTTACAATTTTGACCTCATCCGAATTTACACCCCTACGGTCATCGGCCATCGCCAGGCAAAAGCAAAATTTGACCTCGCTTGAATATATAAGTCAAAACTGATTTCGCCCAAAATGGCAAATTAGAAGTTAACCTCGCTCGAATTTGCGGATCAAGAGCGACTTCATTCAAACTCACAAAACAAGATCCAATCTCGCTCGGATCAAGCGAACTAAATTCGAGTATGATTCTTCGCCTCGCCTATCGACTACTTCTCCAGGCCGACGATGAAGGGACTAGGCATACTAGAACTTCTTCAATGTATGAATGAAATAAGCAGCAACATGTAATATTCTCCAGTGAATGAAATAAATAAAGCAGCATCTCTGCACAACTCCACTGAGTCATTTTACACTCTACATTTGACCTTGCTCGAATTACTTTACATTCGACCTCGCTCAAATTACTTTACATTCGACCTCGCTCGAATTACTTTACATTCGACCTCGCTCGAATTACCTACATTCGACCTCACTCAAATTACCTTACATTCGACCTCATTTGAATTCCCAATTAAAAATCAGGGACTCATTAGGAGGAATTCCGAAGATCTTTTTCAAAAAAAAAAGAAGAAGAAGGAAAGTCAAAAAATATGTAACCTAAAGAAAATCGACTATTTTATTCAGAAGATGTACATGCGCAACAACCACGCCTTACAAAGGGCCAAAAGCAGGACCCCAAGAAAAATAAGAAAACAAATAACAACAACAAAAAAAGTACAAAAGCAGCAAAAAAAATTCACTCGGCTTAATCTACACTGCCATCATCCGAAGGAAGCCCGTCTTCAGTCTCAGCACCCTCACCAGCCTCCGGTGTTGCAGGGTCATAGCCACAAGCAAGACGAGCCTCGCGTGCCTTCGCCCGAGCATCTTCAAAAGAGGCCTCAGGAACGCTCCCCGCCTCTCACAAACCCTTGTATATATCTCGTTGGGCCTCAGCATGAACCATACCTCATACAGACGGCAGGGCACAGTAGCGAAGGTAGATTCTTGAGGGGGAGCCTGAGCCAACAGCTGCGTCCTCTCGGCCTCAAGAGCCCAACTCGATCTCCCAAGCTCGAAGCCTCCCGATCAAGTTCACCAATCCGCTTCTCGAGCCGCACTTTCCTAAGTGTGGTTGTTGCCCTCTCAGATTCCTTCTCAGACCTGAGGACGAGGATAGTGTCTTCTAGCGCCGCCGCCCTCGTCAAAGCCAACACTCGAGCCCCCTCGGCTCTCTCCAACTCGGCCACCTTTTTTTTGAGCTCAGCCACTTTCTCTGTCCATTCTACGCTTAGGTCAGCAACTCTGGTGGCGTTTTGTTCAAGCTCGGCTTGCAAAGACATCACTTTTGCCTGAAGGTATTCACATTTCATCGCGACCCTTTTGCCCACTTCGAGCTCCTCGTCTTTGGCATGAAGCAACTCCTCAAGCTCGGTGCATCTGCGGATAGACCGCATCAGTTCCTCGTCCCTTTTATCCAACTCCTCCCCAACGAACTAAGTATTACCGCCCACCCTGAGCTGTGCGTGCATCTCACGGCACTTGTCACGGTACCGGAGATACTTCGCGGCCATTTTTAGAAAGACTTCGGCCCTAGTCTTAGCCCTACGGGCACTCTGGATCTCCATCATGTAAGTCTGAAAAAGGAAAAGGGGGAAGAAAAAGAGGGGAGGAATCAACGAAGGCAAAATAGCACAAAACAAAGAAAATGGTGAAAGGAATCTCACCCTCAAGGCCATCCGCGCCATACCACGTGACAAAACGGAATCATTGATCTCCCGAAGAGACTCACTTTCGCCGGCAGAACACAGAAGGTCAAATTGAGGCACAAGCTCCACCGTGTCCTCCAAAAGGTTAAAATCCGATGGAATCTCGAGCACACGAGAAGAACCGGAAAAGGCTGCGGGAGAAAAACAAGAGAAGTTTCAGATCTCGGTGGCAGATCTTTGTTATCACCTTTCTTGAATCAATAAAGATAGATCTCGTAGCTGTTAATGGCATTCCTTCTTTTCCTCCTTTATTCTTCCATTACGGAACAATATATCAAGAATGTAAGCATGTCATTTGTGTTCGATATCTTTTATAAATCTTAAAAGTTCATGAGCTTGACTATATCTTATTTTCTTATTCAATGTGCTTTGATCTAGAGTTAATTATCCTTGGATAGGATTTATCCTCTATTTTTTTAATTAATTAGTTTAACAAAAAGTTTAACACTTTTTGGTCAAACAATAAAGAGAAAGTTAGGGGTTGTATAAGAGTGAGCTCAAGATTTAATTATTGAGTTGCCTTTGAGGTTAAAACCCAAGGAGACAAAACACCAACACCTCAAAGGCGGTTAGGCCAAAACGGATAATATGGGGACTCCTTATATATTTACCTGTAAAAATATAGAAAAGAAAAATTTAAAAATAATATTATTCTCTTAGATCAAGTGTTCCTCGTTATTTTTTTTTGTCAAAAAAAGAAAAAAGGAAAAAAGGAAAAAACAAAAGACCATGTAGTGATTCACCATTTCATCCCATGACCTCATTAAAGCTGCCTAAAATTTAAAAAGGGTGAAAGATGTAGGATTAGTGGTAAGAAAATGGGCACCACAACCAGAAATCTTGGCTCATTCGTCGACAGGAGGTTCATGAGTCATTGTGGTTGGAATTCTTGTATAGAGAGTATTACTATGGGAGTTCCTATAGCTGCTTGGCCCAGTGGCGGATCTAGGATTTTAAGGTTATGGGTGCTCACTTTCTTTAATATAAAGGTGCTATCAATCGCATAGTATAAGTGCACAATTATTCGAATGCAAGAGTAAAAGACTTAATATGAAAACTACTAATAATATTTTCATTACCAACAAATACTTTTAGTCACAAGTCATAATGAACTACTAATAGTATTATCATTACCAAAAGGACTTCTAGTCACAATTCACAACTGTGATCGACGACTTTTCATATGTTGAAAACGATGAATAATGGCATCGTTGCTCACAGTTGCTGATTGTTTCGTCTACTTTGTTCTTCGTTTTCCCCTTCTCTACGTTCCTAATGAGCAAAAATTCCAGAAGGGTTTAGTTTTAAACTTTTCTGTAAGACTGTAAAAATGGCCTTTCTTATACTTAAATCTAATTAATTATTAATATAATAAAGCCTAAAGGTGAAAGGAAGTAGGAAAAGGAAAAACTAAAAATTAAAAAAGAAAAATTTAGTTCAAAAGCAGAGAAAGGTTAAAAACTTAAAAGATAGGAAAACGTAAAGGGAATACGAAAAGTTAAACTAAAACGTAATTTGACAACCTAAACTAAAACCTAAAGGGAATAGGAAAAGTTAAAAACTTTTTCATAAAAGACAAAGAGCTGACATTCAAAAATATAAAGTTTAACTTTTCCATAAAAGACAAAGAGCTGACATTCAAAAATATAAAGATAGTACTGTGACAGAAATCGATCTTTACTTTCAGGAAAGGTTTTAACTGCCACTTCAGAACCACAGCACCCATCAGTCATTTTGTTTATTGGGTGCTCACTAAAATGTTATATCCTATTTCTTATATTTTTATTATAGCTATACCTAGTTTACGTCAAGGTTAATGGGTGCTTAAGCACCTAAAACTAGCATGTAAATCCGCCCTTGGCTTGGCCTATGCACTCTGACCAACCAAAAATGGTTTCTTGGTGACGGAAATATTGAAAATAGGCCTGATTGTGAGGGAGTGGGAGAAACGCGAGGAGCTAGTGAGTGTATCCACCATTGAGAACGTCGTGAGGAAGTTAATGGCACATCAGAAGAAGGCGACGAAATTAGAAAAAGAGCAGAAGAATTGGGAGAAAGGGGGTGCTTCTCTAATGGAGTTGGATTCTTTCATCGCGCATATGACAAGATAGATTTTCTTTAAACCTGTAACTTGTCTGTTTCTTAAATTTCTTTGATCTTGGAATGTTCCATATTCTGAACTTTTCTAATATGTTGGTAAGATGACTGCTTTGTATTTCTCTCACTGAAGAGCACAGCTTAACGGATAATTAATCTGGTTCTAACTATGCAGAATACAAGGTTGATGTGGAGAATAATCTTGTATGCATTTCAGTTGTTTGCATATGTACTATATTAAACTATTTTATGACAGAACACTTTGTTCATAGATTCCTATGTGCTGTATTGGTTTTTTCTTTACTCTTCAATGATGCCTGATTCTCAAGTACCTTTTACATATAAAGGTTTAATATAAAACAATTTTGATACTTATTGTTCTCTAGAACATAAGATGAACATGATTAGCTTCGATAAATACAATTCAGATTACTTAACTACAAAAAGGGGAGCTTTGACGTAACTGGTAAAGTTGTTGTCAAGTGACCAGGAGGTCACGGGTTCAAGCCGTGGAAATAGCCTCTTGCAAAAATGTAGAGTAAGGCTGCGTACGATAGACCCTTGTGGTCCGGCCCATGGGCGAAGCTACGGGTTCAAGGGTGGTCCCTTCATCGAAAATTTACACGGTATATATAGGTAAAATATTAGATTTTAGTGGTATATAACATATATTGAACACCCTTTATTGGAGATTTTTTATACTTCTTTCAAGTTTGAACAACCTAAATAAAATTTCTGGCTTCGCCACTGGTCCGGCCCTTCCCCGGACCTTGCGCATAGCGGGAGCTTAGTGAACCGGTCTGCCCTAGATTATTGAACTGCAAGAACGTAACGAGAAGACTTACTAGCCTTGTTATTTACGTACTTTTCTCTACATTCACAAGGTAGGAGTAAGGTATACATACATTCTACCCCATACCCTACTTTGTAGGATTACGCTGGGTTTGTTGTTGTTTTTATTCTCTTTCACTGCTCTTCTCACTCTTTCCTTGGGCTATGGCTAGTTCTAACGTGTTGTTGTAGTACATTTGTATACAAGAATAACTTAGACCAACAAAGTTCCGCTTTGGAACTTGATGAGAAATAGAACTACATATAAACGGAGTAATACTCATGTGAGACCTTTTGGAAAAACTGTGCTGGCTTGACCTAAATCAAATGGTATTATACCGTGTTAAGAGTCAGACAAAAGTAGCATTACTTACCGACATTGAGCGTCGATACCAAAAGGAAGATTACATTCCAAATGGATGTCTTATTATAAGAAGCATTACATAGATAATTTCATTAATAACACTATTAGTATAATCATTAATCCGAAATTCCTCCGAAATTCTTTTCATAAGTACCATTCCCTTCATGAGAATCAAGTATCCCAAGACCTATGTTGCTCGGACCTAAACTTTCTCTTCCTCTCGTAATCAGACAAATTAGTTATATGGTCATATTTAACTTTAATCCAAATCCATAAGGCAAGTTAATTAAAATTGATCCTCCACAGAAAAGAGTAAATGAGAATATGTTTTCATATTTAACTTTAATCCAAATTCATAAGGCAAGTTAATTAAAATTGATCCTCCACAGAAAAGAGTAAATGAGAATATGTTTTCATTGTCTTGGCATTCCCTATATATATAGTGTATTGATATGTTTTATTGCATTATACCACTTGTGTTAACGAGACTCTGGATGCATTTCACTACATTTCCAATATGAATAAACACTCATCGGGTAATGTCAGCGATGAAAGAATCCATCTCAACGCGGTTTATGCCTCCATCTGTTACTGATTTCTTGATAGCATTACTCAAATCAGCTGCTCTTTTCCTCATCTCATCACCCTCTGTTGAAGCCATCAAAGTTCTCACAACATTTTCAACCACTTCTGATGTAACAAGTTCATCTCATTCACTAAAGCTCTTGGAGATTCAAAAGGTTGATGGAAAGGAAAATGTTGCAGACCCATAGACCCATTCACTAAAGCTCTTGGAGCAAAGGAATTTGACAAGCACAAGTGGAAATTGGGAATGAAGTACAAGAGCGATTGACTCTAGTACAAGTGGGAGATTGTTAGGAATATATTAGATATGCCCTAGATCCAATCTCATGTTTTATGATTTGAACATATTTTTCATAAATGTTATTTCATATAAAATATATATGGCATTTGATATTCTTTTACCATTATTATTAATTGCTTGATTAATTTTATAAGGTCCTTGATTAAATTTGAGACTTGGCATCGTGATTGAAATCATGATAATGAGAGTGAAGTTTCTTATAATTTAATCTAAATTTTGTTCTTGATCATAGGATTATTAATTTGAACGCTAATAATCCGGTTAGATCAATATCTATGTGGCAAAACTGACAAATCTGATGCTGAATGTTTCCATTGTAAGAAAATAGGACATTGGAAGAAAAACTACCCGGAGTATCTTGCAACTCTAAATGATAAGAAACAAGGTAAGACTCAATTGAAAAATATTTTCAAAGTTTCTTTAACTACTACTGATGTTTCATTGTGGGTATTAGATACTGGCAGTGGTTATAACATCTGCAACATGTTATAAATGGCTATCTCCAACATGATGTTTATTTCTTACCTAATGTGAATGTTAATTCAATTATGCATGTTTCAAGTCTTAAGAGAAAAAGAGATGATCAAGTAAATCATACATACCTTTGGCATTGTAGGCTTGGTCATATTGGAGAGAAAAGAATTAACAAGTTGTACAAGGAAGGGTACCTTGACAAATATGATTTTGAATCATATCCAACTTGTGAATCTTGTCTCAAAGGAAAAATGACCAAATCTCCATTTACTGGAAGTGGAGAAAGAGCTACTGAATTATAGGGACTAATTCATACAGATGTTTGTGGGCCCATGAAAATTCAAGCTAGAGGTGGATATTCTTACTTCATCACTTTCACTGATGATGTGTCAAGATATGGATTTGTGTATCTTATGAAACACAAATCTGAATCTTTTGAAATGTTCAAAAGGTTCCATAGTGAAGTTGAGAAACAGACGGGTAAAAGTATCAAGGTACTAAGGTTTGATAGAGGTGGAGAATATCTTAGTGAAGATTTTACTAAATATCTCAAAGAGAATGGAATTCTCTCATAGTGGACACCTTCAGGAACACCACAATATAATGGTGTGTCTGAAAGGAGAAATCGAACCTAATTAGATATGGCGAGATCTATGATGGGGTTCACTGATCTTCCAATAAATTTATGGGGATATGCTTTGGAAGCAGCAATATACTTACTAAATAAAGTTCCCACTAAGTTAGTCTCTACAACACTATATGAGATATGGAAAGGATGTAAGCCTAACCTTAAACATATTAAAGTTTGGGGTTGTCCAGCTTATGTTAAGAGAATGCAGTCTGATAAATTTGACTCAAGATCTGATAAGTGTAGGTTCGTTGGGTATCCCAAAGAAACAAGGGGATATTATTTCTATCACCCCTCTGACCATAAAGTGTTTGTGGCTAGAGGAGAAACCTTTTTGGAAAGGGTATTTCTTTTGGAAGGAAATTATAGTGGAGAAATAGAACTTGATGAAGTTCAAGAAACAAATGAATCAACAAATAAAGATCAAGAGACCCAAGTTGAAGAACCTTTATTGGATATTTTGAAGTTACCAAGGAAGTTGTCATCTTCAATGGTTGAAGTTAAAAAAGTAAATGTAGTTGAACAACAGGTTAATGAACTGGTTCCAAACCAAATTGAACAAAAATTAAATCCAGCACAAGGTGAACAAGTTGTACAAGTACCTCTTAGAAGGTCTACCCGAGAACGTCATGTACCAACTAGATTAAATCTAATGGTACAAGATGATGTATCAAGTAAGTTGATCATAATGATGATGACCCTAAGACCTATAAAGAGGCTATAAAAAGTTCTAACTATGAGAGATGGCAAAAGGCCATGGAATCCGAAATAGAATCCATGAAGGAAAATAAAGTATTGACTTTAGTTGAACCTTCAAAGGATATAAAACCTATAGGGTGTAAATGGGGTTTTTAAGAAAAAGATTGGAGCAGACGGAAAGGTGGAGACCTACAAATCTCGTCTTGTTACCAAGTGATATCGTTAAAAGGAAGGCATCGACTATGATGAGACTTTCTCTCCCGTGGCAATGCTCAAATCAATTCGAATTCTGCTTGCTATAGCGGCATACTATGTTTATGAAATATGGCAAATGAATTGAAAATAACTTTCCTTAATGGTGAGCTAGAAGAGGATATGTATATGACACAACCTGAAGGTTTCACATTTTCGTCTGATCATAATAAAATTTGTAAGCTACAAAGATCCATTTATGGACTAAAGCAAGCTTCTCGAAGTTGGAATATTCGCTTTAACAAGACAATTGAAAAGTTCAATTTTGTTAGATGCGAAGAAGAACCTTGTGTGTACAAAAAGGTTAGTGAGAGCACAATTATATTCTTAGTATTATATGTTGATGATATATTGCTCATAGGGAATGATATACCGGCACTGCAAAGTACCAAGATTTGGCTATCTGAACAGTTCTCCATGAAAGACTTGGGAGAAGCAGCTAATATATTGGGAATAAAGATATATAGAGATAGATCGAGGAAGCTGCTTGGACTTTCCCAAACTTTGTACACTGATACCATTTTGAAAAGGTATAACATGGATAATTCCAAAAGAGGCTATCTACCGATAGGCACTGGAATTACTCTCAGTAGGGAGGATTGTTCTAAAACACCTGAAGAGAGAGAACGCATGAGTAGGGTCCCATATGCTAGTGTAGTGGGAGCTATCATGTATACCATGACATGTACACGTCCCGATGTGGCTTATGCACTAGGAGTGACTAGCCGATATCAGGCAAATCCTGGTGAAGAATATTGGAAGGTGGTCAAGACCATTCTTAAGTACTTAAGAAGGACCAAAGACCAATTCCTCATTTATGGAGATTCTGAGTTAAAACTTGAAAGATATACTGATGCAAGCTTACTCATTGAAATCATGATAATGAGAGTGAAGTTTCTTATAATTTAATCTAAATTTTGTTCTTGATCATAGGATTATTAATTTGGACGCTAATAATCCGGTTAGATAAATATCTATGTGATCGTCTTTATGGGATAAAGATTAGTTGATCTCATTAGCTAAATTATATAGATAGATGATGCATATAGAGATATGATCATTGAACCGACTCATTGGATAGCTCCAAATGGTTAGAATTACTATAAACTGTCAATGGGATATTCTCAGGAAGAATTTGATGTAAGAGCTTCATTTGACCTGATATCATCATAGTAATTGACAAGTTATTTATTGTACTTTGATGCTAGACACCTATGGCTCTACGACGATAGTTGAAAGGATATTGGGTATGATTAAATACTTGAAGAATTAGTGATTGATCAAGATGGAATCTGTCAACTTTTGGTAATGAGTTTAAGCTTCATGTTGTCATGAATTATAACCGACCAAATTAAGACCTTGGCCATGGTGATTGAATGAAAGAAGAAAAGAGTTTCTTAGGTCATTCAATGGTCGATTATATATGATATGAACACATAGTTGGTCGCCTATTAGGATTTGACAGTTAAACCATATTCTAGGGTGACCCAGAGCTATAAGGGCAGAAGGAATTAATACACTATTGTTCTACGGGTTCATGAGAGTAAATTGTATACTTCATACTAATCCGGTTGTTAAGGAGTGTTGTTAGACGCCACCCTTGATTAGTATATTGACGTGATCAATTTACTACCGGCTTAGTATTGAACCTATGGGGTCACACACTAACGAGTGTTCTAATCTTTGCTAGGGGATTAATTACTTTATTATTTGATAATTAAATTAAAGAATTTAATTAGTCAAATAAATTAATTTATTAATCCAAATAAAATATTATTATATCCTTTGTTAGCACAGATGGCATAATTAATATTGTAAACAAATTGAAGCCTTCTATTTAGAATAGAAAATTGAATTGTATCTCTTGATTATAATATATATGGGATATATATTAATATTGATTTATATATAGGTTGTATATATATTATCAATTTATTCTTGTAATCCAATTTTGAATTGGATCAATTCAATATTGTAAACAATGAGAACTATTGTAGTCAGGGGCAAAAGGGGTCCATTCGAATCTTTTTTGCAGAAAAATTATACTATGTATATAAAGTTATATCATATATATATTAGATGATTGAATCTCGCGATTATTTTGCATATTCATTTTTTTATTTTTTTAATCCTTTTAGTGAAAATCGTATTTTCACCGCTAATTGTAGCGAGTTGTACAACTTGTTCCTTTCTTTTGAAATTTCCGATTAACATGTGGTCCCTTATATATTGTCTAATTCCATGCATTAAACAAGTCAGTGGACATGAAAAGAAAAGCTATGACATCCATAGCCAATCATATTTTGCCTAACGTCTCAAGATAGTTGCTGAATGGGAAGTATATTTCGACAAATATAGTAAATTTTTCATAATTGGTATATAAGCTTCGACAAATTAAATTGTTAACCCATATGAATAATTTCAACGAGTTTAACTGATATACACTAACAGCTTTAAAAAAACATTTAATATGGCAGTGAATTTTTAAGGGGTGGATCCCACATCAGAATAGAAAAAGAAAGTTAAGGGACATATAAGAACGAGTTCAAGATTCAATTATTGAGTCGCCTTTGGAGGTTAAAACCCACAAAACATTAACACCCCAAAGGTTAGGCAAAAACGGATAATACGTGGACTCCTTATATATTTAACTGTCAAAATATAGAAAAGAAAAAATTAAAAATTAAAAATAGTATTATTCTCTTAGATCAAGTATTCCTCATTTTTTGTCAAAAATAGAAAAAGGAAAAAATATGAGACCATGTAATTTTTCACCTTATGATCTCATCAAAGCTGCCTAAAATTGCCTAACTAATCTTACAAGAATTCATGACGATTTATGACAAGGTGAGTTGCTATGATGGTAAGTACCATCTACTTCCAACTAAGAGATTGTGAGTTCGAATTTCCCCAAGAGCAAGGTTGGGGAGTTCTTGGAGGGAAGGATGCTGAGTTTTTATTGGAAATAACCTTTCTACCCTAGGGTAGGCGTAAGGTCTGCGTATACACTACCCTCCCCAGACCCCACTAGTGGGATTCTACTAGGTTGTTGTTGTTGTCGTGTGCTAATGTCCATGCTATATCCATGAATTCGAACAACAGACTAAATCACCTAAAATTTTGTGGGCCCATCAGAAACGATCTAATGGACAATAATCTTTGCTTTGCCATGACCGTTCCTCATTTTTTTTTGCTTAGGTCCATAAAACAGGAATTCATGATGATTTTTGATTTTTTGTGTGTTAATGACCATGCTATATTCATGAATTCGGGCGACGGGCTATGAATAGCCTAAAATTTTGTGGGCTCATCAAACATGGTTGTTCCTCGTTTTTTGACATTTTAGGGCCATAAAATTGGAATTTCGCCCAATTCTCAGATTTTCGGGTGCTATAGCTTATGCCATCTGAATGGGACAAGGCGGCCGGATCCGGATCACCTAAAATTTTGCCGGTCCATCAAAAACGGCCAAAGAAACAATAGTCATCGTCTCGCCATGATCGTTCCTCGTTTTTTAACATTTTAGGACCATAAAATTAGAATTCTACTCAATTTCCAAATTTTTGTATGTTATAGCCATGCAATTGAATGGCATATTCGTATAATGTGGACCTAATGGAGCTCCATATATCTTCGTCACATAACATAGTGGCAAGAAACCAATATGACAAATTAAGCTAAACAAATTTTTGCATCATGAATGGTTTTCACCTATATATTTAATGCAGAGGCGGTGCTAGGATTTCAATTTTATTGGTTCTAAATTTTAAAAAGACGACTTCAAGTGCTACTAACTAGGTTCTAAATTCAATAATTATATATATTTAATGAACTTTTTAACGCAAATACGTTGTTTGAGCAAAAGTTACTAGGTTCGATCGAACCCGAATATGAACTTCTAACTCTGCCCCTGGTTCAATGAACTGGGTGCAAATGTTAGATACTCGGATTCAAATTCCAGCAAGGCAAAAAAGTAATTTCCTTTCTTTATCTAAATTTTGGTGGACATAATTATTAATAGCTGATGGAAAGTAACAAATACCTAGTGTGTTAATTAAAGCTCTTGTGATCAGTAAATATATCAACATGAACTCCATAGAGAATTAGAGATAATGATGACATATCTTTAATGCTAACACCGCTGCCGCCAATTCTATCACGTAAAAACTAAAATAATAATAATAATTAACTATTATATATTTTTTCTTTTAGAAAAACTGATGGAGTGGACACTATGCTGCAATAGTAGAGTCCAACTCAGTCACACAACTGGCTTTGTCACAATTAGGAAAGCATGCAAGTGATGATACTACAAATACAATAGACCTAACAATGAGAACTATTATAGTTAGGGGCGGAAGGGATCCATTCTAATCTTTTTTACAGAAAAATTATACTATGTATGTAAAGTTATATTTTTTAATATATATTAGATGTTTGAATCTCTTGATTACTTTGCGTATTCACTTTTTTATTTTATTTTTTTTGAATTTTTTTAAAGAAAATTCTATTTCCACCTCTAACTGTAGTGGACATGGAAAGAAAAGCTATGACATGCATAGCCAAACATAGTTTGCCTAACGTCTCAAGATAGTTGTTGAATGGGAAGTACATTTCGACAAAATATTGTAATTTTTTCATAATTGGTAAATAAGCGATGACAAATTAAATTTTTACCCCATATGAATAATTTCAAGACGAGTTAACTGATATACGGCAATAGTTTTTTAAAAAATATTTAATTCGGAAGTGAGGTTTTAAGGGGTGAATCTAAAGCTGTTAAACGGGGTGGGCCGGGTCGAGTCCATTTTTTTGACCCGTCCGGATTTCGGGCCGGGTCGGTTCCGGGTTGGTACAGTAACGGGTTTAGCGGGCTGGGTTAATCCGGGTAAAAATTGAATCATAATGGTTACGGGTTGAGGGGGCCGGGCCGGGCCGGGTTGTATTTTTAATTTTTTTTTGGGATTTTGTATAACTATTGTAAGTTATATTAATACTTTGTATTAATTAAAAGAATACAAGTAAGATGGAAAAAAATTGCACTTATTGCAAGTGCTACTTTATTTCTTAATTTCAAGTTTCAAGTTTCAACTTTCAAACTTACAAAATGAAATGTTTACATTTTTTTCAACAAGTAAACTAGTAAAGTAGTAATTTCAAATGTTTTGCATCGCCCTAGCAAGTTCATCATAATCAATATGAACCGATTGACCTTCTTCTGGCGTGTTAAATTCAGATGTGTTTCCATGTGTTAATATATCTCCAAGTTCCTCATCTTCTGGGCTATCAACATCTTCCTTTCCTTGATTTCTTTGTTTCGATCTAATCCAATCTCTGAAACATACTAAAACTTCCAAAGCATTGCTTCCCAATGAGTGGCGGGTGTCTCCAAGTTGTTGTCTTGCTTGGCTAAATGCACTCTCCGATGCAACAGTAGAAATTGGCACATTCAGCACGTCCCGAGCCATAGCGAAAAGAACAGGAAATTGCTTTCCATTTTCATGCCACCATCCCAACGGTGAAAATTCCTTTGTGCGAGGCTCCTTTTGCTTCTGCAAGTAGAATTGAAGTTCATCAATATTCCTGCTACTGGTTTGAGTGTTAGAAAATGTAGAAAAAATATTAAAATTATCAAGGCCTTCTTCATCATCCACATTAGCATAAGTGCTACATTGCATAGCGGGATTAACATTGCCAGAAGCACGAGCAGCATTATCACATTCATTTGCATAATAATTATATAGTTGTTGTAAATATTTATTTAGCTTGTTCATAGAAACTTATAAATTTGGGGTTTCAGTTTCTCCAATCTCCATATAAGTATATAAAGCATTCATTAATTGGTGACAATCAGATATTTTAATAGAAGGATTTAAAACTGCACCAATTAAGTAAATCGGAGGAATTGGAAAAAAATATTTTTTGAATTTTGCTTGCATTGTTTCAACAACATCCTTATATTTTTTTTTCTTCTTAAATTCAGATAGTAGAAAAGAAATTTCAGCTATATATACTAAAGCCATAGTAACATTGGGGTAATTTAATTGTTAAAATATCATCAAGAGGTGGTTGCAAATGCATTTTTAAAATTGAAATTGCGGCATTATCAAGAGGTAATTTAACTCTCATATGTCTACTAAGCGTCTCAGTCCCACCTAAATTTCCTCTAGTCAAATGTTTAAAAGTATCGTTACAAATTTTGCACCTAACTCTATCAGTACCTTCTACTATTTCAAAAAAATTCCAAACCTTACTTCTTTTTCTATGAGTAGAAGTCGGAGCCACAGGTGGTCTACTAGGAGTGGTGCCACGACCACCACCCCTTGTAGCACTAGCAACTCCAACTCCAATACTACCAACTCCACCACTAGTAGGTGTAGGTGGTATCTCATCTTCTATTCCAATTTCATTATCTTCTATTCCAAAATCTTTTTGTAATTGTTCATAATCTATATCTACATTATTATTAGGCGATGATTCAGAAACATGTGTTAATGGGTCATTACTATTACTATCAGAAGCTCCAGGACTACCTCTTTTTTTATTTCCACCCCTACCAGTAACTTTTCTACCCGCTCTTTTAGCAGCACTAAACATATTGTAAAAATTAAAGTATAAGCTAAAATTAAATATGCAATTAAAATATTAAATAAGAGAAAGAGTTGGAGGGAGTGCACCGAATTCGACAATAAATTGAGCACTTGATTACGCAATTCCGGTGTTACCACGAACAAACATCAAGCAAGTATATCAATTTTGAACTTCAAACTTCAAATTTCCGAATGACAACTTCCGATAAATTAAATTCAAGAAAAGAAAGCCAAATAAAAATTATAAAATTAGAAGATGAAATCTTGCAAATTGAAGGGAAGAGAGAAATTGAGAATTTGAGAATTGAGATTGAGATAAGAATTTTGAGTGAAAAAATGAAGAAGAGGGGGGGGGGGTATTTATAGATTTTTAAAAGGGTTAATTTTGTAAAGTATTAAATAAAAAAATTTTAAAAAAAATGGTCATTTATGCAACAAATCCGTTGGCCAACGGATATGTGATGAAAAATCTGATTTTCCAACGGATAGTAGGCCCCACGCTGCAGGAAAGAACAAAAAAAAAATCTGGCCGGTCCGGGTTAACCGGTTTGGGCACTATTCATGCCAACCGGGTTACCCGGGCCCGGTTAACCGCTTGCCCAAACGAATCCCTCTGTCCCCGGCCTAACCCCCCTACCCAGCCCACCCGACCCCCTATGAACCGGGCCGGTCCGATTCCGGTTTAAACCGGTCTGGGCCGGACCGGTTCCGGTCCAACCTGGCCCGTTAGCCACCTTAGGTGAATCTAAGATCCCACCGATCCCGCATCAAAAATAGAAAGAAAAAGTTAGAGGTCATATAAGAGTGAGTTCAAAATTCAATTATTGAGTCACCTTTGGAGGTTAAAACCTAAGGAAACAAAACACCAACACCCCAAAGGTTAGGCCAAAACAAATAATATGCACACTCCTTATATATTTACCTGCCAAAATATAGAATTAAAAAAAAAATAGTACCATTCTCTTAGATCAAGTATTCCTCATTGTTTGTGTCAAAAATAGAAAAAAAAATAAGAGACTATGGAGTGATTCACCTCATGACCTCATCAAAGCTGCCTAAAATTGCCCAACTAATCTTACAGGAATTCATGACGATTTTTAATTTTTCGTGTGCTAATGTATGATGACCCAAAAGGTCATCACTTGTTTTAAAATAAAATTTTTGTTGGCCTTGAAAACCTCATTTAGAATCACCTCGATTTGCGTGCGCAGTCCGGACGCGTAGCCGGAAAGCTTAAATATGATAATCTGTGAAAAACAATAAGTTTTGATTATAAAATGAGTTAATTTGACTTCGATTAACATTTTGGGTAAACGGATCTGGACTCGTGATTTGATGGTCTCGGAGGGTCCGTAGGAAAATATGGGACTTGGGCGTATTCCCGAATCAAATTCCGAGGTCCCAAGCCCGAGAAATGAATTTTTAAAGGAAATTATTTTCTGGAATTGTTTTAAAAAATTTGAAATGAAATTTGATTAGAACATGATGGTATTGGACCCGTATTTTGGTTCCGGCGCCCAATACAGGTCTTATATATGATTTAAGATATTTTGTGGAATTTGGTGAAAAACGGATGTCATGTGACGTGATTCAGACTTAAATCGCAAAATTTATGTTTAAAGAAGTTTTGAGAAAATTTCATTGGTCTCGAAACTTAATTTGATGTTCATGATGTTATTTTGATGATTTGATTACACGAGTAGGTCCATATGATGTTTTTGAGTTAGTATGCACACTTGGTTTGGAGTTCTGAGAGCTCGGGTGAGTTTCGGGTAGGTTCGGGATGTTTTAGACTTAAAACCAAAAGTTGCAAGTCTTTGAACCCGCCAATGTGGTCCACACAAAAACATGTGCGACCGTGGAAGGGATCCAGTGCGGTGCGCGGTCGGTTTCATGCGGTGCGCGGTGAAGGCATGTGCGGCCACAGTCCATTTCGTGCGGTCCGCACAGGGCACTGGACCGCAGTACCTCAGGAAGGCCTGTGCGGCTGCAGTCCATTTTGTGCGGTCACACAGGGGGTCTGAGAGGGGTATAAATAGACGAGATTTTCAGTTATTTGCATTTTTCAAAAACCCTAAAAATATAAGAGGCAATTTTTCAAACAACCTTTCTTTTCCAAATCAATTGTAAGTCGTTTTTAACTAGTTTTCTTCAATCATTAACATCTTTTAACATAATTTCAACTTCAAATCAATTATTTTCATGGGGGGATTGGGTGTTTTGGGTAGAACTTAGGTTTTTCAAAAATTGGGGATTCGGACCTCGATTTGAGGTCCGATTTCAAAATAAATTACATATTTGAGCTCGTGGGAGAATGAGTAATCGGGTTTTGGTTTGAACCTCGGGTTTTGACCACGTGGGCCCGGGGGTGATTTTGACTTTTTGGGTAAAACTTTGGAAAACTCATTTTCATGCAGTCAAGATGTCACGACCCAATTCTCGAACCTGGTCGTGATGGCGTCTCTCGTAAAGACAAGGCCAACCAGGCCAAAACAGAATACCTCTTTTAAATAGTTAAATATCATAAACAGTTCTAAAGCATGATATAATATTCATAATTTGCGGAATTAACGATAACAACAGTAAAAGCCATCCCGACACAACCTAAACCGGGGTGTCACAAGTCATGAGCAACTAATAGAAATCCTGATATAGTCTACTAATTACTAAACCCGATACAATAGTTCTAAGAACATGAAAATTCTAAGATAAGGGAGGCACGGGGGCTGCGGACGCCAACAGCTGCCTCATGATCTCCGAAACATTGTCTGGACGGGAAGATCAGCAATCAGTAGCGGACTCTACAATGCCTGAATCTGCACACACGGTGCAAGGATTAATGTGAGTACTCCGACCTAGTGAGTAATAATTATAGATAATGGCTGAAGCATGAAAACACGTAAAGGCACAAAGCAATTCTATATCAAAGCAGTAAAAATGACGTAAAACAGTAAATCAGTGAAGAAGTCAAGTGAAATCTCTTTAAATCAGGTAAAACAAGAAATTTAGCAGGTAATAACAAGTAGAAATATGCCCCTCGGGCACAGTATCAATCACTCAAAAAAGTATCAGCTCCTCGGGCTCACTCTCATCACTTAGTGCTCATTCTCAACTCTCAACCCATATATCTCTCATAATAATAGAAATCAGAATAACCGATGCGGCATACAGCCCGATCCGTACATCGCTGCGACGTGCAACCTGATCCATATAGATAGTCGACTGCCCTCACTGGGGGTGTGCAGACTCCGGAGGGGCTCCTACAGCCTAAGCACTATATTGCTGTGGCGTGCAACCCGATCCATAACATATATAATATCCTCATCATTGGGTTCTCAACCCCTCTCAGTCATTAATTTCACAGACTCTCGGGCATAATAATAGACGATAGGGATATCAGTCCACAAATTCCTCTCACAGGAATAGTATGATAAAACCGGCTCGAATCATTTAAAATAGATAGAAACCGTACTCACATATGAGCCCTCTAACACATAAGTCAACATCTGGTTGACTTTTCCAACTTAAACCTTCTTAAAAGAGACTAAGTGTCTCATTTCTTACCAAATCCACTCCGAATACAAACTACTCAATTTGATCACATAAAATACGGATACCGAAGCATAATGAAGCAGAAATGGGGAAAATAAAGTGGTAACTCATGAGACGACTGGTTGGGTAGTCACACAAGATTGATTCATTTAGCGTTAATTGATGTAATTAAGTAAATTATGACTAGATACGAGCGAATTGGCAGTGGAATCGATGGGTAAAGCTATAATTTAAACTTGAGTTATGTTTGAGGCATCGAGGTAAGTTTTTGGTCTAACCTTAGCTTGAGGGATTAGGAGTTGAGTCTTATTTGCTACGTGATAATTGTTGAGTACGACGTATAGGCATGGTGACGAGTATCTATACGTTGGTGTCTAGCATGACCGTGTGTCTTTAAATTTTGAAGATCTTGATTTCGTTGTATCTTTCATGCCTTGGTGATGATTTCTAATTGTTGTGGAAAGTTTGTTGAAGGAATTGTAACCTTTGAACATCGAGGAGCATTGGCTCAAGTCATATTATGAATTGTGAAAGTATATGAGATGATTGAATCCTTTGGAGCATTGGCTCAAGTTATATTATGAATTGTGAAAGTATATGAGATGATTGAACCCTTTGGAGCATTGGCTCAAGTGGTAAAGTGAGTTATGAAATAAAAGTGAAAGAAAGAGAAAGAGTTATCAAATTGTCCCCTTGTCAGGATATTGTTGCTTTGTTGATTATCTCCCTTAATGGGATATTGAGATTACTGATGTTGATCCCTTGCCGAGATTTAACTGTTTAACTGTTGTTCCCTTGCCAGGATCTATTACTATTTTGTTTATTCCCTTGCCCCTTTGCTTGTGATTGTTGTTTGGGTGAGGAAGAGTGTTAAAGCACGAAGGGTGATGTCGTGTATTGTTTGCTATTGTGAGGAAAGATTGTAAAGCACGTAGGGTGATGCTGCGACGTACGATGTACCATTATGTACCAATTTTCATTGATTATATGATGAGGAAAGAGAGTAAAAGCACGAAGGGTGGTGTCTTGCACATCTTTATTATATGATTGATTTGGTGAAGACAAAAGTAAAAGCACGAAGAGTGATGGCGTGCACACTTATGTGAGCACGTGATTTTTGTTTCGCACGACAATCGCTCCAAAAGGAAGTAAAAAATAATAATTGGCCCTGCTGTACAAATTTTGGATTTCTGTGCGGCACCTTGTTAATTTATTTGTGATTTCGGCCCATTTTTATTTATTTACTTTATTAAAACAAAATTCAAAAAAATATATATGTGTCCTGCATAATTCGAACCGTAATCCGTTCGTTAAATAGAAAATCATAAACGGGCATCTTTGTCCGTGATTTTGTTTTGTTTGATTTTACTTGTTTTGAAATATTTTAGTATATAATTGTGTTGAGTGTGTATTTAATTTTTTGATTTTTGTTTAGTTTTGTTTTTAAATAAATAAGGAAAAGAAATAAAAAAAAAAGAAAAAAAGAAAAAAAAAAAGAAAGGGTCCCTTTATTCTTCCGGATTTGGGCCAATTTTAACAAAATTGGCCCAAACGAACAGCCCAAGACCCAGGCCTGCCCGGTCCAGACCACTTGATACCCAGGGTGTCCAAACGACGTCGTTTGAGTCGTGCCTGATCTGGGCCGTTGATCTCAAATTGATCAACGGCCAAGATCAATTCCCCATAACCCACCAATAAACCCGACCCGTCTCACCCGGACCGACCCCAACCCTCAACCCTCAAAACGACACCGTTTCATTTAAGACCATCAGATCCAAACCGTAGATCTAGATTGATCTAACGGTTGAGATCAACCCACCCACTAACTATATAAGCCTAGATCCTTACCCTGCCCCCCTATCCAATACCCCAGCCTCGTCGTCTTCACCCAAACCCACAAACCCTAGCCGCCCCTGCACACCTTCACTAGAAACCCGGCGGCCTAAACGCCGGTGACCTCCACCTGAACACCATAGAACCCCCATGCCATCCTGAACCTAAATCTACCAACCACACACTTCGAATCACCCCCAGGTCCTCGAATCTTCATTTGAAGATTCGAGTCAAAACTCGATCTACACCAACCAACCCCAGCTTCATACTAGACACTCCCCGGACCCTCCTCGTGACCAAACCATACTTGGTTTGGTCCGAATCTAACCAGGGAAGCACGAATATTAGATCTGAGTTTTGAAACCACAAGGTCCCTCGTCACTGGTTCAAAACGGTTCAAACCAAAGAGATTAAGGTCTAATGGACCTTAATCGAAGTGTTTCTCATCTGAGAAACACTTCGATTAAAGTCCGTTCAGCCTTAAGAAAGGTCTGTCCAAATCCGGGTTCAAACTTTTAACTTTTCAAGTTTAAGGTGAGTCTGCTTTCTTTTCCTTTATTTGTTTTTAGTCCGTGTGATTTGTTTTAAAAGACTGTTCATATTTGTTTTAATTTTATCAACTTTTGTTTGTCCATTCGCCTGAACTTCTGTTTGTTTGAATGAGTCTTTCCGTTTGTTCTGATAATGTGTATGTAAATGTTGTGCAAGTAGCTGATTTTCAAGTTTGGACTGACTAGTTGACTCCTCGAGTGTATTTCTGCTTAGTCAGTATAATTCGAACCATGTATCGATACTGTTTAAATGTCTGATTTTTGGCTACGATTGTGTATGTTAATGCTAATATAGTCGAGTCGACATGTGTCGTCAATTAGTTTCAACTGTCTGAACAAAGTAAATCGATTTGCTTCTGATGAACATTTGCCTTGAGCCAATTAAGAACCAGTTTTTGCTTACTTATAGATTGTTTGAATTGATCAGTTAATGTAAAAAGGATTGTTTATGTTTAAATTCTGAATTGGAAGGCATGTGCACTCGTGCACAGCATGTGCATTGGTGCACCTCATGTGCCTTGTGCACAGCCTGTTTTTCTGCATTAAGAAGGCTTTTAAGTTTTAAACAATTTGACAGCATATGCTGTCAGATATATTCTACTGCCCATACCTTGCTTTAAGTTTAAAAAGTGTTAAACCTTTTAAAAGTTAAATCTGCCAGGGAATGTTGATGGGGTTATATACTTAAATAACCAATTGGAATCTAAAAATAAAAAAAAGGCACATGGGAGGGGTACTGCGAGATTCTATCAGGCTGTTAAGAGGGGTAATATGAAGGCTTATAAAAGAGGGGATCAGAGGAAAAAAGGAGAAGACACATAGACATATAGAAAGAGGACTGACTTTGAAGGTTGTAAAAGAAAAACACACTGTGAGGAGTTTGGACAGGAGAGCTGAAATACATACAAAATAGATACACATAGATAGAGAGAGTTTAAGGGATAGAAGGGATACAACCAACAATCAGAAATTTTTTTCCTCCTATTATTACTGGGTTTCAGTTGTTCAACTTGTTCAAATCAATTCTGATTCTTTGAAATTCCAGTTGTGTCTATTAGTCGAGTGTTTTCATTGGTTTACTACTGGTTTGGTATGTCTGGAGTTCTGATTCTATTCCACTGGGTGTTGCTGTTATTTGGCTATTGCTTTCTATTGGCCATAGTTGCATCTCTGCACTCGAGCCTGTTTCTTGCTGTATTGTTTTGCCTGCTGCTATTCTGCCTTATTGCTACTGATAGTGCTGTTACTGCTGCTGCATTTGTTCATTGTTACTCTACTGATTGCCCTTTTCTTCAATTGCAAATATTCCCAGGTACACAACCTTTGAACCTTGTATTGTTGAAAGTTTGAAGTTGAAGCAGAAATAAAGAAATGAACATCAGTTTATGTTATAGCATTGGTGTAAAAAGATAGATCGAATGCTAGTTGGGCCTGTATTTTTACTGCAAACTACAAATATTCTGTATAAACTAGCATACATTCTGTTTAAGATGAACTGTTAGATAGCATGGCTGAACAGTAATGACAGTAGGACATAGACAACATGTTTTGATTTAGTATACATTCAGTTCAGTATAACACTTGTTTGGTTTAGTTATGACTGTATAACATAGAGTCATGGCAAGCACTTGTATGTATTTTGCCTAGACCACTGAATTGACAAAACTGTGGTACTGGGTCCGGGATAAATGTATCCCAAACAAACTCTCATACAGTCACATTAAGAGTCTGGCTATGAATGCCAGTTCTCCTGTCAGTTTTATTTGTTCCAATGCAGGTTCGATACTAGGTTTCGGTATAGATTCTTTGTTTCGAAATGATGTGATGATTGTTGAGAAAAACTAATAATCATCTTTGAGTTCAATTATTAGTAATTTCCCTAATAAACAGCTGATTTCGTTTTATCAATTTCAAATAGGTTAGAGTGTTAAAAATAGAACTTGGAGGTCGTTAAACATAACTCAATATATGTTGTTAGTTTGTTTGCAATCTCACTTAGCGAATTAATAAGCATATTCACTCGATGAAGACAAAGCATGAGGTAACCCTCACCTCATGAACAATCAATCAGGTAATCAAACAAGTTTAGGTTCGGCAAACATAATAAGGATTCAGTCCGTATTTGTCCAAACAAGCAAAGTTTGGCATCATCCTTCTCTTTAAAGATAAATGTAGTAGAAATGTAGTCATTGTAGGGTACCCTTCTAAAATAATGAGACGAGCCTCGCCGAATAAAAATGCAAATTGCGGGGCCCTCAATAATTGATCATAATAAATACTTAGAATTTGGGACGGGCTGTTTAGTGAATTCCACTGCCCTCCCCAAAGACAATAACGCGTTAGATTCTTTAGGCGCGACTTAATTAAATTACATTCTTAAATTCGGGTGCGCATTTATGTGACCCAAATTCAAATCTCAACGGAGTCGAAACGTGTTAACAACTACGGGTGCATTGATTGTGACGTGGTTCGAGATGCATTTTCACGACGTTGCAATTCTATAAAAATAAATGATAATAATAAAAGCGGTTTAAACTTAATAAAAGCACATAAGTCACAACATGTATTTAAATCAGATATTTAGCCATTATAACAATTTAAGCGACCGTGCTAGAACCACGGGATTCGAGGGTGCCTAACACCTTCCCTCGGGTCAACAGAATTCCTTACTTAGAATTTCTGGTTCGCAGACTTCATTTGGAAAAGTCAAAAATTTCCTCGATTTGGGATTCAAGATAAACCGGTGACTTGGGACACCAAAAATCAAACCTTTCCCAAGTGGCGACTCTAAATTAAATAAATAACCCCATTTCGAATATTGTCACTTAAATTGGAAAAAACTCCACCCGCGCATTTAACCCCTTCGGGGCAGGGCGAGCAAAAAGGAGGTGTGACAGCTCTGGCGACTCCGCTGGGGACTTAAAAAACCCAGAACCACTGGTTCAGGGTTCAAGAATTCGAGCTTAGAATAATTGTTATATTTGGCTTTATTATCTGATCTTTATTACATGTTTTTGCATAACGTGCTAAATGTTGTCTTTTACCGCTTTGATATTATCTGAACTGTATATAAACTGTGCCGAAACCCTTCTCTTCTTACCTCCGGGGAGAAGCTCGCTGGTCGAGACTCCCTATTCTGTTAGTGTCAATGCCCGAAATAAGAAAGAGGACGGATAAGTTACGAAGCCGGACGGCCTTTTGGTTCCCGGTAAGTTGCCCCTCCTCGACTCGAGTTGTCCGCTCGGGTACACAGTCTAGAACAAATACCAAGGTTTGAACCTAGTATAACTCGACTTCATGCCGGATCCCTAGTAGGAACGCTTATTTGCATCATGTTGCATTTGACTTAGGGGGTTCAACACAGGGGTTGGGTCCGTCTAGGACAAGCAACCTGAAATGAAAAGACCAACTTGCTGCTTCCTATTTGTTTTGCGCATTTATTTGCTTCGGTTCCGCATGGTGACCGGTTTCTAAAAAAAAAAAGAAAAATAGCAGCGTAGGGAGATAATTACTTATTTTGGAAAAATAAAACCAATGTCCTAGTAGTGTCGAAACCTCGTCGGAATTTTTCTAAGAAAAAATATATAAAACCAAAAGTTGTCTTTTAGTTTGATTCCTTAAAAAAAAAATATAAAATTGTTCTTTTCTTTTTAAGAAAGGGTATTTATTTAAAAAAAAATAAAAAAAAATGGAAAACTCATAATTCAAAAAAAATGTGTTATTTCTTTTGTAGTACCCTTTTATAAATTCGGACTAATAGTCCAAATATTGCAAAAAAAAAAAAAAAAAAAATTTTAGTATTTATCTTTCTCCAAAAATAATACTTATTCTTGATTGCTAGATTTATTTGATTTTCTCTATTCACGATATGATCGCCGGTTTGATTCTCGCACGGGGTGAGATACGTAGGCAACCCTCGGCGGGTCCAACCTCCCATTTTTTGCAAAAAATCTAGATAATTTTAATTTTTGAATCTAATAAAGTTATCACCCTAAATAAATGTGCAGGATGAGCACGATACAAAATGAATCGTTTTCAATAATGACCAAGATCCCTTTCGAGTTGCGATTATGGTGGAACGACTTAGGCAAAGAGGGGCAAGGCAAAGTGAGGAAATACCTGAAAAATCTCCCGGATTTACTAGACATTAGCCTCGGGGTGATATTATCAGATCATTGGTCACTTACTGGGACTCGGCGCACAATGTATTCCATTTTTCAGACTTCGAACTCACCCCGACGCTGGAGGAAATAGCGGGATACATTGGGGGTGATGAAGCTCCGTTAAGGTTCAAGTACTTGATTGCACCTAGAGCCGTCACGGTACACCGATTTTTGGACTTTCTGAAAATACCCCGAACATTTCACCATCCAGATCTTGCCAAAGGCTTCTGCAGTCTCCATCTCATGTATGCTAGATACGGTCATGAGGGTGGGTTCAATAAGCCGGATTTCAAACTATGTAGTAAAGGCAATCGGCAAAAATGGGACGAACACAGGCAATTGGCTTTCATGACGGCCTTCTTAGGTCTTATAGTGTTCCCGAGGAAGGACGGCAACATCGATCTAAGAATAACCGGGGTTGTCAGTACTTTGCTTACCCAAGATAAAAGTACTCTGGCGCCTATGATTATGGCTGACATTTTCCGGGCTCTCACTGTTTGTCGAGCCAGGGGTGACTTCTTCGAAGGATGTAACCTACTGTTGCAAATGTGGATGACCGATCATTTATGCCATCGCTCCTCACTTTTGGGTTATGGTTCGCCAGAGAAAACTTGTATTGGAGAATTCTACACGAGAATCAAAGGGCTTAATTTACCTGAGGGAGTCACATCATGGACCTCATTTCTCCGAACTCTCACTGCCAGCCAAATCCAATGGACGCTCGGATGGTCACCTATCGAGGAAATCATATACATGCCGGCAACCCGGCCTCACTTTCTGTTGATGGGACTGAAAAGTATCCAACCCTATGCACCGTATCGGGTTTTGAGGCAACTTGGGAGGTACCAAGTGGTACCGAAAGATGAAGATTTGAGTACCCAAGTGATTGAAATCAGTCCGAACGGTCATTTCCCTGAAGAAGAAGTTCGCCAAATCTGGAGTGAATGCCAACATCTGACAGCAAACACTTGTGTGATCGATACGGCAAAAGGGGAAGTCGCCCCAGGATATCACGCTTGGTTTAGAGGTAGCCTGTCTTACGAAAGACCGGCTAAGAGGCCGCATCTCAAAGATTTCGTAGAATCATCCCAAGGGCAATGGAACTGGTTAGCAAAAGAGAAGGGTTATCGAGCAGAGATTGGCGATTTGAAGCTACAAATAGATAGTTTGAAATTCGATAACAGCGTACAAATCGCAGCGGATCGAAGCGAAAAGAATAGGTTGATCCAAGAGAATGAAGAACTTAAGGCCCAAGTCCAAAAATTGAGATTGTCTCTTGATGAGCAACCCAGAAGTCAATCAGACCAGCGTTTGATAAAGGGTTTGAAAAGAGAGATCACGGAATGGCGAGACAGGTTAGAAGAATCCGAAAAGGTCATGACAGAGTTCAAGGTACGGTGGGAAACAAGAGTAGATAAGCATCGCCGATGTTTGAACCAATTGAAACGTGACCACGAGAAGGCTGTTTCCAAAATATAGAGGGAGATGGCTACACTTGAGCTTAAAGCAGTTAAGCAGGCCAGGGATTTCCAAATGGAGAGTAGATACTGTTACGACTTGTTGGCCCAAATGAAGGAAGAAATGCGGCAGCTGAGGGATCAGCACATACAGGACTCGCAGGTATTCAAGACGTGCAGTGATCAGATAAGGCACCTACTCATAGAAAAGAAGCAAACCAGAGATAGGATCAAGGCCATTGCCCATGCCGTCACCAGACGATGTCTACGATGTGAGAACATGTCCAGCGCTACCGTCCTCTCGGCAGTAATGGGTTATGTCAAGCAGACTATGCACGAACTGGAGCAACTTGAGAGGGATCTCACGCCTAGGACCGCGGCGAGGCCGAACGATGCCCCGCGGAAACCAATTTTTAAAACCATAATGCATTCATAGGTCAAGCCTGTATCTTAGCATTTTCTTCCTGTTTTTCCATCAGGGTGATTTTTAGTCTATTTTTGAGTCTAGGTTTATTTTCAAAGTTTGCTTTTTCTTTTTTTTTGTAGCTTGTAATAGACTGCTTCAACAATAAAGAGTTTGTTTCTTTTACTCTCATTTGTGTATTTCGAACTACGTAATGATCTGATTCACGTAGGCATCGTGATACGTAGGCAATCCTCATCGGATCCGGTCGCATTTCTTTTACTACAAAAATAAAAAAAATATATATATATATAATAAATATATATAATAAATAAAAAAGGGGAAAAACTAATAAGAGAAAAATGCCGGAATGACGCATGCTCTCGTAGCAAACATATAGTAATCCACTTAATTGTATAGGTGCATCATGCCCAACGTGAGATTAACTATCTGTTCTTTGCTACAAATTAACCGTGCATTTGTCATTGAGCATTTTTCCAGAGTTTTTGAAAAGACGGTTGGTTTGGTGAAAGTCTGGCCTCGCACTCATACTTCACGAGGTCAAGGAGAGGAGTTCAACTACCTGTTGTTAGGACCAGAAGCAGTACTCACACTTACTTCACCAGGTCAAAAGGAAGTGTGGAAATGTCTTCGGAAATTCCATTGCAAACAGTCCCCGTCTCTGAGGAGAGCTCAATCTCAGCCGTCCTCACACCTGAATCCGCAACTGCGGAGGAAAATAGAATCCTACGGCTCCGCATGTTGGAAATGCTGGATGACTGGAACAATGGGAAAGAGCCGCCAAGTGTCGTCCCCGGATTCCCTGAATTATTCTCCAGGTCAAGTGGGACTTCTAATGTCCCCATAAATTACCCTGCTACCCCATTTGGGTACCCAGCCACCTCCGCCTTCTCTGCAGGATCACCTTCTGAGCCTCATCCCCGAATGTCGGCCACTGATGCAAGCATGAACATCTTTACTGCATCGCCTTGCCCAGCTACGGCACAGCCTGCCACATACAAGCCAAGCTTTGACTCATCCTCTTTTACATTCCAAGCACCATCGTTCTCAATGGAACCAACTAGGTTCGCTACCAGTACTAATCCTCTACCGCCTCAGTGCGAGCTCGCACCAGGACAGGATCAGGACCCCAGAGTTGTAGAACAAAATAAGATTGCCAAGAGAATGAGAAGCCTTGAACAAAGTCTGAAGAATATGCAAGGATTGAGCGGACAAAAGAGCGTCTCTTACGCCGACCTGTGCATGTTCCCTCACGTGCACCTGCCAACGGGTTTCAAGACCCCCAAATTCGAGAAATACGATGGGCACGGTGACCCCATTGCACATCTTAAGAAATACTGCAACCAATTGCGGGGAGCCGGCGGAAAAGAAGAACTGCTAATGGCATACTTTGGGGAAAGTCTAGTAGGGATAGCTTCGGAATGGTATATGGATCAGGAAATGTCCCGATGGCATATATGGGATGATCTCGCCAGAGATTTTGTAAAACAATTCCAGTATAACATCGACATTGCGCCAGACCGAAACTCTCTGTCGAATTTGAAGAAGAAGCCTTCGGAAAGCTTTAGAGAGTATGCTATTAAGTGGCGTGAACAGGCGTCGAGAGTGAAGCCTCCCATGGATGAAGTGGAAATGGTCACTACCTTTCTCCAGGCTCAAGAGTCTGACTATTTCCAAAACATGATGTCGGCCATGGGTAAGCCATTCGCGGAAGCGATCAAGATTGGAGAGATGGTGGAAAATGGTTTGAAAACGGGTAGGATTCTGAGTCAAGCAGCCATAAGGGCAACTTCCCAGGCCGTCCAAAGCGGGTCTGGAGGAACGACAAGGGGGAAGAAGAAAGAAGAAACGACTATGGCAGCCTCTGAAGCAAGGGAGTATCGTCATCCCAGGCCCCATTTTCCGGAAAGAGCCCCACAACACTACTACCCCCACTCAAATTTGGCATATGCTCATCAACCTTATATGGTCATGAATGCCCAACCTTATAACCATCCACCACAACAAGCCAACCGAGGCCCAGCTCCACCTCCCAGAAATCAGCCTCCTTACCGCAACCACTATAACCCACAACCCCCGCAGAATAACTACCGCCCCCAAGAGCCACCTCGACGGCGGACTTTCACGCCCATCGGTGAACAATACTCTACTTTGTTCCCTAAGCTAGTCCAATTGGGTTTCTTGCAACCAATCCCTCAAACAAGGCAAAACCCGACATCTCCTTCTTACAAAGCCGGAGTCAGATGCGCCTATCATTCAGGGGCCGAGGGACATGATACAAACGACTGCTGGTCATTGAAAAGAGTGGTCGAAAATTTGATCGAGCAAGGGAAAATAGTGCTAAGGGACGAGGAAGTCCCGAACGTAACTAACAATCCATTACCTGCTCACAATAATGGGCCGCTGATCGGCATGATTTGTGAAGACAAAGAGTTCGACCCTGCTTTGAAAGCCATAATTGCCATTGTCAACGCGGGGAAAAGGCCTGAAATAGACCAAAAATCAGAAAAGGGGGAGGAGGCCAAGGTTGCAGAGAGCAAGCCTGAAAAGAAGGTAGAGAAGAAAGTGGTACCAGCAAAGGGCGGAGTTCTTTACGTACCGCGAGGTCAAGCTGAGAAGACGCAGAAATCCGGGATCAAAAAGACAAAACCTATGTACGTGCCAAAAGGGGCCTATGTGGTCCGGGGGACGATTCAACCACCTCGGCTGAATGAGCCAGTGGTTATCGGACGCGTGCCACAAAAGCCAATGACCAACCCGTCCACAGTGCCGTGGAATTATCAAAAGACTTTGGTAATGTACAAAGGTAAAGAGGTCATGGGAGAACTTCCAGAAAATACTTTCATTGGAGGGTACTCAAATACCCAAGAACTGAACAACGCCACACAAAGGCGCTTCCCTCCAAAGAAGCCCGTGAGTGTTGAAGAAGCGGAAGTATTTTTCCAACAAATGAAGATGCCGGATTACGAAGTGATAGATCAGCTGCGCAAGCACCCTGAGCAAGTATCCATGCTGTCATTATTAATGAGGTCAGCCGAGCATCAAAAGATCCTGCTGAAAACCCTGAATGAAGCATATGTACCGGTTGAAACCTCGGTGGAGCAACTAGAGCGGATGACAGAAAGATTCTTCGCCGTCAACCAAATCTCTTTCAGCAAGAATGATCTACCCCCGGAAGGAGCGGCACACAGCAAGGCTCTGCATCTAACAGTTAAATGCGAAGACTATTATGTCAAGCGGGTAATGTTGTATGGAGGATCAGGTGTTGACATTTGCCCGCTCTCCACGCTGCAAAGAATGGAAATTGAGACCAGAAGAATCCGACCCAACAATGTCTGCGTAAGAGCTTTCAACGGCGCCAAGAGAGATACCATGGGAGAAATAGACCTGTTGTTGGTCATAGGACCAGTCGAATTTCGAGTAACCTTCCAGGTGATCGACATGGACACATCCTACAATTTTCTCCTTGGTAGACCTTGGATCCATGCGGCAGGAGCCGTGCCTTCCACTCTTCACCAGATGGTGAAGTTCGAGTACGAAAACCAAGAGATCGTGGTCCATGGGGAAGACGAACACGCCATTTATCGGGACCCATCCATCCCGTATCTTGAACCGAGAGAAGGGAGCGAACATACGGTCTATCAAGCTTTTGAGGTGGTACTGGCAGAGCAGCACGAAGAGGGAGTACCTTGCCCCCAGCCTTTCTTGTCTAACGCTTCGGTCATGGTGGCCAAAGAGATGATCCGACATGGATTTAGGCCAGGTAAGGGACTTGGACGAACCCTTCAGGGAATAACAGAACCCATTACTTTACCAGTCATCAAGAAACCTTTTGGACTAGGTTTCGAACCTACTCCAACAGACGAAAAATGGGCAAAGAAAAGGAGAAATGAGGGCTGGAAGTTGCCTCAACCATTGCCGGATTTACATGCGACTTTCGTCAGGCCAAGGTACACTGAAGAAGATGATGAGGTCTTCACAGCTGAGGAAATCGAGGAAATATGTAGGGCGATGAGAGAAATGCTCTACGAGGTCCACATGGTTCAACCAGGTGAAGGCACAAGCACTGCTGAGATGTTGTACATGGGACCAAACGCCCAACTTCAAAACTGGGAGGCCACGCCATTCCCGACTAGACGAAAGTCCGGGTAGACCTGCCCTGCCACCTTTCCTGTATCACAAGTTATCTCCGGGACATAACTTGAACGTTTTTTTTTTCTTTTCATTTGTTGTTTTGAATTCCTAGTTGTAAACATTGTTGTCTTCCAACTTTCCAAAGAAAATATACAAAAATACAAAAAAAAAATCATCATTGCTTTCCTATTCTTTCTTTTGTTCTGATTTTTATTACTTTTCCTCTTATCTTCCTTTTCAGTCCTAATAATGCGGCTTTAAATATGACATGCTTGCGGACTTCACGCCCGGATCACAATGAGTTATTTAACTGCGAATTAATGAACCCAGAACCAGAATATGATGCGGAAGAGGCTTTTAGGGAGATAAACTGAGAGTTGGAATATTTCGAGAATAAACCTAAGCCAAATCTGAATGACACTGAACCGGTAAATTTAGGAACCCCGGAAGAAATCCGGGAGACCAAGATAAGCATTCACACGGACAAGAAAATGCGAGAGGCGATAATTCAACTTCTTTTTGAATTCAAAGATGTGTTTGCTTGGTCATATGATGACATGCCGGGACTAGGTGTTGATCTGGTGGTTCATAAATTGCCGATTCATCCTGACTGTCCTCCAGTCTAACAAAAGCAACGAAAGTTCAAAACTGAGGTCAGTGACAAGATTAAAGAGGAGATTACCAAACAACTGAAAATGGGAGTGATTCGGGTAGTCCAATATACAACATGGTTGGCGAATATGGTTCCAGTACCAAAGAAGGACGGGAAAACTCGAGTATGTGTAGATTACCGAGATCTGAACAGGGCAAGTCCTAAAGATAATTTCCCGCTGCCCAACATCCACATCCTCATTGATAATTGTGCCAAACACGAGATACCGTCTTTTGTAGATTGTTACGCTGGGTATCATCAGGTGTTGATGGATGAAGAGGACGCCGAGAAAACTGCCTTCACCACGCCTTGGGGCACCTACTGTTACCGGGTCATGCCATTTGGTCTGAAGAATGCTGGGGCTACTTACATGAGGGCCATGACTGCCATTTTCCATGACATGATGCACCAGGAAATAGAGGTGTACGTGGACGATGTGATAGTCAAGTCCAGGACGCAGGATAATCACATCCAAGACTTGAGGAAATTCTTCGAGAGGCTAAGGAAGTATGACTTGAAGCTAAATCCAGCCAAATGCGCTTTCGGAGTTCCGTCGGGCAAACTTTTGGGTTTCATCGTAAGCAGGAGAGGAATTGAGCTAGATCCAACTAAGATAAAATCCATCAGAGATCTACCTCCCCCGAGAACGAAGAAAGACGTGATGAGTCTGTTGGGCAGGTTGAACTACATCAGTCGGTTTATTGCCCAGCTGACAAGCACGTGTGAGCCCATATTCAAGCTGTTAAGGAAAGATGCGGCGATTAAGTGGACAACGGAGTGTCAAGAAGCCTTTGATAAAGTCAAAGAATACCTTTCGAATCCCCCAGTCTTGGTCCCTCCAGAACCAGGGAGGCCACTTTTCTTGTATCTGACAGTCTTGGAGAACTCTTTCGGTTGCGTCCTCGGGCAACACGACATAACCGGAAAGAAGGAACAAGCAATCTACTACCTGAGCAAGAAATTCACCAGCTACGAGGCCAAATACACTCTGCTGGAAAGGACATGCTGCGCTCTCACATGGGTTGCTCAAAAGCTGAGACATTATCTCCAAGCCCACACTACATTCCTCATAAGCAGGTTGGATCCCTTGAAGTATATATTTCAGAAACCAATGCCTACTGGGAGACTGGCTAAATGGCAAATCTTGCTTACGGAATTCGACATAGTTTATGTCACTCGCACGGCAATGAAAGCCCAGGCGTTAGCAGATCATTTGGCCGAAAACCCGGTCGATGAGGAATACCAGCCATTAGATACCTACTTTCCAGATGAAGAGGTAAACACCGTAGAAGTGATCTCGGAGGAAGCTCATGTTTGGAAGATGTTCTTTGACGGAGCCGTGAACGCCAAGGGTGTAGGGATTGGGGCAATTTTGATCTCGCCTTCCGGTCAGCATTATCCCGCCACAGCTAGACTGCGTTTCTTTTGCACAAACAATACAGCTGAGTATGAAGCCTGCATTATGGGCATGCATATGGCAATCGATCAGGATGTCGAAAACTTACTGATTATGGGAGATTCTGACCTGATCATCCGGCAAGCTCAAGGCGAGTGGGAAACTCGGGATGTCAAACTTATCCCATACCGACAACATGTGGAGGACCTCAGCAAGCGCTTTACCTCAATAGAGTTCAGGTATATTCCGAGGTGTCACAATGAACTGGCAGATGCACTTGCTACTCTGGCTTCTATGCTACCCTACCCGGGCAACGCCCACGTCGATCCTTTGGAAATCCAAATCAAGGAAAGACACGGTTACTGCAGTGTAATCGAGGCGGGATCAAATACGCAGCCTTGGTACCATGACATCAAGAAATTCCTGAAGACACAAGAATACCCCGAGCATGCAACTGGAGATCAAAAGAGGACCATTAGGCGACATGCAAGTGGTTTCTTTTTGAGCGGTGAATTGTTATATAAGAGGACTCCGGACCTCAATCTCTTAAGATGTGTCGATATCGAGGAAGCGAGAAAGATCATGCACGAAGTACACGCAGGTGTGTGTGGACCTCACATGAACGGGTATGTCTTGGCAAAGAAAATCCTTCGAGCAGGTTATTACTGGATGACCATGGAAAAGGATTGCTTTAGTTTCGTTCGGAAGTGTCATCAGTGTCAGGTGCACGGTAATTTGATTCATGCACCTCCCACGGAACTGCATCCCATGTCCGCACCTTGGCCATTTGTCGCTTGGGGCATGGACGTCATTGGACCAATTGAACCAAAGGCTTCGAATGGACACAGGTTTATACTGGTTGCCATCGATTACTTCACAAAATGGGTAGAAGCTGTCACTCTCAAGTCGGTCACTAAGAAAGCTGTGGTGGATTTTGTACACTCAAATCTTATCTGTCGCTTCGGTATTCCTGCGACTATCATTACAGATAATGCAGCAAACTTGAACAGTCACTTGATGGGAGATGTGTGCGAGCAATTCAAGATAACACACAGGAATTCCACTCCTTATCGGCCAAAAGCCAATGGTGCTGTGGAAGCTGCAAATAAAAACATCAAGAAGATTTTGAGGAAAACAATACAAAGTTCCCGACAGTGGCATGAGCAGTTACCTTTTGCATTATTGGGGTACCGCACTACGGTACGCACATCGGTGGGAGCGACTCCTTATCTTTTGGTTTATGGGACCGAGGCCGTAATACCGGCAGAGGTAGAAATTCCTTCGCTTCGAATCATTGTCGAAGCAGAAATCGAGGACAGCGAGTGGGTCAAGGCTCGATTGGAGCAATTGACGTTGATTGATGAAAAGCGAATGGCCGCAGTTTGTCACGGACAGTTATACCAACGAAGGATGGCCCGTGCTTACAACAAGAAAGTCCGACCCCGGAATTTCGAAGTAGGTCAGCTGGTACTGAGGCGTATTCTGCCGCATCATGAAGAAGCAAAAGGAAAGTTTGCCCCAAATTGGAAAGGCCCATACATCGTAAGGAAAATATTGCCAAGAGGAGCATTGTATTTAGGTGATATCGAAGGAAATGACCCCGACACAGCAGTAAATGCAGATGCAGTCAAGAGGTACTACGTCTAAATCATACTCCAGTGGTCCTGACACATTTGAAAATGGCGAAGGTTTTATTCCCCACTACTCCCCAAACACTACCCAACCCTCTCTAAAAAAAAACAAAACAAAATTTGATTGAGGCCTGAACTACGTTTGACTTGATTCCGAAAGGATACGTAGGCAGCCTCTCCCTGAGGTTCAGTCACACCAACAATAAAATCCCATTCACCCTGAAATTGAAATCAGGGCACGCCGAGCGGTTTAGAAGTTAGTGTCATCTACCTCTCTTTACCAAGCACAAGCCTTCGAATCAATTACCGAATATGGTGGGGAACCAATAAGCGTCACAAATGGAGACCAACACACTCTGAATTGAGAGAGATAAAATGAGAGAGTCTCGGCGGTGAAAACCTTCGGGCACCACGAGGCGACGGGAGTAGAGAAACCAAGATGAGAGAACTTGTTTAGTAAAAACTCGCAAAGAGTGCTATCAAGCGATGACAGGAAGAGAAATGAGAGAGGTCAGCCAGCAAAAACCCGCGACGGGCGTTGTTTGCCGAAAAGGAATGACGCCACCCCAAGAAGGTCTCGGCAAAGTTCCACCGGTTTTGGAATCACAGATCTGTTCTGGTTCAGGAAAACGCAAGTTCATGGAAGGTCGGACGTCCAGTCCAAAGAGCATGTCATGTCATTTAAAGCCAGCGTTATCTTCCTCAGATAAGTCTTTCTCGTCCCGAAAAGGGTATTCCTTTTCTGATTTGTTTTCCCCTTTCTTTGTTTCTTTTCGAATCCCTTTTTGCATTTTTACCCCGAGTTCAAAACACACCGGAAAGGACAGGTGGCATGGTTTGTTTGCACGGAATCCCGTCTCATGGAGGAAAGCACCTCATCTCGTTGATATGATTACCCAAGCATGACGAATCATGATGTTTGATGGTGTTCCGGAGTAAAAGAAGAAAGAGAGAAATCTTGAAATCTTCCCCAGCAAGTCCACCTTCGGACAAATCCCCACGGAGTCTCCCCCTGTACAAAACCCCACAGAGTTTCTCTTTTTGTACAATCTCCCACAAAGTCTCCCAAAAAAAAAAATAATAATAAAAAAATCCCCGTTGGAATTTCATCAGCACATCCCCAGCGAGTCCTTTTGTAAATATTCCCCAATAAGCTTACCCCAACAAACCCTGGGAAACCCGTTTTGAAACAAAACCCAGCATACCCCATTGTACAGAATCCGCACAAAGAATCCACTTTGTAAATATTCCCCCCACAGAGCTTCCTTTTGTACAAATTCCCACAGAACACCTCCAATAAAATCCCCGTTGAGAACCTTCAATCAAAATGGGACAAAAAGAAAAAAAAAAAAAAGAGGCCCTACGAGGCAAATCATCAGAGAATCTGGAAATACAAGCCTGAACAGTCTAGAAGGGTCTCGCCATTCGAATCAAATCAATGGAGGAATTTCACAACAGAAACAAAGACGCGAGAAAGCAACTAGGAACGATCAAGGTCCCCAAATCGGCCGTCATTCCCGAACTAACAAATGATTCTTTGTTTGGAAGGTTGAAACAGGTCTAATCCAAGACAACCGTGCAAGGAGCAGGTGTCGCCCAAAGAAGAAGGTACACGGATACAGGAAGTACTTCGGCAATAAGGAATTCACTCAAAAGATAAGTTCCCGCAAACTCCCTTTTATCTTCTATTAAAACAAAAAAACTAAAAAAATAGATCGTGTAGAATTCTCGAGCTTTATCCCCAGCCAATCAGCATTAGGGTTTTAAACCCTAAACTGAATTTTCCTTTTAATCAGCATTAGGGTTTTAAACCCTAAACTGAATTTTCCTTTCAGCCAGCATTAGAGTTTTAAACTCTAAACTGAGCTTTTCCATGCAATCAGCATTAGGGTTTTAAACCCTAAACTGAATTTTCCTTTCAGCCAGCATTAGAGTTTTAAACTCTAAACTGAGCTTTTCCATGCAATCAGCATTAGGGTTTTAAACCCTAAACTGAATTTTCCTTTCAGCCAGCATTAGAGTTTTAAACTCTAAACTGAGCTTTTCCATGCAATCAGCATTAGGGTTTTAAACCCTAAACTGAATTTTCCTTTCAGCCAGCATTAGAGTTTTAAACTCTAAACTGAGCTTTTCCATGCAATCAGCATTAGGGTTTTAAACCCTAAACTGAATTTTCCTTTCAGCCAGCATTAGAGTTTTAAACTCTAAACTGAGCTTTTCCATGCAATCAGCATTAGGGTTTTAAACCCTAAACTGAATTTTCCTTTCAGCCAGCATTAGAGTTTTAAACTCTAAACTGAGCTTTTCCATGCAATCAGCATTAGGGTTTTAAACCCTAAACTGAATTTTCCTTTCAGCCAGCATTAGAGTTTTAAACTCTAAACTGAGCTTTTCCATGCAATCAGCATTAGGGTTTTAAACCCTAAACTGAATTTTCCTTTCAGCCAGCATTAGAGTTTTAAACTCTAAACTGAGCTTTTCCATGCAATCAGCATTAGGGTTTTAAACCCTAAACTGAATTTTCCTTTCAGCCAGCATTAGAGTTTTAAACTCTAAACTGAGCTTTTCCATGCAATCAGCATTAGGGTTTTAAACCCTAAACTGAATTTTCCTTTCAGCCAGCATTAGAGTTTTAAACTCTAAACTGAGCTTTTCCATGCAATCAGCATTAGGGTTTTAAACCCTAAACTGAATTTTCCTTTCAGCCAGCATTAGAGTTTTAAACTCTAAACTGAGCTCTTCCATGCCATCAGCATTAGGGTTTTAAACCCTAAACTGAATTTTCCTTTCAGCCTGCATTAGAGTTTTAAACTCTAAACTGAGCTTTTCCATGCAATCAGCATTAGGGTTTTAAACCCTAAACTGAATTTTCCTTTCAGTCAGCATTAGAGTTTTAAACTCTAAACTGAGCTTTTCCATGCAATCAGCATTAGGGTTTTAAACCCTAAACTGAATTTTCCTTTCAGCCAGCATTAGAGTTTTAAACTTTAAACTGAGCTTTTTCATGCAATCAGCATTAGGGTTTTAAACCCTAAACTGAATTTTTCCTTTTAGTCAGCATTAGAGTTTTAAACTCTAAACTGAGCTTTTTCATGCAATCAGCATTAGGGTTTTAAACCCTAAACTGAACTTTTTCCTTTCAGCCAGCATTAGAGTTTTAAACTCTAAACTGAGCTTTTTCATGCAATCAGCATTAGGGTTTTAAACCCTAAACTGAATTTTCCTTTTAGTCAGCATTAGGGTTTTAAACCCTAAACTGAATTTTCCTTTTAGTCAGCATTAGGGTTTAAAACCCTAAACTGAACTTTTCCTTTCAGCCAGCATTAGGGTTTTAAAACCCTAAACTGAGCTTTTCCATGTAATCAGCATTAGGGTTTTAAACCCTAAACTGAATTTTCCTTTTAGTCAGCATTAGGGTTTTAAACCCTAAACTGAACTTTTCCTATTGAAACTGGGGCAGAAAATTTCGTTCGTTTGATTGTTTTTTCCTGCAGGTCTGACCTCGAGCCACATGGATCGAAATGACCCACGAGATGAATCCCAGTTCGGAATCAAAGAAGAAAAAAAAAAGAAAAAAAAAAGAAAAAGAAAAAAAAAGACATCCCGAGATATCAGAGTGAATGGAGAGCAGATCGACTCTAACGTTTGACTAAGGTCCTAAACCCTGCCAATCGCGTCTCACTCAGTATCCCAGAGGTTGAACAAGTCGCCGCAACTCGCAAGCATCAAGATTCAGATCGGAGTCTACAAGCAGGATCAGCTAAGACCCAAGAACAAGTCGTAAAAGAATCATAGATAGGAATCTTGTAACTAGCAGTTGACATGCATATAAGTAGTTAGTTCAGTTTCCAATTTTCGTTTGGTTGTAATAAGACGGTCCGTGACGTAGCAGTGACAACAGCAACAGCAGTAGCAGCAAGCATTGCAATCCCATGGTAGTCCCAGCTACCAAAACTTCCCGAACTACATTGACCTGATTCCTGTTTAGCCCAGGATATGTAGGAAATCTTTGAAGCAAGATTCGGTCAGATCTTTCAAAAAAAATGCTTCATACGGAGTGGTCTATAGGCAAAAATCGCTCATACACGCTCACTTTATCTTTGCACGAAAACCCTTCGTGTTTCCGAACAAAGAGGGGCAGCTGTGAGCACGTGATTTTTGTTTCGCACGACAATCGCTCCAAAAGGAAGTAAAAAATAATAATTGGCCCTGCTGTACAAATTTTGGATTTCTGTGCGGCACCTTGTTAATTTATTTGTGATTTCGGCCCATTTTTATTTATTTACTTTATTAAAACAAAATTCAAAAAAATATATATGTGTCCTGCATAATTCGAACCGTAATCCGGTCGTTAAATAGAAAATCATAAACGGGCATCTTTGTCCGTGATTTTGTTTTGTTTGATTTTACTTGTTTTGAAATATTTTAGTATATAATTGTGTTGAGTGTGTATTTAATTTTTTGATTTTTGTTTAGTTTTGTTTTTAAATAAATAAGGAAAATAAATAAAAAATAATAATAAAAAAAAAGAAAAAAAAAAAGAAAGGGTCCCAGGCCTGCCCGGTCCAGACCACTTGATACCCAGGGTGTCCAAACGACGTCGTTTGAGTCGTGCCTGATCTGGGCCGTTGATCTCAAATTGATCAACGGCCAAGATCAATTCCCCATAACCCACCAATAAACCCGACCCGTCTCACCCGGACCGACCCCAACCCTCAACCCTCAAAACGACACCGTTTCATTTAAGACCATCAGATCCAAACCGTAGATCTAGATTGATCTAACGGTTGAGATCAACCCACCCACTAACTATATAAGCCTAGATCCTTACCCTGCCCCCCCTCCTAGCCAACACCCCCGCCTTCGTCTTCACCAAACCCATCCCCTTCAAACCCTAGCCGCCCCTGCACACCTTCACCAGAAACCCGGCGGCCTGAACGCCGGTGACCTCCACCTGAACACCATAGAACCCCCATGCCATCCTGAACCTAAATCTACCAACCACACACTTCGAATCACCCCCAGGTCCTCGAATCTTCATTTGAAGATTCGAGTCAAAACTCGATCTACACCAACCAACCCCAGCTTCATACCAGACACTCCCCGGACCCTCCTCGTGACCAAACCATACTTGGTTTGGTCCGAATCTAACCAGGGAAGCACGAATATTAGATCTGAGTTTTGAAACCACAAGGTCCCTCGTCACTGGTTCAAAACGGTTCAAACCAAAGAGATTAAGGTCTAATGGACCTTAATCGAAGTGTTTCTCATCTGAGAAACACTTCGATTAAAGTCCGTTCAGCCTTAAGAAAGGTCTGTCCAAATCCGGGTTCAAACTTTTAACTTTTCAAGTTTAAGGTGAGTCTGCTTTCTTTTCCTTTATTTGTTTTTAGTCCGTGTGATTTGTTTTAAAAGACTGTTCATATTTGTTTTAATTTTATCAACTTTTGTTTGTCCATTCGCCTGAACTTCTGTTTGTTTGAATGAGTCTTTCCGTTTGTTCTGATAATGTGTATGTAAATGTTGTGCAAGTAGCTGATTTTCAAGTTTGGACTGACTAGTTGACTCCTCGAGTGTATTTCTGCTTAGTCAGTATAATTCAAACCATGTATCGATACTGTTTAAATGTCTGATTTTTGGATACGATTGTGTATGTTAATGCTAATATAGTCGAGTCGACATGTGTCGTCAATTAGTTTCAACTGTCTGAACAAAGTAAATCGATTTGCTTCTGATGAACATTTGCCTTGAGCCAATTAAGAACCAGTTTTTGCTTACTTATAGATTGTTTGAATTGATCAGTTAATGTAAAAAGGATTGTTTATGTTTAAATTCTGAATTGGAAGGCATGTGCACTCGTGCACAGCATGTGCATTGGTGCACCTCATGTGCCTTGTGCACAGCCTGTTTTTCTGCATTAAGAAGGCTTTTAAGTTTTAAACAATTTGACAGCATATGCTGTCAGATATATTCTACTGCCCATACCTTGCTTTAAGTTTAAAAAGTGTTAAACCTTTTAAAAGTTAAATCTGCCAGGGAATGTTGATGGGGTTATATACTTAAATAACCAATTGGAATCTAAAAATAAAAAAAAGGCACATGGGAGGGGTACTGTGAGATTCTATCAGGCTGTTAAGAGGGGTAATATGAAGGCTTATAAAAGAGGGGATCAGAGGAAAAAAGGAGAAGACACATAGACATACAGAAAGAGGACTGACTTTGAAGGTTGTAAAAGAAAAACACATTGTGAGGAGTTTGGACAGGAGAGCTGAAATACATACAAAATAGATACACATAGATAGAGAGAGTTTAAGGGATAGAAGGGATACAACCAACAATCAGAAACTTTTTCCTCCTATTATTACTGGGTTTCAGTTGTTCAACTTGTTCAAATCAATTCTGATTCTTTGAAATTCCAGTTGTGTCTATTAGTCGAGTGTTTTCATTGGTTTACTACTGGTTTGGTCTGTCTGGAGTTCTGATTCTATTCCACTGGGTGTTGCTGTTATTTGGCTATTGCTTTCTATTGGCCATAGTTGTATCTCTGCACTCGAGCCTGTTTCTTGCTGTATTGTTTTGCCTGCTGCTATTCTGCCCTATTGCTACTGATAGTGCTGTTACTGCTGCTGCATTTGTTCATTGTTACTCTACTGATTGCCCTTTTCTTCAATTGCAAATATTCCCAGGTACACAACCTTTGAACCTTGTATTGTTGAAAGTTTGAAGTTGAAGCAGAAATAAAGAAATGAACATCAGTTTATGTTATAGCATTGGTGTAAAAAGATAGATCGAATGCTAGTTGGGCCTGTATTTTTACTGCAAACTGCAAATATTCTGTATAAACTAGCATACATTCTGTTTAAGATGAACTGTTAGATAGCATGGCTCAACAGTAATGACAGTAGGACATAGGCAGCATGTTTTGATTTAGTATACATTCAGTTCAGTATAACACTTGTTTGGTTTAGTTATGACTGTATAACATAGAGTCATGGTAAGCACTTGTATGTATTTTGCCTAGACCACTGAATTGACAAAACTGTGGTACTAGGTCCGGGATAAATGTATCCCAAACAAACTCTCATACAGTCACATTAAGAGTCTGGCTATGAATGCCAGTTCTCCTGTCAGTTTATTTGTTCCAATGCAGGTTCGATACTAGGTTTCGGTATAGATTCTTTGTTTCGAAATGATGTGATGATTGTTGAGAAAAACTAATAATCATCTTTGAGTTCAATTAGTAGTAATTTCCCTAATAAACAGCCGATTTCGTTTTATCAATTTCAAATAGGTTAGAGTGTTAAAAATAGAACTTGGAGGTCATTAAACATAACTCAATATATGTTGTTAGTTTGTTTGCAATCTCACTTAGCGAATTAATAAGCATATTCACTCGATGAAGACAAAGCATGAGGTAACCCTCACCTCATGAACAATCAATCAGGTAATCAAACAAGTTTAGGTTCGGCAAACATAATAAGGATTCAGTCCGTATTTGTCCAAACAAGCAAAGTTCGGCATCATCCTTCTCTTTAAAGATAAATGTAGTAGAAATGTAGTCATTGTAGGGTACCCTTCTAAAATAATGAGACGAGCCTCGCCGAATAAAAATGCAAATTGCGGGGCCCTCAATAATTGATCATAATAAATACTTAGAATTTGGGATGGACTGTTTAGTGAATTCCACTGCCCTCCCCAAAGACAATAACGCGTTAGATTCTTTAGGCGCGACTTAATTAAATTACATTCTTAAATTCGGGTGCGCATTTATGTGACCCAGATTCAAATCTCAATGGAGTCGAAACGTGTTAACAACTACGGGTGCATTGATTGTGACGTGGTTCGAGATGCATTTTCACGACGTTGCAATTCTATAAAAATAAATGATAATAATAAAAGCGGTTTAAACTTAATAAAAGCACATAAGTCACAACATGTATTTAAATCAGATATTTAGCCATTATAACAATTTAAGCGACCGTGCTAGAACCACGGGATTCGAGGGTGCCTAACACCTTCCCTCGGGTCAACAGAATTCCTTACTTAGAATTTCTGGTTCGCAGACTTCATTTGGAAAAGTCGAAAATTTCCTCGATTTGGGATTCAAGATAAACCGGTGACTTGGGACACCAAAAATCAAACCTTTCCCAAGTGGCGACTCTAAATTAAATAAATAACCCCATTTCGAATATTGTCACTTAAATTGGAAAAAACTCCACCCGCGCATTTAACCCCTTCGGGGCAGGGTGCGCAAAAAGGAGGTGTGACAACTTATATTATAAAATTGCTTTGGAGAGGACGAGAGTAAAAGCACGAAGGGTGATGCCATGCAAATTGTTGATTTTTGATTCTTTGTTGATATTCGAGTTATGTGGTTTCTTTCCTTACTTGATGCTTTCTATTTGGAAATGTTATCTCCCCGCAACATGTTTTCCTCTCCCACATTGACTGGTTATTTTCTGTATTTCTTTTCCGCTGTATATACAATTGAACTGCACAGGTTCATTTGGTAGTCCGGTCCTAGCCTCATCACTACTTCGCCGAGGTTAGGCTAGACACTTACCAGCACATGGGGTTGGTTGTGCTGATACTACATTTTGTACTGTGTGTAGATCCAGGATCAGCTTTCGGACAGTAGTTGGAGTGCTTCCTTCAGTCCACCCGGAGACCCAAGGTAGACTGCAGGCGTCCGCAGGCCCTAGCGTCTCCCTCTATCTCTACTTCCTATTTCATTTTCTCTTATTCAGAAATAGCGTACTATTAATTCTTCAGACCTTATTTGTAGAAATCTTAGATAGTCTGTGACACTGTGACACCAGGTTTTGGGTATTTGAGGTTTTAAAAGTTGTAATAGACGTAGACTTATGATATTTAATTGTTGACTTCCGCTTAATTATTTAAAGTTCCGTTGTTATCATGTTATCGCCTTGTGTTTGTTAAAATGAAGCAATATGGAAGCGTAGCAAGTAGTTAAGTTTGGCTTGCCTAGCTCCCATTAGTAGGCGCCATCACGACCCCCGAGGTTGGAAAATTTGGGTCGTGACAAGTTGGTATTAGAGCTCTAGGTTACATAGGTCTCACTGTTCACAGACAAGCTTAGTAGAGTCTGAAGGATCGGTATGGAGACGTCTGTATTTATACCCCAGAGGCTATAGAGTTAGGAAAAACTTTACATTTTTTTTCTCGTCGTGCGGTTTTGTTTCTCAGTGCTAATTGAACTTCTACTCTATTCTTTCACAGATGGAGAGAACACGCGCTTCCTCATACTCCGCTTAGCAGCCCGAGCCCCCAGCAGTCGCTCTTACGAGGGGCAGAGAGTGAGGTTGTGCTAGAGGCCGAGGTAGGGGCAGATCTCAGCCCCGAGCAGCAACCCAGTGACGAAGCCTCAGGTTGATTTTGATGAGGAGGTTCCGGCTCCAGCAGTTTCGATGGGCCCATCTTAGGCCCCAGAGGGGTTTATTGCTACCCCAGTTCTTCAGGATGCTCTAGTCTGATTAGTGGGCCTCATGAAGAGTGTCATCCGGGAAGGCTTGCTTCCTGTAGCACCAGCCATCTCTCAAGATAGAGGAGGGTCCCAAACTCCTGATACTCGCACTCCGGAGCAGGTAGCTCCTCAGATTCAGATTCCAGCGGTTCAGCCAGTTGGAGCAGTACATCTGAGTGTGGTAGCTCAGACTGGTGATGGAGCGACTCTATCCGCTGATGCTTTATGGATACTAGATAGGTTTACCAAGCTCTTCACTTCTACTTTCAACGGTGCATCTACTGAGGATCCCCAAGATTATCTAGACAGCTGCCACGAGGTTCTTAGGAATATGGGCATTGTTGAGACCAATGGGGTCGATTTTGCTACATTTCTCTTGTCTGGATCCGCTAAGACTTGGTGGAGGGATTATTGCTTAGCGAGACCAGCCGGATCGCCAACCTTGACTTGGGAGAAGTTTACAGTGTTATTCCTGGAGAAGTTTCTCCCCATTACTCAGAGAGAGGCCTATCGAAGGCAGTTTGAGCGCCTCTAGCAGGGTTCCATGACTGTTACCCAGTATGAGACCAGGTTCATCGACTTAGCTCACCATGCTCTCATCATACTCCCCACCGAGGGAGAGAGAGGGTGAGGAGGTTTATTGACGGTCTTATTCAGCCGATTCATCTTCAGATGGCTAGAAAGGTTGGGAGTGAGATTACTTTTTAAGAGGCGGTCAATGTGGCCCGTAGAGTTGAGATGGTTCTGTCACAGGGAGGCGGTCATGGGTTAGACAAGAGGCCTCGTTATTCAGGATGATTCAGTGGTACCTCATACGGAGGTCGAGATTCGTATGGTAGAGGCCATCCTCCTAGGCCTTTTCAGTCAGTGCTCCAGGTTTCTCATGATACTTCAGGTGGTCGTGGTCCCTAGATGCAGTATCCCAATCAGCAGTCCTACAGTGCACCACCTGCTCTTATCAGTACACCGCCGCTTTAGAGTTTTTGGGGTGGTCATTCAGGTCGTCAGGGCCAGCAGCTGAGGGCTTGTTACACATGTGGTGATTCGGGTCACATTGCCAGGTTTTGCCCTCGAGCACCGAGTAGCTCTCAGCATCAGGGTCCTCGTGTTATGGTACAGGCACTATGTGTTCCATAGCCCGCCCAGCCAGTTAGAGGTGGGGGTAGAGGTGCTATAGGTGGAGGTAGAGGTACTAGAGGTGGAGTTCAGGCCGCCAGAGATGGAGGCCAGCCAGCTGCAAGCCATCCTAGAGATGTAGTTCAGAGTGGTGGGGCCCAGCCCCAATGTTACGCCCTTCCAGGCAAGCCCGAGGCTGAGGCTTCAGATGCAGTCATTACAGGTACTATTCTGGTTTGTGATAGAGATGCTTTAGTGTTATTTGATCCAAGGTCTACCTACTCGTATGTGTCATCTTATTTTGCACCGTATCTGGTCATGCCTAGTGATTCATTGAGTATTCCTATTTATGTGTCTATACTGGTGGGTGATTCTATTATGGTAGATCGAGTCCATCATTCTTGTATTGTAGTGATTGGGGGTCTTGAGACTCGTGTGGATTTGTTGCTTCTAGACATGGTCAATTTCGATGTTATATTGGGGATGGACTGGTTATCACCTTACCACACTATCTTGGACTGTCATGCCAAGACTATGACCTTAGCCTTACCAGATTTGCCCCGTTTAGAGTGGACTCTTGGTCATTCTACCCACAGTGTTATCTCGTATGTGAAGGCTCGGTGTATGGTCGAGAAGGGGTGTTTGGCCTATTTGGCATATGTTCGTAATTCTAGCGTTGAGGTCCCTTCTATTGATTATGTGCCCGTTGTTCGAGAGTTTCCTGATGTTTTCCCTTCGGACCTACCGGGTATGCCACCCGACAGGGATATTGACTTTTACATTGATTTGGCTCTAGGTACTCAGCCTATTTCTATCTCGATGTATCGTATTGCCCCACCGGAGTTGAAAGAGTTGAAGGAACAGTTGCAAGACTTGCTTGAGAAGGCTTTCATTAGACCTAGTGTTTCGCCTTGGGGTGCACCGGTGTTATTTGATAAGAAGAAGGACGAATTGATGAGAATGTGTATTGATTACCGGCAGTTGAACAAGGTTACAATCAAGAATAAGTATCCATTGTTGAGGATCAATGATTTGTTTGATCAGCTTCAGGGTGCCAAGGTGTTCTCAAAGATTGATTTGAGATCTGGCTATCATCAGTTGAGGATTAGGGCATTCGATGTCCCTAAGACAGCTTTCCGCACTCGGTACGAGCATTATGAGTTCCTAGTCATGTCATTTGGTTGACCAATGCCCCAGCAGCTTTTATGGATTTGCTGAACCGAGTATTCAGGCCTTATTTGAACTCGTTCGTGATAGTCTTCATTGATGATATTTTGATATATTCCCGCAGCTGGGAGGAGCACAAGCAGCATCTTAGAGTGGTTCTTTAAACCTTGAGGAATAGCTAGTTATATGCTAAGTTCTCGAAGTGCGAGTTCTGGTTGAGTTCAGTTGCATTTTTAGGTCATGTTGTATCAGCAGAGGGTATTTAGATTGATCCGAAGAAGATTGAGGCAATCAAGAACTGGCCTAGACCAGCATCAGCTACAGAGATTCGGAGTTTCTTGGGATTGGCAGGCTATCATCATCGTTTCATGGAGGGGTTTTCATCTATCGCATTCCTAATGACCAGGTTGACCCAGAAAGGTGCCCAGTTCAGATGGTCGGACGAGTGTGAGGCGAGCTTTCAGAAGCTCAAAACAGCTCTGACTACGGCACCGGTGTTGGTTTTGCCCACAGGTTCAGGGCCTTATACAGTCTATTGTGATGCATCTCGTATTGGGTTTGGTGCAGTGTTGATGTAGGATGGGAAGGTCATTTCCTATGATTCACCTTTAGTTAAAGATTCATGAGAAGAACTATCTGATTCATGACTTGGAATTGGCAGCCATTGTTCACGCATTGAACATTTGGAGGCAATATCTGTATAGCGTGGCATGTGAGGTGTTCACGGATCACAAGAGTCTTCAGTATTTGTTCAAGCAAAAGGAGTTGAATTTGAGACAGAGGAGGTGGTTGGAGTTGTTGAAAGATTATGATATCACTATCTTGTATCATTCGAGCAAGGCCAATGTGGTGGCCGATACGTTGAGTAGGAAGTCAGCTAGTATGGGCAGTCTTGCTTATATTCTGGTCGGTAAGAGACCACTTGCTTTGGATGTTCAGGCTTTGGCCAATCAGTTCGTGAGGTTGGATATTTCTTAGCCTAGTCGTGTATTGGCCTGCACGGTCGCTCGTTTTTCTTTATTGGAGCGTATCCATGGTCGGCAGTATGATGATCCCCATTTGTGTGTCCTTAGAGACACGGTGCAGCGCGGAGGTGCCAAGCAGGTTACCTTAGATGATGATGGAGTTTTGAGATTGCAAGGTTGAGTTTGTGTGCCTAATGTGGATGGGCTCTGAGAGTTGATTTTAGAGGAGGCCCATAGCTCCTGGTACTCTATTCATCTGGGCGCCGCGAAGATGTATCAGGATTTGCGGCAGCATTATTGGTGGCGGAGAATGAAGAAGGATATTGTTGCATATGTAGCTCGGTGTTTGAATTGTCAGCACCTTAAGTACGAGCATCAGAGGCCTGGTGGTTTATTTCAGAGGATTGAGCTTCCCGAGTGGAAGTGGGAGCGGATCACTATGGATTTTGTTGTTGGACTCCCGCAGACTCGGAGGAAGTTTGACGCAGTATGGGTCATTGTTGATAGGCTGACCAATTCAGCGCATTTCATTCCTATGATAGTCTCCTATTCATCCGAGAGGTTAGCTGAGATCTATATCCGGGAGATTGTTCGTCTTCATGGTGTGCATGTATCTATCATTTCGGATCGAGGTACGCAGTTTACCTCGCGTTTCTGGAGAGCAGTTCAGTGAGAGTTGGGCACCCAGGTTGAGTTAAGTACAACATTTCATCCTCAAACGGATGGGAAGTCCGAGCGGACTATTCAGATTTTGGAGGATATGCTCCAAGCTTATGTCATTGACTTTGGAGGCTCGTGGGATCAGTTTTTTCCTTTAGCAGAGTTTGCCTACAACAACAGTTACCAGTCGAGTATCCAGATGTCTCCTTATGAGGCTTTATATGGTAGGCGGTGTCGATCTTCGGTTGGATGGTTTGAGCCGGGAGAGGCTCGATTGTTAGGTACGGATCTGGTTCAGGAGGCTTTGGACAAGGTCAGGATTATTCAGGATAGGCTTAGTACAGCTCAGTCCAGGCAAAAGAGTTATGCAGACCGCAAGATTCGAGATGTGGCTTTTATGGTTGGAGAGAGGGTATTGCTCCGAGTGTCGCCTATGAAGGGCGTGATGAGATTTGGGAAGAAGGGCGAGCTTAGCCCTAGGTTCATCGGTCCGTTTGAGATTCTTGATCGAGTGGGAGAGGTGGCTTATAGACTTGCATTGCCACTGAGCTTATTAGCCGTGCATCCAGTATTTCATGTGTCCATGCTCTGGAAATATCACGGCAATCCATCCTACGTGTTAGATTTCAGCACTGTCCAGTTGGACAAGGACTTGTCTTATGAGGAAGAGCCGGTAGTTATTCTAGACCGGCAGGTTTGTCGGTTAAGGTCAAAGAATTTTCCTTCTGTTCGTGTTCAGTGGAGAGGTCAGCCTCCTGAGACATCGACCTGGGAGTTCGAGTCTGATATGCGGAGCCGTTATCCCCATCTTTTCCCCGACTCAGGTACCTCCTTCTTCAGTCCGTTCGAGAACGAACGGTTGTATTAGAGGTGGAGAATGTGATGACCTAAAAGGTCATCACTTGTTTTAAAACAAAATTTCCATGTTTTGAGGCCTTGAAAACCTCATTTAGAATCACCTCAATTTACATGCACAATCCAGGCGCGTAGCCGGAAATCTTAAATATAATAATCTCTGAAAAACGATAAGTTTTGATTATAAAATGAGCTAATTTGACTTCGGTCAACGTTTTGGGTAAATAGACCCATACCCGTGAATTGACGGTCCCAAAGGGTCCGTAGGAAAATATGGGACTTGGGCGTATGCCCGGAATCGAATTCCAAAGTCCCAAGCTCGAGAAATTAATTTTTAAAGGAAATTATTTTCTGGAATTGTTTAAAGAAATTTGAAATAAAATTTGATTAGAACATGATGGTATCAGGCCCGTATTTTGGTTCTGGCGCCCGATACAGGTCTTATATATGATTTAAGACATTTCTGTGGAATTTGGTGAAAAACGGATGTCATGTGACGTGATTCGAACTTACATCGCAAAATTTATGTTTAAATAAGTTTTGAGAAAATTTCATTGATCTTGAGACTTAATTTGATGTTTATGATGTTATTTTGATGATTTGATTACACGAGTAGGTCCATATGATGTTTTTGAGTTAGTATGCACACTTGGTTTGGAGTTCTGAGGGCTCGGGTGAGTTTCTGGTAGGTTCGGGATGTTTTAGACTTAAAACCAGAAGTTGCAGGTCTCTGAACCCTCCAGTGCGGTCCGCACAAAAACGTGTGCGACCGCGGAAGGGGGCCAGTGCGGTCCGCACAAAAACGTGTGCGACCGTGGAAGGGGGCCAGTGCAGTCCGCGGTCAGTTTCGTGCGGTGCACGGTGGAGGCCTGTGCAGCCGCAATCTATTTCGTGCTGTCCGCACAGGGCACTGGACCGCAGTACCTCAGGAAGGCATGTGCGGCAGCAGTCCATTTTGTGTGGTCCGCACAGGGAGTCTGAGAGAGGTATAAATAGACGAGATTTTCAGTTATTTTGCATTTTTTAAAAATCCCAAAAATATAAGAGGCGATTTTTCAAACCACCTTTCTTCTCCAAATCAATTGTAAGTCATTTTTAACTAGTTTTCCTCAATCATTAACATCTTTTAACATGATTTCAACTTCAAATCAATTATTTTCACGAGGGAATTGGGTGTTTTGGGTAGAACCTAGGTTTTTCAAAAATTGGCAATTTGGACCTCGATTTGAGGTCCGATTTCAAAACAAATTACATATTTGAGCTCGTGGGTGAATGGGCAATCGAGTTTTGGTTCGAACCTCAGGTTTTGACCATGTGGGCCCGGGGGCGATTTTGACTTTTTGGATAAAACTTTGGAAAACTCATTTTTATGCATTCAAGATTGATTCATTTAGCGTTTATTGATGTAATTAAGTAAATTATGACTAGATACGAGCGAATTGGCAGTGGAATCGAGGGGTAAAACTATAATTGAAACTTGAGTTGTGTTCGTGGCATCGAGGTAAGTGTTTGGTCTAGCCTTAGCTTGAGGTATTAGGAGTTGAGTCTTATTTGCTACGTGATAATTGTTGAGTATGACGTATAGGCATGGTGACGAGTATCTATACGTTGGTGTCTAGCATGACAGTGAGTCTTTAAATTTTGAAGATCTTGATTTCGTTGTATCTTTCATGCCTTGGTGATGATTTCTAATTGTTGTGAAAAGTTTGTCGAAGGAATTGTAACCTTTGAATATCGAGGAGCATTGGCTCAGGTTATATTATGAATTGTGAAAGTATATGAGATGATTGAATCCTTTGGAGCATTGGCTCAAGTTATTATTATGAATTGTGAAAGTATTTGAGATGACTGAACCCTTTGGAGCATTGGCTCAAGTGGTAAAGTGAGTTATGAAATAAAAGTGAAAGAAAGAGAATGAGTTATCAAATTGTCCCCTTGCCGGGATATTGTTGTTTTGTTGATTATCTCCCTTGTCGGGATGTTGAGATTATTGATGTTGTTCCCTTGCCGGGATTTAATTGTTTAACTATTGTTCCCTTGTCGGGATCTCTATTACTATTTTGTTTATTCCCTTACCCCTTTGCTTGTGATTGTTGTTTGGGTGAGGAAGAGTGTTAAAGCACGAAGGGTGATGACGTGCATTATTTGCTATTGTGAGGAAAGATTGTAAAGCATGGAGGGTGATGTTGCATCGTACGATGTACCATTCTGTACCGATTTTCATTGATTATATGGTGAGGAAAGATAGTAAAAGCACGAAGGGTGGTGTTGTGCACATCTTTATTATATGATTGATTTGGTGAGGACGAAAGCAAAAGCACGAAGGGTGATGCCATGCACACTTTTATTATAAAATTGCTTTGGAGAGGACGAGAGTAAAAGCACGAAGGATGATGCCGTGCAAATTGTTGATTTCTGATTCTTTGTTGATATTCGGGTTATGTGGTTTCTTTCCTTACTTGATGCTTTCTAATCGGAATTGTTATCTCCCACAGCATGTTTTCCCCTCCCACATTGACCTACTTTTTTGTATTTTTTCCGCTGTATATACAATGGAACTATACATGTTTATTTGGTAGTCTGGTTCTAGCCTCGTCACTACTTCACCGAGGTTAGGCTAGACACTTACCAGCACATGGGGTCGGTTGTGCTGATACTATACTCTGCACTGTGTGCAAATCCAGGAGCAGCTTTTGGACAGTAGTTGGAGTGCTTCCTTCAGTCCACCCGGAGACCCAAGGTAGACTGCAGGCGTCCGCAGGCCCTGGCGTCTTCCTCTATCTCTACTTCCTGTTTCATTCTCTCTTATCAGAAACAGCGTGCTGTTATTTCTTCAGACCTTGTATATAGAAATCTTAGATAGTCTGTGATACTGTGACACCAGGATTTGGATATTTGAGGTTTTAAAAGTTGTAATAGACGTAGACTTAAGATATTTTATTGTTGACTTCCGCTTAATTATTTAAAGTTTCGTTGTTATCATGTTATCACCTTGTATTTGTTAAAATGAAGCAATATAGAAGCGTAGCAAGTAGTTAAGGTTTGGTTTGCCTAGATCCCATTAGTAGGCGCCATCACGACCCCCGAGGTTGGGAAATCCGGGTCGTGATATAATATCCACGCTATCTCTAAGAATTCGGATAATGGGCTAAATCACCTAAAATTTTGTTGGCCTTTCAGAAACGACCTAATGAATAATAATATTTACTTCGTCATGATCGTTCCTCTTCCTTTTTTGCATTTTAGGTTCAAAAAACAGGAATTCAGAACTATTTTCGATTTTTCGTGTATTAATGTCCACTCTATCTTCATGAATTAGGTCGATGAACGGGACATCAGAAACGACCTAATGAATAATAGTCATAACGTTTCTATGATTTCTCCTCATTTTTTGGCATTTTAGGGACATAAAACTGGAATTCAAGACGATTTTTAATTTTTGTGTTTTAATGTTCACGCCATATTCATTAATTAGGGCGACAGGCTCTGAATCGCCTAAATTTTGTGGGCTAGCTATATTAAATTAAAGACTTAAATGTGACTTTCATTAATAGCAAACTATTCAAAATATAATATAAAAGATTAGCATTAATTAAAGATTAACAAGTTTGGCAGTAAAATATTTATATATACAGCGGATTCCATTCAATTCAAGTCAGCAAAAAATCAAACTGTTTAAAAAGGCAGTTCTAGTATTTAATATTTTTTCCTATTTTTTCTCTTAAAATCAATTCATTCCATAACATAAACACAATTAAAATCCATGGTATATTCTGTTTATCTAATTGTGTATAGGTATAAAACTTTTATGTACTTTGTATTCAAAATATCCATTAGTATAATTTCAGTATGATTTGATTCATTCCCCATAGGATGATAGATAACTTCTACAAGTACCACAATATAATTTTAGTATAATTTACTATATTCACAGTATAATTTTAATATAATAACGGTTTATTTGAAGTACTTTTTCCAACTAAAACCATTAATGTATTTTAAGAATTTAAATGTATGCCATATGTATTTTGAATATTTAACTGTATAATGATGATATAATTCAAGTTCCAATCAATACTTCAAATATAAATATATTACAAGTATGTATTTTTATAACTACATAATATCAATGGGAGGTCTTATATTATAATGCTAGTATCACTAATATTGGTTTTTTGATGAATGTGTTGTTATGTATATATTGGCAAATTAATATATGGTATAGTTTTGATGTAATAATGATACATGGTGTTATGCTAGTACAATAATAGTCTCTTGATGTTTCAAGACCTTTTAGATGTATTTTTATGTAAATTATTTTGATATTATATATGAAAAAGTTACGAGTGAGAACAAGTAACGGGATTGCAGAACCTGGTAGTGTTTATTGAAGTAATTGGAATTCCAATGAGTTTTTACATTAGAAAAAAGATCACTAGAAAACAATTCTATATTTGTTGATTCCACAAAGTAAATTAGGTTAGACTTGGAGAGAATGTAAGAGAATATTTGTAAAACTAAAAATATGGCATAGATGGAATTCTTTTATACACATAGGATATATATTTTTATTTTTATTTTTCTTTACCAGATATAGTTTGTATTTATACACAGTCCCTGTACAGATTAATTCATTCAATTAAATGAAAAATACAGAAAATTTTCTCAAGTCTCGTCTCTGATTTGCAATATGGTATCAGAGCATTAGAGTTCTTCTCTAATTCTTTCTTTTCAAATCTAAGCTTTCATCATCATCATCATGGCACTTTCTTCAACTGTTGATGATACATCTTCAGGAACATCTATAGGAACAACTGTTGTTTTCATTGATGCAACTCATCCTTATTTTCTCCATGCCTCTGATGCTCCAGGAATGGTTCTAGTCAACACCCCCTTTGATGGACGTGGTTATCCTGGTTAGAGGAGATCTATTTTGATCTCTCTTTTAACCAAAAACAAGATGGGGTTCATCGATGGTTCATGTCCAACCCCAGCTCTCACTGCCACTGATTTCAAAACCTGGAGCAGATGCAATGACATGATTACATCCTGGTTGTTGAACTCTCTCTCCAAGGTAATAGCTGACAGTGTTCTCTACTCAAAGACTGCAAAAGACCTTTGGACAGATCTAGAGCATAGGTTTGGTCAGCCTAATGGTGCTAAGTTGTATCACCTGCAAAAAACTCTCGCAGATTTAGTTCAAGGTTCGCTAGACATAGCTGGTTACTCCACAAAAATGAAAGGATTATGGGATGAGCTGGACACTCTCAACAATAATATGATCTGCTCTTGCGACTGTAATTGGGGTGGAAAACAAAAATACTGCAATTCAAAGAAAATGAAAGGCTCATTCAATTCCTTATGGGATTGAATAAGACCTATGGACCAGCAAGAAATAATATCCTAATGATTAACCCTTTACCAACTGTTAACCATGCATATTCCCTATTGATGCAAGATGAGAACCAAAGAGAGATACATGTCAACACACACTTCTCAGGAGATAGCTCTTCATTTCTGGCAGGAAGCACACAACATACTACATAACTATCTTCAGGAAATCATTTCAGCACACTGCAAAAAAATGGAAGCACTGCTGACAAAGGAAATAATGTCTATAAAGGAAAGAGAAATGCTCATACGTGTTCCTATTGCAAGATGACCAATCATACAGTTGAAATAATATAGACTCATAGGTTTCCCAACCAATTTTAAGTTTACAAAGATTAAGAAATTTCAAGGTCCTTTGAGGGGAAATTCTGCTGCATCTATGGATCAAACAGAGGGAGTTATTAACAACATCACTGAAGGTCCTCAGTTTGCACAACAATTGTCATCAGAACAATTCACTCAGCTGGTTTCTCTCCTAAACCAGATTCAAGTGGGAAAACCTGCTGAAGTTAATGCAAACTCAGCAGCTGGTATATTCCTTACAAACTCTGTCTCTTGTTATTCCTTAGCTAATTCAAATTCAAGTTCCTGGATCATAGATTCTGGAGCATCTGAGCATATGTGCTTTAATTCTGAGTCTTTCCAATTTTGTTTACCCTTTCTACTCCATTACTTGTTAAGCTACCTAATTCTTCAAAGGTAAGAGTCACTCATGCAGGGAATGTTTCTCTTTTTCCAGGGTTAATTTTAACTAATGTTTTATATATTCCTTATTGTGAGCACGTGATTTTTGCCCTATATATGAATAATTCCCAAAAATTCAAACAAAATAATTTTTGTGCATTTTGGTATCATTTTCTGATATTGGTTGCGTTTTATGTGTGCATGTTAATTCATACAAAAACATGCATTTGCATTTATGATATAATTTCATACTTTTAGGATCAATTAGGGGTTGGTTTATTTTAGAACCAAGCATGAAAAATTACAAAATAGTTCACTTTTGTATTTTTATTGTTTTTAGTCGTGAATTTGTCGTAAAATAGGTTTAAAATAATTTCAGAATTTAATTAGTGTAGCTTTGGAATATTAGGACTTTATTTTAATTCTTGCATATTTATAAATAAAGGGATTTTCAATACAAAGCCACAATTGGGCTCTTTCAATTGAATTCCGCCACAACCCAAAACAATGTCATCCGCTCAGGCCCAATGTCGCCCCATCCGGACGCAACCCTCTTTCAACCAAACGACGTCGTTTGGCGTTGTTAAATCTGAGCCCTTATATCATGTTAATCCAACGGCCCATAACCCTTCCCCCATTTGACATAAAACTGTCCGAATAAACCCCTAACCCTAGAGACATCAGCCCTTCTTCCTCGTACCAATCTCCAGCCCCGCCGGAACCTCGACGCCGGCAAATGATTTCCATGCCAAAAAGCCCCAAATTAACACCATAGATCCCCCATGAATCCCGCTTTCCATTCTTGCTATTGGTTTCCCTCGAATATTGCCGGAGCTCGTCGAATCTCCGATTAAAGTTTTCCGGCCAAGTCGCAAACTCATCCAAACCGGCCCAAAATCACACCACACCATCCCCAGACTTCCCTCAACCCAAATCCATGACCATTTTCCTTCGAATCTCGGCGAAGCGGCTCAAATTTCAGATCTAAGAATTTCTGGCCAAAACCCTAACCCAAAATCTCTGTGATTTTGGACCGTAATATCCTTAACCATGTGTTCTCTTGTAAAAACACATGGTTAGGGATGTTATGTGTCAAAAATCTGTAAAGATTCGAACGGCAGTGGTTGACCGGAGTTTTCTCTCCGTTGGTGAGTTTCTCTCCAACTTTCTAAGCTCGATTTCTATCAGTGTAGCCTAACAGTCTCTTCTTCTACTCTATTTGATTTGATCGATTGTGGAAATTATCCATGGTTAATTCTAATTTTTACTTGTTTTAAGTCTAATTTTGTTAGGTCGTGTTTCTATGCTTTATTAGTTAGCCGTTTCAATTAACAGTAGGACTTAGGCTCTGAATCATCGTTAGTTTAATTAGTCAGTTAGATTAGTAGTTTATTGATCGTACTTTAGGGTCATTCATAAATAATAGAATTTATTAGTTGAATGCAGTGGTATTAATGTTAATTCAATGCATGTATGGATTCTTGTTCTGATTTTTCCAGGCCTTTGTTCTGTTCTTCTCTTTTGTCTGTTTCTTGCTTATGGGTGATGATTCCGTGATTAGTTGTTAGCTTAGTCTATTCTCATGTTGATGATTACTTTCGGGTGTTTATTGGCTTGGTAGAGTGTGCATTAGGATTAATTGGTAGTATGATTCAGCTTGAATATTTTGCATTAGAGGTGAACTTGGTTGGTTATAGCTGAACAAAATCTTTTGTTTTGGCTAACTTTAATTAAATTTTAGCCAGGGTAAGGGACTGGGATCAGTTAACCTTAGTCTGTAGTTTTCAGACTATTGGAAGGGCATTTTAGGCATAGAAAAGGGCAGTTTCTTTGGGAATAGTAATTTCAAAGTAGGGGTAAGGGTAGTATAGGTATTTTAGGGGTAGAAGAGCATCCTAGGGCCTTCTAGAAGGGTACTTTTGTGTAGGTGTTAGCACAATAGAGGGATTTACTTGTTGAGCAAGTCAAAAATAAGGGGACTAAACTGAAAATAAGAAGAGGGACTGTTGGGAAAAACTGAAAATCTGAGGGCTGCCCTCATTTGTGTCTATAAAAGGGCATGCCCTTCATTTCATTCAGAAGTTTGGGAGAGCTCCAAAAACTTCCCCCAAAAACACTTCTCAAGCCTGCAGATCTGAGAATTCAAATGGCAGCTCAAAATTACTTTTAGATCTTAGCTTTCCTTAAGAGAAAATCAAAAATAAAACAGTAGAAACTTTCAAAAAAAAAATTCACTGTTCCATTGCCTTTTTTTAGATCCTTTCTGAATTCCTATTTGAATGTCTTCATTTCTGTGCTAAATTCGAGTTATTAAAAGTTTCTGGAGCGAACTGTTGCTTTGTTCAAGTGATTCTAGGCATAACTGAACTGGTTTGGGTGGAGTCATTGTCTTTGAGGTATTTTGGGTTCATCTTCGAGTTTATTTGGGTGATTTTGAGTTGTAGTTGGCTGGCTGAGTCTATTTTGAGCTATTTGGATGACTGTTAGCTTCAGAAGTTGTGGTGGGAGTAGTTTTGAGTCTCTTTGGGTTTCTGCAAGTGAATTGGGTCTACTATCGGTGTTGTTTCTTCTCTGAAAATTATTCTAGGTTGTGTCTCAATTTCCTGGGCTGTGTATTGTTGTTGTTTGATCATCACTTGGTCTGCTGTTGTTTGAACTGCTATTGACTCACTCTTCTCCTTCATTATTCTTCAAATCTCCAGGTACAATACTCAAACCTGACATGGAATTGAATATTGATTGGCTTGCACGAAGCTGTTGGAAATTCAAGTTGAAATTCAATTAACTATATCAAGTTTGATGTTGTTTAATACTTTTAGTATACATGATTAAGTGCTTCAGTTCCGTATATTTCTGTTTTCGGTTTGTATCGAGTGCTAGTGCATGCTAAGGGCTTAGGTTGATTTCGTTGCTTGGATTTATTATATAATTTCAGAATACTGGGTGTTTTAATACCGTTCGAACTCAAGTGTAGGAATGGATTGCTTTTAAGCTTTATGGTGATCATGTTAAGCTTAGTTGAGCGGCTTTTGCATTTCTGACTTTGAATTTACATTGGCACTTTCAATTGTGAAGTCACGTTGGTTTTTTGGTTAAAGGTTTTCAATGCTATTATAGCATGAAATGGTGACACAAACTGTATATGAGTTTTATAACATCATGTATGGCATCTCTGCTATAGAATATGATTTGGTATCAAGGAATGCATTTCATGTCTGTTTCAGATTATAAAAATAATCAGCACTTGATCGGCCTTAGGGGGTTCTCATGAATAGCTAATTTGTTTCAAGTAGTTGCCGTAAATCCCACAGTTGCGTTCCGAGGCCTCTCATCTGAATCAGCCTAGTTTAGATTTCTTCTTTGTCCCCGAGCCCAATCTCCTAATTTACATGGCCTTCGTAATTAAGCCTAGGAGTCATAGAATAATTGAGGCGCGTCATGCCAAATAAAACCTCAACATGCATGGCCCTCGTTTAATTAATCATGTTTATCCTTAAAATTTGAGGCGTGCCGTTTAGCAAATTCCACGGCCCTCGCAAAGTGCAAACGCGTAGTTGCTTTAGACGCGCTCTTAATAAAATTACCTTCCTAAACTCGGGTGCACATTGATGCGACCCAAATCCAAATCTTGACGAAGTCGAAATGTGTCGACAACCACGGGTGCATTGATTGTGACGTGGTTCAAAACGCGCTTTCACAACGTCGCAATTTTTTTTAGAATAAACAATGATAAAAAGCGGTTTACGAATAAAAGGCACATAAGCTAGTATGTATTAAAATCAGATAAAATCAAATAACAACAGTTGAGCGACCGTGCTAGAACCACGGAACCCGGGAATGCCTAACACCTTCTCCCGGGTTAACAGAATTCCTTACTCAGATTTCTGGTTCGCGGACTGTTAACAGAGTCATATGTTTCCTCGGTTCGGGATACAACCGGTGACTTGGGACACCATTAATCTCCCAAGTGGCGACTCTGAATAATAATATTAAATCCCGTTCCGATTGTCCTTTAATTGAAAAAACTCCTTTACGCCCTTCCGGGGGTATTGGTGAAAAAGGAGGTGTGACAACTCTGACGACTTTGCTGGGGACCGAACCCAGAATCTCAGGTTCAGGGTTCAGAATTCGAGCTTAGTTAAATTGTTGTATTTAATTGTATCTGATTTTCCTACATGTTTTGTGCTGAATGTGCTAAATGTTACCGCTTTGATATTATCTGAACTGTATATAAACTGTGCCGACACCCTTCTCTCTTCACCTCCGGGGATGTGCTTACTGGTTGAGACTCCCTATTCTGTTAGTGTCATACCTTGAAATAAGAAAGAGGTCGGACAAGTTACGAAGCCGGATGGCCTTTTGGTTCCCGGTAAGGAGCTCCTTCCTCAACTCGAGTTGTCCGCTCGGGTACACTGTCTAGAACACCGACCCAGGTTTTGAACATAGAATAACGTGACTTCATGCCGGATCCCTAGTAGGAACGCTTATTTGCATCACGTTGCATTTGACTTAGGGGACTCAACACAGGGGTTGGGTCCGTCTAGGACTAGCAACCTGAAATGAAAAGACCATCCTGATGCATTCTCTTGTGTTGTGCATTTATTTGTTCCGAACCTTCATGTTGACCGGTTTCTGAATCTCGAAAATGTTGGAAAATTGAGGAAAAAAAAAAGAAAAAAAAAAGAGAAAAAAAAAGAGAGAAATAACAGTTAGGGAGTTAAAAACCCAATGCCCAAACATTGTCGAAACTCTACCGAAATTTTGAGAAAATGGAAAAGAAAAATGCTTTATTTCTAATAGTCTGTTTTACTAAAAGCAAAAGAAAAATAGAAAAAAAAAAGGAGTCTTTTATTTTTGGAAAGTGTTTGTTGAAAAAAAAGTCTTTTATTCTTAGTTTGGAAAATAGGTTGTTTATTGTTTGTTGAAAAAGAAAAATTGAAAATGAAAAAGAGTATTGTTTTAAAATAGTTCAATTAATTTGTCCGAACTACGCCGGTTTGATTCTCACAGGGTGTGGGATACGTAGGCAACCCTCATCGGGTCCAACCTTTCTTTTGCAAAAATAGCCAAAAAATGTCAAAATTTTTATTTTTCGTCGTAAATAAGTCAAGTAGGGCCGTCTTGTCATAAATAGTTGAATGTCCCCAAAAGGGACGCTGGAAGGCTGACTTTGCAAAACAACCATCTTGGTCAATTTTTGATTTTTGACTGGTTGACTTTCGCAGCCTTAAAATCTTTGTTTCCGAAGTGCTGAAAGGCCGCGTTTGAGAATCGAGTTCTTCATTTTTAAAATTTGAAAATATATAGGTAATTCTGAGTCAAAATACAGACAGTTCTTTTTTGAGTCGAATAAAAGTTTTTCTTTTGCTTAATCGCCTTAATAAATGTGCAGGATGAGCACGATGCTGAATGAACCCTTTTCAATAATGACCAAAATCCCTTTTGAGTTGCGATTATGGTGGAATGATTTAGGCAAAGAAGGGCAAGACGAAGTGAAAAAGTATTTGAAGGATCTCCCGGATTTATTAGACATTCAGCCTCGGGGGGATATTATTAGGGCATTGGTCGTGCATTGGGATTCGGCACATAACGTATTTCATTTCTCGGACTTTGAGCTCACCCCGACATTGGAAGAAATAGCAGGGTACATCGGAAGTGATCAAGCTCCGTTACGGTTCAAATACTTAATTGCTCCCAGGGCCATTACCGTACACCGGTTTTTGGATTCTTTGAAAATACCCCGAACAGTTCATCATCCAGATTTTGCAAAGGGTTTCTGCAGTTTCCGCTTCATATATGATAGATATGGCCATGTGGGCGGATTCAATAATCCATACTTTAAGCTATGCAGTAGAAGTAACCGACAAAAATGGGAGGAACACAGACGGGTGGCTTTTATGATAGCCTTTTTGGGCCTCATAGTATTCCCAAAGAAAGATGGTGATATTGATTTGAAAGTAGCGGGGGTTGTCAGTACCTTGCAAACCATGGGGAAAAGCACTTTAGCACCTATGATCGTGGCTGACATCTTCCGGGCTCTCACTACTTGCAAAGCTGGGGGCAAATTTTTTGAGGGATGTAACTTGTTGTTACAAATGTGGATGACTGAGCATTTGTGCCCCCGCTCTCAGCTCTTGAGTTATGGTTCGTTTGATAAAACTTGTATAGGAGAATTTTACACAAGAATCAAAGGGGCTAATCTACCTGAAGGAGTCACGGCTTGGACATCATTATTTCGGACCCTCACTGCCAGCCAGATACAGTGGGTGCTCGGATGGTTGCCTGTCGAAGAAGTCATATATATGCCAGCAGCCAGGCCGCATTTTCTGTTGATGGGACTCAAAAACATCCAGCCCTATGCACCATATCGGGTTCTGAGGCATCTCGGGAGGTATCAAGTAGTACCGAGAGATGAAGATCTGAGTACCCAAGTGGTCGAAATTAGTCCTGACGGTCGGTTCCCTGAAGAAGAAGTTCGCCAAATCTAGAGTGAGTGTCAACATTTGATGGCGAACACTTGTGTGTCAGATAGAGCTAAAGGAGAAGTTTCCCCAGGGTATCATGAATGGTTCAGAGGTGACGTGGCGTGCGGGAGACCGGCTAAAAGACCTCATCTCAAAGATTTCGCCGAGTCGTCCCAAGAGCAGTGGGACTGGTTAGCAAAGGAACAAGGCTATCGAGTTGAGATTGGTAAACTGAAGCAGCAAGTTAAGAGTCTGAAATTCGAGAACAGTGTACAGGTTGCTGCGGATCAAGGTGAGAAGAACAGACTGGCTCGAGAAAACGAATATCTTAGGGCCCAAATCCGGCAATTGAGGATAACCGTCGATAAGCAACCAAGGAGCCGATCAGATGAGCAATTGATAAAAGGCTAGAAAATGAAGTAAGGGAATGGTGGGATGAATTAGAAAAATCTGAGAATATCATGGCATAGCTTAAAGTGTAGTGGGCTACAAGAACAGAGGAGCGTCGCCAGTACTTGAATCAGTTGAAAAGAGACCATGAGAAAATTGTCGTCGATTTAAAGAGAAAAGTGGTTGCCCTTGAGGGTAAAGCGGTTAGGCAGGCTAGAGATTTTGGAATTGAAAGTGGACATTGTTACGACTTGTTGGCCCAAATGGAGGTAGAAGTGCAGCAGTTGCAAGATCAACACCTGCAGGATTCTCGAGCTTTAAAGACATGCAGCGATCAGATAAGACGCTTGCTTATAGAAAAGAAGCAAATAAAAGACAGAATTAGAGCCATTGCTCATGCCATTTCAGGAGATGCCGGGTTTGTGAAGACATGATCTATCCTACTTTTGTCTCAGCAGTAATGATATATGTGAAGCAAACCATGAATGAATTAGATCAGCTTGAAAGGGATTTGGATCCTAGGCCCGCGGCGAGGCCGAACGACGCCCCGCGGACACCTAAGTTTGAAGCACTAGAGTACGCATAGTCCGTGTATGTAGATTTCTACCTTTTGAGTCCGTCTTTTGTCTGTCCATTGTCTTTTTAGGTCAATTATGTTTGCAGTCTTAGAGTCTATGTTTGCTTTTAATTTGCGTCTGTTAGTTTCATTCCGAAAAGTGTTTAGTTTGTAATAGTTTGTTTTAGTAATGAAAATTGAAAATTTCAAAAAATAATTCTGATTTCCACCCTTTATATTTGCATTTATTTTTACGAACTACGCTCGATCTGATTCGTGCGGGGTCACGATACGTAGGAAATCTCCATAGGATTCGACCATAATCATAAAAACAAAACGTAAGAAAGAGAGAGATAAAAGGAAGGGAGCAAAAAGAGAGAAAGAAAGAAGAGAGCGGAAAAACAAAAGAGAAAGAGAAAGCGAGAAATGATCGGAAACACAAAAGAGAAAGAAATAGAAAAGGAAAAGAGCACAAAAGAGGGATAAGGTGAGAAATGTGAAAAAAAGGAACGAAGTGCCGGGATGACGCATGCAATCGAGCAAACTCATAATAGAAATGATTAACTGTATAGGTGCATTCATGTCAACGTGCGGTTGTCAAATCTGTTAAGACTTAATCGCTAACAAAGTGGTAGTCTAAATGTGTGAGTCCAGGCAGGTGGTTAGTTGATTGACAATTCTGGCAACTCACCCGTACAACACCCGGTCGAAAGATAAAGTAAACATGATAGGACAGGACTCGGAAATCAGCATCGTAGACCCTTCAAATGAAGTTAAGGTAACAGATGTGGGTGCTATGAAAGAAGAGATAAGGAAACTAAAAGCGCAAATGGCCGAAATGCATCGGGCATGGTCTTAGGGACATCCGGCACCACTATACCCCGCTAATCCATCTTACATACCACCTCTGGCTCAGGCTCAGGAGCCCACCACTCCCCACGCATCTTCAGCCTTCCCCTATCAAGCCCAGGGCTATGGTACCACTTCATACGCTCCCCCAGCTCCACCCCCCCAAACAGAACCCTCCCCTACCCATGGTTCCAGTCTTTGTGGCACCTCCCCCAGCCCCATTACATAGATCGTCCAGTGAGCCGCTATTCCAAGCTCACGACACCCAATATTACCCTCCCAAACCCACTTTCAAAGTGCCTGAGCCATATACCTATTCTCCCCATTTTGAAATCCCGGGAGAAGTTGAGAAACTGGTTAAGAATGCAGAACAGGAGGAAGTGATTCGTAAAGTCAAAAGTTTGGAGCAATCCTTCAGGAACATGCATGGTTTAGGAAACCAAGTCAGCGTTGCGTACAAAGATTTGTGCCCTTTCCCTGATGTTCAGTTGCCTGCGGGGTTTAAAATGCCGAAGGTTGACTTGTATAAGGGGCACAGTGACCCAGTAGCCCATCTGCGTGGCTTTTGTAGCAAGATGAGAGGTGCTGGGGGGAAGGATGAATTGTTGATAGCCTATTTCGGTCAAAGCTTGAGCGGGTCCGCGCTGGAATGGTACACGAGACAGGACCCCAGCCGATGGTATACATGGGATGATTTGGCACAAGCATTCATTGGCCATTTTCAGTATAACCTTGAGATAGTCCCCGATCGTCTGTCATTGTTGAAGCTGGAAAAAAAGCCCGGGGAAAGTTTTAGAGAGTTTGGTTTCCGCTAGAGGGAACAAGCAGCAAGGGTTGATCCTTCGATGAGGGGGAGTGATATGGTAGACTACTTCTTGCAAACATTGGAGCCTACCTATTTTGGTCATCTAGTGACATCTGTCGGAAAGTCGTTTAATGAAGTGGTAAAGATGGGAGCCATGATTGAAGAGGGATTGAAGTCTAACAAGATCTTGAGCTACTCGGCATTGAAAGCAACCACCCAAGTCATCCAAAGCGGTACTGGTGGTGCGCTTGGAAAGAAGAAGAAGGAAGAAGTTGCTACGGTTGAAACTAGTGCTTGGTCCAGGCCCAATAACCCTCCACCCTACTACAACCAACCCAGACCCCACCACCCAAACTACCAATATACCCCATATGGCCCACCGCAACCCTACTATCCACCACCAGAACCACATTTTTCTATCCACCACGCCCAGACATACACTCAGCCTCCGGCGCACTCACAATGGCACGCACCGACTCCCCAAAACATACATCCACCCCCATAAAACACCTATCCACCCCCCAGGGCAAACAGACCAGGAATCGGCTTCCGCCCAAACCAAGCTTTTAGAAGTGAGAAGGCCCCAAACAGAAAAACATTTACTCCGATGGGAGAATCTTACACCACTCTCTTCCATAGATTGAAACAGTTGGGAATGTTGATCCCAATTGAGTCCAAAGCACCAAACCCCCTTCCCAGAAACCTGGACCATTCTGTTAGCTGCGAATATTGCTTAGGGATGCCGGGGCACGATACTGAAAAATGTTGGAAATTGAAAAATGCGGTACAAGAACTCATTGATAATCGCCGTATTGAAGTACAGGCTCCAGAGGCCCCAAACATCAATCAAAACCCGTTACCAGCGCATTATGAAGCCAATATGATCGAACTGATACATAAGGGGACAGAGCCTAAAAAACCCTCGTAGACGGTCATGGTGATCCATTCCACGGAAGCCAAGGTCAAAGAAAAGACAGTTAGCGCGAGGCCAGCGGTTCAGCTAAAAGCGATAAAAGATAAGCCAGTATTGGTAATGGGAAAAGGACCATTTGTTGCTGCAAAAAAGCCAGAGCCAGTCAAGTTAGTGGTACCGGGATCATCATCTGCACCCGTGGTTGTTGTGAAAGGGGCTTACATAGAACCAGTTGTCATAAAGCCGGTAGTCCAATTACCCATGGTTGATAGCAAAGTCGTACCGTGGAAATATGACAAGGTAGTGGTGACATACAAAGGAAAGGAAATTGAGGAAGAGAGTTGTGAAGCATAAGGACTAACTCGGTCGGGACGTTGTTTTGCTCCGGAAGAGTTGAGAAAGGCTAGGGGCGCTAAAGACAATCCAGTGCTAGTCAAAAAGGCTGTGACGGAAGAAGAGGCAGAAGAATTTCTAAAAAAGATGAAAGTGCAAGATTATTTCATTGTTGAACAATTGAGAAAAACACCGGCCCAGATCTCGTTGTTATCATTATTGATCCATTCTGATGAGCATTGCCGAGCTTTGATGAAGATATTGAATGAAGCTCATGTGCCCAACAAAATTTCAGTGAACCATCTGGAGACAATTGCCAAAAAAATCTTTGAGGTAAATAGGGTAACATTTTCTGATGATGAATTGCCTGTGGAAGGCACAGAACACAATAAAGCTCTCTACTTGACGGTCAAGTGTGAAGATTCAATGGTTACTCGGGCATTGATCGATAACGGGTCAAGTGCTAATATTTGTACGTTGTCCACATTGAACAAGTTGAAGATTGATGATGATAGAATCCGCAAAAATAGTATTTGTGTTTGAGGGTTCGACGGAGGGGGAACAAACACAGTGGGGGATATTATACTCGAATTGACTATTGGCCCAGTCGAGTTCACTATGGAATTTCAGGTGTTGGATGCTGCAGTGTCCTACAAACTTTTGTTGGGTCGACCATGGATCCACGCGGCCAAAGCAGTGCCTTCCACACTGCACCAAATGGTCAAGTTCGAGTGGGACAGACAAGAAATCGTGTTATATGGGGAAGATCCCACATGCGCCATGAATGATGCCATTGTGCCCTTTATAGAAACTGAAGATGATAAGGGACCATGGGTTTATCAGGTCCTCGACACGGTCCCGGTGAACAGAGTGCCCGAGGGTAAAAGCATTCCATGTCCCAGGGTGGCAGCTGCGACCGTCATGGAAGTATCAGAAATGCTGAGTAATGGGTTCGTGCCAGGAAAAGGTCTGGGGGCTAAGCTTCAGGGCATTGTTCAACCTGTTTCTCTGCCCAAAAATCTGGACACCTTCGGACTGGGGTTCAAACCAACAGCGGCAGATGTTAGAAGGGCTCGTAAATTGAAAAGGAAAGCTTGGGTTCTTCCCAAACCGATTCCACGCTTGTCCAGGTCCTTCGCTAGGCCGGGTAGCAAGAAGCAGTCAATGGCAAAGGTGTCGGGTCCACTGATTGGTGCAGAGGGGAACTTGGATAAGGTGTTCGAGAGGGTATTTGCTGAAGTGAACATGGTTGAGGCCGGGGAAGGGTCAAGAAGAGCAGATATACAGTACATCGGACCACATGCTAACATCAACAATTGGGAAGCTACTCCTCTTCCAATTCGGAGGGAGTCGTGGTAGTGGGTTTTGTTTTCCTTTTGTCACCTGGATTATTCCAGGGTTTGTAATTCAGTTGCTATGTTACGTCCGTTTGGATGAGTTAAAACCCTATTATCTTTACATTCAATGAAATGAAATTTTCTTCATTCCTAATTTTGTTTCCATTTTTTTTCTTTTCTTTTGTACAGTTCTTTTTATGCTGATATCAATGATATGACATGCATGAGGAATATTTGGCCCAGTTTTAAAAGCCAATCTAGCTCAGAAATAATAATACAAGAAATTGAGTGTGATGATGGGGTGGATTGTAACGACGATGAGGCTTATGAGGAAATTAGTAAAGAATTAAGTCACTTTGAAGAAAAACCCAAACCTAACCTAAATGACACAGAAGCAGTTAATCTAGGGGACCAAGACAATGTGCGGGAAACTAAAGTAAGTGTTCATCTGGAGCCACAACTCAAGGAGGAGATGATTAGAGTATTGCATGAGTACAAAGATGTTTTTGCATGGTCGTATGATGATATGCCAGGTCTAAGCACTGATTTGGTGGTTCACAAATTTCCCACTGATCCAGCACTCCCTCATGTCAAGCAGAAGTTGAGAAAGTTCAAAACGGACATAAGTGTGAAGATCAAAGAGGAAATTACCAAGCAATTTGATGCAAAGGTCATTCAGGTTACACGGTATCCCACTTGGTTAGCTAACGTTGTGCCTGTGCCGAAGAAAGATGGCAAGACCAGGGTGTGTATCGATTATCGAGATCTTAACAAGGCGAGTCCAAAAGACAATTTCCCACTGCCCAACATTCATATACTGATTGACAATTGTGCCAAACATGATATTGGTTCTTTTATGGATTGTTACGCGGGTTATCATCAAATTCTAATGGACGAGGAAGATGCAGAAAAGACGGCATTCATCACGCCGTGGGGAACGTATTGTTATGGGGTCATGCCGTTCGGTTTGAAAAATGTTGGGGCAACTTATATGAGGGCCATGACAACAATATTCCATGATATGATACACAAAGAAATTGAGGTGTACGTGGATGATGTGATCGTGAAGTCTAGACAGCAGTCCGACTATGTCAGAGATTTGAGAAAGTTCTTTTAAAGGCTTCGCAGGTACAATCTTAAGCTCCATCCTGCAAAGTGTGCTTTTGGGGTGCCATCTGGGAAGTTGTTGGGGTTTATAGTCAGCCGGCGAGGTATTGAATTAGACCCGTCGAAGATCAAAGCTATTCAGGAATTGCCACCTCCAAGAAACAAAACTGAGGTGATGAGTTTGTTAGGAAGATTGAACTATATCAGTAGGTTCATTGCTCAGCTCACGACAACTTGTGAGTCGATTTTCAAATTGTTGAAGAAAGACACCGCAGTCAAATGGACTGATGAATGTCAGGAGGCTTTTGATAAGATAAAGGGGTATTTGTCGAACCCACCCGTGTTGGTCCCGCCAGAACTAGGGAGGCCTTTGATTCTATATCTGACGGTCTTGGATAATTCATTTGGTTGTGTACTGGGGCAGCACGATGTTACGGGTAGAAAGGAGCAGGCTATCTTACGAGGTTACGTATACTCATCTGGAGAGGACATGTTGCGCTTTAACTTGGGTGGCACAGAAGTTGAAACATTATTTGTCATCCTACACTACTTACCTCATATCTCGCTTGGACCCGTTAAAGTATATTTTTCAGAAGCCTATACCTACAGGGAGGCTTGCAAAGTGGCAGATCCTGCTTACAGAGTTCGACATTATCTATGTGACACGGACTGCGATGAAAGCACAGGCACTAGCCAACCATTTGGCTGAGAACCCCGTCGATGAAGATTACAAACCTTTGAAAACTTATTTCCCTGATGAAGAGGTGACGCACATTGATGAATTGGAACAAGCTGAGAAGTCGGGATGGAAACTTTTCTTTGATGGGGCTGCAAATATTGAAAGGCGTGGGAATAGGAGCGGTGCTTATTTCTGAAACAGGTCAGCATTACCCTGTTACAGTTCGGCTTTGTTTCTATTGTACGAACAACATGGCAGAATATGAGGCGTGTATATTGGGATTGAGATTAGCTGTAGATATGGGTGTACGGGAAGTCTTGGTCATGGGTGACTCGGACCTACTGATACACCAAATTCAGGGAGAATAGGAAACACGAGATTTAAAGCTTATACCGTACCGACAATGTCTGCATGAGCTTTGCCAGCGGTTTCAGGCTATAGAGTTCAAGCACATTCCAAGGATTCATAATGAGGTTGCCGACGCTTTGGCTACTTTGACGTCGATGTTGCATCATCTAGACAAGGCTTATGTTTATCCGTTGCAGATTCAGGTCCGCGATCAGCATGCCTACTGTAATATAATAGAAGAGGAAATCGACGGTGAGCCGTGGTTCCATGATATCAAAGAGTACATCAGGACAGGAGTATATCCGGTACAGGCCACCGGTGATCAGAAAAGAATGATTCGGTGATTGGCAAGCGGGTTTTTCTTTAGTGGAGGAGTGTTGTACAAAAGAACTCCAGACCTCGGGTTGTTGAGATGCATGGACGCAAGACAGGCCACATCTATCATGACTGAGGTACATTCCGGAGTTTGTGGACCGCATATGAGTGGGTACGTTCTAGCAAAAAAGATTCTCCGAGCAGGTTATTATTGGCTCACTATGGAGCGGGATTGTATCAGTTTTGTGCGTAAATGTCATCAGTGCCAAGTGCATGGAGATTTGATTCATTCTCTACCATCAGAACTACATACGATGTCCGCACCATGGCCTTTTGTTGCATGGGGCATGGATGTTATTGGGCCAATTGATCCGGCAGCGTCAAATGGGCACAGGTTTATTCTGGTAGCTATAGACTATTTTACCAAATGGGTGGAAGCTAAGACGTTCAAGTCTGTGACTAAGAAAGCTGTGGTCGACTTTGTGCACTCAAATATCATCTGTCGGTTTGGGATTCCGAAGGTAATCATCACGGATAATGGGGCTAATCTTAATAGTCATTTGATGAAGGAGACATGTGAGCAGTTTAAGATTACCCATAGGCATTCTACTCCATACCGTCCCAAAGCAAATGGGGCGGTTGAAGCAGCCAATAAAAATATAAAGAAAATACTCCGAAAGATGGTTGAAGGGTCTAGACAGTGGCATGAGAAGTTACCTTTTGCATTGTTAGGGTACCGCACCACCGTTCGTACCTCGGTGGGGGCGACTCCTTATTCATTGGTGTATGGCACCGAGGCAGTAATACCTGCAGAGGTGGAAATCCCGTCTCTACGAATCGTTGCAGAGGCTGAGATCGATGATGATGAATGGGTGAAAAGTCGCCTTGAGCAGTTGAGTTTGATTGACGAGAAGAGATTGGCATCAGTGTGTCATGGTCAACTGTACCAACGAAGAATGGCAAGAGCATACAACGAGAAAGTGCGTCCAAGGAAATTCGAAGTCGGACAGTTAGTACTGAGGCGGATTTTGCCTCATTGGGATGAAGCAAAAGGAAAATTTGCACCAAACTGGCAGGGACCATTTGTAGTAACCAGAGTGTTGTCTAACGGGGCATTGTATTTGATAGATGTAGAAGGAAAATGTATAGAAATGGCCATCAATTCCGATGCAGTCAAGAGATATTATATATGATTTCTTTATTTCTGAATGTATCTGTTTGTATTTGGCATATCTTAAAGATTGAAATGACGAAGGCGTTTTGTCCTACTATCCAAACACTTTTATCCCTTGTCATCCCCTTTGAGCCTTACTTATTTTTCATACCCCTCTTTCGGAATCAATGACACTATCGAGGAACACAGGTGCCGAACATAAAAGAAAGAAAAGAAAAGCAAAGGAAAAAGAAAAGAAAAGAAACAAAAAAAAAGAAGGAAGAAGGAAAAGAAAAAAAAAGAAGAAAAAATGAAAAGTGAAGGAAAAGAGAAAGAGAAGGAAAAGAAGAAGAAAAGAAAGAAAGGGAAAGGAAAAAAAAAAGATAAAAGACACACAGCAATAAAGGTAACTATGATACAATGAACTACATTTGACTTGATCCCGAAAGGGTACGTAAGCAGCCTTACTACGAGGTTCAGTCATACCAAATAAAAATCCAAAAATCCCCAAGCAAGAAACTGGGGCAGAAGTTGTGATTGTTGTGAACAGTTGGATTCCGAAAGTTGTAATTTGAACCCATTTGAAATGTTTTGAGCCTTTTTATACCTTTCTTTCTAACCCAATCCAAAAGTCTACATTACGGTCCAAAGAAAAACCTTCTGATCAGTTTTGAGAAATGCCAAGTTGAACAGGTAGGAATAACTCACGATAGGGGCAACACTCTGGTTCAAGCAAGGGAAAAAATAAAGTAATAATGAGAGAGTCTTATCGGTGAAAACCTTCACAGGCACCCTAAGGCGACGGGAGTTGAGAGAAAAATAAATGAGAGAGTCTTATTGGTGAAAACCCTCGCGGGCTCCTTGAGGCGAAAGTGAGTTGAAAATGGTTATTTGGCAAGAGGGCTGTGGGTGGAAAACTGTTTTGAGGCACCGCAGGATGAACAAGGTTAAGGTCTAGGTAATTCAAACAATTGATGGAGGTCCTGGGCAATGAGGTATGGCAATTGAGAGTTGTTTAGTTGGATCGGTTGGGCTGATTAGTCCGAAATGCATGTCATGACCATTGATGCCAGCTGTTCTGGTCAGATAAGTTTCTTTTCTTCACTTCATTTTTAGTAGTCATCCGGTTTTGGATTTTTCTTATCCCTAACCCGTAAAACCATTGCATTTCATTCTCTTTTTTTTTGGGGGGGGGGGGTTGTTTGTCTAAATGTTCTAATGTCAGTTATGTTCAAAAGCAAGTGGGAAAGGATTTCAAGGCTTGCTACTAGCTTCCGAAATTGTAAAGCACAACGTGGTCAGAGCATATCAAAAACAACATGATGTCAAGTGGAATACAAGGAGTTAACGGAAATTTCATCGGTGGAATGATTGGGAAATGTCGTGAGAAATTTAAAGGTTCAAACAAAAGAGTCAGAAAAGTGAAATAACAGCATGGGTGTAAAACATTTAGGTCGCCAGAGGTTGGGGAATTTAAAAGTTGGTCAGAAAATCAAACGGTTCAGGGTCAGTGCGTGGAAGTCAGTCAACACAAAGCAATGCAGGGGAAGGATTTTTCAGCAAGAATGTCATCAACTAACCACCATTTTAAACTAACAGAATTTTCTTTGATTGGAACAGGGGCAGAAAGTTGGTTGTTCAGGAGGAATTCTCCATAAAAGGAAAGCAAGCAGTAATCAGATTTGACCGCAAAGTATGGTGGGATTAAAAACACAAGATAATCATGAATAGCATAGGGGAATATAATTTGATTTCAAAGTTTGCATGTTTAGGATAAAATGCAAGTTGTCAGGACCTTCCTGGATAATAGGACGTAATTCAAATACCCGGGTAAGATAACATGGTATAGTGAGAGGTAACATCTTAGAGGTTCATAATCGTTTGGAGTTGTCAGGATCTTCCTGGATAAAAAGATGTAGTTTAAACCCTTGTAGATAACATGATGTAGTGAGAGTAATACATTAGGTTTGTAATTATGATGAGTTGTCAGGACCTCCCTGGATAATAGGATTTAGCTTTCAATTCTTAGTAATATGTGATTCAGTTTAACACTCACCCATACACCCAGTTTCAAAACTGGGGCAGAAAAATTTTTGTTGGTTGATTATTCTGTTGAAGTCAGGAGCTCGCCTGGAGAACAGAGACATACTTCTCAAGTTTGGTGTCAGGAGTCTGCCTGAAGAACGGAGACATACAGTTTAAATTTTAAAAGTCAGGAGTCCGCCTGGAGAACAGAGACATGCATTTCAAATTTTAGCAGTCAGGAGTCCGCCTGGAGAATAGAGACATACAATTCAAATTTTAGCAATCAGGAGCCCGCCTGAAGAACAGAGGTAACACAATTCAGATGTTAGTTTTCAATCAATTTCTTTGTTCATTTTAAAGTCAGGAACTCGCCTGGAGAACAGAGGTATAGAATTCACAATTCAAAAGTCAGGAGTCCGCCTGGAGAATAGAGACATGCATTTCAAATTTTAGCAGTCAAGAGTCCGCCGGGAGAACAGAGACATACAATTCAAATTTTAAGCAATCAGGAGCCCGCCTGAAGAACGGAGGTGATACAATTCAAATTTTAGTTTTCAATCAACTTCTTTTGTCTATTTTGAAGTCAGGAGCCCACTTGGAGAACAGAGGAATACATTCAAGTTATGAAGTCAGGAGCCCGCCTGGATAGTAGAGGAATACTTTCAATTTCAAGGTCAGCAGTCAGGAGCCCGCCTGGATAACCGAGGAATACATTCAGGTTCAAGTTTATTCAAGTTCAGCAGTTTGGAGAGAAATAATAACATCTCAGTTCACGATTTGAAGTAATAATAGTGAGTTTCACAACAAGACAACATGGCGACAAGGAAGTTCAAGATGCAAGTTTGAAGACTTTAGATAGGACTTTTTTTGAAATTCGTAGTTCATAGTTTAGTTTAGCTTCTTTTATTTTTCCATGGTGTAATAAGGAAGGTTAGCGAGAAGTAGCAGCAGCAGCAATCGCAGTGAAATCACAGCTCCCGGTAGTCCCAGCTACCGGACACTCCCGAACTACACTGACCTGATTCCTGTTTAGCCCAGGATATGTAGCAGGGTGCGGTTAAACTTTTCAAAATGCTTCACAACGGAATATTTGAATGGGCAAAAATCGCTCGTATTTGCTCACTTATCTTTGCACAAAAACTCATCGTGTTTCCGAGCAAAGAGGGGCAGCTGTGAGCACGTGATTTTTGCCCTATATATGAATAATTCCCAAAAATTCAAACAAAATAATTTTTGTGCATTTTGGTATCATTTTCTGATATTGGTTGCGTTTTATGTGTGCATGTTAATTCATACAAAAACATGCATTTGCATTTAGGATATAATTTCATACTTTTAAGATCAATTGGGGGTTAGTTTATTTTAGAACCAAGCATGAAAAATTATAAAATAGTTCACTTTTGCATTTTTATTTCTTTTAATTGTGAATTTGTCGTAAAATAGGTTTAAAATAATTTCAGAATTTAATTAGTGTAGCTTTGGAATATTAGGACTTTATTTTAATTCTTGCATATTTATAAATAAAGGGGTTTTCAATACAAAGCCACAATTGAGCTCTTTCAATTGAATTCCGCCACAACCCAAAACAATGTCATCCGCCCAGGCCCAATGTCGCCCCATCCGGACCCAACCCTCTTTCAACCAAACGACATCATTTGGCGTTGTTAAATCTGAGCCCTTAAATCATGTTAATCCAACGGCCCATAACTCTTCCCCCATTTGACATAAAACTGTCCGAATAAACCCCTAACCCTATAGACATCAACCCTTCTTCCTCGTACCAATCTCCAGCCCCGCCGGAACCTCGACGTCGGCAAACGATTTCCATGCCAAAAATCCCCAAATTAACACCATAGATCCCCCATGAATCCCTCTTTACATTCTTGCTATTGGTTTCCCTCGAATATTGTCGGAGCTCGTCGAATCTCCGATTAAAGTTTTCCGGCCAAGTCGCAAACTCATCCAAACTGGCCCAAAATCACACCACACCATCCCCAGACTTCCCTCAACCCAAATCGATGACCATTTTCCTTCGAATCTCGGTGAAGCAGCTCGAATTTTAGATCTAAGAATTTCTGGCCAAAACCCTAACCCAAAATCTCTGTGATTTTGGACCGTAATATCCTTAACCATGTGTTCTCTTGTAAAAACACATGGTTAGGGATGTTATGTGTCAAAAATCTGGAAAGATTCTAACGGCAGTGGTTGATCGGAGTTTTCTCTCTGTTGGTCAGTTTCTCTCCAACTTTCTAAGCTCGATTTCCATCAGTGTAGCCTAACAGTCTCTTCTTCTTCTCTATTTGATTTGATCGATTGTGGAAATTGTACATGGTTAATTCTAATTTTTACTTGTTTTAAGTCTAATTTTGTTAGGTCGTGTTTCTATGCTTTATCAGTTAGTCGTTTCAATTAATAGTAGGACTTAGGCTCTGAATCATTGTTAGTTTAATTAGTCAGTTAGATTAGTAGTTTATTGATCGTACTTTAGGGTCATTCATAAATAATAGAATTTATTAGTTGAATGCAGTGGTATTAATGTTAATTCAATGCATGTATGGATTCTTGTTCTGATTTTTCCAGGCCTTTGTTCTGTTCTTCTCTTTTGTCTGTTTCTTGCTTATGGGTGATGATTCCATGATTAGTGGTTAGCTTAGTCTATTCTCATGTTGATGATTACTTTCGGGTGTTTATTGGCTTGGTAGAGTGTGCATTAGGATTAATTGGTAGTATGATTCAGCTTGAATATTTTGCATTAGAGGTGAACTTGGTTGGTTACAGCTGAACAAAATCTTTTGTTTTGACTAACTTTAATTAAATTTTAGCCAGGGTAAGGGACTGGGATCAGTTAACCTTAGTCTGTAGTTTTCAGACTATTGGAAGGGCATTTTAGGCATAGAAAAGGGCAGTTACTTTGGGAATAGTAATTTCAAAGTAGGGGTAAGGGTAGTATAGGTATTTTAGGGGTAGAAGAGCATCCTAGGGCATTCTAGAAGGGTACTTTAGTATAGGTGTTAGCACAATAGAGGGATTTACTTGTTGAGCAAGTCAAAAATAAGGGGACTAAACTGAAAATAAGAAGAGGGACTGTTGGGAAAAACTGAAAATCTGAGGGCTGCCCTCATTTGTGTCTATAAAAGGGCATGCCCTTCACTTCATTCAGAAGTTTGGGAGAGCTCCAAAAACTTCCCCCAAAAACACTTCTCAAGCCTGCAGATCTGAGAATTCAAATGGCAGCTCAAAACTACTTTTAGATCTTAGCTTTCCTTAAGAGAAAATCAAAAATAAAACAGTAGAAACTTTCAAAAAAAAATTAAAAATCACTGTTCCATTGCTTTTTTTTAGATCCTTTCTGAATTCCTATTTGAATGTCTTCATTTCTGTGCTAAATTCGAGTTATTAAAAGTTTCTGGAGCGAATTGTTGCTTTGTTCAAGTGATTCTGGGCATAACTGAACTGGTTTGGGTAGAGTCATTGTCTTTGATGTATTTTGGGTTCATCTTCGAGTTTATTTGGGTGATTTTGAGTTTTAGTTGGCTGGTTGAGTCTATTTTGAGCTATTTGGATGACTGTTAGCTTCAGAAGTTGTGTTGGGAGTAGTTTTGAATCTCTTTGGGTTTCTGCAAGTGAATTTGGTCTACTATCGATGTTGTTTCTTCTCTGAAAATTATTCTGGGTTGTGTCTCAATTTCCTGGGCTGTGTATTGTTGTTATTTGATCATCACTTGGTCTACTATTGTTTGAACTGCTACTGACTCACTCTTCTCCTTTATTATTCTTCAAATCTCCAGGTACAATACTCAAACCTAACATGGAATTGAATATTGATTGGCTTGCACGAAGCTGTTGGAAATTCAAGTTGAAATTCAATTAACTATCTCAAGTTTGATGTTGTTTAATACTTTTAGTATACATGATTAAGTGCTTCAGTTCCGTATATTTCTGTTTTTGGTTTGTATCGAGTGCTAGTGCATGCTAAGGGCTTAGGTTGATTTTGTTGCTTGGATCTATTGTATAATTTCAGAATACTGGGTGTTTTAATACCGTTCGAACTCAAGTGTAAGAATGGATTGCTTTTAAGCTTTCAAATGGTGATCATGTTAAGCTTAGTTGAGCGACTTTTGCGTTTCTAACTTTGAATCTACATTGGCACTTTCAATTGTGAAGTCACGTTGTTGTTTTGGTTAAAGGTTTTCAATGCTATTATAGCATGAAATGGTGACACAAACTGTATATGAGTTTTATAACATCATGTATGGCATCTCTGCTATAGAATATGATTTGGTATCAAGGAATGCATTTCATGTCTGTTTCAGATTATAAAAATAATCAGCACTTGATCGGCCTTAGGGGGTTCTCATGAATAGCTAATTTGTTTCAAGTAGTTGCCGTAAATCCCACAGTTGCGTTCCGAGGCCTCTCATCTGAATCAGCCTAGTTTAGATTTCTTCTTTGTCCCCGAGCCCAATCTCCTAATTTACATGGCCTTCGTAATTAAGCCTAGGAGTCATAGAATAATTGAGGCGCGTCATACCAAATAAAACCTCAACATGCATGGCCCTCGTTTAATTAATCATGTTTATCCTTAAAATTTGAGGCGTGCCGTTTAGCAAATTCTACGGCCCTCGCAAAGTACAAACGCGTAGTTGCTTTAGACGCGCTCTTAATAAAATTACCTTCCTAAACTCGGGTGCGCATTGATTCGACCCAAATCCAAATCTTGACGAAGTCGAAATGTGTCGACAACCACGGGTGCATTGATTGTGACGTGGTTCGAAACGCGCTTTCAAAATGTCACAATTATTTTAGAATAAACAATGATAAAAAGCGGTTTACGAATAAAAGGCACATAAGCTAGTATGTATTAAAATCAGATAAAATCAAATAACAACAGTTGAGCGACCATGCTAGAACCACGGAACCCGGGAATGCCTAACACCATCTCCCGAGTTAACAGAATTCCTTACTCAGATTTCTGGTTCGCGGACTGTTAACAGAGTCATATGTTTCCTCGGTTCGGGATACAACCGGTGACTTGGGACACCATTAATCTCCCAAGTGGCGACTCTGAATAATAATATTAAATCCCTTTCCGATTGTCCTTTAATTGGAAAAACTCTTTTACGCCCTTCCGGGGGTGTAGGTGAAAAAGGAGGTGTGACACTTATTTCAGATATAATCTATTTCTTGTTTATAAACTTTGTGAAAGGTTCAAATATCTTTTAGCATTCACTTCTTTTGGGTATATTTTGCAGGGCCCTATCATGAAGAGCCCTCAAGTTTTTGGTAAAGCTAAGGATGGTCTTTATCTTTTGGAGCCTAGTATAGCAAAGTCTAGTAGTCACTCTTCAGCAGTTGTAGTTCCTTTACCTAAAAAATGTCATTCTCATTCTATTTCAGTTAGTTTACCTATTTCTGCAAGAACAAAATCTGATGTAAAGTTATGGCATGTAAGACTGGGGCATTTGCCTTTTCAAGCAATGAAATACATCAGTTCTATTTCATTCCTGTCCAATCTTGTTTGTTCTTGTGATATATGTCCTTTAGCTAGACAAGCTAAGTTGTCTTTCCCAATCAGTCAAATCAAATCTAAAGGCATTTTTTATTTAATACACATTGACACATGAGGCCTTTTCGAATTCCTACTTATAATGACTATAAATATTTTCTCACGATTGTGGATGATTTCAGTTGAGGAACTTGGACCTATTTGCTGAGCACTAAGAGCAATGTATTTCCAGTTTTTAAATGGTTTCTTATTATGGTGGAAAGATAGTTTGCTTCAAAGGTTAAAGTTATAAGATCAGATAATACTTTAGAATTAGGGAAGGGTACAGTAGAATCTACATTTCTGAATTCACGGGGAATTTTGCATCAAAGATCATGTGTGTCCACACCTCAACAGAATGGGGTTGTTGAGAGGAAGCACAGGCACCTTCTAGAGATTGCTAGAGCATTACTGTTTCAACTAAGCTTCCTATTTGCTACTGGGGAGAATGTATTTTGACTGCTACTTTTCTTATCAGTAGATTTCCTTCTAGGGTTCTTCAAGGCAAAACTCCTTATGAACTACTGTTTTCTGAGCCACCCTCTTATCATTTCCTTAAATCTTTTGGATGTTTATGTTATATTTCCACTTTATCTCACAACAGGAGCAAATTTGAGTCTAGGGCAAAGGTTTGTGTCTTGTTAGGATATCCTACTAGGTAAAAGGGATACAAAGTGTTGGATGTGGAAACTAAGAAGGTTTTTGTTTCAAGGGATGTCAAATTCTGTGAAGACATCTTTCCCTTTTCCTCTTCCTCTTCTGACACTGCTTCACTTTTGTTTCCCTCTCCTTCTCCCTCAGATAATTCTGCCCCATCTGCACATTTTGAGTCTACTCCTATCTCACACCCAAGCTCACCTCCCTCACCTGTACATTCTCCATTACCCTCACAGCCTGCTTCCCCACCTACTTCTCTTATTTCTTCCATATTACCTAATCCCATCTCTCCTTCTCCACTATTCACCCAGCCTGTTGGGCTCATAAGGTCTCAGAAACCCAATTTAGGTACTAAGCCTAGTCATCTAAAAGATTATGTTTGCAATAACATTTACCTCGCTGATCTTACCACCTCTTGCCTTGCTACTCCATCTACCCCTCCTACCTTTTTCTTGTCATGCTCTCTCTCTCTACTCAGAGTAAGCATATTCTCAATTCTCCTTCACCTATCATAAAACCTACTAGTTATTCCCAAGCTAGTTCTCATGCAGGATGGAAACAAGCAATGGATGTAGAGATTGAGGCTTTAGAATCTAATCAAACATGGGATGTTGTTATTCTTCCTCTTGGAAAGAAAGCTTTACCATGCAAATGAGTTTACAAGGTGAAACAACATGCAGATGGGAGTATTGAGAGACCTAAAGCTCGATTGGTCATCAGGGGTGACATACAAAGAGGGAGGATCGATTACACCGAGACATTTTCTCCCATCGTTAAAATGACTACAATCAGGTGTCTTCTCTCAGTTGCTGTCAAAAAGGAGTGGATTATTTCTCAGTTTGATGTTAGCAATGCATTTCTACATGGGGACCTGCAGGAAGAAGTTTACATGAAGTTTCCTGCAGGTCTGTCCCCGCCTAGTCCTCACCATGTCTGCAAATTAAAGAAATCCCTCTATGGCCTTAAATAAGCCTCGAGGCAATGGTATGCACGGCTTGCAGGGGCTCTTAACTTTAAGGGTTTTTCTTCCTCTCTTAATGATTATTCCTTATTTTTCAAGAAGGCTGGTGATTTCATTTCTATTGTTGTCGTCTATGTTGACGACATTCTCATCACAGGCAATTATCCTAGTGAACTTTCTGAGCTCAAATCATTTTTGCATTCTGAATTTCAGATTTAGGACCTTGGTCGATTGCACTATTTCTTAGGTATGGAAATTTTAACAGAAAAGGAGGGGTTCATTGTCACTCAAAGGAAATTCACAGAGGAATTACTTACAGACGCACTGATCTTCCAATTGTTTCCTCTCCGCTGGATCCCTCTTCCAAACTCACTGCTGATTCTGGACCTCATTTAGCTAATGCCACTATTTATCGCAAACTTGTGGGGAAACTCAACTACTTAACTCACACTCGCCCTGATTTTTCTTTTGCTATGTTGACTCTCAGTCAATATATGCAAAGACCATATCCTGGTCACTTTACTGCTGCTTTAAGGGTACTCCGCTATCTTCGTGCAAATCCAGGGCAAGGTCTTCTCTTGAATGCCAAACCTTCATTTTCTCTATTAGCTTTCTGTGATGCCGATTGGGCTACCTGCCGTGACACCCACCGGCTTATTAGTGGTTTCTTCATCAGTTTCGGTGGATTCCCTATCTCTTGAAAATCAAAGAAACAAGCCTTTGTTTCTTTATCCTCTGTCAAAGCTGAATATTGACCAATGAGACGATTGGTGGCCGAACTCACTTGGCTCACTCGTCTCCTCACTGATCTGTCTCTTCCTCCACCAGTTCTGGTGCCCATTTATTCTGATAGCAAGGCTGCTATACACATCGGCCGGAACCCTATTTTTCACGAACGAACTAAGCACGTTGATCTCGACTGCCATTTCATACGCCAGCAGTTCCTTTCTGGGTTGATCTCTCTCTCATTTGTGCCTTCCCGCTCACAGCTTGCTGATTTATTCACTAAACCTTTGTCTGGCCCTTCGCGCAAATCCATTCTTGGCAAGTTGGGGGTTTCTTCGATTCCCTCCAACTTGAGGGGGGATGATGGAATTCGACCTCACTCTCACCATTTCAGCTCCTCAATTTTAACAGAGAAAAGAGTAAATGAAGAAGAAAGAGATGATTCGAGTTCGGAGTCTTCGATGTGTTTGGCAAACATTATCAAACAAGGCCAATTTAAAGGTTTGATAGATAAGGAGCCACCTGTTCACATCACAAGGCTTGATAAATGTTTTGATGGATTAAATCAGGACCATCCGATTAGAATCCAAGGAAGACTAAATAAATGATGAAATCTGGAAGCTTCTTACACAGTGGAAACCTCTCTACACGAGAGAGGAATAATAGTTAGTTAGGTTTGTTATTTTGTAGCCAATGTAATTAATACACATAGGATATATATTTTTATTTTTATTTTTCTTTACTTGATATAGTTTGTATTTATACACAGTCCATGTACAGATTGATTTATTCAATTAAATGAAAAACACAGAAAATTTTCTCAAGTCTCGTCTCTGATTTCCAATACATAAATTAGGAGTGAATAACTTTAATTTCAGTATAATGATGAGAGAGAAAGATTAATATGTAGATTAAAATGGATAATAGCTGATCCCTTGAAATTTGGCAAAGTCATTGACGTTTAATGTTTAAAATCTGTTATTTTGGTAAATGAATTTGTTATATTTGGAATAAATGAAAAATGCTTTCTTTTAGATAAATAGTCTCAAAAAGTGATCTACGATGTAAAAGTCTCATATTTTTAATAGTCTGCTATTAATGAGAGTCGCATTTAACTGTTTAATTTAATATAGCCAACCCACAAAATTTAAGTGATTCAGAGCTCGTTGCCCGAATTTATGAATCTCGTGAACATTAGCACACAAAAAGTTAATAATTGTCTTGAATTCCTGTTTTATGACCCTAAAATGCCAAAAATGAAGAGCAGTCATAGTGAAGTAAAAACTATTATTCATTAGGTCGTTTCTGATGGGCCCGTAAAATTTTAGACAATTTAACTCATTGTCCGAATTCATGGAGATAGCATCGATATTAGCACACGAAAAATTAAAAATCGTCATGAATTCCTGTAAGGTTTGTTAGGCAATTTTAGGTAGCCTTGATGAGGTCATGAGGTGAAACACTACATGGTCTCTTGTTTTTTCCTTTTTCTATTTTTGACAAAAAAATGAGGAATACTTGATCTAAGAGAATAATATTATTTTTAGTTTTTTTTATTCTATATTTTGACAGGTAAATATATAAGGAGTCAGCATATTATCTGTTTTGGCCTAACCTTTGGTGTGTTGGTGTTTTGTTACCTTGGGTTTTAACCCCCAAAGGCTACTCAATAATTGAATCTTGAACTCACTCTTATACGACCTCTAACCCAGTTGTCGGACGCTAACTTAGGAATCATATTAATTGCGGAGCAGATTCCAAGTGAAACTGAAACTCTAAAGAAAATCAACGATTTTGATGCTTGATTTTAGGGGTATCTTTTAAAGATTTTAGTGGCCTTATGTGTAAAATACATTCAACGCCTATCCAAGTGGAAATTTTCATGTAATTTTGCTTACTTATGCTTTTTGCTGCCAAATTACAATGAGCCAGCCCAAGCTAGCAATAGTAGCGTGTGGATCAGACATGGGCCTAATCAGCCCATTTGCTAGGTTTAGACATGATTACTTCGAAACTGGACTTGTTGATAGACCAAGCTGTCATGGGGGATTTGCATTTATACCCGCTTTTTGTGTCACGTTTTAACTTGTGCTTGCTTTGCAAAAAAAATTACAAGTGTACTCGTTTTTTCGCATAACTTCAGCATACGGGGCTGAAGTTGCAAAGGCAATCACGCAAAACTTCAGCATTCTAGTAGACGGGCCTGAAGTAGCAAGTGTGTTGAACCAAGTGTGCTGAAGTTTTTGTTTGTAATTGCTTAACTTAAGCATAGTAGCTGAAGTTGTGTTTTCTATTTGCTGAAGTTTTAGTTTGTAATGAAGTTTTTGTTTTGTAACTGGTGAACTTCAGTTCAAGAGCTGAAGTTTTTATTTTTGTAACTGACGAACTTCAGCTCTAGAGCTGAAGTTTTTGTTTTGTAACTTGCGAACTTCAGCTCTAGAGCTGAAGTTTTTGTTTTGTAACTGGCAAACTTCAGCTCTAGAGCTGAAGTTATTTAGTTCATTTGTAAAAACGTCAACACTATATAAGCTTCCATATTTATTGTTGACAGAGCTTCCTACTCAAAACGCTCTTTTCCATCAAGATGAATGCTCAAATACTTGTACATATTGCTTTGAATCATCAACTTGATATCTTGAACTTTTTCAGCAGTTAATTTGTTTCCATTCAAAAAATTTGCCTAATTAGTAAGGTTGTAGAATAGAAGAAATTGAGTATATGTAACAATAGAAAGCAAAGAAGTACAACTACGAACTTAATGACAAAGGAAAGTCAACATTAACCAATATATTTCGTTTCACCAGCAAAAAGCAGTATGCAACACGGCAAGGAGGAAGCATAGACAGAGTCAAGAAGGAGAAGAGGAACTGAAATCCATACAAACAAGTACATAGCCAATCATTAACATTAACTACATTGCTAATCTTCATAAAGAAGGAGGAGGAGGAGGAGGAGGAGGAGGGGGAGAGAAAGGGGGCTGAAGTTATTTAAAAAAGTGGATACAAATTAAAAGTTTTAAAAAAATTGGGTATAAGTTAAATGGGGGCGACCAAATAGGGCGCCCCATGCAATTTTTACAGCTGCCATATACGTAAACAGGTAAAATTCACAAAGGAATTTTTACATTCCAATACACTATATGAAACTATATTATCCTTCCTATTCAAGTTTTACTATAATTACATTTTATATACCAAATTACAATTTATGTACATTTTAAGGGAATTAATGATAATAATTAGTGCTCTAAAATTACTCTAATATATCTTCCACTCCCCCATATTTCTCTCTCCACATCCCATCCCCTCTCCTGTGTATCTTGCACCCACCCACGATTCCACCATTGACAACCATTAAAAAGTTTTGAAGCTTTGAATTCGAATTTGGGTTTTCAAAAAATATTATTTATTTGAATTGGGTGTTATTACAAAGAATTGGAAATTCTCTCTACGTCTCTCTATCTCTCAATCCCTAATTTCAGTAATGTAAAGCAAAGGAAAAGAGAGCATCAATTCCACCATTGACAGCCATTAAAAAGCTTTGAAGCTTTGGATTCGAATTTGGGTTTTTATTATTTGTTTGGATTGGGTGTTGTTGCAAATAATTGGGAATATGGTTTGGAGTTTATATCTCAATTTTGAGAGGTTTTGATGAAGATTAGACTTGGTTTTGGCTGAATTTCATATTGAAAAAGATTAAACATGATATACATTATATTTACGAAATTGTAGAAAAATTATATTCTGTTGTTTATATATTTTTCTTTCATTTATTTGATTATTGTATGAAAGTTGAACAATATTGTATAAAAATTGGGAATATGGTTTGGAGTTTATATCTCAATTTTGAGAGGTTTTTGTGAAGATTAGACTTGATTTTGGCTGAATTTCAGATTGAAACTCGAAGAAGAAGACATGATATACATTATATTTACGAAATTGTAGAAAAATTATATTCTGTTGTTTATATATTTTTCTTTCATTTATTTAATTATTGTATGAAAGTTGAACAATATTATATAAAAATTATATTTAAGTTGTATGATATTGTTGTTGTATATAACTGAGTAGAAATAATATATGAAAATTGTAGATAAGTTGTATAATATATAGTTAGTTGTATGAAATTTGTTTTTACTATGTATAAATCAGATACAAAATATACAAAAGACATATTGTATAAAATTTGTATTTAAGTTGTATATTATTGTAGTTGTATTTATCTAGGTAGAAATAATATCTGAAAGTTTTAGATAAGTTTAAGTTGTAAAATATATAATTAGGTGTATAAAATTTATTTTTACTATGTATAAATCAGATTCAAAATATACAAAAGACATATTATATAAAATTTATATAAAAATTATGTTTAAGTTGTATGATATTGTAGTTATATATAACTGTGTATATATAATGTATGAAAGTTGTAAATAAGTTTTACAAGCCTATGACATAACCTTTGGGATTTTCTCGGTCTCTTTTTAGACGATTAGAATAGCATGTAACTTTTTCTTTCCCTTGCAATTTTAAGTTCACAACAGCTTCTGTTATCACAACTTCTTAAAAAGAAAAGGAGATATGTCTTAAGACAAATACATGTTTGTAAAGAAAATCCATCCCCTTGAACGTCTACAAGCCATTGAAAGAGAGTGGGGCTTCCTCTTGTCGCCGGGTATTGCAATGGAAGAAATCAAGTTCCTTAAAAGGGAGTTTAAATTCCTCGATATTTTCTCAGATCGTACTCGAATTTAGTGATGCAGTTGTTAGTATTTTTGGTGATCTAGCGAAAAAAAAAGTAAAGGGTGTAACTAAATCCCTTAATTGAAGGCGCTAATAATGGATTGGGAGCCTTTTAAGGTGAAATATATATATTTTGTAAACAAAACTTGTGTAGGTAGGGCAATTTACTAAACGTAAACATTTAGGGTAATAAAGTTTTCAATAGTGTATAGGAATGAAAAAATCATATTCACAAATAGTCAATTTTTAACTCCTGTAATCAAGAATAACTATTGTCTTGAAATTTCAAATTCTAAGTAATACTCCAATATATTATCATGAAGTTTTACTTGTGAAATTTTGAACTCCGGATAATGACTATTTTTAAAAGACATGATCGAAAAGTGGTCAGTGGATACTATTTCTGTTGCGCAAACTGACTCGGACAATGTTGGTATGAAAAAATAAATTATAAAATGAACATAAAAGAAAAACGGCGAAGATAGATGTTCGCACCTTAAAAATAGCTTCTTACTCTCATCGGAACATAATAAGTGATAATTTTACTTTTGGCATGCTCATCAAGAAAATACGAATTCCTAGAGAAAAAATATGTATTCATCAAAATAACTTTAATTAATTATTACTTGACACATTGGAATATGTAAATAAGGACAAATTTTAAAAAATAAAATTAATTCTTTCTTGATTATGTAATTGAATATTTATTTTGGACCAAAATAAAAAATAAAAATGGTCACATATTGTGGACCGTGAAGACGGGAGAGTATTAAATTAAGGCGCCAATAACCACTTAAGACGGGGACATGCTGTGAAATTGAGCTTGACATGTGTGCCAATAGGATGGTGACATCTGGCTTTTTTGAATTGAATCACATGTAAAATTGTGGGTGGCTCCACACTATCATCCTATTAATTTGTTCTTTAAAAAAATCACAGTTTTATATTTAAAAATAATATTGTAAACGTCACATTTTATTTTTAATGAGAATGATGCTATAGTTACGGGTTCGAGCCGTAAAAATAACCTCGAGCAGAAATGCACATAACGGGTTGCGTATGATAGACCTGCACATAACGGGAGTTTAGTCACCGGGCTGCCCTCTTAGAAGATGTCACACAAATTTCAAAATTATTTATTTTTTATTAAATTTTGTGCCGAATCAATGTATGCCACGTACGTTGCAAAGTGAGATAATTAATGCCCAAAGAGAAGAAAATAAAACGTGACTAATAATACTCCCTTTGGTTCATAATAAGTGACCAGTTTTCTTTTAGCACGCCCATTAAAAAATGCTAAATCCTATACAAAAATACCTAGTATGACTAAACTACCCTTATTAAATATTGGTCACATAGTTATAGTGAGGAGTGAGAAAACTTTTTAGGGATATGCATATAAGGGTAAAAGAGTAAAAACAAATTAAATTTTTTCTTGATTACCTAACTGGACACTTATTTTGAACCAACATGAAAAAGTAAACCGGTCACATATTGTGAACCGGAGGGAGTAATTAATATGTAGTGGCGCATGATGTTCCTTAAGTTTCCAACACCTATCAACCTGCCTAACAAAATGAACCAATCACAATAATAGATTAAGCCCAAAAAAAAAAAATTTGATTCTCACTATCGTATTAAAAAACAATTGGTCATGAGATAATTAACTAAATAATAATTTATTTATTATATTTAGCAGATTATTTGTCTAAACTTGTTCCTTTTGACAGCTATTAAACACCTATTCTGATTATAAAACTGAAAAGTTTTATTATCGAAGTTTAGATCTCGTTACGGATATATGTGCATTTTTTCATGTCGACAATCTGATTTGTTATGAGCTAAATATTTTATACACATATTTACATAAAATCATATTAATTTACTATAATTAATTGGTGAATCGAGATAATTATATATGAATTTAACTAATATACCAGAATTTTTTTAACTAATATAAATTGAGTCTATCTTTAATTGAACTAGATTTCATTTCTTCCAATCTTGTCCAAAGTTTCTTTCTTTTTATTAATCGGTTTTTACGATGTGTAAGGCCCATTAAAGGAGAAGCACTTCTTAACATGATTATTTTTCATTTTTATGACTCAACACAAGATGTTTTGTTAAGGTGAAAAAATTATATTCATTTCGCCGTAACCTTTGATAGGAGCTACGCATTAATGTATGTAGCCTATTGCAGAAGATGAGAATTTTTCAATTCCTCCCCTAGCAAAAAGTGATCCGCCAACTGAATTTGCCTTGTTGTGATAGGGGTACCACCTTTTCATTCCCACCAAGGAGCCGTAGCTTTACTTAGATAGGGCTTGACTGCCTTACTTTCTATTATATTAGTAAAGGGTCTTTAGGCTTGACTTTACTAATATAATATCAAGTAAAGGGGCATGTATCCTTTTTTTTTTGTAAAGAAAGAGGGCTACTTCACGAGCTACTACTAATAATCGAAAAGGTTCGCAGCGAGTTTAGTCTATAGTGACAAAGGGAACGTTTCCATCGGAGGGGTTTGTCTCCATGGAAAAAGTATTCACTACTGCTTACAGCACCTTCATTCACTCGTCTTGCTACTTCGGAACTGTTCAGCGGACACGTAGAGTCGAACGTCTCTCTACAATGTTGCATAGGTAGACTGATTATTGTAGGTGACTGTCTCTAGTGGTTTAGAAAGAGTTCTGTTGCTACCAACTTCTTTCTTTGTAGTCTAGTAGATCTATATGCTCTAGTGGATCTAAAGTAGGTTTATGTTCAGCAACAGAAAGAGGTGAGGTTCTGTTTTCTTACCTGAGAATATTTACAAGGGGAAGCCTCGAAAGGCATACGAGTGCGCCTCTCGTAGACGAATACCGACTTAGTCCGCTCCTACTGCACGGGAGTCTCAGCCGGTTGGTGCCAGGTCGGCCCCTAGGGCACTATTCACCTTGGGAGTGGTTCGGCCATCAAGCTACTTTGTGGGGTAGGGGACCAGACTGGTGACTGTTGCGGTTGTTGTCTGCAGGGTATGTGACACCCCACAAGTTGACTAGTGCTGAGCCAGGAGATTTTCCGTTGGACCGTTACAACGCTCGTTGAGCGGTTCAAGTAGAAGTGAATAGGTAAGAAGTAGAAAGTCCCATATCAATTTATCTCCATAGGAGACAATATGAGCAAAATACAGGAATCCCTAAATCCCGTAGAAGAATGGCTAATGTGAACAATGGCTAAGGAAAAATGACATTGTATAGTCGTTCTTCAAATAGAGCCAAAAAAATATATATGTTTTGTATATGTATATCCTTTGTATTTTATATACAAAAATTATACAAATTTTATACACTTTTTCAGCTACCAAATGTAAATAGTTTCTGACGCAGTTTAAAAGTAATAATACCTTAATGGTTAATAAGACTCCGAATAATTCTTTGTACTTGAATACTTGAAAAAACATGAATATATAGTTATCGATATCTGTGTTGGTGGGAAGTACTAGCGAATATTCTATTAAATTACTTCACAAGCTGACTCGAACATTGCAATTATTAAAATAGACATAAATACATGATTCTCTCTCCCATTTTTTTAGCACGTGCTCTATTTTCCTGTGTAGTGGTATTTTAAAATCTGTCGTTTGTTTTTTGAAGACTTACCCACGGAATAGTTCTCGACAAAGTTGTCGGCAGGAAAAAACATTAGTTGTACATCCTTGGTTCTATATTCCATATAAATATACACTGATTTTCTTAATAATTTTGTCAAAATTAAAGGATAAAAATAATACTTTTAATGATGAATTCAAACTTGAGAGTCGACGTATTAATTTAATTGGGACAAAGATTAATTTCTATTTAACTTATAATAAATGTGAAGTCTACAATCTATTTAGAATCACTAGAAAAAAATTAAAATTAGCTATGAATTTTGTCACTAAATTATTAGTAGCTAACAAAAAATTTTGATATTCTATAGTTAATTCGTTGCTAAAATAAGATTAGCGACGAATTTTTTATGTAGCTATAGCATTTAACCGTCGCTAATTTATAGTCTTTTAATAGTAAATATATTAACGCATTCGACTAATCCGAATTCGCATGGTAGAAAGTCCACCATAAGAAATAAAGGATTCCTTTGGATGTACCTAATTGGATAGTATTGAAGTGAGATCAATAGGGTGGGGCCAATATTTTTGTATGAATTAATATTAGTACAATTTTAGATTTGTGTCTAGTTGTTGATGTGGATAAAAGCCACATGTTTCTAACATTTGGACCAATAATTAATAACTTAATAAATTCTATGTGCATATCGCGGTATCAAATTAATTTGCATGTATCTCGACTAATTTTACATGATATCTTTCTTTCTTTTACAGCAAACCCTAAAAAATTTCAACATGCAAAAAATTTCCATTTCGTCGAACCCCGAGCTTATGGTCCTCCTTTAAATGTGGGTTCAATTGAATGAATCTGTTAAGTCAAGGAACACGCACGTAGCAAATAAGAATGCTACCTATTGTTCTCTTTCATATATCAAAGTTTTTTTCCAATTAATATTATCTGCCATTTTATATGCCATTTAACGAATTCTTTTCTACACCTATTACTTTTTCCAATTCATGTTAATATGCTTTTTAAGTGAAATTGAGTGATTTTTTTATTATAAAAAGTAATTTAATAACTTTGATGCAATAAAGCAAAAAAGAAAGACCATTCAGAAAATTAATCTCTTAAACCTCTTAATGATGATTACAAACTTTGATAAGCAATCACTTAATGACAGACGAAACATATCTTTACTAATTTTCTTTTCACTCGTCAGTTCCTATTTATCGACGAATTAATGATAAATTATCAAAAAAAATTATCAAAAAAAAAATGTTAGCTATGAGCAATTTAGCGATATATTAACAGTGAAGTTTATATATATACACGTAAAAATCCCAATATAATTCCCTCTCCCCCCCACCCCCCTAGCAATATCCCTCCTAGTCCTAGCTTTAAAGTAATATGCTAAATCCAAAGGAAGCACATGCAGGTTATTTCTTATAATAGATCACTTTGTTCTCTTTTAGTTGTTGACTTGTTTAGTATGCATTTTGTACTTCTTTAAGAAAGTACTAAATAAATATTTATTGTTAATTAATTTTCATATTTATTTGCTTTGAAAATTTGACTATTAGTATTTCAATAAATCTAGAAATGGTTACTTAATGATGGATAAAATTGGAAAAAATAATAATTAATTCTCTTATGATTTGCTAAAATAGACAAGTAAAAAAGAAAAATTTTAATATATTGGACATGTAAAAGAGAATGGAGGGAGTATTGTACTACTATAACAAATACTATTCTGCATCGAATTTGAGTAAAGCCGGATATATGAATTCTTTTATTGTCAATATTTTTGTCACGATCCAAATCCTCCTTCCATGAGATGTCGTGACGGCACCTAGTCTCTACGACTAGTTAAGCTTAATATTTGCGGAATAATGAAAATGAAAGCATAAATTTAACAACTAACTACCACATATATTTAAATAACTGATATAGATGTCGCTCAGCACGTACAATAATCAACTCTCGAATATACACAGAATTTTTTCAAGACCCGGAACATCATAAGTCACAAGCTCCTTAGAATTTGTCTAATTGTTTCTATACATCAGTAACTAGAAGAAATAAAGGAGGAACAACACAAAAGGGATAGAGGGGGACTTCCATATCTGCGAATGCATGCAGATGTACCTTGAAGTCTCAGAGCAGCAGCAAGTACGCAACTAATAGCGGGGCTGGTAGGAGGTACGTGGATCTGCAAACAAAACATGTGCAGAAGAGTAGTATGAGTACACCACAACGGTATCCAGTAAGTGTCATGCCTAACCTCGTTCGAGTAGTGACGAGGTTAGGTCAGGGCCCTACCGGTATATATATATACTAATAAATAAGGTAGAATATAAATATCGCAGTGTAATAAGAGACTGGAATTTAACAAAAAGAAAATCACAGAATAATAAGAGTACAGTACACAAGAATAATACATCAGGGGATCTCTTGAGATACCGTCTCTTAGTCCCAAAAGTAAATATGCAGGGGGATCTACCGGGATACCATCCCATAGTCCCAAAGTAAATATGCAGGGGGATCTCCCAGGAAACCGTTCCGTAGTCCCAAAGTTAATATGCAGCTCAAAATAATGGAATAACAGTTACAACAAGAAAATCCTACAGTTTAGACCAAGTACACGTCAAGGAAAAGGCAGGAAAACCACCAAGCATGCTGCACAGAGTTCATATAAGCATTTAAGATACGTAGACCTGCGATACTAGGCTAATCAGGGTAACTACACATGCTAGTATAATTCAATTAAGATGAAACAAGTTATTATTCAGTAAAAATCAGATTTTACAACAAATAGCTCATGTACGCACTCGTCACCTCACGTACACGACGCTCACATATCACAACAGTACCAAATCCTAAGGGGAGTTTCCCCACACAAGGTTAGGCAAGCCATTTACCTCGAACCAAGCTCAATCAATCGGTAACAATGCCTTTTCCATGATTATCTAACTCTGAATGGCCCAAATCTAGCCAAAAGTAATTACATACCATAAATATAACTATAAGAAACTAATCTAATTAATAAAATCAAGGCTTAAGCAAGAGATTAGAAAATCGCCCCAAAAAGTCAACCCGGTCTCACGTCTCAAAATCGGGTAAAAGTCAAAAAATATGAACACCCCTTCACTCACGAGTTCACTTGTACCAAAATTGTCCAAATCCGATATCAAAATCCCAATTAAAACTCAAAAACTTGATTGAAAAACTTCTCCCATTTTTCCCAAAATTTTCAACCCAAATCCAAAATTAAAGGATGGAATTAATGATAGATTAGTGGGATATAACCAAAAACAAGTGTAGAATCATTACCCAATCGATATCTCTGAAAATCCCTCAAATTCCCGTCCAAATCCGAGCACTATATCTCAAGTTTTGATAAAAATAGTTAAACCCTCGATTTTGAAATGTTTAATACAGCCCAGGCATTCCTTCTTCGCGAACGCGGAAAAACCCTCGCGTTAGCGAAGTACAAACTTGCTTCAGCCTAAAAATACTCATCGCAAACGCGAAGCTTGATCAACTTGACTCTACGCGAATATGAGACCAACATCGTGAACGCGTAGGCAAAGAGGCCAGAAGACTCAGTTGACCACTTCCTCTATGCGAACGTGGGACCTCCATTGCGAACGCGTAGGCCAACAACTTCAGTGCTTCGCGAGACCTCCATCGCGAATGCGAAGCACAAAATCCCACCTGCCTCCAGTTCCTCTTCGCGAACGCGGGACTCCCCTCGCGAACGCGAAGAAGGAAACCAGAACTGGAGAGCACCAGAAAATCTGCAATTATTCACAAGTCCAAAATGATCCATTAACCACTAGAAATAAACCCGAGGCCCCCGGGACCTCAACCAAACATACCTACAAGTCCTAAAACATCATATGAACTTAGTCGACCCTTCAAAACATATCAAACAACAACAAAAACATGAATCACCCTCCAATCCAAACTTAATGAACTTTGAAACTTCAAACTTCTACAACCGATGTTGAAACTCATCAAACCACGTCCGATTGACCTCAAATTTTGCACACAAGTCATATTCGATAGTACGGACCTAATCCAACTTCCGAAAGCGGAATCCGACGCCGATATCAAAAAGTCCACTTCCGGTCAAACTTTCCAAAAAAATTCAACTTTCGGCATTTCAAGCCTAATTCAGCTACAGACCTCCAAAACACAATCTGGACGCGCTCCTAAGTCCAAAATCACCCAATTGAGCTACGGAACCGACGAAACTCCATTCCGGAGTCGTCTTCACAGAGTTTCGACTACGGTCAAAATCCTAGAACTTAAGCTTCCGTTTTAAGGACTAAGTATCTCAAAATACTCCGAAACCAAAAACAGAACCCCCCGACAAGTCACATAAGCAGGAAAAGATACGGGGGAAGCAGTAAATAAGGGATCGGGACTAATACTCTCAAAACGACCGGTCAAATCGTTACATTTTTTATTTAATCATCAAGTATATTCGATACTCACTGACTCGACTAATTCAGTTTTGCCCCACATGGGGTCAGTAAAACGGGAAGTGCTCCATACTAGAATTTCTCCATTGTTCCTATAACATATCTCCGATTAAGAGCGGAGGGATCATATTTTTTTCTTGCAATGGTATTACTTGCCCCCCCCCCCCCTAAATTCAAGAAATATTTTATTAATTTCTTGCTGAAAATATCAAATCAGCAGTTTTATTATTTAGCTCTTGCCGACCACAGTGGTAATAACTCTGTGGCCTTACCGACATTACTTTTTATCTTTTTGTTTTCTAATTGCAATTTGTAAATATATATTTTTTTTAAAAACAAAAAACAATGCTTCCCTAGTCATACTGATAACTTTAAGCCGCAAGATTTTTATATTGCTGTTACATCTGTCCATCATGTAAAAACAAAATTGAACATATTTCATTTGAAACTTTAGTTGCAAATTGCAATGTGCAGCAGCTAAAGTTTTTTATTCATAATTACACCACGTTGTAGTATTCTCGCACTGATCTGAAAATTCTCATTTTGTTCTCTCTGTTTAAGCTTTTTATTTTATTAGAGGTCAGCAGTGATTTTACATTGTCTAAGTATAACCTATAAGTCAGATTAGAGGCATAATTAGAAGCAGCCGTTAATACTTCTATATATTAGAGTGGGTTATCTACAACACACTTTTAGATTGTGGCTCATCCGTGAACCCTACATGAATATGGAATACTTTGTGCACTGAACTACCTTTTTATTTCGGTGGTTGGACGGATTAAAGAATGAATGTGATACAAAGAGAGCATATTCAACATGTATAAGAGTTCGTACTTTAAGATGGGCAACACTGCCCTAAAGGTGCATTCAGAGGCGGATTCAGAATTTGAGGCTTATGGGTTCCTATCGTTATTTCAGATTAATATGCAATAATAATTGGATTCACAATCAGATATTTACCAATATTTAGTGAATTTCTTAATATAAATACATGGTCTACGCAAGAGTTATTGGGTTCCGGGAACCCTAGTCCATGCACTAGGTCCGCCCCTGGGTGCATTGGTTGTCTTGTCATTTCTGCCAACGCCCAACGATGCGGTCCTAGCTTAATTAATCATGCAGGTTATGCCTCCGAAGTTATTTTTTAACAATATTACATAATAGAATAATAACAACAACATGTTTCGTCATTTCTGCCAACGCCCAACGATGCGGTCCTAGCTTAATTAATCATGCAAGTCATGCCTTCGAAGTTGTTTTTTAACAATATTACGTAATACAATAATAACAACAACATATTTCATCATTTCTGCCAGCGCCCAACAATGCGGTCCTAACTTAATTAGTCATGCCTCCGCAGTTGTTTTTAACAATATTACTTAATACAATTACAACAACAACATTATTATTAAAAACAACTGCGGAGGCATGATTGTTGTTGTTGTTATTATTGTTTTACGTAATATTGTTAAAAAACAACTTCAGATGCATGATTAATTAAGCTAGGATCGCAGTAAAATTTCATAAGTGGGATCTGGAGAGGATAGATCAGCGTACGCAAATCTTATCCCTACATTATAGAGGTAGATGGGTTATTTCCGATAGACACTCGGCTCAAAGAAAGCGATTCCAAAACATATTCGAAGAAAGGAAAAAAAATATGTCGAAAGTACCGACAAAAATAATACGATAATACTAATAAAAGAATAGAAAAAAAAAACAATACGGAACAATATTACATTTTAAAACTCAGTCCATATCAAACAACATCACAAAAATAGATAAGGACAATGTGACAAACTAATCACCCCTGCCCTACATTTTAATATTTGCAGTGTACAATTAACGGCATGCGTCACGCCCTTAGACTTTTGTGTGAATTTACAAGTATTTTATTCCTCAATTATATCCATCAATTTATATGGTTAACATTTATTTATTTATTTTGGGTGCAAATTCACATGGTTTACTTAATGGCACAGTTTCTTGAATTATAAACAAATTCATGTTACCCCTGTTCCAATATCGTCTGCACTAAAACAGACAAAAAAAAATGTTTACTCGCATATATTAGGCGCGGCCCTTCCTTGAATCTTTACACAGATACTTTGTGTATCAGACTGTCTTTTACTTGCACACGTTATTTTCGTCAAATCAATGAGTGTAATGCATGCGTATTCAATATAAACTTTGTACTCCCTTCCGTCCTATTTAGTTATACTTTGGCTAAAAATAGTTGTTTTAAAATAATCATGGTTTAAAAAAAAAACAAGAAAGAGTTACTTATATTTTTTGCAATTTTACCCTTTCTACTCTAATAAATGTTCCTCAAAGAAGTAAAAGAGATTAAGGGGAGAAATTAAAAAATAGCCAGATTTATAAGTGGTCATTCTAAAATAGTCACAGTTTCAAAAGTAATTGAAATTTAGTCACTTTTCATGTAAAGATAAATTTGAACGAAAACATTGTTCAAAATCCGAAAAAATACTTCAATATAATATACTGGAATTCCAGTATAATATACCGGTCCAGTATATTATACTGGAACTTTCCGTGTGTTGGAGTTCTAACATAATATGTTGGAAGTTCATACACAGGTGCACCGATCTCCAGTACATTATGCTGGAACTTTTCGTGTTGCAGCAAAATAATGATTATTTTTCAATGACTTTGCAAACGCTGGCTATTTTTGAATGACTAGTCCGAAAACTGGCTAGCCGGTGCTATTTTTATGAGATTGAGAGATCTAAGAATAAATAAGGGCAATTCAATCAAATAACTCATATTAGTAATGTTTTCTTAAAGTATGCGTGCAAAAGGCTAAGTAGGAGAGAGTATTGATTAATCGTGATTAAGTGTATATGCTATCACTTAAATTTGAGACTCTTAAACTTGAACTTATTAATTTAATGTAAACATCAGGTGCGAGTAAGTATTTTCATGTTAACAGACACAGTCTCCCAAACACAAAAAAATGGAATGACCTGTGACAAGCTGCTAGCAAAACATAGGCCCTGCTAACACCAAAAGACTGTTAAAGTTAAACTTATTAATTTAATATAAATATCAGGTACGAATAAGTATTTTCCTAACTACAGCCGTCGACTAGTCTTCAAATTGCTAGCAAAACATAGGCCCTAATAACACCAAAGTTCCTATATTAAGTGCTATATATTGTCACTTTATTTTGAGACGGTTAAAATTAAACTTATTAATTTAATATAAACATCAGGTACGAGTAAGTATTTTCATAACTACAGTCGTCGACTAGTCTTCAAATTGCTAGCAAAACATAGGCCCTAAAAACACCAAAATTCCTATCTCTCTGTGTATATATATGTAAAGCACATATCTAATTTTGAAATAAAACATTCATAGATTAGCTTTTTCAATGGCCTCCAATCTCCATTTCCAAAACCATGGCCAAAAAAATCATGATATTGTAGTAGTTGTTGTCCCTTTTCCAGCACAAGGACATCTCAATCAACTTCTTCAACTATGTAAACTCATTGCTTCCTATAATGTAAAAGTCCATTATGTTACAACCAAGACACACACTCATCAAGCTAAATTAAGAGTTCATGACCCTTTTTCTTTTGTCAATATTCATTTTCATGAATTCTCAACACCATTTTTCGTATCTCCCCCTCCTAATCCGAACGTTTCCATCAAATTTCCTTGCCATCTTCAACCATCATTCGAGGCAACTTCTCATCTACGAAAGCCTGTGGCCAAACTTCTTCGTGTCCTCTCGTCGAAAAGCCAGAGAGCAATCATCATTCATGACTCCCTAATGGGGTCAGTGGTTCAAGATTTTGTGTACTTACCAAATGCAGAAGCCTATGCTTTTCACAGTGTGTCAGCTTTCACATTGTTCTTGTTCATATGGGAGAATATGGGCAGGCCTTTTAACATTGATGCAAATATGCTAAAAGATGTTCCTTCACTTGAAGATTGTTTTAGTCCTGAATTTGAGAAATTCATTAGAAATGAATATGATTACTTGAAGTTCAATTCAGGGAAGATTTACAACACATGCAAAGTTATAGAAGGTCCTTTTCTTGATTTGCTGTCCAAGGAACAGATTAGTAATAACAAAAAGCAGTGGGCACTTGGACCATTCAATCCTGTTTTAGTACAACATGGGACCAAAGGTAGTACCAAACGACATAAATGTCTAAGTTGGCTAGACAAACAAGGACAAAACTCTGTGATCTTCGTGTCTTTTGGCACGACAACTTCATTTTCGGATGAACAGATCAAGGAGATGGCAATTGGATTGGAAAAGAGCGAGCAGAAGTTCGTTTGGGTACTGAGAGATGCCGATAAAGGGAATGTTTTCGCTAAAGATCAATCAAGAAAGATCGATTTGCCAAAAGGGTTCGAAGAGAGAGTTAAAGAAAAGGGAGTGGTGTTAAGGGATTGGGCGCCACAGTTGGAAATATTGGCACATTCTTCTGTAGGCGGTTTTATGAGTCACTGTGGATGGAATTCGTGCATGGAGAGCATTTCCATGGGCGTGCCAATAGCAGCGTGGCCAATGCATTCGGATCAACCCCGAAATACTATATTGGTCACGAAGATTTTAAAAGTTGGCATAGTCGTTAAGGATTGGACTCGTAGGCACGAGATGGTAACATCTATCATGGTGCAGGCAGCAGTGGAAAAATTAATGGCGTCTAAAGAAGGAGAAGAAATGAGGAACAGAGCAATGGATTTGAGTGCAGCTCTTAAGAAATCAGTAGCAGAAGGTGGTATTAAGAACATGGAGTTGGATTCATTCATTTCTCACATAACAAGGCAAATTTGATCAATCCTAGATCACTTGACTCTCCCCATTTCAACGGTTTTCATTGTGCAATAAGGTCTTACTATCTAGAAGGATTTATTTAATCTATATAATGTAAAGAATTTTTATATTATTACTGTATTTTAACCTATTTTAGCATGTCATTTGCCTTATTTCCAAGTTACTACATTAACAACTGTTAGAGATAGTTATGTAAATGTTAGAGATAGCTATGTAATTGTCCCACATTGGAATAGGAGTAGTATCTCCTTTGTATAGAGTAGCTATAAATAGCACCTCTTGTATTGCATCACACACAACATCAATATATCATATTTTCTCCCGTGCCTTCTCACATGGTATCAGAGCTATCGTGAGAGATTTATCGCTGTGCATAAATTCCAGCGATTCCGGGAAGTAAAATCAGTCACCGGAACCCTTTTTTCCGGCGACTTTCAAAGTTGTTTTGCGTCTGCTTTGTCTCGGTCAGTGTTGTGCACAAAATCCAATACTACCACAAGAGTAGTCACTGTCCGGCGACCAAATCCCAGTGAAAATCTCTGACGGTACTGTAGCTGTCCAAAGAAAATTTTCCGGCGAAGTTCCAACGTTGCGTGGGCCACCTTCCGGCCATTTTTTGGCGACGACTCTTCAGGACAGATTGTTTCCCTTGCAATTCCGAGCCTACCCATCCAGGTTACACCAAATTCCGACCACTTTTTTATTTTTCCGGCGTGAATAGTGATTTCAAAAAGTTGACTTCCGGCCATTTTTTGAAAAAGTTCCTTCAGAACAGTTGGGTCTTCTGGTAATTCCGATCCTACCCCTACTGTTTTTATTTCATTCCGACCACTTTGAATATTTTCCGGCTGCAACAGTAACTTTCCAACTGCTACAGTAGTTTACTATTCTGGTTCAGTGTTCCTTACTCTATTTTCAGTGGATTACAGTTGATTATTTCTCTTATTTGGTAATAATTTACAAGATGTCTTTGGGAATTGATGTTTTTGGGTCTAAAAGCATGAGTTCTGGAAACTCTAATGTTATGATTACCTCGGAACCTTTAATGGGAGGTTCAAACTACTTAGCTTGGGCTTCATCTGTCGAGTTGTGGTGTAAAGGTCAAGGTGTGCAAGATCATCTGATTAAACAGTCTAGCGAAGGAGATGAAAAGGCGATAGCGCTTTGGGCAAAAATTGATGCTCAATTATGTAGCATCTTGTGGCGTTCTATTGATTCTAAGTTGATGCCTTTGTTTCGGCCATTCCAGACATGTTATTTGGTTTGGGCAAAGGCTCGTACGTTATACACTAATGATATATCTCGCTTCTATGATGTGATATCACGGATGACAAACTTAAAGAAGCAAGAATTAGATATGTCTACTTACTTGGGTCAGGTACAGGCAGTCATGGAGGAATTTGAGACATTGATGCCAGTTTCTGCTAGTGTGTCAAAACAACAAGAGCAGCGACAGAAAATGTTTCTAGTTCTTACACTCGCTGGACTTCCTCATGATCTTGATTCAGTACGAGACCAGATTTTGGCGAGTCCGACTGTCCCTACAGTTGATGAATTATTCTCTCGATTACTTCGCCTTGCTGCAGCACCAAGTCACCCAGTGATTTCATCACAGATACTTGATTCCTCTGTTCTTGCATCCCAGACAGTGGATGTTCGGGCATCTCAAGCTATGGAGAATAGACGAGGAGGCGGTCGTTTTGGGAGATCTAGACCCAAGTGTTTTTATCGTCACAAACTTGGACACACTCGCGAAATGTGTTATTCCTTAAATGGCCGTCCACCCAAAAATGCCTACGTTGCTCAGAGCGAGACTACAGGTAACCAGGGCTTTTCTGTATCTAAAGAAGAATATAATGAGCTCCTTCAGTATCGAGCAAGTAAGCAAACATCTCCACAAGTAGCCTCAGTTGCCCAGACTGACACTCCTATTGCTGGTAATTCTTTTGCTTGTGTTTCCCAGTCTAGTACTCTTGGACCATGGGTCATGGACTCAGGCGCTTCTGATCATATCTCTGGTAATAAATCACTTTTGTCGAATATTGTATATTCACAGTCTCTTCCTACTGTTACTTTAGCCAATGGATGTCAAACTAAGGCACAAGGAGTTGGACAAGCCAACCCATTGTCTTCTATCACCCTAGATTCCGTTCTTTATGTTCCTGGTTGTCCTTTTAGTCTTGCATCTGTTAGTCGTTTGACTCGTGCCCTCAATTGTGGTATATATTTTATTGATGATTCTTTTATTATGCAGGACCGCAGTACGGGACGGACAATTGGTACAGGTCGTGAATCAGAAGGTCTTTACTACCTTAACTCGCTCAGTCCTTCCACAACATGTCTAGTTACAGATCCTCCAGATCTAATCCACAGACGTTTAGGACATCCGAGTTTATCCAAACTTCAAAAGATGGTGCCTAGTTTATCCAGTTTGTCTAGATTAGATTGTGAGTCGTGTCAGCTTGGGAAACATACCCGAGCTTCCTTTACGCGTAGTGTTGAGAGTCATGCAGAGTCTGTTTTCTCCTTGGTTCATTCTGATATATGGGGTCCTAGTAGAGTCAGTTCAACCTTGGGATTTCGTTATTTTGTTAGCTTTATTGATGATTACTCAAGATGTACTTGGCTTTTCTTAATGAAAGATCGTTCTGAGTTATTCTCTATATTCCAGAGTTTTTGTGCTGAAATCAAAAACCAATTTGGTGTCTCTATCCGCATTTTTTGCAGTGATAATGCCTTAGAATATGTATCTTCTCAGTTTCAGCAATTTATGTCTTTCTCATGGAATTATTCATCAGACATCTTGTCCTTATACCCCTCAGCAAAATGGGGTTGCAGAAAGAAAGAATAGGCACCTTATTGAGACTGCTCGCACACTTCTAATTGAGTCTCGTGTTCCGCTGCGTTTTTGGGGCGATGCAGTTCTCACAGCTTGTTATTTGATTAATAGGATGCCTTCATCTCCCATCAAGGGTCAGATTCCACATTCAATATTGTTTCCCCAGTCAGCCTTATACCCTCTTCCACCTCGGGTTTTTGGGAGCACATGTTTTGTTCATAACTTAGCCCCGGGGAAAGATAAGTTAGCTCCTCGTGCTCTCAAGTGTGTCTTCCTTGGTTATTCTCGTGTTCAGAAGGGATATCGTTGTTATTCACCTGATCTTCATAGGTACCTTATGTCAGCTGACGTCACATTTTTCGCGTCTAAACCTTTCTTCACAACTGATGTCACTTCTGCTGACCACTGCTGACCACCATGACATATCTGAGGTCTTACCTATACCAACTTTTGAGGAGTTTAGTAATCCTCCTCCACCTTCAACCACAGAGGTTTCACCCATACCAACTTTTGAGGAGTCCAGTGTTATCCCTCCTAGTTCCCCAGCCACAGGAACACCACTCTTGACTTATCATCGTCGTTCGCGCCCTACATCAGGCCCATCTGGTTCTCGTCCTGCACCTGACACGGCTCCTACTGCGGATCCTGCTCCTAGTACACCGATTGCACTTCGAAAAGGTATACGGACCACACTAAACCCTAATCCTCATTATGTTGGTTTGAGTTATCATCGTCTGTCATCTCCCCATTATGCTTTTATATCTTCATTGTCCTCGGTTTCCATCCCTAAGTCTACAGGTGAAGCATTGTCTCATCCAGGATGGCGACAGGCTATGAGTGACGAGATGTCTGCTTTACATACAAGTGGTACATGGGAGCTTGTTCCTCTTCCTTCAGGTAAATCTACCGTTGGTTGTCGTTGGGTTTATGCAGTCAAAGTTGGTCCCGATGGCCAGATTGATCGACTTAAGGCACGTCTTGTTGCCAAAGGATACACTCAAATATTTGGGCTAGATTACAGTGATACCTTCTCTCCAGTGGCTAAAGTGGCATCAGTTCGCCTTTTTCTATCCATGGCTGCAGTTCGTCATTGGCCCCTCTATCAGTTGGACATTAAGAATGCCTTTCTTCATGGTGATCTTGAGGATGAGGTTTATATGGAGCAACCACCTGGTTTTATTGCTCAGGGGGAGTCTCGTGGCCTTGTATGTCGCTTGCGTCGGTCACTTTATGGTCTAAAGCAGTCTCCTCGAGCCTGGTTTGGTAAGTTCAGCACGGTTATCCAGGAGTTTGGCATGACTCGTAGTGAAGCTGATCACTCTGTGTTTTATTGCCACTCTGCTTCAAGTCTATGTATTTATCTGGTAGTCTATGTTGATGATATTGTTATTACGGGCAATGATCAGGATGGTATTACTAATCTGAAGCAACATCTCTTCCAGCACTTTCAAACTAAGGATCTAGGCAAGATTGAAGTACTTTCTAGGTATTGAGGTTGCTCAATCTAGCTCAGGTATTGTTATTTCTCAAAGGAAATATGTGTTAGACATTCTTGAGGAAACAGGGATGACAGGTTGCAGACCTGTTGACACGCCGATGGATCCGAATTCTAAACTTCTGCCTGGACAGGGGGAGCCGCTTAGCGATCCTGCAAGCTATAGGCGGCTGGTTGGTAAATTAAATTATCTCACAGTGACTAGGCCCGACATTTCTTATCCTGTGAGTGTTGTAAGTCAGTTTATGAATTCTCCCTGTGATAGTCATTGGGATGCAGTTGTCCGCATTATCCGGTATATAAAATCGGCTCCAGGTAAAGGATTACTGTTTGAGGATCGAGGTCATGAGCAGATCGTTGGGTACTCGGATGCTGATTGGGCAGGATCACCTTCTGATAGACGTTCTACGTCTGGATATTGTGTTTTAGTAGGAGGAAATTTGGTGTCCTGGAAAAGTAAGAAACAGAATGTAGTTGCTCGGTCTAGTGCAGAAGCAGAATACCGAGCAATGGCTATGGCAACATGTGAACTAGTCTGGACCAAACAATTGCTCAAGGAGTTGAAATTTGGTGAAATCAGTCGGATGGAACTTGTGTGCGATAATCAAGCTGCACTTCATATTGCATCAAATCCGGTGTTTCATGAGAGAACTAAACACATTGAGATTGATTGTCACTTCGTCAGAGAAAAGATACTCTCAGGAGATATTACTACGAAGTTTGTGAGATCGAATGATCAACTTGCAGATATTTTCACCAAGTCCCTCACTAGTCCTCGCATTGATTATATATGTAACAAGCTCGGTACATATGATTTATATGCTCCGGCTTGAGGGGGAGTGTTAGAGATAGCTATGTAAATGTTAGAGATAGCTATGTAATTGTCCCACGTTGGAATAGGAGTAGTATCCCCTTTGTATAGAGTAGCTATAAATAGCACCTCTTGTATTGCATCACACACAATATCAATATATCATATTTTCTCTCGTGCCTTCTCACAACAACAACTATGCCTCAATACCCAAGCTAGTTGAGGTCGACTGTATGAATCTTCATTATCATAAATACTTCATTAGGTCCATAATATTTCAATACTTCGTATTTAAGGATTTATCTAACACTAGAGATTCTCCAACATACTCTAGTGATTATATCTCTAACATATTAAGAGCATGTTTGGATTAGCTGATAAGCTTGAAGTATTGAAAAGTTTTTTTTGCCAAAACTGATTTTTAAAATAAGCATTCACGTGTTTGGATAGAAGTGTTGAAACTGATAATAAACAGTTGATGTGTTTGATAAAAAAGTGTTGATAAGCTATTTTTTTGTTAAAATGATTGAAATACCCTAGAATTTTTTTAAAAGATTATAAATTAAAAAATTTCTTTGTAAAGAAAATAATTAACAACGAATATGGAATGAAGAGAAAGTCAAGAAATTTATTTTGAGAAAAGTATTTTGTAAATTAGAAAATATTACCGTACCAAGGATAAACCAGTAAAAGTAATTGGTCAAATTAAAAGTGCTTATAAGCTAAAAAGTCATAAGTTAGGGGTGACCAGCTTATGACTTATGACTCATTTTAGCTTATAAGTACTTGGCTTATAAGCACTTTGGATGTTTACCAAACGCGTAGATAAGTCAAAAGGTATTTATAAGTCAGTTTGACCAACTAATAAGCTTAGCCAAACACCCTCTAAGAGTCTTCAAATGAGCACTCATTTCTAGTTGGGATCACCTATACAGATCTTCAACTTCTTATTTAGTATATATACGTACATGCAGTTATCTTTTATGTGAAACTAAACTCGTCTAAAATCAATGGTCAAGATCTAATTTGTGTTCAAACTCAGATAAGTGACATAATGGTCCTACAGCCAAGTATCTGAAATAAGAAGTTGGAAAAAGAAGTTAAAAGAAGTTCCAAATGGAAAAAACAAAAAAGGAAGCAGCAGAGGAGCAACTTGTAGAACAGTTCTTAGAAAATGTTATAGACTATATTGTGTGTGAAAGATTCTTTTCTTGTCTCAAGCTCCTCTTATCAGATAAAATGATCAGATAAAATGAAAATGATTCATTTTATCTGTCTTAGGACAAGGACATCCTCAACTTGATTCTCCACTTGTCCCATGTTGTCTCCCCCTACAACATCCCATTCAGATAAGTAAGCACAACAACCAGGCTACAGACATCGTGGCCTTCCCTAACATCGTTTGTCGAACATTGACCACAAAGACTAATCATGGTTCTTGATTTTTCTTTTTCTATGATTTTTTATTGATGGTATCGTCTTCTTGAACCGAGGGTCTATCGGAAACAGCCTCTTTATCCCCTCGGGGTAGAGGTAAGGTCTGCACACACACTACCCTCCCCAGACCCCACTTGTGAGATTACTAGGTGGTTGCTGTTGTTGTTGTTTGGTAACCAAAAAACTCGAGTTATCAGGCTAAATCCCAGTTCTTCTCATAAGTCAAAACTCGGGGAGTATGACCCCGCCCCTTTGCCTGCTGACTTAAATACCAGGTTTTGTCAGCTGCAGAGTTTGAACTCGTAACATGCGGTTAACTCACACTTCAAGTGTTGCGCCCTCATCACTGAACCAAAGCCCTGGCGATGTCATAATCCAGGAGGTAAATTCATTACCCAATTTGGATTCTTATGCACTTTTAGTATCATTTCAGCAATTATTGCAACAATTCTAGTTGGCTAGTTGCAAGTGAAACATCTGCATCAATGCAGCTTCCTCATAGGACAAGTTGCACATGTATTATACATATGCTTCGATAGAATTTCAATATCCAGAAAAGTAACGTTAAACATAAATTTGTCCCAATCACCTCTCAAACCAAGATATTAATACTATTCATCAAAGAAAACATCACATAAACAGGAGACTCTGTGCTAATTGTACAAGTATGTAAACTAGCTTGTATGAGGTTTTCCTCAATTGATCAAAATTGTTTTGATATAGTATTTTAAGAAATCGAATACTAAATTGAAACTTTTCAAAATCATATCGAACTGAAGAGTGATGTTTATTTGTCAGTTGATCATTGCACTCCTCATTTGGGCCAGGCATAAATATGAGTATTTTTTTATTTTTTTTTAAGAAATCTAATATTAAATATGATCATTGCACTCCTCATTTGTAAGTACTCAATTCAAATATTGTAAGTAATTAACTGACTACATTGCGAATATTATTTTTTATTATTTGAATTTTTTAAATAAAATATTAAAATACTATATTTTACTTTTTGTCCAGGTTTTTTTTTACCTTTTCTCCCACTTCCCCTTTTCCACTTTTACAACTTATAAAAGAAAAGAGTAATCTTTTCTATCTTTTTTTCTTTTTTTTTTTTTTTTTTGGGGGGGGGGGGGGGGGGTTGTTACTGAGTTTTAAGTTTGAAGTAATCTTCCCTATGGTCCATCAATCGTCCACCAGAATTTGGAGGCAATTGTTGTCGGGTTCTGAGTCAACTCTTACCTCCTTTATTTAGATATCTCTCTGGTTTCTTGTTTATGACTTCGCTTATATTTTTGTCTACATTGCTTGGATCCTCCAAAAATGAAGCTGGATATATGTCAAGTCCTTCAAAAGTTGTGCACTTTCGGAGTATCCGACACGGGTGCGGCTGCATTTTTTGAGGATCCGAGCAACATACTTTTTTAGTACACAGAGACAACAGAACCAATTATCTAACTTCTCTAATACATTTATGTCATGCTTTAAACCTTATTATATTCTTGGAAAAGAGTATTTTAGTCTTGAGAAAATACTTCCTTAGTTGTATTTTATCACAATACAAGATTTGGCAAAGTAAAGATCTGAGGCTCCAAACAAGTTCTCATTTCTCAAAATCTCTTTCAGGTAATTGAAGTTTAGCTAATTATACTGATTGTATGATAGCTAATCTCAAGTTTCTTTTAGATACTACGTGCCCGTTTGGACATAAAATTTGATGGAAGATTTTTCCAAAAAAAAAATTCACTTTTTCTCGAAATCAGGGTTTGTTCACAAAATTTTCAACTTTCACTTGAATATGCATTTTGGAAATTCTCGAAAATTTGAAAAACTGCAAAAAACTGTTTTTCAAATTTTTCACTCAAATCACTCACAAAATTTTAAAAACAACCCGAACTGAAATTTATGTCCAAACACAACTCTAAATTTCAAATACCATTTTCACTTGAAATTTTTTTTCACCATTTTTTCGAATTTTACAATTCTTATGTCCAAACGCCTACTACGTCGTTGTTGTTTTCTTAGGTTCTTGTAAAGCTGTAAATGTTCAATAATCCATCTCCCTTCTTCTTCTTTCCAATCCTTTCTCTACACCCATTGAGTTTGTTTTATCTGTTCTTCTTTTTTCTTTTTCTTTCATTTCCAGAAGAATAGGGGCAAGGATTGTGAGGATTCTTCATATATTGGCTACTTTTATGCTAGCTGGACTGAGCCATAGTTGTTGTACTAAAACAGACTCGGTGTAAAATGTATGTACAAGTTTTTATGATAGCATGTATCATCCACCGTTATCTATCAAGTTTGTCACCTATCTTTGCACAAAAAGATACAAGTGAAAGATTTGATTGTTTCAGAGTTTGTAGGCTACAAAGCTAAAAAAGAGCAGCCCAATGCACTAAGCTCCTGCTATGCGCGGGGTCCCGGAAAAGGCCGGAGTACAAGTATCTATTATACACAGCCTTACCCTGCATTTCTGCAAGAGGTTGTTTCCAAGCCTCAAACCCGTGACCTCCTAGGCTACAAAGCTAGTAGGTAGAAATTTATGACTCTAGCAATGAAGCATGCCAATATGTTTACTATACTAAAGGCCATGGAATAAATAGCTTGATGCTTCTGTATTCATCATGTGTAACTGTATGCAAAGTCTCCTGTTTCCTCAGCTCACTTCATAGTATATCTTCGTTAGGCGAAAGGAATTAGTTTCTCCTAATTTCATCAACGAGTATTATTTTTGCTCAAATTTTGTGAAAGATCTTCCTTTTCATGTTTGGTTTGGCCGATCATGGGTTGGAAGATATGGTAGTATTACAAACCGAAATAGTTCCGTTGTAGTATTTGATAAAACTCTGAGAAAGAAAATTTGCAAAATAATACAAAATGTTAGCCAGGGACAAGGGGTCAAATTTCAAAGAATTTGTCTTTTTAAAACAATGTGCAGATACAGAAGGTAACATTCAACTTTAATATGATCTGGACTTCTCCAAATCCAATCAAAGTGATGCAAATGAAATAATTCTTTTGATTCCCTTCAGAGCTTTGAGCAAGTTGAATGGCCCTATACATTATTGATAGTAAAGCGTATCACCCTAAACAATTTCAAGCTAACACAATCATAGTTCCCTTGTAATAGCTGTAAAATTAATTCCTTAACAATCCTTAGTCCTACACAAAACATGAATATGCATGCTACAAGGGAAAAAGAAAATGGATCAATTAAAGTTTGATTTGAACCTGACACGCGATGCAAAATCATGGCATAGGACCTTTTCGGTGGATGTTTCTCCCTTGACCAAACTCAAGAATCAAGATTAATCTTGAAGAATCTTCAACAAGTATCTACAGTACCAACTTTCATGGATGAAATCGCTAGTTCTCGCACACACCTACGTCATAAAATGGAACCTTACTTATTTTCAAGTCATTTAAGAATTCTTAGGGTGGTTGTACTTGGTTTAAACAGAGGATTAATGAACATACTTGAAAGTATTAAATATTGCAATGAAGACATATGCAAGTGTACATCAAGACCACGATATCATGATATGGAAATTTTTCAGTAAATTCTCAGGAAGAACACAATCAGCAGAACGTTCAGTAACTTCTTTTAATTAAAAGATCTATGCTTGTGTAAGAATAAGCCACAAACAAATATGACAAAAAGTGGAGAATCTAGAAACGTACGAGGAAAGATGAAATTTGGAACCCTCAATGTCATTCCTTGTGGGCATAACTGATACGAATATTTCTGCCATCCAATAACTGAGAAGCATAACAAACAAAACTGTAACAGCAAATATAAGAATAGAAGTAGAACTTATGCTATTCTGCATTTACCTGACCGTCCATTTCCTTCAAAGCCTTGCTAGCTGCAGTTTCAGAAGTGAACTTTACGAACCCGTATCCTTTGGATTTTCCACTTTTATGATCACATATTACTTTCACTGAAAGTGGATAAGCTTATACCTCCATATAAAAGCAAGTCACAATAACAAAGAGAACTATTGGCATCCGTACATTACCTTCAATTATCTCACCATGTTGCTCAAAAGCCTGTTTGAGAACAGGTTCATTGGTATCATAACAAAGCCCTGAAAGAAATCAGATGTCATAAAAAACGGGTTATTGACTCAAACTGACTCATTTTGACCAAAGATATCATATTAACATTGATCCAAGAAAATTTCTCCTTGACATTGTCATTCTGTTTTTAGATATGACAATAAGGTGTTCATCTGGATTTGATCATAAATGTAAGCAAAAAAAAATTGGTCTTTGGGTTCCTTATATACTGTCAAACACTTCGGAATGCACATACTATCTCAATTCATAGAAGTGAACAACGGCAAGACCATCATCCAACAGCATAAACTTTGATGGGAAATAACCATGTGCAAACATGTGACAGTTAATCCATCATTAGCGCTTAATCTTGGTTATGCTTTTGCTCACTTAGCAATATAAAATGCAATTGTCATCCAAGGAGCACTCTCTGTCATGTCATTGGCTGACCCCCTCCCACCCCCACCCATTTTTCCCCCTTCGAAGCAAATCATGTCTTTCATATTTAGTGACCAGAGAAAGAACCTAACTTTAACACGATCCAGGATTTTAGTTCATTAAAGGTAGTACACCATTGGATATATATGGTAGGCGCACGCCACAAGTTTGAAACTAGTTGTTTAACCAAGTCTGGTATTTAAGAGGAGAAAGGTAGATGGCCGGACTCATTGTATCCGAACCTCAAAATTGAAACAGCGGATTTCATGATCATTAAACAAAAACCCAACTTTAAAAACCATTAAGAGAATTTGCATATTGCTGCAGAAATTAGAACACTCTGGATAATATTAGTGCAACCTTCTCTACAAACAAGAGACAAGAAACTGCCAGTCTTTTATTTCACTCACATAAAACTTTGTAAGAGTGAAAATCTTTAACATGAAAAGATCAGTGATTTTTCAAGAAAGAAATTATTACATCAACATTCAGGAAGAAATCAACTAAGCACAGCGAGACACGAGAAGCAATATTTATCTTCGCATGTATTTGGTAGTCAAAAAAGGGACTCTTCTAAGAACAAATCCTTTAGAAAATGACAGGACAATCTCTGCACTGACGACATACAATAGCAGGGAACTTCAAATCCTACAACATTTATGCCTCAGTCCCAAACAAGTTGGGGTCCGATATATGAATCCTTACTAACCATGTTACTCTATTTAAACTCAAATCCTACTTTAACAAGAAAGGGAGCTAATTATTGATATCAACTTTCATTTTTCATACGCCATTCCTATCCCATTAGAAATATTGCAGCATTAAAGCTCGCCCAACTGTTCAAAAAACATTCTTTTGGAAATGTCAAGATGCAAACATGACCGAGTCTATCTTCATGAGCTTCGCATAACTACTCCCAAGTCCTAATAAAGGAGAAAGGCTGCAATCAGTTGTTGTGGCGGATCCAAGAATTTATACAAGAGGATTCAAAAAAAGTAGATTGTTACATTTGAGATTTGAACTTGTACTCTAAAGCAATTTTTGAACCCCTTTGGGAGTCTACTAGTATTTTTCCTTATCTCAAGAGGATTCAGCGGTTTACATAACCCATTTTATTTTTTTCCTAATACATATTCGTAATAACAGTCATAATTGTATAAAGAACCTCTAGTTTTACAGAATCCATAATTTGCATCAAAAGACGACATATTTAACACTATCGGAAAGAAGTAGACCAAAATAGAAGTTGAATGGATATTGAGGACTAATATCACCGACCCCAACTAGTTTAGCATTGAGGCATAGTTGATTAATATGGAAATAAGACACAAAAATTAGTATTACAGGAAAAGGTAATACATGACTCAAGTTAAATTTGAGAAATAAAAAATTAAAACTAGTGAAAATGGTCAACCAAATTGAGCAATTTTGTCATCTTTAAACTTTTGGATTAATATTACCCCGCTTCTAGGAAACAGTCCCGGTTTTTCCCTTGACCCCTAACGAAACTCCAAACTGAGGGTAATTTTATACCATAGTCAGAAATTGTTTTCGACCTTTTCTCTCGCACAATTTGGACACATTTGAGTCACACATTTCACGTTGGAGCTCCGTCAAAGGCAAATAAGAGAGTATTCAATAATAACAAGAGTGTGAATGGCCCAAAAATATAACATAAGGCAAAATTGAGCAATTTCTACCAGGGGCGGAGCTAGCCTATCAGCTACAGGTTTGGCCGAACCTAGTAGTTTTGATTCAAACCCTGTATTTGTCTTATGAAATTCATTGAAAATGTACTAATTATTACCCCTAATTTAGATGTCAGTAACTTAAAAGGATTAGAACTCCAAACTCGACAACAACAACAACAACAACAACAACCCAGTAAAATCCCACTAGCGGGGTCTGGGGAGTATAGTGTGTACGCAGACCTTACCCCTACTCCGAGAGAGTAGAGAGGCTGTTTTAAAACTCCAAACTCATAACCTTCAAATCCTGGCTCTGCCTCTGATTTCTAACAATACCAAATTTGAACCTTTTCCCTTAACACTATAACATTCCTATGGAAACGCAATGTTAATCATGATATAAGCAAAGAAACAGAATGATAGAAAGTCAGAAAATCAATTCAATACTAGATTCTAAACACAGTATTAGTAAAAATGGAAGTAAGAGAGACCTCCAATGAATAATTTGCTGCAAGAGTGGCGTGAAATGATCATTCTAGAAAGTAGGGTTTGATAATTTACAAAGAATCCATTTGAACGTAGCATTTGGAAGCTTGAAATTTTTTGCTTTGCCCTTCCAATAAAGCTGTGTTCGTTCTTGAACTGTCGAGGTTTTTAGCCTTCAGGTGTTTGTTTAGTCTTCTGTTTTTTTGGTTTTGCAGCTGATGAAGTGGGCCTTTAAAGATGCAGTGCACTAATAGCCACTTTTAAGTCTACTATTTAAAAGTAATTTTTTTTAGCTATACTTTATTAGAAATTTATTTACTAATATTCTTTATATTTTGTAATTTTTAATAAGTATTTAGATTTTTCTTACAAATTGTATAGATTTCTCTTTAAAAGTCTCTCATTTCATTATTAGTGTCTTCAATTAAGGGATTCAATTATATCCTCTTTTTTTCCATTTCCTTTTCTCTCTCCTTTTTTTTACATCAAAATTCCTTAATCTACATCCAGAATCTCCATCTTCTCTCTTCTCACCATTGGCGACAGCTTTATATTATTAAAGGAATTTTTACATTCCTATACCATATAGGAAACCTTATTACCCTCAATGTTTAAGGTTTGATATAATTACATTTAGTATACCAAATTACCAATTCTATACCATAGTGTATTTTAATGGTACAATTAATGCAGCGTATATCCCTCCTTAATTCAAGGTACCGTATATCCCACCCCTCCCACGTTTCTCTCTCCCAAACCCTCACCCACGTTTTAGTGAGGGATTTCTTTTCTTCATACCCTTTTTTTCCCTTCATATGTTTTTGGTTCAGATACCATGAGAATCTTTGACACTAGTACTTCTACATATTTAACTTGTAACATGGTCTGTTAATACTAAAATTAGAATTGTTCACTAGGCGTTCGGTTCTTTGAAATCTATGTAGCTTATCGGTTCAGAAATTGATTCCTGGGCTTCCAGAATGAGCATTGCTTTACGTTTTAGTTGTGTAGAATATCCAGAACGCAATTCTTTCGGGTTGGAGTTGAAGGATGTTTTAGTTAAATTCATTCAGATCTGCAAAATATGTTGTTCCCAGGCTTCCACTAACTGGACACTCTTCTTTTGCGTTGGATATTTTTGCACATTATATGTACAAGTTGTCACAAGCTTTAACTTAGCTCCATGTGTTATTTCAATATTTATTCTTCTTAAATCATAAAGATTCGTCCAATCTCATAAATGGCAATGTCTTTTACTGCAAAGTAACTTTTAGTATGTACTTCTGTTTCATACAAACCAATTGACTTAGTTGGCTAGTCAAGATCTGAAGAGCTCCTTGTTTCCAAATATTTTTTTAATTTAATCTATGACCACAGAACATAATTGCGTTTTTTGACATAATTGCATTTTTTGCAGAAGATTTTGTATAAGTTTTAGTCGTTTTGGATTTGTGAAAACAGAAAACAATGCATCTACAATCAGAATACAAATAATCTACAAAATATCTACAAACTGGGTACATTGAATTTTAATATCCCAATTCCCATTTTAATTGTAGCATAATTGGAATTTTCGACATAATTGCGTTTTTGAAGAAGATTTGTAGAAGTTTTAGTCGTTTTTGATTTGTGAAAACAGAAAACAAAGCATCTACAATCAGAATACAAATAATCTACAATTTATCTATAAAATATCTACAAACTGGATACATTGAATTTTAATATCCCAATTCTCATTTCAATTGTAGCATAATTGGAATTTTTGATATAATTGCGTTTTTTGCAGAAGATTTTGTAGAAGATTTAGTCGTTTTGGATTTGTGAAAACAGAAAACAATGCATCTACAATCAGAATACAAATAATCTACAATTCATCTACAAAATATCTACAAACTGGGTATATTGAATTTTAATATCCCAATTCCCATTCGATTGTAGTTTAATTGGAATTTTCGACATAATTGCATTTTTTCAAAAGATTTGTAGAAGTTTTAGCCGTTTTTATTTGTGAAAACAGAAAATAAAGCATCTACAATTAGAATACAAATAATCTATAATTTATCTACAAAATATCTACAAACTGGGTACATATTTGGAATCGACATGCTTCCCCTGAAATGTATGTTTCACATTTTTATACATATTTTTGTCCAAAATAGTACTAAATCATCCACTTTAATATAATTTTTATACAATGTTGTTCAACTTTCATACAATAGGTAAATGAATAAATAAATAAACAACAGTCTACAATTTATCTATAATTTTTCTACAATTTCTGCAATGTATTTTTCTTCTTCGAGTTTCAATCTGAAATTCAGTCAAAACCAAGTCTAATCTTCACCAAAACCCTCAAAATTGAGATATAAACTCCAAACCATATTCCTGATTATTTTCAACAACACTCAATCCAAACAAATAATGATTTTTGAAAACCCAAATTTGAATTCAAAGCTTTCAAGCCTTTTAATGGCTGTCAGTGGTGGAATTGCTGCTCTCTTTTCATTTGCTTTGTATTACTGAAACTTGCGATTGAGAAATAGAGAGAATTTCTGGAAATAGAGTATATCGCAAAAACAGAGTATGGAAAATCTTGTTCTGCATATTGTATCAGAGTTGTCTTAGGTATTGACGTATCAAATACAACTCAAATGCAATTATGATACATTTATCATACAATCGTAATACAATTCTGAAACTTCTTCTTCCTCGAGTTTCAATCATAAATTCAACCTAAAACCAACTTTAAACTTAACTAATCTCCCTTAAAATTGAGATATAAACTCTAAAGGATATTTTCAAGCATTTTCAAGAACACCCAATCCAAAAAAATTACAAATTCGTAAAATCTGAATATCTAATTCAAACTTCAAAGCTTTTTAATGGTATATCAATGACATACCCCTCCACCTACAATTTCAGAGATAATGTTGATGGATTTGTCAATACTTGAAGCTTTTTAATAGTTGTTGGCAGAATTGGTTCAGAGAAATATATGATGCTACAATTTTGGAGAGATAATAGTTTGATTTGTATGAGGGAGAGAGAGAGAGAGAGAGAGAGAGAGAGAGAGAGAGAGATGTTGGTTGATTTGTATGAAAAAAGGTGATGATTTAGGGTATTAGTGGGTTTCTTATGGTGGATAAGTACAAAGTCAGATGAAATTTTGTAATTCTTTGAAAAAGGAAGAGTATCTTAAATGTAGGGGGATTATGTGTAACTGATACCCAGTATTTAAGGTATGTTTCATTTCCTCCTTTTTATGATTTTGTATAAAATTAGTAAATATAGGTATATAAAGTAATTAATAAGGAACCTAAATAAAGGTAGTAAATAGGTTTCTATTAAAGTAGGTAAGAATCCCTATTTAAAATACAACAATAATAACAACCTAGTAAAATCTCATAAGCCGAGTCTGGAGAGGATCGTTTGGATGCAGACCTTACCCTACCCCGGAGTAGTAAAAAGATTGTTTTCGATAGATCTTTGGCTCAAGAAGAAGAAAAGAGACAATAAATCAGTAATAACAACAAAAGCTAAAAAGATAATACCAGGCATGAGAACTAGAAAATAGATGGAAGAGACTGCTTTTTAAAATATATCCATAATTTATAATGTATTTAAAGATTAATCAATTCACTCAAATTTCAGTATTAAGTATTCTGAATTTTTCTATCCAAAATACTTGAGCTACTAATTTGAAGTTCAGGATTTAGGGTTCTAAATTTTTAAGCTGCTAACTTGAAATTCAGAACATAAGATTCGAATTTCTAGACATAATTTTCGAATTTTAGGATCTGATATCCTGAAGTTTGAACTTTGAGATTTAAACTCCAAGACGTCATTTCCTGAAGATTAAGCAAATTGTCTAGTATTTAAATAAATTATAAATTGTGGATATATTTTAAATAACATTCTTAAAAGTGGCTACCTGGTGTCATTTCCATTGTAGGATGATCTTAATTTTTTGATCTCCAATTGCCCATGGGCAAATCTTTAAGGTCAAAAATCAAAATTGTTGCTAGCACGCGAGGGGCAATATTTATTAAACTTAAAATTTTGCTTATGTGGCAAGCGGGGTCAAAAAAATTACGATTGGCACCCGAAATATCCTATTTTTGCAAATCACCCTAAGCTGGGAATTGATCTTTACATAAATAGCCAGCTTGATTTACTATTTATTTTTCTTAGCCGATATACATATAATAATTATATATAAACTATACATATATTATATATTTATTAGCTATTTTTAGTTTAGACGGTTGTGTTGGCGGTTATTTAGGTTAATTCTTCAATTGGGTAAATGGACCTGAAGCCTATAGTCCATGTTATGTCATTTGAAGGTCCAGTAATAAAAGGAGACAAGAAGCCCAAGAGAGATTGGGCTGGTTGGAAATCATATTGCTGAAAGAAAGAGCAAGGAAATTGGTCCAAATGTGTCTCATACTATCCGAAATTGTTCAATTTACCCCTAAACTTTGGCGATAGTTTAAAATTACCCTCAGATTGTAAGGAAATATTGAGAGTTTTTCCTCCTCAAATACATAAGGAACATGACCATGAGCCTCGGCTAGAATTACGATTTGAAATGCTTAATTAAAGGCTTTTTGCCTTTTGCTTTGGGAACTTTCGTAGTTTATGACTTTTTAGGTATATTTTTCTTGAAGTGATATACCAATTTGAAACTTCCCTTTGTATCTTTTGCTTTTAGTGCACGGGCTACAAATTCACGTATACTTAATAACTTTTGTTTAAATTTTATATTTATATTAGAAAATTTATTAAATATATACAAATATTTAGCTCGAAACTCAATTTGTTAGTCCGATTAATATCTTATATTAATTCGAGAATGCTGCAAAAACCTATGAACTTAAAATTCTGAATTCACTTCTATCTATAGGGGCTTTTGGTGTCCATTTTCTTGAATATTGACAAAATGATCTCCTAACTTTGTGTCCCTTTCTTACTTTTGGACATTGAACAATACGTGGAGAATTGGTACTTAAATTCTTATAACACGTGATTAGATGGTTTTCATGGTTGAAAATTGGCTATTCTTGACCTAAGAATTGAGTGCTATCCAAAGTACCTAATTCAATTAATTTGATCATATATTACTTTGCTACCAAACATTATTCAATGTGTTAATGTGTGTTTATGCAATTAATTAGGGGATGCAACTCACAATATGTAATTTAGGACCATCAATATGGTAGGATGGTTGAGATTTCCTCACTTTTAACCGGAATCTTGGATTCGAATCCGAGATGAAGAACCTTCGAATAAGTTGTGCTTTATCTCTTCGTAAGCTTACTCGACGCAAATTTACATTAGTCGAGTCGATAAGTTTTACAACTTGTTTGGATTGAATGTTACATGTCGTTTTATAATGTATTGTATTATACTGTGTTGTACTAAATTGTTTGATGAATACAATGTTTGGATAGATTGTATCGTTTGTCGGTGTTTCATGATGTCACAAACCAACAGTATGAAGAATAAAGTTGCAATATTACTAAGAATAAATAGGATACAGAGTAAAATTATTATATAAAAGAGTAGGGTAAAGTATAAAATATAATTATTTAATAATAAAGAAGGGCAAGATGAGAGAAAAAAGCAAAGTAACGACGCCACTACACCAAATTCGTCGTTCCATAAAGTGACACTTTTTCGTTGTTACGACGAATTTAATATTATTATATAATAAAATTTAAGTAATAATCAAATCAAATATTATATTTAAAATAATAACACGATATAATACAATAAGTAACAACCATCCAAACCAGCTGTTAGGATATCGACCTTAATTTCTATTTTTGGATGAAGAATAAAGAAATAAAAAAGAAAAAATAAAGAGGGGAATTTATGGGCCAAAAAATGAGTAGTTTCACATGTTATTTATTTATTTATTTATTATTATTTTTTTTTTTATGTCAAGCCATCATGTGACTTTTTTCAACCAGTGGCCACTGGTCCAACTTCAAGAAATGGGGCTTTGTCAGTGTCATCAGATTAAAAAAAGTACCAAAAAGAAACTAAAAGAGGAAAACATTAAAAGAAATGTTTTATTTAAAGAGAGAGACTAATAGACAATAATAATTTATTTAAAGTAAATTTATAATTTGTGATGTGATGACAGTATCTAACATATAATCCAGGCAAAGAGTTCTTTACTCTAAGGATTGTTGGGTTTACGGTATACAAAGATTATGTATTGATTTATAATACATGAATTATTTATGTTTGTGTATATAATATAATTGTTATCCGATAAATTATAGGCATAATTATTATATGATGAATAATGATACAGTAATTGCTTTGTATGGTCTACTTAAAAAATCTTTTGTCTTTAGATACCCTCTTATTTATATACTTTTACGGGTCGTTTGGTTTGAATACGGCTTATGCCGGAATAAGTTATACTGGTACAAATTATGATGGAATTATTTTTTATTCATTATCTGATATGTTGTATTAAATATGACAATTGCATAATTTGTAAGAAGAATGTATAAGTTATACTGGTGCTAATTACCCTACCCTCTATAAGGTATAAGTTATCCCGATATTAATTTTAATCCTGGGATAACTTATCCCTGGTTTGAGAACCGAACAAAGTATTAAGGTGGTATTAAATTTTTATACCAATACTATACCTTCTTATACCTCATACCAAACGACCCCTTAGGATTTGTTTGGTACATGAGATAGGAATAATAATATCAAGATAGAATTGAAATTGTATTTATCTCATGTTTGACCATATGTATTAACTAATCCCATGTTAGTTTTTACACTAAAATAGTGGAATTAGTCTCATAGGATATCTCGCCACTATATCAAACTACCCTTATTTTACATTATTTTTTCATATACAGTGAGGTCTTTCTATAACAGTATCCATATATAAAAGTCATTCGCTATAAAAGTCAAATTTTTCTCGCAATTGATTTATATGTTATGTTATAATATATGTCCTCTATAATAGCACTTCAATATAACAAACAAAAAATATCGAAATAAACGAGGCTGTTACGAAGAAGTTTGACGGTAAAATAATTCTTTAACGTTTGCTAAATTATTCCACTACTAGTAATATATGCGGTTTTTCATGCAGAGTTTAATACTGAAACTAAAAGCTATATTAGATATTATATTAATAATGTAAAGTTTTACAAAATTTTAATATAGAAAATTAAATATTACTATATAATTCAAGATTAAACATTCATATCCCTCAAACCAAATAAGTCCAATTGTACACTCTAACGGCTCTTTCTGAGCTTGCTTCTTACTGAGGTTCACTGACACAGCCTGACACCTTTGTCAGTTTTTTATTCGTTCTTAAATTACTAAATAAAAAAATCAGAAATTGCTCAATAATTTCAGGAATAAATCAGTAGTCTCGAATATTTATTTCAAAATAAATAAATTAGCTAACTTTGATCTGTTCTAAAATTCTTCAAGTATTCATATAGTGTGTTTCAAAGAACAAAACTATTTTTCAGAAATAAAATTATTTTGTTATTATGTAAACAGTTTTAAATGCCATGACTCGGAATTCCCACATTCGGGACCGTGATGACGCCTAACATTTCACTTACTAGGCAAGCCAACGTTACAGAATTCACAAAATCAACTTCAGCCAATTTTTAATAACAGAACTTAATTATGCTAAACAGAGTTTGCGGAATATTATACAACCCAAAATAACTGAAACATTTAGGATCTGGAGTCACAACTCACGAGCTACTACGATTTACTACAAATAGAGTCTGAAAGATAATACACTATTCTGAAAGAAAAGAAGCAGTAAAATAACAAATCTAGGAAGAGACTCCAGGGTCTGCGGACGCCATCAGATCTACCTTGGTCTCCTGTCGATCAAGTCCAGCTGCTAAACTCGGGGTCAACTCAGGCCAGTACAAAAATTTGCACAGAAGTGCAGTAGTATCAGTACAACCGAACCCATGTACTGGTAAGTGCCGAGCCTAACCTCGACGAAGTAGTGACGAGTCTAGGACAAGACACATACATAATAACCCTGTGCATTTTAACAGAATATGTACAAAATAACGACAAATAAGAGGTAGATAGGTAATATCGGGAGGGGGACATGTCGAGGGGATTAGAAGATAAAGAATCACAGAAGTAAAGAAACTTGAGCAGCTAATACACCTTGAACCAGTAATAACAAGTAAACACAATAACGAAAAATGCACGGCATCACCCTTCATGCTTTTACTCTCAACATCACCACATAATCAATAGAAACGGCACGACATCACCCTTCGTGCTTTTACTCTCAACCTCACCATATAAATCAAATAAGAATGGCACGACATCACCCTTCGTGCATTAACTCTCTCATAACATGGCACGACATCACCCTTCATGCATTAACACTCACAAAATATGGCACGACATCACCGTTCATACATTAACACTCCCCCTCACCAAAACAAGGAACAATAATAATAGGAAGATAGAAATGATAACAACAAGTCTTGCTTCAACATTTGGTTCCACAATATCAACCTCGACTTTGAGTCAATACTCAATCAATACCAAAATCCGTACATATGATAAGAACGATCAACATAACAATAAACTAATCTAAGCATGAATAATATGATCACGAAAAGCTACAATTTTATTAATAAGACTCACTAGCATGCTATGACTCAACAACTACGCATAAGTACTCATCACCTCACTTATACGTTGTACTCAACATTCAAACACGTAGCAAATAGGCAAATAAGACCTAATCCCTCAAGCCAAGGTTAACCACGATATTTACCTTGCTCTAACGGCCAACTCAAAGCTCAATTACCGCATTTCCTCAAGTATCCACCTCCGAACCACTCGTATCTATCCATAATTAACTCAATAACATCAATTATTGCCAAAGGAGACAACTATAATGCAAAAATTTAGATTTCTCAAACTTTCCCCCAAAAGGTCAAAAATCGACCGCGGGCCTGCTTGGTCAAAACTCAAGGTTCAGACCAAAATCCATTCACTCATTCACCCCCGAGCCCGGATATATAATTGATTTTGGAATCCGACCTCAATTCAAGGTCTAAATCTTTAATTTCCAAAAACCCAATTTTACCATGAACACTATAGATTTTAGGTTGAAAATTCATGAAAAGTATTGGGTAATTGAAAAAAAGTAGGTTAGAATGCTTACAAAAAAATTGGGAAAGAAAAATCTTGTGGAAGAATTGCCTCTAGGTCTCTTAGTTTTGAAAACCTTGATAGAATGGCCAAATTCCTGTTTTTTGGTCTGTTTTGAATAGCTGGGTGACATTGTTCATCGCGATCGCGTGAACACTGTCGTGTTCGATGTAATGAACCGACCGGTCGTTTTGAGCTCTAGCGCATCGTTCAACAGTTTGAGGCCATGAACAGCTTCACTTCAGGTATTATGACTTGTACGCATTGTCGGAATTAAATTTCGGGAAGTTTGGAGTTGAATTGGAAAGAGAATTCTCATTTCGGAAGCTTTAAGTTGAAAAAATTAACTATGATTGGATTTTTGAGTAAAAAAACCTCAAAATCGGGATTTGAAGGTTCTAACAGGTTCGAATGATGATTTTGGATTTGGGCGTATGTCCCGATCGGGTTTTGGATGACTCAGGAATGTTTCAGCGCCTATTGTGGAAGTTAGCGTTTTGGAAGAATTTCATAAGTTTGGGCTGAAGTGCATTTCAATGTTATCAATGTCCGTTTGGGATTCCGAGTCTGGGACTAGCTTCGTATGGTGATTCTGGTGTTGGGAGCACGATCGGAAGTAAATTCGGAGGTTCGTAGGTCATTTTGGAGTCATTGGGCTAATGTTAGGAATTTGAAGGTTTTTGAGAAGTTTGACCGGAGGTGGACTTTTTGATATCAGGGTCGGATTCCGATTTTGGAAGTTGGAGTAGGTTCGTAATGTTAAATATGACTTATGTGCAAAATTTGAGGTACACCGGACGTGATTTGATAGATTTCGGCATCGAATAAAGAAGTTTGAAGTTCTAAAGTTCATCAGGTTCGAATTGGAATGTGATTCGTGATTTTTGCATTATTTGATGTGATTTGAGGCCTCGAGCAAGTCCGTAATGTGATTTGGAACATGTTGGTATAATTGGTTGAGGTCCCGAGGGCCTCGGGTGGATTACAGGTGGCGAACGGATCGATTTGGACTTGAAGGAGTAGCTGAAGGGTGTTCTGGTTGATGGTGTAACCGCTTCTGCGGAAGCTTCACCGCAGAAGCGGCCCCGCAAAAGCGAGAAGGTGAACCGTAGAAGCGCCTGGAAGTGAAGATGGTTAGTGGCCGCAGGTGCGAAGGAGTTCCCGCACCTGCGTGATCGTAGATGCGGTCTGGGCGGCGCAGAAGCGGACTGGGGCAGCTGAAGGCTTTCCGTAGAAGCGGAATTGGAACCACACCTGCGGAACCGCAGAAGCGGTCAAGGGACCGCAGGTCCGAGAATCGGGCTGGATAGTGTGTTCTTTTAAAAGCGAGGGTTTGACTCATTTTCATCATATTTTCTCCATGAGAGCCGATTTTGGAGCAACTTGGGAGTGCCATTTTCACCACCAAGCTTGAGGTAAGCGATTTATGCTAGCTTTGAGTTAAAAACATGATTATATACGGATTTGGATATGGAAATTAGTAGAAATTTGGGATTTTGAGGAAGACCTAAAAATTTGGTATTCTTGGATTTTGACGACGATTTTGGGCAATGAAATTGATAGTAAATTATATATTTGAGTTTGTGAGGTTGTGGGTGTCGCACCTCCTTTTTACCGCGTCCGCGGGGCGCGTGGGGGAGTTTTCTCCAATTGAAGGACAGTCGAAACGGGATTTATTTAATTATTTCAGAGTCGCCACCTGGGAATTTTAAGGCGTCCCAAGTCACCAATTTTAATCCCTGAATCGAGGAGAATATGACTCTGTTTATTATTCTGCGAACCAGAAATCCTGAGTAAGGAATTCTGTTAATCCGGAAGAAGGTGTTAGGCATTTCCGAATTCCGTGGTTCTAGCACGGTCGCTTAACTGTTTTTATTATTGGCTTAATTATCTTGATTTTATTAAATACATTTTTATTACGTGATTTTTACTACCGCTTATACTTATTGTGATTAAGGACCCTTCTTTGAATCGAATTACGCGTACGTATATTCGTGTTATAAATTTAAAAATGCGGAATTGTGTCACGCGTACGTGTACACGATAACTTTTGATAATATATTTATTAAACAATCATTTTTTCGAAATTGTGTCGAATCAAGAATATTTGTTTTTCTTAAATAGTGAACCGCACATCTCGGGTTTTTATGAAATTAATTTAACGTCCTCGAAGAAATCCCTTATATTAAATATTCGCTCGAAATTGCGCGTACGCATAATTCGAATTGCTTTTATTGGTATAATCAGATTACGCGAACGTATCCCTAATTACACCAAATATTCTTAATGGTATTATGAATTTTTCACAAATTGTTTGTTATATCTACACATTTTATATGAAAATACTGAGAAATTCATATTCAAGGGATGTCTTTAAATTCTTTTAAAAGAAATTCACAATTTATTAAATATTGCCCGTCGATTATAATTTCCGGATATAAATTATATTCAGCCCAACTATTCAAGTTCAAAGAAAAGAATAAAAATGTGATTCTAGCAAATACAACATATATATACCAAAGGATGAATTATATATGAAACTAACAAACATGATTTATGAAGGGAATAAGTATTTTTGAACAATTTTTCATTATTTAATTAGTGCAAATCCTATTTCTAATTGTCATTGATATAAAGTGTTGCAATTTGTATATCTTATTCTCATATACTTGCTTTTAATCTAATAGGCCTAATTATTTATTTAGGATGGTAAATAGGCATCAAATTGATAAGAAAGAGAATTATAAATCAATTAATAATATTGCCTTACATGCAACATAGTTGTATGTCTAAAACATTCATAGCATTTTAACATCATAATGAGATACATCAACTCATCATCCCTTAATAGTTATATATATACCTGTTATCACGCCATATATGAACGTATAACTCACATCATTCAATCCATAACTAAATCAGGTATTAAAATAAACTAGCAATATAGTTTTTGACGTTTTTATACTACTCTTTATTCAACTAACAACATCTAACCTTAATCCACAACCAAACAATCGAACTACACTAACCATGCATTTTCTTGATATTTCAGAATACTCTATACCTGACTAACAATGTCATAGGACTTAACTAATAGCCAACTTCATGCCATGTTCCCTACCTTAACAATTCAATCATAACTATACTTTAATGAAAATTTAGAAAATTAACCTTGTTACAACACTTATACAATCTTCAATAAAGGACATTTAACTTACAGTCATTCTATCAACATATACTACTTATTTGATCAAGAAACAAAACTGAATTTTTAATTAAAGAGCTCAAATGAATAAAGATATTATTACAATTCAAGCTTCATTTATCTGTCATGCTGAATCTCTTTCCAACATAGAATTTAAAAGGATATGTACCTGGAAATGAAGGTATAAGGAGTAAATTTCAGCAGTTACAAAATCAGCAGAATAGCAGTATTTCCACAGATTTGAGCAATAATAAGACCCGAGGAAACCAGATGCACAGTAACAGTATTTTTAAAGAAACTTCAGATTTTAACTGAACAATGGAATCAAATAAATTTGAACAGATTCAGCGAAAGAACAATATTTCAGATTTCAGTTTCTTTTCTGTTTCAAAATCCCATTTCTGATTTTTCTGTTTGATTTTCCACACTCAAATCTGACTTTTCACTCTCTTAAAAAAAACTTTCCCTGAAGACTGATATTCAGTCCTAAACTCTTTGTCTGAAAACTGATTTCTCTCTCTCAATTCCCTCTTAAAATCTGATCTTGAACTCTCTCAATCTCACACTCTTTTTTTTTCTTCTTCTGTCTGAAAGGATCTGCTCTTTAAATCTGATTTTTTCTCTCCTAAAATCTCCTAAAATATGCCTTTTAAAGTCTGTCCAGCTCCCTGTATTTATACAGGGCTGCTCCTATCTTTTTAAGTGCTTCTTGGACCCTTTTCTCCTTTTAAAATCAGAAAGTTCTCCATTAAAACTGCTTTTGAATACTTTAAATTTAAGTGCTCTTATCCTGATTTTTCAGCAGCCCCATTATCCCTTGTTTCCCATTATCACTTAAAATAATAGCCACTAACTTTCCATTTTCAGCCCATTATGCTATCATATTACCCTTATTGTTCTGCCCCAAAATGTCCCAAATTTACTGTTTTCTACTGGCATTATTGTCTCAAATTTTAACAAGTTATCTGAATCTAAACTTGTCTAGCAGCTACAACCAATCCTAAAGTTTTGGACTGATTCCTAACTAAGAATGTAATCTTCTAACATAATTACATTTAATCAACATTTGTAAAATTACTGAATTCAGAACTATCCTCATAACAACATCTCACTGAAATTATTATAACAATTTAGACTGGACTTAAACGTTGAACCAAGATCAAATACACACAGGAGCATTGTCAATATACTGACAATGCCCTGTTCAGAAAACAATATATACACATCATACATTTGAATTTACTGATTTGCAAACAAACATGATTTAATTGACGAGTATTAATCAGTTGACTATTTACAACATTTGTCCATAATCAGTCTAAAACAATAGAAGCAGACTGTTTCAATCAGCATTATCATAAATGAGAATTCATAATATAACTAATCGACGAACTTAATCGAGTCGATTACTTACATTGTAAATAATCACAACCAACAGAAACAATTTACATTTAGAATCAAGTAGATGGGTAGGAGACAGTATAACAGAATGGACTAGAAAATTATAAAAATTTAAACAAACTAATGAAACGAACATAGAATACATGTAGAATACACATAAAAACAGAAAATTACCTCTGAACCTTCAAATTCAACCAGACTCAACTCAACTTGGATTTGGACTTTGTTTGAAATCAAACAGACCTTAGTCAAAGTATTTTCTACTGAAAATACTTTGACTAATGTCGATTAAACCTCAATCTTTCGTCTGAAGTGAAAAAGATGCCAAGGTTGGAAAATTTAGGGTTTAACCATTTCTGGTTAGATTCGAGGGGAACCAACAATAACACAAGGGTGAAGGTAGCCTAGGGGTCATTTGGCGTCAGTTTAGAACAGATCTGAGTTTGTTCTTGTTTGGTCTGAATCTTCAAAAGAAGATTCGAGAAGCTCGGAAACTATTCGAACCAAACAAACTTCAGATCCATAACGAGGCATGCTAGGGGGTACTATGGTGTTAACTAGGGGTTGTTTGGTTTAGATCTGAGTTTGGCTCGAATCTTCAAATGAAGATTCGAGAACCTTCAGGAAGATTTGAGCCAAGAGGCTAACATATTCGGATAGAGGGTGTTCAGGGGGTTCTGGGGTGTTAAGGTGGTGACCGGCGACGTTGATGCCGCCGGGTTTCATGCTAAGGGGAATAGGGGCGGCTAGGGTTAGGGGTTTGGTTTGGGAACGATGATGAATAGTGAGAGGAGGGGGGGTGTTAAGTTAGGGGCCGGGGTAGGGGTTTGATCCTTAAATAGGGGTGGGGTAGATTGATCTCATCCGTTGGATCAATTAAGATTCACGGTTGAGATCAATCCACTTAACCAAACGTTGTCGTTTGGTCTAAGTTCAGGGTCAGCCTGGATCGGGTCATTGGGTCGTGTAAGGGCTATGGGTTACGGTTCGTGGGATCTCAGCCGTTGGTTGGCTTTGATCCAACGGCCTTTGATGAGGGCGACCAAACGCTGTCGTTTTGGCTTGTGTAAATTGGACCGGACAAGCTATTTGGATTGGGCTGTGGGGAGGGTAATTTGATTTGGGCCTGGATTTTAATCCAGGTCCAATTTTTATTTACAACTTATTTTATTTTATTTTATTTTATTATTTATCATTAAAAAATCCTAATAAAAAATTATAAAACAATTTTAACCTTACACAAAAATATTAATTACTTTATAACAACTATTTAACACATAGTCAAAACACTAATCACACAGTAACATATTTAAAATAGAACGAATGCATATTTTTTGTGATTTTATTTAAATTATCTTTCAAATGCATAATTAAATCCTATAAGCATGCAACATGTATTTTATTTTAATTTTCACTTTATTATGACAAAGTAAACATTTACGGACATAAAGCAAATATTTAACACCACGCAAATTCAAAAATTACACAGTAAAAGAAATTTATTTTATTTTTCGATTTATTTTGGAGTAGTTTTCGTAAGGCAAAAATCACGTGCTCATAGCGGGTAAACTTTATCTTCGATAAATTTTGGAATCCAGGCACGTGGGCCCGAGGGCAATTTTGTCGGCTTTTTGACCGGGGTTAGAATTGTTATAAATTGGATTATAATAAGTAATTGAGCATATATATTAATGGGTTTAAATAATTATTGGCTAGTTTTGGAGCGTTGTGCATCGATTTGAGTCTTCGGAAGGGCGTGGAATGCCAGTTATGAAACTTCGGAGCTAGGTGAGTCTCCTTTCTAACCTCGTAAGAGGAAATTGTCCCCATAGTTGAATTAATTGGTTATGTGCTTCTATTTGTGGGGGCTACGTACACACGAGGTGACGAGAGTCCGTGCGTAGCTACTATTATGCTTAAGTCCGGGTAGTCTAGGACCCAAAATCATGATTTACTTATAATATTTGTAACCTTATTGGCAATTGAAATTGCTTAAATCGTATCGAATCGGTAAATGAATTTCTAAATAAATTAAACATCATTTTTCATGACCGTTGTCACACCTCCTTTTTCACCTACACCCCGCAAAGGGGCGTAAAAGGAAGTTTTTCCAATTAAGGGACAATCGAAACGAGATTTATTATTTAATTCAGAGTCGCCACTTAGGAGATTTATGGTGTCCCAAGTCACCGGTTGAATCCCGAATCGAGGAAAAGATTGACTCTGCCTCCTTATTACACCTTACTTCCGAGGTAATACAAAAAGCTAAACTAGACTATGGTACATGAATTATAAAAATCTTATCTAGATCATGCCCCTGCGTTTCTTGTTGTCTTGATATCTTGGTGACTCTTGGGCATTTGGCTTATTCTATTTTCCTCTTCATTGTGTCCCGTATTTTCTTTATCTGTTTAGGATTCTTGTTGTTTCCTGCTGTGGACTTTGTTGGACTCCTCTGTTTTATTGACTTTAAGTGTGCTCCTTTCTCATATGAACGGGCTTTTGACTTCAACACTTCAATTGCATTCCCTCGCTCTCCAGGTGGGTGCCTGACTGCTTCTTTTCTTTCTTCATCCTCATTCTCCAGGTGGACGCCTGACTTCTTCAATTTTCATTCTCATTCTCCAGGTGGACGCCTGACTTCTTCTTTCCTCATCCTCATTCTCCAGGTAGACGCCTGATTTCTTCAATTCTCATCCTCATTCTCCAGGTGGACGCCTGACTTCTTCAATTCTTCATCCTCGTTCTCCAGGTGGACGCCTGACTTCTTTAATTCTTATCCTCGTTCTCCAGGTGGACGTCTGACTTCTTCAATCCTCATCCTCATTATCCAGGTGGATGCCTGATTTCTTCAATTCTCATCCTCATTCTCCAGGTGGACGCCTGATTTCTTCAATTCTCATCCTCATTCTCCAGGTGGACGCCTGACTTCTTCAATTTTCATCCTCATTCTCCAGGTGGACGCCTGATTTCTTCTTTTCTCATCCTCATTCTCCAGGTGGATGCCTGATTTCTTCAATTCTCATCCTCATTCTCCAGGTGGACACCTGACTTCTTCAATTCTTCATCCTCATTCTCCAGGTGGACGCCTGACTTCTTTAATTCTTATCCTCGTTCTCTAGGTGGACGCCTGACTTCTTCAATTCTCATCCTCATTCTCCAGGTGGACGCCTGATTTCTTCAATTCTCATCCTCATTCTCCAGGTGGACGCCTGACTTCTTCAATTCTCATCCTCATTCTCCAGGTGGACGCCTGATTTCTTCAATTCTTATCCTCATTCTCCAGGTGGACGCCTGACTTCTTCAATTTTCTTATCCTCATTCTCCAGGTGGACGCCTGACTTCTTCAATTTTCATCCTCATTCTCCAGGTGGACGCCTGACTTCTTCTTTCCTCATCCTCATTCTCCAGGTGGACGCCTGACTTCTTCAATTTTCATCCTCATTCTCCAGATGGACGCCTGATTTCTTCTTTCCTCATCCTCATTCTCCAGGTGGACGCCTGATTTCTTTAATTCTCATCCTCATTCTCCAGGTGGACGCCTGACTTCTTCAATTTTCATCCTCATTCTCCAGGTGGACGCCTGACTTCTTCTTTCCTCATCCTCATTCTCCAGGTGGACGCCTGATTTCTTCAATTCTCATCCTCATTCTCCAGGTGGACGCCTGACTTCTTCAATTCTTCATCATCGTTCTCCAGGTGGACGCCTGACTTCTTTAATTCTTATCCTCGTTCTCTAGGTGGACGCCTGACTTCTTCAATCCTCATCCTCATTCTCCAGGTGGACGCCTGATTTCTTCAATTCTCATCCTCATTCTCCAGGTGGACGCCTGATTTCTTCAATTCTCATCCTCATTCTCCAGGTGGACGCCTGACTTCTTCAATTCTCATCCTCATTCTCCAGGTGGACGCCTGATTTCTTCAATTCTCATCCTCATTCTCCAGGTGGACGCCTGATTTCTTTCTAAATGTCTCCTGACACAAATATTGTCTTTGCCCCTGTTTTAAATCAAAGAAAACTTCGTTAGTTTAAAGCAGGGTGGTTAACTGGGGTATTCTTGCCGATGGTGAGGCTTCTCTTCGTCTCTTTTTATTGCCTTGGAATGGTTGAAAAGACTGTTTTGTCCTTGTAATTGATCCTTGACTATAGGATTCCCCTCTGTATGTTTTCCTTCAAACCCTTTTAACTGTAATCATATGTCCCTTCTGACTTTGCTGATCCACTTTTGATTTCACTTTTCTTACACCCATATCTTTTTATCTCCCGCCTTTCATGGCCGTATTTTGCATCATGTAACCTTGAATCTTGGTAGTATACCTTGACATTCCTTCTTATTTGTTTGGAATAAAACTTATCTCAAAGCTTTTAGAAAAGTAAGATTATTAGTGACGAAACACGCTGATTTCGACAATTATAGAATGAAAAGAAAAATCCAAGTTTGGATGACTGTTGGAGAAAGAATAAAAACTTATCTGATTGGAGTTACTGGCACCAATGATCAGGGTATGCATTTCGGATTAATCAACCCAGTCTTTTAATCAATCTCCTTTCAATTGTCTTATTTTCGTTTTCCCCAAAATTTCCATAATCCAACTTCATTTTTCATTTCACAGACCTGTTGGACTTGCAATATCTCAAAGAGTTTTCACCGATAAACCTTCCTCATTTGTTCATTTCTCACTTCCTTTTCGCCTTATGGTGCCTACGAAGGTTTTCACCAATAAGACTCTCTCATTTTTACTTTTCTCTCAACTTCCGTCGCCTTATGGTGCCCGTGTGGGTTTTCACCTATAAGACTCTCTCATTTTTACTTTCTTTTCTTGTTTGTACCAGAGTGTTATGAACCATCTTCATTTGCTTGTCTCAGCATTTTTCTAAGATTGATCGAAAGGTCTTTTTGGTATGGGGTTAGAAATGGAAAAGGTATTAAAAGCTAAATAGCTTTGGTATGGGTTTAAAATTACAACTCTTGGAATCTTTTCTTATTTCCAATACAATTCCTGCCCCAGTTTCTTGATTGGGGTCTCTTAATGTTTCTTTTCGTGCACATTGTGTATGTTGTGCACCCTATGACCGAGCCGTGAGGCGCCTACATATCCTTTTTTGAGGAATCAGGTCAAACGTAGTTCACTAAATAATAGTGATTTTCTTTTTTTTCTTTTTTTTTATTATTATTGTTACCTCAATTTGATTTTCATCGATTCCAAGAGAGGGTAGGAACGAAACAAATATGGCTCAAAAGGGGAAGCAAAGGGTATAGTGTTTGGATAGCAGAATAAATTGCCTTTGTCATTCCAATCTTCGAAATAATGCTAAATACAAACATTCAAAAAGTTATGCGTAATATCTCTTTACCGCGTCAGAATTGATCGCCATGTCTATGCATTTGCCTTCAATATCTGTTAAGCATAGTGCACCATTCGACAATACTCTGGTCACAATGAATGGTCCTTGCCAATTCGGGGCAAATTTGCCTTTCGCCTCAACCTGATGTGGAAGAATACGTTTCAGCACATGCTGACCCACTTCAAACTTCCGTGGACGCACCTTTTTGTTGTATGCTCTTTCTATTCTTCTTTGATATAATTGACCATGACATACTGCGGCCAATCGTTTTTCATCAATCAAGTTTAACTGTTCCAGACGGGTTTTGACCCATTCATCATCATCAATCTTTGCTTCGGCGATGATCCGAAGGGAAGGAATCTCAACTTCTGCAGGAATTACTGCTTCAGTGCCATATACCAACAAATAAGGAGTTGCTCCTACTGAAGTGCGAACAGTAGTGCGGTATCCCAATAATGCAAATGGTAATTTTTCATGCCATTGTTTTGAACCTTCTACCATTTTCCGAAGTATCTTCTTTATGTTTTTGTTGGCTGCCTCTACTGCTCCATTCGCCTTGGGCCGATATGGGGTAGAGTTGCGATGTGTAATCTTAAACTGTTGACATACTTCCTTCATTAAGTTGCTGTTAAGATTAGCACCGTTATCTGTGATGATCACCTTCGGGATTCCGAATCGACATATGATATTTGAGTGGACAAAATCGACCACAGCTTTCTTGGTCACTGATTTGAATGTCTTGGCCTCAACCCATTTGGTAAAATAATCAATAGCTACCAGAATGAACCTGTGCCCATTGGATGTTGCCGACTCAATCGGTCCAATCACATCCATGCCCCAGGCAACGAAGGGCCATGATGCCGACATTGTGTGCAACTCGGATGGTGGAGAATGAATCAAATCTCCGTGTATTTGGCATTGATGACACTTGCGCACAAAACTGATACAATCTCGCTCCATGGTAAGCCAATAGTAACCAGCTCGGAGGATTTTCTTTGCCAACACATATCCACTCATGTGGGGTCCGCAAACTCCTGAATGTACTTCAGACATGACAGTTGTAGCTTGTCTGGCATCTATGCATCTTAATAATCCAAGATCTGGTGTTCTTTTATACAAAACTCCTCCGCTTAAGAAGAATCCATTTGCCAATCGCCTAATGGTCCTCTTTTGATCTCCTGTGGCTTGTGCGGGATATATCCCCATCCTGATATACTCCTTGATGTCGTGGAACCATGGTTCACCATCAAATTCTTCTTCAACCATATTGCAATAAGCGTGTTGATCATGGACTTGAATATGTATCGGATCTACATAAGCTTTGTCCGGATGGTGCAACATTGATGCCAGGGTAGCCAATGCATCGGCAACCTCATTATGGATTCTTGGAATATGTTGGAATTCCACTGATTGAAACCGCTGACAAAGATCATGTAGACATTGTCGGTATGGTATGAGCTTCAAGTCTCGGGTTTCCCATTCTCCTTGAATTTGATGTACCAAAAGATCCGAATCTCCCATGACTAAGATTTCTCGGATACCCATGTCTGCGGCTAGCCTTAACCCCAAAATGCAAGCTTCATATTCAGCCATATTATTGGTGCAATAAAATCGCAATTGAGCCGTAACAGGATAGTGATGCCCTGTTTCAGAAATGATTACAGCTCCTATCCCGACTCCTTTCATGTTTAGCGGCTCCATCAAAGAAAAGTTTCCAGCCAGGTTTTTCAATTCGCTCCACCTCGTCGATATGCATTGTTTCTTCATCAGGAAAATAGGTTTTCAACGGCTCGTATTCCTCATCGACCGGGTTTTCGGCTAAATGATCGGCCAGTGCTTGAGCCTTCATTGCAGTTCGAGTTACATAGATGATGTCAAATTCTGTGAGCAATATCTGCCACTTTGCAAGTCTTCCCGTTGGCATAGGCTTTTGAAAAATGTATTTCAATGGATCCAAACGCGAAATGAGGTAAGTAGTATAGGACGATAAATAGTGTTTCAACTTCTGAGCAACCCATGTTAGGGCACAACATGTCTTTTCCAGATGAGTATACTTAACCTCATAAGCTGTGAATTTCTTGCTAAGGTAGTAGATGGCCTGTTCTTTTCTGCCGGTGAGGTCATGTTGCCCCAATACGCAGCCAAATGAATTTTCCAAAACTGTTAAGTAAAGAATCAAAGGTCTTCCTGGCTCTGGCGGGACCAATACGGGTGGGCTTGACAGGTATCTTTTTATTTTGTCAAACGCCTCCTGACACTCGTCGGTCCATTCGACCGCAGCATCCTTTTTCAATAATTTGAAAATTGGCTCACAGGTTGTTGTGAGCTGAGCAATAAACCTGCTGATGTAATTTAACCTTCCCAGCAAACTCATTACTTCAGTTTTGTTCCTTGGAGGTGGCAATTCTTGGATGGCTTTGATTTTTGATGGGTCTAGTTCGATGCCTCGTCGACTGACTATGAATCCCAGTAACTTTCCAGATGGAACTCCAAATGCGCATTTGGCAGGGTTAAGCTTGAGATTGTACCTTCGAAGTCTTAAGAAGAATTTCCTTAAATCCCCAACGTGGTCGGCCTGATGCTTTGATTTTATGATCACATCATCCACGTACACCTCAATTTCCTTGTGTATCATATCATGAAACACTGTGGTCATTGCTCTCATATAGGTTGCCCCGGCGTTCTTTAAACCGAATGGCATTACCCGATAGCAATAAGTTCCCCATGGTGTGATGAATGCCGTCTTTTCTGCATCTTCTTCATCCATTAGAATTTGATGATACCCGGCATAACAATCCACGAAAGATCCTATATCATGCTTGGCACAATTGTCGATCAAAATATGGATATTGGGTAATGGGAAATTATCCTTTGGACTTGCTTTGTTGAGATTGCGGTAGTCGACGCATACTCTAATTTTGCCGTCTTTCTTTGGTACAGGAACGATATTAGCCAACCAAACAGGATATCGAGTGACTCGAATGACCTTTGCTTCCAATTGTTTGGTGATTTCTTCCTTAATTCTTACACTCATATCAGGCTTGAATTTTCTCAGCCTCTGCTTGACAGGAGGCACCGTTGGATCGGTGGGCAATTTGTGAACCACTAAATCAGTGCTCAGGCCCGGCATGTCGTCATATGACCATGCAAAAACATCTTTGAATTCTATGAGTGCTTTAATTAACTCTTCTCGGATCTTTGGTTCGAGATGGACACTTATTTTAGTTTCCCGGATATTACTCGTGTCCCCTATATTGATGTCTTCGGTATCACTCAAGTTAGGTTTGATTTTTTCCTCAAAGTGAATTAACTCTTTACTAATCTCTTCAAAAACCTCATCTTCATCATATTCTGATTCATAATCACAATATATTTCTTGAATTATTACTTCGGAACCAGATTGATTTTTAAGACTGGGCTGAGGATTCCTCATGCATGCCATATCACTAGAGCCAGCGTAAAAAGAACTGTACAGAAAAAAGAAAAAGAAAAGAAAACTATCAGGAATGATAATAAAAAGGAAACTGCTTTTTATTGGATGATGAAAGATAACAAGGTTTGCACACTTCAAACAAACTGTAAGATAAGCTTTGGGATTACAACCCTGAAGTAACCCAAACAAACTTGAAAGAAAATCAAAATAAACTACCAAGACTCCTTTCGAATGGGGAGAGGAGTGGCTTTCCAATTATTAAGCTTTGTTTCTGGCCCAATGAATTGAACTTCTGCGTCGCTACACCCTTCTCCATTTTCCAACATATTCACATCATCAAACAATTTCTCGAATCTTTCAATTAATTCTTCCTCAGGATGGACCCGGGATTTAGGAATTGTTGTTATCGGGCGATTTTTAGCACCGGTCTTGATAAAAGACTTTGACAGATGTGGGACTGGTTTTGGAAGAACCCATGCCTTGTGTTTCAACTTTCTGGCCTTTATCACGTCATTTACGGTGGGTATGAACCCCAAACCGAATGTTCCCCAGTTCTCGGGGAGAGATACTGGTTGTATAATTCCTTGCAAAGATAAGCCCAGACCTTTGCCGGGTATAAAACCATTCTTTAACATTTCATAAGCTACCATGACTGATGCAGAGGATATCTTTGGATTCGGAAGGTATTTCCCTTCTGGAATTTTCTCTACCGACACTGTGTCGGACACTTGGTATACCCATGGTCCCTGGTCATTTTCTATTCCCTCGACCGGTACAATGGTACTGCTGCGAGCATTTAAACTTTCTTCCCCATGCACAACTATTTCTTGATGATCCCATTCAAACTTGACAACCTGATGTAGTGTTGACGGGACTGCTTTAGCAGCATGGATCCATGGTCGGCCCAACAACAAGTTGTAAGAGACAGTTATGTCCAACACTTGAAATTCCATTGTGAATTCAACTGGCCCTATTGTTAGTTCCAACACTATGTCGCCAAATGAATCTCTGCTTCCACCCCCCGTACGCAAATACTATTTTTCTGGATCCTCTCTTCTTTGATTTTCAATTTGCTTAAAGTGGAGAGAGGGCAGATGTTTGCACTTGACCCATTGTCAACCAATACCCGGGTTACTACGGAGTTTTCACATTTCACGGTGAGGTAAAGAGCTCTGTTGTGCTCGGTACCTTCCATAGGCAATTCATCATCAGAAAATGTAATTCTGTTTGCCTCAAAGATTCTGTTGGCTATTCTTCCCAAATGATTTACAGAGATTTTTTCAGGAACATGAGCCTCATTCAGGATTTTCATCAAAGCCAGACGGTGCTCCTCTGAATGGATCAGTAATGACAACAATGAAATTTGAGCGGGTGTCTTCTTCAATTGATCCACAACAGAATAGTCATGGAGTTTCATTTTTCTTAAAAACTCTTCCGCCTCTTCTTCCGTCACAGCTCTCTTTATTGGTGTTGGATTATTTTTAGTTTTTCTTAACTCTTCGGGCGTAAAACATCTTCCCGAACGAGTCAAGCCTTGCACCTCACACACTTCTTCCTTGACTTCTTTTCCCTTGTACATTACAGTCACCCGTTCATAGTTCCATGGGATGGCTTTGTTGTTGATGACTGGCAGCTGGGTTACAGGTGTGATAATAACCCGATCTGTACGGGCTCCTTCCACGAATACAATGGGTTTGTTAGCAACCCCTGGAACTATCACTTTCGGTCTTTCTTGTTTTGGGGCAACTTTGCTCGATGATCCCTCCTTGTCTACCACAGATGATTCATCGCCATTTCTGCTCTGTTTAGGTACCGGCTTCTCCTCTGTTAATTACTTATTTGGTTTGGCTTCATGAGACTTGATCATCATGACAGTTTGTGACGGCTTCTTTGTCTCCCCATCAGCTTGTATGATTTCTATCATATTGGCCTCTTGATGGGCTGGCATTGGATTTCTATTGATATTGGGAGCTTCGGGGGTTTGAACCTCGATTTTATTAGTATCAATCAGCTCTTGTATTGCATTTTTCAAATGCCAGCATTTCTCCGTATCATGGCCTGGTGCACCGGAGCAATATTCACAGCTAATGGTGTAATCCAGATTCTTTGGAGGAGGATTGGGTAGCTTGGATTGTATTGGTCTCAGCATGTCTAGCTGTCTCAGCCTGTGGAACAGACTAGTGTAAGACTCTCCCAATGGAGTGTAAGTTTTCTTTTTCTGTTCCCTTTCTCCCCTGAATGCTGGCCTAGGCCTGAAACCTGGTCCGGGATAGGCTCGTGGGTAAGTATTTGGTGTGACAGGAGCACGCCAATTGGTGTGAACAGGTGGCTGATTGTATGCTTGAGCATGGTTAATGGAAAAATGAGGCTCTGAAGGGTGATAGTAGTGTTGGGATGAATCATGGTGGTAAGCTGATTGGCGAGGTCGTTGTTGATTATAGTAAAGCGGTGAACCTCTGGGTCCCGACCAAATTCCTGAATCAACTACCGCTGCTTCCTCCCTCTTCTTTCTTCCGATTCCTCCTACCCCGCCTTGAATAGCTTGAGTAGTTGCCTTAATTGCTGAATAGCTCATAATTTTATTTGTTTTGAGGCCTTCTTCCACCATACCTCCCATCTTCACCACTTCGTTGAATGATTTCCCAACCGCTGAAACTAGATGGGCATAGTAAGTTGGTTCCAAGGCTTGGAGGAAGTAGTCTACCATTTCACTCTCCTTCATAGGAGGATCCACTCGTGCTGCCTGTTCTCTCCATCGGAAAACCATACTCTCTGAAACTTTCATTGTGTTTCTTCTCAAATTTTGTCAAAGATAATCGATCTGGGATGATTTCCAGATTGTATTGGAAATGGTATGCGAATGCCTGTGCCAGGTCATCCCAAGTGTACCATCTCCCATGGTCCTGGCGTGTATACCACTCCAAAGCTGATCCGCTTAAACTTTGACTGAAGTAAGCCATCAATAATTCATCCTTTCCCCCAGCTCCTCGCATCTTGCTACAGAAACCCCTTAAGTGGGCTACTGGGTCGTCGTGCCCGTTGTATAGGTCAAATTTGGGCATCTTGAAGCCAACTGGTAATTGTACATTGGGGAATAAGCACAAATCTTTGTATGCTACACTGACTTGCCCACCTAATCCTCGCATGTCTCTGAACGATTGTTCTAAACTCTTGACCTTCCTGAACATCTCTTCTTGTTCAGCATTTTTGGCTGGCTTGTCAATTTCGGTTGGGAGATCAAAACGAGGAGCAGTTGAATTAATTTCGGAGGCTTTGAGGGTGGGCTCCGGGGGTAATATTGGTTGTCCTGGGCCTGGAATGTAGGCTCACTAGGAGATTTGTGAAATGTAGCAGGGGGAGGTGCTACGAAAACAGGAGTCATAGGTGGAGGAAAGTATGGAACTGGTTTCGGAGGTGGAGACTGTGGTGTCTGAGAGGTGGTGCCTCGGTAGTGCTGGTAAATGGGGAAATTTGGGGATAATTCAGTGGTAATATTATCCTGAGTGTGGGTCATTGATGGAGCAGGGTTATTTGGGTAAGATGGGGGTAACTGTCCTGTAGACCAGGCTTGGTACATCTCAGCCATTTGCTGCTTGAGTTTAAACATCTCTTCTTTCATTTTCCCGACATCCATCTCCTCTAGCTCCATACCTGTGTCAACATCTGGGATAGACATACTTTCGGGTATTGGTCCTTTTGATCTTGTGTGATAGTGATAATATGCCAGTATACTCTTTAGAGAAACTAACTGCTTGAATTCTGGAAATGAACAAACTTGTTAGTTTTGAGAGTTTAACACATATATAATCACACGTTGAGATGTAATGCTCCTAAACAAATAATCCCTTTCTATTATGTATTTGCTCGGCTGCTTGTGTCGTCCCAGCTTTCTTGAAATTTTTATTGTTATTCACTTTTATTTATTATATATATCTTTTATCGTGGTGGTCGAATCTTATAGAGATTGCCTACGTATCATGCTCCCGCATGAATCAGACCTTGCGTAGTTCGGACTAAAGGCAATCACTTTTATTCATTATACAAAGATGGAATTACATCTGAAAACTTTTAAGAAAATGGTTTGAAACACAAACACTTAAATCAAAATAAAAGATACAATTCTTAACATCTCACAACATGCCCCACTTTCCACTTTTGTTGTCAATTATTGGATTATCTGTTCAATGTGGTGCTTGACCTGGATGGCCTCCCAGCGTACGATATATTCTTTCCAACTCCATTGCTAGATGACGAGCAAAAGTGGGTGCATGCTCTGTAAACCTTTCATAATCCATTCCTTGGCAATTTACGTAACTTTGAGAAGTGTAGATTGCCAGGTCGTGGATTTGTGCCCTGAAATCTTGGAGACGTTGGTCTTGGTTCTGCAATTGCTGCTGACGAGTGGTGGCTATATCTCTGACACGGTTTTCACGATCTAGAGCTGATTCTAACAGAGCTTGGAGTCTGGCCTGCTCTAATCTTGCTTGCGCTCTTTCTCTGTCGAGGTCTGCTTGTTGATGTTCTCTGTTGCATCTTCTTGCCTCTTCTAGTTGTGCACGAAGCTGGTTTTCTGATCGTATCCAATGGTCTTTTTCCTTCTTGAATTGTGCCCTGTCTTTTTCGGATTGCCTATCTTGGCGTTCCTTATTAGACATGGCTTCTTCGTTTAATCGTTGGATCCTTTCTTTTGCTTTGCTCAACGTCCTTTCGTTTTCTGCAAGAATAGAATCATAATCTTGCATTCTTTCAAAAAGATTGGCGATGGTTTTTTGATCCTTCCAGCTCCTCTTTGGTGTTTCAGAAACTCTTTTCATTTTTTGGAATCGAGCATGAAGATTTTCATTCTCACAAGCTAGACTCTTCTTCTCGCCTTCGGCTTCTTGTGCTTGCAAATCTTTCTCCAAACTGAGGCTTCTCAGATTTTCTTTTAGGGCATGGATAGTTGCTTTGTACCCTTTTTCCTTTTCTCCCCAGATCAACCGCTCTTGGATTTTATCATTGAAGTTTTGAACATGGGGTCTTTTTGTTGGCCTTCTTAGCTCAGGCTCTGGTACATCATCCACGCGAGACCGTTTTTCAAACCACCTTGCATATCCAGGATTTATCTCACCCTTTGTAGTGTCTGGGACTTGAGTATCACTTTTCAAGTATCGACATCCATTCCACATCTGCTGAAGTAGAGCCTCGGGAATAGTGGCTTCTGGGTGTAATTCGATTACTTGCATACTCAAATCTTCATCATCAGGAACTACTTGATATCTCCCTAGTTGCCTTAAGACTCTTAGTGGCGCATACGGCTGAATGCTTCTCAATCCCAATAGTAGTAGATAACTATTTGAGGTTGACATGTGTATTACTTCCCTCATCGGGAGCCATCCCAAAGTCCATTCAATCTGATTTGCCGTTAAAGCCTTTAGATGAGATACCCATGCTTCTATCCCTTCTGGAGCCTGATAATTTTTTGTTCTTTCCTCATAGCTCTCGATGCAATTATCATTGTTTGACCCATACTGTATGATCTTGGGCTGTTGTTGGAGATGTTCCATCACCCACATTTGCAACAAAATTTTGCATCCTTCGAAGACCTTTGCTCCTGATTTACATAAAGTCAAAGCCCGATAAATGTCTGATAGAATGATGGGGACAAGGGTGTGATTTTCTTTGGTGGTGAGGATTTGCACAACTTTCGCGGTGCGAATATCAATTGTTCGCTCTTTGTTTGGGAAGACCACGATTCCTAGAAAAGCCACCATGAAGGCAAAGCGACGGTGAATCTGCCAGATGTCTTTGTTTTGCTTGTTAGTAAGGCCTTTCTCATGAATTTCGAACCCATCTGACTTTCCGAACCTTGAATACAAAAAGTTGAAGGAACAACATCCATTGATGACATTGCTTTTCCTGATTTGACTGCTGATGTTCAGAAGACCGAAGAATCGATGTACCGAAGGAGCCTTTGTGAATATCAGGCTTTGATTTCTTAGACTTCCGTCAAAACCAGCATATCCAGCTATCTCCTCTAATGTAGGAGTAAGCTCGAAGTCAGAGAAACGAAAGACATTGTGAACAGGGTCCCAAAAAGTTACTAATGCCGCAATCAGATCATCACGGGGTTTAACCTTCATAATATCCGTGAGATTTCCCAAATGCTTGACGACCCATTTTTGACCGTCTTCGTCTAAATCATACCACCACATTTGAAGCTGAAATAGAAATTCTTCTATACTCGTGGATGAGGGGCTTTGTGTGGTGCTCATTTTGTATCTGAAATTTAATTTAATAAAGTCAAGACTTATTTTGAAAATATACACATAAAAAAAAATCATTTTCGAAAAAAATTTATTTATTAAAACCTTTATTTCAAGATTTAAAACTATTTTTTGGAATTTTTTTTTTTGAAATTTTTAAAACAACCCATTTTATTCCTCTCTTCTCACCATGATTTCATTTAAGCTGGTCAACAAGCATGTTCGAGGCAAATGAATGCACAAGTAGCAAGTAGGATGCATCATGATGGTCTTTTTATTTCGGGTTCACCTGTCCTAGACAGACCCAACCCCTGTGTTGAGTCTCCAAGGCCAAATGTACATGATGCAAATATACGTTCCTACTAGGGATCCGGTACATGGCTGAGTTATTCTAAGTGAAAAACCTGAGGTTGATTGTTCTAAACCTGGCTTACCCAAACGGACAGTTTGAGCCGAAGCGGGGGCAACGTACCGGGAGCACGAAAGTCTGCCCGGCCTAGTTACTTGTCCCAACTCCGTCTTATTTGGTATGACTTTAACAGAAAGGTGGGTCACGCACACGTGTACACCATAAATTCAGAAGACTCAGAAAGAAGGGGGTTTCGTAGCAGTTGTATATATTCACAATTCAAATAATATTAAAGCGGTAAAAAAAACATTTAGCATGTTAAGCATATAAACAGTTGAAAATCATATAGTAAATAAAGCCAATTATCGCAGTTATTTAAAGCTCGAATTCTTTAAACCCTGAACCAGTGGTTTTGGGTTATAACACTTTTATCCCCAGCAGAGTCGCCAGAGCTGTCGCACCTCCTTTTACCGCGCCCGCGGGGCGCGTGGGGAGTTTTCTCCAATTGAAGGACAGTCGAAACGGGATTTATTTAATTATTTCAGAGTCGCCACCTGGGAATTTTAAGGCGTCCCAAGTCACCAATTTTAATCCCTGAATCGAGGAGAATATGACTCTGTTTATTATTCTGCGAACCAGAAATCCTGAGTAAGGAATTCTGTTAATCCGGAAGAAGGTGTTAGGCATTTCCGAATTCCGTGGTTCTAGCACGGTCGCTTAACTGTTTTTATTATTGGCTTAATTATCTTGATTTTATTAAATACATTTTTATTACGTGATTTTTACTACCGCTTATACTTATTGTGATTAAGGACCCTTCTTTGAATCGAATTACGCGTACGTATATTCGTGTTATAAATTTAAAAATGCGGAATTGTGTCACGCGTACGTGTACACGATAACTTTTGATAATATATTTATTAAACAATCATTTTTTCGAAATTGTGTCGAATCAAGAATATTTGTTTTTCTTAAATAGTGAACCGCACATCTCGGGTTTTTATGAAATTAATTTAACGTCCTCGAAGAAATCCCTTATATTAAATATTCGCTCGAAATTGCGCGTACGCATAATTCGAATTGCTTTTATTGGTATAATCAGATTACGCGAACGTATCCCTAATTACACCAAATATTCTTAATGGTATTATGAATTTTTCACAAATTGTTTGTTATATCTACACATTTTATATGAAAATACTGAGAAATTCATATTCAAGGGATGTCTTTAAATTCTTTTAAAAGAAATTCACAATTTATTAAATGTTGCCCGTCGATTATAATTTCCGGATATAAATTATATTCAGCCCAACTATTCAAGTTCAAAGAAAAGAATAAAAATGTGATTCTAGCAAATACAACATATATATACCAAAGGATGAATTATATATGAAACTAACAAACATGATTTATGAAGGGAATAAGTATTTTTGAACAATTTTTCATTATTTAATTAGTGCAAATCCTATTTCTAATTGTCATTGATATAAAGTGTTGCAATTTGTATATCTCATCTTATTCTCATATACTTGCTTTTAATCTAATAGGCCTAATTATTTATTTAAGATGGTAAATAGGCATCAATTTGATAAGAAAGGGAATTATAAATCGATTAATAATATTGCCTTACATGCAACATAGTTGTATGTCTAAAACATTCATAGCATTTTAACATCATAATGAGATACATCAACTCATCATCCCTTAATGGTTATATATATACCTGTTATCACGCCATATATGAACGTATAACTCACATCATTCAATCCATAACTAAATCAGGTATTAAAATAAACTAGCAATATAGTTTTTGACGTTTTTATACTACTCTTTATTCAACTAACAACATCTAACCTTAATCCACAATCGAACTACACTAACCATGCATTTTCTTGATATTTCAGAATACTCTATATCTGACTAACAATGTCATAGGACTTAACTAATAGCCAACTTCATGCCATGTTCCCTACCTTAACAATTCAATCATAACTATACTTTAATGAAAATTTAGAAAATTAACCTTGTTACAACACTTATACAATCTTCAATAAAGGACATTTAACTTACAGTCATTCTATCAACATATACTACTTATTTGATCAAGAAACAAAACTGAATTTTTAATTAAAGAGCTCAAATGAATAAAGATATTATTACAATTCAAGCTTCATTTATCTGTCATGCTGAATCTCTTTCCAACATAGAATTTAAAAGGATATGTACCTAGAAATGAAGGTATAAGGAGTAAATTTCAGCAGTAGCAGCAGTAACAAAATCAGCAGAATAGCAGTATTTCCACAGATTTGAGCAATAATAAGACCCGAGGAAACCAGATGCACAGTAACAGTATTTTTAAAGAAACTTCAGATTTTAACTGAACAATGGAATCAAATAAATTTGAACAGATTCAGCGAAAGAACAATATTTCAGATTTCAGTTTCTTTTCTGTTTCAAAATCCCATTTCTGATTTTTCTGTTTGATTTTCCACACTCAAATCTGACTTTTCACTCTCTTAAAAAAAAACTTTCCCTGAAGACTGATATTCAGTCCTAAACTCTTTGTCTGAAAACTGATTTCTCTCTCTCAATTCCCTCTTAAAATCTGATCTTGAAATCTCTCAATCTCACACTCTTTTTTTTCTTCTTCTGTCTGAAAGGCTCTGCTCTTTAAATCTGATTTTTTCTCTCCTAAAATCTCCTAAAATCTGCCTTTTAAAGTCTGTCCAGCTCCCTGTATTTATACAGGGTTGCTCCTATCTTTTTAAGTGCTTCTTGGACCCTTTTCTCCTTTTAAAATCAGAAAGTTTTCCATTAAAACTGCTTTTGAATACTTTAAATCTAAGTGCTCTTATCCTGATTTTTCAGCATCCCCATTATCCCTTGTTTCCCATTATCACTTTAAATAATAGCCACTAACTTTCCATTTTCAGCCCATTATGCTATCATATTACCTTTACTGTTCTGCCCCAAAATGTCCCAAATTTACTGTTTTCTACTGGCATTACTGTCTCAAATTTTAACAAGTTATCTGAATCTAAACTTGTCTAGCAGCTACAACCAATCCTAAAGTTTTGGACTGATTCCTAACTAAGAATGTAATCTTCTAACATAATTACATTTAATCAACATTTGTAAAATTACTGAATTCAGAACTATCCTCATAACAACATCTCACTGAAATTATTATAACAATTCAGACTGGACTTAAACGTTGAACCAAGATCAAACACACACAGGAGCATTGTCAATATACTGACAATGCCCTGTTCAGAAAACAATATATACACATCATACATTTGAATTTACTGATTTGCAAACAAACATGATTTAATTGACGAGTATTAATCAGTTGACTATTTACAACATTTGTCCATAATCAGTCTAAAACAATAGAAGCAGATTGTTTCAATTAGCATTATCATAAATGAGAATTCATAATATAACTAATCGACGAACTTAATCGAGTCGATTACTTACATTGTAAATAATCACAACCAACAGAAACAATTTACATTTAGAATCAAGTAGACGGGTAGGAGACAGTATAACAGAATGAACTAGAAAATTATAAAAATTTAAACAAACTAATGAAACGAACATAGAATACATGTAGAATACACATAAAAACAGAAAATTAACTCTGAACCTTCAAATTCAACCGGACTCAACTCAACTTGGATTTGGACTTTGTTTGAAATCAAACAGACCTTAGTCGAAGTATTTTCTACTGAAAATACTTTGACTAAGGTCGATTAAACCTCAATCTTTCGTCTGAAGTGAAAAAGATGCCAAGGTTGGAAAATTTAGGGTTTCAGAAGGTTCGATTTTGGGTTTAACCATTTCTGGTTAGATTCGAGGGGAACCAACAATAACACAAGGGTGAAGGTAGCCTAGGGGTCATTTGGCGTCAGTTTAGAACAGACTTGAGTTTGTTCTTGTTTGGTCCAAATCTTCAAAAGAAGATTCGAGAAGCTCGGAAACGATTCGAGCCAAACAAACTTCAGATCCATAACGAGGCATGCTAGGGGGTACTATGGTGTTAACTAGGGGTTGTTTGGTTTAGATCTGAGTTTGGCTCGAATCTTCAAATGAAGATTCGAGAACCTTCAGGAAGATTCGAGCCAAGAGGCTAACATATTCGGATAGAGGGTGTTCAGGGGGTTCTGGGGTGTTAAGGTGGTGACCGGCGGCGTTGATGCCGCCGGGTTTCAGGCGAAGGGGAATAGGGGCGGCTAGGGTTAGGGGTTTGGTTTGGGAACGATGATGAATAGTGAGAGGAGGGGGTGTTAAGTTAGGGGCCGGGGTAGGGGTTTGATCCTTAAATAGGGGTGGGGTGGATTGATCTCATCCGTTGGATCAATTAAGATTCACGGTTGAGATCAATCCACTTAACCAAACGTTGTCGTTTGGTCTAAGTTCAGGGTCAGCCTGGATCGGGTCATTGGGTCGGGTAAGGGCTATGGGTTACGGTTCGTGGGATCTCAGCCGTTGGTTGGCTTTGATCCAACGGCCTTTGATGAGGGCGACCAAACGCTGTCGTTTTGGCTTGTGTAAATTGGACCGGACAGGCTATTTGGATTGGGCTGTGGGGAGGGTAATTTGATTTGGGCCTGGATTTTAATCCAGGTCCAATTTTTATTTACAACTTATTTTATTTTATTTTATTTTATTATTTATCATTAAAAAATCCTAATAAAAAATTATAAAACAATTTTAACCTTACACAAAAATATTAATTACTTTATAACAACTATTTAACACATAGTCAAAACACTAATCACACAGTAACATATTTAAAATAGAACGAATGCATATTTTTTGTGATTTTATTTAAATTATCTTTCAAATGCATAATTAAATCCTATATGCATGCAACATGTATTTTATTTTAATTTTCATTTTATTATGACAAAGTAAACATTTACGGACATAAAGCAAATATTTAACACCACGCAAATTCAAAAATTACACAGTAAAAGAAATTTATTTTATTTTTTGATTTATTTTGGAGTAGTTTTCGTAAGGCAAAAATCACGTGCTCACAGCGGGTAAACTTTATCTTCGATAAATTTTGGAATCCGGGTACGTGGGCCCGAGGGCAATTTTGTCGGCTTTTTGACCGGGGTTAGAATTGTTATAAATTGGATTATAATAAGTAATTGAGCATATATATTAATGGGTTTAAATAATTATTGGTTAGTTTTGGAGCGTTGTGCATCGATTTGAGTCTTCGGAAGGGCGTGGAATGCCAATTATGAAACTTCGGAGCTAGGTGAGTCTCCTTTCTAACCTCGTAAGAGGAAATTGTCCCCATAGTTGAATTAATTGGTTATGTGCTTCTATTTGTGGGGGCTACGTACACACGAGGTGACGAGAGTCCGTGCGTAGCTACTATTATGCTTAAGTCCGGGTAGTCTAGGACCCAAAATCATGATTTACTTATAATATTTGTAACCTTATTGGCAATTGAAATTACTTAAATCGTATCGAATCGGTAAATGAATTTCTAAAGAAATTAAACATCATTTTTCATGACCGTTGTCACACCTCCTTTTTCACCTACACCCCGCAAAGGGGCGTAAAAGGAAATTTTTCCAATTAAGGGACAATCGAAACGAGATTTATTATTTAATTCAGAGTCGCCACTTAGGAGATTTATGGTGTCCCAAGTCACCGGTTGAATCCCGAATCGAGGAAAAGATTGACTCTGTATTACAGTCCGTGAACCAGAAATCCAAGTAAGGAATTTTGTTAACCCGGGATAAGGTGTTAGGCATTCCCGAGTTCCGTGGTTATAGCACGGTCGCTCAACTGTCATTTTCTGCGTATTTACTTGATTTTAATACATGTTGAACTTATGTGCAAATTTTAATTATGTACCACTTTTATTATTATTATTTTTATCGAGAATTACAACATCGTGAAAATACATCTCGAACCACGTCACATCAATGCACCCGTGGTTATTGACACATTTCAACTCTGTTGAGATTTGGATTTGGGTCACATAAATGTGCGCCCGAGTTTAAGAAGATAACATTATTAAATACGCGCCTAAAGCGACTAGCGTGTCATTATTTTGGGTAGGGGCGTGAAATTTTGATAAACGGCTCATCCCGAAGGCTAAGTAATTTTACCAACACGTATAGAAGGCCCTGCAGCTTGCGTATTTTTGTTTGTCGAGACTCGTCTCATTCATTATTTTTAAAAGGAATTTGCAACGTCATGGAAATGCATCTCGAACCACGTCACAATCAATGTACCCGTGATTAGCGACACATTTTGACTTCGTTGAGATTTGGATTTGGGTCACATAAATGTGCACCCGAGTTTAAGAGAGTAAATTATTTAAAGCGCGCCGGAAGTGACTTGCGCGTTATTATCTTTTGGGGAAGGCCGTGAAATTCGCTAAACAGCCCGTCCCTAAGTCTAAGTATTTTAAAAAAAATAAATATTTATTGAGGGCCCCGCAATTTTGTATTTTTTTTATTCGCCGAGACTCATCTCATTTTTATCAATTTAACACTTCCTTGATTTCGCCGGACATTGCAAGCTCCCACAGTATCAGAAAGTGCTCTAATACCATTGATGTAACTCGAGAAAAATAAAGAGAAAAGCTAAGAGAATTACTAAGAGAAGAAAAAAAAGTAGAAATCATTCTTTTATATCTGTAAATGAGCATGCTTTTGTTACATATACCCTCAATTACGAAGAATGATTGAGGTGTAAACTAATAGAACTATTAGACTTAAGTGTAACTAAGTAAGGGACTAAACTATCAATATCCAAAAACTATATAACTAACTTAACCACTTATTCGTTACTACTACTAAAGGCTAAGGTACTACTTCCCGCAACTGTGCACAACTCAACTACTCATCAAATCATATCAGAGGAAGGTGTGACTTCTTGGAGGAAGTTGAGTTTTTTGAAGAAGAGAGGGAAATATTTTGACAGTTTGGAGTTATATAGAACTAACTACCTAGCTTGTTCAGTTGGAAACCGTTATTCACACACATATCTTTTTTTTTATTTCTCACCCGGTGTCAGGTACCCGTTTAAATCAATTTTTACGTATATTACTTACTAGATAATGATATTTGGGATCACAATTTACAATTAATCCCAGTATAATTATAAGTAAGATATACAAGATAACAATAACACCAACAATAATAACATACCCAGTATAATCTCACATAGTGAGGTTTGGGGAGGGTAGCGTGTATGCAGACCTTACCCCTACCTTTATGGAGGCAGATAGGCTATTTTCAATAGACCCTCGGCTCAGGCAAGCATAAATACCACAATAATAACAAGAAACAATACGAGACAACACCGAAAAACCATGTAGAAGCAGCATGCAAAAAAACAACAACCTACTACCGATCAAATGCGAAAGCACGTACTAACAGTGCCGATATGAATAATCTAGACTACCTAACCTACTAATCATAATCTTAGACCTCCACACCCTCCTATCACGGGAGTCGTGTCCTCGGTCAGATATAGTTGCGTCATGTCATGCCTAATCACCTCACCCCAACTCTTCTTCGGCCTACAATATACTCCCTCCGTTCACTTTTACTTGACAAGTATACTAAAAATAGATTTTTATTTTTTACTTATCACTTTACGCATATCAAAAGAAGACAATTTTTTTCCTGTTATACCCACAATATTTATTACCCATTTCAAATCATTTATCAAATCCAATAAAATATGCATCAATTAATATGGGTATCATGGTAAATTATGCACTTCATTTATTATTTTTTAAGGGACGTGAAAAGTAAAAACGTATCAAGTAAAAGTGAACAGGGAGAGTACGTGATGTGATATAGTTGCAATTTTTTTTCCTTCGATAAAACTTTCTACTTCGTCTTAATATTATAACGCATGTTCATGTAATTTAGTTCAACAAATATTTTGATATTATTATTAAACATTAATACACTATAATATCAATCAAGAAAGTATTTTACCTTGTAGTTGAATTTATTTATTGTATCATCAAAGTTTGTGGTAGGGTAATTATATCCATTTATTCTTAACCAGAGATTTTGGCTTCAAACCTTATGAACGGAGTTGCTTTCGATATGGAGCACTTTACCCTCAAAACTTTCCGACAAAAATACGAATTAATCAGATCTTAAATAGAGTATTGAACACCTAATAATGATAAAAATGAAAAAGAAAAACTAGAATGCATGTCGCCCTTTCTTGGGTTTGGGACAGTACTGAATGTACGTCGAATATCCGTACTCATCGATCCTCACATGATTAGACTGTTTCCATGCAGGGTTCACAAACTAAAGGCTATTTTTGACCTAAGAATTGTGTGTTATCAAGGTTCGTAGTTACTGCAATTTTGTTCATGAACTTAGGAGTTTATTAAAAAAAAACTGCTCCCTCCGGTCTAAAATAAGTGATTTTTTAGTCGTTTTCATACAAATTGAGAAATTCACCTTTTAACATTAATTAGCAATGAACTTGACCATATTAACATTTACTATCTCTTCACATAAATACTCCTAACACATACTCCAACACTATTTACTCCAAGGACAATGTAGGAAAAAAATAATTAATTCATTCTTGAAGTGAGAGCCCTAGTCCCTTACTTTTAGAGAAGAAGGACAGCTCCGTTCGTGATTCCCGGGTGGGGATCACTTCACTCCAGCGCCTGTAGAGTCTTCTTGCATCTTTCCTTGAAAATCGACTAAGCGCGAACAGAAGCATCCATGAGCGAGAACTAGAACAGATAGGACGAATACGTGACCAGAGAATGAGATGGGAGGCGTGACTACCGTGCTCTTATGCTGAAAAGTACCTCTTATCCGCCCTAAAAACGTGCGAGAATTGCAATGCAAGCGGCGAAACTGCAGCAACAGCCCCTCTCCTTAGAGTCAAGTGGCTGAACGCCCCTCGAATCTTGTCTTCGGTTGCTAACCACCTGCGCAAGGGCCTTGTTATTTATAGGAGAGATTAGGGAGATGAGGCAACCACCCTACTAGGGAGGCTACGCTTTCTGAAAATACCTTAAATAGATATCACTTATTTTGAACCACAAAAAAAAAATCAAAAAATCACTTATTTTGGACCGAAGGGAGTATAAAAATAACGTTGTAAATAATGGAGTTGTTATTAAGAAGAGAATTTATATAATCCTATAATAGTTGGTTTAGGAGTTTTAAATGAATGCCTTTGCATGACTCATTTGGAACGTGATAAAGGTGTCAAAGAATCATGGACATGGAGAATTTATATAATCCTTATTTTTCATCACGAGCTTAATTTATATAGTCCATGACAAAGAATGGAGAATTGGCTTTGATAATAACACAACACTATGAATATTGTTCTTCATTAAAAGCAACACTAAACGAGTTTTCTCTGTGCTCTTTATTTTGGTTCATAACCTCTTTATTTTGAGGACAACCTGTCAAAAAATTAAAATTAATAGTAAAAGTTACCATATCTATTTACTTTTTAAAATTTGTCAATATGTTAAACGTTAAAAAAAATTGAACTTTTACTTAACAAAAATTAATTCAATCTATTGCAAAATACTACTCCATTTATTAATTAAGTCAAATAGATTAACAAGCGCTAACATATTTGTTATGATAAACTAATCATTACAAACAATAATAATAGAATAGAATAGAACTATAAACTAAGTAAATTAATAATTTTAGTAGTATAAGAACTGTAGAAACAAATAATAAAGAAACGGTGAGAGGGGAAATGAGAGGAGGTAAGCAGAATAGTTCAAAATATTTGAATAATTTCAAATTTAAAAAATATATATATAATTGATATAAAAAAAATATTTGAAGAGAAAATAAGAATGTTTGTATACTTAATTTAATAAATTGTACGACATATTAGACGAGTATAAGGGTCATGGGTTAAATGTATTTTATTGTAAGAAAATGAGATTTTAATATGGATATATCAAATGTATGTTATTTATTTTTGGTGTCAAAATATAATAGCTAAGTGACTTTATTATCATAAAATAATAATAATAATAATAATAATAATTTTAGCAAATATTTCCATGAGTTGAGAAGTGGGGCGTTATCAGTTTTTTCAATCAAAGATTAAAGTACAAAAGAGAAAACTAAAAAAAACGAATTTTATTTAAACAAAAAAAAAATAGAGAAAAAGACTGATAGGTGAAATTGATTGGTTGGGATTTGGGAATTTTAGATTTTATGGGAATGGATAATTTGTGAGTAAAATATCTCATTGATAATGTAACCAAACGATTTAATTATTGTCCTTGGTATATTCCAAATTAACAGCTCAGTTTCTGAACTTGTTCATATTGAGCTTTTCTGACTCCTTGTCAGTAAAAAGAAAATGCATAATTTTGAACATATAAAATAAATATTAGTAGTACTAGTTTATTTTTAATATTTATTTCAAGCACTGATATATATCATAAAAAAATAAACCACTTTTTTTTTTTTGCTTATAATGAAATATTACATATATTACTAATATTTATAGCGAGTAAATAGGCGGATGTTTCATAAATAAAAAGAGAGTGGATAATCATATTACAAAATGCTTCCAAAATTTTCAGTGAACTTTCATGCTAATTAGAGTTGGAGTTTTCTCCATTCTTCTTGGGTTCGAGCATTGGATATTAAGTGGTCTTTGTTAGGAACCGATTTACCCCCTAATATGGAATTTTTTGACGTGAATTCGAATTTAATAGGACACCAAAACAGATACCGCACAGTGAATAAAAAACTAAAAAACAAATTGTATAAGATATCCAATTCTTATGTATAAGATAAATACATTTATAAAGAAAATATGAAGACAAATTGCAGATTTAGTAAAGGTTTAAAAGAAGTATACTAAAATAAGAAAATAAATATTTGTTCATATGGAACCTTAAAATTTTATTTGTCCAAGTGTTTATGCTAAATCAATATCAACTTAGTGGGCTTTCGGACAAAAGAATTGTAATTTTTTTAAAAAAAAAAAAAAAAAAGTGAAAATGGTATTTGAAAATGAGAGTTTTGTTTGGACATAAATATAATTTTGGATTGTTTTTGAATTTTTGTGAGTGATCTGAGTGATTTTTTTTTTTTAAAAAAAAAAACTTTTTGAAGTTTTTCAAATTTTCGAAATATTTCAAAATTCGTCTTCAAATGAAAATAGAAATTTATGACCAAATACTGATCTCAAAAAAAGTAAAAAAAAATCGAAAAAAGTAAATTTTTTTAATGTCCAAACGGGGTCTTAATAAAGTTAAGTGAGAAAAATATAAGTGCAAACACATATAATATATTTATTGATTCGATAAGATGTGGTTAAATTATTTTACTTATATAAAACATTACCCTGCAGGGTAAAATTACGTACGATAGACTCTTGTGATCCGACCTTTCTCCGAACTCTACGCATAGCGGGAGCTTACCGCTTAGTGCACCGGTATACCCCTTTTAAAACATTATCTAAAGTGGGGTTTCAGTCTGCCAAGCAGCTCCTGATTGTCATGTGGTAAGATACTTTAAATGAACTCCTTTAAATAAATAAATAAAAATCAGTTGATTCTTTGATCTAGTTATAGAATCTGCTGACTATGATCTATCACTTTCCCAATTATACTTTTTTGTTTAATTTTATTTCTTATAGTTGTATTTTAAATTGAAGAAATGCCCAACAAGTTGGAAAACTCTCACTCAATTCCATTGACCTAATCTTCCCATTATCACTTCAATTAGGCCTCGTTTGTCCCTAAAAAAATTCTTTATTTTCAAAAAAAATTAAAAATATATTTGTCCATAAAATTTTTACAAGTTTATGAAAAATTTTCGAAAACGAGTTTTTTAAAATCAAAATTTTCAGAAAATTTTTTCCCCCACTCACAAAACTGCAATATTTTTTCAAGTAAAATGCATGTCTAACATAATTTTAAATTTCAAATACTATTTTTTTTTAAATTATAATTTTTATGTCCAAACGCCTACTTAATCACCTTACAACTTGTTTGGATGGTCGTTACCTATTGTATCGTATCGTATTGTTACTTTAAATACGATGTTTGTTTTGGTTGTTACTTAAATTTTATTGTATCGTATCGTTAAATCCGTTGTTACGTAACGACGAAATGTGTCATTTTATGTAACGACCGATTTGGTGTGGTTGCGTCATTATCTTGTCTTTTTCTCTCATCTCACCCTTCACTATGATTAAATTATTTTATTTTATCATTTACCCTACCTTTTTATATAATAAATTTACCTCGTATCATAATTTATCTTTATAATATTACAAATTTATTCTTCATATTGCTAGTGCATATGATATCATAAAACAATGGCAAACGATACAATCTATCCAAACATTGTATTCATCAAACGATATAATACAATACAATACAATACGATACATTATGAAACGACGTGTAACAACCATCCAAACAAGTTCTTAATACAAGGAAAATCTTTTCTTTACATTTTTATCCTACTTTTCTTTTATATTGGCTGAGAAGCAAGAAAATACCTTTGAAAAAGAAAGGTATAAATGTACCGTTAATTATGCAATGTATGAATTATAATCGGGTATTGTCACACTATTGTGATAGATACATATGACTGATAATTTATTTATTTATTTATTTTACATTTGGTGCACTAGGTTATCGACTAGTTCAAATTTGCATTACGTAGGCCATTAAAAGAGGAAGCGCTTTTTTTTGTTCAGAATTGTGACTCGAATCAAAGAATCTTAAAAAAAGTGTAGAAAAATCATATTCATTCCATCACAACTCTCGACAATAACTAATACTCCTTCCGGTCCACAATAAGTGACCAATTTATTTTTTTATTTGGATAAAAAATAAGTATCAATTTATATAATCAAGATAAAATTTAATTTATTTTTTCAAAATTACCCTTATGAATGTATCCCTGAAAAGTCTTTTATTCCTCACATTAAATTATGATGCAACATTTAATTAAGGGTAATTTGGTCACACTAACTATTTTTGTCTAGATTTTAGTATTTTCTTAATGGGTATGCCTAAAGCAAATTGATATCTTATTTTGGACCGGAGCGATTATATCGAAGGAAAAGGACAACCAAATAAAAGAAATTTTGAAATGGAATAGTTCGATGTACCTTGTCTTAAAAATTACTACAAAACAAAGAAATAAGTATAAAATGGTTTATACAAAAAGCCTCCAAGCATACCTTTTCGAGGCCTTGATTAGTGCACTATATTTATATATTTATATATTTATTTATTTAAAGGCACTCTTTTTCACGGTATTATTGCTATAGAGCTATTAAAAATATTGCTAAAAAAAACTATTACAAATATAATTCAAAAAGAACCTTTCTTTTCTTTCTAAGCACATGATTTCAAGCTTTACTAGTTCCACCATATGTTTTTACTTTACTTAATGGAAATAATTTTATTATAGGATAAAATATAATGAACGTATGTTTTAGTGGGTTTCATTGTCATGTTTATTTGTAATTCAGACAGAATGTGGCGCGACTTAGGATTACTGAGGATATGGCCCTTGACAGGGAATTATGGAGGTCGAGCATTAAGGTTGTAGGTTAGGAAAAGTTGTGAATATTTCTACAGCACAATAGAGTGAGACTAGCTAGTTAGGAGTTGGACTAAGAATGTCATTGGTCGTCTATTGATGCAGGACTTTACCTGCTAGTTTTACTATATCAGTCATCTATTTCGTATTTCGTATTTTGTATTTCATATCTCTTATATTGCTGTTATTTTATTACATTTTTATGGTACTAATATATCGGCTCCTGTTGCTTTTTTTGAGCTGAGGGTCTCCTGGAAACAGCCTCTCTACCCTTCGGGGTAGGGGTAAGGTCTGCGTACATATTACTCTCCCCAGACCCCACTTGTGGGATTATACTGGGTTGTTGTTGTTGTTGTTGTTGTTTATTTGTAATTCATATACTTAATTATATCGTTGACGTATAATTAAGAAAAAATATTCACATCTTTTAGAATTCTGTTTTAAGAAAGGTCATAATAGGAACGATGTTATATAATATATAGAAAAGAAAAAAAAAACGAAAACTAGAATTACACGGAACAGAAAAAAAAAATGCAACATACATTGATTTATTTATTACTGGTAAGATGCCATAAGAGGTTTTTAATATTTAACAAAATCTTTTGAAACCATAAAAAAATATAACACTTATAGAAAAGCTAAAAATTATTAAAGTGTCCTTTATAGTAAGAACTCAGAAATCGTTGAAATGTGATTAATATACACAAAAAAACTTATTTCTGATGAAAGCAAAATTGAATTCTAATTATTGAAAAAATAACACTGTATAGCTGATGTAAAAATAATAGTTGAAAAATATATAAAATTTGTATATTTTTTTGTATATATATACATTTTGTATGTTATATAAAAAAATTAAACAAATTTTATAACTTTTTGACTACCAGATATAAATAGTTTCTGACGCGGGCTAAAAGTGATAATACGTCTTTATTATTAAACATAAGCAACTTTTTCCTGGTGAAACAAGCAAAAGATTTCATCCCCTTTTTTTAATTTTGCCAATGTCAAATATAACTTTGTATATTTTTATTATTACTCAAACTACACTCTTCATTCGTCATACAAAAAACTTTGACTAAATAAATTCATAAAGTATTTTGTAAGGCTACTTTTAATTATATTGAATATATACACAAACTTTTTCAAAAACTTTATTCGCATATATTGCTTTAATGTATTATTGAGTGTTAAAGAAAATCTTTGCATCTTGAAAATATTTTATTGTCTTTATAGTATTATATATACCTTTTCTTAGCGATTCAACGTCCTCGCTCAAATTTACCACACCAGTTTCTCAAAGACTTGGTATTTACACCGAGGAATTTTAATACTGATATTGTCCTTTTTAAATCTGAATTTGTACGACTTTTATACATGGTACTAGAACCGAAAACTAGCTAAATTATATTATTTAATATCTTGTTCATGTTTTGTCGATATGAAATTTACATTCTTGGTATAACATTATTTGTTCATGAAATATAATCAGTTTTTTTAAAAAAATTAAATTATTTTTCAAGTTTCCAAAAACTGATTTAGGGTAATTTTGGGTGAAATTTTTTCTTCCACTTACAAAACTTCAACTTTTCTTCTAAATAAAATGCATGCCCAAACACAACTTAAACATTCAAAAATTATTTTTTAACACAATTTTAAAAATATTTTTTGCAGGTTTCAACTAAATGTATATCTAGTTTGTTATTGAAAGTCAATTATTTTATGTAATTATTTACTATTTTATTCTGAAAATTGTTGCTTCACCATTCCCTAAGTAGTAAAAGACATCATTGGTGGCATTGGACTACTAATTAGTGCTCTACTTTTCACAGCATTACACCTTTTCTCCATTCATCCCTTTTTAGACTTGTTTAATTTAATGATGTTTAGAATCGAGATTCTCGTCATCTGACGATATTATTGTAAATAAAATATGTTTAATTTTTTAATTTCGATAAGTTTTCTCACATTAGTAAGATCTCGTTTTAAATACCTTTATTTCAACTTCAAGTTTGGCTTTGCTCATGGAGGCATTTCATCACCCAAGTTATCTTATAATCAATTATTCGGGGAATATATAGTTATTCCGTAATTATTATTCAACCTTTCATAGGGATAACTAATTTCATAGTTAGTTATACCGCGATTTTATCTCAACCAAATGCGAGATAATTTCATCTCAAATTTAATTCCGATATTAATTATCTCGTATCTTTCATACCAAATGAGCCCTTATTGTGTTGTGAGTGCGTGACTTTTTCTTCTTCCTATTTCTGAAAATAGATGAAGATAGCAAGATAGGGGCATATATCATGCATTCTCTATGTCGAGCTGTCACGAGCCAAGTTCGCCCTCCGTGAACTGTTGTGACGGCACCTAGTATCTACGACTAGGTAAGCCTAACAATTTCGGAAAAGAAAACAAAAGGATAAAACTAGCCAAAACTATAGAAAAATATCAAAATGAAGCATTTAAGATACCGCTCGGCATATACAATACAACTCTCAAACTGAAACTACATTTCCCAAAACCCGGAATCTCATGAAATCACAAGCTATTGAATAACTACAAGTGTCTAACTCCAGAATATCTAAACAAAGGTAAATACATAAGGGCTGATATTATAAGGGAGAGTAGAAAGGGACTCCTCGGTCTGCGGATGCGGCAGATATACCTCGAAGTCTCTAGAGAATCGCCTCGCCTCAAGGGTAGTAGGGCTGAGTCGAAGTACCTGGATCTGCACATAAAAAACATGCGCAGAAAGAGCATGAGTATACCACAGCAATACTCAGTAAGTGCCAAGCCTAGCCTCGGTCGAGTAGTGACGAGGAAGGTCAGGGCCCTACTGCGTTTAAATGAAAAACAAGGTATAACAGTATGGAATAAGACAATATAATTAAATGCAACAGTAAGAAGTAACGTAGGATAGAAAGGACATCAACAACTACAACAGAGACAAAATAATCACAGAAAGGAATACAGCTCAACACAGAGATACCAACCGGGGATCTCCCATGTTACAACCCATATCCACACGCGTTAGTTCATGCCATATATTAGTTAATATAAATCCAAGAAGGAATTACCTTTGATATGATAAGAAGTTAATCCTATTGGTCTTAAGTGATACAAGGGTGTATAAGGGTGATTAACAAGTATTAGAAGTTAAACGAATCAAGGATGTTGTAACTCATATTTTCAGGTAAACCTAGAGGTTCTTTATACACTCAAGAGGTCATGTATTAAGGTATTTAAATCATATAATATCCGTATCATAAGTCTTGAAGTCAAACGAGTTATGAAACAAAAGTCGACAAACATTGTCGCAACTTAGGTTCATAATTTTACTTAAACATTAGGTTAAATGTTTCTGAGCTTTTCTTCTAATTTACAAGGAATTACGGAGTGATCTACCCACCAAATTAAAGATCTACGAGTCTAGTTTCCAATGCATTAAATCGTTTGTCAATACGATCTCGGAGTATAGAGATATTCATATTTTTGCAAGCCTGCGCAGATTGGTAGATGACAAGTAGGTGCATCACCTACTTGCCAAAATGATAGGACAAAATTAAAAGACCTAAGTCGGCCAAGAGAGGACTTTTAAGGGGTTATGAACTCAGTTATTTCATCCATATTTCAGACCCTCAAAACCAAAGTTAACCCCTGCAACTCCTCCCCAAAAATCCCACACAAACCCTAATCGATTTTCCCTCTCTTTCAAGTTCTATTTGAAGGTAAAACCTAGCGTTTGAAGAACCAAGGGAAGGGCTGAGTTATCCAACAAGTAAGTTAAGTTACTGCCATCTTTCATACATTTTTCTCTGTTATGAATTCATGGTAATTCGTTCTATACATGTAAGAACTCACGGGACGGTGATCGGAAGCTGTGAGTTCGAGTTATTCACTTGTAGCGGACTGTTTTGTGGATTGTTTTGTGTTGCTATTGGGCTGCGTGTTTTACTACTATTTTGTAGAGTTTTGGAGGTGGAAGGGTGTGGAGAAACACCATATATATGTAGGGTTGTGGGCTGATAATTATTCGTAACATTTCCGGATCGTTTGACACGACTACGGTGGCCGTCGTATGCATGATGTAATTTGGTTGTGCGTGGACTATTTTGGGAGGCTCAATATGTTTATTATTGATGTTGTTTGGGCTGTTTGGTGATTGTTTTGAATGGTGTGAAGTCATATATATAGGGGAGGTGCTGTCCGTTTCAACGTAAAATAGGTTGTGGTCGATACATAATAGTTATGACGCTTAAATGATAACGATAGTATCGTTTCTCTTATTGTAGACTAAGGAGTTGTGACAATTGCATAGCTTGTGATTGGGGCAGTATATACAAGGTATGTGAGGCTATCCCTTTTCTTCTTTTGCACGACTCCGATTGTACATAATGTAATGAACGAGCTTCCAAAGATACTCTACTCTTAGAAGCTAGCAGTACTTACATTGCTTTCCCTCTTATGGAACGATTGATGTTAATGTTGCTTCTCTTATTCTTATGTTATCAATGTTGTTGGTACTTCCTGATTCTTATAAGGTTCGTAATGAAGAGTTGGTCCTAATAACGTGTACAGAGGATACCGACCTTACGTCACTCCGAAAGGTTTAGAATGTGATTCCATGAGTCGAGCATGCATTATATATATGTATCTATTTTACACTATCGAGCCGTGCTATAGTCGGCCAGGTACGACACATATTGTGCAACCACTGATCAGTTGGGTTTTACCGAGCTCCACGTGGCCGGGTACGATTCTACCGAGCCATATGACGGCCGGGTATGTTTTTACCGAGCCTATTATGGATGGGTATGATATGATGATGATGATACCCACAGAGGCGTATGTTTTAAAAGTTTATGTATACATACATATGTATCATGCATTTCATGTCAGTAGCCCTCAGAGGTACTCAGATGTTCCAGGTTGTATATTCTTTATCCCTGCTTACATTACTGTTCATATTTATGGTTCCCTACCTTACATACTCAGTACTTTATTCGTACTGACGTCCTTTTTTTTGTGGATGATGCATGTCGTGCTGCAAGACCTAATAGACAGGCAGGTGCAGCTCCCCCACCATAGTAGGTTGTCCAGTTCAGCGGTGATTGGCGAGATCCCTTCTCCGGACTTGCCTTGGTCTTGGTATGCAATTTTTGTTATAGACATTATGGGTATGTCGGGGCCCTGTTCCGGCTATGTTGCAACACTTATGTTCTTTTAGAGGCTCATAGACAGGTGTCGGCTCATGTATAGTTTGGTATGCCTTGTCGGCTAGTTTTTGTTGTATAGTCTTTCATAGTAGCGTGGTAGCTCATACCTTATACGTAGTTTCTTGATTGTCTGGTCATCCCCTGCTATGTATGTTCATGCCGTCATATTTTATTGCTGGTTGTCCATGATCTAGGTCTACCATTTATATTGATCTCGTCAGCCTTAAAAGATAATAATGAAGGTTAGATGAAATGTACGTTGGTGCTCGGCAAGTGTGGTCGGGTGCTAGTCATGGCCCTTCAGTTTGGGTCGTGACAAACTTGGTATCAGAGCAAGTCTGTCCTAGGGGTTGTCTATGAGCCGTGTCTAGTAGAGTCTTGATTATGGATGTGTAGCGCGCCACATTTATAATCAGGAGGCTACATGACATCTAGGGTTGTTACCTTCTTCCTGAATCTAGATCGTGCGTAGAGTTGAGTCGTAAGTGTTCGTCTCTAATATTCACCTTGTTTTCTTTCAGCGATGCCTTCGACTAGGAAGCAAACAATTAGTAGACGGCTTGATACAGCTGCGGGAGAGGGTACCAGTCAGGTGCCCCAAGCTAGAGCAGGCCAATGTGAGGCTCAGAGTGAGATGTCGTCTCATACCTCAACTACCCCGTCTCCCCCAGAGGATATTAGGAGACACCTAGCACCTCCAGTTCCTCCGTCTGGCACTATAGACCAGGATATGCGTAGTGCTTTGCAATTATTAACTAGCTTGGTAGCTGCTCAGGCTAAGAGGCAGAATACATGTGCTACTGATAAACTAGTTAGTACGAGAGTTCGTGATTTTATTAATTTAGACCCTCCAGTGTTTACCGGATCAAACCCCAAGGAGGACCCGCAGACTTTTATTGACTAGGTTCATCGTACACTGCGGGTTATGCATATTAGTGATACAGAGGCAGTAGAGTTGGCTTCTTATCGGCTACGTGATTTAGCGGTTCTCTGGTATGATAGTTGGGAGAGATCCAGTGGTCCGAACGCTTCTCCAACTGTGTGGAAGGAATTTTCTGAGGCCTTTCTTCGTCACTACTTGCCAGTTGAGATATGACGAGCTAGAGCTGATAAGTTCTTGAACCTTAGACAAGGTAATATGAGTGTGCGAGAGTATAGTATGCAGTTCAATTCTTTAGCAAGATATTCTCCCCATATAGTGGCCGAGATGAGTGATATGGTGCATTTGTTCGTGAACAGATTGGGACTACATCTGATAAATGAGTGCACGACAGCCTCCTTGGTGGAGGGCATGGATATTTCCCATATTCAGGCTTATATCCAGACCCTAGAGGATCGTAAGCGCCAACAGAGGGCAGATAGGGAGAAGGATAGGGGCCAACATAAGAGGGCGAGATTTGCAAGGTATTCTAATGACTTCAGAGGCAGCGTCAGGCCCCAGTCTTCGAGGAGTTTGGCGCCACTTGTAGCTAGTGCTCCTCCACAGTTTCAGAAGCCTCGATATGATCGATTTACCCATTCTGGTCTAGGTCAGAGTTCGCAGGCATCAGGCTCACAACATCACAGGGATACTAGTCAGACGAGACCCACAACACCAAGTTGTCATTAGTGCGGCAAGGCCCACTTTGGACCGTGCCATCGAGGTTCTGATGCATGTTATTCTTGCGGACAGCCTGGCCATATGATGCGGGATTGTCCTAACAGGGGAGGTGATGGTATGGCTCAGCCGACTGGATCTGTGTCTGCTTCTTCCTCATCAGTTCGACCTCCAGCACGGGGTTTTCAGCAGTCGACAGGTCGTGGTAGAGGTAGAGGTGCAGTGCCGAGTTTGAGTGGTGGTCAAAATCGAACCTATGCTCTAGTAGGTCGACAGGATCTCGAGTCATCTCCAGATGTTGTTACACGTATATTATCTATGTTTTCTTATGATGTATATGCGCTGATTGATCCGGGATCTACATTATCATATGTTACACCCTTTGTGGCTAATAAGTTTGGCATTGAACCTAAATTGATAAGTAAACCCCTTGTGGTATCTACTCCGATAGGAGATCCTGTGATTGCTAGAAGGGTATATAGAGGTTACACTGTGATGATTTGTAGTCATCAAACCTCGGCAAATTTATTTGAGTTAGAAATGGTTGATTTTGATGTGATAATGGGAATGAACTGGTTGGCCTCATGCTATGCAAATGTTGACTGTCGTACGAAGATGGTTAGGTTTCAATTTCCTTGTGAACCCATCATTGAATGGAAAGGGAATATTGCTACACCAAAAGGTAGGTTTATTTCCTATCTTAAGGCAAGGAAAATGATCTCAAAAGGTTACATTTATCATTTCGTTCGCGTTAGGGATGCGGAGGTGAAACCACCTACTTTACAATCAATCCCCATGGTCAACGAATTCCCAGATGTTTTCCCAGATGAACTCCCAGGCCTTCCTCCTGAAAGGGAGATTGAGTTTAGCATTGATGTGTTGCCTGACACTCAACCGATCTCTATCCCTCCATACAGAATGGCCCCGGCAGAGTTGCGAGAGTTGAAGGTGCAGTTGAAGGACTTGCTGGATAAGGGCTTCATTAGACCTAGCACTTCACCTTGGGGTGCACCAGTCCTATTCGTGCGGAAGAAAGACGGGTCGTTACGGATGTGTATCGACTATCGACAGTTGAATAAGTTTACTATAAAGAATAAGTATCTACTTCCAAGAATTGATGACCTGTTTGACCAACTCCAGGGTGCCAAGTATTTCTCCAAGATTGATTTACGTTTAGGGTATCATCAGGTGAGGGTTAAGGAGAAGGATATTCTAAAGACGGCCTTCCGGACAAGATACAGGCACTTTGAGTTCTTGGTGATGTCGTTCGGGATAACAAATGCCCCAGCAGCTTTTATGGATCTTATGAATACTATATTTAGACCCTATCTTGATGTGTTCGTGATTGTATTCATTGATGACATTCTAGTATATTCTCGTTTGGAGGCGGAACATGCGGGCCACTTGCGAATAGTATTACAGACGCTTCAGGATCGTAAGTTATATGCTAAGCTCTCCAAATGTGAATTTTGGTTGAACTCAGTAGTGTTCCTTGGCCATGTGATATCTGACGAGGGTATTAGTGTCGACACTCAGAAGATCGATGCAGTAAAGAATTGGCCGAGATCTACAACACCATCAGAAGTTCGCAGCTTCCTAGGGCTAGCAGGATATTATAGGCGGTTTGTAGAAGGGTTTTCCTCTATATCATCACCATTGACTAAGTTAACACAGAAAGCTACCAAGTTCCAGTGGTCTGACACTTGTGAACGTAGTTTTCAGGAGCTGAAGAATCGATTGACATCTGCACCAGTGCTCACTCTTCCTGAAGGAACAGAAGGTTATGTGGTATATTGTGATGCCTCAGGTATAGGTTTGGGGTGCGTATTGATGCAGCGTGGGAAGGTGATTGCTTATGCATCAAGACAATTGAAGAAGCATGAAAAGAATTATCCAACCCATGATTTGGAATTGGCTGCAGTAATATATGCTTTGAAGATATGGCGACACTACTTATACGGCGTCCATGTTGACATCTACACAGATCACAAGAGTTTACAATACATCTTCAAGCAGAAAGAGTTGAATTTGAGGCAGCGTAGGTGGCTTGAATTATTGAAAGACTACGACGTCGAGATATTGTATCATCCCGGTAAAGCCAATGTTGTGGCAGACGCTCTCAGCCGTAAATCAATGGGAAGCTTAGTACATATTGAGGCAGGTAGATGGGGGTTGACTAAAGAGCTTCATCAGCTAGCCAATATGAGAATCAGATTGTTAGACTCTGATGACGGAGGTGTTACTGTACAGAATACATCAGAATCATCTTTGGTAGCCGAGGTAAAAGCACGGCAATATGAAGATCCTATCTTAGTACGATTAAGAGAGAGCATTCAGCAGTGTAAAAGTATGGCTTTTGAGATCGGAAGAGATGGGGCACTGAGATACCAGGGCCGATTATGTGTGCCTAATGTGGCAGGGTTGCGAGAGAAGATTATGAATGAGATTCATCAATCCCGATATTCCATCCATCCCGGCTCGACAAAGATGTATCATGATGTCAAGGAGCAGTATTGGTGGGATAACATGAAGAAGTCTATTGCAGAATTTGTAGCCCAGTGTCCCAATTGTCAACAAGTAAAGATAGAACATCAGAAACCCGGTGGATTGCTTCAGAATATAGAGATTCCGACCTGGAAATGGGAGGTGATTAATATGGACTTCATTATTGGATTACCTCGCTCTTATCATAAGTTTGACTCCATCTGGGTGATAATTGATCGACTTACAAAATGTGCCCATTTTCTGCCAGTTAAGACAACTTACACGGCTGAAGATTATGCGAAGTTGTATATCAAGGAGATTGTTAGGCTTCATGGTGTGCCGGTATCTATTATATCAGACCGAGGAGCTCAATTTACAACTAACTTTTGGAGGTCTTTTCAAAAGGGTTTAGGCACACAAGTGAATCTCAGCACTGCATTTTATCCGTAGATTGACGGACAGGCTGAACGTACCATTCAGACACTGGAAGATATGCTACGAGCATGTGTTCTAGATTTTAAGGGAAATTGGGATGACCATCTTCCACTCATAGAATTCGCCTACAATAATAGCTACCATTCCAGTATTAAAATGGCCCCATACGAGGCACTATACGGGAGAAGATGTAGATCACCAGTTGGATGGTTCGAAGTCGGTGAAACAGAATTATATGGGCCAGATTTGATTCACCAAGCTATTGAGAAGGTGAAAGTGATACAGGAGCGATTGAGGACGGCACAAAGCAGGCAAAAATCTTATTCCGATGTCCGACGTCGTGATCTGGAGTTTGAGGTTGATGATTGGGTTTTCCTGAGGATCTCACCAATGAAGGGTATTATGCATTTTGGGAAGAAAGGTAAGCTGAGTCCAAGGTATATCGGGCCGTATAAAATTTTTCGACGGATTGGACAGGTTGCTTATGAGTTAGAATTGCCATCCGAATTGGAATTTGTCCACTCGGTATTCCATGTATCTATGTTGAGGAAATGTATTAAAGACCCTTCTTGAGTCGTCCATATCAAAGATGTACAGGTTGCAGAGGACCTATCATATGAAGAAGTGCCAGTGGCTATATTAGATCGACAAGTCTGCAAGCTGAGAACAAAAGATGTAGCTTCCATCAAAGTATTGTGGAGGAACAAGAATATGGAAGAAATTACATGGGAAAAAGAAGAGGAGATGAAGTCTAAATACCCATACCTATTCCAGAATGAAGATAACAAGGATATTGGTGGAACACATGATACATTGGAAGGTGAAATGGCTCTATGAGGTAAGCAATAACTTGAGAATACTCTTCCTTAATACAAAATGGCGATATGCAGATAATGTACATGTCAATAATGCTTTGCATACTCTTGTAAGGCCATACATTGAGTTAACCGCTTGCAAGTTTGTCCTCTATTTATGGGAGAAACTTGGCCAGAATCCACGATGATTTAAACTCCCCATGAACCCTTACATTCGAGGATGAATGTTCCTAAGGGGGGAAGAGTGTTACAACCCATATCCACATGCGTTATTTTATGCCATATATTAGTTAACATAAATCCAAGAATGAATTACCTTTGATATGATAAGAAGTTAATCCTATTGGTCTTAAGTGATATAAGGGTGTATAAGGGTGATTAACAAGTATTAGAAGTTAAACAAATCAAGGATGTTGTAACTCGTATTTTCATGTAAACCTAGAGGTTCTTAATACACTCAAGAGGTCATGTATTAAGGTATTTGAATCATATAATATCCGTATCATAAGTCTTGAAGTCAAACGAGTTATGAAACAAAAGTCGACAAACGTTGTCGCAACTTAGGTTCATAATTTTACTTAAACATTAGGTTAAATGTTTCTAAGCTTTTCTCCTAATTTACAAGGAATTACGGGGTGATCTACCCACAAAATTAAAGATCTATGAGTCTAGTTTCCAACGCATTAAACCGTTTGTCAATATGATCTCGGAGTATAGAGATATTCATATTTTTGCAAGCCTGCACAGATTAGTAGATGACAAGTAGGTGCATCACCTACTTGCCAAAATGATAGGACAAAATTAAAAGACCTAAGTCGGCCAAGAGAGGACTTTTAAGGGGTTATGAACTCAGTTATTTCATCCATATTTCAGACCCTCAAAATCAAAGTTAACCCCTGCAACTCCTCCCCAAAAATCCCACACAAACCCTAATCGATTTTCCCTCTCTTTCAAGTTCTATTTGAAGGTAAAACCTAGAGTTTGAAGAACCAAGGGAAGGGCTGAGTTATCCAACAAGTAAGGTAAGTTACTGCCATCTTTCATACATTTTTCTCTGCTGTGAATTCATGGTAATTCGTTCTATACATGTAAGAACTCACGGGACGGTGATCGGAAGCCGTGAGTTCGAGTTATTCACTTGTAGCGGACTGTTTTGTGGACTGTTTTGTGTTGCTATTGGGCTGCGTATTTTACTACTATTTTGTGGAGTTTTGGAGGTAGAAGAGTGTGGAGAAACACCATATATATGTAGGGTTGTGGGCTGATAGTTATTCGTAATATTTCCGGGTCGTTTGACACGACTACGGTGGTCGTCGTATGCATGGTGTAATTAGGTTGTGCGTGGACTGTTTTGGGAGGCTCAATATGTTTATTATTGATGTTGTTTGGGATGTTTGGTGATTGTTTTGAATGGTGTGAAGTCATATATATAGGGGAGGTGCTGTCCGTTTCAACGTAAAATAGGTTGTGGTCGATACATAATAGTTATGACACTTAAATGATAACGATAGTATCGTTTCTCTTATTGTAGACTAAGGAGTTGTGACAATTGCATAGCTTGTGATTGGGGAAGTATATACAAGGTATGTGAGGCTATCCCTTTTCTTCTTTTGCACGACTCCGATTGTACATAATGTAATGAACGAGCTTCCAAAGATACTCTACTCTTAGAAGCTAGCAGTACTTACATTGCTTTCCCTCTTATGGAACGATTGATGTTAATGTTGCTTCTCTTATTCTTATGTTATCAATGTTGTTGGTACTTCCTGATTCTTATAAGGTTCGTAATGAAGAGTTGGTCCTAATAACGTGTACAGAGGATACCGACCTTACGTCACTCTGAAAGGTCTAGAATGTGATTCCATGAGTCGAGCATGCATTATATATATGTATCTATTTTACTCTACCGAGCTGCGCTATAGTCGTCCAGGTACGACACATATTGTGCAACTACTGATCAGTTGGATTTTACCGAGCTCCACGTGGCCGGGTATGATTCTACCGAGCCTTATGACGGTCGGGTACGTTTTTACCGAGCATATTATGGCTGGGTACGATATGATGATGATGATACCCACAGAGGTGTATGTTTTAAATGTTTATGTATACATACATATGTATCATGCATTTCATATCAGTAGCCTTCAGAGGTACTCAGATGTTCCAGGTTGTATATTCTTTATCCCTGCTTGCATTACTGTTCGTATTTATGGTTCCCTGCCTTACATACTCAGTACTTTATTCGTACTGACATCCTTTTGTTTGTGGATGTTGCATGTCATGCTGCAAGCCTTAATAGACAGGCAGGTGCAGCTCCCCCACCACAGTAGGTTGTCCAGTTCAGCAGTGATTGGCGAGATCCCTTCTCCGGACTTGCCGTGGTCTTGGTATGCATTTTTGTTATAGACATTATGGGTATGTCGGGGCCCTGTTTCGGCTATATTGCAGCACTTATGTTCATTTAGAGGCTCATAGATAAGTGTCGACTCATTTATAGTTTGGTATGCCTTGTCAGCTGGTTTTTGTTGTATAGTCTTTCATGGTAGCGTGGTAGCTCGTACCTTATATGTAGTTTCTTGATTGTATGGTCATCCCCTGCTATGTATGTTCATGCCATAATATTTTATTGTTGGTTGTCCATGATCCATGTCTACCATTTATATTGATCTCGTCAACCCTAAAAGATAATAATAAAAAGGTTAGATAAAATGTACGTTGGTGCTCGGCAAGTATGGTCGGGTGCAAGTCATGGCCCTCCAGTTTGGGTCGTGACATCCCAGGATACCGTCCTGTAGTCCCAAATATAAATATCCAGTGGATCTTTCGGGATGCCGTCCCGTAGTCCAACTCAAAATGCACGGGGATCTCCCGAAATACCGATCCGTAGTCCCAAATATAAATATCTAGTGCTAGGGGGAATCTACCGGGGTGCAGCCCCGTAGTTCCAATGTAAAAGTATAGAGGGATCTCCCAGAATTCAAATCCGTAGTCCCAAAGTAAACATGCATGGGGATCTCCCGGTATACCGTCCCGTAGTCCCAAAGTAAACACACAGCAACAACACGAAGAACACTCAATTCAATTCAAATTTCGTACCAAGGTAGAACATGTATTTATAACTTAGCATGCTGCACAGAATCCAAATATGGAAGTTTGAGTAAATAAAGCCATTAAGTCAATTAGACATGCTTCCCTAAGCTAACAGTAAGCTTAAATTACAAGTAGTATAGATTGGGAAAGAAGCACAATTATAATTAATTAATGAAAATAGAATTTTCAACAATCAGCACAAGCACACACTCGTCACCTCACGTACAAGGCATTTCCAATATCAACAATACCAAATCCTAAGGGGAGTTCCCCCCACAAGGTTAGGCAAGCCACTTACCTCGAATCGGCTCAAAATCGACCCGAAACCACGCTCTTGCCACGAGTACTCGACTCCAAATGGTCCAAATCTATTCAATTCAATTACATAATGTAAATATAACTTCAAGTAACTGATTCCACTAATTAAATTTAAGATAATACGCGAAATTAGGAAAAATGACCAAAACACCCCTCGGGCCCACGTCTCGGAATCGAGTAAAATTTATAAATTCGAAAGCCTCACACTCTCACGAGTTCATTTATACCAAAATTATCCCAATCTGACATCAAATTCCATATCAAAGTCCCAAAATTAGGCCTAAGAACCTTTTCAATTTTTCTCCAATTTTTCCACCCCAAATTCGAATTTAAAGGATGAATTTAAGCATATACTCGTGGGAACTAATCAAAACCGAGTAAGAATTACTTACCCAAAACACCCAGGTAAAAATCTCTCTCAAAATCGCCAATCCCGAGCTCCCAATCAATTTCTAAAGTTTTGAAACTAAACCCTCGATTCTGCCCCTTTTCAAACTAGTGAAATCGCATCTGCGATGCGGTCCCGCTTCTGCGAAGACCAAGTCATATATGCGACATTTCATTAAACCACAAATGCGACTTCCTTTCCGCAGATGCGGTGCCGCTTCTGCGGTGCCTTGGCCGCATCTGCGGTCAAATCCCATTTCGCCTCAAACCGCATCTGCGGTACCTCAACCGCTTTTGTGTGCTCTCACCTGCGGTCTCCAAGCCGCAGGTGCGGTTATGACAGCAGACTCAGCAGCTTCAGTTGCGAACTCCCAACTTCCCGTTAACCATCCGAAATCATCCCGAGGCCCCAGGGACCTCAACCAAAAGTACGAACAAGTCATATACCACTATCCAAACTTATATCAATTCTCAAAACACCTAAAACTACATCGAAACATCGAATTAATCATGGATTCGAGCCTAAGAACTCCAAAAGCTCTCAAATTACGCTTTCGATCAAAAAGTCTACCAGACCTCGTCCGAATGACCTGAAATTTTGCACACAAGTCACATTTCACACTACGGAGCTACTCCAACTTTCAGAATTCCATTCCGACCTTTAGATCAAAATCTCACTATCGAACAGGAAACTTTAAAAATTCAACTTTCGGCATTTCAAGCCTAAATAAGCTACGGACCTCTAAAACAAAATCCGAACATGCCCTTAAGCCCGAAATCACCCAATAGAGCTAATGGAACCGACGGAATTCCATTCCGATGCCGTCTTTACATTGCTACGATTACGGTCCAAATTCTAAAACTTAAACTCTCGTTTAGGGACTAAGTGTCCCAAAACTCTCCGAAACTCCAAATAATCCTCCCTGTAACTCACAATAGCAGAAACAAATATGGGGAATGCAGTTAATAGGGGATCAAGGCGCTTTGGAGAAGGTTAATGTGATTCAGGACAAACTCCGTACAGCCCAGTCCAGATAGAAGAGTTACGCGAACCGGAAGGTTCGTGATGTTTCCTATATGGTTGGAGAGCGGGTTCTGCTTCGGGTTTCACCTATGAAGGGCGTCATGAGATTCCGGATTTTGGAAAATGTAGTTTCAGTTTGAGAGTTGTATTGTATATGCCGAGCGACATCTTAAACGCTTCATCTTGATATTTTTCTATAGTTTTGGCTAGTTTTATCTTGTTGTTTTCTTTTCCAAAATTGTTAGGCTTACCTAGTCGTAGAGACTAGGTGCCGTCACGACAGTTCACAGAGGGCAAACTTGGGTCGTGACACAAGCAGAGGCGGACCTATGTTTGGAGAAGAGAGGTTATTGGACCATTTTATTTCGGCAATATATATATATATATATATATATATATATATATTTAAAACGATGATATATTTACTTAGAACTCAGATCAAAAGTCAGATGAGGATATTAATTGAGCAGTCCGCTCATATGCCTGCGACACCTTCAAATCCTGAGTCCATCTTGACACCAAGAGAAGAGATTGTTACATAGCGAAATTTTATTATATAAGAGTATAACACCATCTTTGGTTGAAGATGAAATTTAAACAAAAAGAGAATGACTTTTAGCCCATACCAAAAGTATATTAGAATTTATGATTTAATCTGTTATATGACTTAATAGTGAAATGAAAATTTAAAATTAAAGTCTTTTAAAATATAAAAATACTTATATCGTTTTTTTAGAATGGATTACAAAGAAAAGAACCACATGAAATTAAAAAATAGAATTAAAAATTGCCTATCATTGAATGTTAATTTTTTTTTCCCCCTTCAAGCACTAGTATGCAGAATTTACTGATCTAATTAATTTAAATTTGTATCATAATTGGCAAATACTGTTATAAATCGAAATCGATTGAACGTCCATTCAACTATGATTTACAAGTGTTATTGCGACTTATAAGTTGCATTATTGAAATTGCGATTTATAAGTCTCAACTTATAATTGTTAATTACGACTGTAAGTCCGCTTTGCCAATCTCAATAAGATAAGAATTTAATTATGTACTGAAACTTCCTACTTTGGTCACTAAAATACAGCTGACTTGGCTTCCTTCCATTGACAACTCTAAACGGTGATTCCTCATTCCTCACTTAACACCCCCCCGCCCCAACACCCCCACCCCCCAACCCACAACCCCAACTTTACAAAATCCACCACTCTAAGTGGGCGTTTGGACATAAGAATGGTAAACTTTCAAAAAAAAAAAAAAGTAAAAAGAAATTTTAAGTAAAAATGGTTATGTTTGGACACAAATATAATTTTGGGTTATTTTTAAAATTTTGTAAGTGATTTGAGTAAATTTTTTGAAAAATAGCTTTTTGGAATTTTTTAAATTTTCAAAAAAATTCTAAAATTCATCTTCAAGTGAAATTGAAAATTTTGACTAGATTTCGAAAAAAAAAAAGAATTTTTTTTGACAAAAAGTAAAAAAATTCTTATGTTCAAACGGGCACTTATAGCCTGTTTGGCCAAACTTATTTTTGGTCAAAAGTGTTTTTTTTTTGCCAAAAGTACTTTTGGCTAAAAATTGAGGTGTTTGGCCAAACTTCTGGAAGGAAAAAAAACGATTTTGAGGAGAATTAGAAACAGTTTTGGAGAAGCAGAAAACAGTAGATTCTCTCCGAAAACACTTTTTTGAGAAGCACTTTTGAGAAAAATACACTTAGAAGTAATTTTTTAAAGCTTGGCCAAACACTAATTGCTGCCCAAAAGTGATTTTCAAACTAATTAGCCAAACACAAACTTCTTCTCACCAAAATTAATTTTGAGAATCCTTGTTTGAGAATCTCTTTTTCAAGCCTTCAACCCTAGAAAAACCTTTCCCATAAGCAAACTACAAACACTATTTACACAGAAAGTTCTCTTCTTTGAAACATATATTTACATATTTTATAAAAATTTCTTTTCTTTGCTCTCTTCAATCTTGAAAAAATAAAAAAGCTTTCATCTTTCTCCTCCTCCTCCTTTTCTTCTTCAACCCCATAAAAACCTTCTCTTAAGCAAACTATAAACACCCTTTTATTCTTTCAATACATAAATACAAATAAAGTTATCTTCTTTGGTATCTTCATTCTGCAAAAAAAAAAAAAAAAAAAAAAAAATCCTTAAAAACCTTCTTTTAATCAAACTACAAACACCCTTTTGTTTCTTCAACAATTATATTTTCATTCTGAAAAAAAAACTCTTTTTTTTTGTTCAATATGTGCAAGAAAATGATGCATTATAAGAGATATCAGCACTGGAATAAAAAAGAAGATGTGTTTGTGGTTTGTGTAGATGAAGAACTAAACTCTGGTTATAATTGCAAAAGAGCTAAACCAAAACTTTTTTACCTTCTTTTCCTTTCTTTCATCTCTTTCAGCTTTATTTTCTTGTGTAAGTTGCTCTCTGTTTTTCTCTGTTTTTTTTTTTTTATTTTTTTTTTCCTTTTTCTGATTTTGTTTTGCATGTGTGCAGATTCATTTCGTTCTGAAGAAGCAGGACTTGTTCCTAAAACAGATATAAATTCTTGTTCCTCTGTCTCTAACGGTTAGTTTCTCAATATTTTTCTATGTTCTGTTTTTCTCTTCTGCTTTTCTTGAGTCAAGGGTCCGTAGTCGAAGCGCAGGATAAGTTCTGCATACACACTACCCTCCCAGAGCCCAACTAGCGGGATTTTTACTGGGTCGTTGTTGTTGTTATTCTTTTTTTCTCTGCTTTATTTTTTCTCATAAAAAATGGTCCTATATCCTTCTATGTTAATATACAACAACATAGACAGTATAATCCCACGGGTGGAGCGGGGTTAGTGAGCTCTATTTTTGGTTTTTAAGGAACTAGAGCTATTTTTGGCTTCCGAAAAGGAAAAGTTTTTGTTGATTTTTGTAAAATAATATGGATTTTAATTTCCTGTTTTTGAAGGTTCTTTAGGGTAGTAATGAAATATTGTGTACAAAGGGATGAAAAAGCTGCTACTTTTTTATTGCTTAATTGTAGTCCTTTTATGGTAGTGATTTAAATCAGGTTGGAAAATGGTATAAATGCTCAAGTTTATTTCTTGATTAATTAATAGTCTTTTGTTGACAAAGGGAGCAAAAATTATATGTTTATATGTGCTGACTGAGTTTCTTCTTGGTGTTAGAATCTTTTGTTTGTTAAGGTTGTTGGTTTTAATGTAACAGTAAGAGAGTAATATCAACAACTTTTTTTCTTCGCGATTTTTGACAGTTCGTTTGATTGAACTGCAGGGACAATTTGTTGTGAAAGAAGCAGTATTCGCTCCGATGTATGTGTTATGAAAGGTGTTGTTAGGACAGATTCTGCTTCCTCTAGAATTACCCTTTACAAAAACAATGGTCATAGCGATTATGTGTTGCGCGATACTGATGAGAATGACGAGGTACTTCAGCATGAAAAGATTAGGCCGTATACTCGGAAATGGGAAAAGAATGTGATGGATACCATTGATGAGTTAGACCTTGTTGTGAAAGGGAAGCATTATGGCGTTCGCCAAAAGTGTGATGTCGAACATGATGTGCCCGCTGTGTTTTTCTCTACTGGAGGTTATACCGGAAATCTCTACCACGAGTTCAACGATGGACTCTTGCCCCTTTACATCACTTCTCAGCAGTTCAACAAGAAGGTTGTGTTTGTAATCCTTGAGTACCATAATTGGTGGATAATGAAGTACGAGAACGTTCTTCCTCACCTCACTGAATATCCTATTATAGACTTTAGCGGAGATAAGAGGACTCATTGCTTCCCTGAAGCTATAGTTGGTTTAAGAATCCACGATGAGCTAACTGTTGATCCTTCATTGATGGGAAACAATAAGACGATTAGAGATTTCAGAGACCTTCTGGACCGAGCTTATTGGCCTCGAATTAGAGGTTTGATCCAAGATGAGGAACGTGAAGCTCGGATGAATAAAGAAAAACTTATTTCGTCACCCTCATCTGAGTTAAAGATGGTGACGACGGAAGAAAAGAAGGATTTGAAGAAGCCTAAAGTGGTCATAATAGCGAGAAATGATTCTAGAGCTATAATGAACGAAGATTCTTTGGTTAAAATGATCGAAGATATTGGGTTTCGTGTAGAAGTTTTGAGGCCACAACGAACGACAGAGCTTGCAAGGATCTATCGAGTCCTTAATTCGAGTGATGTTATGATAGGAGTTCACGGTGCTGCCATGACTCATTTCCTCTTTATGAGGCCTGGTTCTGTTTTCATCCAAATCATTCCCCTCGGAACAGATTGGGCAGCAGGCACTTATTATGGAGAACCAGCAGTCAAACTAGGTCTCAAGTACATCGGATACAAAATTCTTCCGAAAGAGAGCTCCTTGTATGATGAGTACGATAAGAATGATCCCGTCCTGATGGACCCCAACAGCGTGAACGACAGAGGATGGGAATTCACGAAAAGGATCTACCTTGATCATCAGAATGTGAGGTTGAATCTTGGAAGGTTTCGTAAAAGATTGCTTCGCGCCTACAATCATTCTGTTGCTAATGAAAATGAGCGCCTTCGTCGTCAAAGTCAGTAACTCTTTTACCTTTTTGTGGTTTACCAAATATACTTAGTCTCAATTGTTAAAGCTCTTAGAGTTGTATATCATAATTCTGAATAAAAGAAATAAGCATTGCTGCAGATCTAGATTAGTGGCAATGCCTTTTGTGTACATCAAGTAGGGAAATGGTAAAGTTGTTCTTTGGTTTCTAAGAAAAAGAAATGCTTTGCTTTCTGAGATTTTGCCTATATTTCTGGTTCTCATGCAGTGCATTAACCTCTTCTCCTGGGGCCGCACCCCAAGGAGGCCTCCTTGGGGCGGCCCTTCTCGGACCCTGTGTGAACGCGGGATACTTTATACATCGGGCTGTCCATTTTTCACAGTTCATGATTGGGTTTTTTATCTCACCTAAGCAAAATGTATCTGAATTGTCAGGCTAAATCCTTATGTTTTACTTATTTTTTGAAAATTTGCATAGTGTTTTTAAATCACTGTGTATACTTACCAAGTTTGTTGGCAGGGCACTCTTTTTTTTTTTTTTGGTTTTTAAAAAAAAATAGATTCCCCGAAATTTTTCGCTATGTAGATAATATATCTATATGTACAACAACAACAACATACCTAATGTGATCCCACAAGTGGCGTCTGGGGAGGGTAAGATAGAGGTTGTTTCGGATAGGCCCTCATCTCAATGTATCTATATGTACATATATTATAAATGGCATTTATGTCCTTGAACATGTCATTGCAATTTTTGGTTTAACCATCCTGTATCCGAAACTTATTGGCCAACTAATCCAGATTCTGGGCGGATAAGGCTCAATAAAAGGGGAAGTTATCCTATCAAGGGTTTCTTCATTCGTAATGTTTGACTCTAAAACTTCTTGTTAACGGTGGAGGAATCATATCCATCTGATCACACCTCTTGATAGAAAACATCAAGATGATAGAAGTTCAAAGAGTTTCTCCATTCGTAAGGTTCGACTCTAAAATTTCTGATTAATGGTGGGGGGTCATATCTATCTGATCACACTTCTTGATGGTAAATATCTAGATGGTAGAAATTCAAAGAGTTTCTCCGTTCGTAAAGTCCGACTCTAAAACTTCTGGTTAATGGTGGAGGAATCGTGTCCATCTGATCACACTTCTTGACGCTTACCATCAAGATGATAGAAATTCAAAGAATCCTTTGCACATATTGCTTTTGACTCGAACCAAGTAGTTTTTGAAAAAATTAAAACACATGTATGTCTAATAAATCACAGCCATATCCCACATATCTTGGATCTGTCCATCTAATGACTTTTCCATATGCCTATGAAATTTTGTTTCTAACATGACTTTTGGTGCTAACATGATTGTATTTCTGTTCTCATTAGATCATCTTCTACAACATTTTAATAAATAAATAAAAAAAACAGCCCAGTGTATTAAACTTCCGCATGCGCGGGGTCCGATGACGGATCGGACCACAAGGGTCTATTGTACGCAGCCTTACCCTGCATTTTTGCAAGAGACTGTTTCCACGGCTCGTGACCTCCTGGTCACATGACATTAACTTTACCAGTTACGCCAAGGTAACCCCTTTCTTCTGCAACATTTTAAAATTTTATCAATTATTTTTTCTGCAAAATATTAGTCCTAGGTTTTATATTACTGCAATCATAGAGTTGCATCTATTTTCTTTGCTGGCATTCACAGAACACTAACCTACTTTTATTTAAATATACTGTCTATACATGATACATTTTCTTAAACTAATAATACTTAGATATATTCAGCTTGAATCTTATTAAATACTATGACCGTTGATGCATGTGATTTCGATTGCTTTCCTAGTCAACACTCTAGTTTTCAGCAGTTATTAAAATGTTCCACCTTATTTGTCTTTCCCAATGGTGATGTTTCCGGTACAAAATAAATCTTTTTGTACTATACGGTCGTTTTGAAGGGAGCCTTCGCATAACTGGTAAAGTTATTGCCATGTAATCATGAGGTTAAAGCAGTGAAAACAACCTCTTGCAAAAATGCAGGATAAGACTGCGTACAATAGGCCCTTGTGGTCCGGCCCTTCCTTGGACCCTGCGTCCCGCGCATAGCGAGAGCTTAGTGCACTCAGCTGCCCTTTTTTACATTCGCTTTGAATCCACTTAGTTTGGATCCAATCTCTGATTAGATTTCAAAGTTAATTTTGTCTATGAAGTTTGTGTTTCCAACATGTACTTCTTCTCCATGATTCTATCATTTCTCATCTACCTAAACTTTGGTAGGCAAAGTTATTTGATATATATATTAGTAGAAATTAACAGGTATTCAATAGAATAGTTGAGGTGTGGCCAGCCAGTTCGAGCATCACCATTATAAGAAAAAAGTTTTTCTCTAAAATCCATCTTTTGCAGCATTATAAGAGCTTGACGATTCTTAGTAAGAGACGCAAAATGCTACAACTTTTTCCCATTTGTTCAAGCTTTTGGTGGGTAGAGTTACGCTTCCCTTTTTTTCAAAAATTCATCCATTTTCCTTCACTTCAGAGGGCTTCTCTAATAGGGAAAAACCTTCCATTTACGTCAAATGACATGGCCTTCCCGAATCATCCACCATCCGAGTTCCCTTTCCTCCCTATAATGCTCCCTAGCGCAGGCCTATCACGCTTCACGTACACGGTATCTGTGCAGGTAGGAGGCGATAAATATCTAGTCGAACAGTCCAGATGTGCATGAAACAGTCCAAGTATGCGCAAGCTGATCCAAAAATTACAGTTACTTTATTGTAAAATAAGAGGACCCTAACAATTTTCCATGTACAACTTGCTAGTCTTACTTAAGTTGTTGTACATTAATGCACATGTAGAGTCAGGGTCTTGCTATGTCTGCACGATTTCTTCCAAGTAAAATGGTACGTATCTAGTTTCTTTATTGGCACTTAAAAACCACTAAACTTACTTTTTTTTTAACTACACACTGAATACATAATATATTATCTTAATCAGTGATATACTTATCCAGCTCCCTTGTCATTAAATGCCGTTAATGCATGTGATTTCGATTGCTTTGCTAGTGATCAACACTGCATATTCTGCTGCAAGTTTTTGAGATGTTCCACTTTTTATGTGTTTCCCAATGGTAATGTTTTCAGTACGTACTGATAAATCTTGGAGCAATGTTAGAGTTGTCTCCGTATGACCTATAAGTTACGAGTTCAAGTCGTGAAATCAACCACTGATGCTTGCATCGGGATTATAAGGTTGTCTATATCACACCCCTCAGAATATTGCGGCCATTCCCTAGATCCTGCGTGAATGCTAGATGCTTCATGCACCGGACTTGCCTATTTTTTATACTGATAAATCTTGTTGTACTCTTCATTTAAATACCAATCACGTGTTGCACTCTTACTATTATGGCAAAAGCTCCGATAGCGATACCCATCTTGAAAACTTTATATTATAGTTTCGATTTTCAAGTAAAATCCATATGCCTGAAGTTTGTGTTTCCAACAGGGACTTCTTCGGCTCCACGATAGTGTATATGTTCTCTGATCAAATGCGAAATCACATTTTAATTATGAGTTTAACTGAATCTATTGCTTTGACTCGAATTATATATGCATGTGCACTTTTTTGTTGTTGTAAATGTGTACATAAAATAATATACATTCTAAATCCATTGACATTTAGATCCTAGCTAGATTCATCTGTCTCCATTGATCAATCTTCATATATTAATGTCGTAGTTCTCCATGTAAAACTGCCTAGTCTTAAGTTTTTGTGCTAGTAAGAGGTAAAAAATCAACATTATCAAAAAGGAAAAAAATAATTTGGCTAGTTCTAAGAAAAATGGTACGTATCTAGTTTCCTCATTGGCACCCAAAGACCAATAACTACTTTTTTAAACTATATACTTAATTGTCAATACTTGATATATTATCTTAATTAATCAACGTACTTTTTCAGCTTCCTGAATAAATCAAATTAGTAACTTGAATAATAAGACATGATAATATGCTATAACATTATTAATATTTTTAGAATATTAATAATGATGCTAGGGTCACTTGTTCCTATCTTGACGAGGGTCGAAGCAACACCATCTTAAGGGTGGTCAATTGACCATCCTAAGAAGAAAAATTACAATGTATATAACTTGTGTATTAGGTCTTCAGGGTATAATATATATTGAACACCTTTTGTCGAGAAAATTTTTACTTTTTTCAAGTTTGAATATTCTTGAAAAAATTTCTGGCTTCGCCACTAATCTTGACTATTTTTTCGTGTATCTGCTACCTCCTGCCAACATAAATATTAGGTAAATTTGTCCATCACGACGTGAAATTACATTGAGTATGTTGTCATTGTTGTTGTTATAGCTTAAAATGATAAGAACTCCGAACCATAAAATGGTACCATTTGAATTGGAATCACATATATATGCATAAGAGCAAAGGTTTTAGAGAAAAAGTCTAATTATATGTAGTCGAAGGGGTTCAAAATGAGCATTATCTCATTACATGCATACATTCTAATTTCTTCTTCTTTTGATATATATATACACAATTCGAGCCAAAAGCAAGGCGTTTAATTGAACTTACAGAACCCGCTCTAAATCCCTTACGCGCTTGTAGTAGCTTGATTGGTCATGCTACCAATTTAGATATTTGCCATCAAATTTTCAATCTAGGAAGCATGGGAGGCTCAACACTGTTGAACTACGAGAACAACAAAGGTATAGATCGTTAAACCTCTCTATAACAACATTGCTATATAACAACTATTCACTATAAAAGTCAAGTTACTTTGGAATTAATTTTCATGTTATGTTAATATATATTCTTTATAACAATACTTTGCTATAATAATCAATTTTATTTATTTCAAGGCTATTATAGAAAGGTTTGACTGTATCGGCTAAGCATTTAAACAAAACAAAGAGGACAGGCGGCTAAGTTTTAAATACTACATTTCGGCTATTTTTAAAATTAGCATCCTAAAAGCTGCAGAAGGGCAGAAGACAACACACACAACCAATACGTGGGGATTTCAGCTCAGGAAAAATGGCGGCGAAACCAAGGCAGAAACAGGAGGAGATGGCGGCGGCGACGATTGATATGATCGGAGAAGACCTTCTACACAACATTTTGTCTAAGCTTCCGGCAGTAGAATGTGCAGCAGCAGCATGTGTTAGCCGTTCGTGGAACCTTATCATCACTCGCCTCCTCTCTCTTCCAAATCTCTCCTCTTCTCTTTCCCGAAACCCTAATCTTCAGGTTTCTCTAAATTTAACTAGTACAACAATTAGTCTCTCTATTCCAATTTATGTGATAAAAAAATTATCTTTCTTAGACTCACTTTTGAAACTTGTGGTCTAAATTAATTGAGAAGTTAAAAGTTGAATTGGTTTTATATATAGAAAGGTGTCGTTCTTTTTAGGATTGACTAAAAAGGAAAGTGTGGTATATGAATTGAGATGGAGGGAGTATGATTTGGAGTATCTTTTACAGAATTTTTGAATATGTTGATTATTTGGAAAAATTGAAGAAAAGGGAGTCTGAATACACACAAAAAGCAATAGAATTGACCCTTGTACTCCAAGCCTTGCCTTTCTTTTTAGGGCAGAAGGAGTAATTTATGCTTACAAATTTGAATTTTGATATTATTATATGAAATACAAGAGGAGGAGTGATGAAAGAATACACTTAAGTTTAATCGATAAACAGTTTGTTAGACTTCAGTGAATGAAATGGAGTATTTTGTTTAGTTCATTACAAGAAAGTATTGGGTTGAAGTTGAATTTGTGGTGCAGTGTGCTGTGAATGAGGTTGTTGAAAAGGTTTTAGCGAGGACGATTAGACCCCAGTTTGTCATTGCTTCCATTGGTCCTTCTTTTGACTTGCAAGAAGCTCACCGGCTGGTGTGTGATCTCTCTCTCACTCTCTCTCTATATATTGTTATGAAACTAAATGCAATTTACTATAAACTTGAACACGATAATAGAGATAGAATGAAAGAAGAGAAATTATTTCTTCTTTAATTGTGTGTATTTTCCTATCTATTATAAGGCCTTTATATAGGCATGAAAAGTGAAGAAAATATGTCAAGCATTTGTCAAAATCATGGAGGAGGACTAAACATCCACCATAAGATTTATCTTATAACACTCCCCCTTGGATGTCCATAGACTCGTTAAAACTTATTAGGAAAAAACCCTAATGAAGGAAAAAGAGTACACATGTTTAGAAATATGCTTTTTGGTTGCCTCGTTTAAAACTCCCCCTGATGAGAGCATCAATTCACATCCTTGAGCCTTCGCATCCCAATCTTGTACACTAGTTTCTTGAAGGTTGATGTCGGTAGAGATTTGGTGAACAAATCAGCCATATTATCACTTGAATGAATCTGTTGCACATTAATATCACCATTCTTTTGAAGATCATGTGTGAAAAATAACTTTGGTGAAATGTGCTTTGTCCTATCTCCTTTTATAAATCCCCCCCTTCAATTGGGTTATGCATGTTGCATTGTTTTCATACAAAATTGTGGGTAATTTGTCAGAGTTCAAACCACATTTGTCCCAAATAAGATGTATTATAGACCTCAACCATATACATTCTCGACTTGCTTCATGAATAGCAATTATCTCAGCGTGATTAGATGAAGTAGCCACGATTGATTGCTTAGTTGGTCGCCAAGATATGGCAGTGCCTCCACATGTAAACACATAGCCTGTTTGAGATCGAGCCTTGTGTGGGTCAACTAAATACCCAACATCGGCATAACCAACAAGATCAGGACTGCAATCATTGCCATAAAATAATCCCATATCGGCAGTCCTTTTTAGATACCGCAATATGTTTTTGATTTCATTCCAATGTCTCCTTGTAGGAGCAGAGCTACATCTTGCTAAGACATTAACTGAAAAAGTTATGTCAGGCCTTGTTGAGTTAGCAAGATACATTAGTGCACCAATTGCACTAAGATATAGTACTTCAGGACCAAGAAACTCTTCATTCTTTTCTTGAGGTTGGAACGGGTCCTTATTTACATCAAGTGATCGAACAATCATCGGAGTACTTAATGGATGCGCTTCATCCATGTAAAATCGTTTCAATACCTGTAGGCAGATTGATGAACAAAAGTCCCATTTGCCAAATGTTCAACTTGCAAACCAAGACATAATTTTGTCTTTTCGAGATCTTTTATCTCGAATTCATTCTTTAAATAATCAATTGCCTTTTGGTGTTCTGTAGGAGTTTCAATTAGGTTTATGTCATCAACATATACAACAAGTACAATAAACTCCGATGTTGTTTTCTTTATAAAAACACATGGACAAATGACATCATTTATATAACCTTCCTTTAATAAATACTCATTAAGGCGGTTATACCACATTCTTCCTGATTGCTTTAGACCATACAAAGATCTTTGCAATTTAATTGAAAACATTTCTCGAGACTTTGAATTATGTGCGTCAGGCATTTTAAATCCCTCGGGAATTTTCATGTATATCTCATTATCAAGTGAACCGTAAAGGTAGGATGGAACCACATCCATTAAATGCATGTCAAGCTTTTCATGGACAGCAAAACTAATGAGATAACGGAATGTTATAGCATCCATAACAGGAGAATATGTCTCTTCATAATCGATACCAGGCCTTTGTGAAAATCCTTGAGCAACTAGACGTGCCTTATATCTTTGTACCTCATTTTTCTCATTTCTTTTACGTACAAAGACCCATTTATATCCAACAGGCTTAACACCATTAGGTGTTTGCACTACAGGTCCAAAAACTTCACGTTTCGCAAGTGAAGTTAATTCTGCCTGGATAGCGTCTTTCCATTTTGACCAATCATCTCTCTGTCTACATTCATCGACAGATTTTGGTTCAAGATCCTCGTCTTGTTGCATTATTTCAACAACAACATTATAAGCAAAAACGTTATTAATAACAATATTGTTTCGGTTCCATTTTTTCCCCGTTGAGGCATAACTTATTAAGATCTCTCCATCATCATCATTTTCAGGTACCTGAACCTCCCTTGAGGTCTTATCATTTGTTATGTCTATGTGCTCTTCTTGAGCCACTACCTCCGTATTATGATCACTTTGATCATTTACTCCTTTTCTTTTCCGAGGATTTTTATCCTTAGAACCGACTGGTCTACCACGTTTCAAGCGTGGTTTAAACTCATTTGCTTTAATTGATTGTCCTACCGGGATATCAACTCGAACTGGAGTATTAGCAGCTGAAATATATGACTTAGTCACCCTTGGTAGGTCAGTGAACGCATCTGACAGTTGATTTGTAATATTTTGCAAATGAATTATCTTTTGAACCTCTTGTTCACATTGATTTGTTCGAGGATCTAAATGAGATAGTGATAATACATTCCAATCTATCTCCTTTCTCAGCTGCTTATTTTTCTCCCCCTAATGTTGGGTATATTGATTCATCAAAATGACAATCAGAAAATCTCGCTGTAAATAAATCTCCAGATATTTTATGATAGAAGGAGATTCATACCCAACATATATCCCCAACCTTCTTTGGGGGCCATCTTTGTGCGTTGTGGTGGAGCAATTGGAACATATACCGCATAACCAAAGATTCTAAGATGGGAAATATTTGGCTCCTAGCCAAAAACCAATTGCAATGGGGAGACTTTATGATAACTTGTGGGCCTTATCCGCACAAGTGATGCTGCATGCAAAATAGCATGACCCCATACTGAAATGGGAAGTTTTGTTCTCATAAGCATTGGTCTAGCAATTAATTGGAGACGTTTGATTAATGATTCCGCCAGACCATTTTGTGTATGAACATGAGCGACCGGATGCTCAATTGTTATCCCAGGTTATATATAGTAATCATTAAATGCTTGGGATGTAAATTCACCGGCATTATCAAGACGAATTGTCTTAATTGCATAATCTGGAAATTATGCTCTTAGCTTTATTATTTGAGCCAACAATCTCGCAAATGCCATGTTGCGAGTTGATAGTAAGACCATCTTATAGATGCATCTACCAAAACCATATAATATCTGAATGGTCCACATGGAGGGTGAATAGGCCCACATATATCGCCTTGTATACATTCCAGAAATATAGGGATTCCATCTTAACTTTAATCGTTGATGGTCTAATAATTAATTTGCCTTGAGAACATGCAGCACAAGAGAATTTCTTAAAATGAAGAATCTTTTGGTTCTTCATTGAATGTCCATGTGAATTTTCAATTATTTTATGCATCATAGTAGAGCCAGGATGACCCAACCGGTCATGCCAAATAATAAAATTATCTTGATTAGTAAACTTCTCATTTACTATGGCATGTGTTTCAATCCTGCTAATACTTGTGTAATATAAGCTAGAGGAAAGAGCAGATAACATTTCAAGCATATATTTCTTACCCGAATTTATTGTAGTAATATAAAGATATTCAATCTTTTCATTATTTGTAGTCTCAATGTGATATCCATTTTGGCGAATATCTTTGAAGCTTAATAAGTTTCTTTGAGATTTACTACAATATAATGCTTCATCAATAGCCAAATGTATTCCTCCTGGTAGTAATAAATTGGCTTTTTCAGAACCTTCAATTAATTTTGTACTACCGGATATTGTATTAACATTGGCTTCTTTCATTACCAAATAAGAGAAATATCTCTTAAAATAGTGTGTGTTGTAGCACTATCCAGAAGACATATATCATCTTTATTAATCTTGAGTCCAACTGAAGACTAGGAAATTTTCATATTCTTCATAAAAAAAAATCAAAAAGTACATTATAAGAAATATGAAAGACAAAAAAAAAAGCATTAAAAATTACATACTAGCAACACATGATGCGTTAGGAAACACACTCAAGAAAAATAAACTAGTTGCAATCATAAAAAATGACAACTTTTATTATAGCCTTCAATCCCCAACAAGATGATTAGTTCTTCAGTCAATATTCTCAAAGAAGTCTCCAGCTTCTAAATGAGTAATATTTGCTAGGCCTCCAAAATCATCATCTTTATATGCAAGATGTGCCTTAGAATCATATTTGTTTGAGGGACTTGCTTCAACAACAACAACAACGACCCAGTATAATCCCACAAGTGGGGTCTGGGGAGGGTAATATGTACGCAGACCTTACCCCTACCCCGAAGGGTAGAGAGGATGTTTCCAGGAGACCCTCGGCTCAAGAAAGCAACAAGAGACGATATATTAGTACCATAAAAACGCATAATAAAATAACAGCAATATAAGAGATATGAAATACAAAATACGAAATACGAAATAGATGGCTGGTATAGTAAAAACTAGCACGTAAAGCCCTGCATCAATAGACGACCAATGACATTCTTAGTCTAACTCCTAACTGGCTAGTCTCACTCTATTGTGCGGTAGAAGTATTCACAACTTCCCCCTAATCTACAATCTTAATGCTCGACCTCCATAATTCCCTGCAAGGACCATGTCCTCAGTAATCCTAAGTCGCGCCATGTCCTGTCTGATCACCTCTCCCCAATACTTCTTAGGTCGCCCTCTACCTCTCCGCGTGCCCACTACCGCCAGTCGCTCACACCTCCTCACCGGTGCATCAGTGCTCCTCCTCTGAATGTGCCCGAACCATCTGAGTCTTACTTCCCGCATCTTGTCCTCCATGGGGACCACGCCCACCTTCTTTCGAATATCTTCATTCCTAATCTTATCCATCCTTGTATGCCCGCACATCCACCTCAACATTCTCATCTCTGCTACTTTCATCTTCTGGATGTGTGAGTTCTTTACCGGCCAACATTCAGTTCCATATAACATGGCAGGCCTAACCACTGCTTTATAAAACTTACCTTTTAGTAACGGTGGCACTTTCTTGTCACACAAGACTCCCGACGCTAACCTCCACTTCATCCACCCCACCCCTATACGGTGTGTGACATCCTCGTCAATCTCCCCGATCCCCTGAATAACCGATCCAAGGTACTTGAAACTACCCCTCTTGGGAATGACTTGAGAGTCAAGCCTCACTTCAACTCCCGCTTCCGTCGGCTCAACTCCAAATTTGCACTCGAGGTATTCCGTCTTCGTCCTGCTCAACTTGAAACCTTTAGACTCAAGAGCATGTCTCCAAATCTCTAGCCTCTCGTTGACGCCGCCTCGTGTCTCGTCAATTAGAATAATGTCATCAGCAAATAGCATGCACCATGGCACCTCCCCTTGAATATGATGAGTCAGTGCATCCATCACCAGGGCAAATAGGAATGGGCTGAGCGCAGACCCTTGGTGCAACCCCGTAATAACTGGAAAGTGTTCAGAGTCGCCTCCTACTGTCCTAACCCGAGTCTTAGCTCCAGCATACATGTCTTTAATCACCCTAATATAGTCAACCGGGACCCCTTTATCCTCTAAGCAGCTCCATAAGACCTCCCTAGGAACCCTATCGTACGCTTTCTCCAGATCAATAAACACCATGTGGAGATCCTTCTTCCTATCCCTGTACTGTTCCACCATCCTCCTAATAAGGTGGATAGCTTCTGTGGTAGATCGCCCCGGCATGAACCCGAACTGGTTGTCTGAAATAGACACCGTCCTTCGCACTCTCATTTCTACCACTCTCTCCCAAACTTTCATGGTATGACTTAGTAATTTGATGCCCCTATAGTTGTTACAGCTCTGGACATCACCTTTGTTCTTATACAACGGGACCATTGTACTCCACCTCCACTCTTCAGGCATTCTATTAGTCTTGAATATAACACTAAACAATGCAGTAAGCCATTCCAAGCCTGCTTGACCCACACACCTCCAAAGTTCAACCGGAATTTCGTCTGGCCCGGTAGCTCTGCCCCTTCTCATCTTACGCATTGCCTCCATGACTTCATCGATCTCAATGTCCCTACAATTACTTAATTCATGGGGACTGTCGGCATTCCTCAATTCCCCAAGTATAATATCCTGATCCCCTTCTTCACTTAGAAGTTTATGAAAGTAGGTCTGCCACCTCCTCTTAATCTGGTCATCTCCCATCAAAACTTTGCCGTCATCATTTTTTATGCACCTCACTTGGTCCAGATCCCGAGTTGTCCTCTCTCTCACCTTAGCGAGTCGGAATGTGCCTCCATAGTTTGAGGGACTTGCTTCATCATCATTATTTTGAAAGGTCAAATGTGCCTCTATATTATTTTCTTTCTTTCTAAGGGAGGCTTGATAAAGTTTGACAAAATGATCTGGCGTACGACAAATGCGTGCCCAATGATCTTTCATACCACACCTGCGACAATTATTAACTCTACCTTTTAAAGGATTATTTTGAGGATTCTTATTGTTTATTTCCACCATAATAACGATAATTATTTCGCCCCCTTCCATGTCCACGTCCACGACTATGGCCACGACCACGATAATAATTTTGACTTCTTTCAAACTTTTGAGTGATTGTTACCATATTAACTTCAGCAAAATGGTGCAGAATCAGTAGGACGGGCTTCATGATTTTTCATTAAAAGGGTATTATGTTGCTCAGTTACCAGGAGGCATGAGATTAATTCAGAATATTTCTTTAAACCCTTTTCGCGGTTTTGTTGTTGCAATACCATATTTGATGCATGAAAAGTAGAAAGAGTCTTTTCTAGTAAATCCTCATCATTCACAATTTCCCCACATAATTTAAGTTGAGAAGTTATCCTGAATATAGCAGAATTATATTGACTTACAGTTTTAAAATCTTGTAATCGCAAGTGAATCCATTCATATCTAGCTCTTGGTAATACCGTTTCCTTAAGATGGTCATATCGTTCCTTCAAACCACTCCATAGTTTAAATGGATCCTTTAGGTTAAGTATTCAGTTTTTAATCCTTCATCGAGATGATGACGAAGAAAAATCATAGCCTTTGCTTTATCCTGACTTGATGTTTCATTTCCTTGTATAATAGTATTTTCAAGAACTTTTGCAGCAGGGTGAATTCCAGCATCAAGGACACTTGAATTCGTGGCACTAGACATTACCGGAAAGAATTACTTATCATGGGTCCTTGAATTGAAACATCTTGCTGCAAAATATAACAAAAAAGTGAATTCCAGCATCAAGGACACTTGAATTCGTGGCACTAGACATTACCGGAAAGAATTACTTATCATGGGTCCTTGAATTGATGCTGAAATTCACCCTGCTGCAAAAGCTCTTGAAAATACTATTATACAAGGAAATGAAACATCATGCCAGGATAAAGCAAAGGCTATGATTTTTCTTCGTCATCATCTCGATGAAGGATTAAAAACTGAATACTTAACCCTAAAGGATCCATTTGAACTATGGAGCAGATTGAAGGAAGGATATGACCAACTTAAGGAAACGATATTACCAAGAGCTAGATATGAATGAATTCACTTGCGGTTACAAGATTTTAAAACTGTAAGTCAATATAATTCTGCTATATTCAGGATAACTTCCCAACTTAAATTATGTGGGGAAATTGTGAATGATGAGGATTTACTAGAAAAGACTCTTTCTACTTTTCATGCATCAAATATGGTATTGCAACAACAAAACCGCGAAAAGGGTTTAAAGAAATATTCTGAATTAATCTCATGCCTCCTGGTAACTGAGCAACATAATACCCTTTTAATGAAAAATCATGAAGCCCGTCCTACTGGTTCTGCACCATTTTGCTGAAGTTAATATGGTAACAATCACTCAAAAGTTTGAAAGAAGTCAAAATTATTATCGTGGTCGTGGACGTGGACATGGAAGGGGGCGAAATAATTATCGTTATTATGGTGGAAATAAACAATAAGAATCCTCAAAATAATCCTATAAAAGGTAGAGTTAATAATTGTCGCAGGTGTGGTATGAGAGGTTATTGGGCACACATTTGTCGTACGCCAGATCATTTTGTCAAACATTATCAAGCCTCCCTTAGAAAGAAAGAAAATAATATGGAGGCACATTTGACCTTTCAAAATAATGATGATGAAGCAGGTCCCTCAAACAAATATGATTCTGAGGTACATCTTGCATATAAAGATGATGATTTTAGAGGCCTAACAAATATTACTCATTTAGAAGCTGGAGACTTCTTTGAGGATATTGACTGAAGAACTAATCATCTTACTGGGGAATGAAGGCTATAATTAAAGTTGTCATTTTTCTTATGTTTGCAATTAGTTTATTTTTCTTGAGTGTGTTTCCTAACGCATCATGTATTGCTAGTATGTAATTTTTAATGCTTTTTTTTTTTTGTCTTTCATATTTCTTATAATGTACTTTTTGATTTTTTTTTATGAAGAATATGAAAATTTCCTAGTCTTCAGTTGGACTCAAGATTAATAAAGATGATATATGTCTTCTGGATAGTGCTACAACACACACTATTTTAAGAGATATTTCTCTTATTTGGTAATGAAAAAAGCCAATGTTAATACAATATCCGGTAGTACAAAATTAATTGAAGGTTCTGAAAAAGCCAATTTATTTACTACCAGGAGGAATACATTTGGCTATTGATGAAGCATTATATTGTAGTAAATCTCAAAGAAACTTATTAAGCTTCAAAGATATTCGCCAAAATGGATATCACATTGAGACTACAAATAATGAAAAGATTGAATATCTTTATATTACTACAATAAATTCGGGTAAGAAATATGTGCTTGAAATGTTATCTGCTCTTTCCTCTAGCTTATATTACACAAGTATTAGCAGAATTGAAACACATGCCATAGTAAATGAGAAGTTTACTAATCAAGATAATTTTATTATTTGGCATGACCGGTTGGGTCATCCTGGCTCTACTATGATGCATAAAATAATTGAGAATTCACATGGACATTCAATGAAGAACCAAAAGATTCTTCAATTTAAGGAATTCTCTTGTGTTGCATGTTCTCTCAAGGCAAATTAATTATTAGACCATCAACGATTAAAGTTAAGATGAAATCCCCTATATTTCTGGAACATATACAAGGCGATATATGTGGGCCCATTCACCCTCCATGTGGACCATTCAGATATTATATGGTTTTGGTAGATGCATCTATAAGATGGTCACATGTGTACTTACTATCAACTCGCAACATGGCATTTGCGAGATTGTTGGCTCAAATAATAAAGCTAAGATAATAAAGCTAATTCGTCTTGATAATACCGGTGAATTTACATCCCAAGCATTTAATGATTATTGTATATAACCTGGGATAACAATTGAGCATCCGGTCGCTCATGTTCATACACAAAATGGTCTAGCGGAATCATTAATCAAACGTCTCCAATTAATTGCTAGACCAATGCTTATGAGAACAAAACTTTCCATTTCAGTATGGGGTCATACTATTTTGCATGTAGCATCACTTGTGCGGATAAGGCCCATAAGTTATCATAAAGTCTCCCCATTGCAATTGGCTTTTGGCCAGGAGCCAAATATTTCCCATCTTAGAATCTTTGGTTGTGCGGTATATGTTCCAATTGCTCCACCACAACGCACAAAGATGGGCCCCCAAAAAGGTTGGGGATATATGTTGGGTATGAATCTCCTTCTATTATAAAATATCTGGAGATTTATTTACAACGAGATTTTCTGATTGTCATTTTGATGAATCAATATACCCAACATTACAGGGAGAAAATAAGCAGCTGAGAAAGGAGATAGATTGGAATGTATTATCACTATCTCATTTAGATCCTCGAACAAATCAATGTAAACAAGAGGTTTCAAAAGATAATTCATTTGCAAAATATTGCAAATCAACTGCCAAATGCATTCACTGACCTACCAAGGGTGACTAAGTTATATATTCTAGCTGCTAATGCTCCAGTTCGAGTTGATATCCCGGGAGGACAATCAATTAAAGCAAATGAGTTTAAACCACGCTTGAAACGTGGTAGACCAGTCGGTTCTAAGGATAAAAATCCTCGGAAAAGAAAAGGAGTAAATGATCAAAGTGATCATAATACAGAGGTAGTGGCTCAAAAAGAGCACATAGACATAACAAATGATAAGACCTCAAGGGAGGTTCAGGTACCTAAAAATGATGATGATGGAGAGATCTCAATAAGTTATGTCTCAACGGGGAAAAGATGGAACCGAAATAATATTGTTATTAATAACGTTTTTGCTTATAATGTTACTGTTGAAATAATGCAACAAGACGAGGATCTTGAACCAAAATTTGTCGATAAATGTAGACAGAGAGATGATTGGCCAAAATGGAAAGATGCTATCCAGGCAGAATTAACTTCACTTGCGAAATGTGAAGTTTTTGGACCTGTAGTGCAAACACCTAATGGTGTTAAGCCTGTTGGATATAAATGGGTCTTTGTACGTAAAAGGAATTAGAAAAATAAGGTACAAAGATATAAGGCACGTCTAGTTGCAAAAGGATTTTCACAAAGGCCCGATATCGATTATGAAGAGACATATTCTTGATGAAAAGGTATTGAAACGATTTTACATGAATGAAGCACACCCATTAAGTACTCCTGTGATTGTTTGATCACTTGATGTAAATAAGGACCCGTTTCGACCTCAAGAAAAGAATGAAGAGCTTCTTGGTCCTGAAGTACCATATTTTAGTGCAATTGGTGCACTAATTTATCTTGCTAACTCTACAAGGTCTGACATAACTTTTTCAGTTAATGTCTTAGCAAGATATAGCTCTGCTCCTACAAGGAGACATTGGAATGGATTCAAAAACATATTGCGGTATCTAAAATGGACTGACGATATGAGATTATTTTATGGCAATGATTGCAGTCCTGATCTTGTTGGTTATGCCAATGCTGGGTATACTGACCCACACAAGGCTCGATCTCAAACAGGCTATGTGTTTACATGTGGACGCACTGCCATATCTGGGCGATCAACTAAGCAATCAATCGTGACTACTTCATCTAATCACGCTGAGATAATTGCTATTCATGAGTAATTGCAAGTCGAGAATGTATATGGTTAAGGTCTATAATACATCTTATCGGGACAAATGTGGTTTGAACTCTGACAAATTACCCACAATTTTGTATGAAAACAATGCAGCATGCATAACCCAATTGAATGGGGGGGGGATTCATAAAAGGAGATAGGACAAAGCACATTTCACCAAAGTTATTTTTCACACATATCTTCAAAAGAATGGTGATATTAATGTGCAACAGATTCGTTCAAGTGATAATATGGCTGATTTGTTCACCAAATCTCTACCGACGTCAATCTTCAAGAAACTAGTGTACAAGATTGGGATGCGAAGGTTCAAGGATATGAATTGATGCTCTCATCAGGGGGAGTTAATACGTGTTGTACTCTTTTTCCCTTACAAGGTTTTGTCCCACTGGGTTTTCCTGGCAAGGTTTTTAACGAGGCAACCAAAAAGCGTATTTCTGAACATGTGTACTCTTTTTCCTTCATTAGGATTTTTTTTTCCCATAGGGTTTTTTCCTAATAAGGTTTTAACGAGACACATTATCTATGGACATCCAAGGGGGAGTGTTATAAGATAAATCTTATGGTGTATGTCTACTCCTCCATGATTTTTACAAATGCTTAATGACATATTCAATGACATATTTTCTATGCTTAATGACATATTCAATGACATATTTTCTTCACTTTCCATGCCTATATAAAGGCATTGTAATAGATAGGAAAATACACACAATTGAAGAAGAAATAAATTCTCTTCCTTCTTTCTATCTCTATTATCTTGTTCAAGTTTATAGTAAATTGCTTTTAGTTTCATAACAATATATATATATATATATATATATATTGCATTTACGTGTACCTAGAAATTGTGGCATGCCAGTGAATTTGTTTGTTAAATGGTCTTTATCGAAATGAATGTTAGCTAAATATTCAAGTTGAAATAGAATTAACTATCTTACTTTTTAATTTTAAGTTTGCAAAATAAGTCATCTAGGGATGACAATTGGGGCGGGCCGGGGCAGGGAAAACTCTTAATGGGGCAGGGCAGGGCAAAATCTAAATGGGGCGGGGCAGGGCAGGCAGGGGAAAATTTTATATTTAAAAAATTTTAATAGGGCAGGGCAGGGGCAAATTCCAAGTTAATAACTAGGTCAGGTTATTTTTGTTATTTTTCCCCAATTCCTACTGTGAATATACGCATTATAATGCGTTTCATTTATAAGCTCGGGTGTTGTAGAGTTCACCTTTCCAATTGTTTTCTACTAATCATTAAAAAATATTTCCTTTCTAATTATCTCCCCGAAAGAAGTTCAATGACTGATGTTTATAATTAAAACTTGTTACAGATAAAATGACTAGGATGAACTCTTGAAATGCCAAAATCGTTGATGTCCTCCAAACTGAAAGGAAATTTGTCATTATTTGATTGTCTTTGAATACAAATTATTTCATTAATTTGATTTGTAATCTCCAATATATATTTCATCAATATGTGCATATCGTTTTATTCACGAATGTTTTAATTTTTCCATTCTCACCTTATTTCAAATATTTTTCCATTCTCACCTTATTTCAAATATATCATAAAGATATGAGAAAATCTTCTTTTGATTTCCTTTTCCTCTAATAATCCCAAATTTTCTGTAAAATCATATGTTTAAAAAAAATTAAATAGAATATTACAAATAAAAAAAATGAAGAAGAGTTTAAACGGGGCGGGGCAGGGCGGGGTGAGGCGGGGCAGGGCAAATTCTGGAAAAATGCTAAATATGGCAGGGCGGGGCAGGTTAAAAACTTAGTAGGCCAAAGCTTGCCCTACCCTGCCCTACCCCAATTGCCATCCCTAAAGTCATCGAAAAGGAAACCTTTTCTATTGATTCTAAATACTTTTCTACTCAAGAGTTTAAGATATCAATTTGACTTTTTTTATTATATTTTAGTAATACAAGAAAATATTAAAGTAATAGTTGAGATGTTAGTTTGATAGGAAAAACATTACATTGAAATCTAAATTTGAATATCTTAAACTTGAACTCATAAAAGTTGTGAAAGTTGTATAGGATTATGTTGTTAATAGAATGGTGGCGTACATTTTGGAACATCACCAAATTATTTAGAGTTGAACTAATATTGGCATGATATGATTTTAAATGGAGTAACGTGGTGAATGGGGATTCATATAGCCGACCCTTGGATTGGGGCATAGTAGTAGTAGTTGTTGTACCAAATTAAAAAGAGTGTCACAATTTGAGATAGAGAGAGTATTGGGCAGCCAGTGTACAAAGCATCCCGCTGATTCCACGGCTCGAACCCGTGATCTATAGGTGACACGGAGACAACTTGATCGTTGCTCCAAGGCTCCCCTTCAATAGAGAGAGTATTATTCTATCATATAAAAGAACATTTTAGGACCTCAATTTTGTTCTAAACAATATTCAAATTGTTCAAAAATCAACTTGGATCCATTTTCAGTTTAGTATAATAATAACCTGAAATTTTATCATAGTAGTTGCATCCGAACCAAATAAGATACCTAATGGGTTAAGTATGGGCTAATGTGCAAAAGATTAGGAGAATGAAGTGTAGTAAAACATCAGTTAAGTCCTGTAATTGTTGAAGTTAGTTGTAGGATTGTTGGTTCAATTTTTTGACCTTTAGGAGATATCAAGTAGTTACATAGAGACTGACATAGTTATTAGAATTTGTTAAAGTATCTATAATGAATAACCTACAAAAAATCTCCTAGTTTCTTAGCATAGTTATTGAGTGATTCATACACAACATCTCTTTCCTTTATCAAGGGTTCGGTTCGACCTATGTGAACTACTCGATATCTTGGAATCACTACTTAGACTAGAATATACGAGAAAAATCAGAATGAAAGCGTCCTTTTTTTGTTGTTTTAATTGAAATGTTATACTCTGTTACACTAGTGATCTTAATGAAACCATTCATTCAAAGTATGAATTGTCGTACACTGGAATAAGCTATATGTGCTGCTTATGATGGTTTTTTCCTCTGCAGATTACTTGTAGATTTGGCTCCCGAATTCCAGTAATTACTTCAATATCCCAAGGAATTTTTGGAAAAGATGCTTACACTAATGAGTTTGAAGAGGTGAATCTAGTAGCTATAGACTAGAATTTGCTTGGGATTGCATTCTGACATCTTTTTAACAAAAATTAAAGCGGAGAAATGATGTTTTCCCAGGTTCAGTGGGACACATTTGAAGATGACGAGGCTCATGAGGATCTTGGTAATGAGAACCGGGGTGTTCTACTAACTGTTGGTTTCTTGCCAGGATTGACAGTTGATTTAATCCCATTATCAAAAACTCAGGTAATTCTGCACTCCAGTACAATCCAAACATTTTTTTACAATATCTCTACCTTATTGGGAGAAATGTGAACTTCCATTTTTTAGTTTGATTCTCATTTCAAATATATGAAGTGCCTACTTGGAATCTTGAAGGGGGTGAATAGTTTATATATACTAGAGAATTTGTGCTAACTTGATTTAAAATGGGCTACACTAACTTTGGGAGAACAAATTTCAGGGAAATCAAGTACTCATGATTGATGATCTCGTGCTTAGTATCAGGGAACACTCATCCTCTCATTCTGGATCAGCACCACCAATGGGGATTTTATTATTTTCTGTAAGTCGTAAGTCTGTTTAAACCTATTATTTTGTTATTTCTTGCAAAGCAGTATATCCTCTACTTGTCAAAGTGATGATGTCTAATATTCCTTAAATTGTGGATGAAGGGGATAAAGTTAATCCTCATGTAATTCAGATTGTGTATGAGTGACCAGACTAATTAATTTAGACTTTAGAGTGAGTGGGATTAAAAAACTGGAACACGAACTTCGAGGGACACTTGGGGCTTTTGCTTTTCTATCTATGATCAACCTTCTTTCTTTTTACAATAACTGTAATAAGAATCATTTGAATGTTGTTCTAGGACGAGGACACTGACATCAAACCTGTCCTTGAAAAGTTGGGTGAGTAAGCTTCATAATTTTCATTTATGCAAAACTTTATTTGTTCATATATACCTTTATGTTGATTCTGTGAGAAACAAGTTATATTTTCAGTGCGCCATTTTGTGTTTGTAGATTATGCTTTTTCCACTGAGACTGTCATTGTGGGTGACGGAGGTTCTCAGTTTTTATACCGAGGTGATACAGCAATTAACCGTTCTAATAACAAAGCGTCCAGTTCAGCTGCTGTTGCTCTTTTATTTTCAACGGATAGAGGCAAGCCTCCTGGTATGCAATTATATCTTAACTGAAAACTTTGCGGTTTCAAATTATAATCCTGTTTGTTCATTAACAAGAGCACTGTTTTATAAGGCATTCGGGTCAGAGAGAACCGGGCCACCAATGCTAGTCTGATATAGAGAGTGAAGAGAAAGAGAGATTGGGCATGTGTATTATTTGGTTTCTCAGTTGTGTTAATAGATAACTGTTTAATAATCAGATGATGAATATACAGGCTTAACTAACCCGAGATGTTGAGTTTGTATGAAATTTTATGATTATTTATGGCTTGAGCACTGTGTAGACTGTAGTGCATCTGACCTGGTGCTATGTTATCCAATGTGCTTTCTGAAATGAAATTTCATTCTCTGTAAACTTTGTAGTTATGCATGAAGTTAAAGTACATATCCTTAGTATTTTTGAAATTATCATAAATTCTTAAAGTTATGCTGATGTTTCTTTTGCAGTTATATGAGTAAATATAGTTAAATATATTAGACTTTTATCTAGTTAAAAGTATTGGATTCCTTGTCTTCTGCTTATACTGTCATATCTTTAGGTAATTTAGTATATTATATTTCCAGGGAGTTTATTGTGGCAATCATTTTCTGGGAACCTGTAAACAGGTGTTGGGGAAACTCAGTTTCATGTGATGCTATCCACTGGCATTTCACCAATTGGACCTGCGTACAAAGCTGTTTCTGTTAGGGAGAGACCTAAAGATTATTCTACTTGGCTCACCGCGAAAAGAGAAGCAGTTCGCGAGAGTCTGGATGGTCAGACTATTTTAGATCAGATTTATGATGAGGTAAGGTAGTACATCTTGTGAAGTAAATTTAAACCAGTTCCGAAGGAAGTAATTCACAATAAAGGAAATTATCAAATACTTCCGCGTTTTGTGGTGTGTGTATCTCGTCTTGTTTTCTTTTCCTTGATTCCTTCCACCGTAGTGAAGCATTTTAAGTTCAGAAATGCTAGGCTTTGTCAAATGTCAGAACTCTGTTACTCTTGCCTCACTATAGCAGGGAAGAGTGCGCAATGAGTTTAACAAAATGCATTATGGCAGAATGGACATATTTGGATGATTAGAGTTGATATCATGCTGTCTGGCTGATTTGCAAATTCTAATGGTAAAACTCAATGAATCTGAGCATTGCAAATTAAGGTTACAAAAGACTTTACAGAATTATGATTGTGAGTATATCTTTCATCGCATGCACAATTTACAAAAGGTATGTAATAACAAACAGTAGTGAAATTGTTTTTGTAAATCGGGTGTTATTCCTTAATGGTTTAGTAATCTGCTATAAAGCCTAATCTGAAAGTGAAGGTTTCCTGTGAGTTTGAGATGTTTTTGAACTTAACCATGCTTATTTACAACGTAGAAGCTGTCTAACTGATGAAATATTTTGTTCTCCAAGTATACATCTTCCATCACGCGTGTGTGTGTCTGAAACCCGCTGAACAAAATTTCGCACTCCTCTGACTTGAGATGTTTCTTTTCTACGATTTGATTTCACCAGCTCGGTGGTCATATCAATTGTCCAGCTCTCTATGTTGGAGTTACAAAAAGAAGGAAATGCTCTATTGGGCAGGAAAAGCCAAGCTGGATAAATATGCATGAATTCCATGAGGTTTTAAGGTGATTAATGCACCATCACGCTTTATTATGCTTTTTTGGTCTTCACATATGGTGTCTGAATGTTCCTCATTTTGTCATGTTCTGCTCTCTATAGTCTATATAAACAACCTTTTTGGCTTCCTGAGGTCAAGAATATGCAAAGCATGCCGGTGGAGGTTATTCTCCAAAATTTTTCCATAGTTCCTCAAGAGAGTTGTGAAGTCCGCCTGTTACTTAAGTTTGTTTCTGCTAACACAGCGTTTTAGTATCTTGTTGAAATCATTATGCTGAAAGCCTTGTACGCTTTTCCTTGTCCTCTTCACTTCTATAATTAATTGTAATAATTTGCAGAGGTGATGAGGAGTATCTATATGTCCATGGTGTTGGTATCAGAAGTGGAGACTTCTTTCAGTTTTACCAGGCAAAATCTGATTTGGCACGTGTTTCTTGCAACCATGTATCAAACAGCTTCAGACATTTGAGGCAAGATCTTAACTACCAAAGTGATGATCATACTAATGGCAATGGTTTAGATATGCATAAGAAGTCTGTTTTTGGTGGTATTATGTTTGCTTGTTGTGGCCGTGGCAAGTTGTTTTTTGGTGAACCTAATGTAGACGGCTCACCTTTCTTGGAGAACTTCCCTGGGGTTACCTTCTCAGGAACTTACTGTACCGGAGAAATTGCACGTGGAGATTTAAGCTCATATGGACAGGGGTCTCAAGAACACAGCTCCGTACGTTGCTGTTTGCATGTATTTAGTACTGTCTACCTGGTTATGTCATATACCCCTGCATTGCCATAGCATTAGAGATGGCTGGTATTGTATTTGACGTGCTGGTGACTCTTGCTGGTAATGACCGAAGATTCTTGGGGGTTGGAATAGGCTACTGGTCTGTAATTCTTGGTGTTGGAAACTTGGAATATGGTGGAATCTGGCTAATGCTGTGGCTTAGTAGAGGGCAAATTTCTCATGTAGATATTTCGGAAGCTATATGGAATATTTGCTTCTAATTTGTTGCTGTTTTTAGTAGTATTTTTGTGTTGTAAATGACATGAATATTCTGCAAGTCTAAAACATCAAGGGTATTAAGTGAAATGGTGTCCATTCTTTCAAAAGACAAAAATCTAAATAATCTAAACTTTTCTTGGGAATTATGGAGCATTAATTTCAAGGATTTGACAATATTCGACCATCAAAAGAGGGTTGGGGTGTGTGTGCGTGAAGGTTGGCATTCTGCTCAAGATTCCCTCAAAAGATTGGTTCCTCAAAATTATATCAATAGCCCCTTTAATTTACATTGCATATACCTCCCTTCACTTGTTCTTGAACAAGTCTCGCAACCAAATAATGTCTAAATCTGTATTTAACGGCAACAATAACTACGTTTCAGTCTCGAATATGTTGGGATTAGCTATATGAATTTTCACGGCCATGTTAAGTACTAGAAATTCTCTATGTTTCTAACTGGCATAAACATAGGATTAAAAGACTTCTAGAAAGTATAGAATCTAAAGTAAACGTATTAACATGACAAACAAATTCCCAACTAATTGGTATTGCCTATATGTATTTTATTCTTCCATTGTGTCCTATCTTTCGCTAAAGTCTGCATTAATTTAAGAATATTGTTGATATGTATTTTATTCTTCCATTGTGTCCTATCTTTCGCTAAAGTCTGCATTGATTTAAGAATATTGTTGATCTTTCGAGACATAACTGTATATTAATCAATCCAAAGAATGAACCATAATAAATACCTTTTTAAAGGTAATCTTTATTCTTAACTAGCATTTAGGTTTTGCTAAAAAGTTTGAGCTTTTAGACATGCTCTATTGCAGTTTCTATGTCTTGCTAAACGTTGTTTTTCATCACAAGCCAATGCAGAACCAGATGGTCATGCAAACTTGTAGTAAAGGAAATTTTTTTGTACTTGTATACATCTAAAGCAGGCATTGATGAGAAGAACTTTCATTGAAATGTTAGGTTTTTGATTGGTGTACAACAATGTGCTTCTATAAGGTTATTCATGGTTCGAAAAATGAAGATTTTGCGTCTTTGTGCCCCCCCCCCCCCCAGTTCCTAATTTCTGCCTCAGTAGTCTGTACAGAAATGTCAATGTTAACAGCCTTACTACATCTAAACTTGCAGCGAGTATCTGCAGCATAACCGTGTCATCAATGTTTGTCCTAGCTCGAAGTCAAGCATTCAGTATTCAGTGTACCAAAGCCAAAAACCTACTTTTTGATCCCTACAGCTAACTCCTTGATGTTAACTACTTAGTGTTCCTTATAGCCACCTCGACTTGGCTGAAGCGTGTGATGGAGGAGTCTTGGAATTTCTGCTTTCGTTTGCACCTATAAAATGAACAACGGTTCTGTAAATACTACATTTGGTCATTATAGTTTGTTAACTGAGATATAGTGTTCATTTTACTTACAAGAATCAGGCAAGGTCCCTCCTCCAAGTGAAGATCTCCTCGACATGGTTGGTGGTGGAATGCCAGTTAGGGATTGTCTTCTTAGTGTCCGTGCATTAGAAGCGATTGGTGACTTCACCTCATTTTGGCAATTGAAAGGTGATACTGGTGCTGCTTCAGTCCTTTTCTGTTGGTTCCTGTAAGTTTTCACAAGTCAATAAACACAATTCTCAGGCAACAAAAATCACACTGTTGAACTTCCTGAAAGCTACAGCTTCCTATGCTCATACGAATTGATTAAATGCATAAAAACAACTAAAATGCGATCAGGGAATGGATCACTTACTTTCTGTCGGAGCCATTTATCAGTTTCCCAATAGTGCGAAGTGATCTTCGTATTTGAGATCCCTTTCCATGAGTGCTGCTAATCAAAGTAGGTGTCTGGAATTCGGATGAAATTGTAAGCTCACTTCGAATTCCTCCCTTGATCTCATCTATAGAGGTTATCAGTGGCTCGGGTGTTTTGGGTAGTTGAAGAGAAGGAATCCTTGTCCTGTTATCTGTTGTTTTCACCCCCTGGTTTTTAATGGCAGCACTTGTTGGACTCCTAGGTGCATTGCAGCTCTTAAAAACAGAAGTTGGACTCCGAGGAGGCTGCTGGATTTTATAGGCAGAAGTTGGACTTCTAGGAGCCTGCTTACTTTTGAAACCAGAAGTTGGACTTCGAGGAGGCTGCTGGCTTTTAAAAGCAGAAGTTGGACTCCGAGGAGCCTGCTGACTTTTGAAACCAGAAATTGGACTTCGAGGAGGCTGCTGTCTTTTATAGGCAGAAGTTGGACTCGGAGGAGCCTGCTGAATTTTAAAACCAGCAGTTGGGCTTCGAGGAGGCTGCTGGCGTTTAAAAGCAGAAGTTGGACTGTGAGGAGCCTCCATGCTACCGACTTGATCATAAAATTTTGTGATATCATCTCCCTCTTGAAGCTCGCTAGATTTCTGTAAGCACACAACTTCTGGCTTATCATCTCGCTTGCTTGTGGTTTCTAATGATTTGATCTGTTCAAGGTTCTTACTGGCTAATCTTGGCCTTTCTAAACTTAATCTTCTCGAACGAGTTTTCACAGCTGGGGTTTTGGATCCCGTTTCATCATCAGCGTTGGCCTTTTCTACCCTCATGGTGGTGCAATTCTCTATGCTTAATCTTCGAGCTCGTGGAGTGGGTCTCTCAGCTATTGCTTTAGGCTTCTGGAAAGGTGTTCTTGCTGCTTCCTTTGGTTTGTTAATTTGCGGAGTTTGTGTTTCCTTGTTAGCCAACGCCTTTTTGAGGGTCTCAATCTACAGTAATTGGAGCAGTTGACAGGTAATGAATGATAATCCAACACTCTAAGCCCAAGAAATTTTTGTTTATTTTGTCTTATAACCCATCTTTTAAGCCACTGTATGCTTATAACCATATAATATCATGAAAATGAACGTGTTTTACCTCAGCTTTGAGTTCTAAAACTTCGGTGCTCTCTTTATTTAAACGAGCTGCACCAAGTTCTACACTCGAAACCCTCTGTGCAAACTTCAGAGTACTGACTGTTTCTCCAAAGGAATCCCCTTCAGGACTAACATGAGCAAACATCAACGTTTTTGCTTGTCCACCTGAAAGACACCATAAAAAGCATTAGTAAATCTATAAATGGTCGTAATTGCAGAACTCAATAACATTCCTACATGATGTTTCAAAGCCTAAATTCATAATTGACTAAATCTTGTCTATATCAGTGATGTGAGTTGCTATATCTGGAGCGCGAAATCTTGAGCTAATTGAATAATCTATTGTACAAACCTAAAGAGTTCTGCAAGAGTAATGTGAGTTTGCTGTTTCTATAAGGGATGTGAGAATTCTTCTGTGCCAATGCTGTGATCACATCACCCAAGCAAGAGAGAGATTTATTTATATGTTGTGCCTCTTTGAGGCCGTCTCCAGTAACTTCTGACTTGTCAACTCGTTCACTGCCAGCAAGATCAACCAAATGGAGGCAACTGTGTATTATGTTTCCAGATGTATCTTCACCATGCACATGTACAGTCAGCACACTGCAAGAATTTCATGTGAACATATATTAAACTTAACATATTTTTAGACTGTCTCAATGGCAAGGGAATAGAAATAACTTGAATGCTCTTTAGTTAGCCTCACCTGTGTGAACGGCTACTGCGGTTGTTCATGGCAGTACAGCCAACAGCACGGTTCAAGTCACCAAGTTTCATCAGGTTTATAACATCTGCAGCACAATTCACTGGATGCATGCTAGCATCAGGCAGAGGCAAACCATTGCCACTCATGCAGATTCTAATCTCTAAAGTATGAACAGTTAAGGACGCATTTATTTAACTTCCCCGCTTTGATTCATCTCAAATTTAACTGATGAAATAGGGAATAATCAATGAAAGGATATTTGGTAAGTGAAGCATCCTTTGCAAGAAGATCATGAATTTGCTCATTGTATATCTCGACCATTTGAACGTGGATCTTATAATTCATGATGTCCTTCCTTTCATCAGACAGTAGGAATAGATCATTCAGAGCCAATTGGTTGATTCCGAATTCATTTGATGATCCACCTCCAGGGCCAGACTGCAAAGAGAGAAGTATCAAATATGCATCTAGTGCAGGTTCAACGATAGAGATGATAAAAGTAGCTAACAGCATTGCAATTCACAGGAATACATGGAATTTATTTATCTAAAGGCTCTCACCATAGTATATGTTTTCCCTGATCCAGTTTGACCATAAGCAAATATGCACACATTATAACCATCCATCACAGATCTTACAAGCGGTTTTGTGTCTCGAAATACATCCTCTGTAAAATTAAGCAGTGTTACATGAAAAAAAATATTAGAAAAAGAAAATGGAAGATGTATCTTCAACTGTACTACTGTAGTAATATCCATTACCCTGAGTGGCAGTTGGACCGAAAACACGGTTGAACTGGAAAATTTTCCTCCCATCTTTCCAGGATTTTAGTGGGTCAATTACAACCAAAGAACCATCTTCTCCAATAAAATCTACGGCAGTTTTCGCTTCTGCACTGAAGGCAGGCCTTATTCTGCAGTAAACTCGAATATTCCCTAAAGAATAGATTAATACAGCAAGATTAGAGAGCTTTTGTATAATAAAACTTGACTCTAACAGGTACTTACAGGAATAACAATTCAGACTTTCACTTTCACTTTATATTCTTTGACAGACTTTTCTCCCATCATAAAAAGAGGGATAAAAAGTTATTAAGCCATTAGTACATTTATCGATGATATCATTGTTGAAATACCTTTTAGGTCCTGAACCATGTTATGCAAAGTTCTGTTTTCTTTCAGAACCTTGTGATATCCAAGAGCAGCATTAGACATCTCGAGTACTTGATCACCTGAAACCATGTTAAATCAAACCTCAATTTAGCTTTAAAATTATAGGAACAATTGTTGATATAGATATGTGAAATGTGACCTTACCAAGTTGCTTCAGATCACTTTGTAGCTGAGACTGCAGATCTTCAAATTCTCTTTTCGTGCTTGATAACAGGACCTTAAGATTCTGCCAGCTTAAAATATTAGTTATTCATGAGCAAACAAGAAGGTATTTAGCAAATAAGCCAAGTGTTGAACCGGAAAGAATCTTGTGCAAATCAAAGCATCACAGCTAACTTGCTTGCAGACCACTCATGCTTAAGCTAAACAAGAATAGAAATGAAATATCTGAACACCTAATTCACTTACTTCACTAATATTGGATAAGTTCTTTGACAACCAAGGTACTATTAAGTACTCTCACATCACAGTCTTCGACAGATTAAAACACTTTATGGTTCACCATCATCAACATTTATTTGACTCTACTGCACGAGACATTGTTCTGTTTAGGTCATCTAGCTACCTATGCTAGCATAAAAAGTGTTTGAGGGGGAGTCACATTGTTTCCCAACTGAAGTTAGATTTTGGAGATGAGGGGAGTCCCATTGATTACCGACTGACATTAGTTTTTGGAGATCATGAAGTACCTAAAGGCCTTCACAATTCATGCTTGACTTTGTTCGTCTCTTACACCATCCACAGCCATTTTATGTATTTAGAAATCAGATATTCATAAGGACCACGATATCTGACATATTTTTCTGAAACTCGTGGGAAGAGGTGTAAAATCATATATGTTACTTCAGTATCTTAAGAGATCGACTCTTTTCAATGCTGATCAGAGGGAAACATGTGTGGCCATTGATACTCAAGGACGAAACCAAGTGAAACATTCTTTTTAACATTCTTACTAGGAGAAATTACTATAGGAGCCTTAAACTGAAGCAAATAGTTAGTACAGTAACTTTTATTTAGTTCAAAAATGACTTACCGAAAGTTCCTTTTCTTGCATTGTAACTAGAGTCCAGTGGTTGCAAGTGCCCTTCTTTATGCAAGCTCTGCAACACTGAAGACCAGAAGGTGAACTACGACGCTATCTAAACCATGTGCATAGACATTGACATATTTAAATTCTATGTGCAAGGTCCTGTTTATTTCATCATTTGACCTTAACACTAAATGGAAATTACAGATTCTAACTAGATTGGAACTGTAGATACTGACACTAAATTCAGATTGACTTTTGTTCTCTCAAACAGTTTCCAGATGCTACAATAGTAAATTTTTTTGATTCTTGTGTAAAAAAGTTAAACATGCATGTAGTTTGATAATAGCAAGGTAGACAAAAATTCTTTCCTATAGGCCATGACTTGATTGACATTTCTTCTCATCATACTCAAAAATAAAAGACTCAGATTCTTAACAAGTACTCTGATAATTGCAAGATCGACAAATTGAATGCTTCAGGTTCACAAATGGGGGAAAATGCTTAAAACTGAACTAAGCTTACCTCGCGGTTTCTAAGATTAGATAAATTTTGGAGAGGTATGCATGTGGAGTTGTCTTCTGAGCAGCTCATCTCTTTTAAAGGATCCGATTTCAACTGCAAGTGGAGGAATATAAGCTATATTATCTCAAGATCACTTAAATAGATAGTGTATAAAAAATGACAAGCCAGAAGGAAAATGATATCCAGATTTGACATTAGTTTACTGATCAATTTAGCAGTGCAACAATACACCACCAACAACAACAACAACAACAAATCCAGTATAATCCCACAAGTGGGGTCAGGAGAGGGTAGTGTGTATGCAGACCTTACCCCTACCTTGAGGTAGAGAGGTCATGCAATGCAACAATAACAATTAAGAATTATTCCAAGTAATATTCTACTTATGTTTCATGCATCTTTTGTAGGTAAGCTCACTATAGTCCAGCCTTTTCTTAAAGGTTTACTTTCAAAATATGAAGTTACAGATTCTGCCGAGCCAATTGTGTAGCACGAGAGATTCTCATGGAAAATAGGAGGGAACTGTTTCAAGCTAATACATGAGTTGTTAACATATGGTTGAACGCAATAGTCAAATAAACAACCTCTTTTTCTTTCTCTTTATCTCTAAAGAACAATAGACTTAGTGAAAGTGCCAAGCATATTCTGGGAAGAAATGTTATGCAATATGAAGTCTAGCTCAAGATCATAGGCGAAGCTACATGTTATAAAGGGTGGTCAACTGACCACCCTTCGTCGGAAAATTACACTGCGCATATAGATAAAATATTAAATTTTAGAGGTATATAACATATATTGAACACTCTTTCTGGGAGAATATTTTTAATTTCTTTCAAGTTTGAACACCCTTGAATAAATTCCTGGCTTCGCCACTGCTTAAGATACAACAACAACAACAATAACATACCCAGTACTATCACATACCGTGGGGTCTGGGGAGGGTAGCTCAAGATATGTTTCAAAAAAAAAAAAAGAACCTATGTACGAAAATATGTCATTTTTCATCTTACTAGTCCAATAGGTACATATTCCCATTAGCTGCATGTGGAAAATAGAGATGATGTAGGATAAAAGTTTTTTTGGAGGAGATGTAACAAAAACAAGGTAAATACTCATGTCGAGCAAAGCCCAATTACCTTCGGCAACTTGTTTCGAGGTTGTTCCTCAAAGCAACTAGACAAGATCCTGCTGAACAAGTCAACTTGGTTCTGTTTTGGAGAAAGAAAATCATCAAATATATCAGTGATCATTGACTCTAAGAAAAGCAGCAAATAGTTAGGATGACGCATACCACATTCCCATTGCGAAAAGAAGCAAAGAAGTTATTGCCCATGTTTTCCTTCATGTCCACCATTCTTTCAGCTAGAGCCTTGACAATTATGCCTAAAACCAGTTAAATAAACCAGAATAAACATGAATTTTCTATGTTAAAAGAAAGTGGAAACTAACTGCAAAATAAGAATAAAAAATAAGTTTGTTCATCAGTCTTATAAAAGTGTGGTTAATATGTCTTATAAAGTATTTCAAGACTAATAGCTCAAAAAGTTAATTGCACTTCTAACTCAAAATCCTCTCTCAAGAATAGTAAATTTGGCAGAAACTCAACAGAAGTTGCAACGCTGTTGCAATAGTTAAATATGCAGTGATATTCTTTAACATGAAAATGTTTTTTTTCTTTGCATGCAGACATAAAAGAATGCAAAGAAGTTAAAGACCTTCGATTTTCTGAATTTCATCCTCTGCTGCTGATTGTTTTGGACAGGCAGCAGACATTTCCAATCGCCTGCAACTATCAGAATTAATCGTCATAGGTTGTCGTGCTTGAATCCTTCCCCTCGAAGGGGTCAAGAGAGGAGACCTTAGAGGTTTATAACATCCGACGCCTCCGGTCATTTGCTTCCACTCATGATATGCTTTAAGTTCCAAAATGCAATCCACAACCTTTGTCAATGAACCTGCCTCTATATTATCCTAAGAATGCACAGAATGAATTGAGAAATTGGTATCTCTTTCCGGCCTCCATTTCATTATAAAGCTTAAAAAGAAGACGAAATTAGCTATAATTTTACCCTTTCGAATACCGATGCCTCAAATGCTGGTAGCTTTAAATCTTCCACAGCTACCAAAAAGTTCCTAATGTTCTCAAAATATTGATAAGCTGGTAATGGCTGAGAATCCCACATGATTGAATGCGAAGGCATGTGGTTTTCTACAACCTAAAAACAAGTAGCACAGCATAAAAAACAACAACGAACGAATAACAAATGTTGCATAATGAGCTGCTTTTTTCGCATACTAGATAGTAATGTACCTTTGGAACTGATCCTGGTCGAACTTTGTTAATTAAATTGCAAAGAACCAAACCATTTCTCAAGCAAGAAACAAACTCTCTCTCAGAAGGCTGGCTTGATATACCTAATGGTCCAACGAAACATTCTAACCAGTGGGTCGCTTGATATCGCCTCAAAGCTACATATATACAACGAAAACCCCACATGAACTTCATTTACCCCAGAAGGGAAAATAATACACAAAATTAAACCTCTTTACAGTACTTATAATCCATTTTTCTTGAGTCATAGTACTACCTCAATCAAACAATGAGCACTATGGATAGTTAATATAATACAACAACAACAACTACTACTATGCCTCTATCCCAAACAAGTCAGGGTCGGCTATATGCAGTGGTGAAGTCAGAAATTTCTCCAAGGGTGTTCAAACTTAGAAGAAGTAAAAAAAAGATTGATCAATATTTACCTATATATATAGTATAATTTTCGACGAAGGGTGGTCAATTGACCACTCTTACAAGAGTGTAGCTTCGCCTCTAGCTATATGAATCTTCACTAACCATGTTACTACATATAAGCTCATCCCATGCCAATATTATACAAAATAATAACAACAACAACAACAATAATAATAATAATAATAATAATAATAATAATAATAATAATAATAACAATAACAATAACAATAATAATAATAATAATAATATAATAATAATAAAATTAAAAGTGCTAGAAGTTCTTTATATGGATAGTGAATAAATGAAACCTGCTTCTTCAGCTTTCCTCCAAGCCAAGTTGTATTCATGTCCCCTTCCTCTTCTTGAATCCTCCATTAAAGATCTAACCTTTTAACTCTATCATCCAGAAAAAACCAAAAAAAAAAAAAAATGGTTAAACACATTTTTTGAACGTATCATTCAAACGCCTTAAATGTAAAACATTTTTTGACACATTTGAAGGAAATCATTTTACCCATAAAAATATATCAATTCTAAAACCCTTTAGTCCAAATGAACATAATCACAAGAATCTGTCTACAAACAATTACATAAAAAATCAAGAAAATTAAGATTATACATAACAAAGAAGATTAAAATATAGGAACCCTTCAGATTTTTGAGCTTTACAAAAATTCAAGAAAAATTTACCTAATGAGTAGTATGACTTCTAAAAACCTTCAGACCCAAATGGATATAATTCCAAAAAAATTATAAAAGAAAAATTACTAAACAAAAATTCAGAGTATACAGTAGCTACAACATTTCTACTATAACTGAATAATATACTTACTTTTTCAAGAATCTCTCTCTCTCTCTCTCTCTCTCTCTCTGAATGTAAAAAAAACAAAGGTACCCCACGAATTATCACAATTTAAGTAGAAATGAGAGTGAATTTTTTTGGAAATTAAAGTTAGAATTATTGCTTTTTTTGGAGCTAAGAGAAATGTGGAAGATTAAAGTTAGTAAAAATTTATAATATAATTTACGTATGTTTAGGTTTGGATCCGAACCTAAGGTTCCGGTAATGTAACGTTACCAAATTTGAATTCAAATTGGTGGGGTCTTTGATCTAGACCGTTAATTATTGCTACGTGGGATAATCATAGCCGATGATTGGAGTTCATTGAGAAACTAACTTCTTTGATTTAAGATATTGGGATCTTCTTTTTCACATATATAGTTAATATAGAGATTTCAAAAGTTTCCATCAATCAAAAAGTGAAAAGGAATTTTTTTTCCATTTTTAGCATAGATTTGTGTTTGGGACATGTTTTTTATTTCCAAAAATATTTGTGACAAAATGTTTTTTTGACTTGACTGATCAAAAATTAGTTGATAAAATATTAACGAAATTGATATTATAAGTAAATCAAGGATTTGGATAAAACTAAGTGTTACAACGGATACTAATTAATTTTTATCTATCACGTTAGGTAATTAAATATCCATCTATTTCTTATTTCGTATTTTGTATCCTGTATTTCATATTTCATATCTCTTATATATTGTTGTTGTTATTGTTGTTATTTTTATTACGCATTTTTATGGTACTAATATATCATCTCCTATTGCTTTTTTGAGCCAAGGGTCTCCTAGAAACAGTCTCTCTATCCTTCGGGGTAGGGGTAAGGTCTGCGTAGATATTACCCTCCCCAGACCCCACTTGTGGAATTATACTGGATCGTTGTTGTTGTTAGGTAATTAAATAGATAGAGGATTGTGACATCAATTGATCCCTTTGACTTGGCTGATAAATATTGATGAAATCGATTTTATAATTTACGGATTTAAAAAGAAGTATTAAGACGTATAATAATTGATTTTCATTAGTTACTTTAGCTAAATATATTTGATTCAAAATATTTGTATCATTTATTATCTCGTTCTAATTCCACTATTATTTTTATTCGAAGAAGACATATGATCATTAATTATTCATCTAAGTACAAAAAGCTGAACGGGCACAGGAAATGATACGGTACCTAGGAAACGTACGTCATAATGACACATAACGGACATTCATGGTACCCTGAATCGACGTGACGATCCATCTCCAAACTGACATAACGGTCCAGTAAAGTCCTTAAAGCGTCACGTCGTCGTCTCTCTATATGGACCCCGTCCTCGCATAATGATCAGATTTCTCCCCTTGAATCCACAGGGTTCACCCATTGAGCTCGCCAAAAGACGAACCCAATAGGTGGAGGAACTAACTCTATGGGTCAAAATCTAACCATAAGATGGTTGAGTAACGATAAGGGGTCGACCAAGCCGTAGTCGTGCCCATGAGGTGTGATAGCAAAGAGCACCTCGGCCATTGCTGGGTTCAAGCCGTCAAAAAACTTACATCGCAGAACAAATGTAATGTTCGGGCAAGTAATGAAGGATACAGTCATAAGAAAGTACGTCGGTCAAAGACCAGTGAATAAAAGGGAAAATTGTTAATATATATATAGGGGCTGAGCCCAGATCTGGAGGGAGAGAGGATGGAGAGCCATCATTATGGAATCAACAAAGGGGGATCTCTTAATCGTCAACAGTTTCCTCTCCTCTCCTTCTGTGCTTTTACGATTATGATGCAAATCTGTCATAGATGTAAGCTTATTATGTACATTTGATGTATGATAATCATCTTAAGAAATATTACACGTTCTTGTTCTTCTTTGATTTTTATACTCGATATGTTTGGATCTAGAGTTAATTATGTTTGGCTAAGATTTACCTTCTATATCTATGAATAAGTAGTTAAACAAAAGGGTTTAACACTTTTTGACAAAAGGGTTAAAACCCTTTTGTTAAACAAAATTAATCAGAGATATAGAAAGTAAATCTTAGCCAAATATAATTAACTATAGATCCAAACATATTGAGTATAAAAATCGAAGAAGAACAAGAACGTGTAATATTTCTTAAGATGATTATCGTACATCAAATGTAAATGATAAGCTTACATCTATGACAGATTTGCATCATAATCGTAAAAGCACATAAGGAGGGGAGAGGAAACTGTTGACGATTAAGAAATCCCCCTTTGCTGATTCCATAACGATGGCTCTCCATCCTCCCTCCCTCCAGATCCATGCTCATCCCCTATATATATTAATAATTTTCCCTTTTATCCAATGGTCTTTGACCAGTGTACTTTCTTATGACTGTATCCTTCATTACTTGCCCGAACATTACACTTGTTTTGCGATGTAAGTTTTCTGACGGCTTGACCCCGGCAATGACCGAGGTGCTCTTTGCTATCACGCCTCGTGGGCACGACTACGGCTTGGTCGACCCCTTATAGTTACTCAACCATCTTATGGTTAGATTTTGACCCTTACAGTTAGTTCCTCCACCTATTGGGTTCGTCTTTTGGCGAGCTCAATGGGCGAACCCTGTGGATTCAAGGGGAGAAATCTGATCATTATGCGAGGACGGGGTCCATATGGAGAGACGGCGACGTGACGCTTTAAGGACTTTACTGGACCGTTATGTCAGTTTGGAGATGGATCGTCACGTCGATTCAGGGTACCATGAATGTCCGTTATGTGTCATTATGACGTACGTTTCCTAGGTACCGTATCATTTCCTGTGCCCGTTCATCTTTTTGATTAACGACTCTCGGGTTTCCCGCTCAGGCCATTTGTGTACCTATAAATAGGGGAACCCACCATTCAATTGTTACGCTTTTCGATTTACCTAAGGAATTTTGCAAATTTCCACCTTCTTCAGTATTTCATACTTCTGCTTTCGTCAGAATTTGACGTGACCATCCTCTCTTTTCCTTTATCACTCTTGTTTATTTCGATCAAGTTAGACAAACGGCTGGTACTTCTTCCTAGATTGACAGATTTGTCGAAGCTCCGATGCCGGAAAATGACGTATCTCTTCTTGGAGAGGGAGTGGAGGTGACGAGAGATGAGGGATTTCCGACAATGGCTAAGATACTATCCCGTCCGGGGAAATTATGGACTAACTTTAACAACCTTGCCGGAGATGAACCGGAACCCGTCCCTTCCACTATGGATGAAGTGGCGATTACGGCACTCAAGGCTAAGTGGGGAAATCCAAATCACATCAAAATGGTGCGGACGTCGGGGACGGATATTGTATATTTGCACCGCCCAGGGTACTGTGCATTTTATGCGTATCCTTTCGTTAACGGATATACGCTTCCTCTTCCCTCTCTAGTGATAGACTTCTGCCGCTTCTACGAAGTGTGGCCGGCTCAGCTATCACCATATGCATACAAGCTCTTCCTCATGTTCATCAAGTACGCAGAGCTCGCCGGTTGAGGGGTTACTTTAGGGCACATGCTTCATATTTTTGCCCCTCAATTTCTTCGGGGCACGATGATCCACATGCATCATCGAAGAACCAAGGGTTTGGTGGTGAAGATGGAAGATAAGGCTAATCGCCACTTCTGGGAAAGCTATTTTTATGTGTGGACGAAGCACCTTGTGGCGGACTCGGCAGGGTTCCCTGACTCTCAAGTGCTCAACCACTCGGTACTGTATATGGTCATCTGACTCAGGAAAATCCATCCCGAAACATATACAACACTGACTGTAAGTCACCCAGTACCGAGGAAAAAGGGCAATCCAACCATGTGGAGAAATCCATCTCCAGGTATCAAGTACTTCGGACAAATCCATGTCCAGGGAAATCCATCCCTCAATAATATCATCCGCGCTCACCGGGGTGTGTTACAGACTCTGGAGGGGCTCCTACAGCCCAAGCGCTATCATAATCATCAATATAATTATTGCGGCGTGCAGCCCTATCCCATAACTGTCACTCATAACCAGGCTCTCGACCTTACTCAGTCATAAACCTCTCCAGTCTCACCCACATGCTTACAATATCATGAAAACAAACCCGGAATAATGATATGATGAATCAATAAATAACTGAGACTGAGATATGATATAAAAGTGCATGAACATGACTGAGTACAGAATATTAATAAAAATAATGAGGTAACAGCAAGAAACGACCACTAAGGGTCCCCAACAGTACCGACATAAAGCCTAAACATCATATCTAGCATGATTTACAGCTCAATTACCTTATCACATAATGAAAACATGGATATCAACAGGATATAGTCATTAAATCGTGCCATGGAATCACCCAGGTCAAAAATCTCACGGTGCACGCCCGTCACTTGGCATGTGTGTCACCTCAATACTAATCACATAACACATAGTTCGGGGTTTTGAAGCCTCAGAACCAAGTTTGGAAGCGTTACTTACTTCAAACCAAACAAAATTATACTCCGCAATGCCTTTGCCTCTCAAATCTGCCTCCAAACGTCCCGAATCTAATCACAAGCAATACAATACGACCAATATAGGCTAAAGGAATCAATTCCACAAGAAAAATGCCAAATTATAACCAAAATCCGAAATTGCGGCTCAAACCCGGCTCCCGAACACAAGTCTCAAAATCCGACAAAAATCACAAAACCCGTGCTAAATCTCCTCGGTAGCATGTGCTAAATCCGATTGGCCTCGGCCGAACTGCCTATGATAAGTTACAATTCTCACGATAATTACCTTCTTCGTGCTAAATCTCCTCGGTCGAATTTTAATCCATATAGGTATATTATCATTTCTTTTATAATAGTAATGTCCCGATCAGTTTGTGTGTTCCTCGTCATTTTCCCTACGTAAAATTATTATTTCCTATTAACACATGGATCGAGTATCCTCGCCCACTAAAATTTACAAAGATCAAGGTAGTAATATATGTATATGTCAATATGTTGTTGGCCATATATATTACCTAACTCTATATTTCATAAGCTCAAGGGCTAATTAGAATCGACTTGTAACTTTTTTTTGTTGCCACAATTAATCATTACATAAGTATATACATTTTCTTGGCTTGTAGTAGGCATAAACCCCACGTATAATGATAAATCTTATGCGTTTTCTTCACTTATAACATTAGGTTAGAGAAGAAAGATTTGTTTAATTATCACAACTTTGAGTAGAATCCGTTCATTCTAAGTGATTAATTCAAATTCTATTCTACACATCTATACCATCCCTTTGTAATTAACATAACTTTAGGAAAGAAACGAATTAAGAAACATAAGATTGGATATAAACACTTACATGCACTTAATATTAGCAATAAGAAAATTAGTTTGGTATAAATATCGACTTGATACATGTAATAATTGCTTTACGGACCATCTATCGATCTTGAACACAAAATTTTTCCCATTAATTAATAATTAATAATATAATAATATATAATTTCTTTTCACAACCATGAACCTAACTATATAAGCTAGCACTTTCTTTGGTATCCTTTCTTGGTTTAATGTATAAACATATATAGCCATACATAATTTACTCAAATTAGACAATAAATAATGTAAGTATTAATAGTAGCTTCTACGGTTTGAACCACCGACCATACGTAAACACAAAATATCTTTTGCACCCAACGAATGGTCGTTTCATATATACTACGAAGAGATGTCTTCATGCACCTCATATAACTTAGGGTGTGTTTGGTATGAAGGATCGAAGAATATTTTTCAATTTTCCCCTATTTGGTTGGCTTAAATATTTTGAAAAATATTTTCCTAATGAACTCATTCCTCCAATTGGAGGAAAATGTTTTCCTTATCAAGAGAAAGGAAAACATTTTCCAAAACTCCTTCTCAACCTTCTCCACCCCACCACCTCTCTCCAAAAAAATTTTTTTTTTTTTCAAATTTCAGTTTTTTCGTTGTTATCCACCCTACGACCCCTCCACCCCATCCCACCCCACCCACCCCACCCCCGCAAAAAGATGACTATTTTTTTACCTTATTTTTTTTTGGTAATTTCAAATTTTTGTTTTTCGTTTTTCTACATCACCCACCTTCACACCTGCCCTACCCCAATTGCCCCCCACCCCCGGCACAAAAAAAAATTTACTTTTTTTTTTTTTTTTGTAATTTCACCCTTCTGTTTTTTCATTTTTCTGCCCCCACCCCCCTCCCAAAAATAAATATTTGATTAATATATTTTTCAGTTTTAGTTTCTTTATTTATCGGTTTAAAAGTTCAAAATTTTACAAGTTCCAAAGTTATAAGTTCGGAGGTTTATGTTTTGAAAGTTTACAAGTTTAGAAATTATAAAGTTTACGGGTTTGAAGTTCCGCAGTTTCGAAAGTTTAGCGGTTCGAAAGTTTACGAAAAATGTGGGTTCGGAAGGTTATTGGTCTGAAAGTTTATCGCTTCATATTTATTATATCTAAATTACTTATGAATACTTTTGAGAAGTCATTTTTTTTAATTTGCATACCAAACACCGAAAATTGAATAAGATTACTACTTGTTTTTCAAGAAAACATTTTCTTGGAAAACATTTTTCACGGAAAATATTTTCCGTTATACCAAACACACCCTTAATTTCAAATTTGTATAAAACATATTCTAATAGTCATTTTCTTAAACATAGAAGTCTGCAATTACGCAATAAAGTCACAAAAATATTACTAACTGATCTTTTTATCTGCCTAAATTTTGATGGTTAAACTTATTGAATATCTTAAAAAAGAGGTAGTAAATATTCTATGAATTAATTAAAATGTGTGTAAGTTAGATGCTATGATAGTGAAGATCTATATTCAACATACATAAAAACTAAAAGGGATAAATAAATAAAAAGCATGCATATATGGCCATGCAATATACATATAAGATAAGTTACACAACGTACAAAATCACTAAACAACATTTCATATACCTAATTAAACACACTATAATCAAAATGAAGTACTCAAAAACATCACAAATTATAATTTTTCCTTTTTATGTTCTTTAATTTCCATATTTTTTTTTTCCTCTTAATTTCTTTTTTTTTTTTTTTTTTATATTCTAAGTAAAAAAATACTGAGTTCAGGACCTCCATTACCATCTGGATTCATCATATAAAAAGCTTCTGAGTCACGACTCCCCACAACTCGTTCAAATTTAGCTCTCATGTATAACAACTCACCTTCCGTCGCACTAATTTTCCGGCCGTCGTCCACCACCGGAATCACTCCGGCACCGACGGACACGCTCTGCACGGTACCAAGCACGTGCCAATCCGAATCTGTACACGCGCGTGAAAGCGCGTGCCCACACTTCCTCCCATTACAGTACATAGTCCACACGGGCTCCTGAAAAAGTTCCACGCGCAGCCTGTTTCCACTCCCACGCGCCGCCGTCTGCGGAGGCGCCACCATTTTCTCGCATTCTAACGCTATCCTTACGAGCCCAGATGACATTTCCTTCACCAAAGACGAAGTTGAAATTGCGAGCTCGATTAAAAGTACTGGTTCTGATTTCGGATCGTCTTGAACGGCGAAGGTGACGTGTCCTCTCCGGTGACCAAATAGTGTTCCGGTGAGTTTCCGGCCAAGAGACGGCGTAATGGAAAATTGGGTCGGGAGATTAAGCCACTTGCATGCAGGAAATATAGTAGGAAATGAGATAATACTGATTAGTGACTTAATTAGAGCTGAAACTCCAATTCTTGATTTGGTTATTGGATTAATATTTGTTGATGACGTGGAACTTCCATTTTTTGGAACAAGAGATTTATCTGAAAAACTCTCATTTAAATCATGGTTTATAGAAGTTGATCTTGGATAAGTGGAAGGAATTATTTTCTTGGAATTTTTGCAGCTACTTGTTCTTGAAAGAGCACCAAAAGGTTGTTGTTGTTGTCTCATTGTATTAACCAAAAAAATGGACAAAATTGAAATTTTCTATAGATTTGTAGGTATTGAAAAAGGAAATTTCATGCAATAATGAAGAACCAAGAATATAGTAATAAGCTTGTTTTCTACTACAACTCCAAAATGATATCAAGTCTCAAGAAAACAAGAAATGTTTTTTGAGGTATTTTGGCTACTAAAAAAGAGATTTTTGTGGGCATGTAGTTTAGCTAATGATCAAAAGCCAAGGTTTTAGTACAAACCAAGAAAAGGGCAAAAAGCAAAAAAAATAAAAAAAATAAAAAAAATAAAAAAGGTGTTTTTAGGTTTGGTGGGGGTGATTTTTTCTTTTTAGGTTAATTTTTTACGACAAAAAGAACATAAACAAGATGAGAAGAGAAAATAGTAAGAATCGAAATAAATTTCACCAAGTATAAGCTTTAGTAGACTAATAGTAGTGAATTATTTTTGCTCAGAAAAGAAAATAACAAGAATTGAACTGACACGTATAAGATTTTAATGGTTGAATAATTTTGGATCACAAGAAATACAAAGAATAATAAGTAGTATTGATCCTTTTAGATATGAAAAAGCAAGTGGAAACTATAGGGATTTTTGGTTGTTTTAATAGTAATATGCTCAAAATGAAGAAAAATGTTATAAAGAGAATAGAGGAGAAAGAGGCCGACAAGGTAATGATGAGTGTTTTGAAAGTGGCTAAAAAATAAAGGGAAACTATAGAGGTTTGTGCTGTTTGTGAAATGATTGTGATCATTTTTTTGCATTCATGCCCTCTAATATTTATATGCAAATTTTGTTTTATTTATTTAAATTAAGATTACACGTTTAGCCGTTCTTTGATGGTAATTTTTTGAAAACTTTCCTCCTTTTTATCAAGCGTGATTCTGATAAAAAAAGATTGGCTAATTGTATGAAATAGACGGTCTGGATTGGCTGATAAAGATTAGATGTTGTATAAGCGCTTTTTCACGAAAAATAATATTGTATTGCTTCTTTCAAAACTAGCCATATATATATATATATACACACAAAAATTATACAAATTTATAAACTTTTTCGATTATTAAATATAAATAATTTTAGTGCGGGCTAAAATTAATAATACCCTTTTCTTTTATTATTCTATATCCGAATTTCACGAAGACTTGTGATGTAGAAAGCCAATGCAAGCAACCACGAGATAACGCGGACATGAGCTAAAAGCTACCCCTTTCACCAACTAAAATAAGTGGCTAGAAAGCAGAAAATATTTTTTTAAATATATATTTTAGGCAAATACTTTGACAGACGAAATGAATAAGGTCAGAGAAGCGTGGTAAATCAGGGTCTAAGAGACGGGATGGCGATGACAAAGGCAGGAGCGGTGGTAAGGGGTAGAGTTTGGGCTGGGGTAGCACTAGGGGCTTGGAGGGGTGGGTGGGGGTAGGGGTTAGAGGAGTGGGGTGGGAGGAATAGTCCGGGGAAGGTTAAAAACGAATTTTGAGAAATATTTTTCGTATTTTCGTAGGGAAGTCATTTTCGTGAGTTCATGAGTAAAATATTTTTCAAAACACTTAAGCCAATCAAACATGAGAAAATTAAAAAAATAATTTTTAAAATATATTTTCTTTCGTACCAAACTCACTCAAATTCGAGTACTTTTTTCCTTTAAGTGTTTGATATTCAAAAATACTAATCCAATTAATTTAAAATCAAGATTTATTTAGTGAGCCGATAAAGTGACTCTTTCAAAATGTTCTTCATTCTTAAAATTCGAACTCATGTAAAATATATCTTAATTAACTATTTAAATTTGATCTATTATTTAAGATAAAACTAAAAAATTAAATTTATCTTTTGGACGGTTCCAAACAAAGCGTTATTATTTGGGTCCCTGGGGCTAATCGGATAATTGGTGGCCTAACCTTAATTAAACGGCCAGGATTAAATTGACCTTCTTTAATCCTGACACGTTGACTCTTTAATATTTTTTCTTTTCCATAAGCATGTGACATCTTCCTTTGCATCACTATTTTCCTTTCCCTTCTTTTAATCTACTAGTCTTAGTGCACGTATTTCTCAATTCAATAAATATTTTTTTCGTAAGAAACTTACATATTTATACAATTGTGTTTGAGTAATACAATAAAGTGTAAGCTTCTGAAATTGTTGAATATTGATCTTATATAGCTTACTCTATAAAAAAAAATTATTCATGAAAGTTCCCAATCATTATTCAATACGTTCATCTTAAATTATGTTCCAATTTATAATTTTATCAGTTCAATTTCACAAGTTATCGTGCTCTCTTTTTAGTTTCGGTAAAAACATATATCCTTTACAGATTTAGAATTTTTCTGATTCTTTTTTTTTTTCAAAAACTATTCTCAAGTTCATTAGAAGACATAAACATGGTATAGACTTAAAACTTTTATTACGATTCTTTCAAAATTTGTCAAATAATATAAATTAAAAAATTAAGTCATATGTCTTCTCAATTTAATACCTTTCAATTTTAATATTACCCATGTAGTGAAGTTTAAGTTCTTGAAACAAAACAAAAAAAATATAATACATAACTTTGTCTAACGAATAAAAGATCAATTAACTTTTTGTGTAGAAGTTTCGTACTTTTTATAATATTAATTTAGGCTTGTACGATTTAGTATGATTGAATATGATATGAAATAATTATTTTGGGTGCTTAATTGAACACGAGTTAATTATTTTATATGATTAAAATAAGAATTATAAAATACATATTCAATTGTTCTACGTTGAAATAATTTTAATTTAAATATGTATTTTAATTTTAATTTAATATGTGACTTACCCATATTTCAATTTCTTAATTAGAAATCAATTGAATTCACCGTATAACATCGTTCTCATATTGATTCTACGTATTACACAAAGGATTTATTTTCAAATAGTACAATATATGTAAGACAAAATATTTATTACTTTTAAATTCTTAAATATTAGGACTTCTTACATTTAATAGATACATTTTTCATTGATTTAAATTTAAAAGTCCTAAATATTAGGAAAGTAACTTAAATTAGAATTTGTAAAAGCTATTATAAAAGAGTAAAAAAATAAAAGATATTTCACTAGAGGTGTTCGTACTTTTGATATAGTATAGATAGATAGATATAAATTTGTGTTAGTCAAGTACTTCTTCCTGTTCATCCTGAGATAGAATATGTTCTTGTTTCTTTGTATTTTGTTAGAATTAGCTTAATATAAACAATTTTTTTAAAATTAGATTAATAAAAAGAAGAAGTGCACAATGAGAATTAAGTGAAATATTTTTCATAGCAATTAACACGTTATTTAAGGATTTCAGAAAATAATTTTTTATAATGATCAATTTGGAAACGGCAAAAGAAAGTGATAGTGTTAAATTTTGGTCTGTTAGCTTATTATAATATTTTATTGGATGCAGAAGTTAAGAAAATTAATCTAACGTTATGTTACATTATTCGAATAAGAAAGTGATTATGTAAGGTAAAATTTTAATTGATTTTGACTTTCTAAATTTTAGGATTTTATATTGATTTCAAAGTCTTAAATATTAGGGAACTGTCTTAAATGATAGTTTTGTTCAGTGTGAAGTCTATTTTAAAAGGGTAAAAAAGATGAACAATATTTCGCTAAGGTCCTTCGTGCTTTTAATAGTATAGATAGATATAGATATAGATAGATAGATATAGATATATACAAAAAAAATCAACAAAAAAAGGTATTTATATTATATTAGTGTAAAGAATAGTTACCAAAAGGGTCGTTTAGGACAAGGAATGAGGATAATAATCTCAAGATAGAATTTGAGATTGTATATATTTTATGTTTAATTATAGGTATTAATTAGCTAATCATTGGACCAACAAGGGTTGTGGTGAAGTGGTTTTAGTACTCCTTCGTTCTTAACCAGATTGCATTTATTAGGGAGCGTTTTACCCCCAATGTGGAACTTTCTGTGCGTGAATATGGATTTAATCGGGCTTCAATGTATACCAGAAACCATGTGAATAACCAAAAAAGAAAAAAAGCTAATCATTGGATAAATTTTACATTAAAATAGTAGAATTAGCTATCCCATTATTATACCAAACAACTCCTAGAGTATTACAATTAATTATAGGTTAAACAGTCAGGCATATAATTTGTTAATATAGATAAAAATAATATTAATACTATAAATATATTTTTTATATTGTTGAGGAGCGATGACATAAGTTAAATCTTAATAAACAAAAAATATTATGGAAACTATCTTGAAAGTAGAAAAAAATCAAAGTTAAATCCTAAAAATAATAAACAATTGAAAATCTTTTAGAATATTTTAGCTGCATCATTTTATTAATAATGATCGTATTATATGCTTCAATTGTTACACTTGATTGCAATATGATTATTTCTAAATTAAGTTAAGGATTACTAAGATTGTTCAGATTTTGGTATATCTACTCAAACAACTTAAAAAAAATGTAAACTAAATTGTCATGACCCAAATCCGCAATAGGTCGAGACTGCACCTAACGCCGCTATTAGACAAACTCATAAGTTTAACTATAATTTATTTACCCCCTTTTAACAATTTTAATGCGGAAGTTTTCCTTTTCAGTGAACACTTTAAACTAGATTTCATGCAACTGTGACAAGTCTTTTTGAAAATATCAATATAATAAGTACATACTCTGCGGTGATAGAAATTACAAGTACAACAATACACAAGCGCAACAAATCCCCCAAAATCCGGCGTCACAAGAACATGAGCAATTTAGAGAATATACAAAACTACTAAAGCTACTGTCCGAAAGTAATAGAGAAGAATAGTAAATAAGGTGGAAGGAGACTCTCGTGCTGCGGATCGTAGCAAGGCAAGCAACTCACTACTAAGTCTTCATAGATGATCGGCTACACGCCTGCATGGCCACTGGCGGAACTTGTCTCAGTACCTGCACATCAGTGCAGAAGTGTAGTGTGAGTACGAAAAATAACGTGTACTGAGTGAGTATCTAGTCTAAACTCAAAAAGTAGTGACAAGGGGTCGACTTGACACTTACTAGAGGTCCATAATAATATTATTAGTGCATAAAGTAAACATGATGAGCATACGACAATTATTAATGAAACAATTAAAATCAACTGCAATAAATACAACATGAGTCCGTATCTCATTACCAACATCTTATAACTGTCCGTGAAGGCAATAACTCAATTATACCCAAACTAGAACTTGTTTCGATTATTAAGCACGAAGTTACCGAGGCGAACAACCCGATCCCATAAGAATAGTAGTACTCAATATAGCTGAAGCCAACGGCCTGAACCCATAAGAATAATGTTATTATATTGTCGAGGTGAACGACCCGATCCTATAAGAATAATGTTACTATACTGCCGAGGCGAACCCGCCGATCCCATAAAAATATTATATTATCTTGGACAAAAAGGTATTCATTTTAAAAAAATTGTCATGTTTTATACACGAGTAATTTTATATTTCATTTTGTACGGCAAAAAGTATGGAAATCTCCAATTAAATTAAGTTCATGTTTATTCAAGGTGAGATAACATATAGGCAATAATAAACAAAAGTTGGATATGTTTGAATTGCTAGCTGTACCATGCATAGCAAATATTTTTATTTTTTATTTTTAAAGTAGGGATCAATATAGTAAAGTGAGCATGCGACTATTATCAGATAATTGTAATTAAATTAATGAACAATCTTATCGAACTCCTCGTCATTTGCTTGACTAATAAAGTCATGATTAGATTAATGCCTGCTAATACTTAATTTAGAAAAAAATTAGTTACTAAAGAATGATGTGTACTTTAAAAGAAGGGGTGACCACAAAAATAACATTATTTTTGGGGTGTTATTTTTTCTTTTAAAAAATATATATATAAATAACGTCAAGCTAATAGAGGAAAGGGTGACACGTAAACATGCGTTGATGCAACTCAAAATATTAAAACCATGCATCTAAAAATGACATAAATTGTGGATTAGCTGATAAAATGATGTCCTCTATAATTATTTTCTTTTTTAAAATAATTTTCCATGTGAACATTGGATTTCGTTGGTAAAAATAAGGGAATTTTGATTGGGAATCTGCAAATAAACATATTGATCTAACAATGAAAAATTAATTACATATTGATATTTATAAAAGATTTAAATATTCAGTATTCGAAACTCATTGATTCGACTTATCAACTTCGCTTCGAGTAAGCTTGTTAAGGGAGTACTGCCCCGTTTACCAAGAAGTTATTCATTTATAATCTCGAACCCAAAAAGTGCTAATTCGCAGAAGTTGTCAATGGTGGCGGAGCTAGCATAAGATTTGCGGGTTCGACTGAACCCAATAATTTGATTCCAACCCTTTATTTGTGTTAAAATTTTTATTAAATATATATAAATTATTGATTTAAAACCCGAACCAACAAGGTTCAAATCCTGATTCCGTCCCTGATTATCATAGCAGATGAAGTGGCTATCGCACAACCACAAATGCCATTTCAAACACAAAAATTGACATGAAAGAGTAAAATAAAATTCAAGAAATTAAATTAATTTAAGTTCTCTCTATTCTTGATAGGTCTGATCTTTACCAACTTTTGCAACTAGTTCTAGTCATACATTGACTGAGTACAAGAAGAAATATGTGAAAATAAAAAAAGAAATTGATTTGATAATTAAAACCTAGCTAAATCCAAGCTAAGCAAAAGTAATATAAGAAAAAGTCTTAATTTAAAACTGTGATAGAGAAATGAGTCTAATGCAAGAAGATATCACTCCAAAACAATTGTATTTTGAGCATCATTGGAAGTACTTTCCATCTTTGGTATTATCATATTCTGACTTGTATCAACTGGTAGCCTGTAAGAAAAAATAAGAAGAAATAATTTAAATAATTATTCACCTACTCGCTTTAACTTAAAATAATTGACAGATATATAATTTATGTATAATCCATATATAATATGTGTATACTCTATGTGTATCGACTAGGAAAAATAAATAGTGAATCTGGTCAGTTGTTTATATAAAGGTTCGAAATAATAATAAGAAATTTTAAATTTGTCCTCTAAGTTTATTTTCATATCATAAATGATAAATATTTTAAAGGAGAAACATCATATTTTAAGTAGTTTTTTATAAATTTTGGTTAGACATGATAATTTGGAGTAGAAAATTTTAAAAATGATATCTAAGAAGAATTAATTTAAATAATTGTTCATTCACTCGCTTAAACAAAAACTAATTGACAGATGTATAATATATATATCATCTGTATATATAATATATATATATATAATCATATATAATATATGTATACCGATTAGAAAAAAAATAAATAGTGAATTTGACCAGCTATTTGGATAAAGATCCCAAATAAAAATAAGAAATTTTGAATTTGTCCTCCAAGTTATTTTTCATATCATAAAATATAAATATTTTAAAGGAGGAACATCAAATTTTAAGTAGTTTTGTACAAATTTTAGTTTGACATGATAATTTGGAGTAGAAAATTTTAAAAATGATATCAAAGAAGAATTAATTTAAGCAATTGTCCATTCACACGCTTAAACAAAAAATAATCGACAGTTGTATAATATATGTATCATCTGTATGTAATATGTATAATCATATATAATTTATGTATACCGGCTAGAAAAAGTAAATAGTGAATCTGACCAGCTATTTGGATAAAGATCCCAAATAATATAAGAAATTTTGAATTTGTCTTCAAATGAGTTTACATATAATAAATTGTAAATATTTTAAAGGAGGAACATCATATTTTAAGTAGTTTTTTTTATAAATTTTGGTTTGACATGATAATTTGGAGTAGAAAATTTTAAAAATGATATCTTAAGGATCGTTTTGTTCATAAACGAATTATATTGGGATTATAATGTACTTAATAATTATTAGATGAAGACTAATAATACTTATGTGAATAACTAGTAATATAAGTAATTTAATTAAGTAAAAATGTAATTACATATTATAATTACCCTAAACGCAAACATGTGTCTGAATCACAAACTGAATTCTCCAAAGCTAAAGCTCTTTCTTGACAGTGCCTGGAGCTGCGTCTTAGTTCCTCAATCTGAATAAACAAAAAATAATTTTACACATTTAACAAATAAAAAGGTAAATATTATACTGAAATTAGGAAAAAATTACTATAAAACCACAATTATAATATTAAAAAATACAATTAAAATGTATAATCAGAATATGAACTTTAGGGCATACCTGTTCACGCAGGGCTTCATTTTCTAGTGAAACCTTTTCCTCCTGCCACGCAGAAAAACAAAGAAAAAGAAAAAGTAAATGAACAAGTATTTTAGTAGGTATTTGGGCACAAAAAATTTGATTTTAAAAAAAAAAATTAAATATTTTTTGGAGTTAGATTGATAAAAGGTATTTGAAGGTATTTAAAAAAAAAAATTACTTGAAAAAGTATTACAATTTTATCAGAGAAAATGAAATTTTGAATGAAAAAGCGATAAAACCCACATAGATCAATCTAAACATATAGAATGATCATGAACCCCCCCCCCCCCCCCAAACCCCACCCCATGACACCAAAAAATATTATGCTATAATTTCCAATAAAAAAGAAAGTGAAATAAGTCAATAAAAAAACAAAATACAGGGATTTTTAAATTTTAACACAAATGTATACCTGCAGCAGTGATTTTTCAATTTTTCCCAACAATACTTGTTCCTGAAAATATATATAGCAAAATTAATAAATTCAAGAGCAATATAATATGTTTCCTTCCTTTTCTTTTTTTTTTCTTTTTTTTTTTCCTGAGTATTAAATAGGACTAATTTTTGAAGTACATATAATAACTACTCCTTAATTAATAAAATGCAATTAATATATACCTTTTTATCTTTAACTGCTAAAATGCCTTCAGTTAGCTGATGTTCTAATTGCTGCAAGTCTTTGAAGTTCAAACCTTCAAGTTCTTTCCCCATCAACCGACTTCACATTATATAATATGCAAAAATATAGAGAATAATATTATCACTAATTAATATTATACAATAACATTTATTACTATATATACATATTTTAGTATAACTAGCTTATATGTAACTTGACAGTATAAGAATTATATTTTAGTAAAGCATTTTTAAAATATACGCTTCCATATTTTGCAAAATTTCTCTTTCACTCATTAATCTACTCTGGCGCCATTTCAGCTTACCGAGGACATGGCCCTTAACATGAGGGTATAAAAGTCAAAGATTAGGGTAGAAGGGTAATAGGTCGTCGTGTGTTTTCTGATATGTTTCAGGTTTTTTAGGGTTAACTGACTAGTACATTGTCTTTGATTCTTAGAATGCCTGTATTAGGGTTGTTTTAGTACTATTTTCTACTTCGATTTTCTAGTACCCTGTCGTGTCACTGCTTGTGGCTATTGCTATTGCTACTGCTTTCTTCTATTTATTTTCTCTCCGATCCTTACATTGTTGATATCATTTTCCGTGCTTTGTTGTTGCTATTCACTTGTTCCTATTCTTCCTCTCGAGCCGAGGGTCTTTCGAAAACAACCTCTCTGCTCTCCAGGGTAGGGGTAAGGTCTACAAACACATTATCTTCTTCAGACCCCAAATTTAGGATCCGACTGTGTTGTTGTTGTTGTTTGTTTGGGGGGGGGGAGTGTGTGGGTGGGGGGGGGGGCGTGCATAAGGTTAGAAATTATATCCATTTTTTAAATACCAACAGTACATTTTAATTAATTGAAGGTTATATGTGCATAAGTAAATACGACAAGGACCAAAACATAAATTATTGAAACTTAGGGGAATAAAGTGAATTTTTTCCTATTTATTTTATGCAAAAGGAAAATATTGTAGAAAATTAAAAGAAAAACTTACCTTTGCACCTGACGTAGCAAAGCAACTTCAGCTCTTAATTCATTCACTTTAGGCTGCGACTCATGCTTGTTTAACAAAATCAAGATCTTTTAAATTAATTAATTGAAAATATTAAATTGGAAATGATTTATTTAAATAAATCATGTGATTAATTAAATTATGTGATAAATATTTGTTTAATTACTACCTCTACTGCCACATTTTCGATTGTGGTAAGCTCAGAAGATTCTGGAGCCTTGTTATACCTTGACAGTATGTTTTCCATGCTTCAAAATACAAAGTGAAAATTATCAACCAAAGATGATACAATAAAGACTAATATATTGAAATAGTTTAACTTCTATACACATAATTTAATTATCTAAGAAATAAATATAGGTAATCGTTCGTGATAAGTGAAATTATAACTTGGAAGTATAGACATATATCTGGGAGAAATTCAAAAAAAAAAAAGAGCCAGATTTACAAGTGGTCATTCAAAAATAATCACAGTTTCAAAAGTAATCGAAATTTAGCCACTTTTCATATAAGATAAATCTGAACGAAAACACTGTACAACATCCGGAAAATACTCCAGCATAATATACTGGAAATCTAGTATAATATACTGGTCCAACATAATATGCTGGAAGTCCATACACAGGTGCTCCAATCTCCAGTATATTATGCTGGAACTTTTCGCGTGTTGGAGTTCAAGCATAATATGCTAGAAGTTCATATACTGGTGCACCGATCTCCAGTATATTATGCTGGAACTTTCCGTTTTATAGCAAAATAATGGCTATTTTTCAATGACTTTGCAAGCGCTGGCTATTTATGAATGACTAACCCGAAAACTGGCTAGCCCGTGCTATTTTTACCATATATCTTGCTATACAAGGCCTAGTAGAAAATGACAATTTTGAATAGAAAATAGATCTTATCGGCCGGCCAAATGGGAGATCGACCACTCCTACCATTCAAAAAAATAATCGGCAAATGTATAATATATGTATAAGTAATTTACAATTAATTTTAGCTAGTGAATATAAATATTTTTGGCCGAGCTACCAAACGTGTAATTTCGCCCCAAGAAAAAAAAAGAAGAAGATCGATTTATTGGGCTTTATTTGGGCCGCTATAGACGATTGATGGTTCAAGAAAATGGGGCCAAGTGTATAAATAATCATTCTCACATATGCTATTTAGAGATTAGTTAGTATCTATTTTGTCCTAAAATTTTAAACTAAAAGTTTTAATTTAAGAAAAATTCAAGACTTTATTGTCCCGAAAAAATGAACTAAAAGTTAAAATTTAGGACGCGCTGGCTAATTTCTAAATAGCATCCCCTTAGAGTGATTATCTGATGTCATCTCTACAAAAGAATGGTTGTGAATTAAATGAAAGCCCATATCTTCTGTTGGGCTATTTCATTACTAATACTTTTGTAAAACTAACCTTCTATTTATGGCCCATCCCAACAACAATTCATTCTATTAATGGAATAATCTATCAAATTTTAGAAATTCATTCCATAAATAAAAGTATTTCAATCCATATTTGGGTTGTATATCACACCATCTCTAAAAATATAATTTACTTGTTAAGCATTTTTAGAATCTTCCACTCCTAGAACACTTTCTAATTATTCAAATATAATCAACCATTTTAGGAAGAAAATGTATTTTTAATCCTTTCCCTTTATCATCATTTCCAAGCTACAAATAAAAAAAATTCATAATTTAGAAATAATTCGAATTACATCTTTATTTGCCCCACCTTACAGTAGAAAAACAATTGAGAAAGGATACAACAACTTCATCTAACACACAAAATTTTCTCTATTTCTGAACTTCTATGATTAAAAAAATAGGAAAATCATTAAATCAATCAAACATAGCCCACAATCAGAAAAAAGGAAGAAGAAGAATTCATCTTTGTACTAACAGGAGCCTCACAACAGAGGTGAACAACAGAAGAAATAAATACTTATATATATATATACATAATTAACCAATCCGGACGGGATTCTTGAAGTAACGGTAAAATTATCTCCAGGTGACTTATATGTCAGTTCGAGCCGGGGAATCAGCCCCTAACGCCTACGTTAGGGTAGACTGCCTACATCACACACCCCTTAGTGGCCATCCCTTCCCCCAACCCGACGTGAATGCGGAATGCTTTATGCACCAAACTGTTTTTTTTTGTTGTTTTTTTTACATTAGAAAAAAACACAAACACACACAGACACACACAGATATGACAAATCCTATACATAAAAGATAAAGATAGATTAATTAAATTAAAATTTACCTGGAACTAGCAAATTCATAAAGCTTTCCAGTGTTGGAGAAAACAAGAACACCAACCTCAGCATCACAAAGAATAGCCAATTCTTTAGCTTTTTTCATCAATCCTTGCCTTCTTTTTGAAAAAGTAACTTGCCTACTATTTGTATTTTCAATCATCTTAATTTCAATTTTTCCTCTCCCCATTTTCCCTTTTCTTTATTTTCTTTTCCTTATAATAAAAATGGAGTGAATGATAATAGAGAAAGGAGTCATGTCTTATATAATTATGTTGAATTCTTGAAAGGTCTAAGGATGGAAAGTGTTACTACATTTGGAAAGGAAATTTGGAAAGGAAATAATGGTTTTTCTATGTGTGGTAAATTACTTTTTGGAATGTTTCTATTAAAAGGCATGTTTGGTTTAGTATTTTAGTTGGTCATCTATTGTCCAATTTGCTAACATTTTCATTTATGTTCCTAAATTTATTAAGTATATATTTTACACGATAGAAAATATTTTCCGAAAAATGAAAAAAATGGGGGATTTGGTTGCCAAAAGATATTTAGTGACTTCGTAATATTTAGGTGAAATTGACTAATTTATTAGTGACTTTAGAGCAATAAAGTGAAAGTACTCTTTGGGAAGTTTCTATTATAAAGCATTTTTGGATTAATATATTGGTTGGGCATCTATTGTCTAATTTGCTAACATTTTCATTTATATTCCTAAATTGATTAAGTATATTTGATACGATAGAAAATATTTTCCAGAAAAATGCGAGATTTGGTTGCAAAAAATATTTAGTGACTACGTAATAGTTAGGTGAAATTGGCTAACTTTTTCGTTACAAAAAAATAGTTAGTCACTTTGGTGCAATAAAGTGAAATTACTCTTTGGGATGTTTCTATTAAAAGGCATGTTTGGTTTAGTATTTTAGTTGGTCATCTATTGTCCAATTTGCTAACATTTTCATTTATGTTCCTAAATTGATTAAGTATGTTTAGTATAATAGAAAATATTTTTCAGAAAATGCGGGATTGGTTGCCAAAAAATATTTAATGACTTCGTAATACTTAGCTGGTAAAGCTGACTAAATTTTTCATTACAAAAAATAGTTAGTGACTTTGGCGCAATAAAATAAAACTCTAATAGTCATTTTCTCAAAAAAAAATTCTCTCTATTTTATCTTCTTTTTTACTCGAAATTCCTTTATCTCTAATAAGGGGTAATTGGTAATGGAGGAAAGACTCATATATTATATAGTTATGTTGAATTGTTGAAGGGTCTAAGAATAGAAAGTATTACCAAATTTAGAAAGGAAATAATTCTTTTCCCATGTGTAACAAAGTACTCTTAATATGGCTTTCCCATTTTTCCTTGTTGTTTTGGGGGGTTTCCTCTTTTGGAATGTTTCTATAAATGGCATGTTTGGATTAGCATTTAGGTTGGGCATCTATTGTCCAATTTACTACTTCTTCATTTTATGTTTCTAAATTGATACAAGTGAAAATTATTGTGTATATTTGTGTTTGCATGTGTACAGAAATAAGCACTTCGCCTATATTTCTGTTTTAAAATTATATTACCCTCAAATATGAAATAACATTACAAACTTAACATAATATATGAATAATCAAATGATGCAAGGATATCTAATTGTTAAATTTGTGTATATTCACATCCAGAGAGATCAAAAGTGCATATTTCAATAAATTAAAAATTATCACAGGGATCAAAATTAGGATTTATCGATATTTGAGAGACTAATACAAATTATTATATATGAATAATCAAATGATGCAAGGATATATAATTGTTAAATTTGTGTATATTCACATCCAGAGAGATCAAAAGTGCATATTTCAATAAATTAAAAATTATCACAAGGACCAAAATTAGGATTTATCGATATTTGAGAGACTAATACAAATTATTATATATGAATAATCAAATGATGCAAGGATATATAATTGTTAAATTTGTATATATTCACATCCAGAGAGATCAAAAGTGCATATTTCAATAAATTAAAAATTATCACAAGGACCAAAATTAGGATTTATCGATATTTGAGAGACTAATACAAATTATTATATATGAATAATCAAATGATGCAAGGATATATGTATATATTCACATCCAGAGAGATCAAAAGTGCATATTTCAATAAATTAAAAATTATCACAAGGATCAAAATTAGGATTTATCGATATTTGAGAGACTAATACAAATTATTATATATGAATAATCAAATGATGCAAGGATATATAATTGTTAAATTTGTATATATTCACATCTAGAGAGATCAAAAGTGCATATTTCAATAAATTAAAAATTATCACAAGGATCAAAATTAGGATTTATCGATATTTGAGAGACTAATACAAATTATTATATATGAATAATCAAATGATGCAAGGATATATAATTGTTAAATTTGTATATATTCACATCCAGAGAGATCAAAAGTGCATATTTCAATAAATTAAAAATTATCACAAGGACCAAAATTAGGATTTATCGATATTTGAGAGACTAATACAAATTATTATATATGAATAATCAAATGATGCAAGGATATATAATTGTTAAATTTGTATATATTCACATCTAGAGAGATCAAAAGTGCATATTTCAATAAATTAAAAATTATCACAAGGACCAAAATTAGGATTTATCGATATTTGAGAGACTAATACAAATTATTATATATGAATAATCAAATGATGCAAGGATATATAATTGTTAAATTTGTATATATTCACATCCAGAGAGATCAAAAGTGCATATTTCAATAAATTAAAAATTATCACAAGGATCAAAATTAGGATTTATCGATATTTGAGAGACTAATACAAATTAGTATATATGAATAATCAAATGATGCAAGGATATATAATTGTTAAATTTGTGTATATTCACATCCAGAGAGATCAAAAGTGCATATTTCAATAAATTAAAAATTATCACAAGGATCAAAATTAGGATTTATCGTTATTTGAGAGACTAATACAAATTTCTACACCAGATATGATCACAATATGGATGCGCGTGTGACATTATGCTTTGATTTAAATGGCTAGCGCATAGGGAAAAAATGACAACATTTTAAGAAATAAGGTATTAATCATTATTTTCTAATCAAGGCGAGGAAGTGGAATTCCGAAAATTCGAACAATTTATATAGAATTCTTTTAGTTTAATTTCTTTCATTTCTAGCAAAAGAAAGATTATACTAAAATTTTAGTGTATATGATTTATATACCTTGTGAATACATATTTATATGCTGCGATCCACAAAACATTTAGTTTGTTTTAAATTCCATATCGAAATAGCAATTGTTGGGATTTTAAGTATATGATATGCTTAAAATAGGGTGAATGAGAAATAGAGAGAAATGAAAATTTTAAGTTTCCCCTTTGACAAAGGGACATTATCCCATATTGGAAGAGGAAGAGATTTTTTGTCACGACCCAATTCTCGAACCCAGTCGTGATGGCGTCTCTCGTGAAGACAAGGCCAACCAGACCAAAACGGAATACCTCTTTTAAACAATTAATTTCATAAACGGTAATAAAACATAATATATTATCCATAAGTTGCGAAATTTAATGATAATAACAGCAGAAACCATCCCGACATAGCCCAAACCGGGGTGTCACAAGTCATGAGTAACTAAGAAATCCGGAAACAAGTCCACTGAAAACTAAATCCGATACAATAGTTCTAAAAATATGAAAATGATAAGATAAGGGAGGCACGGGGCTGCGGACGCCAACAACTACCTCGTAGTCTCCGAATCACTGCCTGGACTGGGAGAATCAACACTCAAGAGCGAACTCTGCGATGCCTGAATCTGTACACATAGTGCAGGGAGTAATGTGAGTACTCCGACTCAGTGAGTAATAATTATAAATAATGGCTGAAAGTATAAAAACACGTAAAGGCACAAAGCAATTCCATATCAAGCAGAAAAATCGCTTAAGACAGTAAATCAGTGAAAAAATCAAATGAAATCCCTTTTAAAACAAGCAAAACAGGAAATTTTAACAGGTAAATATCAAGTAGAAATCCGCCCTTCGGGCACAGTATCAATCGCTTAGAATAGTATCAGCCCCTCGGGCTCACTCTCAGTACAGTATCAGCCCCTCGGGCTTAGTATCAATCACTCAGAACAGTATCAGCCCCTCGGGCTCACTCTCAGATCACAATGGGTACCCGCGCTTACTGTGGGTGTGCAGACTCCAGAGGGGCCCCTTACGGCCCAAACGCCATATCAAGCCACCTCGTGGCATCATCACCCGGCACTCGGCCTCACATCACTCAAGCCACCTCGTGGCATATAAAGTATCTCAGGACCTCGACCTCATATCACTCAGCATATCCTCACATATGGCCCTCGGCCTCACTCAGTCCGAAAATCATCACAAGCCCCTTGGGCATTAGTAAAACAGTAGTTCTCAGCCCAAAATATGATGTAAAAATATCATTTAAGTTTCAAATCTGAGTAAAAGTGGCTGAGTTTGTAAAACAGTAGATATCAACAGGACTGAGTTCAAATAATAAGTCAAGTAGTGAGGAAAACAGTGATAAAAATCCCCGAAGGGTCCAAATAGTTAGCAATCAGCCCAAATATGGCAATCAGCCCAAATCATGATGATAACAAATAAATTTCAGTCAAATACGCGGTAAAATCATCAATCGGGATGGACCAAGTCACAATCCCCAGTAGTAAAAGACCCTACGCTCATCATCCAACGCGTGTCTCACCTCAATATAGCACTACGTTGTGCAATCCAGAGTTTCAAACCCTCAGGACGTCATTTACAATCATTACTTACCTCGAACCGGCTGCAACTCTAGCTCGCGACGCTCTTGCCCCTCGAATCGGCCTCCACGCGCGTCGAATCTATCTAAAATCAGAACGAATACGTCACAATATGCTAAGGGAACAAAACCCAAATGAAAACAATCGAAAAATATCAAAAATCCTGAAATTAGCAAAAACCCGAGCCCCGGGCCCACTTCTCGAAACTCAGAAATTTTTACATCATTAGATTCCTTATCACCCTATGAGTTCATACATATCAAAAGTTCTCCAATCCGACCTCAAATGGTCCTTCAAATCCCAATTCAAAAATCCCAAGTCCCAGTTCTTCCATTTTTAGCTTAGGTTCCATGAATTTCTATCTCCTCCTCAGGAGATGCGACAGAAGGTTGTGCGAGGACTGCAAGGTTATCCCAAGTGAGACCCTCTCAACGCGGCATAGGCTTTTGGTGATGGACATTTGTATTAGGATAAGGAGGAAGAAGAGGTCAGTACGAGGACGCCCCAGGATTAGGTGGAGTGCCTTAACTAAGGATAAGGCTAAAGAGTTGGAAGGTAGGTTATCGGCAATGAGAGCTTGGAGAAGTAGTGGGGACGCAAACACAATGTGGTCGACGACGGCAGACTGTATAAGAAAGGCGGCGAGAGAGGTGTTAGGGATATCTACGGGCCACTATGGTGGACACAAAGGAGATTGGTGGTGGAATGCAGTGGTCCAAGGTAAAGTGGAAGCAAAGAAGGCGGCTTACCTAAGGTTAGTAGGGAGCACTGACGAGGAGGAGAAGAGAGAGAACAGTCAAAGGTATAAGGTAGCTAGGAAGGAGGCGAAGATGGCAGTGACGGAGGCTAAGACGACAGCTTTTGCTCGTCTGTATGAGGAACTAAGGAACAAAGGTGGGGAGAAGAAGTTATTCCGACTCGCTAAGGCGAGAGAGAGGACAACTCGGGATCTGGACCAAGTGAGGTGCATAAAAGATGATGACGGCAAAGTTTTGATGGGAGATGACCAGATTAAGAGGAGGTGGCAGATCTATTTTCATAAACTTCTAAGTGAAGAAGGGGATCAGGATACTATACTTGGGGAATCGAGGAATGCCGACAGTCACCATGAAGTAAGTAATTGTAGGGACATTGAGATCGATGAAGTCATGGAGGCAATGCGTAAGATGAGAAGGGGCAGAGCTACCGGGCCAGACGAAATTCCGGTTGAACTGTGGAGGTGTGTGGGTAGAGCAGGCTTGGAATGGCTTACTGCATTGTTTAGTGTTATATTCAAGACTAAGAGAATGCCTGAAGAGTGGAGGTGGAGTACAATGGTCCCGCTGTATAAGAACAAAGGTGATGTCCAGAGCTGTAACAACTATAGGGGCATCAAATTATTAAGTCATACCATGAAAGTTTGGGAGAGAGTGGTAGAAATGAGAGTGCGAAGGACGGTGTCTATTTCAGACAACCAGTTCGGGTTCATGCCGGGACGATCTACCACAGAAGCTATCCACCTTATTAGGAGGATGGTGGAACAGTACAGAGATAAGAAGAAGGATCTCCACATGGTGTTTATTGATCTGGAGAAAGCGTACGATAAGGTTCCTAGGAAGGTCTTATGGAGCTGCTTAGAGGATAAAGGGGTCCCGAGTAACTATATTAGGGTGATTAAAGACATGTATGATGGAGCTAAGACTCGGGTTAGGACAGTAGGAGGCGACTCTGAACACTTTCCAGTTATTACGGGGTTGCACCAAGGGTCTGCGCTCAGCCCATTCCTATTTGCCCTGGTGATGGATGCACTGACTCATCATATTCAAGGGGAGGTTCCATGGTGCATGCTATTTGCTGATGACATTATTCTAATTGACGAGACAAGAGGCGGCGTCAACGAGAGGCTAGAGATTTGGAGACATGCTCTTGAGTCTAAAGGTTTCAAGTTGAGTAGGACGAAGACGGAATACCTCGAGTGCAAATTTGGAGTTGAGCCGACGGAAGCGGGAGTTGAAGTGAGGCTTGACTCTCAAGTCATTCCCAAGAGAGGTAGTTTCAAGTACCTTGGATCGGTTATGCAGGGGATCGGGGAGATTGACGAGGATGTCACACACCGTATAGGGGTGGGGTGGATGAAGTGGAGGTTAGCGTCGGGAGTCTTGTGTGACAAGAAAGTGCCACCGTTACTAAAAGGTAAGTTTTATAGAGCAGTGGTTAGGCCTGCCATGTTGTATGGAACTGAATGTTGGCCGGTAAAGAACTCACACATCCAGAAGATGAAAGTAGCAGAGATGAGGATGTTGAGGTGGATGTGCGGGCATACAAGGATGGATAAGATTAGGAATGAAGATATTCGAGAGAAGGTGGGTGTGGCCCCCATGGAGGACAAGATGCGGGAAGTAAGACTCAGATGGTTCGGGCACATTCAGAGGAGGAGCACTGATGCACCGGTGAGGAGGTGTGAGCGACTGGCTGTAGTGGGCACGCGGAGAGGTAGAGGAAGACCTAAGAAGTATTGGGGAGAGGTGATCAGACAGGACATGGCGCGACTTAGGATTACTGAGGACATGGCCCTTGATAGGGAATTATGGAGGTCGAGCATTAAGGTTGTAGGTTAGGGGAGAGTGTGAATATTTCTACAGCGCAATAGAGGGAGACTATCCAGTTAGGAGTTAGACTAGGAATGTCATTGGTCGTCTATTGATGCAGGGCTTTCCCTTCTAGTTGTACTATACCAGCCATCTATTTCGTATTTCGTATTTTGTATCCTGTATTCCATATTTCGTATCTCTTATATATTGTTGTTGTTATTGTTGTTATTTTTATTACGCATTTCTATGGTACTAATATATCATCTCCTATTGTTTTTTTGAGCCGAGGGTCTCCTGGAAACAGCCTCTCTACCCTTCGGGGTAGGGGTAAGGTCTGCGTACATATTACCCTCCCCAGACCCCACTTGTGGGATTATACTGGGTCGTTGTCGTTGTCGTCGTTCCATGAATTTCTAGGTTAATTTCACACTAGAATCACGTTTTAAGTTCAAAAAGCTTACCTCCAATCGATTCTCCTTGAATCCATCTTTAATCACCTTCAAAAAGCTCTCAAAATGCTCAGTTATGGAGAAAAAATGACTCAAAATCGCGGATGAAATGTTTAATAAACTTTTTGCCCAGGTCTGACCTCCTTTCTTAGCGAACGCGGTCAACGCCTCGCGTTCGCGAAGCATAAAATCTTGTTGACAAACTTTTTCTCTATGCGAACGCATCAACCCAGTCGCAAACGCGATGCTTCTGCCTCCCATACCTTCGCGAACGCGGACGATCTTACGCGAACGCGATGAAGAAATTACTTGGACCCTTATTTACTCTACGCGATCGCGAGTTTTCTCTCGCGAACGCGTTGCAGAGCTTCACCACCCTTCGCGAATGCGGCACCTACCTTGCGAACGTGAAGGACAAGCCTTAACCTCCCTCGACAGACTCTTCGCGAATGCGAGGGTCCTCCCGCGAACGCGAAGAACAATTGTCTGCAACTGCTGGAACTGATTTTCTGCAGCTTCCCAAACTCCAATTTGGTCCGATTGACCACCCGAAACTCACCCGAGGCCCCCGGTACCTCAACCAAAAGTACCAACACATCCTAAAACCTTATTAAAACTTGTTGAAATCATCAAAACGCCTCAAACAACATCAAATTACTCAAAACAAATCGGATTCAAGCCTAAGTTTCTAAAATCTTCCGAAATACGGCTTTGATAAAAAACCCAACCAAATTACGTCCAAATGACCTGAAATTTTGCACACACGTCCCAAATGACACAACAAAACTATTGCAACTCTCGGAATTCTATTCCGACCTCTATATCAAAATCTCGCCTATCAACCGGAAATCACCAAAATATCAACTTCGCCAATTCAAGCTTAAATCTTCTCTACAACTCCAAAACTCATTTCGATCGCGCCCCTAAGTCACAAATCACCTCCCGAAGCTAACCGAACCATCGGAACTCACATCCGAGCCCTCTAACTCATAAGTTAACATTCGGTTGACTTTTCCAACTTAAACCTTCTTAAAAGAGACTAAGTGTCTCATTTCTTACCAAAACCACACCAAACGCAAACCAATCAACTCGACCATATAAAACACGGATAACGAAGCATAAAGAAGCAGAAATGGGGGAAAAAGAGCGGTAACTCATGAGACGACTGGCCGGGTCGTCACATTTTTATGGGTATATAAGCAATTGCTCTTCTTCTAGCTCTTAAAGAGTTGAGAAGAAGGCAAGACTCGCGTCGTTATCGTCGCTCGGCGCGGCTTCGACTTGATTAATTTTTTGGACCAAATTTATTTATTAATAGTAAAATGTTAACAGGAATGTTATTAAATATTTGTTTTAATAACAAAATATTAATATTAAAATAAATATTAATATTAAATCCAATGCATTTTTCAGTTGTGTAATTGAAAATTAGACTACCCTCTTCAATTTTTCCTTGTTATTTTCCCTCTTTATTGTTGAGTAAATAGCCATTTATGTTATGGCATTTATGCTGTGGCGTTTTTCATAAACAACCATTCTGAAGATTTGCACCTCTTCAGATTTCAGCCCAACTTTGGCTATAAATACAAGACTATTCTGCTCAGAATATCCATACGATTTTCTGAGTTTCTCCTCCTTCTTCTGCATACTTTTAACATCAAACAAAGCAACAATAAGTGTGATTTGTTACCGAACTTTGTCTTCGCTAAAACACTGTGGTTTGAAGTACCACTACACCAGTGTGTAATTCGTTGTATCCTGGGAGAAAATAATCCACAACCTTGGGTACTAGGAGGGGATTAAATTTCTTAAGGAAACACTGTGAATTCAATGAGCTCGGATTAAAATTCTGTTTCTGTTTTTCATTTCTGTTTATGTTCATTTATATTTTAAAGAAATAATTTTACAAATACAATTTACTAACATACATAACCACAGTCGTGTCAAAATTTTAACTGATTTACACCCCATTTTTAGTAGGACAAAGACAAATAACTTTTGGCAAATACAATTTAGGAATTTTTACCTCTTGTAGTAAAGGTTGATACCTTATTTATTTTAAATAAATACCTTTTAAAAAAATTATATTCCATAACTACATTTTGTTTTTAATAGCCAAATATCTATTTATGGTCACCTCCTACCCTTAAGCTATAAAATACGCTTTATATTATTTTTCTCTCTCATTCTTTCAGATTTTTCTCCACCCTCTCTCTCTCAACCAACGCCACAAATCACCGTACTAAGAGATGCAACTGCGGTGCTGGTGTCACGATCCAAAATCTAACCATAGTCGTGATGGCGCCTATCGTGTTACAAGGCAAGCCTACTTCCCAAAATATTACTACTAAGCCGATTATAAGAAATTAATAAAATATTTCAACATTTAAATTTTTCATAAACTAAATCAACTCTAAATATAATATAGAAAAATACGGAAATGAGCCCCAACCATCGAGGTGTCATTAAGTCATGAGCGTCTAAAACTATGAACTAAGATATTTAAACTATCTAACTGTCCAAAAGAAGAAATGACAAAAAAAAGTAACAAGGTCCTGCGGATGCTAGCAGCTACCTTAGCAATCTCCACAGATAGCCGGCCTGAAATCAACAATCGTCGTGCTCTAACTCACCTGAATCTACACATAAAGTGCAGGGTGTAGATGAGCACAACCGACTCAGTAGTAACAGAAATAACTAAGGAACTGAGCAGTAGTGACGAGATAAGTAAAATAGTCCCATTATTTATTTTCCCAATTTTAAAATAAATAGAAATAAACAGGTAAATTCCATAAAACCAACAAATGCCACAAAGAAGTTAACAGGTAAATGCAGCAACAACAAAAGTAAATGCAACCTCACAGCAATGTCACTCCATCACTCAGCACTCGCACTCAGTACTCCACACTCAACACTCTACGCTCACTAGGGGTGTGTACAGACTCCGGAGGGGCTCCCAAAGCCCAAGCGCTAAGCACTGACAACTCACGTGCTACCATATCAATACTTGGATCCGCATGGTCAACTCACGTGCTACGCGGACAACTCACGTGCTATGGTATCAATATCTGGACCTGCATGGTCAACTCACATGCTATGCAGACAACTCACATGCTATGGTATTAATATCCTCACAACTAGGCCCACGACCTTACTCAATCATGTACCTCACTAGCCTCACCATCATCAACAAATAAGGGGACACAACCCACATCAAGTATCATAGCATATTAGCAATTAATAGAGACTGAGGTAAACATGTAAAAAAATTTCTATGACTTAGTACAAATAATGTGAGAATGAATAAAGCCTAAGCATGATCTCTAACATGAAGGTAGACAAGTTTAACAATAAGTAAACGCATAAACACAGATAATGGTTATTAGGCCCCACAACCTCACGGGACGGACAAAGTCTTAATCCCTCGAGGAATACACCCACACGTCCGTCACCTAGCGTGGGTATCACCTCAGAACAATCATGTGACATCAAATTCTCCGGGTTTATACCCTCAAAGCCAAAGTTAAAATTGTTACTTACCTCAATAGCGTAAAATTCTACTCCGGGATGACCTCGTCTCTAGATTCGATCTCCAAAAGCTCCGAATTTAACCATAATCAGATTAATACCATCAACATAGGCTAACAAATCGAATTCCACAATAAAACTACAAAATATGCCAAAAATTCGAAATCGGCCAAAACCCGCCCCCCAAGCACACGTCTCGAATTTAGTTAAAAATGGAAGAATCAAAACCCTCGTCCTCTCCTGAGTCTAACCATATAAAATTTATCAAAATCGGACTCCATTTGGTCCCTCAAATCCCTACCTAAAACTCTCCAAAACTCAAGCCCTAACTCCCTCAATTTCACTTTGAAATCATCAATCAAATCCCCAAAACAAAGATGAATTCATAAAATAAAAACCAAAACCGAGTACACAACACTTACCCCAATCCATATGGTGAAAATCGCCTCCAATATCCCCCAAATCCGAGCTCCCTAACTTAAAATATGACCGAATGAACAAACCCCTTGTTTTATACATTTTTCTGCCAGCTATTCTGCCTCGTTTCTCATACTAAACGATCCCGAAACTCATTTTTTATGCCTCCAATGGATTCCTTGTGAAATTCTAGTCAAGTTAGATTTTTGAATCACTCAATTTGACCTTATAATGAATGAGATATAGTGGTTTCAATATTTGCAAATAGTGCAGATTTTTAAATACGCCGTTAGTGGCAATTTCATAATGAATCTGAAAAATCTGGCAACCTAATTCTTAGTAAAATGATCATAAAATCCTCATACGATGTCCAAATTCGACTATTCTTTTTGCTAAGGGTCCGTAATTACGATACGGATTTAATGCTTCAATCAAAAAAGAAATTGGAGCTCATTTGTTCAATATGGTATCATTTATGCTTGAAGAAACGACGTCGAAACATAAGAAAAACGAGCGCAACACAACCCAAACCTATCCGAAACTCACCCGAGGCCCTCGAGACCTCAGCCAATAACTCCAACAAGTCATTTATCACTACTCGAACTTAGTCGAACCTCCGGAACACCCAAAACAACACCAAAACACCAAATCAACCTCGAATTCAAGTCTAAGAACTTCTAAACTTCCAACTTTCGCCAATTCAAGCCTAATTCTACAATAGACCTCCAAATTATATTTCGGACACACTCCTAAGTCTAAAATCACCCAACGAAGCTAATCGAATTATAAAAATCCAAATTCGAATTCGTTTACTCATAAGTCATTCCGGTTGACTTTTCTAACTTAGCTTTCTAACTAAGAGACTAAGTGATCATTTCAATCCAAAACTACTCCGAACCCAAACCTACCAACTCGATACAACTCAACACAGCTGAACAACACATAAAGAAACATAAATGAGAGAAATGGGCTATAACTCTCAGAACGATTGACCGAGTCGTTACAACGGAGTTGCCATTTGTACTAGATTTTGATGTTGATCCACCTATTAGGCCTGGTGATGATGATCCGAATGAGAGTCTAGAAGCTTCTACGCAACCACTAAAATATGAATTGATGCAGCAACCATTAAAACAATGATTGTTTGCAACATTCCCTTTTTACATTTTTCATGAATAATTTGCCCCAATGGAAACCACAGGTATTGTGAGAGACAAACTCAAAGTCGTTTGATAGGTTTTCCTCTTATGGCCTCTTACTATTCTTGTAGACTGCAAAATATTGTACCCTTCTTCCCTTTTGGTTACTAGGGTAAATTGGGGCTGACAATGGAGGTTCGAAACTATCGACGAGACGACATTAGGATTATTCTTGAACAAAGACGACAGAGTTTTGGGGCTAAGCAACTTGAAGAGTCTGTTACTTTTTTTTTCATTTTATTTCAATGTATCTCGCTGTATTCTATGTATTTCATTGTATTCATTGTCTATTTTCTCATTGTATTTCAATGTATCTCGCTGTATTCCATGTATTTTATTGTATTCACTGTCTCGCTATATTCCATGAATGTATTCATATATTTTTTAATTAATATAATGTCACGACCCAAACTGAAGGGCCATGACTAGCACCCGACCACACTTGCCGAGCACCAACGTACATTTCATCTAACCTTCATTATTATCTTTTAGGGCTGACGAAATCAATATAAATGGTAGACCTAGATCATGGACAACCAACAATAAAATATGACGACATGAACATACATAGCAGGGGATGACCAGACAATCAAGAAACTACATATAAGGTATGAGCTACCACGCTACTATGAAAGACTATACAACAAAAACTAGCCGACAAGGCATACCAAACTATACATGAGCCGACACCTGTCTATGAGCCTCTAAAAGAACATAAGTGTTGCAACATAGCCGGAACAGGGCCCCGACATACCCATAATGTCTATAACAAAAATTGCATACCAAGACCAAGGCAAGTCCGGAGAAGGGATCTCGCCAATCACCGCTGAACTGGACAGTCTACTGTGGTGGGGGAGCTGCACCTGCCTGTCTATCAGGACCTGCAGCACGACATGCAGCGTCCACAAATAAAAGGACGTCAGTACGAATAAAGTACTGAGTATGTAAGGCAAGGAACCATAAATACGATCAGTAATGTAAGCAAGGATAGAGAATATACAACCTGTAACATCTTAGTACCTCTGAGGGCTACTTACATGAAATGCATGATACATATGTATAAATACATAAACCTTTAAAGCATTCGCCTCTGTGGGCATCATCATCATCATATCGTACCCGGCCATAATAGGCTCGGTAAAAAAAACGTACCCGGCCATCATAAGGCTCGGTAGAATCGTACCCGGCCACGTGGAGCTCGGTAAAACCCAACTGATCAGTGGTTGCACAATAGGTGCCGTACCCGGCCAACTATAGCGTGGCTCGGTAGAGTAAAATAGATACATATATATAATGCATGCTCGACTCATGGAATCACATTCTAAACCTTTCGGAGTGACGTAAGGTCGGTATCCTCTGTACACGTTATTAGGACTAACTCTTCACTATGAACCTTATAAGATTTAGGAAGTACGAACAACATTGATAACATAAGAATAAGAGAAGCAACATTAACATCAATCGTTCCATAAGAGGGAAAACAATGTAAGTACTGCTAGCTTCTAAGAGTAGAGTATCTTGGAAGCTCGTTCATTACATTATGTACAATCAGAGTCGTGCAAAAGAAGGAAAGGGATAGCCTCACATACCTTGTATATACTACCCCAATCTCAAGCTATGCAATTGTCAAAACTCCTTAGTCTACAATAAGAGAAACGATACTATCGTTATCATTTAAGCGTCATAACTATTATGTATCGACCACAACCTATTTTACGATGAAACGGACAGCACCTCCCCTATATATATGACCTCACACCATTCAAAACAGTCACCAAACAGCCCAAACAACATCAATAATAAACATATTGAGCCTCCCAAAATAGTCCACACACAGCCTAATCACTCCATACATACGACGACCACCGTAGTCGTGTCAAACAACCTGGAAATGTTACGAATAACTATCAGCCCATAACCCTACATATATATGGTGTTTCTCCACACCCTTCCTCCTCCAAAACTCCACAAGATAGTAGTAAAATACGCAGCCCAACAACAACGCAAAACAGTCCACAAAACAATAACATTACTACCAAGCCTTTCGATATATATTTCACAAGTTCTAGCTTCAATGGCTTAGCCGCAACTTGGATAATCTTAAATACATATAGAGTAAGAGGTTCCTTACCTTTATACAGAAAGAACAACTCCAATTTTACCTTAAATTTCCATGAAATATCCCTCCAATGCTGCCACAACAACAAAAAAGCGAAACTAGCGATCAATTAGTGTTTTTCGGCACTAGAATCACTTTAGAAGGCTTGAAATCACCTAGGATTGATATTAAGAACATGAGGGAGTATTTACAGAACATAAACCCTTTAAAACAACCTCCCACATGAGCTGGAACGACACAAAAATGAGCAACAACAAGAAGAACAAGAGACTTACTAGCGCCACGGAATTCCCGACACTTGATTTGTGTTGTTTGCCCTTTTTTGGGTCTTGAATCTTGAGAGAACCTTGAGAGGATGTTACTAGGGTTCTAAGGTCTGAAAATATTGAGAATAAATGACTTAAAACGGGTTGGAGGCATCCTATATAGGTCCAAATATCTTAAACCGCCTTAGTGGGCCCCATAGGGAGGTGCTTGACGCAGTCTCGCGAAAACATGAATATCTCTCTACTCCGAGATCGTATCGATGAACGGTTTAATGCGTTGGAAACTAGACTAATAGATCTTTAATTTTGTTGGTATATCACCCCGTAATTCCTTGTAAATTATGAGAAAAGATTAGAAACATTTGACCTAATATTTAAGTAAAATTATGAACCTAAGTTGCGACAACTTTTGTCGACTTTTGTTTCATAACTCGTTTGACTTCAAGACTTATGATACGGATATTATATGATTAAAATACCTTAATAAATGACCTCTTGAGTGTATTAAGCACCGCTAGATTACCTGAAAATACGAGTTACAACATCTTTGATTCGTTTAACTTCTAATACTGGTTAATCACCCTTATACACTCTTGTATCACTTAAGACCAATAGGATTGACTTCTTATCATCTCAAAGATAATTCCTTCTTGGATTTATGTTAACTAATATATGGCATGAACTAACACATGTGGATATGGGTTGTAACACCCTCCCCCCTTAGGAACATTCGTCCTCGAATGTAAGGGTTTATGGGGAGTTTAAATCATCGTGGATTCCAATGGAAATTTCCGATCAATTTTCCCCTATAAAATGGTCACTAGCAAAACTTGCAAGTAATTAAGCCCAACATATGGCTTCACAAGGCTACACAAAGCATTATGCGTATTTACATTATCTACATATCACCATTTTGTATTAAGGAGGAGTATTCTCAAATTATTGCTTACCTCATAGAGCCGTTTCACCTTCCAATGTATCCTGTCTTCCACCAGCATCCTTGTTATCTTCATTCTGGAATAAGTAAGGGTATTTAGACTTCATCTCCTCTTCTGCTTCCCATGTCATTTCTTCCATATTTTTGTTCCTCCACAATACTTTGACGGAAGCTACATCTTTTGTTCTCAGCTTGCAGACTTGCCGATCTAATATCGCCACTGGCACTTTTTCATATGATAGGTCCTTTGTAACTTGTACATCTTTGATAGGGACGACTCGAGAAGGGTCTCCAATACATTTTCTCAACATAGATACATGGAATACCGGGTGGACAAATTCCAATTCGGATGGCAATTCTAACTCATAAGCAACCTGTCCAATTCGTCGAAGAATTTTATACGGCCCGATATACCTTGGACTCAGCTTACCTTTCTTCCCAAAACGCATAATACCCTTCATTGGTGAGATCCTCAGGAAAACCCAATCACCAACCTCAAACTCTAGATCACGACGTCGGACATCAGAATAAGATTTTTGCCTGCTTTGTGCCGTCCTCAATCGCTCCTGTATCACTTTCACCTTCTCAATAGCTTGGTGAATCAAATCTGGCCCATATAATTCTGTTTCACCGACTTCGAACCATCCAACTGGTGATCTACATCTCCTCCCGTATAGTGCCTCGTATGGGGCCATTTTAATACTGGAATGGTAGCTATTATTATAGGCGAATTCTATGAGTGGAAGATGATCATCCCAATTCCCCTTAAAATCTAGAACACATGCTCGTAGCATATCTTCGAGTGTCTGAATGGTACGTTCAGCCTGTCCGTCAGTCTGCGGATAAAATACAGTGCTGAGATTTACCTGTGTTCCTAAACCCTTCTGGAAAGACCTCCAAAAGTTAGCCGTAAATTGAGCTCCTCGGTCTGATATAATAGATATGGGCACACCATGAAGCCTAACAATCTCCTTGATATACAACTTCGCATAATCTTCAGCCGTGTAAGTTGTCTTCACTGGCAGAAAATGGGCACATTTTGTAAGTCGATCAATTATCACCCAGATGGAGTCAAACTTATGATAAGAGCGAGGTAATCCAATAATGAAGTCCATATTAATCACCTCCCACTTCCAGGTCGGAATCTCTATATTTTGAAGCAATCCACCGGGTTTCTGATGTTCTATCTTTACTTGTTGACAATTGGGACACTGGGCTACAAATTCTGCAATAGACTTCTTCATATTATCCCACCAATACTGCTCCTTGACATCATGATACATCTTTGTCGAGCCGGGATGGATGGAATATCGGGATTGATGAATCTCATTCATAATCTTCTCTCGCAACCCTGCCACATTAGGCACACACAATCGGCTCTGGTATCTCAGTGCCCCGTCTTTTCCGATCCCAAAAGCCATACTTTTACACTGTTGAATGCTTTCTCTTAATCGTACTAAGATAGGATCTTCATATTGTCGTGCTTTTACCTCGGCTACCAAAGATGATTCTGATGTATTCTGTACAGTAACACCTCCGTCATCAGAGTCTAACAATCTGATTCTCATATTGGCTAGCTGATGAAGCTCTTTAGTCAACCCCCATCTACCTGCCTCAATATGTACTAAGCTTCCCATTGATTTACGGCTGAGAGCGTCTGCCACAACATTGGCTTTACCGGGATGATACAATATCTCGACGTCGTAGTCTTTCAATAATTCAAGCCACCTACGCTGCCTCAAATTCAACTCTTTCTGCTTGAAGATGTATTGTAAACTCTTGTGATCTGTGTAGATGTCAACATGGACGCCGTATAAGTAGTGCCGCCATATCTTCAAAGCATATATTACTGCAGCCAATTCCAAATCATGGGTTGGATAATTCTTTTCATGCTTCTTCAATTGTCTTGATGCATAAGCAATCACATTCCCACGCTGCATCAATACGCACCCCAAACCTATACCTGAGGCATCACAATATACCACATAACCTTCTGTTCCTTCAGGAAGAGTGAGCACTGGTGCAGATGTCAATCGATTCTTCAGCTCCTGAAAACTACGTTCACAAGTGTCAGACCACTGGAATTTGGTAGCTTTTTGTGTTAACTTAGTCAATGGTGATGATATAGAGGAAAATCCTTCTACAAACCGCCTATAATATCCTGCTAGCCCTAGGAAGCTGCGGACTTCTGATGGTGTTGTAGGTCTCGGCCAATTCTTTACTGCATCGATCTTCTGAGTGTCGACACTAATACCCTCATCAGATATCACATGGCCAAGGAATGCTACTGAGTTCAGCCAGAATTCACATTTGGAGAGCTTAGCATATAACTTACGATCCTGAAGCGTCTGTAATACTATCCGCAAGTGGCCCGCATGTTCCGCCTCCGAACGAGAATACACTAGAATGTCATCAATGAATACAATCACGAACACATCAAGATAGGGCCTGAATATAGTATTCATGAGATCCATAAAAGCTGCTGGGGCATTTGTTAGCCCGAACGACATCACCAAGAACTCAAAGTGCCCATATCTTGTCCGGAAGGCCGTCTTTGGAATATCCTTCTCCCTAACCCTCACCTGATGATACCCTGAACGTAAATCAATCTTAGAGAAATACTTGGCACCCTGGAGTTGGTCAAACAGGTCATCAATTCTTGGAAGTGGATACTTGTTCTTTATAGTAGACTTATTCAACTGTCGATAGTCGATACACATCCGTAACGACCCGTCTTTCTTCCGCACGAATAGGACTGGTGCACCCCAAGGTGAAGTGCTAGGCCTAATAAAGCCCTTATCCAGCAAGTCCTTCAACTGCACCTTCAACTCTCGCAACTCTGCCGGGGCCATTCTGTATGGAGGAATAGAGATCGGTTGAGTGTCAGGCAACACATCAATGCTAAACTCAATCTCCCTTTCAGGAGGAAGGCCTGGGAGTTCATCTGGGAAAACATCTGGGAATTCGTTGACCACAGGGATTGATTGTAAAGTAGGCGGTTTCGCCTCCGCATCCCTAACGCGAACGAGATGATAAATGTAACCTTTTGAGATCATTTTCCTTGCCTTAAGATAGGAAATAAACCTACCTTTCGGTGTAGCAATGTTCCCTTTCCATTCAATGACGGGTTCACCCGGAAATTGGAACCTAACCATCTTCGTACGATAGTCAACATTTGCATAGCATGAGGCCAACCAGTCCATTCCCATTATCACATCAAAATCAACCATTTCTAACTCAAATAAATTTGCCGAGGTTTGACGACTACAAATCATCACAGTGCAACCTCTATATACCCTTCTAGCAATCACAGAATCTCCTATCGGAGTAGATACCGCGAGGGGTTTACTTATCAATTCAGGTTCAATGCCAAACTTATTAGCCACAAAGGGTGTAACATATGATAATGTAGATCCCGGATCAATCAGCGCATATACATCATAAGAAAACACAGATATAATACCTGTAACAACATCTGGAGACGACTCGAGATCCTGTCGACCTACTAGAGCATAGGTTCGATTTTGAGCACCACTCGAACTCGGCACTGCACCTCTACCCCTACCACGACCTGTCGACTGCTGAAAACCCCGTGCTGGAGGTCGAACTGATGAGGAAGAACCAGACACAGATCCAGTCGGCTGAGCCATACCATCACCTCCTCTATTAGGACAATCCCGCATCATATGGCCAGGCTGCCCGCACGAATAGCATGCATCAGAACCTCGACGACACAGTCCAAAGTGGGCCTTGCCGCACTGATCACAATGTGGTGTTGGGGGTCTCATCTGACTAGTATCCCTGTGATGTTGCGAGCCAGATGCCCGCGAACTCTGACCTGGACCAGAATAGGATCGATCATATCGAGGCCTCTGAAACTGTGGAGGAGCACTAGCTACAGGTGGCGCCGAACTCCTCGAAAACTATGGCCTGATGCGGCCTCTGAAGTCATCAGAATACCCTGCAAATCTCGCCCTCTTATGCTGGCCTCTATCCTGCTCCCTAATTGCCCTTTGCTGGCTCTTACGATCCTCTAGGGTCTGGGCATAACCTTGAATACGGGAAATATCCATGCCCTCCACTAAGGAGGCTGTCGTACACTCATTTATCAGATGTGGTCCCAACCCATTCACAAACATATGCACCCTATCACTCATCTCGGCCACCATATGGGGAGCATACCTTGCCAAAGAATCAAACTGCATACTGTACTCTCGCACACTCATATTACCTTGTCTAAGGTTCAAGAACTTATCAGCTCTAGCTCATCGTATCTCAACTGGCAAGTAGTGACGAAGAAAGGCCTCAGAAAATTCCTTCCACACAGCTGGAGGAGGGTTCAGACCCCTGGATCTCTCCCAACTATCATACCAGAGAACCGCTAAATCCCGTAGCCGATAAGAAGCCAACTCTACTGCCTCTGTATCACTAACATGCATAACCCGAAGTGTACGATGAACCTGGTCAATAAAAGTCTGTGGGTCCTCCTTGGGGTCTGATCCGGTAAACACTGGAGGGTCTAAATTAATAAAATCACGAACTCTTGTACTAACTGGTTTCTCAGCAGCACCTGTATTCTGCCTCTGAGCCTGAGCAGCTACCAAGCTAGTCAATAACTGCAAAGCACTCCGCATATCCTGGTCTGGAGTGCCAGACGGAGGAACTGGAGGCGCTGGGTGCCTTCTAATATCCTCTGGAGGAGATGGAGTAGATGAGGTATGAGAGGGCATCTCACTTTGAGCCTCACTTTGTCCTGCTCTGACTTGGGGCACCTGACTGGTACCCTCTCCCGCTGCTGTATCAAGCCGTCTACTAATCGTTTGCTTCCTAGTCGAAGGCATCACTGAAAAAAACAAGGTGAATATTAGAGACGAACACTTACGACTCAACTCTACGCACGATCTAGATTCAGGAAGAAGGTAACAACCCTAGATGTCATGTAGCCTCCTGATTATAAATGTGGCGCGCTACACATCCATAATCAAGACTCTACTAGACACGGCTCATAGACAACCCCTAGGACAGACTTGCTCTGATACCAAGTTTGTCACGACCCAAACTGAAGGGCCATGACTAGCACCCGACCACACTTGCCGAGCACCAACGTACATTTCATCTAACCTTCATTATTATCTTTTAGGGCTGACGAGATCAATATAAATGGTAGACCTAGATCATGGACAACCAGCAATAAAATATGACGACATGGACATACATAGCAGGGGATGACCAGACAATCAAGAAACTACATATAAGGTATGAGCTACCACGCTACTATGAAAGACTATACAACAAAAACTAGCCGACAAGGCATACCAAACTATACATGAGCCGACACCTATCTATGAGCCTCTAAAAGAACATAAGTGTTGCAACATAGCCGGAACAGGGCCCCGACATACCCATAATGTCTATAACAAAAATTGCATACCAAGACCAAGGCAAGTCCGGAGAAGGGATCTCGCCAATCACCGCTGAACTGGACAGTCTACTGTGGTGGGGGAGCTGCACCTGCCTGTCTATCAGGACCTGCAGCACGACATGCAGCGTCCACAAATAAAAGGACGTCAGTACGAATAAAGTACTGAGTATGTAAGGCAAGGAACCATAAATACGATCAGTAATGTAAGCAAGGATAGAGAATATACAACCTGTAACATCTTAGTACCTCTGAGGGCTACTTACATGAAATGCATGATACATATGTATAAATACATAAACCTTTAAAGCATTCGCCTTTGTGGGCATCATCATCATCATATCGTACCCGGCCATAATAGGCTCGGTAAAAAAAACGTACCCGGCCATCATAAGGCTCGGTAGAATCGTACCAGACCACGTGGAGCTCGGTAAAACCCAACTGATCAGTGGTTGCACAATAGGTGCCATACCCGGCCAACTATAGCGTGGCTCGGTAGAGTAAAATAGATACAATATATATAATGCATGCTCGACTCATGGAATCACATTCTAAACCTTTCGGAGTGACGTAAGGTCGGTATCCTCTGTACGCGTTATTAGGACTAACTCTTCACTATGAACCTTATAAGATTTAGGAAGTACGAACAACATTGATAACATAAGAATAAGAGAAGCAACATTAACATCAATCGTTCCATAAGAGGGAAAACAATGTAAGTACTGCTAGCTTCTAAGAGTAGAGTATCTTGGAAGCTCGTTCATTACATTATGTACAATCGGAGTCGTGCAAAAGAAGGAAAGGGATAGCCTCACATACCTTGTATATACTGCCCCAATCTCAAGCTATGCAATTGTCAAAACTCCTTAGTCTACAATAAGAGAAACGATACTATCGTTATCATTTAAGCGTCATAACTATTATGTATCGACCACAACCTATTTTACGATGAAACGGACAACACCTCCCCTATATATATGACCTCACACCATTCAAAACAGTCACCAAACAGCCCAAACAACATCAATAATAAACATATTGAGCCTCCCAAAATAGTCCACACATAGCCTAATCACTCCATACATACGACGACCACCGTAGTCGTGTCAAACAACCTGGAAATGTTACGAATAACTATCAGCCCATAACCCTACATATATATGGTGTTTCTCCACACCCTTCCTCCTCCAAAACTCCACAAGATAGTAGTAAAATACGCAGCCCAACAACAATGCAAAACAGTCCACAAAACAATAACATTACTACCAAGCCTTTCGATATATATTTCACAAGTTCTAGCTTCAATGGCTTAGCCGCAACTTGGATAATCTTAAATACATATAGAGTAAGAGGTTCCTTACCTTTATACAGAAAGAACAACTCCAATTTGACCTTAAATTTCCATGAAATATCCCTCCAATGCTGCCACAACAACAAAAAAGCGAAACTAGCGATCAATTAGTGTTTTTCGGCACTAGAATCACTTTAGAAGGCTTGAAATCACCTAGGATTGATATTAAGAACATGAGGGAGTATTTACAGAACATAAACCCTTTAAAAAAACCTCCCACACGAGCTGGAACGACACAAAAATGAGCAACAACAAGAAGAACAAGAGACTTACTAGCGCCACGGAATTCCCGACACTTGATTTGTGTTGTTTGCCCTTTTTTGGGTCTTGAATCTTGAGAGAACCTTGAGAGGATGTTCCTAGGGTTCTAAGGTCTGAAAATAGTGAGAAGAAATGACTTAAAACGGGTTGGAGGCATCCTATATAGGTCCAAATATCTTAAACCGCCTTAGTGGGCCCCATAGAGAGGTGCTTGGCGCAGTCTCGCGAAAACGTGAATATCTCTCTACTCCGAGATCGTATCGATGAACGGTTTAATGCGTTGGAAACTAGACTCATAGATATTTAATTTGGTTGGTAGATCACCCCGTAATTCCTTGTAAATTATGAGAAAAGATTAGAAACATTTGACCTAATGTTTAAGTAAAATTATGAACCTAAGTTGCGACAACTTTTGTCGACTTTTGTTTCATAACTCGTTTGACTTCAAGACTTATGATACGGATATTATATGATTAAAATACCTTAATAAATGACCTCTTGAGTGTATTAAGCACCGCTAGATTACCTGAAAATACGAGTTACAATATCCTTGATTCGTTTAACTTTCAATACTGGTTAATCACCCTTATACACTCTTGTATCACTTAAGACCAATAGGATTGACTTCTTATCATCTCAAAGATAATTCCTTCTTGGATTTATGTTAACAATATATGGCATGAACTAACACATGTGGATATGGGTTGTAACATATAATTTATGTATTCAGATGTATTTATGTATTCAGATTTTTAATTGAGTTTGTTGAGTTATATTAGGACTTTATTTGTGTTAATTGATTCACTTTCCATTTAAAAATAATTGAATAGACCACGATTTACGCTATTTACGTTACTGTATTTATAAATACATATCGTGAATATAATCGAATACAATAATTGCCTAGCTGTACTCCCCTGTTTCACGCCGAGTTTTGCTACTGTATTCATGAATACAGTAGCTTAAATACATCGAATACACTTTAGCAAAACTGAAAACATAGTTATAGAAAGTAATATAGTAAATGTTAGCTACAACTAGCTAATAATCACTAAACAATAGTGGTTTGTGAAAATTTCTCTACAATTTATTGCAATTTCGGTAAAATTATGAAAACAAAGAATAGCCCAATGAGCCTGGTACCCTAGCCCAATGAGTCTTATTAGGACCTCAATATAAAGTGGACGTTTGGACATAATAATTGCAAAAAAGTGAAAATGGTATTTGAAAATTAGAGTTGTGTTTGGACGTGAATAAAAATTTGGGTTGCTTTCGAATTTTTGTGAGCGATCTGAGTGAAATTTTTTGAAAAACAGCTTTTTGGAGGTTTTTAAATTTTCGAAAAATTCCAAAATTCATCTTCAAGTGAAAATTGGAAATTTTATGGCCAAACACTGATTTTGAAAAAAAATAAAAAAATTCTTATGTCCAAACGGGCTCAAAGAATAGTCAAATTTTACATTTTTTTTAAAAATTTAGCTGTTTTATAATCAACTTTACGCATGCTAGTCTGTAATTTGAATCTTTTTTTATTTTAATTCAACACTTAGGGTGTAAAGTTTCACTGAAGTTCTGAATGTGAACCGACCTAATGTCTAAAGTTTCACTGAAGTTCAAATTAAGACCTGCTTCAGACTCGTAGTGTAGAATTTAAACTTTGGCTTATCAAACTTCAAACCTTGGGGTATGAAGTTAGTCTTTGACAGAGCCAACTTAAAATTCGAAGAAGAAGAAGAAGAAAAAATAGCAGATTTAGTTCAAACTTTATTAAAATTGACTTACCTATAAATAACTTTAAAAAATGCATATGCTTTAAATGGTTAAAATAGCATGGCGTAGCCATTTTTATGGATGGCTATCCAAAAATAGCCATCATCGGTAATGTAATCAATTTCTATTCATTTTAACTTAAAATATATTAATAAATGACATAATTGCCCTTGAACGCTTTAATATCCTGTTTACTTACTTTTTATTTTTTATCGCTCTTCTCTTTCTTTTTACAGTGGTGTACGGATTTCGCTTTCGTTAGAGCACTTTCTTCGAATTTAGTCTGGGTTTAGTCCAATTTTCTTCAAAATTATCTGGGTGAGTGTTGTTTTTACAATAATGTGTTTGAATTTTCGTTGTTGTTACTGTTTTCTTAGTTTTAAGTTTGATTTCCGTACTGTTAGCGTTTAAATATTTGTGGTATTTTAAATTTTATGATTTTTTCTCTGTTCAGTAGTTCGTCTTATTTCTGATAATTTTGTGACTCTGTTATTAGTTTTGTGTTGTATGTTGTTAACATTGTGTAATTTGTTTTGAAAAGTTGTTCAAATATTTAATTTTCAATATTAGGGTTAATTTTCAAGTATTTTTTTTGCTTCAATTGCATTACATACTGGATCTGTATAATATAATAGATTAGTATAATATACTGTATGAGTATAATATACTAGATCAGTATATTATACTAATTATACTGAATGCTGCTATATTCGAAGTGATTTAACTGAGTATTAGATAGAAAATTTGATAGATATATTATTTTGGTTAACAAAATTTATTATATAACTGCAACAAAGTATGTTGATATAGAAGATACAAAGTTTAGGGTCATTTTGACTTTAAATCAAGAAACAAAAAAAATAGAAAGTTATAACATTTTGTGTCACGACCCAAAATCAGGCCGGTCGTGATGACGCCTATTATAGAACTAGGCCAACCGACACATTCCCAAATAGTTTTGATATTTCATTTAAAATCCAGATATTAACCTTTTTCATACTGAAAGAAATTAATTCGAAAACCAAAATGCGAAAATACAAGCCCGACCTCAGGTGTCACTACGTCATGAGAAAAATACTACAACTGTTCGAAATAAAACAAGACTAACATAGTCTGAGAATAGCCAACAGTACACTAAAAGGAATATAAGGAAGGAGAAAGGCGAGACTGCGATCGACAAGCAGCTACCTCGCTATCTCCAATGAAAGCCTGCGACTGAAATGATTAGCAACCGCTACTGTGGCCCGAGATAGCTGGATCTGCACACAAGGTACATGGGGTAACGTGAGTATACCAACTCAGTAAGTAACAAGTCCAAACTATGGACTGATAGGTAGTGACGAACTCAACCTTCTCAAAAGATAACAGAAATAACGTATAGAAACGTAGGCATGCTTTCAGTTAAATAGACAGTTCAAAACAGTGAATAGAGTAGATATAAACATGATAAAGAAATGTGACTCTGCTATATCTACATTTCAATGCACATGCTGAGTGCCTCATGTGCCCACAATCTCAAATGCTCGTCCATTCAGTATTGTATATGGCTCATACGGCCCAGGGAAGATCCATCCCGAAATATATACATCTTTGACAACAGTCACTCAATACTGAGGAAGGCCAATCTAGCCTATGGAGAAGATCCATCTCCAGATAATAATAATGATAACCTCACAACCACTCAGTACTATATATGGCTCACAAGGCCTAGAGAAGATCTATCCTGGAATATATACATCACAGACCATCAGTCTCCAGTACCGAGGAAATAGGTCAATCCAGCCTCATGGAGAAGATCCATCTCCATACCAAGGGAAGATCCATCCCCGAATATAATCAACTGCGCTCACTGGGGGTGTGTTACAGACTCCGGAGGGGCTCCTACAACCTAAGAGCTATCATAATCATCAATATAACCGCTGCTTCGTGTAGTCCGATCTTATAACTGGCACTTACAGTCAGGCTCTCGGCCTCACATAGTCATCATTTTCTAGTCTCACAACGAGCTCACAATGCCATGAAACTAGCCCGACACAATGATATGATGTGCCAAATAATAATAACTGAGACTGAAACATGATATGATATGCATGAACAAGACTGAGTACAAACTATCAATGAATGTAATGAGATGACAGCAAGAAACAACCACTCGGGTCTCAACAGTATCGGCGTGAAGCCCTAACAGGATATCTAGCATAATTTACAACACATTTACTTAATTACATGATAGACACACGGATATCAATAAGAAAGAGTCAATACGCGGTGCCATGGAATGAACCAGGCCACAATCCTCATGGTGCACGCCCGCACACCCATCACTTGGCATGTGCGTCACCTCAATACAAATCATATAGCACATAGTTCGGGGTTTCGAACCCTCAGAACCAAGTTTGGAAGCATTACTTACCTCAATCAAGCCAAAATCCTACTCCGCGATATCTTTGCCCCTCGAATTGGCCTCCAAAAGCCCCGAATCTAACCCAAAGAAATACAATATAATCAAGATAGGCCAAGGAACCAATTCCATACGAAAAACTATTAATTTGCACCAAAATCCCAAAATTCACCCAAACCCGGCCCCCGGGCCCACATATCGGAATCCGACAAAAATCACAAAATTAGAAAGCCTTTTCATTCACTAGTCCATACATACAATATTTATCGAAATCCGACTCAATTTGGCCCCTGAAATCCTTAATCAAAGCTCTCCAAATCTCGAGCCCTAACCCCTCAACTTCACTCCAAATTCCCACTAATTTCATGATTAAACAGTAGGAAAATCATCATAAACACAAATAATAAAGCCCAAGTAACTTACCCAACTGATAACCCTCGATTCCTCTTGAAAATCACTACCCAAAGCTCCAAACTCGTCCAAAAATGGTGAAGAATGAGCAAAAATTCGCGAAGGGTTCCTTATATACTTTCTTCTCAGGCATCTCGCACTTGCGGCCCTTTTTCTGCATCTGCGGACCGCTTCTGCAATCCAACCAACCACACCTATGGTTTTTACTTAAGTCCTCAGACGTCGCACCTGTGCCCCAGGCCTTGAATCTGCGGGCTCGCAGATGCGGTCCAACCCTCCGCTCCTGCAACAAATGCTGCTTCCGCGGTCCTTTTCCTATTCTGTGGCTCGCACCTGCGGTCCCCAATCCGCAGGTGCGGTTATGACAGAATCAGCAGCTTCAGCTGCAACAACAAATTTTCCATCTCTCCGTTATCCATCTGAAATCATCCCGAGGCCCTCAGAACCTCAACCAAATATACCAACAAGTCACATATCACCATTCAAATTTATTCAAACCTTCGAAACACTCAAAACAATCAAAACACCAAATCTCCCTCAGATTCAAGCCTAAGAACTTCTAAACTTTCGAATTCCGCAAACGATACCGAAACCTATCAAACCTCGTCCGAATAATCTGAAATTTTGCACACACATCACAAATGACACTACGGACCTACTCCAATTTCCAGAATTTCATTCCGACCCTAATATCAAAATTTCCACTGGCGACCGAGAAACGCCAAAATTCTAATTTTGTAAATTCAAGCCTAAATCTACCACAGACCTCCAAATCACATTCCGGAAACGTTCCCAAATCCAAAATTACCTAACGAACCTAACCAAACCATCATATTTTCCATCCGAGATTATTTACACATAAGTCAATATCAGGTTGATTTTTCCAACTTAAGCCTACTCAAAAGAGACTAAGTGTCTCATTCCACTCCAAAACCACTCCGGACCCAAATCAACCAACACAATATGATAAGACCCAACTGAAGAACATAGAAGAAAGCAGAAATGGGGAAAACATGGCTGTAACTTATGAAACGACTGGCCGGGTCATTACATCCTCCCTCTCTTAAACAAACATTCATCCTCGAACGAGTCTAGAAACATACCTGAAGCCTCAAATAGGTGTGGATATCTGCTCCGCATTTCCCGCTCGATCTCTCAAGTAGCCTCTTCCACGGGCTGAACTCTCCACTGCACTTTCACAGAAGCTATATCCTTTGATCTCAACTTGCAAACCTGCTGCTCCAAAATAGCCACCGGCTCCACATCGTAAGTCAAATCACCGTCTAACTGAACCGTGCTGAAATCCAAGACATGAGATGGATCGCCGATATACTTTCGGAGCATAGAAACATGAAATACCGGGTGCACCCCCGAGAAGCTAGGTGGCAAAACAAGCTCACACGCCACCTTCCCAATCCTACGAAGTACCTTTAAAGGCCCAATGGACTGAGGGCTCAACTTGCCCTTCTTCCCAAATCTCATAACACCCTTCATGGGTGAAACCTTCAGTAAAACCTTCTCCCTAACCATATAAGACACATCACGAACATTTCTGTCAGCATAACTCTTTTGCTTTGACTGTGTTGTACGAAGCCGCTCCTGAATCACTTTCACCTTATCTAAAGCATCCTGCATTAAGTCTGTACCCAAAATCCTAGCCTCGCCCGACTTAAACCATCCCACTGGAGATCTACATTGTCTCCCATATAAAGTCTCATACAGAGCCATCTGAATACTCGACTGATAACTATTGTTTTAAGAAAACCGGCGAGTGGCAGAAACTGGTCCCATAAACCACCAAAATCAATAACATACGTACGTAACATGTCCTCCAAAATCTGAATAGAGCACTCGGACTGCCCATCCGTCTAAGGATGTAATGCTGTGCTCAACTCTACCTGAGTGCCTAACTCTCGCTGCACGGCCATCCAGAACTGCAATGTCAACCATGTGCCTCTATCTGAAATGATGGAAACTAGCACCCCATGAAGGCGAACAATCTCTCTGATATAAATCTCTGCCAACCGGTCTGAAGAATAGGTAGTACACACAAGAATGAAGTACGCGGACTTGGTCAACCAATCCATAATCACCCAAATGGCATCGAACTTCCTCAAAGTCCGTGGGAGTATGATAACTAGGGATTTTGATACCTTTTATACTCCTTCTTGCTTATGTTTTAATTAGGAATTTGTACAAAATAGTCCCAAAAGGCTCACAAGTTGTGCTTGATTGCAGGTTTGATCAACAAAGTGACAAGATGTCAAAGATCAACTCAAAAGGAGTGAAACTTGCACAAGTGCCAAAGACAAGACAAGCTCAGGCAAAACAGGCCCAATGCGGCCGCACACCTTTCTGTGCGGTCTGCACTAGGAGATTCAGAGAGGCTGATTTCCAGGCAAAGAGGCAATGAGGCCGCACTAGATTTTGTGCGGTCCGCACTGGAGTTAATGCGGCCACACTCGATTTAGTGCGGTCCGCAGGCCCAAGGATCAGAGAGATGCCAAATGTGAAGTTCAAAACCAATGCGGTCCGCAATTCATTCTGTGCGGACTGCACTAGAAGCCTCCGCGGCTGCAGTCCATTCTGTGCAGTCCGCATTGCCCGAGTTTAGAGAGCTGTATTTTCAAGATCAGAGTCCTAGTGCGGCCACACTCCATTTTGTGCGGTCCGCACTAACCCCGTAGGGGTATTTTTGTCCAGATTTTTTAGCTTAGTATAAATAGCTTCTTTTTCCATTTTAGGGTATCATATAGTTTTGTAACGTAGTTGCGCTCGTGGGTTTGACTTTCTTAGCCATTTGGGCAATTTTACCAACTTATCATCATTGAATCTTGTTATTTACCTTAGTGATTAATTAATATGAGTTGTTCTTCATCTATTTCTTGCTTTTCTTCTTTAATTATGAGTAGCTAGACCCATAAGCTAGGGTTGTGGCTCAACCCTAGTATGGGTAATTGACGAGTCTTGTATTTTAGGGCTAGATTGACTATGAGTGTTTGATATTTGGGCCAATTTCATGGTTAATTGCTGAGTTAGTGGTTGCAAACACTAGTTTGTGTTTAGTTGACTAGGGCTCTTCTTGAGAAAGAGAGCCTAAGTCTCCGAAATTGGTCCAACAAGGAATTGGGGCGTACTCAAGAGATTGATAGCCCCAATTAAAGGGTTAAACCTTGAGAGAGTTGTCACACCTCCTTCTTTCGCCCCCGCGAGGGGGTGCAAGGGAGTTTTCTCCAATTAAAGGACAGTCGAAACGGAATTTGTTTATTTATTTCAGAGTCGCCACCTAGGAATTTTAAGGCGTCCCAAGTCACCGGTTTTAATCCCGAATCGAGGAGAACATGACTCTGTTTGTCATTCTGCGAACCAGAAATCCGAGTAAGGAATTCTGTTAATTCGGGAGAAGGGGTTAGGCATTCCCGAATTCCGTGGTTTAAGAACGGTCGCTTAACCATTTTTATACTTGGCTAAATTATCTTGATTTAAATACATTTTTTTTCTTGTTGCCCGATTTTATTACTGCTTTTGTTTAGATTATTCACAATTATGAAAATGAATCACGCGTACGTATATTCGTATTATATACCTTTTATAAATGTAGAGAATCGTGTCACGCATACGTGTACACAAAAAGATTGATAATATTTTTATATTTTATTATAAAAAAATTTGATGTTCGAAATTGTGCTTAAAATAAAATTAAGAACATTCATCACTCTTATATGATTGGATAGTGAACTACACATCTCGGGTTATACGAAATTAATTTAATATCCTCCGACGAATCTCCTTTTATTAAAATTTTGGCTCAAAGTTGCGCGAACGCATAATCCGAACTGCCTTAAAAAATGTAATTAGGCCACGCGAACGTATCCCTAATTTCACAAAATATTCTTGATGGTAGCATAAAATTCTCTACAAATTGTTTATTACATCCATCTAGTTTTAAATATGAAAGTCATGGGAAATCGCTGATTTGGACGTCTTCAAACTTCTTGAAAAGAATTCAAAATTTATTATGTGTTGACCGCAAGTTTTATTTTACGCGTATGAATTATATACCTCAAAACTATTCAAATTTTTAAGAATTAATGATATGAAAAACAAACAACGTGTAACTAAAACTACCATTTTTATCGTGAATACAATATTTGTATACCAAAAAAAAAAAAAACGAATTGCATGCAAAACTAGGAAAAGAATTAATTTGATAAACAAACTAATAGTTTTTGAAGAATTTTCATTGTTATATTTTGAGCGAACTCTATTTTTATATATCTTTGATATAAATGTGGCAATTCGTATTTATAAATCCCACCTCCTTCTCATCTACTTGTTTTAGTCCAAAGTTATAATTATTTGGTTAATTTTGCTTACGATGATTGGGTTTGGGATAGATATAATCAAACCAATTCTTATTCTCAGCCTATGCGAGCTATTTGCAAACACTAACTCTACACTTTGTAAAAATTATTGACATTATTTTTTATACTATTTTTAAAGAAATGAATTGATCGCATTCTTAAAGTAATTGGGCTATTTGTTATAAAAAAAAACTAATCTACAAATCGATTTAATAAGATGACATTACATGTAACGTAGTTGTACATCTGAACCATTCATGATATTCCAACATCGTAAACGTAACGGATTATATCAATTCACCTTTCCACTATGGTTATACACATAACCGTTATTACGCCATATACGAACAAAATACAACTAACATCGTTCAGCCTTAAACAAATCGGATATTTGACAAAATAGGCTAGTAATGTAGTTTCTTGATATTTCCATACTATTCTATACTTAGCTAACAATATCACAAGATTTAATTAATGGCCAACTTTCTGCCATGTTCCCTATCTCGACAATTCAAACAATAAATGTCTTCACTAAACTTCAAAATAAATAAGATTATCGTAGAAATTACTACTTCACAAGGTCAATTGGCTAATAGTTTATCATATCAAGTATAATACTATATTAACCAGCTAAAACAAAACTGAAACTTAAACTAATAAATTTAATGAGTAGAAGACATAATTGTAATTCCAAACTTCATTTTTCTTGCAATGTTGAAGCTTTTCATGACATGAGTTTACAGATATGTACCTGGAAATGAGGGTAAAAAGAGGTAAAGTTCAGCAGTAGCAGCAGCAACAAAACAACAGAATATACCAATGTTTCAACAGATTTGAGCAACAAACAACAAGACCCGTGAAGCCCAGACGCACAGTGGCAGGAATTTTAGGAAATTGCAGATTTAAACCAAACAATATCAACAAAACAAACCCGGACAGATTCAAGGAAACGATATTTCAGATTTTCTTTCTTTCTTCTCTATCTGTTTCAGATTTGTTTCCCTCTATATGATTCTCCTCCCTTTTTTTCTGTTTTTCTGTTTCTCTCTGTCTATTTTTTCCAGTTTCAGATGCAGATTTCTTTCTTTCCCTCCTTGTTATTCTCCTCTCTATCTGGTTCTCTCTGTATTCTCTATGTGTTCTGTCCTCTCTACTGATTTCAGCTCTCTTTTAGATCCTTTCTTTTGTATGTATATCTCTCTCTCTCTATCTTTTTTTTTGTTCTCTATGTCTGGTTCCTCTTCTCTCTTCTTTCTTCAAATCAGTCCCTAACCCCCTTCTTATACAAGTCTGCCCCCTTTCTTTTAAAATCAGAAAATTTCCACTCAAATAACACTAAAACTGCTTTTCTAATCAATTAGCCACTAAGGATACCTTTTTCCTTATTTTCAGCACTCCCAATTCCCTTTTGTTCCCCATTAGGATTAATTAATATCTCAATGATAAAGCACTAGCAATAAAGTGTTATACTGACTATTTTATTTCCCAAACACCCCTGAAAATCACTTAATATTACTGCCCTTAATTCAAAACTTTCAGCAGCCTATTATTGACCCTCTATATTTCAAACCTGTTAATCGATGACTGAAGATCAAAACTGAATGACCAAGGCTGAATTCAAACTGGAACTAAGAGACTGAATGTGAATAAAACATATTACCACACAGAACTCAGTAGAACAATTTAAAACTGAAATTGAAACTCGAACTAAGATCAAACAAATGTAGGAGCATTGTCAGTATATTGACACTGCCCTGAAACTAACTGCCTAGAGATCAACATACACAACATCCATTTGACGAACTTATTGATTTACAAAAAATGATTTAATTGACGAGTACTAATTAACTGATTATCTACAATAATTGATAACAATCAGTCCAAAATAGATAAACAGGTTGTTTCAATTAGCATTAACGGAAACAAGAATTTATAAAACAACTAATATCGAGTCGATTACACATATTGTAAACAATCACAACAAACAGAAACAATGCTATACTTTGATCAAACAAACGGGTATGAGACAGAATCAAATAAACAGATAGGAAAATTACACAGATTACTGAAACAAGCAACAATATACACACAGGATACAAAAAGGAAGTAGGAAAAATACCTCTGATTCTTTAAAATTATACGGACACAGGCTTGATTTGGATTCGGACCTTTTGAGGCTGAACAGACTTTATTCGAAGTATTCTCAATTGAGAATACCTTGATTAAAGTCTCTTAGACCTCAATCCCTCATTAAATTTGGGCAAATTCCACAATTTGGATTTTTTAGGGTTCCTGATTCTTCGATCTAAAATTCGAACACTTCTAGACATATTTGAACCCAACCGACGGTGTTTTAGGTACGAGGGAGGTCAGGTGGATAACTGGTGTGAGTTTGAGGTGGGTTGGGGTAGGGTCAGGTTTTACTCGAATCTTCAAATGAAGATTCGAGCAGTTCCAGGAAGATTCGAACTATGCTACTAACAAGTTCATGACGAGGATGGACATGGGAAGCTATGGTGTTAATTTGGAAGTCATCGGAGAAAAATTGGGTTTTCAGACCAAACTTCGATTGAAGATTTGAGATGTTGTAGTCTGATTCGAGGGAAACTAATACCAGATCCGTAAAGAGGAGGTTGTGGGGAAGTTATGTTGTTAAGATGGGGTCGTTTGGACCACCGGAACCGCTGTGAGGCGATTTCCGGTGGGCGGTGCACGGTGGTGGACGGTGGGGTTCATCTAGTCTCTTGAAAGGGACGATGAACAGGACCGGGGGGGGGTTTGGTTTGGGGGTGGGGTATGTTTTAGGACTTATATACGGGAGGGGTGGATTGATCTGGGCCGTTAGATTAGGCAAAATAAATGGCCAGGATCTATCCACTTAAAGGAACGGTGCCGTTTTGGTTTAGTTGGGGAATAAGTCGGCCCGGGAAATGGGTCGGGTAGGGGATTACGGGTTTGGTCAAAGCTCTGCGGCCATTGGATCAAAATAAATGGGCGGCTCAGATTGAACACCTGAAACGGTGCCGTTTCAAATCAAACCAGGGCTGCCCTAAACCGTTTGATTTGTTCGATCAACGACTCAGATTGATAATACCCACATGACGTCGTTTGGGAGCCGGTTGAGAGACCTGGTCTTGGACTGGGTCATTACCCATTTTGGGCCTGATTTTTTGTTAATTAAAAACGGCCCAACCCAATTTTCTTTCCTATTTTCCTTTTAATTCTTAATTATTAAATTCCTAATTTTAATTATGAAAATCAAAAATATCCTTACAAAAATATTAATTACCCTTTAACAACCATTAACACACAAGACAAAACATTAAACACACAATGACACATTAAAATGACAAAAATAGGATAAATGCATATTTTTGTGATTTTCTTTTTTTTAGAGCTAAATAACAGTTTAATTAATTCTTAAACGCATAATTAAATCCTAGATATGCATGCAACATGTATTTTTACTTTATTTTTCCTTTAACTATAACAAAGTAAACATTTACGGACAATACACAAATAATTATCCAATAAATGCCACATAAATTCTAAAAATTGCACACTAAGAGAATTTTGTTTTATTTTTTGATTTATTTTTTGGAGTAGTTTTTGTGAGGCAAAAATCACGTGCTCACAGCTGCCCCTCTTTGTGCGGAAACTCGAAGAGTTTTCGTGCAAAGATAAAGTGAGTGGATACGAGCGATTTTTGCCTGTTCGAATACTCCGTGGGAAGCATTTTTTGAAAGATTTGACCGAACCTCTGCTTCAAAGGTTTTCTACATATCCTTGGCTATAACGGAATCAGGTCAATGTAGTTCGGGAAGTTTTGGTAGCTGGGACTACCATGGGGCTGTGATGTTACTGCTGTTGCGTGCAGCTTTTACTGCTTGCCGACCTCCTTATTACACCCTGCTTAAAGAAAAGTAAAAGCTATACTAGACCATGGTATATGAATTACAAAATCTTATCTAGATCATGCCCTTGTTTTTCTTGTTGCTTTGATGTCTTGGTGACTCCTTTGATATCTTTTTGCTTCCGATTTGTCTTGTATTCTCTTTTGACCGCCGATCTCGAACTGCTTATTTCTTTTCGCCTTGTTTTTCATTGTGTCTTGTACTTCCTTCCTCTGGTTGAGACTCTTGTTGTTTCCCTCTGGGGATTTGGTTGGATTCCTCTACTTCATTGACTTTAAGCGTACTTCTCTATTATATGGGCGGGCTCTTGACTCCAGCCAGCAATGTCAAAAATAAATTGCCATTCTGTTCTTCAGGTGGGCTCCTGATTGCTGATACTTCAATTGTATTCCCTTATTTTCCAGGTGGGCTCCTGACTGCTGATACCTCAATTGTATTCCCTTATTCTCCAGGTGGGCTCCTGATTGCTGATACTTCAACTGTATTCCCTTATTCTCCAGGTGGGCTCCTGATTGCTGATACTTCAACTGTATTCCCTTATTCTCCAGGTGGGCTACTGATTGCTGATACCTCAATTGTATTCCCTTATTCTCCAGGTAGGCGCCTGATTGCTGATACTTCAACTGTATTCCCTTATTCTCCAGGTGGGCTCCTGATTGCTGATACCTCAATTGTATTCCCTTATTCTCCAGGTGGGCGCCTGATTGCTGATACTTCAACTGTATTCCCTTATTCTTCAGGTGGGCTCCTGATTGCTGATACTTCAATTGTATTCCCTTATTCTCCAGGTGGGCTCCTGATTGCTGATACCTCAATTGTATTCCCTTATTCTCCAGGTGGGCTCCAGATTGCTGATACTTCAATTGTATTCCCTTATTCTCCAGGTGGGCTCCTGATTGCTGATATCTCAATTGTATTCCCTTATTCTCCAGGTGAGCTCCTGATTGCTGATACTTCAACTGTATTCCCTTATTCTCTAGGTGGGCTCCTGATTGCTGATACTTCAACTGTATTCCCTTATTCTCCAGGTGGGCTCCTTATTGCTAATATTTCCATTGCTCTTCCTTATTCTCCAGGTGGACGCCTGATTGCTAATACTTCCATCGCTCTTCCTTATTCTCCAGGTGGACGCCTGATTTCTAATACTTCCCTTGCTTTTCCTTGTTCTCCAGGTGGACGCCTGATTACTAATACTTCCCCTGCTCTTCCTTGTTCTCCAGGTGGACGCCTGATTGCTAATACTTCCTCTGCTCTTTCTTGTTCTCCAGGTGGACGCCTGATTGCTAATACTTCCATTGTTCTTCCTTGTTCTCCAGGTGGACGCCTGATTGCTATTTCAATTGCTCTTCCTTGTTCTCCAGGTGGACACCTGATTGCTATTTCAATTGCTCTTCCTTGTTCTCCAGGTGGACGCCTGATTGCTAATACTTCCATTGCTCTTCCTTATTCTCCAGGTGGACGCCTGATTGCTAATACTTCCATCGCTCTTCCTTATTCTCCAGGTGGACGCCTGATTGCTAATACTTCCCTTGCTCTTCCTTGTTCTCCAGGTGGACGCCTGATTGCTAATACTTCCCTTGCTCTTCCTTGTTCTCCAGGTGGACGCCTGATTGCTAATACTTCCCTTGCTCTTCCTTGTTCTCTAGGTGGACGCTTGATTGCTAATACTTCCTCTGCTCTTCCTTGTTCTCCAGGTGGACGCTTGATTGCTAATACTTCCATTATTCTTCCTTGTTCTCCAGGTGGATGCCTGATTGCTATTTTAATTGCTCTTCCTTGTTCTCCAGGTGGACGCCTGATTGCTGATACTTCCATTGTTCTTCCTTGTTCTCCAGGTGGACGCCTGATTGCTATTACTTCCCTTGCTCTTCCTTGTTCTCCAGGTGGACGCCTGATTGCTAATACTTCCTCTGCTCTTCCTTGTTTTCCAGGTGGATGCCTGATTGCTAATACTTCCATTGCTCTTCCTTGTTCTCCAGGTGGACGCCTGATTGCTATTTCAATTGCTCTTCCTTGTTCTCCAGGTGGACGCCTGATTGCTAATACTTCCATTGTTCTTCCTTGTTCTCCAGGTGGACGCCTGATTGCTATTTCAATTGCTCTTCCTTGTTCTCCAGGTGGACGCCTGATTGCTAATACTTCCATTGCTCTTCCTTGTTCTCTAGGTGGACGCCTGATTGCTAATACTTCCATTGTTCTTCCTTGTTCTCCAAGTGGACGCCTGATTGCTATTTCAATTGCTCTTCCTTGTTCTCCAGGTGGACGCCTGATTGCTAATACTTCCATTGCTCTTCCTTATTCTCCATGTGGACGCCTGATTGCTAATACCTCTTTTGCTCTTCCTTGTTCTCCAGGTGGACGCCTGATTGCTATTTCTTCTTTTGCTCTTCCTTATTCTCCAGGTGGACGCCTGATTGCTATTTCAATTGCTCTTCCTAAAACAAATATTATTTTTGCCCCTGTTTCAAATCAAAGAAATTTTGTTAGTTTAAGGCATTGTTGTTAGTTGTGGCATTCTTGCTGAGGGTGGGGTTTCTCTTTGTCCTGTTTTACTGCCTTGGAGTGGTTGAAAAGACTATTTTGTCATTGTAATTGATCCTTAACCATAGGATCCCCAACTATTGTTTTTCACTTCAAACCCTTTCAATTGTAATTATATATCTCTCCTGACATTACTGAACCCCTTTTCTGATTCAACTTTTCTCATACCCATATCTTATTTTCATCCTATTACTTCCCGCCTATCATGGCCGCATTTTGTATTATGCAATCTTGAATCTTGGTAGTATACCTTGACATTCCTTTTTATTTGGAACAAAACTTACCTCAAAAACTTTAAAAGAGTAAGATTATTAGTGGCGAAACATGACGATTTTGACAATTAAGAATGAAAAGAAAAATCCAAATTTGGATGACTGTTGGAGAAGAAATAAGGAACTTATCTGATTGAAGTTACTGGCACCAATGATCAGGGTATGCATTTTGGATTAATCAGCCCAGTCTATTTAACCAATCTCCTTTTCAATCTTTCCAAAACTCCCACAATCCAATTTTACTTTTGCCAACTTACAGACCTTGTTTGACTTGCAGTATCTTAAAGAGTTTTCACCGCCAAACCTTCCTCATTTATTTACTTCTTTATTCCTTTTCGCCTTATGGTGCCTATGAAGGTTTTCACCAATAAGACTCTCTCATTTTACTTTCTCTCAGCTTCCGTCGTCTCATGGTGCCCGTGCGGGTTTTCAGCTATAAGACTCTCTCATTTTCATCGCTTTTTCTTGTTTGGTGTTACGAACCATCTTCATTTGCTTGACTCGGCATTTTTCTAAGATTGGTCGAAAGGTCTTTTGGTATATGTTTGGAATGAAAGGGTATCAAAAGTTAAATAATTTTGATACGGGTTAAAATTACAACTTTTGGAATCATTTTTCTTATTGCCAATACAATTCCTGCCCCAGTTTCTTGATTAGGGTCTCTTGATATTTCATTTTATGCACATTATGCATATTATGCACCCTATGACCGAGCCGTGAGGCGCCTACGTATCCTCTTTGAGGAATCAGGTCAAACGTAGTTCACTCCTATAATTTTTTTTAATGATTCCAAAAGAGGGATAGGAAAGAAACAAAATATGGCTCAAAAGGGGGAACAAAGGATACAGTGTTTGGATAGCAGAATAAATTGCCTTTGTCATTCCAATCTTCGAAATAATGCCAAATACAAACATTCAATAATTATACCAAAGAAAAATCATGCATAATATCTCTTTACCGCATCAGAATTGATAGCCATGTCTATGCATTTTCCTTCAACATCTGTTAAACATAATGCACCATTGGACAATACTCTGGTCACAATGAACGGTCCTTGCCAATTTGGGGCAAATTTGCCCTTTGCTTCAACCTGATGTGGAAGAATACGTTTCAGCACATGCTGACCCACTTCAAACTTCCGGGGACGCACCTTTTTGTTGTATGCTCTTACTATTCTTCTTTGATACAATTGGCCATGACATACTACTGCCAATCGTTTTTTATCAATCAAGTTTAACTGTTCCAAACGGGTTTTGACCCATTCCTCATCATCAATCTTAGCTTCGACGATGATCCGAAGGGAGGGAATTTCAATTTTAGCAGGAATTACTGCCTCAGTGCCATATAAGAACAAATAAGGAGTTGCTCCTACTGAGGTGCGCACAGTAGTGCGATATCCCAACAACGCAAATGGTAATTTTTCATGCCATTGTCTTGAACCTTCTATCATTTTCCGAAATATCTTCTTTATGTTTTTGTTGGCTGCCTCGACTGCTCCATTTGCCTTGGGCCGATATGGGGTGGAGTTGTGATGTATAATCTTAAACTGTTGACATACTTCCCTCATTAAGTTACTGTTAAGATTAGCACCGTTATCTGTGATGATCACCTTTGGGATTCCGAATCGACATATGATATTTGAGTGAACAAAATCGACCACAACTTTCTTGGTCACTGATTTGAATGTTTTGGCCTCAACCCATTTGGTGAAATAATCAATGGCTACCAGAATGAACCTGTGCCCATTGGATGCTGCCGGCTCAATTGGTCCAATAACGTCCATGCCCCAGGCGACGAAGGGCCATGGTGCCGACATTGTGTGCAACTCGGATGGCGGAGAATGAATCAAATCCCCGTGTATCTGGCATTGATGACATTTGCGCACAAAATTGATACAATCTCACTCCATGGTAAGCCAATAGTAACTAGCTCGGAGAATTTTCTTTGCCAACATATATTCGTTCATGTGGGGTCCGCAAACTCCCGAATGTACTTCAGACATGACAGTCGTAGCTTGTTTAGCATCTATGCATCTTAATAATCCAAGGTCTGGTGTTCTTTTATACAAAACTCCTCCACTTAAGAAGAATCCATTTGCCAATCGCCTAATGGTTCTCTTTTGATCCCCTGTGGCTTGTGCTGGATATATCCCCATTCTGATATACTCCTTGATGTCGTGGAACCATGGTTCACCATCAAATTCCTCCTCAACCATGTTGCAGTAAGCGTGCTGATCGTGGACTTGAATATGCAGTGGATCCACATAAGCTTTGTCCGGATGGTGCAACATTGATGCTAGGGTAGTCAATGCATCGGCAACCTCATTATGGACCCTTGGAATGTGCTTGAACTCCACTGATCGAAACCGCTGACAAAGATCATGTAAACATTGCCGGTATGGTATGAGCTTCAGGTCTCGTGTTTCCCATTCTCCTTGAATTTGATGTACCAGAAGATCCGAATCTCCCAAGATCAAGATTTCCTGGATACCCATGTCTGCAGCTAGCCTTAACCCCAAAATACAAGCTTCATACTTAGCCATATTATTGGTGCAATAAAATCGAAGTTGAGCCGTAACAGGATAGTGATGTCCAGTTTCAGAAATAATTACAGCTCCTATCCCGACTCCTTTCATGTTAGCAGCCCCATCAAAGAAAAGTTTCCAGCCGGGTTTCTCAATTTGCTCCATCTCATAGATATGCATTATTTCTTCATCTGGAAAATAAGTCTTTAAGGGCTCATACTCTTCGTCGACTGGGTTTTCGACCAAATGATCGGCGAATGCTTGGGCTTTCATTGCAGTCCGAGTCACATAGATGATGTCAAATTCTATGAGCAATATCTGCCACTTTGCAAGTCTCCCTGTTGGCATAGGCTTTTGAAAAATATATTTCAATGGATCCAGTCGCGAAATGAGGTAAGTAGTGTAGGATGACAAATAGTGTTTCAATTTCTACCCAAGTTAGGGCGCAACATGTTCTTTCTAGATGAGTGTACTTAACCTCATAAGCTGTGAACTTCTTGCTAAGGTAGTAGATGGCATGTTCCTTTCTACCGGTGATGTCATGTTGCCTCAGCACACAACCAAATGAGTTTTCCAAGACTGTCAAGTAAAGAATCAAAGGTCTTCCTGGTTCGGGTGGAACCAGCACAGGTGGGTTTGACAAGTATCCTTTTATCTTATCAAATGCTTCTTGACACTCATCGGTCCATTTGACCACAACATCCTTCTTCAACAATTTGAAAATAGGCTCACAAGTTGTCGTGAGCTGAGCAATAAACCTGCTGATGTAATTCAACCTCCCTAACAAACTCATTACTTCAGTTTTGTTCCTTGGAGGTGGCAATTCTTGGATGGCTTTGATCTTTGACGGGTCTAGCTCGATGCCTCGCCGACTGACTATGAATCCCAACAGTTTTCCAGATGGAACACCAAATGCGCACTTGGCAGGGTTAAGTTTGAGGTTGTACCTGCGAAGTCTCAGGAAGAATTTCCTCAAATCCCCAACGTGGTCGGCCTAATGCTTTGATTTTATGATCACATCGTCCATGTATACCTCAATCTCTTTATGTATCATATCATGAAACACCGTGGTCATCGCTCTCATGTAAGTTTCCCCGACGTTCTTCAAACCGAAGGGCATTACCCGGTAGCAATAGGTTCCCCATGGGGTGATGAATGCCGTCTTTTCTGCATCTTCTTCATCCATTAGAATTTGATGATACCCGGCATAACAATCCACAAAAGATCCTATCTCATGCTTAGCACAATTATCGATCAAAATATGGATATTGGGTAATGGGAAGTTATCCTTTGGACTTGCTTTGTTGAGATTGCGGTAATCGACGTAGACTCTAATCTTGCCGTCTTTCTTTGGCACAGGAACGACATTAGCCAACCAAACAGGATATCGAGTGACTTGAATGACCTTTGCCTCCAACTGTTTGGTGATTTCTTCTTTAATTCTCACACTCATATCAGGCTTGAACTTTCTCAACTTTTGCTTGACGAGATGCACCATTGGATCAGTGGGCAATTTGTGAACCACTAAATTAGTGCTCAAACCTGGCATGTCGTCATATGACCATGCAAAAACATCTTTGAATTCGATGAGCGTTTTAATTAACTCTTCTCGGATCTTTGGTTCAAGGTGGACACTTATTTTAGTTTCTCGGATATTATTCGTGTCCCCTATATTGATGTCTTCGGTATCACTCAGGTTAGGTTTGGTTTTTTTCTTCAAAATGAATTAACTCTTTACTAATCTCTTCGAAAGCCTCATCCTCATCATATTCTGATTCATAATCACAATATACTTCCTGAATTATTATTTCGGAACCAGATTGATTTTTAAGACTGGGCTGAGGATTCCTTATGCATGCCATATCACTAGAGCCAGCGTAAAAAGGACTGTACAGAAAAAAAGAAAAGAAAAACTATCAGGAATGATAATGAAAAGGAAACTGTATTTCATTGGATGATAAAAGACAACAAGGTTTGCACACTTCAAATAAACTGTAAGATGAACATTGGGATTACAACCCTGAAGTAACCCAAACAAACTGAAGGAAAATCAAAATAAACTACCAAGACTCTTTCCGAATGGGGAGAGGAGTGGCTTTCCAATTATTAAGCTTTGTTTCTGGCCCAACGAATTGAATTTACGCGTTGCTAGAACCTTCACCACTTTCCACCATGTTCACATCGTCAAACAACTTTTCAAATCTTTCAATTAATTCCTCTTCAGGATTAATCCTGGATTTATGAATTGTTGTTATCGGGTGATTTCTGGTACCGGACTTGACAAAAGACTTTGATAGATGTGGAACTGGCTTTGGAAGGACCCATGCTTTCTGTTTTGGCTTTCTGGCCTTTCTCGCGTTTGGGACAGTGGGTATGAATCCCAATCCAAATGTTCGCCAATTCTTGGGAAGAGATACTGGTTGTGTAATGCCTTGTAAAGTCGATCCCAAACCTTTGCCGGGTACAAAACCATTCTTTAACATTTCATAGGCTACCATGACTGATGCAGAGGTTATCTTTGGATTCAGAATATATTTCCCCTCTGGAATTTTCTCTACCATCATTGTGTCGGAAACCTGGTAAACCCATGGTCCTTGGTCATTTTCTATTCCTTCGACCGGTACAATGGCACTGCTGGGAGCATTTAAACTGTCTTTCCCATGCACAACTATTTCTTGCTTATCCCATTCAAACTTGACCATTTGGTGTAGTGTTGATGGGACTGCTTTAGCCGCATGTATCCATGGTTGACCCAACAGTAAATTATAAGAAACAACTATATCCAACACCTGAAACTCCATTGTGAATTCAACTGGCCCTATTGTTAGCTCCAGCACTATGTCGCCAAATGAATCTCTGCTTCCACCGTCAAACCCCCGTACGCAAATACTATTTTTCTGGATCCTCTCCTCTTTTATTTTCAATTTACTAAGAGTGGAGAGAGGGAAGATGTTTGCGCTTGACCCGTTGTCAACCAACACCCGGGTCATTACGGAGTTTTCACATTTTAAGGTGAGGTAAAGAGCTCTGTTGTGCTCAGTACCTTCCACAGGCAATTCGTCATCAGAAAATGTGATTCTGTTTGCCTCAAAGATTTTGTTGGCTATTTTCTCCAAGTGATTCACGGAGATTTTATCAGGAACGTGTGCCTCATTCAAAATCTTCATTAAATCTTGACGATGTTCGTCTGAATGGATCAGCAGTGACAATAATGAAATTTGAGCGGGTGTCTTTTTCAATTGTTCCACGATAGAATAGTCGTGGAGCTTCATCTTTCTCAAGAATTCTTCCGCTTCGTCTTCCGTCACAGCTTTCTTCATTGGCGTTGGATTATTTTTAGTTTTTCTTAATTCTTCGGGAGTAAAATATCTTCCCGAACGAGTCAAGCCTTGCACCTCACAGACTTCTTCCTTGACTTCTTTTCCCTTGTACATTACCGTCACCCGTTCATAGTTCCATGGAATGGCCTTGTTGTTGATCACTGGTAACTGGGTCACTGGCTTGATAATAACCCGATCTACACAGGCTCCTTTCACGACTATGATGGGTTTGCTGGCGACCCCTGGTACAATCACTTTTGATCCTTCCTGCTTGGTAGCAACTTTGCTCGAAGATCCCTTCTCAACTACCACTGATGGCTCATCACCATTTTTGTTCTGCTTAGGTACCGACTTCTCCTCTGTTAACTGCTCATCTGGCTTGGCTTCATGAGACCAAATCATCATGACGGTTTGTGATGGCTTCTTTGTTTCTCCATCAGCCCATACTATTTCTATCATATTGGCCTCCTGATGAGCTGGCATTGGATTTTTGTTGATGTTGGGAGCTTCGGGGGTTTGAACTTCAATTTTATTAGTATCAATCAGCTCTTGTATTGCATTCTTTAAATGCCAGCATTTTTCTGTATCATGGCCTGGTATACCAGAACAATACTCACAGCTAATGGTGTAGTCCAGATTCTTTGGAGGAGGATTGGGCAGCTTGGATTGTATTGGCCTTAGCATATCTAGCTGTCTCAACCTGTGAAACAGACTAGTGTAGGACTCTCCCAATGGATTGAAGGTTTTCCTTTTCTGTCCCCTTTCACCCCTGAATACTTGACTAGGCCTGAAACCTGGTCCGGAGTAGGCTTGTGGATAAGGGTAGGTACTTGGTATGACAGGAGCACGCCAATTGGCGTGGGCAGGTGGCTGATTGTATTCTTGTGCATGGTTAACGGAAAAATGAGGTTTCGACGGGTGATAGTAGTATTGGGGTGAATTGTGGTGGTAAGTTGATTGGTGGGGTCGATGTTGATTGTAGTAAGGAGGTGAATATCTGGATCCCGACCAAGTTCCTTAATCAACCACACCGCTTCCTCTCTTTTCTTTTCTCCAATCCCTCCTACTCCGCCTTGAATAGCTTGAGTAGTTGCCTTAATAGCCGAATAACTCATGATTTTATTTGTCTTGAGGCCTTCTTCCACCATACCTCCCATCTTCACTACTTCATTGAATGATTTTCCTATCGCCGAAACCAAATGGGCATAGTAAGTTGGTTCCAAGGCTTGTAGGAAGTAGTCTACCATTTCACTCTCCTTTATAGGAGGATCCACCCTTGCTGCCTGTTCCCTCCACCGGAAACCATACTCTCTAAAGCTCTCATTGTGCTTCTTCTCGAATTTTGTCAGGGATAGTCGATCTGGGATAATTTCTAGATTGTATTGGAAGTGATATGCAAATGCATGTGCTAGGTCATCCCAGGTGTACCATCTCCCATGGTCCTGGCGAGTATACCACTCTAGCTAATCCGCTCAAGCTTTAACTAAAATAAGCCATTAGTAATTTGTCTTTTCCCCCAGCTCCTCGCATCTTGCTGCAGAAACCCCTCAAGTGGGCTACTGGATCGCCATGCCCGTTGTATAGGTCAAATTTGGGCATCTTGAAACCGATTGGTAATTGCACATTTGGGAACAAGCATAAGTCCTTGTAGGCCACACTGACCTGTCCTCCCAACCCTCGCATGTCTCGGAACGATTGCTCTAGGCTTTTGACCTTCCTGACCATCTCTTCTTGTTCGATATTTTTGACGGGGTTGTCAATTTCTGTTGGGAGGTCAAAACGGGGAGTAAATGAATGGATTTCGGAGGCTTTGAAAGTGGGCTCTGGGGGGTAGTATTGGTTGTCTTGGGCCTGGAATATAGGCTCACTAGGAGATTTGTGGAATGTAGCTGTGGGAGGTGCCACGAAGACAAGAGATACTGGTGGAGGGGGGTATGGAACAGGTTTAGGAGGTAGAGACTGCGGTGTCTGAGAGGTGGTGCCTCAGTAGTGTTGGTAGATGGGGAAATTTGGGGATAGTTCAGTGATAGGATTATCCTGAGTTTGGGCTAGTGATGGGGTGGAGGCAGGATTAGCTGGGTAAGATGGGGGTGATTGCCCTGTAGACCAAGCCCGGTACATCTCAGCCATTTGTTGCTTGAGTTTAAGCATCTCTTCTTTCATTTTACTAACGTCTATCTCCTCTATCTCAATACCTGTGTCGACATCCGGGATAGACATACTTTCGGGTATTGGTCCTTTTGATCTCGTGTGATAATGATAATATACCAGTATACTCTTAGAGAAACTAACTGCTTGAACTCTGGAAATGAGCAAACTTGTTAGTTTTGAGAGTTTAACACATATATAATTACACGTTGAGATGCAATGTTCCTAGACAAATAACCCTTTTCTATTATGCATTTGCTTGGTTGCTTGTGTTATCCCAGCTTTTCTTGGCCTTTTTTATTGTCACTCACTCTTTATTTTATTCTTTTTTTTTATTTTATGATTGTGGTTGAATCTTATAGAGATTGCCTACGTATCATGCCCCCACATGAATCAGACCGTGCGTAGTTCCGGTGTAAGGCAATTGTCACACTTTTATTCATTCTTAAAATAATACAAAGATGGAACAGACACTACATTTGGAAAACATTATATAAGAAAATGGTTTAAAAACTTGACACAAACCCAAATCAAACAAAAGACACAACTCTTAACAGCTCTGAACATGCTCCACTCCCCATTTTTGTTTTCAATCATTGGATCATCTGCTCAATGTGGGGCTTGACCTGGATGACCTCCCAGCGTACGATACATTCTTTCTAACTCCATTGCCAGATGACGGGCAAAAATAGGTGCATGCTCTATAAACCTTTCATAATCCATCCCTTGGCAGTTCACATAACTTTGAGAGGTGTAAACCGCTAAATCATGGATTTGTGCCCTAAAATCTTGGAGACGTTGGTCTTGGTTTTGCAGTTGCTATTGGCGATTGGTGGCTATATCTCTGATACGGTCTTCACAATCTAAAGCTGACTCTAATTGAGCACGGAGTCTGGCCTGATCGAGTCTTGCCTGTGCTCTTTCTCTGTCAATGTCTGCGTGCTGATGTTCTCTGTTGTATCTTCTCGCTTCTTCCAGTTGTGCATGAAGTTGGGCTTCTGAATGTATCCAACGGTCTTTCTCCTTCTTGAGTTGTGCCCTGTCTTCTTCGGATTGCCTTACTTGGCGTTCCTTATTAGATCTGGCCTCTTCGTTTAATTGTTGGATTCTTTCTTTAGCTTTGCTCAACGCCTTTTCGGTTTTTGCCAAAATGGAATCACAATCTTGCATTTTTTCCAAAAGATTGGCGATGATTTTTTGATCCTTCCAACTCCTCATTGGTGTTTCAGAAGCTTTCTTCATTTTTTGAAATTGAGCGTGAAGATTTTTATTCTCACAAGCCAGACTCTTGTTCTCGCCTTCTGCTTCTCGTGCTTGTAAGTCTTTCTCCAAATTGAGGTTCCTCAGATTTTCCTTTAAGGCATGGATAGTTGCTTTGTATCCTTTTTCCTTTTCTCCCCAAATCAATCGCTCTTGGATTTTATCGTTAAAGGTTTGAACATGGGGTCTTTTTATTGGCCTTTTTAGATCGGGTTCTGGTGCATCATCCACGCGGGATCGTTTTTCAAACCATCTTGCATATCCTGGATTTATCTCGCCCTTTGTAGTATCTGAAACTTGAGTATCATCTTTCAAGTATCGACATCCATTCCACATCTGCTGAATTAAAGCCTCGGGAAGAGTGGCTTCGGGATGTAACTCGATTACTTGCATACTCAAATCTTCATCATCTGGCACCAGTTGGTATCTCTCTAGTTGTCTTAGAACTCTCTGTGGTGCATATGGCTGGACGCTTCTCAATCCCAATAGCAGCAAATAACTATTCAAGGTTGACATGTGTATCACTTCCTTTACCGAGAGCCATCCCAAACTCCACTCAATTTGATTCGCCGTTAAAGACCTTAGATGAGATATCCAGGCTTCCATCCCTTCTGGAGACTTATAATCTTTTATTCTTTCTTCATAACTCTCGATGAAATTATCATTGCTTGGACCATACTGTATGAACTTGGGCTGATGTTGGAGATGTTCAATCATCCACATTTGCAACAAAATTTTGCATCCTTCGAAGACCTTTGCCCCTGATTTACATAAAGTCAACGCCCGATAAATGTCTGAAAGAATGATCGGGGCAAGGGTGTGATTTTCCTTGGTAGTGAGGACCTGTACGACTTTCGCTGTGCGAATATCAATTGTTCGTTCTTTGTTTGGGAAAACCATGATTCCAAGAAAAGCCACCATGAAAGCAAAGCGTCGGTGAATTTGCCAGGTGTCTTTGTTCTGTTTGTTGGTAAGGCTCTTTTCATGAATTTCAAATCCGTCCGGCTTTCCGAACCTTGAATATAGGAAGTTGAAAGAACAACACCCGGTGACAACATTGCTTTTTCTGATTTGATTACTGATGTTTAGAAGGCCAAAGAATCAATGCACCGAGGGAGCCTTTGTGAATATCAGATTTTGATTTCTTAGATCTCCGTCAAAACCAGCATATCCAGCTATCTCTTCTAATGTAGGAGTAAGCTCGAAGTCAGAGAAACGAAAGACATTGTGCACAGGGTCCCAAAAAATTACTAACGCCGCAATCAAATCATCACGTGGTTTAACTTTCATAATATCTGTGAGAGTTCCCAAATGCTTAATGACCCATTTTTGACCATCTTCTCCTAACTCATACCACCACATCTGAAGCCGAAATAGAAACTCATTTGCATTTGCGGATGGTGGGTTTTGGGTGGTGCTCATTTTGTATCTGAAATTAATTTTAACAAAATCAAGACTCATTTTGAAAACAGACACTAAAAAAAAAAGAAAAATCATTTTTTTTCAAAATGTAAAACTGTTTTAGGAATTCTCTAAAACAACCCATTTTATTTCTCGGCTCTCACAATGATTTTTTTTAAGCTGGTCAACATGCAAATCCGAGGCAAATGAATGCACAAGTAGCAAGTAGGATGCATCAGGATGGTCTTTTCATTTCGGGTTCACCTGTCCTAGACAGACCCAACCCCTATGTTGAGTCTCCAAGGTCAAATGTATATGATGCAAATAGACGTTCCTACTAGGGATCCGGTACGTGGCTGAGTTATTCTAAGTGAAAAACCTGAGGCAGGTTGTTCTAGACCTGGCTTACCCAAACAGACAGTTTGAGTCGAAGTGGGGGCAATGTACCGGGAGCACGAAAGTCTACCCGACCTAGTTACTTGTCCCAACTTCGTCTTATTTGGTATGACTTTTAACAGAAAGGTGGATCACGCGCACGTGTGCACCATAAATTCAGAAGACTCAGAAAGAAGGAGGGTTTCGTAGCAGTTTTATATACACAATTCAGATAATATTAAAGCGGTAAAAGCATCATTTAACACATTAAGCATATATCATGTAAAAATCAGATAATAAATAAAACCAACTATAACAGTTATTTTAAGCTCGAATTCTTGAACCCTGAACCAGAGATTCTGGGCTTTTAGTTCCCCAGCAGAGTCGCCAGAGCTGTCACACCTCCTTCTTCCGCCCCCGCGAGGGGGTGCAAGGGAGTTTTCTCCAATTAAAGGACAGTCGAAACGGAATTTGTTTATTTATTTCAGAGTTGCCACCTGGGAATTTTAAGGCGTCCCAAGTCACCGGTTTTAATCCCGAATCGAGGAGAACATGACTCTGTTTGTCATTCTGTGAACCAGAAATTCGAGTAAGGAATTCTTTTAATTCGGGAGAAGGTGTTAGGCATTCCCGAATTCCGTGGTTTAAGCACGGTCGCTTAACCATTTTTATACTTGGCTTAATTATCTTGATTTAAATACATTTTTTTTCTTGTTGCCCGATTTTATTACCGCTTTTGTTTAGATTGTTCACAATTATAGAAACGAATCACGCGTACGTATATTCGTATTATATACCTTTTATAAATGTAGAGAATCGTGTCACGCATACGTGTACACAAAAAGATTGATAATATTTTTATATTTTATTATAAGAAAATTTGATGTTCGAAATTGTGCTTAAAATAAAATTAAGAACATTCATCACTCTTATATGATTGGATAGTGAACTACACATCTCGGGTTATACGAAATTAATTTAATATCCTCTGACGAATCTCCTTTTATTAAAATTTTGGCTCAAAGTTGCGCGAACGCATAATCCGAACTGCCTTAAAAAATGTAATTAGGCCACGCGAACGTATCCCTAATTTCACAAAATATTCTTGATGGTAACATAAAATTCTCTACAAATTGTTTATTACATCCATCTATTTTTAAATATGAAAGTCATGGGAAATCGCTGATTTGGACGTCTTCAAACTACTTGAAAAGAATTCAAAATTTATTATATGTTGACCGCAAGTTTTATTTTACGCGTATGAATTATATACCTCAAAACTATTCAAATTTTTAAGAATTAATGATATGAAAAACAAACAACGTGTAACTAAAACTACCATTTTTATCATGAATACAATATTTGTATACCCAAAAAAAACGAATTGCATGCAAAACTAGGAAAAGAATTAATTTGATAAACAAACTAATAGTTTTCGAAGAATTTTCATTGTTATATTTTGAGCGAACTCTATTTTTATATATCTTTGACATAAATGTGGCAATTCGTATTTATAAATCCCACCTCCTTCTCATCTACTTGTTTTAGTCCAAAGTTATAATTATTTGGTTAATTTTGCTTACGATGATTGGGTTTGGGATAGATATAATCAAACCAATTCTTATTCTCAGCCTATGCGAGCTATTTGCAAACACTAACTCTACACTTTGTAAAAATTATTGACATTATTTTTTATACTATTTTTAAAGAAATGAATTGATCGCATTCTTAAAGTAATTGGGCTATTTGTTATAAAAAAAAACTAATCTACAAATCGATTTAATAAGATGACATTACATGTAACGTAGTTGTACATCTGAACCATTCATGATATTCCAACATCGTAAACGTAACGGATTATATCAATTCACCTTTCCACTATGGTTATACACATAATCGTTATTACGCCATATACGAACAAAATACAACTAACATCGTTCAGCCTTAAACAAAATCGGATATTTGACAAAATAGGCTAGTAATGTAGTTTCTTGATATTTCCATACTATTCTATACTTAGCTAACAATATCACAAGATTTAATTAATGGCCAACTTTCTCCCATGTTCCCTATCTCGACAATTCAAACAATAAATGTCTTCACTAAACTTCAAAATAAATAAGATTATCGTAGAAATTACTACTTCACAAGGTCAATTGGCTAATAGTTTATCATATCAAGTATAATACTATATTAACCAGCTAAAACAAAACTGAAACTTAAACTAATAAATTGAATGAGTAGAAGACATAATTATAATTTCAAACTTCATTTTTCTTGCAATGTTGAAGCTTTTCATGACATGAGTTTACAGATATGTACCTGGAAATGAGGGTAAAAAGAGGTAAAGTTCAGCAGTAGTAGCAGCAACAAAACAGCAGAATATACCAATGTTTCAACAGATTTGAGCAACAAACAACAAGACCCGTGAAGCCCAGACGCACAGTGGCAGGAATTTTAGGAAATTGCAGATTTAAACCAAACAATATCAACAAAACAAACCCGGACAGATTCAAGGAAACGATATTTCAGATTTTCTTTCTTTCTTCTCTATCTGTTTCAGATTTGTTTCCCTATATCTGATTCTCCTCCCCCCCCTTTTTTTTTTTTTTTTTGTTTTTCTGTTTCTCTCTATGTCTATTTTTTCCAGTTTCAGATGCAGATTTCTTTCTTTCCCTCCTTGTTATTCTCCTCTCTATCTGGTTCTCTCTGTATTCTCTATGTGTTCTGTCCTCTCTACTGATTTCAGCTCTCTTTTAGATCCTTTCTTTTGTATGTATATCTCTCTCTCTCTCTATCTTTTTTTTGTTCTCTATGTCTGGTTCCTCTTCTCTCTTCTTTCTTCAAATCAGTCCCTAACCCCCTTCTTATACAAGTCTGCCCCCTTTCTTTTAAAATCAGAAAATTTCCACTCAAATAACACTAAAACTGCTTTTCTAATCAATTAGCCACTAAGGATACCTTTTCCCTTATTTTCAGCACTCCCAATTCCATTTTGTTCCCCATTAGGATTAATTAATATCTCAATGATAAAGCACTAGCAATAAAGTGTTATACTGACTGTTTTATTCCCCAAACACCCCTGAAAATCCCTTAATATTACTGCCCTTAATTCAAAACTTTCAGCAGCCTATTATTGACCCTCTATATTTCAAACCTGTTAATCGATGACTGAAGATCAAAACTGAATGACCAAGGCTGAATTCAAACTGGAACTAAGAGACTGAATGTGAATAAAACATATTACCACACAGAACTCAGTAGAACAATTTAAAACTGAAATTGAAACTCGAACTAAGATCAAACAAATGCAGGAGCATTGTCAGTATATTGACACTGCCCTGAAACTAACTGCCTAGAGATCAACATACACAACATCCATTTGACGAACTTATTGATTTACAAAAAATGATTTAATTGACGAGTACTAATTAACTGATTATCTACAATAATTGATAACAATCAGTCCAAAATAGATAAACAAGTTGTTTCAATTAGCATTAACGGAAACAAGAATTTATAAAACAACTAATATCGAGTCGATTACACACATTGTAAACAATCACAACAAACAGAAACAATGCTATACTTTGATCAAACAAATGGGTATGAGACAGAATCAAATAAACAGTTAGGAAAATTACACAGATTACTGAAACAAGCAACAATATACACACAGGATACAAAAAGGAAGTAGGAAAAATACCTCTGATTCTTTAAAATTATACGGACACAGGCTTGATTTGGATTCGGACCTTTTGAAGCTGAACAAACTTTATTCGAAGTATTCTCAATTGAGAATACCTTGATTAAAGTCTCTTAGACTTCAATCCCTCATTAAATTTGGGCAAATTCCACAATTTGGATTTTTTAGGGTTCCTGATTCTTCGATCTAAAATTCGAACACTTCTAGACATATTTGAACCCAACCGACGGTGTTTTAGGTACGAGGGAGGTCAGGTGGATAACTGGTGTGAGTTTGAGGTGGGTTGGGGTAGGTTCAGGTTTTACTCAAATCTTCAAATGAAGATTTGAGCAGTTCCAGGAAGATTCGAACTATGCTACTAACAAGTTCATGACGAGGATGGACAGGGGAAGCTATGGTGTTAATTTGGAAGTCATCGGAGAAAAATTGGGTTTTCAGACCAAACTTCAATTGAAGATTTGAGATGTTGTAGTCTGATTCGAGGGAAACTAATACCAGATCCGTAAAGAGGAGGTTGTGGGGAAGTTATGTTGTTAAGATGGGGTCGTTTGGACCATCGGAACCGCCGTGAGGCGATTTTCGGTGGGTGGTGCACGGTGGGGTTCATCTGGTCTCTTGAAAGGGACGATGAACAGGACGGGGTGGGGGGGGTGTTTGGTTTTGGGGTGGGGTATGTTTTAGGACTTATATACGGGAGGGGTGGATTGATCTGGGCCGTTAGATTAGGCAAAATAAATGGCCAGGATCTATCCACTTAAAGGAACGGTGCCGTTTTGGTTTAGTTGGGGAATGGGTCGGCCCGGGCAATGGGTCGGGTAGGGGATTACGGGTTTGGTCAAAGCTCTGTGGCCATTGGATCAAAATAAATGGGCGGCTCAGATTGAACACCTGAAACGGTGCCGTTTCAAATCAAACCAGGGCTGCCCTGAACCGTTTGATTTGTTCGATCAACGGCTCAGATTGATAATACCCACACGACGTCGTTTGGGAGCCGGTTGAGAGACCTGGTCTTGGACTGGGTCATTACCCATTTTTGGCCTGATTTATTGTTAATTAAAAACGGCCCAACCCAATTTTCTTTCCTATTTTCCTTTTAATTCTTAATTATTAAATTCCTAATTTTAATTATGAAAATCAAAAATATCCTTACAAAAATATTAATTACCCTTTAACAACCATTAACACACAAGACAAAACATTAAACACACAATGACACATTAAAATGACAAAAATAGGATAAATGCATATTTTTGTGATTTTCTTTTTTTTAGAGCTAAATAACAGTTTAATTAATTCTTAAACACATAATTAAATCCTAGATATGCATGCAACATGTATTTTTATTTTATTTTTCCTTTAACTATAACAAAGTAAATATTTACGGATAATACACAAATAATTATCCAATAAATGCCACAAAAATTCTAAAAATTGCACACTAAGAGAATTTTGTTTTATTTTTTGATTTATTTTTTGGAGTAGTTTTAGTGAGGCAAAAATCACGTGCTCATAAGAGTAATACCCGACTTGAACCCTAGTTGCTTGTGCAAATTTGCATACCCAATTGGTCTTGAGAAAGTCAATTCGGGCAAAATCACTCGAACCATCGAGAGGTGTTGAGTGGGTAATATCGTGCAACGGTTATATCATACTCCCCAATTATGTCAATCGTGTCTTAGATTCAATTACCCATCAATTAACCACCTAGGTGAAAGTCATTACCCTAGTTCCTTTTAAACCATTTGAACAACCCTTTTTAGTTTAACTCTTAGCTTAATCTAGTTGCATTTACCATTTGTATTTTGATAATAGTAGAATTAAAAAGAAAACCCCAAAAATGAGTAGAAGTGTAATTTGGAACACATACGCAACTCTACACTAGATAGATACTCGATTCCAAATTCTAGCTCTCTGCGAAAATCAATCCCGACCCTCTCTCGCTACTCAATAGTAGTGCGGTAAAAGCTGCTTCGACCCTCTCTCGCTACTCAATAGTAGTGCGGAGTAGGCCGCGACCACTTTTTGGCACCGTTGCCGGGGAGATAACGGTTTTGGCTATCTATTTAGTTAGTTTTGTGTATTGTTCTTCTTTCCTTCTTTGTTACTAACTTGTTTTGTGTCACAACTCAGGTACCAAATGGCAGCGAACAACATTAATGACCCTCTTGGAAATTTGATTACGGGGGAGGAGGTAGATGATGTTGGAGATGATGAGGTGCCTCTTTACCTCAAGGAAAATGTAGAGGCCGCAATAACAATGCTAATCCTAATGGTGATATCCCAGACCCTCCTCCGCCACCTCCAAGAGTGGCTCCCAGATTACTTCTGAACTAGGGCTATGCGAGTGCTATTGTCCCACCCCGAATCCGGGCAGGCAATTTTCAGATAACCGATGTGACGTTGAACTTACTTGAGCAGCGTGAGTATTTCACAGGCGCTACAAATCAAAATGCCTACAAATATCTCAAGGGGTTCATGGATACATGCTGGGGAGCAAGCAAATGAATGTGTCCGAGGATGCTCTTAGGTTGAGACTCTTCCCATTCTCACTTCGGGTGAAGGCATTAGATTGGCTCAAGAGACTTCCCAACCATTCCATCACAACTTGGGATGAGTTGGTGGATAAATTCATTGCTAAAATTTTCTCGCCGGGACATATGATAACATTGCATGATGAGATATTGGCCTTCAAGCAAGAGCCCACAGAACTTTTGCATGAGATTTGAGAGCATTATAGAACGATGGTGAAGGAATTCCCCAACAATGATATGACCGAGGCTATGATCCAACAAATCTTCTACCGGGGTATTAACACCACAATCTAATGCATAGTGAACCAACTAGCTGGGGGCAACTTTATGAAGCTGTTGTATGATGATGCATGTGATATACTTGATGAGATGACTGACACTTCTTTTGCATGGCAAAGTAGAGCAAATGTGCCCCAGGGTGACCACACGTTTACTCATTTGCACAAGGAATTGCATGACCATGGGCAAGCTATAGTGGAGTTGACAACTACTATGAACCAATTGGCTAAGGCATAGTTGCAACAAGTCCAAAACCCTCGCCAAGTGAATGCCATGGAGGGTGTCAATATGCTTGTCAGCAAGAGAAGGCAAAGAAGGCAACAAAACCAAGGGAGTTCTGAGCAATTTGATGATGACTGTGATGGATTTCGAAATGATGGTTATGATGACCAAAGTAAAGAGGTTCAATATGTAAACAACTATCAAGGCCAATGGGGCAACTCTTCCAACCAACAACAGTGGAGACCTCAAGGCAATTGGGGCAACCAACAACAAAACAGTGGTAATTGGGGGAACAACAACCAAAACAACAACTGGGGCAATCAGAATAACAATCAAGGCAACCAAGGGAATTGGAATGGTAATAACAACAATTGGGGTGACAATAACAATCAAAGTGGATGGAACAATGAAAACCAAGGAAACCAGGGGCAAGGCTTTCAAAGGCCCCAATGTACTAACAACCGAACAAACCGCCCCAATTTCTATATCAAGGTCCTAGTTCTTCTGGCAATGATATGTGTAGAATTGAAATGATGTTCGAACAGATTATGAAGAAGAATGCAGATTCTGATGCACAGTTGGCTTCCCACAATACCTCTATCAGAAACTTGGAAGTGCAGTTAGGCCAAATCTCACAGTCTTTAAATATTCGCCCTAAGGGTGCTCTACCAAGTGATACGGTAGTGAACCCGAAGGGTGGGAACAACCATGTTATGGCGATTACAACAAGAAGTGGGAGAGGCGGTGATGTGAATGCCTCCTAACAAAAGCAAATCTTGGATGATGATGTTGAGTTGCATGAGGATGAAGTCCCTTTGGTAGTTGAAGATGTGGTTGATGAAAATGTGAACAATGAAGTGAGGATTGATATTCAAGATGTCGAGGTGGAAACTCAAAATGATGTGAACCCGTCTAGGGAACACATGATTGACATGCCAGAGCCGGTTGTGCTAAAAGCCAAGGCTCCTTTGCCAAGGCCACCTCCACCTTATCCTCAAAGGCTTGCGAAGTAGAAAAATGATAATCAGTTTAAAAAGTTCATTGATATGATAAAGAGATTGTCCATTAATGTGCCTTTGGTGGAAGCTCTTGAACAAATGTTGGGCTAAGCAAAATTCATGAAAGACTTGGTCACAAAGAAGCGTTCAGTGGATTGTGAAACTATAAAGATGACTCACCAAGTTAGTGCTATAGTGCATTCAATGGCCCCAAAGCTTGAAGATCCCGGTGCTTTCACCATTCATTGCACCATTGGGAGTGCGGACTTTGCCAAGGCTCTATGTGATTTGGGAGCTAGTATCAATTTGATGCCCTACTCAGTTTTCAAAACGTTGGGTATTGAGCAACCTAGGCTGACTTCTATGAGGTTATAAATGGCGGATAGATCGATGAAGAGACCATTGGGTATTATTGATGATGTGCTTGTCCGAGTGGACAAATTTATCTTGCAAGCTGATTTTGTGATCTTGGACTACGAGGTGGACTATGAAGTTCCTATCATATTGGAAAGACCTTTCCTAGCTACGGGGAAGGCATTGGTTGATGTGGAAGCAGGGGAACTCACCTTCCGAGTGGGTGATGAAAATATGGTCTTTCATGTGTGCAAGTCTATGAAGCAGCCCAATAGTATCGACGTGTGCTCTTTTGTTAACCTCGTCATAGCAGTGATAATTGATGACACCAGTGCAATGATCAATGTAGAGGACCTATTGGAGGCTGTATTGTTGAATCTTGATGTAAATGAGGATGCAAGCTGAGTGGAGTGCGTGAATGCTTTACATGGAATGGGCTCTTATTCTTATGAGCCCAGGAAATTATCTTTAGACCTCGAGAATAGAAAGACTCCACCAATAAAACCTTCAATTGAGGAGCCTCCGGTGTTGGAGTTGAAACCACTTCCTCCATACCTCAGGTATGAGTTCTTAGGCTCAAATTCTACTTTGCTAGTTATTCTTTCTTCTTGTCTTACTAACCTGCAGGCTGATGCCACATTGGCGGTGCTTCAAAAGTAGAAAAAGGCAATTGGATGGACTTTAGCTGATATTTAAGGGATAAATTCTGTATGCACAAGATTATTCTGGAAGATGATGCAAAGTCCTCCTTGGAGCATCAAAGGAAGTTGAACAAGGCAATGTAAGAAGTTGTGAAAAAGGAGGTGATCAAGTGGTTGGATGCCGGGGTTGTGTACCCCATCTCTGATAGCTCTTGGACTTCTCCGGTGCAATGTGTACCAAAGAAAGGTGGCATCACCATGGTTACAAATTCCAAAAATGAGTTGATTCCTATAAGAACCGTCACTGGTTGGAGGGTATGCATGGATTATTGCAAGTTGAATAAAGTGACCCGCAAGGATCACTTTCCTTTGCCTTTACTTGACCAAATGTTAGACCGACTTGCTGGGCGTGCCTTCTATTGCTTCTTGGATTGGCATTCTGGGTACAACCAAATATTGATTGCTCCAGAAGATCAGGAGAAGACCACATTCACTTGTCCATATGGCACTTTTGCCTTCTCTAGGATGCCTTTTGGATTGTGTAATGCACTAGCTACATTTCAGCGATGTATGATGGCCATTTTCACCGATATGGTGGAATACATTTTGAAGGTGTTCATGGACGACTTTAGTGTTGTGGGGGATTGATTTGATGAGTGCTTGAAGAATCTTGATAGGGTGTTGGCCCGATGTGAAGAAACCAATCTTGTCCTCAATTGGGAGAAATGCCACTTTATGGTGGAAGAAGGAATAGTTATTGGGAATAAAATTTTGAAGCATGGCATTGAGGTGGATAAAGCAAAGATCGATGTGATTTCAAGTCTCCCTCCCCCTATATCTGTCAAGGGAGTTTGAAGTTTTCTTGGACATGTGGGGTTCTATCGGATATTTATCAAAGACTTTTCGAAGGTAGTGAATCCCTCGTGCAAGTTATTGGAAAAAGATGCTAAGTTTGTGTTTGATGACAAGTGTATGCAAGCCTTTGAACTTCTCAAGCATAAGTTGACCACCACTCCTATCATCACCGCACCTAATTGGAGCTTGCCCTTTGAGCTCATGTGTGATTCTAGCGATATTGCGGTTGGGGCAGTTTGGGTCAAAGAGTGAACAAAATATTTCATCCTGTGTACTATGCGAGCAAGACAATGAATGATGCTCAAGTGAACTATACGGTGACCGAGAAGGAACTTTTGGCTATTGTGTTTGCTATGGAAAAATTCTGGCCTTATCTTATAGGGATAAGGTTATTATTCATACCGACTATGCCGCACTCCGGTACTTGATGACGAAGAAGAATTCCAAAGCTAGACTGACGTGATGGGTCTTGTTACTTCAAGAGTTTGATTTGGAGATTGTGCACCGTAAGGGTAGTGAGAACCAAGTGGCGGACCACTTGTCCCGCTTAGAGGAGGAGGCGAGACCTAGTGATGGCCTAGAGATCAATGATTCATTTCCCGACGAACAACTCCTTTCGGTGTCAATGAATGGTATGCCATGGTTTGCCAATGTTGCTAATTTCCTTATGACTGGTATAATCCCGTGTGAGCTCTCTTCTAACCAAAGTAAGAAGCTCAAGAGGGATAGTTTGGATTTCTATTGGGATGAGCTATACTTGTTCAAGATTTAAACGGATGGTGTGATCCGAAGGTGTGTCCCGGAGGAAGAGCAATTGAGTATCTTGGAGTCTTGTCATTCCTCTCCCTATGGTGGCCATCATGGTGGGGCGAGGACGGCTTCTAAAGTGCTTAGTTGTGGGTTTTATTGGCCAACTTTGTTCAAAGATGCGGGTGATTTTGTGAAGAGATACAACGAATGTCAAAGAGCGGGTGAAATTTTGAAGAAAGATGAGATGCCTCTCAATACCATCCTTGAGGTTGATATTTTTGATGTATGGAGCCTTTATTTCATGGGCCCATTTGTTAGTTCTTGTGGGAACACTTACATTCTTGTAGCGGTTGACTATGTTTCAAAGTGGGTTGAAGCCGTAGCTTTGCCCAACAATGAGGCCCGGAGTGTTGTTGCATTTCTCAAGAAGAGTATTTTTACAAGGTTTGGTACTCCTCGAGCAATCATAAGTGATGGGGGATCTCATTTTTGCAATAGAGCTTTCGACACTCTGCTTTCAAAGTATGGTGTCAATCACAAAGTTTCCACTCCCTATCATCCTCAAGTAAATGGGCAAGTTGAAGTCTCCAACAGGGAAATCAAAAGCATATTGTCAAAGACAGTCAATGCAAATAGGACCGATTGGTCAAAGAGGTTGGATGACGCTCTATGGGCTTATAAGACTGCTTACAAGACTCCGATTGGTATGTCTCTGTATCGGTTGGTGTTTGGGAAAGCTTCTCATCTATCAGTTGAGTTAGAGCACAAGGCCATGTGGGCTTTGAGGAAGCTAAATCTTGAGTGGGATGTTGCAGCCAATCTTCGTGTGGAGCAGCTTAATGAACTTGATGAATTCCGATTCCATGCCTACTCCAGTTCGTCCTTGTACAAGGACAATCTTCATGATAAATATGCTCGTGGAAAGGAGTTTAAAGTAGGTGATTTGGTTCTCTTGTTCAATTCTCAGTTACGTCTGTTTTTGGGAAAGCTTATTAAAATGGAGTGGACCGTTTGAAGTGGTGTTGGTGACCCCTTTTGGTGCTCTTGATTTGAAAAACAAAAATGGAGAGGTCTTCAGAGTTAATGGGCACCTAGTCAAGCATTATCTTGGAAAAATTGATGACAACCACGTGGTGACACTTCTTCATTTCAAATGATGTGATGGTAACCTGCGTCGTGCCGCGACGTTAAATTAGACGCTTCTTGGGAGGCAACTCATATGTTTTTCTTCTTGTTTTTGTTTGATTTTCATTGTAGTGTAGGATTGATTTTTAGACTAACTGGTTGTGAGATGTTACAGGATTGTGTTGGTGTAGTGTAGGACATAGTTGAAAAAGTGTAAGGTCTCTGAAGTTGTTAGTGCGACCGCACTCCATTTAGTGCGGACCGCACTGGTAAAGGGTGAAATGTAGACCTCTCTGAAGTTTGCCACTGCGACCGCACTACATTTTGTGCGGTCCGCGATGGACCGCTGCGGCCGTAGTCCATTTTGTGCGGTCCGCACTGGTTGGTGAGACTGGGCCCCAGGTCCTTTTCTATAAATAGGGCCTGAGGCCCTCATTTTACCCTTTCCAAACCTTTGGATCTCAGAAGCTTTAAGACATTGTTCATCACTTCCCATGCTTGTAACTAATTGTCTGGACTCGTTATTCTTCATTTCATCTCATATCTGGTACCATTACATTCCTTTTACTTGTTCTCTTTTATTAATTTCTTTTAATTTGTGTTTTTCTTGCTTTCCTTTCTCTTCTTCCCGTATTTTCTTTTGTAGAATAGATTAAGGTAGTTAATCTTTGGATTAATATAGACATAGTTAGTTACATATGCTGGGCAAACTCTTAGGGACAAGACTTGGGTGTTAACTAAGCTTAAAATCAAAAATCCATGAACCCTAGTTTAGTGCCACAGCTGGGCACTCAGTGCAGACCGCAGTCATTTTTGTGCGGCCCGCGGTGCCCTGTGCGGTTCGCAGTACCATTTTGTGCGGACCGCACTGCTTATTGTTCTGAAAGCTGAACCTCAGGGAATGCGGCCGCACTACATCTTGTTCGGTCCGCACTGCCTGGATACAGAGAGTGGGTAGTCTGAACCCCACCTCTGTGCGGATCGCATGACCATTTTGTGCGGTCCGAATTGACCCCTGTGCGGCCGTACACCATTTTGTGCGGTCCGCACTGTGTGACTGCTGAAAACTGTATGCAACTGTCTGCAACTTTTCCTTCCTATCCTGCAACTCTGTTTCTTAATTGCTTCTATTGATACTAACAAGCTTATTGGATGGTGTTTGCAGACAATGGTGAAACAACGAGGTATAGGTTCAAAACAACCAGGCAGAGGTGAATCCTCTCGGAGAGGGAAACAGAAAATGATTAAACTCACTCCCCAAGCCAGGATAAACATCAAAAACATGAGGAAGATGATTAAAGCAGCTGATAGAGCTATTGTCATGTTGGGGAGTAAGTACAAGCCCTCCCGGGAGATCTCTTCAGACTCCGTGCCAGAATACATCCCTGACTGGTCGGAGCAGAACAGACTAAGAGACACACCTCCAGCATCCCCCACTGCCCAAGCATCAGTTAATGTATCTTCTAGGTCGTCTGAAGGCTCAACATCAGGTAGTGGAGATAAATACTCCACCTCTCCCACAACTTCTTTATCAGGAGAGGGTGCAGTAGGAGACAATGAGGAAGTAGGAGGTGGAGAAGTAGTTGGAGAAGGGGTGAACCTCAGGTTGGCGGGGTGGCTAGAACTAGGAAACCAGAGGCTTGACAAGACCGGTTCGTAAGTGAAGTAGCATATCACAAATTCAGGGAATGGTGGCCGGTGAGGAAATTAATCCCCGAGCGGAGTTTTGTTGATAGAGACTTGCTACCTCACAACCCCAATGTGAGAAGGCAGTTTAGGGAGAGAGTAGGCTGGGAACATTTTTTGGATGAGTGTGTGGATGCCAATGAACACTTGGTCAAGGAATTCTACACCAACGTTGCCTACATTAAAAAGGGCTCCAAGGTGACCAAGGTTCGAAACCTGAAAGTGCTGTTTGACGGGAAGACAATAAACGATTACCTTGGCTTCAATGAGGAGGATGAGACCCTATACATGGCAAAGATGGAAATGGGCGAGGAGGTCCGTCCCTGGCTATCATAATACCCAGCAATCCCGGGTACCACCCCTGACTGGTTGACTGCGGGCATCAAGATTCTGAGACGTAGTCTGAATTTTGAGGCACGACGGTGGGAGACATTTGTATGTAGCAGGTTGGACCCCACGACACATGACAACTCCCTACCTCTTTACCTGGCAATTTTGCTGGCGTCGATCATGGCGGGGTACCCAATAAATGTGGGGAATGTGATGTCAAGAATTATTACAATAGTGGGTGCTGAGCATGACAGAAACTACTTGTTCCCCAGTTTTCTCACTATGTACTTCCGGGATCTGAAAGTGGAAAAGAGGCCCTTCGACATCAAAGTCAAAACGAAGGCCCCTTTTTCCTGGTACAGCATGTAGGGGGATTATAACCCCAAGACCAAGAATTTCAAGGGTACAATTACTGCTCCAACTGGCCAGTCTAAAGAGCCAGTTGTGGTAGTGACTCCTACTGAGCCTGCCTCTACTTCCACTGCTATCCCTCATGGTCCATCCACCTCAGCGGACCTGGAGATTCCATCCTCCCATGCACATCCTATTACTGCCCACTGACTAAGCCAAACACTTCTTAGTATCAACAACTGGATGCAGAGTGCATCCTCCTAGTTGTCTACACTCACTACTACGGTATAGGCTCAGTCAACACCTCCACCCCCGTAGGTTCCCCAGTCAATAGAGCATACTTTCAAGGAGATACTAGACAACCAGAAGACAATCCTCGACACTCAAAAGGTGTTTACTGAGGCAGTTGATTCACATAGCAAGGCTCTCAAGGAGCTTGCTAGGGAGCACAAGAAGCTGAGGAAGACACGGGCCTCCAAGGAGTCCGTGAAGGAGTTGAGAGCTGATGTTGACAGACTGAAGGAAGATCAGCTACCTTTGGACTTATTGCTCGACGATCCTATGCTAGCAGCTCATCCCTAGCCAAAGCAGTCACATAGGCCTCCAAAGAGAAAGAGGATGATTCCTAGAGCAGACGATGCAGTCATCCAGTTGGCAGACCCACCGAAGGCCTCCTCTAGTCAGCCACAGGATGCACCTCAGGAGCCTGTCCAGGCTCAGGTCCCAGCAGCACAGCAGCAGGCCACAAAGAACCAGTCTAAGGTTCCCGAGCATAGTGCAGACCCAGGGGCCACTCAAGAGCCCATGTAGGTAGACGTGCCATAAGGAGTTTCTATATCCCTTTTCCCTTTCTCTTTTTAGTGCTTTATTTAGTTTAGTTGGCATTGAGGATAATGGCAACTAAACTAAATAAAGCATGGGGACAATGCCAGCTTTCATTTGAGGGGGTAGGCCCTACTTTTGATGGATTCATTCGGATGATTGTATATATTTGATACTTTTTATGCTTTCTTTATTTTTCATCTTTGGTTTGTATATAATTTTAACATTTCGTTACATTTCTCGCACTTTTATTTTACGTTGGGTCTGTATATAAAGTTATGTTATAGTGTACATATTTATCCCATCTATTGTATATTTGACAAATCCCCTCTTGTATATATTGATTTTACTTTCCGCAACTTTTTGTTCTTAGCTTCTTATTTATGCTCGTAGCTTCTTGTTTTGAAAGTTTGCAATAAGCCTTTGGTTTTCTTAATGCCATGGTTCTTTCTAAAGGTGGAGTTTTGTGTGAACCAGGTGGCTCTTCCCAATGATGGATGGTGTGACAACCTTCTTAAGGGTTTGAGTCCATTTTTCTTTTGTTTTTAGTAGCTAGTAGTTAAGGGTTCCTCAAGCAAAGCTTCACTTGGGCCTAGCACATTTGCCTTTGATCTTATGATCAAAAACAAATTGTTGTGTTTAGGATGGTGAAAGTAGTGACCTTGAGAATCATCAAGTGGTTTTTTGGGACCATTCTGTGCTCAAATCTTATCTAAGGTCGTTGAGGGCCTCCGACTCTGAGTCTTTAGCAATCTCATAGCTTGTACGGTGAGTAATCGCATTGCAAGTCCTAGTCCCGAGCAATTAGTCTAGAACTTGCCCTGAATGTTTGTTGAGGTGAAATCCTAAGCGAATTTTGACTTGAGACATGATTATAGGCTCTTCTTGGTCCAAATGATTGGTTGAACACTTCCATAACCTACCAATGATAAGATCCCTAGTCAACTCTTTAAGCCTTAGACCTTTTTCCTTCAAAACCCATAATACAAGCCTATATCCGTTTTAAAAGATACCCTCTCTTGGCACTCGATCTTTCCTTAGCACATGACAAAGGTATAAGTTTGGGGGGAGAGGCAAGGATTGCAACAAAGTGGTAAAAGGGCAAAAAATAAAGAAAAGGAAAGGCAATGAAAAAGAAAGAAAAGCAAAAAGACAAAAAAGAATGTTCAATATGAAAGAGCATAAAAAGGGATTCAAAGAAAGCAAAGAATGAAAGGTGTAGAAAGTTGAAAAAGGAGAAAAGGTTTGAAATGTATAAGAAAGAGTGACAGTGTCTCTCTAACCCCTTAGAAAGAAGTAAAATGACTCAAAGAGTCAAGTAAATATGTGCCAAATGAAGCAAAAGAAGTGCTTAAGGGAAGATGGAACCTACTTAGACCAAACATTTCCTACCCTGAACCAAAAGCCTTCACCATGACTCCACAAAAGTCCTATATGATCTTGAGTTGAATGAAACTTACATTAGTGGTGACTTACATAAGGGGCAAGCATATGGTACTTAGAGTCGGACTTGTGACTCTTTTTCTTGAGAGAGATAAGTGAATCCATTGACCTCGTTTTGCGTGCCACTATTCTAAAGGTGAGGTTTGCTTAGAGAGAGTTAAGGATGGGTGTGTTTGGGTTCCACAATGACCAAAGTAATAGAAAGTGTTCTTTGATGTGTTGAGTCAACTCTTGATGCTCTTGTGTCGCACTTAATCCATGGTGTTTAAAAGAGTAAAAGTTGTTAATGATTCATTTGTATTAAGGGCAACTGTTAGTACCAATTGATGCTAGATGAGGTCATTTTAGGACAATTGAAATTTTCTTGGATGTTCTCTTAAGGGGTGGGTCTTATTTTGTTTGCTTGAGGACAAGCAAAGGCTTAAGTTTGGGGGAGTTGATAACTAGGGATTTTGATACCTTTTATACTCCTTCTTGCTTATGTTTTGATTAGGAATTTGTACAAAATAGTCTCAAAAGGCTTACAAGTTGTGTTTGATTGCAGGTTTGATCAACAAAGTGACAAGGTGTCAAAAGATCAGCTCAAAAAGAGTGAAACTTGCACAAGTGCCAAAGACAAGACAAGCTCAGGCAAAACAGGCCCAATGCAGCCGCACACCATTCTGTATGGTCCGCACTAGGAGATTCAGAGAGACTAATTTCTAGGCAAAGAGGCAATATGGTCGCACTAGGTTTTGTGCAGTCCGCACTAAAGTTAATGCGGCCACACTCGATTTAGTGCTGTCCATAGACCCAAGGATCATAGAGATGCCAGATGTGAAGTTCCAAGCCAATACAATCCGCAGTCCATTATGTGCGGACCGCACTAGAAGCCTCCGCGGCTACAGTCTATTCTGTGCGGTCCGCATTGCCCGAGTTCAGAGAGCTATATTTTTAAGATCAGAGCCCTAGTGTGGCCGCACTCCATTTTGTGCAGTCCGCACTAACCTCGCAGGGGTATTTTTGTCCAGTTTTTTAGCTTAGTATAAATAGCTTCTTTTTTCATTTTTAGGGTATCAGATAGTTTTGTAACATAGCTGCACTCGTGGGTTCGACTTTCTTAGCCATTTTGGGCAATTTTATCTACTTTTCATCATTGAATCTTGTTATTTACCTTAGTGATTAATTAATATGAGTTGTTCTTCATCTATTTCTTATTTTTCTTCTTTAATTATGAGTAGCTATACCCATAAGCTAGGGTTGTGGCTCAACCCTAGTGTGGGTAATTGATGGGTCTTATATTTTAGGGCTAGATTGACTATGGGTGTTTGATATTTGTGCCAATTTCATGGTTAATTGCTGAATTAATGGTTGCAAACACTAGTTTGTGTTTAGTTGACTAGGGCTTTTCTTGAGAAAGAGAGCATAAGTCTCTGAAATTGGTCCAACAAGGAATTGGGGCGTACTCAAGAGATTGACAGCCCCAATTAAAGGGTTAAACCTCGAGAGAGTAATATCCGACTTGAACCCTAGTTGCTTGTGCAAATTTGCATACCCAATTGGTCTTGAGAAAGTCAATTCGGGCAAAATCACTCGAACCATCGAGAGGTGTAGAGTGTGTAATATCGTGCAACGGTTATATCATACTCCCCAATTATGTTAATCGTGTCTTAGATTCAATTACCCGTCAATTAACCACCTAGGTGAAAGTCATTACCCTAGTGCCTTTTAAACCATTTGAACAACCCTTTTTAGTTTAACTCTTAGCTTAATCTAGTTGCATTTACCATTTGTATTTTGATAATAGTAGAAGTAAAACGAAAACCCCAAAAATGAGTAGAAGTGTAATTTGGAACACATACGCAACTCTAAACTAGATAGATACTTGATTCCAAATTCTAGCTCTCTGTGGAAATCGATCCCGACCCTAAATCGGGTAAAAGCTGATCCGATCCTCTCTCGCTACTCAATAGTAGTGCGGAGTAGGCCGGGATCAGAGTCCTACTACGAAATCCATGGTGATCTGCTCTCACTTCCACTCTGGAATCTCTATCTGCTCAAGCAAGCCACCTGGTATATGATGCTCATATTTCACCTGCTAACAGTTGAGACACCGTACCACAAGCCCAACTATATATTTCTTCATTCTTCTCCACTAGTAATACTGTCTCAAATCCTGATACATCTTCGTGACACCCGGATGGATGGAGTACCACGAGCTGTGGGCCTCCTCCAGAATCAACTCCCGAAGTCCATCTATATTGGGCACACATATCTGGCCCTGCATCCTCAATACCTCGTCATCACCAATAGTCACATCTCTGGCATCATCATGCAGAACTTTGTCCTTGAGGACAAGCAAATGAGGATCATCATACTGGTGCTCTCTTATACGATCAAACAAGAAAGACCGCGAAACCACACAAGCTAACACCCGACTGGACTCCGAAATATCCAATCTCACTAGCTGGTTGGCCAAAGCCTAAACATCGACGGCAAGAGGTCTCTCACCAAAAGGAATGAATACAAGACTGCCCATACTCACTGCCTTCCTACTCAAGGCATCGACCACCACTTTGGACTTCCCCAGATGATACAAAATAGTAATATCATAGTCCTTAAGCAACTCCAACCATCTCTGCTACCTCAAATTGAGATCTTTCTTTTTAAACAAGTGATGGAGGCTACAATGATCAGTAAACACATCACAAGACACACCATAGAGATAGTGCCTCCAAATCTTCAACACGTGAATAATGGCAGCCAACTCCAAATCATGAACAAGGTAGTTCTTCTTGTGGGGCTTCAAATGACAAGAAGAATAAGCAATCACTCTACCCTCCTGCATCAAAACACGTCCAATACCAATCTGAGAAGCATCACAATACACCGAATATGAACCACAAGCTGATGGCAAAACTAACACTGGAGCTGTGGTCAAGGCAGTCTTGAGCTTCTGAAAGCTCGCCGCACACTCGTCCGACCACCTGAAAGGAGCACCCTTTTGGGTCAATTTGGTCAAGGGAGATGCAATAGAAAATAAACCCTACACGAACCAACGGTAATAACCCGCCAACCTAAGAAAGCTATGAATCTCTATGGATGAGGACGACCTGGGCCAACTTTGGACCGTCTCTATCTTTTTCAGATCAACCTGAACACCCTTGCTGGACACCACGTGCCCTAAGAATGCCACTAAAGTGAGCCATAACTCGTACTTGGAGAACTTAGCATAAAGTTTCTCCTCCCTCAACCGCTGCAATACAATCCGCAAATGCTAGGCATGCTCCTCCTAGCCACGAGAGTACACCAGGATATCATCAATGAATACAATAACAAATGAGTCGAGATAGGGCTGGAACACATTGTTCATCAGATACATGAACACTGCTGGGGCATTGGTCAACCCAAAATACATAACAAGGAACTCGTAATGACCGTATCGGGTCCTGAAAGCTATCTTAAGAATGTCTGAGTCCCTGATCCTCAACTGGTGATACCCTGACCTGAGATCAATCTTGGAGAATACCCTCGCTCCCTAAAGCTGGTCAAATAAATCATCAATGCACGAAAAAGGATACTTATTCTTAATTGTGACTTTGTTCAGCTGTCTGTAATCAATGCACATCCTCATTGTGCCATCCTTCTTCTTCACAAACAAAATAAGCACACCCCAAGGTGACACACTAGGCCTAATAAACCCCTTCTCAAGGAGTTCCTAAAGCTGCTCCTTTAACTCTTTCAACTCAGCCGGTGCCATATGGTATGGAGGAATAGAAATGGGCTGAGTGCCCGGCACCAAGTCAATACTGAAGTCAATATCCCTATCCAGTGATATGCCCGGCAGGTCTGTAAGAAACACATCCGAAAACTCTTGTACCACTGGGATAGAATCAATAGCAGGGGTCTTTGTACTGACATCCCCCACAAAGGCCAAATAAGAAAGATAACCCTTCCCAACCATCCGTTGGGCCTTCAAGTATGAAATCACTCTATTGGGAACATAGTCTGAAGAACCTAGCCACTCAATCCGCGGCAACCCTGGCATCACCAGTGTCACGGTCTTAGCATGACAATCTAGAACAACATGACATGGAGACAACCAGTCCATACGCAATATCACATCAAAGTCGACCATACTGAGCAATAAAAGACCTACTCAGGTCTCCAAACCCCTAATAGTCACCATACAAAACCGATACACATGGTCCACAACCATATTATCGCCCACCGGGATAGATATATGCACATATAAAATAAGAGACTCGCTGGGAGTATCCAAATAACGAGCAAAATATGACGACACATATGAAAAAGTTAAACCAGAATCAAATAATACAGAGACATTCCTGTGTCAAACTGAGATAATACCTATGATCATGGCATCTGAAGTAATAACATCAGGTTTGGCTGGAAGTGCATAGAAACACGCCTGACCACCACTTGATCGGCCTCCCTCTCTAGGGTGGCCCTTGGATGATTGACCTCCACCCTTAGATGACTAGGCGGGTGGTGAAGTAACTGGCGCTGAAGCCGAAGGCTGACTTCTCTACTGAGATGAACCTCCCAAAAGGTGGGGACAGAACCTCTTGATATGACCCAAATATCCACAGTCAAAGCAAACCCTCCTGGTAGATGGCGGTGGGGACTGAAAGGAGTCGCGAGCACCGGGGTACCCACTAGAAGAACTAGGCACATATGATCCCTGAACTGATGGTGCATAAATCGAACTCTGGGCTGGAAGGGCACTGAGAGATGAGTGGACCTGATGTAAACTGTGAGAACCATGACCAGATGATCTACGACGATGACCTGGACGAGTGGATTGAGCATGTCTGAATGGACGACCTCTGTCGTGCTGAAACTAACCTCCAGAAGGAACACCACCAAAACTACCAGATCCCCCAAGCCTCTTGGCCTCCCTCTCAACTCGCTCCTGGCGACGAACCGACTCTACCTCTCGAGAAATGTCAACCACCTTCTCAAACGAATCACCAGACACTCTCTCCCTGGTCATAAGAATCTGTATTTGATAAGCGAGGCCATCCACGAACCTCCCGATCCTCTCCCTATGTGTACGAACAAACCAAACATCATGACGGGCTAACTCAGAAAAACCTCATCTCATACTGCGTCACAATCATATCATCCTGACGCAATTGCTCTAACTGTTTGTGCAGCTCCTCTCTGCGGGACTACAGTACAAAATTCTCCAGGAAGAGAATAAAGAACTGCTGCCAGGTAAAGGGTGCTATACCCTCAGGCCTATACCTCTCATAAGCCTCCCACCAAGTAAAGGCAGCTCCAGAGAACTGAAACGTAGTAAATGAGATCCCACTGGTCTCCAGAGTACCTACTGTACGGAGAATCCTCTGACACTTGTCCAAGAAATCCTAGGCATCCTCACCCTCTCTACCACTGAAAGTCGGAGGCTAAAGTCTACCAAACCTTTGCAATTGACGCTGCTCATCATCAGGCATGACTGGAACCACATACTCCTGAGCAAGTGCAACTGGCTGGGCTGGTGGTGCCCTCGGTGTCTGAAGTCCCTGAACAACCTGCTTAGGTGTGTGGGCGGTGGGAGTCTGAATGCCTCCCTCGGCCTGGGAAGTAGCTGCTGTAGTAGAAACAGCGACTGCCTGAGCAAGACTGGTGTATACGGTCAAAATCTGAGCCATGGTCTCCTAAAGACCTGGAGTACTAGTAGGCACAACTAGTGCCTGAGCTGGTCCTGCAGGGGCATCTACACCTGGAACCTAATCCTAAACTAGGGCAGCTGGTAGATATGTTAGTGCTGCCCTAACTTAAGTGCGAGATATTTGGATCTGTACACAAGGTACAGAGGGTAATGTGATTACACCAACTTAGTAAGTAACAAGTCCAAACTATGGACTGATAGGTAGTGACGAACTCAACCTCCTAAAAAGATAACAGAAATAACGTACAGAAACGTAGGCGTGCTTTCAGTTAAATAGACAGTTCAAAATAGTGAATAGAGTAGATATGAACATCATAAAGAAATGTGACTCTGCTATATCTACATGTGTGTTACATCCCACATTTTCGTATGTTAATGTTTCGTATAAGTTAATCAACGTAAGTGTGGGGGTGGGATTATTTTAAGTTTTTTAAGCATTATGCTATTTCAAATAAGTGATAAGTAAATTTGTGAAGGTGAGAGGTGAAGCAAGTCAAAAAAAATAAAATTTCATCCAAGTTTGATAAAATACGGGCCGAGCATTAATACCCAATATTTATGTACTAGTATCATACAAGGTACCATATGAACATGATAGTAGGATGTATAGAGTGTATTCAAAATAAGTATAATTTTAAGTAATTTGAGACGATTCTTAATTTTGCGGGTAATTGATTAATTACCGGGTAACGAGACATTACCTAATTATCCAATAAGTGAATAAAGATTAAAATTCCCACTCCCACGTGGAATCAAGCCGCCTCTTAAGAAAATGACTCTTAGTCATTTCTTATGAGGTGACAACTTAATACATCAATTACAATACACCTCAACCTTAAGACTTTCAAACATAACCCTACTACAATCGGATTCCAATCCATTCCTAATATTTCCAATAACAAGCCATTACCATTAGAGTAAGGACGTTAGAAATTTTCTCCTTGCAACCAATTCCTATAAAAGAAAATTTAACGAGAATTTTTAGAGTCTTAGCAACAGAGAAATTTTGCAGTTCTAAAGAAGTACGATGCAAATTTTTTCCAAGAATATCATACAGATTTTCCCTACTCCAGATATGTTAAAGCTAAGATCTTTCTTCATGTTGCATGATCTCGTAATTACACGAGTTGATAATGAGCCATAAAGAAAAATTCATATTCCGGAATTTATGTATATTTTCCTAGTCTCATAAATTACAGAATTTTCTTTACCGGGACTTCATATTCAATTGAGTATTTTCTTCTTCCAGTCAAGACAGCAGAGAGTTTGTATATATAGTATTAAAGTATTTTCATTACCATTGAGCTATAATCGATGGGCAGGCCCCTATTGGGCAACCTCTGATCAGATGGCAAGTTATATACCGAGCCTACTATGGCCAAGCACCTATGAACGAGCCCAGTTGGTTGAGATATAGAGCCTGGTATGGCCGAGTGCCTATGAGCGAACCTACTACGGCAGAGCAGTTATATATATATACCGAGTCTTATAGGGCCGGACAACTATTTTATTTACTATATTGAGCGAGTTGAGTCAGTATAAGTAGGTAAGCATATTTTTATATTATCTTTAACTTCCAGCTACATGCAGTTATTATATTATCAATTCAGTTTCAGCTTTCAGCATATTTCCTTACATATTCAGTATATTATTTTGTACTGACGTTCCTTTTTTTGGGGCACTGCATTTCATGCATGCAGGTTCAGACAGACAAGCGGGTAGACCTCCTCATTAAGTGTTACCCGAGTTCAGATTGATCGGTAAGCTCCATGCCTTTCGGAGTTGCCAGGTCTAGAGCTTTATGTACATCTTGTGTATATATGTATATATGGTATGAGTAGGTCGGGGAGCTATTCCAATCACAGTATATTCACAAGTAAAGGATTGTAGACATATCCTGTCAGTTAGTGTAGTATATTTTGTTGATTTGCTAGTTGTGATAGTTATGATGGCCTTGTCGGCCCAGCATTATATTGATGTCTAGTCAGCATTCACATTTGTCTTGCAATGTGACCCATGGCCAAAATATGACGTTATATCTTTAGAATCCCTTAGTCGCAAGTTAGTATGCAAGGACAGGTGAGGCACCGGGTGCCGGTCTCGTCCCCCCAAGTTCGGGGCGTGACAAAAGTGGTATCCGAGCAGTTCTGTCTTAGGGAATCTACAAGCCATATCTAGTAGAGTCTTGTTTATGTGCGTGTCATGCACCACACTTATAAGCAGAAGGCTACAAGGCATTTAGGACTATCACTCTTTCTTCTTACTCTAGATCGTGTGGTAGAGCTCAGTTGTAAGAACACAATTTTTTAAACTCGACCTTATTCATAATACGGCGATGCCTACATCTAGAAAGATAGGTGGTAAGAGATTGAATGTGACTATGGACGAGTTGAGTAAAAAGAACTCGATTTTTCATGATGCTTATGATAAGTAAATGTAAGGCTTTCCGTAGATCATGTGTGGACTAAGACATTTGATAAGGAGCTTTAAGGCAAGAATATCTATCCATCTTTATGGTGAAAGACAATGAAAGAGTCAGAAGATAAATACAAGTTTCAAGAAGCAAAAGAAGCAAGATGAAGAAGGGTACGAGGCGCCCAGTTAATGAATGTTAACAGTATTTACAACTCAGACAAAGGAATATAAGCCTTTTGAGTTATCTTCAATAGTAACAGAGGTATGCATAATTGACCACACCGATCTAAGTTATGCTCTATGGGAGCTAACAAATATGGTTTAAGAGAAAAACATAATATCACGATCCGGTCGGGGTTAGAGTGACCTAAAATGGTGGATGGATTGTTTACGTTAGTTGACATTGCCGAAAGATATTGCAAATGTGCTAATAGATCTCATTGTGAGATACCCAGATGGTGCACTCTAAAATAGTATAGCTAGATATGAGTACTACGAATATAGGCACTAAATGCCTGGAAGGTATAAATATTATCTTAATGTGACTCTCATCCCTAGTAGAGCGAGGACGTTGAGAAACCTGAAGAGCTGATGAATGAAGCAATGAGAGCTAAAAGCAAAAGAATGTCTTGTTGAAGTTTTCACAAGAAAGGGATAGGCAGAAATATTAGCAGAGTAATGAGAAGAGAGATAAGAAAGAATTATGAGTAAGATGTTGTGAGCACGTGATTTTTGTCTCACAAGAACTACTCCAAAAGAAATCACAAATAATTGTTTTCTTTGTGTGCAATTGTTGAATTTTCGGGGCATTTCGTCTGTGCATGTTCATTTTATTCTAATTAAGGAAAAAATACAAAAAAAATGGTAATGTAGATGCATATGCATTTAGGAGTTAATATCGCATTTTTTAGAATTATTTAATCATGGGTTTTATAAAAATGAAAAATACAAACAAAAATATATACATTTAGGAGTTGATTATAATATCCGGCATAAATGGGAAATCACAAAATGTGCATAGGTGTTTCTTGTCATTGTGTTGATTTTATCATTTTAGGCATTAAATAATATGTGTGTAATTTTTTATTGATTGTTACAATTCATTTAGAATTTTTGTTTAATTTTTGAAAAATAGAAAATAGGTCATAAGGTGAAAAATCGGACCTGGACCTAAATCCAGGCCCAAACCAAAATTAACCCCCCCCCCACAGCCCAATCCAAACACCCCAGGTCCGGTCCAACTCAGGGGTAAACCAAACGACGACGTTTGGTCATCTTTCATCAAGGGCCGTTGGATTAAATCAATCCAACGGCTGATATTCCACATCCTTACCCGTAACCCCTACCCGACCCATTGCTCGGGCTGACCCATTCCCCAACTAAACCAAAACGACACCGTTCCTGTAAGTGGATAGATCCTGGCCATCTATTCTGCCTGATCTAACGGCCTAGATCAATTCACCCTCCCCTATATAAGCCTCAAGTTCATACCCCGGCCCCATAACTAAGCACCCCCTTCTCTTGTTCATCATCGTCTTCAGACGATACCCCTAAAACCCTAGCCGCTCTAACTCCCCCTCGCCTGAAACCCGGCGGCAACAACGCCGCCGGTCACCACCTTAACACCCCTGAACCCCCTGACCATCCTCTATCCGAATATGATAACCACTAAGCTCAAATATTCCTGTAGTTTCTCGAATCTTCATTTGAAGATATATGAGTTGGGACTAATTTTAAAGAAGGAGATAGAGAAAGAGAACCATATGTCGACAGTGAGGAGAACCATATAGAGAGAAGAAAAACAAAACTAAGAGAAAAAAAAAGAGAGAAACTGGACAGTGGAAAAATAGAGAGAGAAAAAAAAAACTGAAAGATAGACAGAAAAAAGAAATAAAAAAAGAGAACACTCACACACACACAGAATCTGAAACAGATATAGAAGAAGGAAAGAAAATCAGAAACATATTTTTCCTTGAATCTGTCTGGGTCTGTTTGTTGATATTGTTTGGTTTAAATCTGAAATTTTTCTTAAATTTCTGTTACTGCTCGTCTGGTTCCAAGGGTCTTGTTATTTTGCTCAAATCTGCTGAGTTATTTGGCATTTTCTGCTGATTTTGTTGTTGCTGCTACTGCTGATTTTGTTGCTGCTGCTACTGCTGAAATTTGCCTCTTTTACCCTCATTTCCAGGTATATATTTTTAGACTCATGTTGTGGAAAGCTTCAACATTGCCAAATAAATGAAGCTTGGAATTATAATTATGTCTTTTACTCGTTTAAATCTATTAGTTTAAATTTCAGTTTTGTTTCAGTTGGTTAATATAGTAGTATGCTTGACATGATGACTATTAGTTAATCATTCCCTTTTGAAGTTCGTATAAGCGTTGTAATAATGTTATCTATTTCAGAATTTCATTAAATATAAGTTGTTTCCAGTCAAAGAGGGGCAGCTGTAAGCACGTGATTTTTGACCCTCCCCGAGATTTTTCACATTTTTAGCGTGAATATGTGAAATTGGGTCTAATATAGCCATTTTAACTATTTTTACTTTATTTCGTTGCAAAAAGAAAAAATCACAAAAAAATACATATATAAATTTTAGTTTATGCATTTCTCATAAACGTGGAAAAATACAAAAAATTGTACTTTATTTTGGTACTTTATATAAATTCAAAAATTACAAAAAAAAAATATAGTTCTACTAATGTTTGCAGTCATTATAATTTCAAAAAATACAAAAATATTACTTCATATTTTTGTCTTTATTAAAGAACGAAAATTACAAAAAATATAGTTTTATTAATATTCTATAGTCATTTTAACTTTGAAAAATACAAAAAAACATTACTTCATATTTTATCTTAATATTTAAAAAACGAAAATTACAAAAATAGTTTTATTAATATTTTGTAGCTATTTTAAATCTTGAAAAAATATTTAAAAAATATATAGTTTTGTTTGAATACTAGTCTTATTTTTGGTAGTTATTTTGCTTACATAGGACTAGTTAAGCAACGTTTTCCTATTTCTCGGGTCCGGGCAAAAGAATAATATTCGGGTTCAAACTACCCGGTTTTAGGCCTAATTTCGGACCTAGCCCATAATAAACCGTGTCCAGGACACATGGGGAACCCCACCGCGCGTGGGGAACATAAGCCTCGAACCCCACCACGCGTGAGGCTCATTTTTCTGGGCAAAGACTATACAAATACACGGACAAAACTTTGAAAGGGGGGACTTTTGATTTTTGGTCAGAAATAAGAAAAAACGGGAAAATATTTTCGAGCACTGTTCAACCTTCTTCTTCAACAAGAAGAAGAAGAGAAAACCCTTACAGCAAGCCACCCCCCACGCTCGACCCCTCCGGTAAACCACCAAACGACCACCCTCCTTCCACCTCCAAAACCCTCCCCAGCTGACCCCTCCCCGTCACCTCCACCCATAACCACCACCCCCCACGTCCAAACACCGACTGAAACCAGTCGCATCCCCACGCACCCGCCATTGCTCGTCGTCAACCTCAGCTCTAGCCTCACCCAAACTCCTCCGAACGACCACCATCGTCGTTACCATCTCCGCCATCGTCGACCACCACCCCTACTGTCGCACCCAAACACCACGTCCAAACAACCAGCTCCCCGACTCCCTCGTCGTCACTGTCCAACCATCGTGACCCACCTCCAACCAGCAATCACCCATCACCAAACGACCACTCCCTCACGTCCAAAACCAGTCACGACCTCCATAGCCCTCGACCATTACTATCGCAACCAGCCCCCCCCCCACAGCTGCTCCCCGTCATCCCTGTCCAGTCGCGACCAGCTCCCCCATCGACTCCCTCACGTCGAAACACCATCACCCTACTGTCCAAACCACCATAATCCAGCCCTCGACCGCTGCCCCGACGACCACTGCTGTTCGTCGTCCCCATGTCCAGCGACGCCTCCGGCCATTAAACACTGCCCGTTGATCCCACAGTCGTCGACCAAACAGTCCGTCAGTGAGGTCGAGTTCCAGTCCAAAGTCCAAAAGTTGAGTCGAGGTCCGGTTCGTTGAGTTTGTTCTGGGGTTTTCATCATTATTCCTCGTCGAGTGAGGTCCGGCTTGAGTTCCGTCGGAATCGTGTTTGTCGTTCTGAATTTGTCGAGGTGCAAAGGTCAGTAAACCTCGATGTATTAGATAAATAAACTTTACGTGGAATGTTTGAGATGCAATATAAAAATTGGTATGGGATTTTTCTGCCTATGTTTCATTGTCTGCACTTTGGTTCATTTTCATGTTATGTTATTCTTGTTTATTTGATGTCATTTAATTAAGTTAGGCTAGTTGTTCTATGACACGAGTTTGACGTTAATTTGTTCGTGGTCCTTTGCTTAGTTCGTTCGGACAAAATTAACATTAGTACTTGTTGTTACTACTCCCGAAACACTCATTCGCTAAACTCAGTTTATTAATTTTTTGACAAGTTATGAGATTTTAGTTGTAAAGAAGCCGTAAGGTTTAGTATTGTTAAAGGCGTAAAAATGGCATCCTTTTAAAAAATAAAAATAAAAAATAATAATAAATAAATAAATAAATAAAAAACGAGACTAGCTTCGCCAAATAAAAATGTACACCTTGCGAAGCCTTCACAAAATATGTGTATTAAATACTTAGATTCTGGGACGGGCCGTTTAGCAAATTTCGCGGCCCTACCAAAAAATAATAATGCGCTAGTTGCTTTAGGCGCGCCTTTAATAATGTTAACTCCCTAAACTCGGGTGCACATTTATGTGACCCAAATCCAAATCTCAACGAAATCGAAATGTGTCTTTAATCACGGGTACATTGACTGTGACGTGGTATGAGATGCATTTCCATGACGTTGCAAATTCCTTTTAAAAAATAAGAATGAGATGAGCCTCGCCGAATAAAAACACAAATTGCGGGGCCCTCAGTAAATACTTGTTTAAAATTACTTAGAATTCAGGAGGGTCGTTTAGCGAATTTCACGGCCTCCGCAAAATAATAACGCGATAGTCTCTTTAGGCGCGTGTTTAATAATTTACTTTCTTAAGCTCGGGTGTGCATTTCATGCGACCCAAATCCAAATCTCAAAACATCAAATAAAATGCGTTCCGGATTGTGGGTGCATTTCATGTGACGCAGTCCAAAGACGTGTTTTAAGCGATGTTCACATTCTTGTAAAAACAATAATAATAAAGCGGTTAAAAGTTAAAATTTGCACATAAGTTCATACTTGTATAAAATCAGATAATCAAGCCGAATATAACAATTGAGCGACCGTGCTAGAACCACGGAACTCGGGAATGCCTAACACCTTCTCCCGGGTTAACAGAATTCCTTATCCGGATTTCTGGTACGCAGACTATAATATAGAGTCATTATTTTCCTCGATTCGGGATTAAAATTGGTGACTTGGGACACCCTAAATCTCCCAAGTGGCGACTCTGAAATAATTAAACCAATCCCGTTTCGATTGTCCTTTAATTGGAAAAAAACTCCTTCGCGCCCTGGCGGGTGCGGAAAAAGGAGGTGTGACAGCTCTGGCGACTCTGCTGGGGACTTAACCCAGAACCACTGGTTCAGGGTTAAGAATTCGAGCTTAAAATAATTGTTATTATTTGGCTTTATCTATTATCTGATTTTTACATGTTTGAGCCTAATGTGTTAAATGCTGCTTTTACCGCTTTGATATTATTTGAACTGTATATAAACTGTGCCGAAACCCATATCCTTTCTGAGTCTTCTAAATCATGAAGAAGGGTGTACTTCGTACGACTTCTTTTCTGTATAGTGTCAAATCCCAATTTAGAACGAGGTTCGGACAAGTTGCTAAGCCGGTGAAGCTTCTGTATTCCCGGTACGCTGCCCCCCTCGGCTCGAGCTGTCCGCTCGGGTAAGCCAGGTCTAGAACAAACACCCAGGTTCTGAACTTAGTATAACAAAGCCACATGCCGGATCCCTAGTAGGAACGTTTATTTGCATCATGTGCATTTGACTTAGGGGACTCAACACAGGGGTTGGGTCCGTCTAGGACAAGCAACCTGAAAATAATAGACCATCTTATGGCATCCTATGTGCTACATGTTGTATTCAGTCAAGGGCGAATGGGTCATTTGGTCATTTCCAGCATGATGTTATTTTAATCAAAGCATGGGGAACATTTGTGGAATCCAAGAAGCCTTGGAATTCCCTATGTCCCCCACGCTTGCTTTTTGGGAAAACACATGGGGAACATTTGTGGAATCCAAGAAGTCTTGGAATTCCCATATGTCCCCCACGCTTCATATGTTGGAAAAAGCGCATGGGGAACATTTGCGAAATCCAAGATGTCTTGGAAATCCTTATGTTTCCCATGCCACATTTTGAAAATAACAATAAATATAAAAAAATAAAAATACATATAAAAACAAGGCATGAAAATTCAAAAGATTTTGTATGTTGTCATCATTTTCCACAAATTAGAAAATCGTGAAAAGATGAGGAAATGGCAGTGTAGAGATATAACTACTTATTTTTAGAAAGAAAAAAAAACAAATGTCCAAGTAGTGTCGAAACTCTGCCGAAATTTTGAGAATATAAAATAAAAAATATATGTCTTATTAGTTTGTTTTATTAAAAAAAAAGCATTAATAGAAAAGAAAATTGTTTGTCTTGCCATAAAAATGAAAAAAAAGAGTCTTGTTTTTAAAATGTGTTATTTATTTGTTTATGAAAATGACAAAATTAAAATAATCCAAAAATATTTTCTCCATTATTGGCTTCTCTAGGAAGTTTTTCTAATTGTTTTCAAAAAAAATAATATAATATAAAATAAAAAAAAAAACAAATCCGAAAATATTTTGATTCTTTTTCAAAATTGAAAAGAAAATTCAAAATCCAAAAAAAAAATATTTTGAGAAGCATTTCTTTTATTAAAAGCAAAATTCCGAAAAAATATTTTCTTCTTCTTCTTTAGAATAAAAAAAAAGAGCAAATGAAAATTCAAAATATATCTTAGAAGTGTTTCTTGTAAAAAGAAAGTCAATCAAAAAATGCTTCCTTTCTTCTTTTAAAGTAGTTCTTTTGCCCGAACTACGCGGGTTTGATTCTCACTGGATGTGAGATACGTAGGCAACCCTCATCGGGTCCAACCCCACCTTTTGCTAAAAAAGCTAAAAAAGCCAAAAAAAAAACAAATAATAATAATAATAATAAAAATATATACATGTCAAATTTTAGTTCTTGTCATAAAGAGATCGGGTGACGCTGTTTTATCAAGACATAGCCGAACGTTCCCGAAAGGGACGCCGGAAGGCTGACTTTGCGTAAACAGCCACCTTTTGGGTCGTGTCTGGGAGTTTGGTCCAGTTGACCCACACAGCCTTAAAAAGCTTCGTCCCCGAGACGTCGAAAGGCCGTGTTTGCAACACAAGGGTTTTACCGTAATTTGAAAAAAAAAACAAAGAGTCAATGGTCAGGTGAATACCGTTCGAATTTTGTCATAATAAGCTGAGCCAGCTTCGGCCGCGTCTTAAACCGTTCTTGCCGAAATAGCCTTAGAGTATCTTTCAGTTGTCGAAAGGTTATTTTTGTAAAAGAATGGACAAGTTTGTAAAGTGCCAGAATAATCCTCCCCGACCTCAAAATTCATATGAATTTGGAAGAGGCCACATTTGCAAAAATAACCGTTTGGTTGCATTTGTCAAACAGAGAAAGGGAGCTGATCATCTGTTTTTGAAGTTTGTAAATCTTTTAATTAGAATATGTGTGTTGTTTGATTTTTTTTTTTAGTTGTAGGTCATCTTCAGACCTGTGAAACCCAGTTTGTTTTAATATAAAAATTGAAAAAATTGTTTGTTATTGTTTACCTCTTATAGTCCGAACTACGCAGGGTCTGATTCATGCGGAGTCATGATACGTAGGCAATCTCCATAAGATTCGACCACAACAAAAAGAAAAAAAAAGAAACGAAAAAGAGAATGAAAAAGAATAAAAAAAAAAGAAAGGAAAAAAAGGAAAAGAGAAAAACAAATGGCAAGCCAGGAATGAGGAATGAGTTTTTATTTTATTTTACTCTATTTTCAAAAAAGAGAAAAAGAAAATAAATAAATAAAATAAAATAATAAGCTAGTTAGTTTATAACCCGAACTACGTCGATTTGATTCTCACCGGATGTGAGATACGTAGGCAACCCTCATCGGGTCCAACTCCCTTTTCATTTTACCAATAATGATATACCATAAAGCATATATGTACACACATGTATATAAATACATATATTGTTTGTTTTGTTTTCCAAGATTTTTGTTTAGAGTCAAAATAAAGGTTTCTGTTTTCGCCTAAAAGGTCACCTTAATAAATGTGCAGGATGAGCACAGAGCAAAATGAACCATTCTCGGCCCTCAGCGAGGTCCCCCTACAACTCCACATGTGGTGGAATGATTTGGAAGCCAATAGCAAAGAGGTAGTAGGAAGAATATTGGGAGGTTTTGTAAATTTGTTGGGCGTTAGGCCAAGGACAGATATTCTTGAAGCTCTAATACCATTTTGGGACCCAACCCGCAATGTATTCCGTTTTGTTGACTTTGAACTTTCACCAACACTTGAGGAAGTCGCCGGATATGCGGGATTGAATGAGAGGTTAAGAGGGCAATATTTGCTTTCGCCAAGGCCAGTGTCTCCGCATGCGTTTCTGGATCTACTAAGCATTAGTCGGAAGGTACAACATGACGATTTATCGAGAGGATATTGTGATCTCCATTTCTTGTATCAGCGGTACGGAACCCCGCAGGGTTTCGAGGAACCGAACCTTGGGCTAACTCACGGCGGGAACAGAAACAAATGGGAAGCAAGACGTACTTTGGCTTTTATCACAGCATTCTTGGGAGTCATGGTCTGTCCAAGGAAGGATAAAAAGATAGAGATAGGTCTGGTAGGGATGGCCGACGTGGCAATCAAAAGAACCAATAGTACTGTGGTTCCTTTGATTTTGTCCGAAATCTACCGGGCTCTGACTATATGCCGAGAAGGAGGCAAGTTCTTCCAAGGTTGCAACCTGTTACTTCAGCTATGGATGCAGGAACATCTCCATCACCGAGTAGGATACATGAACCACGGGTTGACCGAGAGGAATTGTATCAGCGGATTCAAGAAGCGCATGACAGGCGCCAGATTTCCTGAAGGTGTCGAAGCATGGTTTACACGGTTAAGGTCAACAACAGCTGACCAAATTGAATGGGCATTCGGTTGGTTGGCTGATACTGAGGTGATCTACATGTCGGCTGAAGAATGTCATGTTCTCTTAATGGGGCTTCGCAGCATCCAGCCATATGCCCCTCATCGGGTATTACGACAACTGGGCAGGTTTCAAGTAGTCCCTACTGATGAAGATCTGAGCAAGCATGCCTTGGAATTAAGCCCGGGAGTCATATTCCCCGAGGGGAAGATTAGAAAACTGTGGCATGAATGTAGATTCTTGGAGCCCAAGACCATGGTGCGAGAACTAGCTAAAGGTGAGGTAGACCCAAAGTACGATGCTTGGTTCGAAAGAAGGTTTCAGATTCGGCAAAGACCTGCTAAAAGGGCACACGTCCAACACTTCACAGATGATTCACAAGAGCAATGGGGATGGTTAAAAAGGGAGGAAGGTTACCGGGTTGAAATCGGGAAGCTAAAGCAACAAGTCGAAAGGCTTGTATTTGAGAACAATGTGCAAGCCGCCTCGGAGCAGGCTGAAAGAAACAAGCTAGCCCAAGAAAACCAAATCTTGAAGGCCCGCCTTCACCAAGCCAGTAAGAGTAACGTTTACCGACAGAAGCGTCGCTCTGACGAAAGATTGATAGCAAGTTTGAGAAGTCAGGTCATCTAGAGCCAAGAAGAATTAGAACAATCAGAAGCATGCATAGCAAGGATGAAGGTCAGATGGGCAAGGCACACAATGGCCCGGAAGCAGCGTTTGCAACAGGTCATAAGGGATTATGAGATGAGCATCGGAATATTGAGGGAGACGAACTCCACTCTACATGATCGGATCGTCAAACAAGCACGAGATGCCCAAGCCGACAGAAGGCGATGTTACGATGCAATGACCAGAATGGAAAGACAAATGGAGATGTTCCAGGATCAGCTTGCCAACAATGCGCAAACACTGGGATTGAAGAACCGACAGATAAGGCATTTGTTCGCAGAAAGGGACAACATTCGAGGAAGGATCGACGAGATTGGGCATTACATCTACATGAGATGCCTGGCATGCGAGCAAATGCCTCGGAAGACCCTCCTTGTTTCCATCATGGGTTGCGTCCACCGAATCATGAATGAGTTGAAAAGCCTGCAGAGGGACCTCACACCAAGGGCCGCGGAAAGGCCGAATGATGCCTCGCGGGCCCCTAAGTTGGAAAATTAATCTTTGGTTGAGTCTTGTTTATTTGGCTTTGTTGCTTTTCCATATGTTGTTTTCTTTTCTTTTAGTCAAAACGGGTTAAGAACTGTGGAGTCTGTACTATTGCTATTCCTTGCTTGAAGTAATTTGTAATAGCAAAATTTTGAGAATGAATTTAACGATTTCACAAGAATTTTGTGTTTCTTTACTTTAAGGCAGAACTACGCCTGGTCTGATTCACGCGGGGACGTGATACGTAGGCAATCCCCATAAGATTCGACCGCTTTTAATAAAGAAAGAAAAGAAAATACAAAATAAAATAAAACACAGGGTTTCCCAAAGTACTTTAAAAGGGGACGAATGAGCAAACCGGGATGACGCATGTTGTTTGAAGCAAAGCATGTAGAAACGATTAACTGCCTAGGTGCATTGCATCCTCTATGTGTTATGATCAAATCTGTTAAACTCTAACGCTAACAAAGTTTGTTGTTGTCTGAATCAAACAAAAAAGTTGTTAAAGAACTCTGGCAACACACTCCTATCAAACCAGATCCAAAGGACCGATAGCAACCAGCATGACTACTTCAGAGAATAGTAATGAGGAAGAGAGGCCGATGAGCCAGTTGCTAAAAGAAGCGATGGAAAAGATTGAAAGGATGGGACTAGAGATGAATGCAATGCAGCTAGCCATAGCCAAAACACAAAAGAGCCCTGAAACACTGGGGCACATGCCGGAATACCCTCACTCTGGCCCTTCCACAAGCCGCCCAAATCCCCTTTATCATCAAGAAAGAAGCCCTCATGATTCCCAAGCTCCACCACCCCATCAACCTCTCCCAACACCCAATATTCCCATTTTTGTGGGACCAACATCAGCCCCTTTGCAAAGAACGACCAGTGAGCCATTGTTTCAGGCTCACGATACACAATACTACCCCCCCGAGCCTACGTTTCATGCCCCCGAACCACAGGCTTACAATCCACATTTGGAAGTGCCGGCAGAGATTGAGAAGCCGGCTAAGGCCCCTGAACAGGATGAAGTATTGAGAAAGTTCAAAAGCCTGGAGCAGTCCTTCAGGAACTTGCACGGGCTGGGCAATCAAGTCAGCGTAGCATACAAAGATCTGTGCCCTTTCCTAGACGTCCAACTCCCGGCTGGGTTCAAGATGCCTAAGTTTGATTTATATGAAGGGCACGGTGATCCCATGGCACATTTGCGGGGATTCTGTAGCAAAATGAGGGGGGCAGGCGGCAAGGATGAGCTGCTGATAGCTTATTTCGGCCAAAGTCTGAGCGGATCTGCACTAGAATGGTATACCAGGCAGGATTCCAGCAGGTGGTACACGTGGGATGATCTGGCGCAGGCTTTTGCAGGTCATTTCCAGTACAATCTCGAGATAGTCCCTGACCGTCTCACATTATTGAGAACTGGGAAGAAACCCGGGGAAAGTTTTCGCGAGTTCGGGTTCCGCTGGAGAGAGCAAGCAGCTAGAGTCGATCCTCCCATGAGAGAGGGAGAGATGGTGGACTATTTCTTGCAGACACTGGATCCAACCTATTTTGGTCACTTGGTGACAACAGTTGGAAAATCTTTCAACGAGGTGGTCAAGATAGGGGTCATGATAGAAGAGGGTCTGAGGTCTGACAAAATCTTGAACTATTCGGCACTCAAAGCCACAACCCAGGCTATTCAAAGCGGCACGGGAGGTGCGCTGAGAAGAAAGAAAGAAGAGGTTGCCACGATCGAGGCAGGCAGTTGGTCCAGGGCTGGCAGGCCGCACTACAACCAACCCAGACCTCACAGGTCAAACTACCCATACAACCCACCACAAAATTTCTATCCGCCTCGAGAACCACATTGTTCCGTACACCAGGCCCAAGCATACACTCAGCCTCCGGTTCGCCCACAATGGCGCGCGCCGGCTCCCCAGAACATATATGCACCACCACAAAACACCTATCCTCCACCGAGGGCGTATAGAAACCCTTCAGGGGCAGGCTTCCGGGGAAATCCAGATGCTAGGAATGACAGGTTGCGGAAGCAGAGAACTTTCACGGAGTTGGGAGAAACCTACACCGCTTTGTTCCACAAGCTGAGGCAATTGGGTTTGGTTAGTCCTGTCCAGACTCGAGAACCAAATCCCCCACCTCAGAACTTGGATCGATCAATCAGTTGTGAATACTGTTCAGGGATGCTCGGGCATGATACCGAGAAGTGCTGGAAATTAAGGCATGCCATACAGGATCTTATCGACACCAATAAGATCGAGGTCCAGACACCAGAAGCTCCTAACATCAACCAAAACCCACTGCCAGCGCACCACGAAACTCACATGATTGAGTTGGTGTGTGAGGGAGGAGAATTGAGAAAACCCTCACAAACAGTGATGATGATCCAAGCCGCCCCGAAAGAAGTCTCAACCAGTGGAGGAACGAGTGTACAGTCGCAGGGAGAAGGCGTCAAGCCGGTAGTGATATTGGGAAAGAGCCCGTCCGCCATAACAAGCAAACCCGAGCCAAGCAAGTTGGTAATACCAGGGATCCCGCCCACACCGGCGGTCGTGTTGAAAGGGGTATGTAGAGAACGGGTGACCATAAAGCCTGTGGTCCAGCTGCCGATGATTGACAGCAGGGCTGTGCCTTGGAAATATGAAAAGGCGGTGGTGATGTACAAAGGAAAACAGGTGGAAGAAGTCAGTTGTGAAGCGCAAGGGCTGACTCGATCAGGTCGATGTTTTGCTCCGGTGGAGCTAAGAAGAACCAACCCAGTTGCAACCAAGAAACCTGTGTCCGAAGAAGAGGCTGAAGAGTTCCTGAGGAAGATGAAAGTACAGGACTATTCTGTGGTCGAACAGCTGAGAAAAACACCGGCCCAGATCTCACTGTTGTCGTTACTGATCCATTCTGAGGAGCATCGTCGGGCCCTGCTGAAGATATTGAACGAAGCTCATGTACCCAGTGAGATTTCTGTAAACCACCTGGAAACCATTGCCAGCAAGATTTTCGAGGTAAACAGGGTAACATTCTCAGATGATGACCTGCCGGTGGAAGGTACGGAGCACAATAAAGCTCTATACCTAGCCGTCAAATGTGAAGACTCGGTGGTAACTCGAGTATTGGTGGATAACGGCTCAAGTGCCAATATTTGTCCATTATCCACTCTGGACCAGTTAAAGATTGACCGCGGAAGAATCCGCAAGAATAGCATCTGTGTCCGAGGGTTTGACGGAAACGGAACAGCCACTGTAGGGGATGTTGTACTTGAACTGACCATTGGTCCAGTCCTGTTTACCATGGAATTCCAGGTGTTAGATGCCACAGTTTCTTATAACCTGCTGTTAGGACGACCCTGGATTCATGCAGCCAAAGCGGTGCCTTCCACCCTACATCAGATGGTGAAGTTCGAGTGGGAAAGACAAGAGGTCGTGTTACACGGCGAGGATACAACGTGCACCATGGGCGGAACCATTGTACCTTTCATAGAGACCGCTGATGACAAAGGTCCTTGGGTCTACCAGATTTTCGATACAGGGTCGGCCAACAAAATTTCTGAAGGAGAAATCATCCCGCACCCTAGGGTAGCTGCCGCAACAGTCATGATGGTCTCAGAAATGCTGGGTAATGGATTTGTGCCGGGAAAAGGCCTGGGAGTCGAGCTTCAAGGGATTGTCCAACCTGTCTCCCTTCCTAAAAATCTGGAAACTTTCGGATTGGGGTTCAAACCAACCGCATCAGATAGAAAGCAAGCGCGAAAAATGAAGAAGAAGGTCTGGTTTCTGCCTAAACCAGTGCCACGCCTCTCAAGGTCTTTTGTCAAAGCAAGTGCCAAGGGGTCACCGGTCCCAAAGATTCTAGGACCTTTGATCGGTATAAATGAAGACCTGAATCAGAGTTTTGAGAAGCTATTCGCGGATGTCAGTATGGTGGAGGCTGGAGAAGGGTCTAGCAGAGCAGAGATACAGTTTGTGGGGCCTGAGGCCAAGACCAACAATTGGACGGTTACTCCTCTTCCTGTCCGAGGGGAGTCTTGGTAGTAGGCTTTGATTTATGTTTTGTGTGTTTTGTTTTGTCCGGATTATTCAAGGGTGTAATCCAAATTTTACTTTCATTTTGTAAAAGTGTGAACCCTTTTATCCCGCAAGTTTAATGAAGTTCTTTTCTTTTGTCCCATTTTAATTTTGTTTTGTTCTTTTTCTTTCTGAACAGTTCTCTTTTTACTGGTTCTAATGACATGGCATGCACAGCGGATCTTCGACCTAGTCTAATAAATCAATCTGAATCCGACTCAATGATGCAAGAGGTCGTTTGTGATGATGAATCTGAATGTGACGAAGGTGAAGCCTTCGAAGAGATAAACCGAGAACTGTGCCAATTTGAAGAGAAACCCAAGCCTAACCTAAATGACACTGAGGCTGTGAATCTAGGAGACGCTGATAACGTCCAAGAGACCAAAATTAGCATCCACATTGAGCCGAATGTCAGAGAAGAATTGATCAAAACCCTCATGGAATTCAAAGATGTTTTTGCATGGTCATATGACGATATGCCTGGATTAAGCACCAATTTAGTGGTTCACAAATTGCCCACTGACCCGGCATACCCTCCGGTCAAGCAAAAACTAAGGAAATTTAAAACAGAAATGAGTGTAAAGATCAAAGAAGAAGTGATTAAGCAGTTGCAAGCGAAGGTCATTCGGGTCACTCGATATCCCGAGTGGTTGGCCAATGTGGTACCAGTCCCAAAGAAGGATGGAAAAATCAGGGTGTGCGTCGACTACCGCAACCTCAACAAAGCAAGTCCCAAGGACAATTTTCCGTTACCCAACATTCATATCCTGATCGATAATTGCGCTGGGCGCGAGATCGGATCCTTTGTGGATTGCTATGCGGGTTATCATCAGATCCTAATGGACGAAGAGGATGCTGAGAAGACAGCGTTTATTACGCCATGGGGAACCTACTGCTATCGGGTAATGCCGTTCGGGTTAAAGAACGCCGGGGCAACGTACATGCGAGCAATGACTGCTGTGTTTCATGACATGATACACAAAGAAATCGAGGTGTACGTCGATGATGTGATCATCAAATCTTGGCGTCAGGAGGACCATGTAGCAGACCTAAGGAGATTTTTCCAAAGACTCCGGAGGTATGATATCAAGCTTAACCCGGCCAAATGCGCATTCGGGGTTCCATCAGGAAAGTTGCTAGGATTCATCGTCAGTCGACGGGGGATTGAGTTAGACCCATCCAAAATTGAATCCATCCGAGATTTGCCACCGCCAAGGAACAAAACAGAGGTAATGAGTTTGCTGGGTAGACTCAATTACATCAGCAGGTTCATCGCTCAACTCACAGCAACTTGTGAGCCCATATTTCGGCTGCTGAGAAAGGATGCTGCGGTAGGTTGGACGGCAGAGTGTCAGGAGGCTTTCGACCAAATCAAAGGGTATCTGTCTAATCCACCCGTATTGGTCCCGCCTAAGCCCGGGAAGCCCCTAATTCTTTACCTGACGGTCTTGGAAAATTCATTTGGTTGTGTATTGGGGCAACATGATGACACAGGAAGGAAGGAGCAAGCCATCTACTATCTTAGCAAGAAATTCACAGTACATGAGGTCAAGTACACTCAACTCGAGAAAACATGTTGCGCCCTAACTTGGGTAGCTCAGAAGTTGAAACACTACCTGTCTTCGTATACTACTTATCTCATATCCCGTTTGGACCCATTGAAGTATATCTTTCAGAAACCTATGCCCACGGGAAGGTTGGCAAAATGGCAAATTCTGCTCACAGAGTTTGATATCGTCTATGTAACGAGGACGGCCATGAAAGCCCAGGCGCTGGCAGACCATTTGGCAGAGAATCCCGTTGATGAAAAATACGAGCCCTTAAGAACGTATTTTCCTGACGAAGAGGTAATGCATACAAATGAGTTGGAATTGCCTGAGGAACCGGGTTGGAAGCTTTTCTTCGATGGAGCTGCAAACGCGAAAGGGGTTGGAATAGGAGCAGTACTCATTTCTGAAACAGGACGGCATTATCCTGTTACGGCTCAACTACGCTTCTATTGCACCAACAATATGGCCGAGTATGAGGCTTGCATTCTGGGTCTGCGCTTGGCTGCTGACATGGATGTCCAAGACGTCTTGGTCTTGGGAGACTCGGACCTCTTGGTACATCAAATTCAGGGTGAATGGGAAACACGAGATCTAAAGCTCATACCATACCGACAATGCTTGCATGATCTGAGCAAGCAATTTCGATCGGTGAAGTTCAAACACATCCCGAGAGTTCACAATGAGGTTGCGGATGCCTTAGCCACCTTAGCATCAATGCTGCACCACCCTGACAAAATGTATGTTGATCCTCTGCATATCCAAGTCCGTGATCAGCACGCCTACTGCAATACCATAGAAGAAGAAGCAGATGGCGAACCCTGGTTTCATGATATCAAGGAATACCTCAGAATGGGGATATATCCAGAACATGCCTCTGGAGACCAAAAAAGAGCCCTTCGGCGTTTGTCGAATGGTTTCTTCCTCAGTGGAGGAGTATTGTACAAAAGAACCCCGGATTTGGGATTGTTGAGATGCATAGATGCCAGTCAAGCAACGACGGTTATGGCAGAGGTACATGCTGGAGTTTGTGGGCCACACATGAGCGGATATGTATTGGCAAGAAAGATCCTTCGAACAGGGTGTTATTGGCTCACCATGGAACACGACTGTATCACTTTTGTGAGGAAATGCCATCAGTGCCAGATACATGGAGATTTGATTCATTCTCCGCCAACAGAGTTACATACGATGTCAGCACCCTGGCCGTTTGTGGCATGGGGCATGGATGTCATTGGGCCCATCGAGCCGGCAGCATCCAACGGTCATAGGTTCATCCTAGTGACCATTGATTACTTCACCAAATGGGTTGAGGCTAAAACCTTCAAATCAGTAACCAAGAAGGCAGTGGTGGACTTTGTTCACTCCCATATCATCTGCAGATTTGGGATCCCAAAAGTGATCATCACGGATAACGGTGCGAATCTTAATAGCAGCTTGATGAGAGAGGTATGCCAACAATTCAAGATTACACACCGCAATTCCACCCCATATCGTCCCAAGGCGAATGGAGCAGTCGAAGCAGCCAATAAGAATATCAAGAAGATACTGCGAAAAATGGTGGAAGGGTCCAGACAATGGCACGAGAGATTACCCTTTGCTTTGTTGGGTTACCGCACTACCGTCCGAACTTCCATAGGCACAACTCCTTATTTGTTGGTGTATGGAACTGAGGCCGTAATACCAGCGGAGGTCGAAATTCCGTCCCTCCGAATTGTCGCTGAAGCCGGGATTAATGATGATGAATGGGTCAAAGCTCGATTGGAACAGTTGAGCCTGATAGATGAGAAAAGATTGGCAGCAGTGTGTCATGGTCAGCTGTACCAGAAGAGAATGGCAAGAACATATAATAAGAAGGTGCGCCCCAGGAAGTTTGAAGTAGGGCAGCAGGTATTGAAGAAGATCCTCCCACATCAGGTCGAGGCAAAAGGCAAATTCGCCCCAAATTGGCAAGGGCCTTATATCGTGACCAGAGTATTGACCAACGGTGCTTTGTGTTTGACAGATGTCGAGGGGAGATGTGTCGACATGGCTATCAATTCTGATGCAGTCAAGAGATATTATGCGTAATTTCTTTAATTATGGCAATTTTTGGTTTATTTGTTTGTATTTGGCATTTATTGGATAATGAGATGACGGAGGCAATTCTTTCTTCTATCCAAACACTTTTAACCCTTGCTTCCCCCTTTGAGCCTTAAGTAATTCTTTCATACCCCTCTTTTGGAATCACTAATGGAAAAGACATGAAAAAAAGAGAAAAAGAAAAGAGAAAGAAAATGAAAAGAAGGAAAAGAAAAAAGAAGAAGAAGATAAAATCATAAGAAATACAAAACCGTGGGAACTACGTTTGACCTGATTCCTCGAAGAGGATACGTAGGCGCCTCACGGCTCGGTCATAGTGTGCATCATAGCGAATATAGGATGCATAGTGTACATAGTGTGCATAATAGGCACAGGGTGCGTAACACACATAGCGCAACATAAGTGTAAAAAATAAATTCCCCAAGCAAGAAAACTGGGGCAGAGGTTATGTTTTAAGTTCCAACAAAGGTTCGATTCCAAAAGTTGTAGCACATCACCCATCAAATTGTTTTCAGTTTTATAGCCTTTCTTTAACCCCACACCAAAACCAACATCAACATCCAAAAGACCTCCCGATCAATGTTCAAGAGATGTCGAGTCAGGCAAATAAGGCCGAGAATAATACACCGATCCCCAGCAAAGAAGAGGATCGTAAGACTGGGAATGAATTGATGGTCAAAGGAATCTCCAGAAGAGAGGGTCGTATCTACAACACCCCGATTCCCCGAGAGAAATAAAATGAGAGAGTCTTATCGGTGAAAACCTTCGCAGGCACCGAGAGGCGATGTAAGATGAGGGACATGAAATGAGAGAGTCTTATTGGTGAAAACCTTCACAGGCACCATAAGGCGCCGGGAGATGAGAGAAAAGAGAGAGTATCATTAGTGAAAACCTCTCGAAGGGCACTATGAGGCGACAAGACAGATCAACAAAAGCTACAACGTTCGAAATGGACACTCCTTTATCAGCCCCAGCAAATCAAACCATCGGGCAAATCGATTGATACAAATAGACTGGGTCAGGAATCGGTGGTGCACGTCATGATCACGGGGACCAGTCATGTCCTCCAGATAAGTTCTTTTGAGTTTCTTCTCCCACCAAAATATTGGTTCAGAAAGATTTTCTCCTTTTTCTATCTTTTATTTCTTTTCCTAAAATGTGTCTTGAAAGGATTTTTCAAAGCTTACTACCAGAAACCGGAGGGGAATTCATCCAATGCAGGATAATACAAACAGTCTTAAAGGCCGATCCCAGGCAATGCAGTGATCGTGCCCGGCAATTTTGGAGGAAGTAAGCTCATAAAGGGAGTGGTTTCGGGAATTAAAAACAGACTCCCACAGCATGTGCTTAAAGAGAAAGCAGAAAAGGGGATTAATTGAAAGCCAATCCCCAGCAGGCTAGAGACCCCCAGCAGGCAATTTTGTCCACTAACCAATTATGGGGACATAGAAGCAAGAAAAGGGGAAGAGAGAAAAATCGTTCGCCGGAAAGGCACCCTCTACCACCACGATTAAAACTAATTAAATTCTTTTGTCTGCTGCAGGAAAACAAAGGATTGATGATGGCAGCGAGAGGCAACGCCAGGGAAGTCACCAAAAACCGGGGCAAAAAATTTTCTACCGATTGTCAAAATTTTCTCGGAAGAACGGGGAAACAATTTCAATACTTTTAAGTTCTAGGTCGCCCACCAGTATAATGCGGGAATACATTTAAGTTCTAGGTCGCCCACCAGTATAATGCGGGAATACATTTTAAGTTCTAGGTCGCCCACCAGTATAATGCGGGAATACATTTAAGTTCTAGGTCGCCCACCAGTATAATGCGGGAATACATTTAAGTTCTAGGTCGCCCACCAGTATAATGCGGGAATACATTTAAGTTCTAGGTCGCCCACCAGTATAATGCGGGAATACATTTAAGTTCTAGGTCGCCCACCAGTATAATGCGGGAATACATTTTAAGTTCTAGGTCGCCCACCAGTATAATGCGGGAATACATTTAAGTTCTAGGTCGCCCACCAGTATAATGCGGGAATACATTTAAGTTCTAGGTCGCCCACCAGTATAATGCGGGAATACATTTTAAGTTCTAGGTCGCCCACCAGTATAATGCGGGAATACATTTAAGTTCTAGGTCGCCCACCAGTATAATGCGGGAATACATTTAAGTTCTAGGTCGCCCACCAGTATAATGCGGGAATACATTTAAGTTCTAGGTCGCCCACCAGTATAATGCGGGAATACATTTATGTTCTAGGTCGCCCACCAGTATAATGCGGGAATACATTTAAGTTCTAGGTCGCCCACCAGTAAAATGCGGGAATACTTTTAAGTTCTAGGTCGCCCACCAGTATAATGCGGGAATACATTTAAGTTCTAGGTCGCCCACCAGTATAATGCGGGAATACATTTTAAGTTCTAGGTCGCCCACCAGTATAATGCGGGAATACATTTAAGTTCTAGGTCGCCCACCAGTATAATGCGGGAATACATTTAAGTTCTAGGTCGCCCACCAGTATAATGTGGGAATACATTTAAGTTCTAGGTCGCCCACCAGTATAATGCGGGAATACATTTAAGTTCTAGGTCGCCCACCAGTATAATGCGGGAATACATTTAAGTTCTAGGTCGCCCACCAGTATAATGCGGGAATACATTTAAGTTCTAGGTCACCCACCAGTATAATGCGGGAATACATTTAAGTTCTAGGTCGCCCACCAGTATAATGCGGGAATACATTTAAGTTCTAGGTCGCCCACCAGTATAATGCGGGAATACATTTAAGTTCTAGGTCGCCCACCAGTAAAATGCGGGAATACATTTAAGTTCTAGGTCGCCCACCAGTAAAATGCGGGAATACTTTTAAGTTCTAGGTCGCCCACCAGTATAATGTGGGAATACATTTAAGTTCTAGGTCGCCCACCAGTATAATGCGGGAATACATTTAAGTTCTAGGTCGCCCACCAGTAAAATGCGGGAATACGTTTAAGTTCTAGGTCGCCCACCAGTATAATGCAGGAATACATTTTGTCTGTTCATTCCATATTCTAGGTCGCCCACAAGTATAAATGCAGGCATGTCATTACCAATAGGAGACGCACTTCCTCAGTTTAGTTTCACCATAGGAGACGCACTTCCTAAGTTTAATCTTACCAATAGGAGACCCGCCTGTAGAACGGAGTTTGTTGTATGTCGAAGAAAAGAAGAAATCAGGCGTCCACCTGGAGAACAAGGACAAAGAAAAATAGAAATCAGGCGTCCACCTGGAGAACAAGGACAAAGAAGGAAGAAATCAGGCGTCCACCTAGAGAACAAGGACAAAGAAAAATAGAAATCAGGCGTCCACCTGGAGAACAAGGACAAAGAAAAATAGAAATCAGGCGTCCACCTGGAGAACAAGGACAAAGAAGGAAGAAATCAGGCGTCCACCTGGAGAACAAGGACAAAGAAAAATAGAAATCAGGCGTCCACCTGGAGAACAAGGACAAAGAAAAATAGAAATCAGGCGTCCACCTGGAGAACAAGGACAAAGAAAAATAGAAATCAGGCGTCCACCTGGAGAACAAGGACAAAGAAGGAAGAAATCAGGCGTCCACCTGGAGAACAAGGACAAAGAAAAATAGAAATCAGGCGTCCAACTGGAGAACAAGGACAAAGAAAAATAGAAATCAGGCGTCCACCTGGAGAACAAGGACAAAGAAAAATAGAAATCAGGCGTCCACCTAGAGAACAAGGACAAAGAAAAATAGAAATCAGGCGTCCACCTGGAGAACAAGGACAAAGAAAAGAAGTAATCAGGCGTCCACCTGGAGAATAAGGACAAAGGAAGGAAGAAATCAGGCGTCCACCTGGAGAACAAGGACAAAGAAAATAGAAATCAGGCACCCACCTGGAGAATAAGGGAATACAATTAAAGTATTGAAGTCAAAAGCCCGCTCATATGAGAAAGGAGCATACTTAGAATCAATGAAGCAGAGGAATACAACAGGAATCTCCAGCAGGAAGCAATAAAATCCACAGCATTCACAAAAGGCTGGTCAAGAAAAGACAACAAGAAAACAAGAGGGGAAAAGAACCCAAGGTACGGAAGTAGAGAACAGATGTGGTCCGCTCAAAGAACTAGCACCTACAACTAGCTGTATCAAGGTTCAAACCTGAAGTCTGTATGAAGCACCATTCAAGACTCAAGACCAAGTTTCAGAAGACTTACAGATAGGAATCCCTGTAACTAGTAGCTGATAGGCTTAGTTAGTCTTTTTTCAGTCTTCGTTTGTTGTAACGACAGGACCGCGGATCGGAACCTCAACGGAATGGCACCCCGATCGGCTCTTCACCTCGGTACACTTCACTATCTCTCTCATCCCGAACTACACGTGGCCTGATTCCTGTATAACCAAGGATATGTAGGCAGCTCAGATACCAGGGCTCGGTCACATTCCCTCCCTTTCCTTAAGTGTAGTCCGTCCAAGTAATGGTCGGGTCAAAAACACGTCTAGTCGTTCTTTGTCGGAAAACTCTTCGTGTTTCCAGTCAAAGAGGGGCAGCTGTAAGCACGTGATTTTTGACCCTCCCCGAGATTTTTCACATTTTTAGCGTGAATATGTGAAATTGGGTCTAATATAGCCATTTTAACTATTTTTACTTTATTTCGTTGCAAAAAGAAAAAATCACAAAAAAATACATATATAAATTTTAGTTTATGCATTTCTCATAAACGTGGAAAAATACAAAAAATTGTACTTTATTTTGGTACTTTATATAAATTCGAAAATTACAAAAAAAAATATAGTTCTACTAATGTTTGCAGTCATTATAATTTCAAAAAATACAAAAATATTACTTCATATTTTTGTCTTTATTAAAGAACGAAAATTACAAAAAATATAGTTTTATTAATATTCTATAGTCATTTTAACTTTGAAAAATACAAAAAAACATTACTTCATATTTTATCTTAATATTTAAAAAACGAAAATTACAAAAATAGTTTTATTAATATTTTGTAGCTATTTTAAATCTTGAAAAAATATTTAAAAAATATATAGTTTTGTTTGAATACTAGTCTTATTTTTGGTAGTTATTTTGCTTACATAGGACTAGTTAAGCAACGTTTTCCTATTTCTCGGGTCCGGGCAAAAGAATAATATTCGGGTTCAAACTACCCGGTTTTAGGCCTAATTTCGGACCTAGCCCATAATAAACCGTGTCCAGGACACATGGGGAACCCCACCGCGCGTGGGGAACATAAGCCTCGAACCCCACCACGCGTGAGGCTCATTTTTCTGGGCAAAGACTATACAAATACACAGACAAAACTTTGAAAGGGGGGGCTTTTGATTTTTGGTCAGAAACAAGAAAAAACGGGAAAATATTTTCGAGCACTGTTCAACCTTCTTCTTCAACAAGAAGAAGAAGAGAAAACCCTTACAGCAAGCCCCCCCCACGCTCGACCCCTCCGGTAAACCACCAAACGGCCACCCTCCTTCCACCTCCAAAACCCTCCCCAGCTGACCCCTCCCCGTCACCTCCACCCATAACCACCACCCCCCACGTCCAAACACCGACTGAAACCAGTCGCACCCCCACGCACCCGCCATTGCTCGTCGTCAACCTCAGCTCTAGCCTCACCCAAACTCCTCCGAACGATCACCATCGTCGTTACCATCTCCGCCATCGTCGACCACCACCCCTACTGTCGCACCCAAACACCACGTCCAAACAACCAGCTCCCCGACTCCCTCGTCGTCACTGTCCAACCATCGTGACCCACCTCCAACCAGCAATCACCCATCACCAAACGACCACTCCCTCACGTCCAAAACTAGTCACGACCTCCATAGCCCTCGACCATTACTATCGCAACCAGCCCCCCCCCCCACAGCTGCTCTCCGTCATCCCTATCCAGTCGCGACCAGCTCCCCCATCGACTCCCTCACGTCGAAACACCATCACCCTACTGTCCAAACCACCATAATCCAGCCCTCGACCGCTGCCCCGACGACCACTGCTGTTCGTCGTCCCCATGTCCAGCGACGCCTCCGGCCATTAAACACTGCCCGTTGATCCCACAGTCATCGACCAAACAGTCCGTCAGTGAGGTCGAGTTGAAGTCGAGTTCCAGTCCAAAGTCCAAAAGTTGAGTCGAGGTCCGGTTCGTCAAGTTTGTTCCGGGGTTTTCATCATTATTCCTCGTCGAGTGAGGTCCGGCTTGAGTTCCGTCGGAATCGTGTTTGTCGTTCTGAATTTGTCGAGGTGCAAAGGTCAGTAAACCTCGATGTATTAGATAAATAAACTTTACGTGGAATGTTTGAGATGCAATATAAAAATTGGTATGGGAAATTTTCTGCCTATGTTTCATTGTCTGCACTTTGGTTCATTTTCATGTTATGTTATTCTTGTTTATTTGATGTCATTTAATTAAGTTAGGCTAGTTGTTCTATGACACGAGTTTGACGTTAATTTGTTCGTGGTCCTTTGCTTAGTTCGTTCGGACAAAATTAACATTAGTACTTGTTGTTACTACTCCCGAAACACTCATTCGCTAAACTCAGTTTATTAATTTTTTGACAAGTTATGAGATTTTAGTTGTAAAGAAGCCGTAAGGTTTAGTATTGTTAAAGGCGTAAAAATGGCATCCTTTTAAAAAATAATAAAAAAATATAATAAATAAATAAATAAATAAAAAACGAGACTAGCTTCGCCAAATAAAAATGTACACCTTGCGAAGCCTTCACAAAATATGTGTATTAAATACTTAGATTCTGGGACGGGCCGTTTAGCAAATTTCGCGGCCCTACCAAAAAATAATAATGCGCTAGTTGCTTTAGGCGCGCCTTTAATAATGTTAACTCCCTAAACTCGGGTGCACATTTATGTGACCCAAATCCAAATCTCAACGAAATCGAAATGTGTCTTTAATCACGGGTACATTGACTGTGACGTGGTATGAGATGCATTTCCATGACGTTGCAAATTCCTTTTAAAAAATAAGAATGAGATGAGCCTCGCCGAATAACAACACAAATTGCGGGGCCCTCAGTAAATACTTGTTTAAAATTACTTAGAATTCAGGAGGGTCGTTTAGCGAATTTCACGGCCTCCGCAAAATAATAACGCGATAGTCTCTTTAGGCGCGTGTTTAATAATTTACTTTCTTAAGCTCGGGTGTGCATTTCATGCGACCCAAAGCCAAATCTCAAAACATCAAATAAAATGCGTTCCGGATTGTGGGTGCATTTCATGTGACGCAGTCCAAAGACGTGTTTTAAGCGATGTTCACATTCTTGTAAAAACAATAATAATAAAGCGGTTAAAAGTTAAAATTTGCACATAAGTTCATACTTGTATAAAATCAGATAATCAAGCCGAATATAACAATTGAGCGACCGTGCTAGAACCACGGAACTCGGGAATGCCTAACACCTTCTCCCGGGTTAACAGAATTCCTTATCCGGATTTCTGGTACGCAGACTATAATATAGAGTCATTATTTTCCTCGATTCGGGATTAAAATTGGTGACTTGGGACACCCTAAATCTCCCAAGTGGCGACTCTGAAATAATTAAACCAATCCCGTTTCGATTGTCCTTTAATTGGAAAAAAACTCCCTCGCGCCCTGGCGGGTGCGGAAAAAGGAGGTGTGACAGGGAATATGGCAGAAAGTTGGCCATTAATTAAATCTTGTGATATTGTTAGCTAAGTAAAGAATAGTATAGAAATATCAAAAAACTATATTATTAGCCTATTTTGTCAAATATCCGATTTTGTTTAAGGCTAGATAATGTTATTTGTATTTCGCTCATATATGGCATAATAGCGGTTATGTGAATAGCCATGGTGAAAAATGTGAATTGATATAATCCGTCACGTTTACGATGTTGGAATATGATGAATGGTTCTGACGTACCACTACGTTGCATGTGATGCCATTTTGTTGAGTCAATTTGTATAATAGTTCTCTTTCTTATCAACTTGATTTTATCTATCATCGCAAACAAATTAACCAAACAATTATAAATTTGGACTAAAAACAAGTATATGAGAAGGAGGTGGGATTTATAAGTACGAATTGCAACATTTTATGTCAAAGATATGTAGAAATAGAGTTCGCACTAAATATAACAATGAAAATTCTTCGGAAACTATTAATTGGTTTATCAAATTAATTCTTTTCCCAGTTTTGTATGCGATTCGCTTTTTGGGTATACTAATGTTGTATTCACGATAAAAATGATAGTTTTAGTTACATGTTGTTTGTTTTTCATATCATTAATTCTTTAAAATTTGAATAGTTTTGAGGTATATAATTCATACGCGTAAAATAAGACTTGCGGTCAACACATAATAAATTTTGAATTCTTTTCAAGAAAATTTGAAGGCGTCCAAATCAGTGTTTCTCTATGACTTTCATATTAAAAATAGATGGATATAATAAACATTTGTAGAGAATTTATAAAGAATATTTTGTGTAATTAGGGATGCGTTCGCGTGACCTGATTATACTTCTAAAGGCAATTCAAATTATGCGTTCGCGCAACTCCGAGCAAACTTTTAATAAAAGAGGTTCTTCAGAGGATGTTAAATTAAACCCGAAATGTGCAGTTCACTATTTAATCATACAAGAGTGACGATGTTCTTAACTTTATTTTTAAGCACAATTTCGAACATAAGTTTTTATATAATAATAATATGCAAAAAATAATATTATCAATCTTATCGTGTACACGTATGCGTGACACAACTTCACGTTTATAAAAAATATATAACACGAATATACGTACGCATGATTCGTTTAAGGGTCTATAATTATGAACAATCTAAAGCGGTAACAAAATCATGCAATAAAAAATGTATTTAACAAATCAAGATAATTAAGCCAAGTATAATAACGGTTTAGCGACCGTGGTAGAACTACAGAATTCGGGAATGCCTAACACCTTCTCCCGAATTAACAGAATTCCTTACTCGGATTTCTGGTTCGCAGAATGACAAACAGAGTCATATTCTCCTCGATTCGGGATTAAAATCGGTGACTTGGGACGCCATAAAATTCCCAGGTGGCGACTCTGAAACAAATAAACAAATCCCGTTTCGACTGTCCTTTAATTGGAGAAATCCCAGGGGGCGGAAAAAGGAGGTGTGACAGCTCTGGCGACTCTGCTGGGGACAAAGTACTAAGTGGTGTTAACCCAAAACCACTGGTTCAGGGTTTAAGAATTCGAGCTTAAAATAACTGTTATAGTTGGCTTTATTTATTATCTGATTTTTACATGATATATGCCCAATGTGTTAAATGACACTTTTACCGCTTTAATATCATCTGAATTGCGTATATAAAACTGCTACGAAACCCCCCTTCTTTCTGAGTCTTCTGAATTTATGGTGCACACGTGCGCGTGGCCCACCTTTCTGTTAAAGTCATACCAAATAAGACGAAGTTGGGATAAGTAACTAGGCCGGGTAGACTTTCGTGCTCCCGGTACGTTGCCCCCACTTCGGCTCAAACTGTCCGTTTGGGTAAGCCAGGTCTAGAACAATCTGCCTCAGGTTTTTCACTTAGAATAACTCAGCCATGTACCAGATCCCTAATAGGAACGTCTATTTGCATCATGTACATTTGGCCTTGGAGACTCAACACAAGGGTTGGGTCTGTCCAGGACAGGTGAACCCAAAATGAAAAGACCATCCTGATGCATCCTACTTGCTACTTGTGCATTCATTTGCCTCGGATTTGCTTGTTGACCAGCTTAATTGAAAAAAAAAATCATTGTGAGAGCCGAGGAATAAAATGGGTTGTTTTAGAAAATTCCCAAAAATAGTTTTATGTCTTGAAAAAAAGAAGTGTTAAATAAATAAATAAAAATATATAAAAAAATGATCTTTTTTATTTATGAGTGTCATTTTTCAAAATGAGTCTTGATTTTGTTAAAATTAATCGCAGATACAAAATGAGCACCACCCAAAACCCACCATCCGCAAATGCAGATGAGTTTCTATCTCGGCTTCAGATGTGGTGGCATGAGTTAGGAGAAGGTCAAAAATGGTTCATTAAGCATTTGGGAACTCTCACAGATATTATGAAAGTTAAACCGCGTGATGACTTGATTGCGACATTAGTAACCTTTTGGGACCCTGTTCACAATGTCTTCGCTTCTCTGATTTCGAGCTTACTCCTACATTAGAAGAGATAGCTGGATATGCCGGTTTTGACAGAGATTTGAGAAATCAAAGTCTTATATTCCCAAAAGCTCCCTCAGTGCATCGATTCTTTGGGCTCCTTAACATCAGTAATCAAATCAGAAAAAGCAACGTTATCAACGGGTGTTGTTCTTTCAACTTCCTATATTCAAGGTTCGGAAAACCAGATGGATTTGAAATTCATGAGAAGGGTCTTACTAACAAGAAGAACAAAGACACCTGGCAGATTCACCGTCGTTTCGCTTTCATGGTGGCTTTTCTAGGAATCATGGTCTTCCCAAATAAAGAACGAACAATTGATATTCGCACAGCGAAAGTCGTGCAGGTCCTCACTACCAAGGAAAATCACACCCTCGCCCCGATCATTCTCTCAGACATTTATCGAGCATTGACCTTATGTAAATCAGGGGCAGAGATCTTCGAAGGGTGAAAAATTTTGTTGCAAATGTGGATGATTGAGCATCTCCAACATCACCCTAAGTTCATACAGTATGGTCCAAGCCATGATAATTTCATCGAGAGTTATGAAGAAAGAATAAAATATTATAAGTCACCAGAAGGGGTCGAAGCCTGGGTATCTCATCTAAGATCTTTAACGGCAAGTCAAATTGAGTGGACTTTTGGATGGCTCCCAGTAAGGGAAGTGATACACATGTCAACCTCGAATAGTTATTTGCTACTATTGGGATTGAGAAGCATCCAACCATATGCACCACAGAGTGTTCTAAGACAACTAGGGAGATACCAAGTGGTTCCTGATGATGAAGATTTGAGTATGCAAGTAATCGAGTTACACCCTGAAGCCACTCTTCCCGAGGCTTTAATTAAGCAAATGTAGAATGGATGTCGATACTTGAAAAATGATACTCAAGTTCCAAACACTACAAAGGGTGAGGTAAATCCGGGATATGCAAGGTGGTTTGAGAAACGGTCCCGCGTGGATGATGCACCAGAACCCGATCTAAGGAGGCCAACAAAAAGACCCCATGTTCAAACCTTTAACGATAAAATCCAAGAGCGGCTGATTTGGGGAGAAAAGGAAAAGGGGTACAAAGCGACTATCCATGCCCTAAAGGAAAATCTGAGGAGCCTCAGTTTGGAGAAAGATTTGCAAGCACAAGAAGCAGAAGGCGAGAAGAAGAGTCTAGCTTGTGAGAATAAAAATCTTCACGCTCAATTTCAAAAAATGAAGAAAGCTTCTGAAACACCAATGAGGAGTTTGAAGGATCAAAAAATCATCGCCAATCTTTTTGAAAAAATGCAAGATTGTGATTCCATTTTGGCAAAAACTGAAAAGGCGTTGAGCAAAGATAAAGAAAGAATCCAACAATTAAACGAAGAGGCCAGATCTAATAAGGAACGCCAAGTAAGGAAATCCGAAGAAGACAGGGCACAATTCAAGAAGGAAAAAGACTGCTGGATACATTCAGAAGCCCAACTTCATGCACAACTGGAAGAAGCGAAAAGATACAACAGAGAACATCAGCACACGGACATCGACAGAGAAAGAGCACAGGCAAGACTCGATCAGGCCAAACTCCGAGCTCAATTGCAGTCAGCTTTAGATCGTGAAGACCGTATTAGAGATATAGCCACCACTCGCCAATAGCAACTGCAAAACCAAGACCAGCGTCTCCAAGACTTCAGGGCACAAATCCATGATTTAGCGGTTTACACATCTCAAAGTTATGTAAACCGCCAAGGAATGGATTATGAATGGTTTATAGAGCACGCACCTATTTTTGCTCGTCATCTGGCAATGGAGTTAGAAAGAATGTATCGTACGCTGGGAGGTCATCCGGGTCAAGCCTCACCATGAGCAGATGATCCAGTAATTGAAAATAAAAGTGGGGAGTGGAGCATGTTCACAACTATTGAGAGTTATGTCTTTTGTTTGATTTGGGTTTGTGTCGAGTTTTAAACCATTTTTATAATGTTTTTCAAATGTAATGTCTGTTCCATCTTTGTAAAATAAATAAAAGTATTGACAATTGCTTTACGTCCGAACTACGCAAGGTCTGATTCATGCGGGGGCATGATACGTAGGCAATCTCTATAAGATTCGACCACAATAAAAAAATATAAAAATAAATAAATAAATAAAATGAGAGTGAGTAACAATAAAAGACCAAGAAAAGCTGGGATGACACAAGCATCCGAGCAAATGCATAATAGAAAAGGGTTATTTGTCTAGGAACATTGCATCTCAACGTGTAATTATATATGTGTTAAAACTCTCAAAACTAACAAGTTTGCTCATTTCCAGAATTCAAGCAAGTTAGTTTCTCTAAAGAGTATACTGGCATATTATCATTATCACACGAGATCAAAAGGACCAATACCCGAAAGTATGTCTATCCCAGATGTCGACACAGGTATTGAGATAGAGGAGATGAATGTCGGTAAAATGAAAGAAGAGATGCTTAAACTCAAGCAGCAAATGGCTGAGATGTACCGGGCCTGGTCTACATGGCAATCACCCCCATCTTACCCAGCTAACCCTACTCCATCACTAGCCCAAACTCAGGATAATCTTACCACTGAATTATCCCCAAATTTCCCCATCTACCAACACTACCGAGGCACCACCTCTCAGACACCGCAGTCTCAACCTCCAAAACCAGTTCCATACCTTCCTCCACCAGTAACTCCTGTTTTCGTAGCACCTCCCCCGGCTACATTCCCCAAATCTCTTAGTGAGCCTATATTCCAGGCCTAGGACAACCGATACTACCCCACGAAGCCCACCTTCAAAGCCTCCGAAATCCATTCATCTACTCCTCGTTTTGACCTCCCAACCGAAATTGACAAGCCAGTAAAAAATGCTGAACAAGAAGAGATGTTCAGGAAGGTCAAAAGCCTAGAATAATCGTTCCGAGACATGTGAGGGTTAGGAGGGCAGGTCAGTGTGGCCTACAAGGATTTATGCTTGTTCCCAAATGTGCAATTGCCAGTTGGCTTCAAGATGCCCAAATTTGACCTATACAACGGGCACGACGATCCAGTAGCCCATTTGAGGGGTTTCTGCAGCAAGATGCGAGGAGCCGGGGGAAGAGACGAATTATTGATGGCTTACTTCAGTCAAAGTTTGAGCGGATCAGCTTTGGAGTGGTATACACGCCAGGACCATGGGAGATGGTACACCTGGGATGACCTGGCACAGGCATTTGCTTACCACTTCCAATACAATCTGGAAATCATCCCAGATTGACTATCTTTAACAAAATTCGATAAAAAACACAATGAAAGTTTTAGAGAGTATGGTTTCCGGTGGAGGGAACAGGCAGCAAGGGTGGATCCTCCTATGAAGGAAAGTGAAATGGTAGACTACTTCTTACAAGCCCTGGAGCCAACTTACTATGCCCATTTGGTTTCAGCGGTAGGAAAATCATTCAACGAAGTAGTGAAGTTGGGAGGTATGGTGGAAGAAGGCCTCAAAACAAATAAAATCATGAGTTATTCGGCTATTAAGGCAACTACTCAAGCTATTCAAGGCGGAGTAGGAGGGATTGGAAGAAAGAAAAGGGAGGAAGCAGCGGTGTTTGATTTAGGAACTTGGTCAGGATCCGGAGGTTCACCTCAGTACTACGATCAACATCGATCCCACCAATAAACTTACCACCACAATTCACCCCAACACTACTATCACCCGTCGGAACCTCATTTTTCCGTCAATCATGCACAAGCATACAATCAACCAACTCCCCACGCTCATTGGCGTGCCCCTGTCATACCAAGTACTTACCCACGAACCTACCCCGGACCAGGTTTCAGGCCTAGTCAAGCATTCAGGGGTGAAAGGGGACAGAAAAAGAAAACTTTCACTCCATTGGGTGAATCCTACACTAGTTTGTTCCACAGGTTGAGACAGCTAGACATGCTAAGGCCGATACAATCCAAGCTGCCCAATCCTCCTCCAAAGAATCTGGACTACACCATAAGCTGTGAGTATTGTTCTGGTACACCAGGCCATGATACAGAAAAGTGCTGGCATTTGAAGAATGCAATACAAGAGCTGATTGATACTAATAAAATTAAGGTTCAAACCCCCGAAGCTCTCAATATCAACAGAAATCCAATGCTAGTCCATCAGGAGGCCAATATGATAGAAATAGTACAGGCTGATGGGGAAACAAAGAAGCCGTCACAAACTGTCATGATGATCAGGTCTCATGAAGCCAAGCCAGATAAGCAGTTAACATAGGAGAAGTCGGTACCTAAGCAGAACAAAAATGGTGATGAACCATCTGAGGTAGTTGAGAAGGGATCTTCGAGCAAAGTTGCCATAAAGCAAGAAAGATCAAAAGTGATAGTACCAGGGGTCGCCAGCAAACCCATTGTAGTCGTGGAAGGAGCCCGTATAGATCGGGTCATTATCAAGCTGGTAACCCAGTTACCAGTGATCAGCAACAAAGCCATTCCATGGAACTATGAACGGGTGACGGTAATATATAAAGGAAAAGAAGTCAAGGAAGAAGTCTGTGAGGTGCAAGGCTTGACTCGTTCGGGAAGATGTTTCACTCCCGAGGAGTTAAGAAAAACTAAAAATAATCCAACACCAATAAAGAAAGCTGTGACGGAAGAAGAAGCGGAAGAGTTTTTAAGAAAGATGAAGCTCCATGACTATTCTGTTGTGGAACAATTGAAAAAGACGCCCGCTCAAATTTCATTATTGTCATTACTGATCCATTCAGAGGAGCACCGTCAAGCTTTGATGAAAATCCTGAATGAGGCACACGTTCCTGATAAGATCTCCGTAAATCATTTGGGAAGAATAGCCAACAGAATCTTTGAGGCAAACAGAATTACATTTTCTGATGATGAATTGCCTGTGGAAGGTACTGAGCACAACAGAGCTCTTTACCTCACCGTGAAATGTGAAAACTCCGTAGTAACCCGGGTATTGGTTGACAACGGGTCAAGTGCAAACATCTGCCCTCTCTCCACTTTAAACAAGTTGAAAATAAAAGAGGAGAGGATCCAGAAGAATAGTATTTGCGTACGGGGGTTTGACGGTGGAAGCAGAGATTCATTTGGCGACAAAGTGCTGGAGCTGACAATAGGGCCAGTTGAATTCACAATGGAGTTTCAAGTGTTGGATATAACTGTTTCTTATAATTTGTTGTTGGGTCGACCATGGATCCATGCTGTTAAAGCAGTCCCGTCAACACTACACCAGGCGGTCAAGTTTGAATGGGATCAACAGGAAATAGTTGTGCATGGGGAGGACAGTTTAAATGCTCACAGCAGTGCCATTGTACCGGTCGAGGGAATAGAAAATGACCAGGGACCATGGGTTTACCAAGTGTCCGACACAGTGTCGGTAGAGAAAATTCCAGAGGGGAAGTACCTTCCGAATCCAAAGATAACCTCTGCATCAGTCATGGTAGCCTATGAAATGTTAAAAAATGGTTTTGTACCCGGCAAAGGTTTGGGCTCATCTTTGCAAGGAATTATACAACCAGTATCTCTCCCCGAGAACTGGGGAACTTTTGGTTTGGAATTCGTACCCACTGTCATAGACATGAGAAAAGCCAAGAAGCCAAAACAGAAGGCATGGGTCCTTCCAAAGCTAGTCCCACATCTATCAAAATCTTTTGTCAAGTCCGGTACCAAAAATCACCCTATAACAACAATTCCTAAATCCATGATTAATCCTGATGAGGAATTAATTGAAAGATTCGAAAAGCTGTTTGACGATGTGAATATGGTGGAAAGCGGTGAAAGTTCTAGCAATGCAGAAGTTCAATTCGTTGGGCCAGAGACAAGGCTTAATAATTGGAAAGCCACTCCTCTCCCCATTCGAAAGGAGTCTTGGTAGTTTATTTTGATTTTCCTTCAGTTTGTTTGGGTTACCTCAGGGTTGTAATCCCAATGTTTATCTTACAGTTTGTTTGAAGTGTGCAAACCTTGTTATCTTTCATCATCCAATAAAATACAGTTTCCCTTTCATTATCATTCCTGATAGTTTTCTTTTCTTTTCTTCTTTTTCTGTACAGTTCTTTTTACGCTGGCTCTAGTGATATGGCATACATGAAGAATCCTCAGCCCAGTCTTAAAAATCAATCTGATTCCGAAATAATAATTCAAGAAGTATATTGTGATTATGAATCATGATGAGGATGAGGCTTTCGAAGAGATTAGTAAAGAGTTAATTCATTTTGAGGAAAAAACCAAACCTAACCTGAGTGATACCGAAGACATCAACATAGGGGACACAAATAATATCCAAGAAACTAAAATAAGTGTACATCTCGAACCAAAGTTCCGAGAAGAGTTAATTAAAGCACTCATAGAATTCAAAGATGTTTTTGCATGGTCATATGACGACATGCCAGGTTTGAGCAATGATTTAGTGGTTCACAAATTGCCCACTGATCCAATGGTGCCTCCTGTCAAGCAAAAATTGAGAAAGTTCAAGCCTGATATGAGTGTGAGAATTAAAGAAGAAATCACCAAACAGTTGGAGGCAAAGGTCATTCGAGTCACTCGATATCCTGTTTGGTTGGCTAATATCGTTCCTGTGCCAAAGAAAGACGGCAAAATTAGAGTATGCGTCGACTACCGCAATCTCAACAAAGCAAGTCTGAAGGATAACTTCCCATTGCCCAATATCCATATTTTGATCGATAATTGTGCCAAGCATGAGATAGGATCTTTCGTAGATTGTTATGCCGGGTATCATCAAATTCTAATGGATGAAGAGGACGCAGAGAAGACGACATTCATCACCCCATGGGGAACTTATTGCTACCGGGTAATGCCCTTTGGTTTGAAGAACGCCGGGGCAACTTACATGAGAGCAATGGCCACGGTGTTTCATGATATGATACATAAGGAGATAGAGGTATACGTGGACGATGTGATCATAAAATCGAAGCATCAAGCCAACCACGTTGGGGATTTGAGGAAATTCTTCTTGAGACTTCGCAGGTACAACCTCAAGCTTAACCCTGCCAAGTGCGCATTTGGTGTTCCATCTGGAAAGCTATTGGGATTCATAGTCAGTCGGCGAGGCATCGAGCTAGACCCATTAAAGATTAAAGCCATCCAAGAATTGCCACCTCCAAGGAACAAAACTGAAGTAATGAGTTTGTTAGGGAGGTTGAATTACATCAGCAGGTTTATTGCTCAGCTCACGGCAACCTGTGAGCCTATTTTCAAATTGTTGAAGAAAGATGTTGCGGTCAAGTGGACTGATGAGTGTCAAGAAGCATTTGATAAGATAAAAGGATACTTGTCAAACCCACCCGTGCTGGTTCCGCCAGAGCCAAGAAGACCTTTGATTCTTTACTTGACGGTCTTAGAAAATTCCTTTGGTTGTGTATTGGGGCAACATGACCTCACAGGCAGAAAAGAACAGGCCATCTACTACCTTAGCAAGAAATTCACAGCTTATGAGGTTAAGTATACTCATCTGGAAAGGACATGTTGCGCCCTAACTTGGGTAGCTCAGAAATTGAAACACTATTTGTCATCCTACACTACTTACCTCATTTCGCGTCTGGATCCATTGAAATATATTTTTCAAAAGCCTATGCCAACAGGGAGACTTGCAAAGTGGCAGATATTGCTCACAGAATTCGACATCATCTATGTGACTCGGACTGCGATGAAAGCCCAAGCAATGGCCGATCATTTAGCCGAAAACCCGGTCGACGAGGAATACGAGCCATTGAAGACTTATTTTCCCGATGAAGAAATAATGTATATCGATGAGATGGAGCAAATTGAAAAACCCGGCTGGAAACTTTTCTTTGATGGGGCTGCTAACATGAAAGGAGTCGGGATAGGAGCTGTAATTATTTCTGAGACCGGGCATCACTATCCTGTTACGGCTCAACTTCGATTTTATTGCACCAATAATATGGCTGAATATGAAGCTTGTATTTTGGGGTTAAGGCTAGCCGCAGACATGGGTATCCAGGAAATCTTAGTCATGGGAGATTCGGATCTTCTGGTACATCAAATTCAAGGAGAATGGGAAACCCGAGACTTGAAGCTCATACCATACCGACAATGTCTACATGATCTTTGTCAGCGGTTTCAATCAGTGGAGTTCCGGCATATTCCAAGGATCCATAATGAGGTTGCCGATGCATTGGCTACCCTGGCATCAATGTTGCACCATCCGGACAAAGCTTATGTGGATCCACTGCATATTCAAGTCCACGATCAGCACGCTTACTGCAATATGGTTGAAGAGGAATTTGACGGTGAACCATGGTTCCACGACATCAAGGAGTATATCAGAATGGGGATATATCCAGCACAAGCCACAGGGGATCAAAAGAGAACCATTAGGCGATTGGCAAATGGATTATTCTTAAGCGGAGGAGTTTTGTATAAAAGAACACAAGACCTTGGATTATTAAGATGCATAGATGCCAGACAAGCTACGGCTGTCATGTCTGAAGTACATTCGAGAGTTTGCGGACCCCACATGAGCGGATATGTGTTGGCAAAGAAAATTCTCCGAGCTAGTTACTATTGGCTTACCATGGAGCGAGATTGTATCAGTTTTGTGCGCAAGTGTCATCAATGCCAGATACACGGAGATTTGATTCATTCTCCACCATCCGAGTTGCACACAATGTCGGCACCATGGCCCTTCGTTGCCTGGGGCATGGATGTGATTGGACCAATTGAGCCGGCAGCATCCAATGGGCACAGGTTCATTCTGGTAGCCATTGATTATTTTACCAAATGGGTTGAGGCCAAAACATTCAAATCAGTGACCAAGAAAGCTGTGGTCGATTTTGTTCACTCAAATATCATATGTCGATTCGGAATCCCAAAGGTGATCATCACAGATAACGGTGCTAATCTTAACAGTAACTTAATGAGGGAAGTATGTCAACAGTTTAAGATTATACATCGCAATTCTACCCCATATCGGCCCAAGGCGAATGGAGCAGTCGAGGCAGCCAACAAAAACATAAAGAAGATACTTCGAAAAATGGTAGAAGGTTCAAGACAATGGCACAAAAAATTACCATTTGCGTTGTTGGGATATCGCACTACTGTTCGCACTTCAGTAGGGGCAACTCCTTATTTGTTGGTATATGGCACTGAGGCGGTAATTCTTGCAGAAGTTGAAATTCCTTCCCTTCGGATCATCGCCGAAGCTAAGATTGATGATGATGATTGGGTCAAAACCCGTTTGGAACAGTTAAACTTGATTGATGAAAAACGATTGGCAGCAGTATGTCATGGCCAATTGTATCAAAGAAGAATAGCAAGGGCATACAACAAAAAGGTGCGTCCCCGAAAGTTTGAAGTGGGTCAACATGTGCTGAAACGTATTCTTCCACATCAGGTTGAGGCAAAGGGCAAATTTGCCCCGAATTGGCAAGGACCATTCATTGTGACCAGAGTATTATCCAATGGTGCATTATGTTTAACAGATATTGAAGGAAAATGCATAGACACGGCTATCAATTCTGATGCGGTAAAGAGATATTATGCATGATTTTTTGGTATAGTTGTTAAATGTTTGTATTCGGCATTATTTCGAAGATTGGAATGACAAAGGCAATTTATTCTGCTATCCAAACACTGTACCCTTTGTTTCCCCTTTGAGCCACATTTGTTTCTTTCTTACCCTCTCTTGGAATCAATGAAAATCAAACAAAAAAAAGAAAAAAAATAAAAAATCACTATTATAAAGTGAACTACGTTTGACCTGATTCCTCAAAGAGGATACGTAGGCGCTTCACGGCTCGGTCATAGGGTGCATAATATGCATAATGTACATAAAAGGAAACATCACAAGACCCCCAATCAAGAAACTGGGGCAGGAATTGTATTGGCAAATAAGAAAAATGATTCCAAGGGTTGTAATTTTTAAACCCCTATCAAAATTGTTTAAACTTTTGATACCCTTTCATTCCAACCACATACCAAAAAGACCTTTCGACCAATCTTAGAAAAGTGCTGAGTCAAGCAAATGGAGATGGTTCATAACACTCTGGTCCAAACAAGAAAAGCGATGAAAATAAGAGAGTCTTATAGGTGAAAACCCGCACGGGCACCGTGAGACGACGGGAGCTGAGAGAAAGCAAAATGAGAGAGTCTTATAGGTGAAAACCCGCACGGGCACCATGAGATGACGAAAGCTGAGAGAAAGTAAAATGAGAGAGTCTTATTGGTGAAAACCTTCGCAGGCACCATAAGGCGAAAAGGAATTAAGAAATGAACAGATGAGAAAGGTTTGTCAGTGAAAGCTCTTTAAGATACTGCAAGTCGAACCAAGTCTGTAAATTGGCAAAAGTAAAATTGGGTTGTGGAAATCTCGGAAAAGCAAAATGAAACAATTGAAAAGGAGATTGGTTAAAAAGACTGGGCTGATTAATCCAAAATGCATACCCTGATCATTGGTGCTAGTAACTCCAATCAGATAAGTTCCTTATTCCTTTCTCCAACAGTCATCCAAATTTGGATTTTTCTTTTCATTCTATATTGTCGAAATCGTCATGTTTCGTCACTAAAAATCTTACTCTTCTAAAGACTTTGAGGTAAGTTTTGTTCCAAACAAATAAAAAGGAATGTCAAAGTATACTACCAAGATTCAAGATTGCATAATGCAAAATACGGCCATGAAAGGCGGGAAGTGATAGGATGAAAATAAGATATGGGTGTGAGAAAGTTGAATCAGAAAAATGGTTCAGTAATGTCAGGAGAGACATATGATTACAATTGAAAGGGTTTGAAGTGAAAACAACAGTTGGGGATCCTATAGTTAAGGATCAATTACAAGGACAAAACTGTCTTTTCAACCACTCCAAGGCAGTAAAAAAAGACAAAGAGAAACCCCACCCTCAGCAAGAATGCCACAACTAACCACCCTACTTTAAATTAACAAAATTTTCTTTGATTTAAAACAGGGGCAAAAATAATATTTGTTTCAGGAAGAAGAAAGGAAACAAAAGAAGTCAGGCGTCCACCTGGAGAACAAGGAAGAACAGAGGAAGTATTAGCAATCAGGCGTCCACCTGGAGAACAAGGAAGAAGAAAAGAAATAGCAATCAGGCGTCCACCTGGAAAACAAGGAAGAAGAAAGGAAATAATAGCAATCAGGCGTCCACCTGGAGAACAAGGAAGAAGAAAGGAAATAGCAATCAGGCGTCCACCTGGAGAACAAGGAAAAGCAATGGAAGTATTAGCAATCAGGCGTCCACCTGGAGAACAAGGAAGAAGAAAAGAAATAGAAGAAATCAGGCATCCACCTGGAGAACAAGGAAGAGCAAAGGAAATAGAAGAAATCAGGCATCCACCTGGAGAACAAGGAAGAAGAAAGGAAATAGCAATCAGGCGTCCACCTGGAGAACAAGGAAAAACAATGGAAGTATTAGCAATCAGGCGTCCACCTGGAGAACAAGGAAGAAGAAAGGAAATAGAAGAAATTAGGCGTCCACCTGGAGAACAAGGAAGAGCAATTGAAGAAGAAATCAGGCGTCCACCTGGAGAACAAGGAAGAAGAAAAGAAGTATTAGCAATCAGGCGTCCACCTGGAGAACAAGGAAGAAGAAAGGAAATAGAAGAAATCAGGCATCCACCTGGAGAACAAGGAAGAGAAAAAGAAGTATTAACAATCAGGCGTCCACCTGGAGAACAAGGAAGAAGTAAAGAAGTATTAGCAATCAGGCGTCCACCTGGAGAACAAGGAAGAGCAATTGAAGAAGAAATCAGGCGTCCACCTGGAGAACATGGACGAAGAAAAGAAATAGCAATCAGGCGTCCACCTGGAGAACAAGGAAGAGCAAAAGAAGTAGAAGAAATCAGGCGTCCACCTGGAGAACAAGGAAGAGCAATTGAAGAAGAAATCAAGCGTCCACCTGGAGAACAAGGAAGAAGAAAAGAAATAGCAATCAGGCGTCCACCTGGAGAACAAGGAAAAGCAATTGAAGTATCAGCAATCAGGCGCCCACCTGGAGAACAAGGGAATACAGTTGAAGTATCAGCAATCAGGCGTCCACCTGGAGAACAAGGAAGAGCAAAAGAAGTAGAAGAAATCAGGCGTCCACCTGGAGAATAAGGAAGAGCAAACGAAGTATTGGAAATCAGGCGTCCACCTGGAGAACAAGGAAGAGCAATTGAAATAGCAATCAGGCGTCCACCTGGAGAACAAGGAAGATCAAAGGAAATAGAATAAATCAGGTGTCCACCTGGAGAACAAGGAAGAAGAAAAGAAACAAAAGAAGTCAGGCGTCCACCTGGAGAACAAGGAAAAGCAATGGAAGTATTAGCAATCAGGCGTCCACCTGGAGAACAAGGAAGAAGAAAGGAAATAGAAGAAATCAGGCGTCCACCTGGAGAACAAGGAAGAGAAATTGAAGAAGAAATCAGGCGTCCACCTGGAGAACAAGGAAGAAGAAAAGAAATAGCAATCAGGCGTCCACCTGGAGAACAAGGAAGAGCAAAAGAAGTAGAAGAAATCAGGCGTCCACCTGGAGAACAAGGAAGAGCAATTGAAGAAGAAATCAGGCGTCTACCTGGAGAATAAGGAAGAAGAAAAGAAATAGCAATCAGGCGTCCACCTGGAGAACAAGGAAAAGCAATGGAAGTATCAGCAATCAGGCGCCCACCTGGAGAACAAGGGAATACAGTTGAAGTATCAGCAATCAGGCGTCCAACTGGAGAACAAGGAAGAGCAAAAGAAGTAGAAGAAATCAGGCGTCCACCTGGAGAACAAGGAAGAGCAAAAGAAGTATTGGAAATCAGGCGTCCACCTGGAGAACAAGGAAGAAGAAAAGAAATAGCAATCATGCGTCCACCTGGAGAATAAGGAAGAGCAAAGGAAATAGAAGAAATCAGGTGTCTACCTAGAGAACAAGGAAGAAGAAAAGAAACAAAAGAAGTCAGGCGTCCAACTGGAGAACAAGGAAAAGCAATGAAAGTATTAGCAATCAGGCGTCCACCTGGAGAACAAGGAAGAAGAAAGGAAATAGAAGAAATCAGGCGTCCACCTGGAGAACAAGGAAGAAGAAAGGAAATAGAAGCAATCAGGTGTCCACCTGGAGAACAAGGAAGAAGAAAGGAAATAGCAATCAGGCGTCCACTTGGAGAACAAGGAAGAAGAAAGGAAATAGAAGAAATCAGGCGTCCACCTGGAGAACAAGGAAGAGCAATTGAAAAGGAAATCAGGCATCCACCTGGAGAACAAGGAATAACAATTGAAAAAGAAATCAGGCGTCCACCTGGAGAACAAGGAAGAGCAAAAGAAGTATTAGCAATCAGGCGTCCACCTGGAGAATAAGGAAGAAGAAAGGAAATAGAAGAAATCAGGCGTCCACCTGGAGAACAAGGAAGAGCAAAAGAAGAATTAGCAGTCTGGCGTCCACCTGGAGAACAAGGAAGAAGAAAAGAAATAGCAATCAGGCGTCCACCTGGAGAACAAGGAAGAGCAAAAGAAATAGCAATCAGGCATCCACCTGGAGAACAAGGAAGAGCAAAAGAAGTATTGGAAATTAGGCGCCCACCTGGAGAATAAGGGAATACAATTGAAGTATCAGCAATCAGGAGCCCACCTGGAGAATAAGGGAATACAGTTGAAGTATCAGCAGTCAGGAGCCCACCTGGAGAATAAGGGAATACAATTGAAGTATCAGCAGTCAGGCGCCCACCTGGAGAATAAGGGAATACAGTTGAAGTATCAGCAATCAGGCGCCCGCCTGGAGAATAAGGGAATACAGTTGAAGTATCAGCAATCAGGCGCCCACCTTGAGAATAAGGGAATACAATTGAAGTATCAGCAGTCAAGAGCCCGCTCATATAATAGAGGAGTGCACTTAAAGTCAATAAAGCAGAGGAGTCCAACCAAATCCCCAGCGGGAAACAACAAGAGTCCCAAATAGAGAAAGGAAATACAAGACACAATGAAAGGAAATACGAGACACAATGAAAGGAAATACGGAACAAGTCAGAAGCGAAGGATACCCAAGAGTCACCAAAACATCAAAGCAACAAGAAATGCAAGGGCATGATCTAGATAAGATTTTTTAATTCATATACCATAGTCTAGTCTAGCTTTTTGTTTTTCTTTAAGAAGGGTGTAATAAGGAGGTCAGCAAGCAGTAAAAGCAGCACAAACAGCAGCAACATCACAGTCCCATGGTAGTCCCAGCTACCCAAAACTTCCCGAACTACATTGACCTGATTCCTTTATAGCCAAGGATATGTAGGAAACCTTTGAAGCAGAGGTCCGGTCAAATCTTTCAAAAAATGCTTCCCACGGTAGTATTCAAACAGGCAAAAATCGCTCGTATCCGCTCACTTTTATCTTTGCACGAAAACTCTTCGAGTTTCCGCACAAAAAGGGGCAGTTGTGAGCACGTGATTTTTGCCTCACAAGAAATACTCCAAAATAAATCACAAATAATTGTTTTCTTTGTGTGCAATTGTTGAATTTTTGGGGCATTTCGTCTGTGCATGTTCATTTTATTCTAATTAAGGAAAAAATACAAAAAAAATGGTAATGCAGATGCATATGCATTTAGGAGTTAATATCGCATTTTTTAGAATTACTTAATCATGGGTTTTATAAAAATGAAAAATACAAACAAAAATATATACACTTAGGAGTTGATTATAATATCTGGCATAAATGGGAAATCACAAAATGTGCATAGGTGTTTCTTGTCATTGTGTTGATTTTATCATTTTAGGCATTAAATAATATGTGTGTAATTTTTTATTGATTGTTACAATTCATTTAGAATTTTTGTTTAATTTTTTAAAAATAGAAAATAGGTCATAAGGTGAAAAATCGGACCTGGACCTAAATCCAGGCCCAAACCAAAATTAACCCCCCCACAGCCCAATCCAAACACCCCAGGTCCGGTCCAACTCAGGGGTAAACCAAACGACGACGTTTGGTCATCTTTCATCAAGGGCCGTTGGATTAAATCAATCCAACGACTGATATTCCACACCCTTACCCGTAACCCCTACCCGACCCATTGCCTGGGCCGACCCATTCCCTAACTAAACCAAAATGACACCGTTCCTGTAAGTGGATAGATCCTAGCCATCTATTCTGCCTGATCTAACGGCCTAGATCAATTCACCCCTCCCATATATAAGCCTCAAGTTCATACCCCGGCCCCCTAACTAAGCACCCCCCATCTCCTGTTCATCATCGTCTTCAGACGATACCCCCAAAACCCTAGCTGCCCTAACTCCCCCTCGCCTGAAACCTGGCGGCAACAACACCGCCGGTCACCACCTTAACACCCCTGAACTCCCTGACCATCCTCTATCCGAATATGATAACCACTAAGCTCAAATCTTCCTGTAGTTTCTCGAATCTTCATTTGAAGATTCGAGCCAAACTCAGATCCAAACCAACCAGCCCCTAATTAACACCATAGCACCCCCTAACCTGCCTCGTTATGGATCTGTTGTTCGTTTGGCTCGAATCACCTTCAGAGCTTCTCGAATCTTCATTTGAAGATTCGAGCCAAACATGAACTCACCCAGATCTGTCTCAAATTCACACCCAATGACCCCTAGGCCTCCCTCACCCCTAAGTCATCTTTGGTTCCCTTCGAATCTGCCCAGAATTGGTCGAACCCTAAATTTGAGAAAAAGTGAAACCCTAAAATGCCAACTCGTGGAATTTGTCCGAATTAAGTGAGGGATTGAGGTCTAAGAGACTTTAATCGAGGTATTCTCAATTGAGAATACTTCGAATAAAGTCTGTTCAGCCTCAAAAGGTCCGAATCCAAGTTGAGCCTGTGTCCGTATAAGTTTGAAGATTCAGAGGTATTTTTCTTACTTCTTTTTGTATCCTATGTGTATATTGTTGCTTGTTTCATTAGTCCGTGTAATTTTCCCATCTTTTATTTTGATTTTGTCTCATACCCGTCTATTTGATCAAATAATGGCATTGTTTTTGGTGGTTGTGATTATTTACAATATGTGTAATCAACTCGATTAAGTTCGTCGAGTAGTTATATTATAAAATCCTGTTTCTGATAATGTTGATTGAAATAACCTGTTTATCTACTTATAGACTGTTTGTTGACAATCATTGTAGATAGTCAGTTGATTAGTACTCGTAAATTAAATCATGCTTGTTTACAAATCAGTAAGTTCATCAAATGGATGTTATGTATGTTGGTTTCTGGGCAGTAAGTTTCAGGGCACTGTCAACATACTGACAATGCCCCTGCATTCATGCTGATTTCAAATTCAGTTTAAATTGTGTTGTTGAGTTCTATGTGATGTTGGGTTTGAATTCAGTTTTACGAATGATGGTTAGATATAATTGGGTTAGAAGGTTGCATTTTCAGTTAAGATTTAATCCAAAAAACTGGCTGCTGTTGGTAGAAGTTGTTGTTTGAGGGATTTTCGGGGGTACTGTTGGGAATGAAACAGTGAGAGTAATATGATAGTATTAGTGTGCTAATAGTGGAAAGTTAATGGCTACAATCTAATAGGATAATGGGAGACAAAGGGAATTGGGAGTGCTGAAAATAAGGGAAAAAGTATCTTTAGTGGCTGATTTATTAGAAAATCAGCCTTAGTGTTATTTGAGTGGAGATTTTCTGATTTTTAAAAGAGAAAAGGGGTCCAGACAGTAGGCTGTTAAAGGGGGGGCAAACCTGTATAAGATAGAGGAGTTGGGACTGATTTTAAAGAAGGAGATAGAGAAAGAGAACCATATGTCGACAGTGAGGAGAACCATATAGAGAGAAGAAAAACAAAACTAAGAGAAAAAAAGAGAGAGAAACTGGACAGTGGAAAAATAGAGAGAGAAAAAAAAAACTGAAAGATAGACAGAAAAAAGAAACAGAAAAAGAAATAGAAAAAGAGAACACTCACACACACACAGAATCTGAAACAAATATAGAAGAAGGAAAGAAAATCAGAAACATAGTTTTCCTTGAATCTGTCTGGGTCTGTTTGTTGATATTGTTTGGTTTAAATCTGAAATTTTTCTTAAAATTCTGTTACTGCTCGTCTGGTTTCAAGGGTCTTGTTATTTTGCTCAAATTTGCTGAGTTATTTGGCATTTTCTGCTGATTTTGTTGCTGCTGCTACTGCTGAAATTTGCCTCTTTTACCCTCATTTCCAGGTATATATTTTTAGATTCATGTTGTGGAAAGCTTCAACATTGCCAAATAAATGAAGTTTGGAATTATAATTATGTCTTTTACTCGTTTAAATCTACTAGTTTAAATTTCAGTTTTGTTTCAGTTGGTTAATATAGTAGTATGCTTGACATGATGACTATTAGTTAATCATTCCCTTTTGAAGTTCGTATAAGCGTTGTAATAATGTTATCTATTTCAGAATTTCATTAAATATAAGTTATGTTCGAATTGTCAAGATAGGGAATATGGCAGAAAGTTGGCCATTAATTAAATCTTGTGATATTGTTAGCTAAGTAAAGAATAGTATAGAAATATCAAAAAACTATATTATTAGCCTATTTTGTCAAATATCCAATTTTGTTTAAGGCTAGATAATGTTAGTTGTATTTCGCTCATATATGGCATAATAGCGCTTATGTGAATAGCCATGGTGAAAAATGTGAATTGATATAATCCGTCACGTTTACGATGTTGGAATATGATGAATGGTTCAGACGTACCACTACGTTGCATGTGATGCCATTTTATTGAGTCAATTTGTATAATAGTTCTCTTTCTTATCAACTTGATTTTATCTATCATCGCAAACAAATTAACCAAACAATTATAACTTTGGACTAAAAACAAGTATATGAGAAGGAGGTGGGATTTATAAGTACGAATTGCAACATTTTATGTCAAAGATATGTAGAAATAGAGTTCGCACTAAATATAACAATGAAAATTCTTCGGAAACTATTAATTGGTTTATCAAATTATTTCTTTTCCCAGTTTTGTATGCGATTCGCTTTTTGGGTATACTAATGTTGTATTCACGATAAAAATGGTAGTTTTAGTTACATGCTGTTTGTTTTTCATATCATTAATTCTTTAAAATTTGAATAGTTTTGAGGTATATAATTCATACGCGTAAAATAAGACTTGCGGTCAACACATAATAAATTTTGAATTCTTTTCAAGAAAATTTGAAGGCGTCCAAATCAGTGTTTCTCTATGACTTTCATATTAAAAATAGATGGATATAATAAACATTTGTAGAGAATTTATAAAGAATATTTTGTGTAATTAGGGATGTATTTGCGTGACCTGATTATACTTCTAAAGGCAATTCGAATTATGCGTCGCGCAACTCCGAGCAAACTTTTAATAAAAGAGGTTCTTCAGAGGATGTTAAATTAAACCCATAATATGCAGTTCACTATTTAATCATACAAGAGTGACGATGTTCTTAACTTTATTTTTAAGCACAATTTCGAACATAAGTTTTTATATAATAAAAATATGCAAAAAATAATATTATCAATCTTATCGTGTACACGTATGCGTGACACGATTCTTCACGTTTATAAAAAATATATAACACGAATATACGTACGCGTGATTCGTTTAAGGGTCTATAATTATGAACAATCTAAAGCGGTAACAAAATCATGCAATAAAAAATGTATTTAACAAATCAAGATAATTAAGCCAAGTATAATAACGGTTAAGCGACCGTGCTAGAACCACGGAATTCGGGAATGTCTAACACCTTCTCCCGAATTAACAGAATTCCTTACTCGGATTTCTGGTTCGCAGAATGACAAACAGAGTCATATTCTCCTCGATTCGGGATTAAAACCGGTGACTTGGGACGCCATAAAATTCCCAGGTGGCGACTCTGAAACAAATAAACAAATCCCGTTTCGACTGTCCTTTAATTGGAGAAAACTCCCTTGCACCCTCGCGGGGACGGAAAAAGAAGGTGTGACAGATGTGATACATGGATGACAACGATTGAAAAATAAAATGAAATGACAATATTACATAATCGATAATCGAGGGAAGGAAAAAAATGAGAGGTGCCAGGCCTTGAGACAACAAAATAGTATAGGCCATACAGTCACATCCTCATTTTGAGAAATACGTTCGCGACTCTAATGTGATTAACATACGGGAAAGTTAGACCTCAAAGTAATAGAAATCAGTATGGACTGGTGAACAGGATAACCTAAACATGAATTAGGAACTGATAATTTCAGATTGCATTCTGGCAATAGTAGAATGGACAACATAAGAAGATTCATAGGAAATTCAGAGAATAGCCATTCAGGAAGACGCTTCCCTAAAGAAGGCAATGTGAGCAAAGTTAAGCTTAAGGACCGTATGTGCCAGTTATACTAAGTGTCACCATTGTGAGTGAGGAATTTTGTTATCCTTAGTACAGAAGGATTACCGCAAGGCAAGTAAGAGTCATTGATGATTCGAAAAGATGCCAAAGATGGAAAGGAAAAATATCTATAGGCAGGTCGTCGTAGCTCCAAGTCTTAGTACTCCCTTAAAGGGGGGAATATGGAGTGATGTGGCATTAAGTCAGGGTTAAGTGGTTCTAGTAACTATGGAATGGTAAAGAAAAAATGCGATAAAATTAGAAATGGATGAGATTGCACTTATTCAAAGATTCCATAACATTATGCAAACACGATGTCAAGGAAAGGAAGTAAGGGTCCCTGCCCAAGATGTTATTGATAGGTAAGGAGCCAGTATGTGAGGTAAGTTAAGATAAAGAAATAAGTCAAGAAAGATTACGCGAAATATGGATATGAGAATGGGCCGACGATTAGTTAGTAGTTAATTCAGGAAGAGCCTAGTCATGACTAGACAAGAGGTTACAGACAAATCAGTAGATCATGCAAGATAAATGTAATAAACCCCAACATGGGGAATTCAGCCCCGCAGTAATGTCATTGTAATACTTGAGATATATTCAGATAGGAGTTGGGGAAGGTAAAGGCACCGTATGAGCATTACGAAAATAAAAGATAACGCTATTGGGAAGACTGTCAAATATCAAGTTCAGAAGCAACCTTACAAGCACAAGGACGTGGAGGTAAGTAACTACGGATAATTATAGGCGAGGAAGGACATAAAAAGAATCTATCGAATATTCGATGTAATAAGCTCGAGCTTTACAAAGTCAGAGGGTCCTCCCTAAGCACTACAATGGAAGACTAGCTAAGGAAATAAGAAAGAAGGCTTCAACCTAAGCACGGTGACCTAAAGAGGAAATGGTCTTATAACAATAGTATCACAACAACATTATATGCACTCCATAAGGAAGTATGCACGCAACAAGGGGACAGAAATACCAGGAAAGGTAATGGCTTACGTTTAAAGAAACCTGAGAAGGAACGAGAGGAATTATTCAATCAATGATCTAGAGTTAGTTTCGTTGTGAATGCACCTAAGAGTTCAGAGTATTATCCATGCAGTATACATATTGACAATCATACAGCTATAGAAGGCTCCGGTATAAGTAAAAAGAAAGAATTGTCTCCAAGTCATAGACAAAAGATTGAATTGTTAAAAGATTGTATCATAGACATTCCATAGTGTCCATGAAAGGGCTGAAGTAATACCATAAGCCGCAGATCAGAAGATAGCTTAAGCCTACATAAAGGTTGATCAGAAGAAAGAGGAAATTAATGAAATACATCAACGAAGTAAATCAGGAGTCTGATTATTGGACCCAGAAAATTATAGAAATCGTGATTGAGAATATTGCAAAATTAATCTTAATATCAAAGGTACAAGAGAGATAGTACAACAACTATATTTTATAACGAATCTACAATAAAGCCAGTTAGAAGAAGTACCAGACTCATAAGAAGTCGGTATAAAGCTTCCACCGAATTGTGTATGCCCCAGAGGTGCAAGTATTATAATAGAGCTTCAAGTTGTAAATGTGAATTATACCTATGTTGAAGGAAGGTCATGAAAGAGATAAAGATACAATGCAAGATTTTAAGGTAAGAAAGGTAAAGGTGAACAACATACGAGATACTCAAATGCAAAAAGTTGTGAATAGTCAATACTGAGGATAAAAGGCTAGAAGAGTGGGGATTCAGTATCCAGGAATGATAGCAACGTTGTCAGTGTCATACCTTCCAGCATATGGCCTAAGTACCGAAAGGTCTAGTTAAGAGAGTAAACAAGAGTTTAAGATGATATGATGTCTCGCTTGATATTCCAGAATAACATAAGGAAATCTATGGTGCAAGCAAGTTGAAGGAAGGTTGCGAGTAGTATAAACAGACATGTATAGGTCGCAAGCTAAAGTATGATAGAACAACAAGGTTTTAGAAACACAAGAGTAAGGATAAGAAGAAAGCAAGTGAAGAGGTGACAAAAATGGATAATTCCTCGGGATTAAGCCTGTGAAAACAAGGGAGTTGATGGTTCCTCTAAGTTATAGTGTCATGACCCGAATTTCCCACCTTCGGGAATCGTGATGGAGCCTACTTGTGAAAGCTAGGCAAGTCGACAGTTATAGTTTTACCACCATTATTATTAATTCAACCAGAATAGATAATAATGAAAACAAGATAATTATGAAATGCGGAAGTGATATAACAGTGCCATAACTCAAGTACATAACTATCCCATGGATCTGGTGCCACAATCCACGAACGTCTAAGATTTACTACAAATATAAGTCTGAAAGAAGTACATCTATTCTTGAAATAGAAGAGACAGAAGAAGCTAAAACGGGGAAAAGGGACTTCAGGCTCTACGAACGCCAACAGATCTACCTTGGTCTCCATGGACTGAAGGCAGCAACCCCGAATCTACTCACAGGATCCGACACCGAGATCTGCACAAAAAGTGCAGAGTGCAGTATCAGTACAACCGACCCCATGTACTAGTAAGTATCGAGCCTAATCTCGGCGAAGTAGTGACGAGGCTAGGACACGACAACCATATAAACCTGTACAGTTAAATCATATACGAAAACAATAATAACAGAATTGAACAGGTAAAGACGGGGAAGGGAAACATGCTGAGGGAAGTATCAAATTTTGACAGTACTAAAGTAAAGAAACAAGGTAAATATCAACTTTGAAACAACAGAAATGATAACACAGTAACAAGTGCACGACATTACCCTTTGTGCTTTTACTCTCGTCCTCACCATAGAAATCAACAGAAATGGCACGACATCACCCTTCGTGCTTTTACTCTCTCATAATCATGGCACGTCATCACCCTTCGTGCATTAACACTCACAGAGATATGGAACGACATCACCCTTCATGCATTAACACTTATTGAATATGACACGACATCACCCTTCATGCATTAACACTCTCTCACAATATTGTGCACGACATCACCCTTCGTGCTTTACACTCTTCCTCACCCAAACAATAAAAACAATAACATCCCAGTAAGGGAAATCAACAATAGAAACAATAACATCCAGGCAAGGGAATCAACAATAGAAACAACAACATCCCGGCAAGGGAATCAGCTATAACCAATCTCGTTTCAACAGTTAACTTCACAAAATAAGTCTCAATTTGAATCAATACTCAACAATGATCAATTACCAAGAAAATATCATAAGTCTTGTTCAACGTGGATAATCATCAATTTAAACATGAATAGTACATAACAAGAATCACAACGATCACACTTTAAGACTCACTTGCATGCTCGACACCAACATATAGATACTCGTCAGCACACCTATATGTCGTACTCTACACTAACACTTAGCAATTAAGACACAACACTTATTCCCTCAAGCTAAGGTTAGACCAAACACTTACCTCGATTCCACGACAAAAAGTCAAGCCTCAATTACTACTTTACCTCTCGGTTCCACTTCCAATCCGCTTGTATCTAGTCATAATTTACTTAGTAACATCAATATATGCTAAATAAATCAATTCTAATGCATGAACATAGATTTTCCAATGTTTTCTCCAAAAAGTCAAAAATCTTACCCCGGGCCCGCTTGGTCAAAACTCAAAGTTCGAACCAAAACCTGACTACCCATTCACCCACGAACCCAAATATGCAATTGGTTTTGAAATCCGACCTCAAATTGAGGTCCAAATATCCAAATTTTGAAATTCCTAATTTCTACCCAAGAACACCCAATTTTCCATGAAAAACCCTAAATTTTGAGATGAAATTATGTAAAAAGATGAAATAGATTGAAGAAAAAGAGTTAATATTCATTTACCTATGATTTGGGGGAGGAACTTGCTCTAGGAAAATCACCCTTTGGAGTTTAGGTTTCGAAATTTTGAAGAATGAAGTGAAAATACAGTCTAAATAATGTTTTGTTCAAGTGCAGATGTCATAATTGCGAAGCTCGCAAATGCGATATAGGCTTCGCAATTGCGAACCTGCTGCATGTCTGCTCCTCTCGCAATTGCGATCTTTGACCCTCCCTGTTGACTTCGCAATTGCGAAGGGATGTTCGCAAATGCAAACAAATGCTGGCATGGGCTTCTTCGCAATTGAGATAAAGCCCTCGCAATTGCCAAGCCTGTTAGGCTCGCAATTGCGAAGCCTGACCTCGCAATTGCGAGATCAGAGCCTGTAACAAAAATATCAGATGCAACAGAAATTTTCTAAGTCCAAACTCACTCTGTGGCCTATCCAAAACTCATCCGAGCCCTCGGGGCTCCAACACAAACATGCACACAAGTTTAAAAACTTTATAAGGACATACTCGTGCGATCAAATCGCCAAAATAACATCTTAAACAACGAATTTAACACCAAAACTCATGAAATTCATAAAGTAGTTCAAAATTTCCATTTCCTCAACCAATGGCCCGAATTACGTCAAATCTCTTCTGTTTTTCAGCAAATTTCACAAATACGACTTAAATACTATATCAAACATGTATTGGGCTCCGGAACCAAAATACGGGCCCGATACCAGCGAGATTACACACTATTTTATTTCCAAATATCCTTATATTTTCCAGCAAATAATTTTCTTCAAAAATTCATTTCTCGGGCTAGGAACCTCGGAATTCGATTCCGGGCATATGCCAGAGTCCCATATTTTACTATGGACCCTAGGGGACCGTCAGATCATGGGTCTGGGTCCGTTTACCAAAAATGTTGACCAAAGTCAACTTTAATTAATTTAAAGGCAAATTTCACATAAAAGCTTTTCGGAAATGCGCTCAGACTGCGCACACAAATCGAAGAGAAGGAAAATGAGGTTTTCAAGGTCTCGAAACCCGGATTCGGATTCTAAAATACAAGATGGCCCTTTGGGTCATCATATTCTCCACCTCTAAAACAACTGTTCGTCCTCGAACGGACATAGAAAAGTATCTGAGCGGGGAAAAGATGGGGATATCGACTCCGTATATCGGACTCAGACTCCCAGGTAGCTGCCTCAATAGGCTAACCTTTCTACTGCATACGAACCGATGGATAACTCTTCGATCTCAACTGAAGAACCTGCCGGTCTAGAATAGCTATTGGCTCCTCCTCATAGGTCAAATCCTTGTCTAACTGGACAGTGCTGAAGTCTAACATGTAGGATGGATTGCCATGATACCGCCGAAGGATGGACACATGAAACACTAGATGCACAACTGATAAACCTGGTGGCAACGCAAGCTAGTAAGCCACCTCACCCACTCTCCGAAGGATCTCAAAAGGCCCAATGAACCTAAGGCTTAACTTGCCCTTCTTCCCAAATCTCATCACGCCCTTCATGGGCGACACCCGAAGTAATACTCGCTCTTCGACCATGAATGCCACATCACGAACCTTACGGTCGGTATAACACTTTTGCCTGGACTGAGCTATACGAAGTCTATCCTGAATGATTTCAACCTTATCCTAGACATCCTGTACTAAATCTGTACCCAACAACCGAGCCTCTCTCGGTTCAAACCATCCAACCGGCGACCGACACCGTCTACAATATAATGCCTCATAGGAAGCCATCTGGATGCTTGACTAATAACTGTTGTTGTAGGCAAACTCTGCTAATGGTAAGAACTGATCCCAAGAACCTCCAAAGTCAATAACACATGCGAGGAGCATATCCTCCAAAATCTAAATAATACGCTCGGACTGTCCGTCCGTCTGGGGATGAAATGCTATGCTCAACTCGACCCGTGTACCCAAACGCTGAACTGCCCTCCAGAAATGCGAGGTAAACTGCGTACCCCAATCAAAAATGATATACACAGGCACACCATGAAGACGAACAATATCCTGGATATAGATCTCAGCTAACCGCTCTGAAGAATAGGAAACAGCTATAGGAATGAAATGCGCTGACTTGGTCAGCCTATCCACAATAACCCATACTACATCGAACTTCCTCTGAGTTCGTGGAAGTCTAACAACGAAATCCATAGTGATATGCTCCCACTTCCACTCAGGAATCTCAATCTTCTGAAGTAAACCACCAGGTATCTGATGCTCGTACTTTACCTACTGACAATTCAAACACCGAGCTACGTATGCCACAATATCCTTCTTCATCCTCCACTAATAATGCTGCTGTAATTCTTGATACATCTTAGCGGCGCCCGGATGAATAGAGTACCGGGAGCTATGGGATTCCTCTAGAATCAACTCACGAAGTCTATCCACATTAGGCACACAAATACGACCCTGCATACTCAAAACTCCATCGTCTCTAACTGTAACCTACTTGGCACCTCCATGCTGCATTGTGTCTCTAAGGACAAGCAAATGAGGGTCATCATACTACTAATCTCTGATATGCTCAAATAATGAATAACGAGGGGTTATGCAAGCTAGAACACGACTGGGCTCAGAAACATCCAACCCCACAAACTGATTGGCTAAAGCCTGAACATCCAAAGCAAGTGGTCTCTCACCGATTGGAATATACGCAAGGCTGCCTATACTGGCTGACTTCCTACTCAAAGCATTGACCACTACATTGGCCGTCCCAGGATGATACAAGATGGTGATATCATAGTCTTTCAATAGCTCCAACCACCTCCTCTGCCTCAAATTTAGCAACTTCTGCTTGAACAAGTATTGCAAACTCTTGTGATCTGTGAACACTTCACACGACAAGCCATATAAATAATGCCTCCAAATCTTTAGCGCGTGAACAATGGCTACCAGCTCCAAATCATGAACTGGATAATTCTTCTCGTGGATCTTCAACTATCGTGAAGCATATGCGATAACCTTGCCATTATGCATCAACATCGCACCAAGTCTGATACAAGATACATCATAATATACTGTATATGGCCCTGAACCTATGGACAATACCAACACCGACGCCGTAGTCAAAGCTGTCTTGAGCTTTTGAAAGCTCGCCTCACACTTGTCCGACCACCTGAACTAGGCACCCTTCTGGGTCAACCTGGTCATCGAGGCTGCTATAGATGAAAACCCCTCCACAAACTGTCGATAATAACCCACTAAACCTAAGAAACTCCAAATCTCTGTAGCTGATGTGGGTCTAGGCCAGTCCTTGATTGCCTCAATCTTCTTAGGATCCACCTGAATACCCTCTGCTGAACAACGTGACCCAAGAATGTAACTAAACTCAACCAAAACTCACATTTTTAAAAATTAGCATATAACTGGCTATCTCTCAATTTGGAGAACAACTCGAAGATGATGCTCATGCTCCTCTCGGCTGTGGGAGTAGATCAAGATATCATCAATGAAAACAATCATGAAGGAATCCAGGTATGGCTTGAACATTCGGTTCATCAAATCCATAAACATTGTTGGGGCATTTGTCAACCCAAATGACATCACTAGAAACTCATAATGCCCATATCGAGTGCGAAAAACTATCTTAGGGACATCAGATGCCCTAAACCTCAACTGATGGTAGCCAGATCTCAAATCAATTTTCAAAAACACTTTGGCACCCTGAAGCTGATCAAATAAATCATCAATCTTCGGCAATGGATACTTGTTCTTAATGTGACTTTGTTAAACTACCGATAGTATATGCACATCCTCATCGACCCATCCTTCTTCTTAACAAACAACACTGGCGCACCCCAGGGTGAGACACTATGTCTAACAAAGCCCTTATCAAGCAAATCCTGTAATTGCTCCTTAGATTCCTTCAACTCTAACGAGGCCATGCGATACGACGGAATAGAAATAGGATGAGTGCCCGGAGTCAAATCAATGCAAAAGTCAATATCCCTGTCGGGTGGCATCCCCAACAGGTTTGCAAGAAAGACCTGTGGAAACTCCCAAACAACTGGCACAGAATCCATAGAAGGAACCTTAGCACTAGAATCACAAACATAAGCCAAACACCCCTTCTCGACCATACCCCGAGCCTTCATATAAGAAATAACCCTGCTGGTAGAATGACCAGGAGTCCCTATCCACTCCAATCAAGGTAACCCTGGCAAGGCTAAGGTCATGGTCTTGACGTGACAGTCCAATATAGTATGATAAGATGACAACCAAGCCATCCCTAAAATGACATCAAAATCGACCATATCAAGAAGTAGGAGATCTACACGGGTCTCAAGACCCCCAATAATAACCATACACGAGTGATAGATACGATCTACAATAATAGAATCACCCACTGGTATAGACACATATACAGAAGCACTCAAAAAATCACGAGGCACAACCAAATACATAGCAAAATAAAATGACACATAGGAGTATGTAGACACTGGATCAAATAGAACTGAAGCATCTCTACTACAAACTGAAACCTTACCTGTGATACCGGTATCGGATGCTTCAGCCTCAGGCCTGACTGGGAAAGCATAACATCGGGGCTATACCCTACCACTCTAAACTACTCCCTGGGACAGCCTCCTGTTGGCTGGCCTCCACCTCTAGCGGCCTGACCTCCACCCCTAATACCTCAACCTCCACCTTTAGCTGCTTGACCCCTACCTCTAGCTGGCCGAGCGGGCGGTGGAACACCCGATGACAAAACCATGGCACGAGAACCCTGATGCTGAGAACTGCTCGATACTCGAGGGAAAAATCTAGCAATGTGCCTTGGATCACCACATGTATAACAAAACCTCGGCTGCTGAGACTACTGACCCTGATACTGACCTTGACGGCCCGAGTAACCACCTTGAAAACTCTGGAGCGGAGGTGCACTAAGAGGAGCTGGTGGTGCACTACAGGGTAGCTGATCAGAATACTACATATGAGAACTACTGCCACCTAGAGCACCGTGAGAAGTTTGAAGTGCTGAATGAAATGGCCTGGAAGGATGGCCCCTACCAAAAAAATCCCTGCCTCTAGAGATGGCACCACTGAACCTGCCAGAATGACGAGGCCTATTGTTAGACCTCTAACCACTCCCCTGTGATAGAACCATCTTAACTCGCCTGGCTACATTGGTTACATCCTAGAAAGAAATCTCGCTCCCTGTCTCCTTAGCCATCTGCAATCTGATAGGTTGAGCTAGTCCATCAACAAACCTCCTCACCCTCTCTCTCTCGGTGGAAAGTATAAGAAGAGCATGACGGGCCTAGTCAATAAATCTGGTCTCGTACTAAGTGACGGTCATAGAACCCTACTGGAGACGCTCAAACTGCCTCCGATAGTCCTCCCTCTAAGTAATAGGAAGAAACTTCTCCAGAAATAGCTGAGAGAACTGGTTCCAAGTCAAAGCAGGCGACCCAACTGGTCCGGCCAAACAATAATCCCTCCACCAATTCTTGGCGGAACCTAACAATTGAAAAGCAGCAAAGTCGACCCCATTGGTCTCCACTATCCCTATTTTTTGTAGAACCAAAGCAGATATACATGCTTATTTGGCATTTCAGGTATGAATCTAAACCCGTTTGAGTACGAACATTTGTTTAAGAGGTGGAAAATGTAATGACCCGACTAGTCATTTTGATTTCTAGAACCTCATTCCCCTAAATGAGACTTCCCTACTTGCTTTTACTGATTTATGACTTGCAAGGATGGTTAGTTCGGGATTTGGAAGAGTTTGGGTTGAAATCGGAACACTTGGTTCCTTAAGGTTGGCTTAAATGGCCAAGTTTGACTTCGGTCAACATTTTGAGTAAACGACCTCGGAATCGGGATCAGATGATTCCAACAAGTTTGTATGATGATTTCGGACTTGGGCGTATATCCGGATCGAATTTTGGATGACCCGGGAGCATTTTGGCGCTTAATAGTGAAAGTTGGTTCTTTAAGGATTTTGAAGTTCTTTAAATTTGTTTTGGAGCGGGTTTTGGTGATATCAAGGTTTGAATTGAATTTCGAGATCGGGAATAGTTCTGTAATGTCATTTAAGACTTGCATGCAAAATTTAGTGTCAATTTGAGTAGTATAAGTGTGTTTCGCCGTATTGGAAGTGAATTGAAGAACTTGAAGTTCATAAGTTTGAATCAATTGGTTTTGGGGTGTGATTCTTAGTTTTAATGTTGTTTCTGGTGTTCCGAGAGTTCGAGCAACTCCGTTTTATCATTTCAAACTTGTCGGTATATTCGGGCGGGGCCTCGGGGCCCCCCGAGCGTCAATCGGTCGAGGCTCGAGCTTAGTTGAGAAAATGAGAAGGAGCTGATGCTCCAGGCTTCTATCAAGATCGCACCTGCAGCTGGCCAACTGTAGATGCGGCCCAAGGGGAGGAGCCCAGGTTCATGCGGCCCATCTTCCGCAGAAGCTGTCCCCAGACCGCAGATGTGGCCCTATCTAGCCGGCCCAATTCCGCAGAAGCGAACCAACCCTCGCAGAAGCGAGACTGCAGATGCGGTCCCCTAACCGTAGGTGCAGAAATCGCTAAAGGTAGTGCCTTATTTAATACGAGAATGTGTTATTATTGACACATTTCATTCATTCCTTGGGCGATTTGGGAGCTTCCAAAGAGGAGATTTCAACCTAGCATTGTGAGGTAAGTTATTTCTACTTAATGTGAGTTTAATACTTGATTTTTGGGTAGATTAACACATAAAGATTAGTGAAAATCATGGGATTAGAGTAAAACCTAGGGTTTTGATAAAAAGAAGATTTAACGACATAATTCATTATGGAATGAAGTAGATGTAGACATGTGATTTTTTACCCTCCCCAAGATTTTTTATATTTTAGCATGTAAATATTTAATTTAGGCCTAATATAGCTATTTCAACTATTTTTAACTTCTTTACTTTATTTTCGTCATAAAAATGGAAAATTACGAAAAAAATATATTTTTAGCTTACGTATCTTTCATAAATTTAAATAAAAATATACAAAAATACTACTATTTTTATATTTATATAATTTTGAAAATAAATAATATATAATAGTTTCATGTTAGCCTTTCGCATGGGGTAGTATTTTTATCTTACTTTAAAATGAGTCAATTAAGGTGTTGGATCATAATTTTAAGAGTTTTAGAACCCAATTCTTGGCCCAATTCAGATTAGTCCATTAAGCCTAGGTACCCTTCTAGACTCTTCTTTGGAATAAAAAAACAAATAAAGAGGACCTTAAGGACTTAACACAAAAGACCTAGGGAGTAATGGGCAAAATACACAAATATACACCTACACCTAGACTCTACCTATAAATAAGTGCTTAAAAAAATCAAAAAAAAAAGTTGAAAAAAGGACTGCGCAGACAAGGAACGACCCCCCCCCCCCGGATCGTCTTCTTCACAAGACTTCAACTGTTCTCTTTCTCTTCATTCAAGAGCCATTTTCATGGATGATTTTGAAGCAACCAAGAACAGACCCAAGACCAGCCCCCCTTGATTTCTGATCTCCGTCGAATCACTCCACCCTTCCGACCTTCGTCTTCTCCAAACACGGCAAAATTCTCCGTTGTAACACTAGAAAACACCCCTAGAACTCCTCCATAACAGCACCCAACCTACAACGGTACAGACACAATCAACGACTTTCGCTAATTCCCCCCTTCGTCGCCTGAGACAACAATACAAACGACCCTCACTCCATCGATTCGCTTGTTTCAACAACAACAGCCACCGGACCTCACTCCATCTCCCTCACGCCGGAAATAGCGGAACACACACATACAAGAACAGACAAAAAAAAAGAAATCTGGGAAGAAAATTGATTGAAGAAAAGTGGTGGTTTCGTCGTTCGATTCTGACTTGTCATTGCCAGTTTAGTATCCTAGTTTAGATATAAAACTCAGTTCTATTAGATTTCTTAATCAAAGATCCAAAAACACTTTGGTCTCTTCTGTTGATTTCGATTTCAAATATGGAGTCGGTTTGAAGTATTTGATCCAGATTTCCATTTGAAGTTCGAGTCTGCCGACGAGAACGTTTCTGTTCTTCATTTGGTTCTGATTTTTGGTTTTCGAGTGTGGGCATGGAGTTAAGTCGAGGTTGATTGCGGTTCAAGTTTCTGGCGAGGTTCGATTTGAGATCGTTGTTCTTCGTTTCTGGTTTGAGGTTCGAGTTTCAATTCTTTCATATACATGTTTCTGAGTCAATTCAGTGTTTGATTGCATTTGGATATTAGAGGTTGTTGTTGTTCATGTCACAGCAGAATGTTTGAAATATTTTCTTCCATTTGTTCATGTCATTTGTTAAGTGTTTGAAATATTCATCTCTATTTTTGGCGTGTATGGTACTTAACTGTTTGTATCTGATTTGCAACGAAAATTCCTAGTGTGATTAAAAACCAATCTGATAGTAAACTAATTAAGAAGAAATAACAGAATTAGTGTTGTTGATACAATAGTAGGTATAATTGTTGAGATGAATCGTAGGGTTTGAGATTGTTTGCTAGCTTACTTCTTCTACAACCAAATCTATAATCCATGGCCCTCGGATAATTAACTTCGACTCTTTAGAAATCGAGGCGTGCCATTAGCGAATTTTCATGGCCCTTGCAAAGTTGCAAACGCGTAGTTGCTTTGGGCGCATTATTTTAATAATTTATCTTCCTAAACTCGGGTGCGTATTTATGTGACCCAAATCCAAATCTCAACAATGTTAGATAAAATATGTCGAGGACCGCGGGTGCATTTATGTGACGTGGTTCAAGACATGTTTTAAATGATGTTCAATCTTCTTAAAATCGAATAAAAGTGGTTAAAAGTTAAAATTTGCGCATAGGTTCATAATTGTTTAAAATCAGATAATTGAGCTGAATATAACAGTGAAGCGACCGTGCTAGAACCACAGAACTTGGGAATGACTAACACCTTCTCCCGGGTTAACAGAATTCCTTATTCGGATTTCTGGTTCGCGGACTATAATACAGAGTCAATCTTTCCTCGATTCGGGATTTTAAATCGGTGATTTGGGACGCCATAAATTATCCCAAGTGGCAACTCAGAATTTTTAGTAAATTAATCTCATTTCGATTGTCACTTTAAGTTGGAAAAAACTCCCTTATATACTCCCTTCCGGGGGTGGGTAGTGAAAAGGAGGTGTGACAACTCTGGCGACTCTGCTGGGGAATCGAACCCAAAATCTCTGGTTCAGGGTTCAAGAATTCGAGCTTAGAATAATTGTTATAATTGGCTTTGTTTATTATCTGGTTTTATTACATGTTTGGGCCTAATGTGCTAAATGTTGCTTTTACCGCTTTGATATTATCTGAATTGTATATAAACTATTACGAAACCCTTCTCTTCTCATCTTCGGGGATTTGCTCGCTGGTTGAGACTCTCTATTCTGTTAGTGTCATACCTTGAAATAAGAAAGAGGCTCGGACAAATTACTAAGCCGGATGGCCTTTGGGTTCCCCATATGTAGCTCCCTCCTCGGCTCGAGTTGTCCGCTCGGGTGCACATGTCTAGAACAAATGCCAAGGTTTTGAACCTAGAATAACTCAGCTTCATGCCGGATCCCTAGTAGGAACGCTTGTTTGTATCATGTGCACTTGACTTAGGGGACTCAACACAGGGGTTGGGTCCGTCTAGGACAGGTATACCCCAAAAAATAAAAGACCATCTTGATGCATCTTATGTGCTACATGTTGCTTTTATTCAAGGGTAAAAGGGTCATTTGGCGGACCAATGATAGCTGAGAGTAAATGAAAAAATGAAAAAAAATGAAAAAAGAAAGAAGAAAGAAAAAAAGAAAAAGAGAGGCTTTGTATGGGAGGCGGTGTACATCTCTAGTTGGTTGGTTTGAGCCGGGTGAGGCTAGGCTATTGGGGACAGACTTGGTGCAGGATGCTTTAGAAAAGGTGAAGGTGATTCATGAGAGGCTTCGTACAGCGCAGTCGAGACAAAATAGTTATGCTGACAGGCAGGTTCGGGATGTGTCCTACATGGTTGGTGAGAAGGTTCTGTTGAAGGTTTCGCCCATGAAGGGTGTTATGAGATTTGGGAAGAAGGGTAAGTTAAGTCCTCGGTTCATTGGGCCTTTTGAGGTACTTCTGAGGATTGGAGAGGTGGCTTATGAGCTTGCTTTGCCACCCATCTTGTCGAGTGTGCATCCGGTATTTCATGTTTCTATGCTCTGGAAGTATATTGGGGATCCATCTCATATTTTGGATTTCAGCACGGTTCAGTTAGATGATGATTTGACTTATGATGTGGAGCCAGTAGCTATTTTGGGATGTCAGGTTCGAAAGTTGAGATCAAAGGATATAGCTTCAGTGAAATTGCAGTGGAGAGGTCGGCCTGTGGAGGAGGCTACCTGGGAGACCGAACAGGAGATGCGGAGCAGATATCCTCGCCTGTTTGAGGCTTCAGATATGTTTCTTAACTTGTTCGAGGACGAATATTTGTTTAACAGGGGGAGGATGTGACGACCCGGCCATTCATCTCATGAGTTACCGCTCAGTTTCCCCATTTCTGCTTCTTATTGCGTTGTTTATCGGTTATATGTGTGATCAGGTTGGTTGGCTCGGGTTCGGAAAGGTTTTAGTAAGGTTTGAGATACTTAGTCTCTTTTGAGGAAGCTTAAGTTGGAAAAGTAAAGCGGATGTTGACTTATGTTAGAGGGCTCGAACGTGACTTCCAATAGTTTGGATAGCCTCGGGAGGTGATTTGAGACTTAGGAGCATGATCAGAATATGTTTTGGAGGTCGGGAGTAGATTTAGGATTGAATTGGCGAAATTAGAATTTTGGCGTTTTCTGGTTGATACGTAAGATTTTAATATAAGAGTCGGAATGGAATTCCAGGAGTTGCAGTAGTTCCGTTGTGTCATTTAGGATGTGTGTGCAAAAATTTCAGGTCACTCGGACGTTGTTTGGTAGATTTTTTGATCAAAAGCGGAATTAGGAAGATTTTGGAATCTTAGGCTTGATTTTGATGTAATTTGGTTGATTCGATGTTGTTTGAGATGTTTTGAAGATTGGTACAAGTTTGGGTAGTAATATATGTTGTGTTTGTGCTTTTGGTTGAGGTCCCGGGGGCCTCGGGGTAATTTTGGATGGTTGGCAGAAAGTTTGGAAGTTGGTTTTGGCAGCTGAAGATGTCCCATTGCTGTCATAAATGCACCTACGACTAGGGGACCACAGATGCGGTCTCGCAGAAGCGGAAAGAGCCTAGGAAGGCAGGAACCGCAGAAGCAGTTAAGGAACCGCACCTGCGGTGGCGCAGGTGCGGGTTATGTATCGCAGATGCAAAAGCTGAGGGGCTTAAGTGCAAACTGCAGAAGCGGTTCATGGACTGCAGAAGCGGTTGCACATGAGCGGGGATATAGCCGCCGGTGCGAAACGCCTGGGCTAAAAGGTATAATAGCATTCCTTCGCGATTTTTGAGTTGTTCTTCACCATTTCAAGTCGATTTTGGAGCCTTTTGGGAGATTTTGAAGAGGGAATCAAGGGATATTGTCTAGAGGTAAGATTTTTTGAGTTTAATAATTGATCCTATGGTATTATTTCACGGATTAGAGCTGTAATTTATGAAAATTAAGGGTTAAAAATTGGGAAACTAGGGCTTGGTGTTGGAGACCTTGACTTGAGGATTTGAGGGGCTATTTGTGGTCGGAGTTTGGGACTTTTGATATGTATGAACTCGTGGGGAGATAAGGAATCTATTGATATAAATTTTATCGAATTCCGAGAGGGCCGGGGCATCGGGTTTTGGTTAATTTCGGGATTTATATTGTAAATTGATTATTTTCGCATGGGCTTGCTTTCCCTTACCACATTTTGAAGTCGTGATTCTGATTTTGGATAGATTTGACGCAAGTTGCGGCCGATTGGAGGGGCAAAGGAGTCGCGGGCTAGAGTTTAGATCGAATTGAGGTGAGTAATGATTTTAAATGTTATCCTGAGGGTATGAAACCCCGAATTTCATATCGTTGTGCTATATTGAGGTGACACACATGCTAGATGACGAGCGTGGTCGTGCACCATTGGGGATTGTGACTTAGTCCATCCTGAATGACTGTTTTACCGCGTATTTGATTAAAAATTGTTTGTTATCATCATGTTTTGTGCTGAATGCCATATTTGGGCCTCCTGCCAACTATTTGGACCCTTACGGGATTTTTACTGGTATTTCCTCACTGTTTTCACTTTATACTTGTACTCAGTCATGCTATATTCTACTGCTTTCATAAATCAGCCATGTTTACCCTGTTTTAACACATTAAATGATATTTTAAATAATAATTTTGGCTGAGCATCATATTTTACCATTGCCCGAGTGGCTTATGAATTTTGACTGAGTAAGGTCGAGGGCCTGTGTTGTGAGGATACACTGATTTATGATTATGAGGCCGAGGGCCTAAGATTGTACACCACGAGGTGGCTTGTTGATATGAGGCCGAGAGCCTATTGATTTTGCCACGAGATGGCTTGATATTGCGCTTGGGCCGTAAGGGGACCCTCCTGGAGTCTGTACCTAGTGAGCGCGGGTACCCATTGTGATATGAGATATAGCCCGAGGGGCTGGTATTGTTCCATGTGTTGCCCGAGGGGCTGATTCTGTTGATATTGTGCCCGAGGGGCGGTTCTTTATATGTTTATCTTTTCTAGCTTCCTGTCATTTACTTGCTTAACTGTTTTAAAAAGGTATTTTAAAGAAGCTTAAACTAAACTAAGGTGACTTTACATGTTTTCACTGTTTCATTGCTTTTGCTAGCTTTATACTGCTTCTTTATAGCATGTTGATATGCCTTTACATGATTTCTTATCGTGTAGTCTTCATTTATTATTATTACTCACTGAGTTGGAGTAATCACTTTACTCCTTGCACCCCGTGTGCAGATTCCAGTGCTTCAGGTCCTGCTTGCGAGGGTTGAGAGCTTCCAACAGACTTCGGAGTTCACTAAGTAGCTGCTTGGCGTTTGCAGCCCAATGTCTCTCCCTCTTATCATTATTTCTTTCCTTTGTCCTGGTTATGTAATAGTTTGTGTAGACTCTTTCAGACTTATAGTTTTATGATAGATGCTCATGACTGGTGACACCCCGATGTCGGGCTATGTCTATTCCGCAACTGTACAATTTCACCTTATTTTAGGATTATTATTATGTTAAAAGACTTAATTTGTATTATCTTAACTGCTTAAAATGAATTGGGAGTGTGTCGACTGGCCTTGTCTTCACGAGTGGTGCCATCACGATCGAGTCTGGGTTTTAGGGTCGTGACATAAAGTGTCGCATAGGTTGTTCCAAGGCAGCCTAAGATTGATATTTGGGTAGGCCTTATTGATGGCAGCTTCCACATTCCAACCAATCTGTTATTGCAACTTGTACAGGTTGAATTTCTTCTAATCTCCATACCTGCAAGCACAAGTTTCCTTCCACAACACCCAACATATAATAATAGGGGTAATGGTTAAAACTAGTTTATGTACATCATTAGAGGCTTTTGAATGCCACTAGGTATGTAACATATTTCTAATGGGGTGGGGGTGATAGGTAATACCAAGTTGAGAGCCAAAAATTTTGCAAACATAACTGGCTACATGTCCTTCTTTAAATACATGATGCATGTTTTCATAGGAGAGGTTCTCACAATAGTTACACCTAGAAATGATTTGTCTCCCAAACCTAGAAATAACTTCATAAAAAGGGATTTTACTTTTCCAAAGCCTCCAGACTAGAAAAGACATATCAAAAGGAACACAAGTGTTCCAAATTATACCAATGTGATGCTGCCTTGGTCTAGATTGCCTTACTAGATTCTAAGCTGTTCTGTTGGAGTATCTGTCATTATCCGTAAGGTCCCAATAAACCTTATACTCTTTGTCTTAAGTTCCAATGTCTATGCTGAGGATATGGTCAACTAGGTGCTCCGGAAGGACTTTTTTCAGTTTATTAACATCCCACTTTTCTCCCGTGATGAATTCACATACCTGAGTGTTGTAGCTCTTTCTGGTTTTGTTAACTAAACCTGCGAGGTGACCTTTTAAGGTCTAATTGTCCCACCAAAAACTACATGAACCTAAGTTTATTTTCCAAATCATGTGTTTTGCTGCACTACTTCTAACTTTAAGAACATGTTTCCATGCATGAGAGTTCCCTGCTAGCCATTGTTTTGAAACCAAGTGAGATCTAATACAATATTTATGCCTAACATATATTGCTCAGAGAGATGATGTGGACCTAATCCTCCATCATCTCTTCATAGCAAGCATATCACTGATATCTTCCATTTTTCGAACTCCAATTCCCCCCACCTCCGTAGGAAAGGAGAGGTTGTTCCAGGAGCTCCAATGGTACCTCATAGGCTCACTTGAGTTACCCCAACAAAAAGTTAGCAAAGTACTTTTCAATAAGTTTAAAAGTAGCCTTGGGGGGTGACATAGTAGAAAGAGTATTAATAGGCAAGGATTGAAGGACACCTTTGATCAACACAATCTTACCACCATATGACAGTAGTTTGTCTTTCCACCCATTAAGCCTTTTCACAATTTTACTAAGCAAGATGTCAAAATATTCAGTTCTTTTTCTACCCACATAGAGAGGACAACCAAGGTAGTTTAAAGGAAAATTCTTATCCATAAAGCCAGAGCACTGTCTAATTCTATTAATTATGTTTGCAGAAGTCTTAGGAGCAGTAAGGAAAACAGTTTTGTCTCTGTTAACTAGTTGACCAGATCTATCCTCATAATTGCCAATTTGTTTCATTACAAGCTTAATAGATTTAGAGGTAACACTACAGAAAATTACAATATCATCTGCATAGGCTAAATGGTTAACTTTTGGAACCTTATCATGCATAGCAAAGGGGGTAAAATCCGGGTGATTATGCAAGTTTTTAAGAGACCTAGAGAGAACCTCAGCAGCGATAATAAAAAGGGAGGGGGATAGGGGGTCATCTTGTTTAAGACCTTGAGAAGATGAGAAAAAACCATGTCTAGAACCATTAATGATGATGGAGTACCACACATTAGAAATCAGATTTTGTACTATGTCTACCCACTGATTGGAGAACCCAAATTTTCCTAACACAGATTATAGAAAGGGCCATGACATTCTATCATATGCCTTAGCCATATCAAGTTTAATGACAACATTACCTCCCTTATTTCTGTCAAGATATTATGAATAATCTTTTGAGCTAAAAGAGAATTTTCATAAATTATTATATCCTTCACAAAGCCACTTTGATTAGGGGAAACTAATTTATGCAACAAAGGATTAAGCCTTATAGATAGAATTTTAAAAATAATCTTGTTGGAAAAATTAGTTAAACTAATTGGTCTAAACTCAAAAAACTTTGCAGGGGAGTCAACTTTGGTAATCAAAACTAAGCAAGTATGTGAGAAAAATTTAGTCAAACCTTTCCCTTTGAAGACTTCCAGCACAAAAGCACTGGCTTCCTTTCTGATAATGTCCCAGCAATTGTGGAAAAAAGCACCATTGTATCCATCTGGGCCAGTTGTGCTATTAGCACTCAGGGTGAGGACTGCATTTTTTATCTCCTCATCATCTGGCATCCTACAGAGAAATTCATTGTCCTGCTCCGTGATACATTTAGGAATATATTCCAGAATAGAGGGATTGAGGTGAGGATGAGGAAGGTTGAACTGGGCATTTAAGTGCTTGACTGCTGCCTTTGAGATTTTTTATTACCCATGATCCATTTCCCCTTATGATTTTTAATTCTGTTTACCTGTTGCTTCTGCCTTTTTTCCCTGAGAGTACAGTGAAAATACATGGAATTTTTATCGCCATCTTCGAACCATTTTATTCTACATTTTTGCTTGAGAAGAGAGTCTTGGATGCTTAACCATCTAATGTATTCGGCATGGGCTCTGTTTATTTCTTCTCTACTCTCTTCTGTATTGTCTTCAATATCTCTATCCTCTAAATATTGAAGTTTTGCTTTCCAGTTGTTAACAGCCTCATTAATGTCGCCAATGTCTTCCCTAGACCATTTAGTTAGTTTTCTACTGAGAGCCTTCAGCTTTGATTGCAAAATCCACACGGGGTTATCTGAAACCTCTAAGTTCCACCTTTCCTTAACCACATCATAGAAACCTGGCAGCTTTAACCAACAATTTAGAAATCTGAAATATTTAATGCAGTTGAGATTCACATTGAGATTTTTCATGAGTAAAGGTCTATGGCCAGAACCAGTCCTAGCCATGTGCATAATAGAGCATCTTTGAAAGAGATTATCCCACAGATCATTCACGAAGACTCTATTCAACCTCTTCCAAATTCTTTTCCTTGGTCTCATGTTGTTTCACCAAGTAAACTTAAGCCCCGAGAAGCCAATATCAGTAACTCCACAGTTATCCATATAATTCTAAAAATCTATGCTCTTATACATTCTATGAGGTTTGCCCCCCAATTTTTCATTTGGATCAAGGATTACATTAAAGTCTCCCCCAATACACCAAGGTACATCCACCAGATTACTATCATCTTGCAATGATAACCAGAGAAGCTTTCTATCTTCTTAGTTACACTTATCATAGACAACCGTAATAAGAATGTTCTTATTACTAATAGCCTTCTCCAACTTAATGGTAATATGCTGATCACTATCTAAAAAGACCTTCTTGTTGTTCAAAGAGTTCCAGAAACACCAAATTTGACCATTACTATTTGAATGGCAGTGCTGAAAACCTAAGAATCTCCTGTGACCATCCACCTTTTCTTTGGAAATAAAAGGCTCAAAGATAGCTACAAAGTGAGTGTTGTTGTTGTCAATTAATGTTTTAAGCATGTGAATGGCTTTTTTAGACCTTACCCCCTATGTTTCAGAAAATTGCACTAATCATAGGAACAATCTGGGGCATTATCCTCTCTTTGTTTCCTTCTTTGTGAAGGGTGTGTTTTGTTTCTATGACTTTTTTTGCTACTCTTTCTTGTTTCACTTCTCCCTCTTTTGGCAATGTATTGATTTCCATCCTCTCGACTTTTAGATACTCCCTGTATGTCTTCATTTTCTGTGTTGCTTCCTCTTGTGATGTTCTAATTGTTATTGTTGATACTGTTTTTTGATGTTTCTTGATCCCTTTCTTTGCAATTTAAGTCAACAACCAAATTTATGCTAGGCAAATTTTTTATTTCAGTTGCCACTGTGGAGGTATCTGTATCACTGGAACTGTTGCAGTTTTTTGCCCTATTTTCCTCCTCCTCTCTATTAATTTCATTTTTGGCTCCCTTGTTGTCTTCCTGTACATGTATGTTAGGAGTTTCCTCCTTCCCTTGACATTTCATTGGAACTGGACTGTTTATCTTCATCTTACAAAGCATTGCCATTACTTTGCACAACATTGTCTTCCTAGTCGAGTAAGCTGTCCCTTATCTCTGCTATGGAATGGTCATTTTGTTTGCTCGGCGATGCAGATATAGCATTCTGTTTGATACTATTTTGAGCAGGTTTGAACATTACTTTGCTTTTCTTCTTTGGCATCTTCTTGGTTTTCTTCTTCTTAGATCTTTTTTTCATGCCTCTTTCCTCCTTTGTGGAAATGTTCTTCAAATTGTCATCTTCCTATTTCATTCTATCGGTGACCTTAGTTTGAGCAACAACCTGAACTTTGTCTTCCTTATCAACATTGCTATTAACAGTTTTCTTGTTCATAGGGAGTGTATCTTCATCATTCATTGTGTTCTCATCTCCAACTCCCTCTTCCTTAAGTTGACTGGCCTTTTTTTTCAAGAGCCCTACAATTAGCAATGTAGTGTCCCAATTTCCGGCAGTGTTTGCAGTACTTCGGAACACCTTCGTATTTTAATTTAATTTTTTAGTATATCCCTTTAACGGGGACTCGTCGTATTCTTGTCCCACGAATACACTTTGTGGCAGTGGTTTCAAGAGGTCCACCTCCACTCTAATTTTGGCCATTCTAGGCCTAGTTCTACCTATTGTAACAGCATCTAGAGCTATGGGCATACCTACAGAGCTCAATAGCTGTTTTATATAGTGTCAGTCATGCATATGGAAGGGGAGCGCCGGCAGAAGAACCCACTTCAGAACGACTGGTAGATCCTCCTCTGGTTTGAAATCCGTGACCACTTTTGAAGCCACATTTGCATTCTGTCGATCTCAATTACTCGTCTGAACCAAACAATTTTCTAGTCTTCTTCATTGAACAGGTCGATGAAGACATTGTGATTGTCTTCACAATTCTAGTCGTTCCTTTAAGTGGAACAATTTCCTTAAAACGTGACCTAATTCAGTCAATTTGGGGAAGGGGACGGAGAAATCATCCCACAATTGTATACTTACATGAGTCCGCCATGATGCCATGGTAGTCTTTTGCTTTGAATATCACTGCCGGCATGCCGTTATGAGTCGTGTGCCTTGCTATGACTTTTCTTTATCTAGCCGATTTGGATTTGGGATGGGGTTCTGGGAAGATGAGGATGGAGCAGAGATGGTGTTTGCATATGTAGATTTTCCTTGTTTATGCTCCTCTCTAATGGTCGCCTGTTGGGGGTTGTGCTGTCGTACGCGCCGGTGGGAAGCCTCTTGACAGCTCCATTTGGTCGAGCGTGGGTCGTACGCGCAAGTTTTAGTGATAAGAACTAGTCGTTGTTGAGAGAAAAGGATTTCTAGAGAGAGGAGAGAGAAAAAACTTTCACAAATCCAAGTTTAGATATAAGGTGGAATTGTTGAGTTTGTGAATATATTAAAATACAAAATTTCCCTTGAAGCAGCCAGTGTATGGTATTGTAAAATAGTTTGAAAAATATGATTTTATATAGTTATTAATATTACTACTTCCAAATATGTTTTAAATTATACACATAATATAAGAAAGTTTATGAGATTTTCTTTATTGTAAAGATAGAAATTATTTTTCAAGAAAAGAAGGTTACCTTTTTACCATTTTAAGAATTAAGAGTACAAAAATTATAAGTTGAGAAAATATGTATTTTTACATGGATGTTTTAATAAAATAATAGTATATGTATTTATTTTATATGGTACCACATGACCATTATAGTAAGTTATATAAACTATGTCAAAAGTAAGTAGTATTTTAAGTAATTTGAGATAATTCTTAACTATGTGGGTAACTAGTTAATTATTTGTTTAATGGGATATTAGCAAGATAATTAAGAATCAGTGGTGATTAATTAAGGCTTTAGATAAGCCATAACGTGACATATTTTTCTATAGAAAGATTGTGACTCATGTATTTGTTAGAACACGTTGTTGACAAGTCATAGCTACTTTACATAATGCTTGAATGTTATATGGTGGACTGCCTATTAAATTTCAAGAGTAATGTTAGTGACAGCAACTTCAACATGGTCTTATCCTTTCTAAAACTGGCCTATGAAGTTTAAGTTAATAGATTAGGTCTGACGGTGTTACCTTGCAATTTGATATGGAGGGGAGATCTTTGTCGAACAAATATTATGGTCATTTTTTACCAAGCAAGGAAGGTTTAACTCCTAAGTTTTACTGGTCACTAGAATGCCTAAAGTTGTAGCTTGATTATCTCTTGATCACTAATTCCATATTGTGATATAATCACAAGGATGTGGTAATTCTCTCTTCATTTTGATTACACCGGTTATCGCTGACCTCTTTGGACTTTGGAACCCGTTCATGTCACTGAGAGTATGTAGTGATTGGAAGAAGCATTAGGAAAAATTAGGAGACTGGTCTTGTAGTATTAAACGGAGCTTATATAAGTAAAGAGATGGAATGTTGTTATTAACTGCAATTGCTTTGTGCCAAAAGCTATGGAGGATCCGGTGCCAGATTTGTAGCTTCTCATGGATGAAACGGTGCAATCTTTTCCAATAATATTATACGGATTTTCCCCTAATCTAGGTATGTTAAGGCTATCCTTTCTTTCCTTTTGGCATGATTTATACGACACAAAAAAAAAAAAGCAAATGCCCAATTTTCATAAATGACTCTATTCATAGAAATACTAGAGATGCTTATGTTCTTGATTCGCCATGTGTTCTATTATTCTATCATCTGTTCATGGGTCTCAGAAAATACATAAATTGATAAAGTTTATAATCAAAGGCATAATGGTCTTATGACATTCCGAAAGATTTTATTGACGCACTTGTCATGCATTGCATTTATTCATACATGTACATTGACTCATGGCCAGATGACGTTATATACATGTATATATGTATTTATATGTATATGAGATATGGGAAAAGGTTACGGCGTTATATACGCACCACCACCTGATCAGTTGGTATACATTGATGATTTTGCCCACAGTGGCCGAGATGATATGATGGGATGCCCTCAAAGGCTTGATGATGTTATGAATACATGTACCTATGCACGACATGACATTCATATGGATATGTATGACACTATAAGCATTTCATGATTTACAGAGTTACCTAGACTTACAAGTTAAGTCATTTACTCCGTGTTTCTTCCAGGTCTTTTATATATTCATTTATGTGCCTTACATACTCAGCACATTATTCGTACTGACGTCCTTTTGTGGGGACGCTGCATTCATGCATGCAGGTATAGACAATCAGTTTGACGAGCCCTCATAGTAGACGAGGTCAGCATTCAGCAAAGGATTGGTAAGACTCCACCTCATTTGGAGTGTAGCCGAGTTTTATGAGATATCGTGTCAGAATTTTGCTACACACTTATGGGTAGGCCGATACTCTGTCCCATTTGATGTCAGATAATCTTAGAGGCTTTGTGGATACAGGTTTATTATGTACAGTATGTTAGAGGCCTTAACGACCCATATGTATTCATGTTTTAAGAACGATGGTTCATTAATATAACATTTGCCCACTTACAATTGTACATTACGAGTTGTGGTCATGTTGGCCTATGATAATTACAAAAGGAATGAATGAGTTACTGAGTGGTTCGCTCTGGCCACTAAGGTACCGAGTGTCAGCCACACCTCCTCAGGTTTGGGACATGACAGCCTGACATATCATACGCTGTGAACAAAATCCAAATAGTGAACATCTTCAAGCTCGAAGAGGATTCTCAGATATGTAAACAAAATTACTCAATATGGGCTCAGATTGCTTAAAGAAGCAACCTTTCTTAGCGTGCTTTTCAAGCACTTAGCTTTTGCTAGTGGTGGGGCGACAAGGTCATGTTGTTCAGTGGAAGCTTAAGCCAAGAAGGTACGAACGAAGTGACGAGCCCCTTTAGAAGATAGGGGGCAGGTTTGTTTTGATAGTAATTGCGAACATCTCTCCTCTCCTCTTAGCATGCATAGTTTGCTTACGCTAAGGTCCCTAAGTAGTCACTTAGTGAAAAAGGAAGTGATCGAGTGATGACAATCAGTGGTGGGCTTGGAAGCATCCATCCTTTGAAGAAAGCGTAATAGCTCACTGGTCTAGTTCAATGGCACCGAAAACGTTTCAGGGCTCAAGTGATTCGCCTAAGCGACGAGACCTTGAAAGCCGTTTTTTCAAGTGTCAGCAATGTCATCTCTCAGATTATATGCATTCTCCGATGAAAATTGGGAAGGATGAACCACAACAAGAATATCAACTGCACAATTTATCTAGGTGCAAATTGTATATCTTGGGCATCTAATCTAATTAAGAAACAACACACAAGTGGCAAGGTCATGTGTAGAGGCTGAGTACAGAGCACTAAACTCAACAACAGCTGAGGATGTCAAGCCTAGTATATCGAGTAGTTAGAGGATAACCTAGTCTATCTATAAGGATCAAATTAGTTAGATTAACTAGGACTATGCTTTATGTAACTCTATGGCACCAGTCCTACATTTTTTCTTTGTGGACCGAGGAGAAAAGGGGTTCGGCGGGAAGAGGAGTGTACCATGAACATCTCATAGTAGCCTGCTCCAATCCCCTTACGGTATAAAATAGCACACAAGTATGCATATGAATATACAGGAAGTCACCTTCTCACCTCGATTCTTAATGTGTTTGTCTACAATCCTCAAAGTTAACAATATTCTTATCTAAGATTTCCTATCTTTCACAGCCCAAAATAATCTTTAAACAATTTAATTCTTTTTTAGAACTCAGAATTAGTAACTCAAGGATGTAAAAAATATAGCATCAGTCACGTTTCGTGCTCCTTAGCTTCAATGAATGACACACGGCCAAAACAAATTTCACCTTATTGATCAGATTCATCATATCAAGTCTAACTAATTAGTAATTATTCAATACCATTTTCAGCTTTAAATATTTAAACACAGAAAATTAAATAGCAGCCATACATGACAACAAAAATTGGGCTTTAAGTCTATGAAGAGCGTTTGAAATAATATTTGTCAGTTGTAACCATAAACAATAGTAGCCAAAGATCATATTATCTTGCTATGAATCTTTTTCGTAGAAAATAATTGTATCACTTAGCTACAAAATTTTAAGTCGTCACCATTTAAACATTGTATGTTTGGTGATAAAACTTTGTTGTCACTACGTCACATGTTGATTAGAAATAACAAAACGATTGTCGTAATTGTTTATATTACCGGTGACAAAAATTTAGGTTCCAAATAAATGTAAAATTTTGATAAGTTTTCTATTATATAAACAGGGGTGGCTCTAGCGCGAGTTTTTCAAAATTAACATTGATAAAATCTTACTTAAGATCAATAGTATCTCAAGAAAGATTAATTAATGGGTTAATCATATTATCAATTAATTATTAGAAAAAATCATATCAATACAATTATTAACAACTTTGCATCTCAGAAAGCTGGAAGAATAGACTTCAAATAAACATATTTAATCATATTATCAATTAATTATTAGAAAAAATCATATCAATACAATTATTAACAACTTTGCATCTCAGAAAGCTGGAAGAATAGACTTCAAATATATATATATATATATATATATATATATATATATATATAAGAACTTTATTTTGAAAAATATTAGGCCTCATATTAAAATTTGGCTTTAGACCACACTTGCGCTGGAGCCACCCCTATTTATATAATAGAGATTTTTGTGTAACCGAGAGGGTAAAATATGTATTATGTCGATTAAATATAAAGTTCTAATTGACCCATTATATAAACAGGGGTGGCTCTAGGAACTGTTATATATTATAGGAACTGTTAACATGATTATGCAAAATAAGCATTTGAAAAAGAATCAAAACTTTTTATTTAATTGAGTATATCCATTAATCTATTATCTTCTACTGATACTATTTCCCTTAGTATTCTTAATTCAAGAAATAAGTCTAAACCATCAATATGAATTTGACTATTATGTTTTAAGGAACAAGGTTAAGGCACTGTTTTTTCATATTTTGGTCATCTAATAATCACATTTTTTTTACCTTTTAATATGAAATCAAAAATATCTCCGTATACTTCAAATTGTTCAAATCTATTTTTTAGTGAAAAATGGCTTGATCTACTATATATAGGAAGTAATCAACTCTAAAAAATTTTTTTAAAAACTTTACGATTTCATCATCCTAACTTATCACTTCCTAGATATAACTTCTTATGTGGACAGTCTAATACCACATCTTTCAAGGAATAACACTATTTTTGTGTAGCCCACAACTTAAAGATACTTCCAAAAAACTCATTAAAGAAAAAAACAAAATTTCAATTCACCGTCAATTAGCTATACAAAATGATACTCCCTCCGTTTCAATTTATGTGAACCTATTTCTTTTTTAGTCCGTGTCAAAAAGAATGACTCATTTCCTTATTTGGAAACAATTTACCTTTACACAAAGATTTATAGCCACACATAATATATGTGTCTCATTTTAGACCACAAGATCAAAAGTCTTCTCTCTTTCCTTAAACTCCGTGCCCAGTCAAATAAGTTCACGTAAAGTGAAACGGATGTAGTAATAGTCTTGCACGCAAAACTTTCTTCTTCAGTTGCTTGAATGTATTAATTACAACAGAAATTAATCAGATTAATCAGGTCAACAACGAAATACATAATTCTGATACATTGTGGTTCTTGAAACTGTTTATTGCAAATATAAAACACCTTATTCTATAAGAAAGTGTTATTAAGAGTAAATCAGAAACATCAGGACTAAAAGCTTACTGAATATATTAAAGTGACCTTTTCTTTAAAAAGAATATAAAAATAAGACCTATATATATATATATATAAACGGAAAACGAGGACCTATTTGGCAATATCATTGCTCAAATTGGGAACTTAATGATTTAACACAAAATTTCTACTTTGGTCCTTTTAATTTCGGCGGATTTCCAATGTAGGGGCTTTGAGTGGACAGCAGTGATGTTCATATTTGGATCCATTATTACTATAACTCATTTTGTCCATAATTTTTTTTCTCTTTTCGGATAAATTTTGTAAGTTTTTGAAGACTTTAAAAAAAAAATGAGTTTTTCAAATCAAAATTTTCAGAATTTTTTCTCTCACTCATAAAATTGCAATATTTTTTGGAGTGAAATGCATGTCCAAACATAATTTCAAATTCTAAATACTATTTTTCAACTTAACTTCAAATACTATTTATTTTTAAAAATTATAATTTTTATGTCCAACGCCTACTTAGACTCATCTGGAAAACTAGTTTGTAACGGAGAGGGAAGAAGAAGGAAAAGATGAAAATGAGGGAAAAGTTTCATAAACTAATTTTGACAATACCACACCAACATAAGGTTTAATCAAAGAACATTTACTCGTGATAAATTTATTGCTACAGATTTATTATGGAAAGCAGATGGAAGAATGATGGTTAATTTACTACAAAGTTAAGGAAGGAAATATCTACAATGCATACTACTTTTATGGAGTATATTATTTAGATTTATTGGAATGATTTACCTTGCTGGAAGAAAGTTTAAAAATATATCAAAGAGGATATGGAAAAAAAATTATAGAAGATCTTTAGAAGATTGGTACAAGAAAAACAAAAGGAAAGAAAATATCTCTGCCGAGAAAATTAAGAGATAAATTTTGAGAAGATTCAGTAAAGTTCAATCAAATGGAGAAATCAATCAAGAACCGGGTGAAGTTGCAGTGTTTGCTCCATTAAGTATACTTGAGATTGAAGTTGTGAATATTCCCAGAATGATAAAGAAAATATTTAGTGGGAAAAAGCATCTCACATGGGATAAAGAAAGAAGGTGAAATTACTTACTATTTTTCCTTATTACAATCAACATCGCACTTAATTACGGGAGAAATTTATAAATAGTCAGATTTATAACTGGTCATTCAAAAATAGCTCAATTTCAAAAGTAATCGAAATTTAGCCACTTTTCATGTAAAGATAAATCAGAGCGAAAACACTGTTCAAAACTCGGAAAGTACGCCCGTATATTATACTGGAGTTCCAGCATAAGTATGCTTGAACTCCATCATATTATACGGGAGTTCCAGGATAACTATGTTGGAATTCCAGCATAATTACACTAGAACTCCAGCATAATATACTAGAGTTCCAGCAAGTATAAATGTCCAGTATAATATACTGGAGTTTGGAGCACCGGTGCTCCAGTCTCCCGTATATTATACAGGAGTCAGCAAAGTATACCGGTCCAGCATAATATGCTGGAGTTCGTACACAGATGCACCGAACTCTCGTATATTATGCGGGACCGATCTCTGTTGCAACAAAATAGTGATTATTTTTCATTGACTTCATAAACGGTGGCTATCTTTGAATGACCAGTCCGAAAACTGGCTATACCGTACTATTTTAACCTTAATTACTTATGCTTCAAAAGGAAAAGTCATTCACAATATAAAGAACAGCACAATATATGGAATCACATCCATATAAAGTGGTCAAATATTCCATTATGTGAAAGAAGATATGGAATACTTATCCATTGAAGGAAGATATGAGGATGCATGATTCTCTTCATGTAAGGAACAATTTTGTTGTAATTAAAGAATTCTCTTATGCCATATAATCCGATAGAAGACCAAAGAAAGAAATTCAACGAGTTTAAGAAGACTCGACAATCATCCAGATTCATACGGAGTTGTCAAGGAAGGACCAAATTCATAGTACATCTCAATGTTAGAAAGGGAAGATTCAGTCAGAGTTCAAAAGAAAAGAAAAGACTGTCTAAATTCAAAGAGTATCCATTGATCTCTTTACTTAAGGAGAAATATATCCCGAAAGTAATATTTCGGAAGAAGGGACAAAGCCAACAATCAAGGAATCATCAGTAACGACTATTTCCAGACAATAATTATAAATACCAGAATGCTCCAGTAACGAAGCACCAGCTTCGCAGACAACTTTCCTACTCTTTCTACACCTTAGTCAAGCATTGTATTCTTAAGTTTACTAGTGTCATAAAAGATAGAGAGAAAGGGAAAAATACTAAGAGGTTGTGTCATTGTTCGTTTCTTTGGTGAGCGAGTGAAAACCCAAGTGTCGTTGTTAGTGAGCGAGTGAAAACCAACCTTGTCAACGTTGGTGGTGATCGCTGAAAACCACAAAGGCTGTACTCATTTCAATTTATAAAGAGATCTAAAAGACAACACTCTTGCAACCCAAGAGGACTGGATTAGGATACCACATTGGTTCCGAACCAGTATAAAATTTCTGGTGTCATTTACTTTATTGCTCTCATATTATATTCTGTTCCTTTACTATTTGTTGTGATTTATACTTGTTTAAATCGAAAGGACTAACAGTTCTGTGCAGGCTGTCTCCGTATCAGTCGACTAAGTCCGTACTATAGTCGACCAAATTTTAATAGGCATACAATTTACCCCTCCCGTACTTTCATATATTGTGTTCCCACGGCAACTTACTAAAATTAACAGAAAATGTTACTCGATATTCTCTAATGAAAATATCATATACTTAAAGACACAGTATATTACAAAGAGGTAAAGCCTAAAACATCATAAGAAGAGAAGTACACTGGAAGGATGGACAATGCAAAGCAAACTTAAAGGGGAGAGGAGAGTGATGCTTAGCAAGCTTTATAAGGCGAACCCCTGCATAAAGTTTGATGCCATTGAATCACTCTTGAGAAGGCTGATACGGAGATGCTATCAAGTAAAGGTTACTCTTTCTAGCACAACTTGCTCCATCCGACTCAGTCATGTCTAGGTCACTTGGATTGATTCCAGTAGGGAGTTTCCAATCGAAATAATACAATAATTGAGCTAGTGGTAAATAAATATTAGCTAAACCAAATAATATTCCAGGGCAAATTCTCCTGCCACTACCAAAGGGAAGATATTCAAAATTATTACCAACAAAATCTACAGAGCTCTGCTCAAATCTCTCAGGCTTAAAGCTTTCTGCATCATCCCAATTTTTTGGATCTCTTCCGATAGCCCAAACATTAACCATTACTTTCGATTTCAAAGGAATAGTATAGCCATTTATATTTGTTTCTTCCCTACATTCTCTTGGAAGCATAAGTGGAAGCGGAGGATGGAGTCTTAAAGTTTCTTTAATGACTAATTTTAGGTATTTCAACTCTTCGACATCATTTTCATCAAAAGTTTCTTTTCTGTTAAAGACTTCTCTTACCTCTGCTTGAGCTTTGGCGAATACACTTGCATTCCTAATCATTTCCACCATGGCCCAATCAATTGTGGTTGATGTTGTTTCTGTTCCCGCAGCAAACATGTCCTACATTTATGAGCAAGGTGCATTGTCAAATTATCTCACGTGTGTTATTCATCTTGTACAAACTCCTTGACCAACTTCTACTCAATATTCAAATAGCCTATTTATCTGGACTTGTGCTACTAAATACTAATACCTTTATGTATGTATATAATGAAAGGAACATCTATTATCTAGACCAAAATAATTTCTTGATATGTATAATGAAAGAAATATTATTTCTTTATCATAATATGTTGCTACTCTTTTCATTATCTTAGAATGCTAAGTTGTGATGGCTGACTTAATCTTTTCATTGTACTTTCCAAAACTGTAAATTCCAGCTTTATGAAAGCATCATTAGTTTACATATTTGAAAGCTAACTGAATCGACTTTCTACAACAACAATAATAACTCAGTAAAATTTTCACTAATGGGGTCTAGAGAGAGTAGTGTGTGCACAGACCTTACCCCTACCCCGTAAGAATAGAGAGGTTGTCTCTGAAAGACCTTCGGCTCAAGAAAATAAAAAGACAAAATAATTACCAAAAATAATTATTGAATAGAATTGATGCAATTTGAAACTTGCGGTCTTAAATATACTAAAATAATTACGTGGTCTTAAATGTAGGCTAAAATGATACTCCTCCCGTTCAATTTATTATGTGAAATAAAATCTTTCAAAACTTGTGATCTTAAATATACTATAATATTTGTATGATTATAGGACTAATGATCTAAAACATGTTAAAATATTCAGGGGCGTACACAAGAATTTTTGTAAGCTGTGTCGAAATTTATAAAAGAATTGGAGTATAACTTTGATTATCATACTTTTAGACAAAAAATAACCTTAGTTTAAAGATTTTGTTGAGTCTTAAGTTAGAAAAGGTGTTCAATTCTACTTCATCACAATTTTTATTACAAAGGTCCTCTCAAATATTTGTAAAAGAAAAATGTACTAGTTGAGGTTTGAACCTTTGACCTCTTAGGGAAAAAGCAAGCACATACCAACACACCAACACATAATTCATATCAAGAGGTGTCATTTTTTCCTACTTATCCGTTTTTGTACAGTGTTAATATATATATTTAGTAAAATTTTCGGACGAAGCGGTGTCCCTGAAAATATTTATTTAGCCATAAAAATTTGTCATTAAGGATAAAATAAAAAGCTTAAATTAAATTATTTCTGAACATAAGAAAGAGGTTAGTCTTTCTGGAACAGATAAAAAATAATAGGACCACATAAACAGGAATAAAGGGACTAATTAGAGAAGACTTTTGCAATATGTAGTACTTACATAAATAATAGCTTTGATGTTGTCGTTGGTGATTGGAAATTGAAAGCCTCCATCTTTCTTAAGTCTTAGTAGTACATCAATTAAATCTTCACCTCCTAATTGACCATTGAACTTGCCAGTTGCAAGGTTTTTTTTGTGCTCATTTATGATATTATCAACAATGTCATCTACCTTATGGTGGAGATTCATAGCTTTAGCCCTCATTCCAGTGAGCACATGAAGAAACTTTAGTGAAGGAAATATGTCAGCCACATCAAACCCTTCCAGCAAGGCTGTAACATCTTTCATTACTTGTATAAATTCATCTTGCTCCTTGAATACTGTCCCAAATGCCGATCGACAGATGATAAAGCTCATGAATAGAGAGATCCTTTTTGTAAAATTAACTGGCTTACCAGAAGATGATCGAAAAAATTCAATAAGACGAACAACTTCATCTCGTCTAATCGAGCTGAATGACCGAACATTTTTGGTACTGAGCACTTCCAAGACACAAATTTTACGCATTTGTCTCCAGTAATCGCCATAGGGAGCAAAGGCAACATCGGAAGAGTCATACAAGACAATTTCTGCTGCCAAAAGTTTTGGCCTAGATGCAAAAGCAAGGTCATGAGTTTTTAGTACTTCTTTTGCTATCTCAGGTGAAGTAACCACAACCACAGAAACTTCACCTAGTTGAAGGTGCATAAGTGGTCCATATTTTTTAGCTAAATCTCTTAGGACACGATGTGGAAGTCCACCTACCATATGAAGCATACTTCCAAGAATAGGTAGTTTCCATGGACCTGGAGGCAATCTTTTGGCTTGGTTTTTGGAATTCATCCATTTCTTTAATAGAAAGAGGAAAGATGCAAATATGAAAATGGAAACCAAGTCGAAGGACATCATTTTGGGTGTGAAAAGGAAGGTTTATTTTGTTCATGTGGGGTTTCAAGGAGTTGTAGCATACGATCTTTTATAAAGTTTTTGTTTTGGCAAGAAGTGGGATTTGTAGTAAACACAAATATGAAAAAAACATTTTTTAAAACAATTTTTGTTTTTCATAAGTCTGGTCAAAACAGTAGGTCTTTGTTTATTTCCCAGCTAAGCTTTCTTCTCAGAAATATTTTGGCTGACTTTATGAACAAAAATGATGTAAGCAATGTAATTTTAATAGACAAATTATTGTGCAGCCGAATATGAAATTATATTTGTTATCCAAGCTAGTAAAGTTCTTATATACCCCTTGTGTTTCAATTTAGATGACACGCATTTCTTATTAGTTTGTTTTATAAAGAATAACACATTTCTACAATTGGAAATAATTCAATTTTAAACTCTTCATTTTATTAATTTTACCCTTAATGAGAAGCTTTTATAACCACACAAATATCATGGTCCCACAAAATTTTTACCTCTTAAACTTTTAAGACCACAAGTTTTCAAAAGTCTTCTTCTTTTTTCTTAAATTCCGTGTCAAGTCAAACTACCTTATCTAAATTGAAACGGAGGGAGTAGTAAGCAATGAAAATAGATAGGAAGACTGTCAATTGCAGCTACAAGAACTTTGACTTCAATAAAGATGAAAAACGAAATAAATAAAATATATTATTTATTGAAGAATTGGTTGCGTAAGAATATATGATTCTAATTTTTATGTATCATTTTATGTGACATGCTTTTTTTTCCGGTCTAACTAAAAAAGAACAATACTTTCTGTCACGATCTAAAATTCTCACCTTCGGAACTGTGATGGCGCCTAACATATCACTTGCTAGGCAAGTCAACGTTAGAACAAATCATTCATTTTTCAACAGTTTAGATTAAGTGATGAGAAAGAGCTACAATAACAGTAATAATCCAAAGAAAAGTGCAGAAGCTAAAACAGCCAAAATATTTGATACAACCCTGGACCCAGTATCACAAGTGCACGAACTACTAGAATAGTACAAATAAGGGTCTGAATAAAACATACAAATGCCTGAAGGGAAAATACACAGCTAAATAAAGGGAAGTGGACTCTAGGAGCTGCGGGCTTCGAGCAGTTGTACCTCAAGTCTCCACGAGCTGGCCAATCCGAGCACGCTAATAACCACCGCTGGGACCAACTCCAAAATCTGTATAAGAAGTTCAGAGTGTAGTATGAGTACAACCTACCACATGTACTCTGTAAGTGCCGAGCCTAACCTCAACGAAATAGTGATGAGGCTAAGGCATGTCACTTACACTACAACTTGTACGCAATATCTATAAAATAGGAGAAGAAAATACAAAATGAAATAAGATAGTTAACTAAAGAAAATAGCTAAGTTCTCAAAGGAAACCAATACCGATCAGAATTACTAATCCTTAGAGTTCTGTATGAACATAACGAGAATCGACACAATACAGAGAAATAGAAGCACATAGGTTGTTACGGCGTGTAATCCGATCCCACCGTACAGTACAATCCTCCCTTATTCCACCGTAATAATATCACAATCAAATACAAATAAGTATATGTTGCAGGGCGCAACCCGATCCCACCATATCACAAAATCAGTATCACAATTCACCCTTATTTCACCGTGTCAATTCACTCTTATTTCACCTGTTGCGACGTCTAAACCGATCCCACAATATCAGTACAAATTCACCATTATTCTACCATGTCAATCCACCTTTATTTCTTCTATTGTGGCGCGCAACCCGATCCCACCATATTAGTACAAATATTCACTAAGTGCAATTAAATTCATAATTCAAATCACAAGAACCTCTACAGAAGATGGATATAAAGCTGAACCACAACATAAACCTTATACCAATTCAAAAATCCACATATGTAATACTACGCAGTAAGACAAGTCCAATAATGACATTTAGAAGGTGCAAGTAATTCATTTAAGGCAAATAGCAATGAGTCATGAGAGTATGAAAAGGTCTAACATGTTTAACACTTACTTCATTCTGCAATCAATTCAAACCTCTACAGGGGATTTTCCCTTAGAATCTGCCTAACCACTCGTATCTAACCACAATTGACTCAATAATATCAAATATTACCTAAAGGAATCAATGACAGTGCATGAATTTAGAATTTTCAAATTTTTTCCCAAAAACTCAAAAATCAACCCCAGACCCACTTGGTCAAAACTCGAAATTCGGATCAAATTACCCATTCAACCTCGAGCTCAATTATGCAATTTGTTTCGGAATCTGACAATTTGAGGTCTAAATTCTAATTTTATAAAAATCCCTAATTCGACACAAACCCCCAATTTCTATCATGAAAATCCTAGATTTTAGGTTGAAATCTTATGAAATGTACTGGAAGATTGAAAGAAAATAGGTTAGAATTACTTACCAATAAATTGGGGAAGAAAGGTTCTTGGAAAAATTGCCTTTAGGGTTTTAGGTTTGAAAATTTGAGAGAATGAACAAAAATCCCATCTAACTCAGCTTTTGATCAGTTACATATGTCGCAATTGCGATCTGGAGTTCGCAATTTCAAATTCTGCAAATGAGAGACACACTTTGCAATTGCGAAGAAGCTCCATCTCTGATATCATCGCAATTGCGACAATTTGTTCGCAATTGTGAACAGTGGCCATCCCGCAATTGCGACCTCTTGATCACAAATGTGATCCTTTGCTGCCCAGTCCTTCTTCGCAAATGCGAGGAAGTGGTTCGCAATTGCGAACCAGACCTCACAAATGCGAGATATGCAGTAGACACCAGAAACTAGCAAATTGTTCTAAGTTCTAACCATCCGTAGCTTATCCGAAACTCACCCGAGCCCTCAAGGCTCCAAACATGCACATAAGTCCAAAAATATCATACGAACTTGCTCGCCCGATCAAATCGCCAAAATAACACCTAAAACTATGAGCCGGACACCATATCAAATGAAATTTTCAAGAAAACATTAGAACTTCTAATTCAACAACCTAATGTCTGAATCACGTCAAACCAATTCCGTTTCTCATCAAATTTGACAGACAAGTCATAAATATAGTAATGGACCTATACCGGGTTCCAGAATTAAAATACGGATTCGGTACCAATATAGTCAATTCCTTAAAATCATTAAACCTTTAAACTTTCAACTTTTCGCAAAAAGCGATAACTCGAGTTAGGGACCTCCGAATTCGATTTCGGTCATACGCCCAGGTCCCAAATTACGATACGGACCCATGGAGATCGTCAAAATACAAATCCGAATTTATTTGCTCAAAATGTTAACCGAAGTCAACTCAAATGAATTTTTAAGGGAAAATTTCATATTTTTATCGTTTTTTACATAAAATCCTTCCGAAAAAATACCCGGATTGCGCACGTACTTTGAGAAAGTCTTAAAGAAGCTATTGGAGGCTTCACAACACAAAATTTAGGTTTAAAATTCTAGATAACTTATCAGGTCATCACACTTTCCTTTTATGTAAACTATATATCTTAGCACTCTCATTTACCTGTTCTGCATAAATTATTGGGATCCACTTGATAAAAATAGTTTTTCTTTTATAAGAAGAGAGTAAAGGAAAAGACAAATGAAAAGATTGACCAAAATTAATTTAGAAGGATAATTTTAGTTATTTGCATATATTTGGCTTATATGTCAGAAGTCTGCTTTAATTTTTTAATTTTTATGTCCAATCAAACAATTTTACCTCAAATGAAACAAACGGAGTATACATTTTAAACATAAATGCCTTGTAATCAAATATAGCTGCCGCAGCAACAGGCAAATTATTTGTTTTTAACACATTTCGTAAGTTGTCAAAAATCCAAATTAACAGGTTAGAATATAACAATAACGGAGGACGTTAACGTTTTATTTATTTTGTTATGTAGAGCGTAACACTTATTAAAGATTGGTAGAATATGAAATTTGTTATAAAATAAAGACCGTAAAGTAAAGACAAGTAGAGAGAGAAACTGATATATTATTTGAATTCAAAGTGATGTACATAATGAACTGAAATCTCTTCTATTTATAGAAGAAAGGAAGTTGGTGTGTAAACTGCTACTGCAAGCTGCTGTGTAAGCTGCTACTATACCAGATATGGATAATCTTCTACTGAGGGTAATGTTTATCCATAACGGAGTACTGAAAGGATAAGCTCATTGTACCAGGTATAAATAATCTTCTAATGGGGGTAATGTTTATCCATAACAGAGTACTGAAAGGATAAGCTCATTGTACCCGGTATGGATTATCTTCTATCGGAGGTAATGTTTATCCATAACGGAGTATCGAAAGGATAGACTTATTATACCCGGTATCGATAGTCTTCTACCGGAGGTAATATTTATCCATAATCGGGTACCGAATTGATAAGCTTCTTCAGGAGGCTTATTTCCAATAGAGTACTAAATAGATAAACATATTTGTGGCGGAGTCCCATTGTGACGACCCGGCCAATCGTCTCATGAGTTACCACTCTGTTTTCCCCATTTCTACTTCGTTATCCGTGTTTTGTGGTATTGGATTTGTCGGATCGAATCCGGAATGGTTTTGGTAAGGTTTAAGACACTTAGTCTCTTTTAAAAAGGTGTAAGTTGGAAAAGTCAACCGGATGCTGACTTATGTGTTACAGGGTTCGGGTATGAGTTCCGATGGTTCGATTAGCTTCGGGGGTGATTTATGACTTAGGAGTGTGATCGGAATGGGTTTTGGAGGCTCGGAGTAGAATTAGGCTTGAATTGGTGAAGTTGATATTTTGGCGATTTCCGGTTTACAGGCGAGATTTTGATATAGGGGTCGGAATGGAATACTGAGAGTTGCAGTAGCTTCGTTGTGTCATTTTGGATGTGTGTGCAAAATTTCAGGTTATTCGGACGTGGTTTGGTTGGGTTTTTGATCAAAAGCGTATTTCGGAAGATTTCTGAAACTTAGGCTTGAATTCGATTTGATTTGGTAGATTTGAGGTTCTTTGAGGTGTTTTGATGACTGGAACAAGTTTGACTAAGGTATTGGGTTATGTTTGTGCTTTTGGTTGAGGTCCTGGAGGCCTCGGGATGATTTCGGGTGGTTAACGGGGAAGTTGAAGTGTAATTGCAGCTGCTGAAGTTTTGCTGCTTCTGGACTTTTCGCACCTGCGGTTTGGGGACAGCAGGTGCGGTGCCGCACGTGCGGAAGGGGAGCCGCATAAGAGGATTTGGGATGAATAGTCAGGGACCGCAGATGTGGTATATGGACCGCACCTGCGGAGTTGCAGATGCGGAGCGTGGAACGCAGATGAGGAATCTGGTCCATTAAGTGATTTCCGCAAAAGCGGATGGTAGACCGCAAATGCAGTGCCGCAGAAGCGGTTGCTGAGTCGTAGATGCGAAAATGTCTGGCAGAACATATAAGTTATTCCATTTCGCGAAATTGAGTTATTTCACCATTTTGGACTTCGGCTTGAGAGCTTTTGGACGATTTAGAAGAGAGATTTCATGGGAACTTCGTTAAGGTAAGGATTTTGGACCTAAAACACATTTCTATGGTAGAATTTCATGGATTAAGGCTGTAATTAAAAGAATTAAAAGGCTAAAAATGGGGGATTAGGGCTTGGGTTTAAGAGGCCTTAAAATGAGGATTTGAGGGGTCATTTGAACTCCGATATTGATATTCTCGATATGCATAGACTCGTGGGGAGGTGAGGAATCTACTGATGTAAAAATTTTTGAGTTTCGAGAAGTGGGCCCGGGCCTCGGGGTTTGGTAATTTCGGGATTTGTGCCCTTTATTGATTGTTTTCGCTTGGGCTTTATTCCCTTAGCATATTTTGACGTCCTTGTTATGATTTTGGATAGATTCGATACGCATGGAGACCGACTCGAGGGGAAAAGGCGTCACGAGCTAGAGATTTAACTGGTTCGAGGTGAGTAATGATTGTAAATGATGTTCTGAGGGTTTAAAACCCCGGATTGTATATTGTAGTGCTAAATTGAGGTGAGGCACACACTTGATGACGAGCGTGGGGTCGTGCACTATTGGGAATTGTGACTTGGTCCGTCTCGATTGATAATTTTACTACGTATTTGACTGAAAACTATTTGCTATCATCATCATTTGGGTTGAATGTCATATTTGGGCCTAGTGCCAACTATTTGCACCCTTCATGGATTTTTATTAATATTTCCTCACTGTTTTGACTTCATACTTGAAATCAGTCACGTTATTTTCTATTTTTTTTATTACTCAGCCATGTTTACTCAGTTTTAATACTTAAATGACATTTTAATGATATTTTGGGCTGACAAATACTATTTTACTCTTGCCCGAGGGGCTTGTGAGTATTTTTGACTGAGTAAGGCCGAAGGCCTATATTGTGAGAAAACACTGATACTGATTTGAGGCTGAGGGCCTGAGATATGTACGTCACGAGGTGGCTTGATTGATATGAGGCCGAGGGCCTAGTTTTGATGCCACGAGATGGCTTGTTATTGCGCTTGGGCCGTAAGGGGCCCCTCCCGGAGTCTGTACACCCCCAGTGAGCGCGGGTACCCATTATGATGCGAGATTGAGCCCGAGGGACTGGTATTGTTCTGAAATATTGCCCGAGGGGCGGGTTTGTTGATACTGTGCCCGAGGGGCGAACTTCTATTTGTTACTTATTCTTAATTATCTGTCAATTACCCGTTTTACTGGTTGAAAGTGGTTTTACTTGACTTTTCACAATTTTGCTGTTTTCAAATGATTTTACGGCTTCATTATAGAATGCCTTGTACTTTACGTGTTTTCTTACTTTCAGTAGTTATTTACATTTGTTACTCACTGATTTGAAGTACTCACTTTACTCCCTGCACCATGTGTGTAGATTTGGGTGTTGTTGGTTCCGCTCCTGAGTACTGATTCCTCTAGTTCCAGGCGGCTTTCGGAGATGATGAGGTAGCTGTTGATGTCCGCAACCCTGTGTCTCTACTCTCTTATCATTTCTATTTCCCTTCAAACATTTGTACTAGTTATTGTATTTAGCAGACTAGTATTATGGCCTATAGATGCTCGTGATTTCTGACACCCCGGCTAGGGTTGTGTCGGGTGTATTTCCGTATTGTTATCGATATCTTCCATTGTTTAATATTATTAATCATGATTGGACTATCTTTATGTTGATTAACTGTTTTGAAATGTGAATTGGGTATACTTGGCTGGCCTTGTCTTCACGAGAGGCGCCATCATGACCGGGTTCGGGGTTAGGGTCGTGACACCCATATGGATAAGCTTCTTCAGGAAGCTTATTTACAACGGAGTACTAAATTAATATCCATAATATAATATATTTATAACACTCCCACTTGGATGTTCATTAAAAGATAATCTGCCTCATTAAAATCTTACTAGAAAAAACCACGTGGGAAAAATCCTAGTGAAGGAAAAAGAGTACACATATTTAATAATACGCATTGCTAGGTGCCTCATTAGAAACCTTATAAGGAAAACCCCATGGGAAAAAACCTTAGTAAGGAAAAAAGAATGCATCAAAATTTTACTCCCCCTCATTAAAACCTTGTTTCAAATATTTGAGTCTCCGCATTCCAATCTTGTATACCATCTTCTCAAAAGTTGAAGTTGGCAAAGATTTAGTGAATAAATTTGCTGGATTATCACTTGAACGGATTTGTTGCACAATAATGTCACCATTTTTTTGAAGGTCGTGTGTGTACAATAATTTTGGTGAAATGTGCTTCGTTCTATCTCCTTTTATAAATCCTTCCTTCAATTGGGCTATGCATGCAACATTGTCTTCGTATAAAATTGTGGGTCTTTTGTCACATTCCAAACCACATTTTTCTCGAATAAAATAAATTATTGATCTCAACCAAACGCATTCCCTACTTGATTCATGAATAGTTATTATCTCATCATGATTTGAAGAAGTAGCAACAATAGATTGCTTTGTTGAGCGCCATGATATGACAGTAATTCCATATGTAAACACGTAACCGGTTTGAGATCGAGCTTTATGGGGATTAGATAAATAACCTGCATCTGCATAACCAACAAGATTTGCACTATCTTTGTTAGCATAAAACAAACCCATATCAAGAGTTCCCTTTAAATATCGCAATATATGCTTAATTACGTTCCAATGTCTTCGTGTAGGAGAATAACTGTATGTTGATAATAAATTAACAGAAAATTCTATGTCAAGCCTTGTAGCATTAGCAAGATACATTAATGCACCAATTGCACTAAGATAAGGTACTTCGAGACAAAGGAGTTCCTCATCCTCTTCTGGAGGTTAGAACAAATTCTTATTCACTTCAAGTGATCGAACAACCATTGGTGTATGCAGATTGATGGATAAAGATCCCGTCTGCTAAATGTTCAATTTGCAGACCAGGACAAAGTTGTTTTTTCAAGATCTTTCATCTCAAATTCGTTCTTAAGATATTCAATTGCCTTTTGGAGCTCTTCTGGAGTTCCAAAAAGATTATGTCATCAACATAAATATCAAGTATAACAAATTTTGATGCCATTTTCTTTATAAAAATACATGGACAAATAACATCATTTATATAACCTTCTTTCAGCAAATATTTACTAAGGCGATTATACCATATGTGCCCAGATTGCTTTAAACCGTACAAAGATCTTTGTAATCTAATTGAATACATTTCCTGAGATTTTGAATTCGCTTCAGGCATTTTAAATCCTTCAGGTATTTTCATATAAATTTCATTATCAAGTGAACCGTACAGATAAGCTGTAACTACATCCATAAGATGTATTTCAAGCTTTTCATGTAGTGTTAAACTGATGAAATATCGAAATGTTATGGAATCCATAACATGTGAATATGTTTCATCAAAATCGACTCCAGGTCGTTTGAGAATCCTTGTGCAAGAAGGCGAGCTTTGTATCTTTCAACTTCATTTTTATCATTCCTTTTTCGCACAAAAACCCATTTATAACCAACTGGTTTTATACCAGCAGGTGTTTGGACTACTGGTCCAAAGACCTCTCTTTTAGCAAGTGACTTCAATTCCGATAAAATTGCCTCTTTCCATTTTGGCCAATCAAATCTTTGTCGGCATTCTTCGATAGATCAAGGTTCAAGATCCTCACTATCTTGCATAATATTAATTACAACATTATATGTAGAAATATTATCTACTACTATTTTAGATCGATTTAAATTAATCCCATCACCGGTCGAACTTATTAAAAGTTCCTCACTCACATGAGCTTCGGGTTCATTGGTTTCTTCAGGAATCTCAGAACTAATCAAATCTTGGGTCTCTTCAGGAGATCTCTTCATAGTATCGTTTTTATCATTTGTCGATTTTCTTTTTCGAGGATTTCGATCCTTAGAACCCAAAGGCCTACCACGCTTCAGGCATGCTTTAGGTTCACTAGCTCTCATGCTAGTAGATGGTCCTACTGAGGTATCAATTTGGATAGGCACATTCTATGTAGGGATATGTGACTTAGTTATCCTTTTCAAATCAGTAAATGCGTTTGGCATTTGATTTGCTATATTCTGTAAATGAATGATCTTCTAGACCTCCTAATTACATATAGGGGTTCGTGGATCAACGTGAGATAATGATAAAACTTTCCACACAATTTCTCTTTTGATTTCCTTTTCCTCTCCCCCGAATTGTGGGAAATTTGTTTCATCAAACCGACAATCTGCAAATCGAGCAGTAAATAAATCTCTTGTCAATAGTTCAAGATAGTGAATAATAGAGGGTGATTCAAACCCAACATATATTCCTATCCTTTTTTGTGGTTCCATCTTACTGCGCTGTGGTGGTGCTACTGGCACATATACAGCACATTCGAAAATTCGTAGATGGACAATATTTGGTTCATGGCCAAAAACTAATTGTGACGGAGAATATTTATTATAATGTGTTGGTCTGAGACGGATAAGTGATGCTGCATACAAGATAGCATGGCCCCAAACAGTACTGGACAATTTTGTTTTCATAAGTAGTGATCTTGCTATCAATTGCAGGCATTTAATAAATGACTCTTCAAGGCCATTTTGAGTAGGAACATAAGCTACAGGATGTTCAACTTTTATCCCAACTGATAGACAATAATCATCAAAAGATTGAGATGAGAATTCTCCAGCATTATCAAGGTGAATAGCCTTTATAGGATAATCTGGAAACTGTGCCCTTAATCGAATTATTTGGGCTAATAACTTTCCAAACGCCAGGTTGCGAGATGATAGTAGGCACACATGAGACCATCTTGAAGATGCATCTATTAGGACCATAAAATATCTAAACAACCCACTTGGTGGGTGAATAGGTCCACATATATCCCCATGTATACGCTCTAAAAAGGCAGGGGATTCAATATCAACCTTCATTGGTGATGGTCTAGTGATCATTTTTCCTTGATAACAAGCATCACAAGAAAATTCGTCATTTGTAAGAATCTTCAGGTTCTTTAATGGGTCGAGTTGATTGGTTTGCGTTTGGTGTGGTTTTGGTAAGAAATGAGATACTTAGTCTCTTTTAAGAAGACTTAAGTTGGAAAAGTCAACCAGATGTTGACTTATGTGTTAGAGAGCTCGGATGTGAGTTCCGATGGATCAGTTAGCTTTGGGAGGTAATTTATGACTTAGGAGTGTGATCGAAATTGGTTTTGGAGGTCCGGTGTAGAATTAGGCTTGAATTGGCGAAGTTAGTATTTTGGCATTTTTCGGTTGATAGGCGAGATTTTGATCCGAGGGTTGGAATAGAATTCCGAGAGTTATTGTAGCTTTGTTATGTCATTTGTGATGAGTGCGCAAAACTTCAGGTCATTCGGACGTGGTTTGGTTGGGTTTTTGATCGAAAACGTATTTCAGAAGTTTTTAGAAAACATAGGCTTGAATTCGTTGTGAATTGATAGATTTGGTGTTGTTTGAGGTGTTTTGATGATTGGAACAAGTTTGAATAAGGTATTGGGTCATGTTCGTGCCTTTGGTTGAGGCCCTGGGGGCCTCGGGGTGATTTCGGATGGCTAACGGGAAAGTTTTGGAACTTAGGAGATAACAGCCTTCTGCTGCAGCTGGTGTTTTTGCACCTGCGGTTTGGGGACCGCAGGTGTGGTGTCGCAGATACGTAGTTTTGGTCGCAGAAGTGGAAAAGCTGAGGAAGGTCTGGGACCGCAGATGTAGAAGGGGGACCGCACCTACGGAGCCGCAGAAGCGGCGAGAGGACCGCAGATGCGGAGTTGGCCCAGCAAGTGAAATTCCACAGATGCAGAGAAATAACCGCAGAAGAGGTACCGCAAAAGCGTCTATTGGGCCGCAGATGCGGTTATGTCTGGACAGTGGGTTTATTAAACATTTCATCCGCATTTGTGAGCTATGTTTCCACCATAGCTGAGTATTTTGAGAGCTCTTTGAGGGAAATTGAAGAGGGATTCAAGGGGAATTGATTGGATGTAAGATTTATGAACCTAAAACGTGAATCTATTGTGATATTAACCTAGAAATTCTTGGAACTTAAGCTAAAAATGGAAGAACTAGGGCTTGGGATTTTGAGCTTTTTGAATTGGGATTTGAAAGGCCATTTGAGGTCGGAATTGAGAACTTTTGATATATATGAACTCATGGCGAAATAAGGAATCTAATGATGTAAAAATTTCTGAGTTTCGATAAGTGGGCTCGGGGCTCAGGTTTTGCTAATTTCGGGATTTTTGATATTTTTCGATTGTTTTCGATTGGGTATTGTTCCCTTATCCTACTATGACGTATTCATTGTGGTTTTGGTCAAATTCGACATGCGAGGAGGCCGATTTGAGAGGCAAGGGCATATCGAGCTAGAGTTTTGGCCGGCTTGAGGTGAGTAATGGTTTTAAATGATGTCCTGAGGGTTTGAAACCCCGGATTGCACATCGTAGTTCTATATTGAGGCAAGATACGCGCTGGATGATGAGAGTGGGTTCTTTTACTACTGAGGATTGTGACTTGGTCTGTCCTGAATGACGATTCTACCGCTTATTTGACTGAAATTCATTTGTTATCATCATGTTTTGGGCTGATTGCCATATTTGGGCTTCGTGACAACTATTTGAACCCTTCGGGAATTTTTATCACTGTTTCCTCACTACTTGACTTTTATTTGAACTCAGTCCTGTTGATATCTACTATTTTACAAACTCAGCCACTTTTACTCAGATTTGAAACGTAAATGATATTTCTATATCATGTTTTGGGCTGAGAACTACTGTTTTACTAATGCCCAATGGGTTGTGATGATTTTTGGATAGAGTGAGGCCGAGGGCCATATGAGAGGATATGCTGAGTGATATGAGGTCGAGGGCCTGAGATACTTTATATGCCACGAGGTGGCTTGAGTGATGTGAGGCCGAGTGCCGAGTGATGTGAGGCCGAGTGCCGAGTGATGTGAGGCCGAGTGCCGAGTGATGATGCCACGAGATGGTTAATATATCGCTTGGGCCGTAAGGGGCCTCTCTGGAGTCTGCACACCCACAGTGAGCGCGGGTACCTATTAGGATTTGAGAGTGAGCCCGAGGGGCTGATACTGTACTGAGAGTGAGCCCGAGGAGCTGACACTATTCTGAGTGATTGATACTGTGCCTGAGGGGCGGATTTCTACTTGTTATTTACCTATTAAATTACCTGTTTTACTTGTTTGAAAAAGGAATATCATTTGATTTTTCACTGATTTACTACTTTACGTGATTTTACTGCTCGATATAGATATGCTTTGTGCCTTTACGTGTTTTCATACTTTCAGCCATTATTTATAATTATTATTCACTGAGTCGAAGTGCTCACATTACTCCCTGCACCATGTGTGCAGATTCAGGCATCGTAGAGTCTGCTCCTGAGTGCTGATTCTCCCCGTTCAAGCAGTGATTCGGAGACTACGAGGTAGTTGTTGGCGTTCGCAGCCCCGTGCCTCCCTTATCCTATCATTTCCATGTGTTTAGAACTATTGTATCGGATTTAGTGTTCAGTAGACTTGTATTCGGACTTCTTAGTTGCTCATGACTTGTGACACCCCGGTTTGGGCTGTGTCGGGATGGTTCCTGCTGTTATTATCGTTAAATTCTGCAATTTATGAATATTATATTATATGTTATTACTGTTTATGATGATTAACTATTTAAAAGAGGTGTTCCGTTTTGGTCTGGCTGGCGTTGTCTTCACGAGAGGCGCCATCATGACCGGGTTCGGGGATTGGGTCGTGATAAGTTGGTATCAAAGCCTAGGTTACTTAGGTCTCATGAGTTATGAGCAGGTTTAGTAGAGTCTCGCGGATCGGTACGGAGACGCCTGTATTTATCCTCGAGAGGCTGTAGAACCTTTAGGAAAAACTTCATATTCTTGAAACTCTTGTCGTACGAACTTGTTGGTCCGAGTACTAAACTTCTGTATTCCATTCTCTCACAGATGGAGAGGACGCGAGCTACCGGATGAGGTAGGCGACCACTAGTGCCACCAGCGAAGGCCACCAGAGGACGTGGACATGGTCGTGGTCACGGTAGAGGCAGAGCAGCAAGGGCAACCCCATCACTTCGGGGTTGCCCATCATGTAACTTATCCACTAGCCACTGGTTTCCTCCTGCTTTGGCTCTGTCTCGGTAGACCTCATTATCAACATTGGGAAGGCCATAAAAATCATTGATTATTCTAGGGCTGAAGTGGACTTGCACGCCCCGCACAGTAGTAACAAAGGCACCTTGGAATTCGGTCCTCATGGTATTTGCATAGAATTTCAGAACTATTGTGTGGTTGGCATTATTTGGTTGCTCGGCAAAACAAATCCACCTGCTTTCTACCAAGCGCGTGTAGAAGCCCGACATTTTAGCTTTGACTTTTTCCAAGTTTATGCCTTTTTCCCGGATGATGGTCTTGGACAGGAGTTCATCCTATTTTTGCTCACATGCTGCAGATAGAAATCGCTCATGATCAAAGGGTTCCTCTTGTTCAGGTCCAAAGACATGTTCGTGCTCAAATTCATGGTGTTCCGGATCGATTTTATGCCCAAAGAACCTACAAATCAGACCAACAATGCTAAAATCTTATACATACACTTAAACTAATGTATTAGGATGTATTTACGCCGAAGAAATGGGCGAAAAAGGTCTCGGAAAGAGTTGTGCAAAGCTACTGTTTTTCGCCAGTTTTGGGACTGCCAGTGGTTTCCTTCGCGTTCGCGAGAAGACCCTCACGTTCGCGAAGGCCATCTTCCTCGCCCAGATTATGTTTTCTTTCAAGCATTTCTTCAAACAGTTGGGATGCCCTCTTTTCTTTGTTCAATTACAGACAACTTAAGAACAGATCTTGCCCAAATTTTTCTTGAAAAACAAACACGAACACTCAACCAACCTCACCCAACAAGCACAACAAATTTCACACACAAATTTGATATTTAATATCACAAAATATTTTTGAACCCTACGCACCAATCACCATGGTTGTTCTTCCATTGTTCCACACCAAGAAAGAGAAGAAAGATTTAAGAGGGAAGCGAAGAAATCATATACCTTGAGAATGGAGATGGAAAATTGCAAAAGTCTTGAAGATTTTGGATGAATTGATGTTTGGGGTAGAAGGAACTGCTATTTGAGCAAAAGGGGTGAATTTTCTCATTTCCAGTAGGTAATTTGTATTTATGCTTACCTGACCTACGCGTTCGCGAGGGATGTGTTGCCTACGCAAAGGGTAAACACTGCTAGTGGCCGTGAACGCGAGTGATCTGAACGCGAATGCGAAGGGTTAAAGTTTTCTAAACCTACGAGAACGTGAGGGGTACTCGGAACGCGAAGAGCCATGTTTTTGTGCACTTCAACAGTTCTAGCAGCTACTGGTTTTGGCTCTCCGGACCACTCCGACCTGCACAAAATAACTCCAAAAAATCTAAAACTTGGCAGATTAGTTACAAATAATATTCTAAACTATTCTAAAAAAGAAAATTTTAAAAATGAGGAAATGTTTTGAAAAATAATGGGTTGCCTACCACCAAGCGCCGCATTTAACGTTGTGTCACGATGCAAAACAACTTTACCACTTTTCTCGCTACTTGGACGATATGAATTGGGAACCTAACTTGGAATCAAGCTTGTGACCATAAGCGATGGGGGGTGGTAAATTGATGATCAAGCCAAGACTTAAATTCTTCATTTTGCACTTCTTGGCTTTCATGTGAGGAATGTCATTTTGCCTTGTCGTTCCCTCAAATTATAAAATGTATGGCTTGAGTTTTTCCTCCTCGCAATCCTCCAGTGATTCGTGTAGTTCAACTTCCATGTCACCACACAATTCCAATGTTGAAAAATGCTTGGAATGTTACTTCAAACCTCCAAATTGCAATGCTTCCCAAATTTTGACATCATCTTTTTCCCCCGAACTAAAGTCAATATCAACCATATTTTAATTTAAACTGGTTGACTTTAATTTCATATTTTTTTCGGCATCATTAACACTCATGGAGTCGGTTGGCGGATGTTCAATTCTTGATTCCTCGAAGTGAAGCTCACTTTCTTCCTCGGAATTGGACTCTTCTTGGCTTCCTTCCACACTCTCAAGGTTGTGGGCATAGTGAGCCTCAACCAATATTTTCATTTGTTCTTCCAAAGTGTGGATATGTTCATCATTGTAAGTCAAACCTTGTTTCAAGTCCTCGAGTGCAAAGTTGTGCTTCTCCTCATTTTCAAGAATAGTCTCCAACATGAGCATCATCTTCTTATTTTGAACATTTGAGAGTTCTTCTTGGTTTTGATCAAGTGCCAAGGGATGATTTTTGTCTTCCACATCTAAGGAAAATTCTTGGCTCCCATTAACTTTCGAGGCTTTTTGAACCTCGAAAGCTTCAAGAATATCTCCCATTTGTGAGTGCAACCTTTCAAGTGTCAAGTCATTTTGGAGACTATTCTCCAAAAGCTCCTCCAAGGCACTTTGTTCTTTGTTTCCTCCTTCAAGTAGGCATTCTAACATGAGCTTGAACTCTCCATTTTGACCATGCTCAACTTCTTCTACTTCCATAACCCTATAACTTTCATCACAAAAAATAGAATCATCATAGCAGGGGCTTGGGTAAGGGAAGGAAAAATAAGCACAATCATCCCAATGACTATTTTGAAAACCACACTTATCACAAATACTCCACTCATGGGTTTGAGATTGTGCGCACAATCCACCCCCGAGAGAATTTAAATAATTTTGCCACGAGTGTGATCCTCCACAATAAGGACAAGAGTCAACAAACTATGAACAACTACCATCCGACAAATTTTCATTATATGATTCCATTTTTCAAAAATAAGAAAATAAACAAAAACAATAGACCAAGGTAAGAAAAATTAATTACACAAATATTCACAAGTTTGGACAAAGCACTTACGCTTATTTCTCAAACAACCTAAATTACGCCAAATTATTCCCCGGCAAATGCGCCAATTTTGATGAAGACCAAATCAACTACTAAAACATAAATGGACACGATCGCATGCAATATAATTTACCCAACTATGAGTCGGGGTTGAATCCCACATAGAACAATATGTAGGCGATTAAGAATGTAAAAGAATTATCATTTATCGCACAATGCCAAACACTTAGATTTTGGTTTAGAAAATATTTTATATCTAAATGCGGAAATGTAAACTAACCTAGAAAGCAAGTAAAATGATCAATGGCTACAAGTATAGATGCATCAAAATTACACTCAAGTAACGATCCAATGTATTTCACAATTTTACAAATATGAGCGAGTTTCTGTTAATTAGCCACGGATAATAGTTCTTAATTAGCTTCTTCCGAAGACTAACAAAACTTTATAATTGAATTATTCCTAACCCAATTAATAGATTAAGCACACCCGGAATGGCTACAAGTAGTTCAATCCTATCCCTAGGTAGAATTTATAAAATGAGGGTTAAAGCCTCAAGTTCTTGTTAATTAATCTTTCCCAAGCCCAAATTATCTTTTCCAAAATTAATTCAAAGTTAATGGGAAATTCCTAGGGTTAGATAATCCCTTTGGAAATATTAAAGAACAAGAATAATTAAAGTAACAATAACTCACTTCATAAAAGGATAAAAATCTTTCAATACATAAGCACAACAAGGTATTTAATCCATACTTTAAACATGAATATTTCCATAAACAAGATTCAAGTGTTAAATAAAATACTACACACTTATATATACTATACAAAGCAAGAAAATGAAGAAAGAAACATAAATGGGTAAGAAATCCTTAACCACAAGCTTGAAATCTTCAAAACCCAAGTGTGTGCAAACCCTAGCTTCCAAAACTTGTTCTTCTCTTGTCTATGGAACTAAAAATAAGGCAAAGATGTTTGACAAATGAGCTGGTTTGGGTATTAAAGGGTTTGGGGTCAAAAAATATGAAATTCCAGAACTACCTAGATTTTCCGCCCATTTTCTTCTCCATGTTCGCGAGTGTACCTTCGCGTTCACGAAGGTTTGTGTTTCTTGAGCTTCGTGTTCGCTTTCACTCATTCGCTTTAACGAAAGTTTGAGTACTGATTCTTCGCGTTCGCGTTTGATCATTCGCATTCGCGAAGGCTTGGCTTCCTGTTTTTCCTAACATAGCCTCTCGTAGATAAGTACAGATGTCTCCATACCGATCAGCGAGACTCTAATAAACCGACTTGTGATCTATGACTCCTATGAACCTATAGCTCTGATAACATCTTGTCACGACCTCGGTTCACCCTCCATGAACCATCGTAACGGTACCTAGTCTCTACGACTAGGTAAGACTAATTTGCGGAAGAAAAACTAAAACTTGCGGAAGTAAACAATTTAAAACAGGAATAAAGTAGTGACAGTGTATCAATGTGTCGCTCGGCATACAGCATGTTTAACTCTCAATACCAAACATATGTCCAAGACCCGAAAACCCATGAATCACAAGCTAAGAAAGAAATACTACATAGCTCTAACTCCGGAACTTCTAATAAATAACAGAAAAGTATTGAAGGGCTAAACACTAAAGGAAGGAATAGAAAGGGACTCCTTAGTCTGCGGACGCAGCAGATGTACCTCGGAGTCTCTATGCAGTCGCCTCTCTCAACAATAGTAGGCCTGATCAGCGGTACCTGGATCTGCACATGAAAAACATGCGCAGAAGAGGCGTGAGTACACCACAGTGGTACTTAGTAAGTGCCAAGCCTAACCTCGGTTGGGTAGTGACGAGGAAGGTAAGGGCCCTACTGAGATTAAATAAAATATAAAGGTTAAAAGTGTAGAACGGAACAATATAAATGAGTGCAACAGCAAAATAACACGGGGTGAATAGAACAACAACAACAATGCAGAACAAGGTAAACGTGGAAAGGAAATACAACTCAGCACCGATAGTAACAATCGGGGATCTCCCAGGATACCGTCCCATAGTCCATCATATATTTATCCGAAGGATCTCCTGGGTACCATCCCGTAGTCTAACTCATGGTGCGCGGGGATCTACCGGAATCCCGTTCCGTAGTCCCAAATGTAAATACCCAATACTGGGGGAATCTACCGGGTGCATTCCCGTAGTTCCATAAAACTGTGCAGGGGGATCTACCGAGAATATAACCCATAGTTCCAAAGTAAATATGCAGGGGGATCTACCGAGAATCTAACTCGTAGTCCCAAAGTAAACAGACAAAGGGGGGGAGCTACCGGAATCCCAAATCCGTAGTCCCAATGTAAATACGCAGCGACAACAAGAAGATATTCAGAAATGAAATTTCATATCTAGGAAACAAGTAATTCTAGCCTAACATGCTTCACGTAGTGCAATCAAGGCAATTTAAGCAATCAAGTAGTTTAAGTCAACTAAACATGCTTTCTAACTAAAAACATGCTAAATTTTACAACTATAATAAAGTGGAATAGGGAACATGCTAATAAATATTTTAAGAAAACTGGATTTCCAACAATTTTGCATAAGTACGCGCTCGTCACCTCACGAACAAGGCAATTCAGTTACCAAACATACCAATCATAAGGGGAAGGTCCCCATATAAGGTTAGACAAGCCACTTAGCTCGAACCGGCTCAAAATCAACTTGAAACCACACTTTTGCCACGAGTATCCGACTCCAAATGGCCTAAATCTATTTAATTCAATTGCATATTGTAAATAACACTTCAAGTAACTGATTCTACAGTTAAATTCTAAGCTAATACGCGAAATCATGTAAAATGATCAAAACGCCCCTCAGGCTAACACCTCGGAATCGTATGAAATTTATATTTTCAAAAACCTCGTACTCTCACGTGTCTAACCATAAAAATATCTCTCAAATTGGATGTCAACAGCCTATTCAAAACTCAATAATTCAGCCTAAGAAGTTTCTTCCTATATTTCCCAATTTTTAATCCCCAATATGAATTTAGATGATGAAATTAACTATAGATTGATGGAATATAACTAGAAAGGGGTAAAGAATCGTTACCCAAATGATCTTCTCTTCAAATCCTATATTTCTCTTGAATTTCATATTTTAGCCTTGTGATATCCGCATCTGTGGTCAAGGGACTGCATCTGCGGTCCCGCTTCTGCGGACCATTTGTCGCATCTGCGAATCATACTTAAAAGTCAAATTTCTGCATCTGCGGTTAAACTTTCGTAGGTGCGGAACCGCTTATGCGGTTAAAGTCCCGCATCTGCAGAACCTGCTTCTCCTGCCCAAAATCCGCATCTGCACTTCTGCAACTCTTCAACTTCAAAATCCTTCCGTCAACCATCCGAAATCATCCCGAGGCCCCCGGGACCCCAACTAAAAGCACCAACCACACCTTATACCTTATTCAAACTTGTACCAATCCTTAAAACGCCTAAAAGAACACCGAAACTCGAATTAATCAAGGATTTAAGCCTAAGAACTCCAATTTTCCTCAAAATATGCTTTCGATCAAAAACCTAACCAAACCACGTCCGAATGACCTAAAATTTTACACACATATCCCAAATGACATGACAGAATTACTTCAACTTCCGTAATTCTATTCCGACCTTCAGATCAAAATCTCACTATCGAACTGGAAACTTCCAAAATTCAACTTTCGGCATTTCAAGACTAAATTAGCTACGAACCTCCAAAAGATATTCCGAACATGCTCCTAACCCCAAAATCAGCCAACAGAGCTAACGGAACCGTCAGATTTCCATTCCAAGGCCGTCTTTCCACTGTTCCGACTACGGTCAATTTTCCAAAACTAAAGCTCTCATTTAGGGACTAGGTGTCCCAAAATCGCTCAAAACTCAAAACTGAACATTCCGACAAATCACATTAGCAGAAATAAACTTGGGGAAAGCAATTAATAGGGGATCAGGGCATTAATTCTTTAGACGACCGGCCGGGTCGTCACATCCTCCTACACTTAAACATTTGTCTGTCCTCGAACGAGCATAGACACATGCCTGAAGTAGTGAAAAGATGAGGATAACAACTGTGCATATCCTGCTCGGTATCTCAGGTCGCCTCCTCGACCGGCTGGCTCAACCACTGAACCTTCACCAAAGCAATGTTCTTTGACCTCAGCTTTCTAATCTACCTGTCCAATATTTCCACCGGCTCCTCAATATAAGATAGGTCCTTGTCCAACTAGACTGAACTGAAATCCAACACGTGCGACGGATTGCCGTGATACCTCCGAAGCATCGAAACATGAAATACCGGATGAACTTTTGTCAAGCTGGGAGGTAAGGCAATCTCGTAAACAACCTCCCCAACACGCCTCAATATCTCGAAAGGGCCAATAAACCTCATACTCAACTTCCCTTTCTTCACGAATCTCATAACGCCCTTCATAGGCGAAACCCAAAGCAGAACCCGCTCTCCAACCATATAGGAAACATCACGAACCTTCCGGACTGCATAACTCTTTTGTCTGGACTAGGCTGTACGGACTCTATCTTGACTCACCTTAACCTTCTCCAAAGCATCCTGGACCAAATCTATGCCCAAAAGTCTGGCCTCACCCAGCTCAAACCAACCTATCGGAGATCTACACCGCCTACCATATAAAGCCTCATACGGTGCCATCTGAATGTTGGACTGATAGTTGTTGTTTTAAGCAAACTCCGCCAATGGAAAGAACCGATCTCAAGATCCTCCAAACTTAATCACACACACACTGAGCATATCCTCAAGAATCTGAATAGTACGCTAGGACTGTCCATCCGTCTGAGGGTGAAATGTTGTACTCAACTCTACCCGAGTACCTAAGTCAAGCTGAACGGCTCTTCAAAACCGTGATGTGAATTGAGTACTTCTATCTGAAATGATGGAAACTGGAATACCATGCAGACGAATAACCCCCCGGATATAAATCTCCGCCAACCGCTCCGAGGAATAAGTGGTACACATAGGGATAAAATGAGCGGACATGGTCAGCCGATCCACAATCACCCAAATAGCATCAAACTTCTTCAAAGTCCGTGGAAGTCCAAACACAAAGTCCATGGTGATCCGCTCCCACTTCCACTCTAGAATCTCTATCTGCTGAAGCAATCCACCCGGTCTCTGGTGCTCATACTTCACCTGCTGACAGTTGAGATACGAATCCAACTATGTCTTTCTTCATCCTCCTCCACCAATAGTGCTGCCTCAAGTCCTGATATATCTTTGTGGCACCCGGATGGATGGAATACCGCAAACTATGGGCCTCCTCTAGAATCAACTCTCGCAGCCCATCATCATTGGGTACACAAATCCAACCCTACATCCTCAATACCCCATCATCTCCATTAGTCACATCTCTAGCATCACCGTGTTGAACCTTGTCCTTGAGGACAAGCAAATGGGGGACATTATACTACCGCTCCCTGATACGATCAAATAAGGAAGACTGAGAAACCACACAAGATAGAATCCAACTGGGCTCAGAAAGATCCAATCTTACAAACTGGCTGGCTAAGGCCTGAACATCCATCGCCGTAGGCCTCTCTGATGCTGGTAAATATGCCAAACTCCCCAAACTCTCTGCCCGACGATTCAAAGCATCGGCCACCATATTGGCCTTGCCCGGGTGATACAAAATAGTGATATCATAGTCCTTTAGCAACTCCAACGACCTCCTCTGGCGCAAATTTAGATCCTTTTACTTGAACAAATGCTGCAAGCTCCGATGGTCAGTATAGATCTCATAGGGAACCCCGTATAAATAATGGCGCCAAATTTTCAGGGCGTGAACAATGGCAACTAACTCAAAGTTGTGAATAGGGTAGTTCTTCTCATGTACTTTCAACTGTCTGGAGGTGTAAGCAATCACCCTACCGTGCTGCTTCAACATCGCTCTGAGGCCAACCCTCGAGGCATCACAATAGACCGTATAGGACCCCGAACCAGTAGGCAATATCAAAACTAGGGCTGTAGTCAAAGTTTTCTTGAGCTTCTGAAAGTTCGCCTCACACTTCTTTATCCACCGAAACGGAGCACCCTTCTGGGTCAATCTAATCATAGGGGATGCAATCGATGAAAACCCTTCCACAAAACGATGGTAGTAGCCAGCCAAACCAAGGAAACTGTAGATCTCGGTAGCTGAGGATGGCCTGGGTCAACTCTGCACGGCCTCTATCTTCTTCGGATCCACCTGAATATCCTCACTTGATACCACATGGCCTAAGAACGCCACTGAATCTAACCAAAACTCACACTTCGGGAATTTCGCATATAACTTCTTCTCTCTTAGAGTATGAAGCACGATCCTCAGGTGCTGCTCATGATCTTCCCGACTCCGGGAATACACCAGAATATCATCAATAAAAACAATGACGAAGGAGTCGAGATACAGCCGAAACACACTTTGCATCAAATGAATAAAGGTTGTTGGGGCATTGGTCAGCCCAAATGACATAACAAGGAACTCGTAATGACCATACCGAGTCCTAAAAGCAGTCTTCGGGATATCTGGCTCCCGAATCTTCAACTAATGGTAACCTGAGCGCAAATCAATCTTAGAAAACACCCATGTGCCCTGAAGCTGGTCAAACTGATCATCAATGCAAGGCAAAGGATAACGATTCTTCACTGTGACCTTGCTCAACTGGCGATAATCGATACACATACGCATAGAACCATCTTTTTTCTTCACAAATAAGACAGGAGCACCCCAAGTGAAACACTGGGTCGAATAAAACCCTTATCAAGCAATTCCTGTAACTGATCCTTCAACTCAGGAGAAGCCATATGATATGGAGGAATAGAAATATGCTGAGTGCTCGGCAATATATCAATGCCAAAATCAATATCTCTATTAGGCGGCATGCCTGGAAGATCAACTGGAAACACATCGGGAAAATCTCGTACTACTGGAACTGAATCAACTGAAGGGGTATCAATACTGACATCTCTCACATAAGCTAAGTACACATCACACCTCTTCTCAACCTTACACTGAGCTTTAAGAAAATAAATAACTCTATTGGGAGTGTAATTTAAAGTACCCCTCCACTCAACACACGGTACACCTGGCATAACCAGTCTATGCACAAGATAATATTGAAGTCAACCATACTAAGTAACAATAAATCGGCTCTGGTCTCAAAACCACTAAGGGAAACCAAACACGACCAATAAACGCGGTCCACAATAAGGGAATCTCCCACAGGAGTAGAAACATAAATAGGGGAACTCAAAGAATCCCGAGATACACCCAAATGTGGAGCAAAATAAGAAGACACATAAGAGTAAGTAGAGCCTGGATCGAATCGAACTGATGCATCTCTGTGACAACCAATATAATACCTGTGATGACAGAATCGGAAGCAACAGCCTTGGTACGGGCAGGAAGGGCATAGTATCTGACCTGGCCTCCCTCTCTAGGGCGACCTCTACCTCCCCGACCTCCACCTCTAGCTGGATGAGCAGGTAGGGTAGCAACTGGAGCTGTAACCATAGCTTGAGATCTCTGTGGGGCACGCTGTGGCTTAGAAGTTTGTGGAGGTGCACCCCTCCCAAGTCCAAGGCAATCCCCGACCATATGGAGTGTGTCACCACACTCAAAATAAGCTCTAGAACGACGTGGTGGCTGTTATTGGCTCGGGCCAGGTCTGCTAGACTGACCTCTGAAAGCACCCCACGCAGGAGGCGCATTAGAAACCGGAGGTGTATAATACGGCTCCTGAGGCCTAGGAGGAGCTGGAGCACTGCTGGCTGCTGGAAGAGCTGAATGAATGGGGTGGCTTATATAACCCCTGCCATGACGACCTGCGGTTGGGGTACGACCACCAGAATAATGGCCCGACTCTCGAAACCTCTTGGTCTCCCTCTCCTCCTTCTCCCTAGCATGCATACCCTCAATCCTCCTAGCAATGCTCACTACTTGCTAATAAGAAATATCCATATCCATCTCACGAGCTATGCTAGATCTGACGGGGGGAATAATCCCCTCAATAAACCAGCGAACCCTTTCGCGGATAGTAGCAACCAAGGCTGGTGCATGCCTAGCTAAACCGGTGTAACGGACAACATACTCTGAAATAGTCATAGCACCCTGGCGCAAATGCTCAAGCTGTACGTGCCATGCGTCCCTGATGATCTAAGGAACATACTCTCTCAGGAACAGATCCGAAAACTGAGTCCAAGTTAGTGAAGCAGCCTAATCTAGACTGTCTAACTCATAGGTGCACTACCAATCATCGGCGGCTCTTCAAAGCTAGAAGGTAGTGAAAGAAACCCCGCTTTATCCTGAGATACCCATGGTATGAAGAATGCGGTAACACTCATCAAGGAATCCCAGAGCATCCTCCGATGCTAGACCACTGAATACAGGAGGCTTGTACTTCTTAAACCTCTCAAGCCTCAACTGCTCATCCTCGGAAGTAGTTGCCCTATCCTCGGGCTGAGCTGGCACTGCAGGCGGCACAGGAATAATCTCAAGGACCTGCTCAACATGCACTCGCTGCTCAGGAGTGCGGGCGGTGGGAGTTTGTACTCCTCCCCCATCCTGAAATGTAGCTGCATCAAGGGGAAGCAACCTTGGCTGAGCCAAAGTGATGTACATGCTCATAAACTGTGCCAGAGTCTCCTGAAGTGCTGGCATGGTAGTAGTAGTAGGTGTGTTAGGTGCCTGGACTACGGTTGGATCCGCTGGTTGTACATCGGTGGCAGCTCGCGCAGGTGCTCTGGCTACACCACGTGCGTGTCCTCGGCCTCTACCCCGGCCCTGGCCTCTGACGGCTGCAGTAGGGGGTGCAGATGCTTGATCATCTCTGGTAGCACGTATCCTTACCATCTGTGAGAGAATAGAAGATAGAAGTTTAGAATGGTGATGTCAAAATATCGCACGACAAGGAAATCAAATGAAGTGGAATTTTCCTAACAGTTACATAGCCTCTCATAGATAAGTACAGACGTCTCCGTACCGATCAGCGAGACTCTAATAAACTGTCTTGTGATCCATGACTCCTATGAACCTAGAGCTCAGATACCAACTTGTCACGACCCCAGTTCGCCCTCCATGAACCATCGTGATGGCACCTAGTCTCTACGACTAGGTAAGCCTAATTTGCGGAAGAAAAACTAAAACTTGTGGAAGTAAATAATATAAAATAGGAATAAAGCAGTGACAATGTATAAATGTGCCGCTCGGCATACACCATGTTTAACTCTCAATACCAAACATATGTCCAAGACTCGGAAACACATAAATCACAAGATAAGAAAGAAATACTACATAGCTCTAACTCCGTAACTTCTAATAAATAACAAAAAAATACAGAAGGGTTAAACATTAAAGGCAGGAATAGAAAGGGACTCCTTGGTCTATGGACGTGGCAGATGTACCTCGTAGTCTCTATGCAGTCGTCACCCTCAACAATAGTAGGCCTGATAGGCGGTACCTGGATCTGCACATGAAAAACATGTAGAGAAGAGGCGTGAGTACACCACAACGGTACTCAGTAAGTGCCAAGCCTAACCTCGGTTGGGTAGTGACGAGGAAGGTCAGGGCCCTACTGAGATTAAATAAAATATAAAGGTTAACAGTATAGAACGGAACAGTATAAATGAGTGCAATGGCAAAATAACACAGGGTGAACAGAACAACAACAACTATGCAGAACAAGGTAAACGTGGAAAGGAAATACAACTCAGCACCGATAGTAACAATCGGGGATCTCCCAGGATACTGTCCTGTATTCTATCATATATATATATATATATATATATATATATATCTGAAGGATCTCCCAGGATACCGTCCCGTAGTCCAACTCATAGTGCGTGGGGATCTACCGGAATCCCGTTTCGTAGTCCCAAATATAAATACCCAGTACTGGGAATCTACCGGGTGCATTCCCATAGTTCCATATAACTGTGCAGGGGGATCTACCGGGAATCTAACCCGTAGTCCCAAAGTAAATATGTAGGGGGATCTACCGGGAATCTAACCCGTAGTCCCAAAGTACACAGACAAAGGGGGGGGGAGAGCTACCAGAATCCCACATCCGTAGTCCCAATGTAAATACGCAGCGACAACAAGAAGATATTTAGAAATGAAATTTCATATTTAGGAAACAAGTAATTCTAGCCTAACATGCTTCACGTAGTGCAATCAAGGCAATTTAAGCAAATAGGCAGTTTAAGTCAACTAAACATGCTTTCTAACTAATAAAGCGGAATAGGGAACATGCTAATAAATATTTTAAGAAAATCGGATTTCCAATAATTTTGCACAAGTAGGCGCTCGTCACCTCATGCACAAGGCAATTCAGTTACCAAACATACCAATCTTAAGGGGAAGGTCCCCCCCCACAAGGTTAGACAAGCCACTTACCTCAAACTGGCTAAAAATCAACTTGAAACCACACTTTTGCCACGAGTATCCGACTCCAAATGGCCCAAATCAATTCAATTCAATTGCATATTGTAAATAACACTTCAAGTAACTCATTCTACAATTAAATTCTAAGCTAATACGCGAAATCATGTAAAATGACCAAAACTCCCTTCAACCCAACACCTCGGAATCGGGTGAAATTTGTATTTTCAGAAACCTCGTACTCTCACGAGTCTAACCATATAAAAATCTCTCAAATCGGATGTCAACAACCCATTCAAAACTTAATAATTCAGCCTAAGAAGTTTCTTCCAATTTTTCCCAATTTTTATTCCCCAATACGAATTTAGATGATGAAATTAACTATAGATTGATGGAATATAACTAGAAAAGGGTAAAGAATCGTTACCCAATGATCTTCTCTTCAAATCCTTCTAAAAATCGCCCTCTCCCGAGCTCCAATTTGATTTATCTAAATTTTGAAACTAAACCCTTGAATTTCATATTTCAGCCCAGTGATATCTGCATCTGCGGTCCCGCTTCTACGGACCATTTGTCGCATCTGCGACTCCTACTTAAAAATCCAATTTCCGCATCTGCGGTTATCCTTCTGCAGGTGCGGTACCGCTTCTACGATTAAAGTCCCGCATCTGCGGAACCTGCTTCTCCTACCCAAAATTCGCATCTGCACTTGCCTTGCCGCTTCTGCGGCTCCGCACCTGCAGAACTCAAACCGTAGGTGCGGTTATGACAGATACCTGCAATTTTCTGCAACTCTTCAACTTTAAAATCCTTCCATCAACCATTCGAAATCATCCCGAGGCCCCTGGGACCCCAACCAAAAGTACCAACAAAACCTAATACCTTATTCAAACTTGTACCAATCCTTAAAACATCTAAAACAACACCGGAACTCGAATTAATAAAGGATTTAAGCCTAAGAACTCCAATTTTCCTCAAAATACGCTTTCGATCAAAAACCTAACCAAACCACGTCTGAATGGCCTGAAATTTTAATCACACATCCCAAATAACATGACGGAACTACTTCAACTTCCGGAATTCCATTCCAACCCTCGGATCAAAATCTCACTATCGAACCGGAAACTTCCAAAATTCAACTTTCGACATTTCAAGCCTAAATTAGCTAAGGACCTCCAAAACACATTCCGAACACGCTCCTAACCCCAAAATACCCAACGGAGCTAACGAAATCGTCGGATTTCCATTCCGATGTCGTCTTCCTACTGTTCCAACTAGGGTCAATTTTCCAACACTAAAACTCTCCTTTAGGGACTAGGTGTCCCAAAACTCCTCGAAATTCAAAACCGAACATCACATCAAATCACATTAGCAGAAATAAACTTAGGGAAAGTAGTTAATAGGGGATCAGGGCATTAATTCTTAAGACGAACGGCCGGGTCGTCACACTCATTGTCCATTTTAGCTCCTTTTTGACTTGTTTTCACTTGGTTTCTTCACCATTACTTCCAAATCACATACAACCTGTAAAGTAGAAGTAAATGACATTAAACACACGATTTTATCACTCAAACATTGCAAATGTATAGGTTTAAAGACAAGATAAGTTTGTAAAATATCAACTTATCACCAGCCTATATTAAAAGGTCGTACCGACCCTACACATAAGAGCCTAAGATCTAGCTTAAAAATCAAAAACTTGAGGGTGAATGAGTTCGAGTTGAAATCCAACTTGGAGACTAGGCTCAAAATAGTTAACTAAATATGCCTAATGGCAAATGCGTAAGAGCCCATAAGCCGACCCAACAAGCCTCAGGGCTGATTTGTAAACCTAAGGGGTTTTTTTACCTTGAAGGCCAATCCATTTGGCTAATCATTGACGAACGTCAAAATTCAAAGGAAAGGAAAAACGAAAAAGGATGAAAATCGAAAAAAGCCTTTACATACATATTGGAAGATTCACAAAGCTGCATTTACAAGGCTTATGCCTGAAGACCTTACAAGGGCAAAATAGCAAGTAAAAGCCTAATCTATCGCTGGAGCAATGCCTTTGACGACTCCCTCAGAAATTATGCTTTCAATAGCACCGGTGTAACGATCCGACTGGTCATTTTGCGCTTTTTCACTTAGCTCACCAGTTCTCGGGCATAACTAGCCCTGTGTGATGTATTATGACCTATGTAAATTGTTGGTTTTAGTTTTCAAGATAATCAGAATGAACTTGGAAGAACAGTCCTCAGTTTGAAGTTTAGAATTTGAAAGGTTTGACCAAGCTTTGACTTGTTGGTATATGATTTTGGATAAGAATTTTTATGATTTGGCCAGCTCCGTTAGGTTATTTGGGACTTAGGAGTGTGATCGGAATGTGTTTTGGAGGTCCGGAGTAGATTTAGTCTTGAATTGGCAAGATTGGAATTTTGGCGTTTTCCGGTTGATATGTGAGATTTTGATATAGGGGCCGGAATGGAATTCCGGGAGTTGCAGTAGGTCCGTTGTATTATTTGGGATGTGTGTGCAAAATTTCAGGTGATTCGGACGTGGTTTCATAGACTCTTTTTATCAAAAGCGAAATTCAGAAGATTTTGGGAACCTTAGGCTTGAATCCGAGGTGTTTTGGTTGATTCGATGTGGTTTGAGGTGTTTTGAAGATTTTTATAAGTTTGAATAGTGGTATATGACCTGTTGGTGCTTTTGGTTGAGATCCCGGGGGCCTCGAGGTGATTTCGGGTGGTTGGCGGAAGATTTGAGTTGGGTTTTGACAGCTGATGTTTTTCCCATTGCTGTCATAACCGCACCTGGAGCTAGGGGACCGCAGGTGCAGTCTCGCAGAAGTGAGTTAGGAGCCGTAGATGCGGCCAAAGGAAAATTAAGCGAAAACCACAGATGCGGGATATGAACTGCACCTGCGGGCCCGTAGAAGCGGATGTCTGGTCGCAGGTGCGGAAGGGGCCTTAAGTGATGACCGCAAAAGCGGTTGCGCAGGAGCGAGGAATTGGCCGCAGATGCGAAAAGCCTGGGCCAGAAGGTATAAAAGAATTCCTTCGCAATTATTGAGTTGCTTTTCACCATTTCAAGTCGGTTTTGGAGCTTTTTGGGAGATTTTGAAGAGGGATTCAAGGGATAACGTCTGGAGGTAAGTTTTTTGAACTTAATAATCGATCCTATGGCATTATTTCACTGATTTGGCTTGTAATTAATGGAAATTTAGGGTTAAAAATTTGAGATTAGGGCTTGGTATTGGAGACCTTGACTTGAGGATTTGAGGGGCCATTTGTGGTCGGATTTTGGGACTTTTGATATGTATGAACTCGTGGGGAGATAAGAAATCTATTGATGTAAAATTTACCGAATTCCGAGGTGTGGGCCGGGGGGTAGGGTTTTGTTAATTTCAAGATTTATGTTGCAAATTGAATATTTTCGCATGGGCTTCGTTCCCTTAGCATATTTTGACGTCATGATTCTAATTTTGGATAGATTCGACGCGAGTTGAGGCCGATGCGAGGGGCAAGGGCATCGCGGGCTAGAGTTTGGACCGGATTGAGGTAAGTAATGATTGTAAATATCTGTCCTAAGGGTATGATACCCCGGACTTCACGTCGTTGTGCTACTTTAAGGTGACACACACGCTAGATGACGGGCGTGAGGTCGTGCAATGTTGGGGATCGAGACTTAGTCCATCCCGAATGACTGTTTTACTGCGTATTTGATTGAAAACTATTTGTTATCATCATGTTTTGGGCTGAATGCCATATTTGCACCTAGTACCAACTATTTGGACCCTTAGGGGATTTTTACTGATATTTTCTCACTGTTTTGATTTTATATCTGTACTCAGTCATGCTATATTATACTGTTTTCATAACTCAGCCATGTTTACTCTGTTTTAACACATTAAATGATATTTTGGGCTGAGCAACATGTTTTACTGTTGCCCGAGTGGCTTCTGAGATTCTGACTGAGTAAGATGAGGGCCTGTGTTGTGAGGATACTTTGGGTCGGGTTGCACACCACATCAGCAATACACTGATTATGATTATGAGGCCGAGGTCCTGAGCTGTACGCCACGAGGTGGCTTGATATGAGGTCGAGAGCCTATTGATTATCCTACGAGATGGGTTGATATTTCGCTTAGGCTAGAAGAATCCCCTTCCGGAGTCTGTACACCCCCAGTGAGCGCGGGTACCCTGAGTGAGTGATATATTGATTATGCCACGAGATGGCTTGTTATTGCACTTGGGCCGTAAGGGGCCCCTCTCAGAGTCTGTATACCTCCAGTAAGCGCGGATACCCAGTATGAGATGTGATATAGCCCGAGGGGCTGATGTTGTTCCATGTTATTGCCCGAGGGACAGTTTTGGATTTATGTTAAGCCCGAGGGGATGATTACGAGTGATTTTGAGGTAGCCCGAGGGGCTGGTTCTGTTGATATTATGCCCGAGGGGTGGTTTATGGTACATGTTTTGCCCGAGGGGATGTTTATGTTACTATCATATTTATTCACTATTTTATTATTCGTTTGAAAACTACTGAAATTTGTTTAAAAGGTTTTTACCGAAACTGAGCATGATTTACGAAGTAAATGATTTCTGTACTATGTTGGAACTAACCTACTTTTGTTGTAGCATTTTGACATGGTTTATGTATTTTCTTACTGCTCAGATTTCATTTACCTTTATTATATACTGAGTTGGAGTACTCATATTACTCCCTGCACCTTGTATGCAGATTCAGGTATTTCTGAACACGATAGAGGGTGTTGATTGCAAAGAGGCAGAGTCATCAGAGTTTATCAAGGTAGCTGCCCAACGTTCACATCACAACTTTTCTCCCTTTTGTTTTTATTAGACTGTATTTAGTACACTTTCAGACTTTTCGTTGTATTCAGAACTTAGTAGATGCTCGTGACTTGTGACACCCCGATGTCGGGCTTGTATATTATTTCTACACCATTCATTTAGACTTTCATTATGAAGAATTTGTTTAATTAAAGGCTTAAAAATGATTCTTAATGATTAAATGGTTAATTTGGGAGTTGTGTCGGCTGACCTAGTTTCACGATAGGCGCCATCACAACCGAGTCAGTTTTAGGGTCGTGAAAATCGGCCATAACCCCAGGTTTTCAACGGCCTTTCCCCCTTTGGGGATCTCGCCTCCATCTTCATCATCTCCTAGATCACTGCTCGACTCGTCTTCAAAAGATAGCAGGGTCGCGGGCTCCTCTTCTAGGGTCTTCACCCTCTCAATCTCGGCGGACAAATCAATTCCCCCACATATATATCCTCGAAAGCCCATCTCCAAGATTCTAAATGAGCATGATCCACAGCTCGGGTTAATCGCAGCTCATCTTCTCAGACACTTTCCTGGCCTGAGCATTTGTGGTAGCAGCATCATCTTTGTACGAAGATGCGAACTCCTCGGCTTCAGCCCTAACCTTGGATAACGCAGCAACCAACTTAGTATGAAGATCCCTGTACTTGTTACTCTTCACCCTTGCATTATCAAGTTGATGTCTGACAAAGGCTACCTCCCCTTGGAGGGAATATCTATCTAAGACTATCTCTCTTACGTGACGTTTGAGTTTGAGAATTTCGGAGTCCCTGGTTCAGAGTTCCTCCTTCATTAGGGCATCTTTCTTCTCAAGCTGCAAAAATCGACCCAAAGGTGTTAATGCACTGAAGTCGGGTAAACATGTAGACAAAAAAACAAGCAAGAACTGTATAACCTGCTTAGTGGGATGAATCCTATCTTAGGACACTGCCTCCAAACAATCCCGTAGGCCACAGAGTTCCTCATACCTCTTAGTAGAAAGAGCTTTGAGCTCATCAGCTTGCAAGGTAAACTTCTTATGCTCCCCCTCGTAACGAGTTAGCTCCGTTTGAAACTTGGCAAAGGTCTGATTATAAAGCACCTTGGCCTGTAACCATGAAAGAAACAAGGTTAGCAAAGAAAAAATCAGGACACCAAGCAGAATATAAAAGAAGATTACCTACTCACAGAGCCTGTCAATCTCACTGAAGATAAGCGAGGCATCAAGCTCAGGTTTTTTCTCAGGAATAGTGAAAAGCCTTCCAAATACATTTTTATCTCCGACGGATTCCCTCATATCGAAGGACTCTTTGTTTTGGGCATCCCATATCTCCCTCGAAGAAAAGGCCTATCCCAAAGAGGAATCACCCACTTCAATAACCATGACTGGACCAGTCGGGGCCGTCTCCTATTTCTAGGGAGCTTTAGAACTAGGCTCCCCCAGACAGCCTAATGAAAGCACATCAACCCGAGGAAAGTTTTGATCGTCAATTGAATTGGGGATATCACCCGGCAGACCCTCGAAGGCCTCTTCAATCTGGGGTAGGACGACAACGGAATCAAGTTCCGATTTTGAAGCCATCAACTCTACAGTATGTGGGACAGTAAGGTTTTCTCCCCCCGCATGTGCTTCCGAGGAATCATCCTTCCTTTCGCCTTCAGCTTGGGGACTCCCTGGCATTTTTGGAGTTAAGGCTGTTGAATCAGCCTCAGGTCCTTCCACTTTGACTTTCTTGGATTTCGGAGACTGAGTCAATGCCCCTTTGTCTTTTCTTCTCTTCATCGGGTTTCGAGGTATCCGCTTCACCAAGCGGTGTTTCCCTCACCAAGCAGACCTCCCCCAGACCTACGTAAATACAGAATATAAAATCAGGGAGTGAGAAAACTATCAACAGTAGTTCTTTTATGAGATACAATTATAGCGGAAGAAGAGGTTCACCATGGTCCTTGGCTTCCCATCGAGTCTGGGACACATCGTGCCACAGGCTCTCAACAAATGGGCAAATTGAATCCAATTTGTTGACCCAGCCCGATAAGTCCTTAATAGCATTAGGATACACTGCAACGGCTGCATCAGTGAAAAATGTCAGTCCATGAAGAAACATACCCGAAAAGAAACAAGAGAACATTTAGTTAGCACATCTACTTACGTTTCATGTTCCACCTTTCAGGGAATGACATCCTCTCCACCAGAATCAGGTTCGAAGTCTTAACTTGGACAAAATGGCTCATCCACCCTTCGTTCCTAACCTCGTTGGTGCAAGAGGAAATGGCTCTCGAGGCCCGACAGTGGAGCTTAACCAGGCCCCTACTGAAGATTCGAGGACTATACATTCTGACTAGGTGATCGAGGGTGAAGGGCATCCCCTCAATCATGTTGACATAATACCTGGTCATGTAAACAATGCACCAGAACAAAGGGTGAATTTGGCCAACGGTCACTCAATACCATTTGCAGAAGTCGAGGATCACGGGGTCTATCGGAGGCAAGGATGGTTCCACCGGTCCAAGGGTAAATGGATAACTATACACGCTGAGAAAGTCAGCCTTGTATGTCATTATATCCTCCTAGGGATCTCCACAAGCACCGCGTCCTCCATCACTAGTCAGTCTTCACCCTTTCGACGTTTGTTATTGAGCTAATATATTGGGACGCAGTCTCGCATCGCCCTGGCTTCGAAGAAGGTTTTTTGTTCTTGAAATCGGACATCGTTGCAAAGGACCCTGGAATGCATTTGCCAACGTGAGGGGGCACTGCTGCTTTGCCTTTAGATGAAAGAGAGGAAGAGGAGGCCACATTTTCCCGAGGGACTGAGGTGGAAGTTTTCGCCATTCTCAAAAGCTTTCAGAGGAGAAATGAAAATTGCATTTCACAAGAGAGCATAAGAGAGAAGTGAGAGGAATTCTTTTAAAGGTTTGATGATGCACTGGAAAAAAAGGAGTGAAAGAAGAAATATTTATAGAGGTCTAATGTGCACGTTGGGGCGGACTGAAGGACAACCAACCATTATAACTAATTTAAAAGACTTTTAAGGACTGTGTGGACACAACCTTTAGACTCCTCATTCGGTCGTGTCAATCGCTTGATAAGGCATGACTACCATCATGATGGAAATATTGAAGAGGTAAGAATTCGAAATCGTTTCTTATCACTTTACTTTGAAAAATGCGGGGACTATCTGTACACGGATAAAATCGGAGAAGCCCAATTTTACGATCATTACGTCTCTCCGTAGCATCACTTTGAATGTCTGGGGTCACGGTTCGAAGTTTCGATCTCAAGGGTTCTTTATGCCCGACCTCGGGGAAGCTTAAATCCGTGGTCATCATGGTTAAACGGGAAGTTCCCTAGGGACATGGTCAAAACTGACAACACCTGCAAGAAGAGTATCGGTCTGTACTAGACTGCTAGTTAGTTCTACCAGCTATATTTGTACTATGTTGGGATTTCCCCTCCTATATAAAGAATACCCTTGTTATTTTTTGTGAGGGATATCACTTACAACATTCAATACAGAACATTCTCTCTTGATTCTATTATTTACATTCATTGCTTACAATTATTGTGTTCTATTGATTGTTCTTCATTTATTACTCATTATTGGTCATAAAGAGCCTTCATCAAAGCTCTCAATACTGTTAGCCCTTCATCAGCCGTCCATAGCTTAAAAACTAAATCGACCTCGAGGCCCCAATTCTCAGTCCCTCGGTTTACTTAACATACTACTTTCAAACTTTTATCTTATTTTCTAATCTCACACTTAGCATCTACTGCTTAACAACTAGCATAAAAATAGATCACGTATTTTTAGAATCACAAAATTAAACTTAATTGTAATTTCCATTTTTAAGGTAAATATCGGGCATAACCTGATCATGAATAAATAATTCTGGTGCCTGCATGTGGGTTCATTCCCACACATGTGCGCATCGAATAGCACGTAACTATTATAACAATTCAGGCAACTAGTGACTTGACCAAATTTAAATAAGATACTTACATCCAACAATTGAATTACTCGGCTAGCAAGCTTTTGCCTTGTGAATCGGCCTCTGAACGCCTAGAATATAGTCATAAATAATTCTATACAATCAACACAAGTAATAGGGATCAATTTTCGTATGAAAAATTCCAAATTCTTAATCACAGTCAAAAAGTAAAAAGTCAACAATGGGGTCCAAGCCTCGGAATCTGACAAAAGTTACAAATTTCTATTATCCACTCCGTCACGAGTCCAACCGTACCAAAATTACTAAATCCCGACACCGATTCGGCCTTCAAAACCTCAAATAAAGTTTGGAAATATTTCTATTCTAATCCCCAAAATCACAAAAATAGATGCTGGAAATAGTGTTAGATTCAATGGACCAAATCAAGTTAAGATTACTTACTCCAATCCAATTTGTGAAGTTTGCCTCTAAAAATCATCCAAATCGAGTTCCCCAACTCTGAAAATGTTAAAAATGGTGAAACCTCTGTTTTTAGAACCTTTCCATGCAAGTTGCATTTGACCCCTGAGACTTATAAATTGCATTTGAAACCTGAGACTTATAAATTGCATTTGACACATGCGATTTGCCTCTGCTCCAGAAAAACAACAGTCTTCCCGACACGGAAATGGGCATAACTCTCTCATACAACCTCGGAATGCGATGATTCTTATTACTATGGCTCCGTAACTATTATACGGATCTGATGGTTCAATTTAGTCAGAAATTAAAGTTGTTTGATTAATATGATACCCGTTATGCCAAAATAAACGACGCCAAAGCATCAAATAAGAGCGCGACACAATCCAAACCCATCTGAAACTCACCCGAGCACCATGGGACCCCAACCAAATATACTAACAAGTCCCAAAATATGATACAAACTTGCTTGAAGCCTCAATTTGCCTTAATAACATTAAAACTATGAATCGCACCCCAATTGAAGCCTAATGAAAATTAACGAATTCAAACTTCTATATTCGATGCTGAAACCTATCAAATCAAGTTTGCTTGACCTCATATTTTGCACACAAATCATTAATGACATAACATACATGTTAAAACTTTCGAAACCGAAATTCGAGCCCGATAACCACAAAGTCAACTCTCGGTCAAACTTCTAAATTTCTAAAACTTCTAATTTTCCAACTTTCATCGTTTCAAGCCAAATTCAACTACATACTTTCAAATAAATATCACTCAACAACACTTCTAAGTCCAAAATAACCAAAGTAGGATCAAACCATTTACACACTTCTAATCAAATTCAATAACAACTTGACCCTGCTTCTGGTCATGTTTTACGCAAATATAATAAAGATAGAGATCGTGAGAACTTAGCAAAAATGGTGGCTGTCTGTGGCTTACCTTTTACTTTCCCTTCTCACCCTGGTTTTGTGCATTATATACAAGAAACTTATTACCCTGCTTTTCAAGGTTTTCCTAAGACCACAGTTAGAAATGATATTTTTAAATTTCAAACCGAATATCTTTAGTATATTCGTTTTGTATTTTTTCACTTAGATGGTAAAGTGTCTATCACATCTAATATAGGTCGTAGTCCTAATGGTTGTGATTATTTAACTGTTACATGTCATTGGGTTGATCATCACTGGAACTTGCAAAAACGTATTATTGGTTATAAATTTGTTGATTCAAAATGCACTGGGGCATATATTGCAACTACTGTTCTACAAATACTGGATTTTTATGGACTCATTAATAAAGTTTTAACTATCACCTTAGATAATGTTTGTTCTAACACAACCGCAGCAAATAGCTTAAAATCTAGACTTTGTCCAATTAATCCAACAATTTTTCATGTTAGATGTGCATGCCATATTTTTAACTTGGTTGTAAAAGATGGTCTTAATTTATTTTCTGATGCTTTTAGTAAAATACAACATGCTTGTGGCAATATTTTTTGTGCTCATAAACAAAGTAGAATTCGTGAATTTGCTCAACAATGTGCTAGTGCTAACCTTCCATTTAGAAAAATTCCAAAAGTTGTTTGTACTAGGTGGAATTCTACTTATGAAATGCTTAAAGTTGCTTATGATTATCGGGTGCCTATCCAAAAAGTATTTAATATGCATAATGCTCACCCTGTTGATCAAATTGTTGATTCTAATTGGGATGAGATCAGAGAGCTTACTAAATTTTTAGAAAAACTTTATTATGCTACAAAACAATTTTTGGTATATATTATCCTACTGTTACACAAATATTATGGTATATTTGTGGAATTTCTGTTGTATTTGGTAAGTATAAAACAAATCCAACTTATGCACCAGCCATTAAAGAAATGATTTTAAAATTTAAAAAGTACTTTTTCCCTATTCCCGAAGTTTATTTAATTTCTACTCTACTTAACCCATCTTTAAAACTAAGAGGTGCAAATGGACTTGTTCATAAAATTTATGAGAATTTAGAAATTCAAGAAAATGAACAACCATCTCTCGAAAACTGCGAAGCTAGCATATATTCTTATGCTAGATCAATGTTTGATAAATATAAATCTATGGATGCAACTGGTTGTGAAACTGCTCCTTCTACTTCTAAGTCTAGAGCAGAAGTTTTATGGGAAGATATGGATGATATAACAGGTTTTGATTCCTCCATTGATGATGAACTTGATTCTTATCTTAATCAAGGATTGGAAAATATTAAAGACGAAGAAGGCAAGGAACAACTTTTGTCATGGTGGAGGGAGTGTGACAAGGCTTTTCCAACACTTTCAATTATGGTCTGAGATATCCTGGCTATTCAAGCATCATCAGTAGCATCAGAGAGTGCTTTTAGCGCGGTAAGATTTCAAATTGGAGATCATAGACATTCATTAGTGGAGGACAGTTTAGAGATTTCCGTATTATTCAGAGATTGGATTAATGCAGAAAGAAGAAATCTTGGTTTTGAAAAATTAACCACTAGGGAAGAAGAATACAATGAGATACTAACCACTGGAAGCGATGACAGCATGGAGCTCATGGAACATCAATCAACATTGCCAATTCCAGCAGAATGTCCGAGAGATATTATTGATAAGTTACAAAGAAGCTATATAGGAGCTTACAAATATTAGTATGATAATTTTTAATTGTCTACTAAGAGACCTAGTTCAAACAGAACCCTTCCTAGAAGGTGACTGCGTAGATTAGGTGCTCTTCAAAAGAATTATATTTGTATTTGAGATTTGAAAGTTCTATTAATAAAATAAAAGGCTCTAAGCGTTGAATTTTATTTATGAATTGTCTTAGTTACTTAATAGTTAATACTTTGAAATTATATTAAATAAATTATAACTATATTATAAATTTATAATTACTAGAATATTTCATTACAAGTCTTTTGTTTTAATATTTTGTAATTCTTTACTTAGTTTTCTAATTTTCATTTTAACATAGTAATATTTAAGTTTATTAAATAAGTCAAAAATCAAGCCGTTGCAAACTTTAAAAACATAGTAAATTTCAAAAAACTAGACGTTTTTTTTTAAAAACAAAAATACACTTAAGGCCCACGAACCCGTCCCGTTCCATCCCGTCCCATCCCGTTTGTTAGCAGGACGGGATGAGACGAACGTTTCGTCCCATTTATCCCGTACCGCCTTCGTCCCGCTTAAATGTCGTCCCGTCCCGTCCCGTTAATTTGGTCCCGTTCCGTCCCGTCCCGTCCCGTTGGACAGCCATAGTGTAGAATAAGTAAGCCTAATTAATTACGTATTGACTTGTGATTGTTAGGCATTCTCCATAAATAAAAGGCAACTTCTTTACCCAAGTTAGTGGGACCCATGTGAAATAAATATCTTCCAAAGAAATGTGAATCCCTAATTGTTTCTTTTTGTTTAGCTTATCGATAATCCCTTAAATTAAACTTAGAGGTGGGCATAGTTTGGACAAACCGAAATTAAATTTTTTTTGATTTTTGGTTTGGACTTTCAAATTACGGATTGGATTTTGAATTTAATTTTTAAAATTTTTGGATTTCGGATTGGATATTGGATTTGATACTTCGCGTTTTGGATATCCGAGAATTTTATACTTTGTATTTAGTCCATTATTCATATGTCAATAATAATAAATTTAATACTCCACCCATTAGATATTATCTCCTTTATTCAATATTAATTACTAAGTTAATGTCAAAATACTTTCTATTTGGGCATGATTTTATAATTGCTACTTCTTATCAGCCATATTAATGTCTTAGTTGCATTTTCTTGATAATACTTTCATTACTTGAATACTTTATTTGGATGGTTACGATAAGAATGAGGAACTTTTCAAAAAATATAACACGAGTATTTCATTTGATTTTTTTTTTTGTAAAAAGAAGAAACATCTCAACTTATAAGCTCAAAACCAAAAATTCGAAATATTTAAATCGATTAATCTGAAACTGAACTTAAAAATCCAATCCAATCCAATCTTATTTGGATTGGATTTAGATTGCCATTTATTCAATCCAAAACTCGAAAATCTAAATCGAAATTTTTATATTCAATCTGAATACCCGAACGTCCACCTCTAATTAGACCTACTTCATCTAAAACAGAACGCGCAGTCCTCAAATATATAAAATTGTCTAGGTGGAAATATCATAAGAATAACACTAGCGTATTCTATTTTCTCGAGTATGCTGTAAATGGGGTTCATTAATGATTCATCTTGGTCAGTTCTTCCGATGTTGAAACGTGAATGTCGGTCTCAGACTTGAACTTTTTGTTGTTGCAACTACTAAATCATAAAACTAAATGATACATTTGTTTAACCTCAACTCATAATTATGTATATATTTTGTGTTTTAGTCTTTCATATAATTGTATATAAATATCTTATGATATATGTGACGACCCGGCTAGCCATCTCATGAGTTGTTGCTCTGTTTCCCCCATTTCTTATTCTTATTGCTTTGTATATCGGTTCTAGGAGTGATCCGGTTGGTTGGCTCAGTTTCGGAAAGGATTTGGTAAGGTTTGAGACACTTATTCTCTTTTGAGGAAGCTTAAATTGGAAAAAGTCAACCGGATGTTGACTTATGAGTTAGAGGGCTCGGATGTGAGTTCTGATGGTTCGGATAGCTTTGAGAGGTGATTTGGGACTTAGGAGCCTGATCAGAATGAATTTTGGAGGTCCGGAGTAGATTTAGGCTTGAATTGGCGAAATTGAATTTTTGGCGATTTCTGGTTGATAGGTGAGATTTTAATATAGGGGTCAGAATGGAATTCCGAGAGTTGAAGTAGTTCCGTTGTGTCATTTGGGATGTGTGTGCAAAATTCTAGGTCATTCGGATGTGGTTTGGTTGGGGTTTTGATCAAAAGCGTAATTTAGAAGATTTTGGAATTCTTAGGCTTGAATCCGATGCGAATTTGGTGTTTTGATATTTTTTGAGCGTTCTGAAAGTTGGAACAAGTTTTAATGAGGTTATGGTATATGTTGGTATGTTTGGTTGAGGTCCCGGGGGCCTCAGGTGAGTTTCGAGTGGTCAATGACCATTTCATGATGTTTAAAATTGCAGAAAACTGATATGTGTTGCAGAACATTTAGACCTTCGCGTTCACGAGTGGGTCCACGCGTTCGCGAAGGGTCAGTTGATGAAGGCTGGGATTTAAGCCTTCGCATTCCCATGGAAGGCTACGCGTTCGCGAAGGGCTGGGTGTTTGGTCATCGCATTTGCATGAATGGGACCGCGTTCGCATAGAGGAAAGTGGTCAGCTGGGCTTGAGGTATTTTATTCATCGCGTTCGCGAGAGAGGTAACGCGATCGCGAAGAGTGGTTTGAGGAAAGCATCGTGTTCGCGATGGAAAGGTCATGACCGCGAAGAGTAATTTTTGGTCAAAGTTGATTTATGCTTCGCGAACGTGAGGCGTTGACCGCATTCGTGAAGAAGGATTTCAGGCCTGGGCAGAATGTTTAAATAGTTGTCTTGTCTGCGATTTTGGGGTTTATTTTCACCATTGTTGACCATTTCTTAAGATTTTTGAAGAGGATTGAAGAGGGATCAAGGGGAATCACTTGGAGGTAAGATTCATGGACTTAATACTCGATTCTAATGTGAAATCTACCTAATTAATCATGGGAATTAAGCCTAAAATTGAAGAACTAGGGCTTGAAATTGGAGACCTAGAATTTGGGATTTGAGGGGTCATTTGTGGTTGGATTTTGATGCTTTTGGTATGTATAAACTCAGGGAGTGATAAGGAATCCATTGATGTAAATTTTATCGGAATCCGAGATGTAGGCCTGGGGGTCTGGTTTTGGTAATTTCGGGATTTGTTTTGGAAATTGAAAATTTTCGCTTGGGCTTCGTTCCCTTAGCATATTTTGATGTCGTGATTTTGATTTTGGATAGATTTGACACGAGTGGAGGCCGATTCGAGGGGCAAAGGCATCGCAGGCTAGAAATTTGACTGGATTGAGGTGAGTAATGATTGTAAATGATGTCCTGAGGGTATGAAACCACGGATTTGCACATTATTGTGCTATATTGATGTGACGCACACGCTAGATGACAAGCGTGGGGTTGTGCACTGTTGGGGATTGTGACTTGGTCAGTCCCGAATGACTATTTTACCGCGTATTTGACTGAAATCTATTTGCTATCATCTTGTTTTGGGCTGAATGCCTTATTTGGGCCTCGTGCCAACTATTTGAACCCTTAGGGGATTTTTATTGATATTTCCTCACTGTTTTGACCTTATACTTGAACTCAGTCATGCTATCTTCCACTAATTTTTTAACTTGCCATGTTTACTCTATTGTAACACTTAAATAATCTTTTAAATAATATTTTGAGCAGAGAATCATGATTTGCTAATGCCTGAGGGGCTTGTGAGGATTTTGACTGAGTAAGGCCGAGGGCCTATCTGTCAGTAAACACTGATTATGATTATGAGGCTGAGGGCCTGAGATATGTACGCCATGATGTTGCTTGTTAATATGAGGCCGAGAGCCTAGTGATGATGCCACGAGATGGCTTGATATTGCACTTGGGCCGTAAGGGGCCCCTCCAGGGGTCTGCACACCCCCAGTGAGCGCGGTACCCATTGTGATGTGAGAGATAGCCCGAGGGGCTGGTATTGTTGATATTTTAGCCCGAGGGACAATCCTTTATGTGTTTATATATCTTATTTGTCTGTCATTTACCTGTTTAATTGTTGAATAGGCATTTCTTGAAGTTTAAACTGAACTTATATGATTTTACATATGTTTACCGAATCATTGTTCTTACCTGTTTTACTACTTCATTATAGCCTATAATGTGCCTTACCTGATTTCATGCTCTCAGTCGTTTATTTATGATTATTACTCATTGAGTTAGAGTACTCACTTTACTCCTTGCACCCTGTGTGCAGATTCAGGCGTATCTGGTCCTGCTCTCGAGTGTTGATCTTTCTAGCTCAGGTAGATCCGAAGATTCTCTAGGTAGCTGCCGGCGTTCGCGGCCCAGAGCTTCTTCCCTTGTCTTACTTCTCTTTGTTTTGGATCAGTATTGAACTCTGTAGACTTTCTTGTCTTATTCTGGATTTTTAGATGCTCATGACTAGTGACACCCCGGTATCAGGCTGTGTTGGGTTGTTCTTCCGCATATTGTACTATTCACTTTTGGATTAATTATCATGCTTTAGACTTAAATTCGTAGTGTTTGAATGTTTAAACTGAAATGGGAAGTGTCGGCTGACCTTGTCTTCACTAGAGGTGCCATCACGACCTGGTTTGGGTCTAGGGTCGTGACAAGTTGGTATCAGAGCCTAGGTTACATAGGTCTCAAGAGTCATGGGCAGGTTTAGTAGAGTCTCGCAGATCGGTACGGAGACGGCTGTATTTATCCTCGAGAGGCTGTAGAACCTTTAGGAAACACTTCATATTCTTGAGATTCTTGTCGTGAAAAATTTGTTGATCCGAGTACAAAACTTCTGTCATTCTATTCTCTCACAGATGGTGAGGACACGTGCTACCGGTCAGGATAGACGACCATTAGTACCACCAGTTATGGCCACTAGAGGCCGAGGACACGGTCGTGGTAGGGGCAGAGGTGTGGCTCGCACAGCAGCTAGGGCAGCACCTACAGATCCACCAGCCACCCTAGTTCAAGATCAAGTCCTAATTATGGACACTCTAGCAGCACCAGCTCAGGCACCAGCTATGCCCATTGTGATTCCGGGTCTTTAGGAGGCCTGGGCTCAGATCCTATCAGTATTCACAAGCCTAGCTCAGGCAGTCTTAGCCACTATAGCCGCAACTACTTCTCAGGCCGGGGGAGGCAATCAGACTCCTGCCGCTTGCACAACTGAGCAGGTCATGCAGGGACTTCAGACACCGAGGGCACATCCAGCCTAGCCGGTTATAATTGCTCAGGACTATATAGTTCCTTCCATGCCAGAGGATGAGCAGCGTAGGTTGGAGAGGTTTGGTAGACGTCAGCCTCCGACCTTCAGTGTTGCAGAGGGTGAGGATGCCCAGGGTTTCTTGGATAAGTGTCAGAGGATACTTCGTACAAAGGGTATTTTAGAGACCAGCAGGGTTGCTTTCACTACTTATCCATTTTTTGGAGCCACCTTCACTTGGTGGGAGGCATTTGAGAGGCGTAGGCCTGTTGGTGCATCACCCGTTACTTGGCAGTAGTTCTCCGTTCTCATTTTGGAGAAGTATGTGCCATAGTCTCGCAAAGAGGAGCTGTGTAGGGAGTCTGAGTGGTTGCATCAAGGAGAGATGACTGTGACGTAGTATGAGATGAGGTTCTCCGAGTTAGCTCGTTATGATATTTGTTTGGTTCTGACATATAGGGAGAGGATTAGGAGGTCTGTTGATGGACTCACTTATCAGCTTCGTATTCTTATGACCAGGGAGAGGGTGACTGGTGCTACTTTCGAGGAGGTTGATGATATTGTCCGTGAGATTGAGTCTGTTTGTCGCCAAGAGAGAGAGGAGAGGGAGGCCAAGAAGCCTCGAGGATCTAGTAGTTACAGCGGTACTCCTTCAAGAGGTCAGTTTCAGTACGGCAGAGGCCATCCATTTAGGCATGCTCAGCCTGCTCACCCAGGTTATCATGGGGAGTCATCGGGTCATCGTTCTCATAGTTCTCATCATGGCTAGTCATCACTTAGTGCCCTTCCAGCTCAGAGTTCGTCCAGTGCTCCATCAGTTCAGGGCTCTCCTATGCCAGGTGCATCTGCTAGTCACTCTGGTGCAAGGGGTTCCCTTCAGTCCCCTTCTCCATCACCTAGGAGTTGTTATGAGTGTGGAGAGATGGGTCATATGTGGAAGAAGTGCCCTCGTCATCTTGCGGGTTCATCTTAACAAAGGGGTCAGTTATCAGCTTCAGTGCCAGTTACTTCATCACCACCCATCCAGCTAGCGAGGGGTGGAGGTCATTTAGCTAGGGGTCGCCCCAGAGGGGAAGGTCGATCAGGTGGCGGTCAGGCCCATTTCTATGCACTTCCAACTAGACCCGATGCTATTTCTTCCGATGCTATCATTACAGGTATTGTTTCAGTCTTCCATAGAGATGCCTCTGTATTATTCAATCTTGGTTCCACCTTTTCTTATGTGTCATCATACTTTACTCATTATTTGAGTACGCTCTATGAGTCTCTTGCGTCACCTGTTCATGTATCTACCCGGTGTGCGATACTATTATTGTATAGCATGTGTACCGGTCGTGTGTGGTGACTATTGGGGGTCTGAAGACCCGAGTGGATCTTTTATTATTGTGTATGGTGGATTTCAATGTCATTTTGGGCATGGATTGGCTATCTCCATGTCGTGCTATTCTGTACTGTCATGCTAATACAGTCACATTGGCTATACCGGGTGTGTCACGGATTGAGTGGCGAGGTGTGATTGATTATGTTCCTAGTAGAGTGATCTCGTTCCTGAAGGCCCAGTGTATGGTTGGGAAAGGTTGCCTTTCGTATCTAGACTTTGTGAGGGATGTCAGTGTTGAGACTCCGAGTATTAATTCTGTTTTAGTTGTGAGGGATTTTCCCGATGTGTTTCCTATAGACCTACCGGGCATGCCACCGGACAGGGATATTGACTTTGGTATTGACCTAGTGCCAGACACCCAGCCCATTTCTATTTCACCATATCGTATGGCAGCAGCGGAGTTGAAGGAGTTAAAGGAGTAGCTTCAGGAACTCCTTGATAAAGGGTTCATTCGTCCCAGTGTGTCACCTTGGGGTGCACCAGTTCTATTTGTGAAGAGAAAGGATGGCACTATGAGGATGTACATTGATTATAGGCAATTGAGCAAAGTAACAGTTAAGAACAAGTATCCTTTGCCTCACATTGGTGATTTATTCGACCAGCTTCAGGGAGCGAGAGTGTTCTCCAAGATTGATCTTCGTTCAGGTTATCACCAGTTGAAGATCAGGGACTCGAATATTCTTAAGATAGCTTTCAGGACCTGATATGTTCATTATGAGTTCTTGATGATGTCTTTTAGGCTGACCAATGCCCTAGCAGCATTCATGCATTTGATGAACAACGTGTTCTAACCTTATCTTGACTCATTTATCATAGTTTTCATTGATGATATGCTGGCGTATTTACATAGTCAGGAGGAGCACGCAGAGCATTTGAGAGTCGTGTTGCAGAGATTGAGGGAGGAGATGTTTTATGCAAAATTCTCCAAGTGTGAGTTTTGGCTTAGTTCAGTGGCTTTCTTGGGCCACGTGGTGTCCAGTGAGGGTATTCAGGTTGATCCGAAGAAGATAGAGGCGGTTCAGAGTTGGCCCAAACCGTCCTCATCCATAAAGATTTGCAGCTTTCTTGGTTTGGCGGGTTATTATCGCCAGTTTGTTCAGGGATTCTCATCTATCGCATCGCCCTTGACCAAGTTGACTCAGAAGGGTGCTTCATTTGTATGGTCAGATGAGTATAAGGATAGCTTTTAGAAGCTCAAGATAGCCTTGACCATAGCTCTAGTGTTAGTTTTGCAATCAGCTTCAGGTTCATATACCGTGTATTGTGATGCTTCGAGAGTTGGTATTGGTTGTATATTGATGCAGGAGGGTAGAGTTATTGTTTATGCTTCTCGTCAGTTAAAGCCCCATGAGAAGAACTACCCCGTTCATGATTTAGAGTTGGCTGCCATAATTCATGCATTGAAGATTTCGAGGCATTATCTGTATGGTGTGTCTTGTGAGGTGTTTACTGATCATTGTAGCCTCCAGCACCTATTCAAGTAGAAGAATCTTAATTTGATGCAGTGGATATGGTTGGAGTTGTTAAAGGATTATGATATTACTATATTGTACCATTCGGGAAAGGCCAATGTGGTGGTCGATGCCTTGAACCGAAAGGCAGTGAGTATGGGGAGTTTGGCATATATTCCAGTTGGGGAGAGATCTCTTGCTGTTGATATTTAGGCCCGGTCCAATCGGTTCATGGGGTTCGATATTTCGGAGCCTAGTCGGGTATTGGCTTGTATGATTTCTCGGTATTCCGTATAAAATCACATCAAAGAGCGCCTGTATGATGATCTGCATTTGCTTGTCCTTAAGGACAGAGTTCAGCATGATGATGCTAAAGATGTGACCATTGGTGATGATGGGGTGTTGAGGATGCAGGGCCGGATTTGTGTGCCCAATGTAGATGGGCTTCGGGAGTTCATCCTGGATGAGGCCCATAGCTCGTGGTATTCCATTCATCTGGGTGCACAAAGATGTATCAGGATTTGAGGCAGCATTATTGGTGGAGGAAAATGAAGAAAGACATTGTGGGGTTTGTAGCTCGGTGTCTCAATTATTAGCAGGTGAAATATGAGCATTAGAGACCGGGTGGCTTGCTTCAGCAGATGGATATTCCTAAGTGGAAGTGGGAGCAGATCACTATGGATTTTGTAGTTGGACTTCCATGGACTTTGAAGTTTGATAATATTTTGGTGATTGTGGATCGACTGACCAAGTCCGCGCACTTCATTCCTGTGTGTACTACCTATTCCTCAGAGCGATTGGCGGAGATCTATACCCGGGAGATTGTTTGTTTTCATGGTGTCCTAGTTTCCATCATTTCAGATAGGGGCACTCAGTTTACTTCACAGTTTTGGAGGTCTGTGCAGCGAGAGTTGTGTACTCAGGTTGAGTTGAGCACAACTTTTCACCCTCAGACGGACGGGTAGTCCAAGCACACTATTCAGATATTGAAGGATATGTTGCGTGCTTATGTCATTGATTTCGGAGAGTATTCTACCGCTTGAAGTGTTTTCTTATAACAACAACTACCAGTCGAGTATTTAGATGGCTCCATATGAGTCTTTGTATGGGAAACGGTGTAGATCTCCAGTGGGTTGGTTCGAGCCGGGTGAGGCTAGCCTATTTGGGACCTACTTGGTGTAGGATGCTTTAGAAAAGGTAAAGGTGATTCAGGAGAGACTTCGTACTACGCAATCGAGGCAAAAGAGTTATGCAGATAGGAAGATTCGGGATGTTACCTACATGGTTGGCGGGAAGGTTCTGTTGAAGGTTTCACCCATGAAGAGTGTTATGAGATTTGGGAAGAAGGGTAAATAGAGTCCTCGGTTCATTGGGCCTTTTGAGGTTCTTCGGAGAATTGGGGAGGTGGCCTTTGAGCTTTCTTTGCCACCCATCTTGTCGAGTATGCATATGGTATTTCATGTGTCTATGCTCCGGAAGTACATCGAGGATCCATCTCATGTTCTGTATTTCAGCACGGTTCAGTTGGATGGTGATTTGACTTATGATGTGGAGCCAACAACTATTTTGTAGTGTTAGATTTGAAAGTTGAGGTCAAAGGATATAGCTTCAGTGAAAGTGCAATAGAGAGGTTGGCCCGTGGAGGAGGCTACCCGGGAGACCGAGTGGGAGATGTGGAGTAGATATCCTCACCTGTTTGAGGCTTCAGGTATGTTTCTTGACTCGTTTGAGGACGAACGTTTGTTTAAGTTAGGAAGGATGTGACGACCCGGTTAATCATCTCATGAGTTTCCACTTTGTTTCCCCCATTTTGCTTCCTATTGCTTTGTCTATCGGTTCTAGGAGTGATCGGGTTGGTTGGCTCGATTTCGGAAAGGATTTGGTAAGGTTTGAGATATTTAGTCTCTTTTGAAGAAGCTTAAGTTGGAAAACATCAACCAGATGTTGACTTATGAGTTAAAGGGCTCAGATGTGAGTTTCTATGGTTCGGATAGCTTCGGGAGGTGATTTTGGACTTAAGAGCGTGATCGGAATGTGTTTTGGAGGTCCGGAGTAGATTTAGGCTTGAATTGGCGAAATTGGATTTTTGGCGATTTCCAGTTGATATGTGAGATTTTGATATAGGGGCCGGAATGGAATTCTGAGAGTTGCAGTAGTTCTGTTGTGTCATTTGGGATGTGTGTGCAAAATTTCAGGTCATTCAGATGTGGTTTGGTTGTGTTTTTTATCAAAAGCGTAATTTAGAAGATTTTGGAATTCTTAGGCTTGAATCCGATGCGAATTTGGTGTTTTGATGTTGTTTTGAGCCTTTCGAAAGTTGGACCAAGTTTGAATGAGGTTATGCGATATTTTTGTATGTTTGGTTCAGGTCCTGGGGGCCTCGGGTGAGTTTCGGGTGGTCAATCAGACCATTTCATGAAGTTTAAAATTGCATAAAACTGTTGTGTGTTGCAGATGATTTAGACCTTCGCGTTCGCAAGTGGGTCCTCGCGTTCACAAAGGGTCAGTTGATGAAGGCTAGGATTTAAGCCTTCATGTTCGCGAGGAAGGCTACATGTTCACGAAGCACTGGGTGTTTGGTCATCGCGTTCGCGTAAAGGGGACCGCGTTTGCGTAGAGGAAAGTGGTCAACTAGGCTTGAGGTATTTTATTCATCGCATTCGCAAAGAAACAGTGAATGTTGTGACCTTTAGAAGTAGGCAAGTGTTGAAAGATCCCACTCCAATCCAAAAAGAGGTGATACTTAACTCGTACATTTTATGCTTCCTCATCACCGTTTGGAAGGAGTACTTTCCGATCTGAGAAGGAGAATTGGCCATTCAATCTTGTGAACTAATCGAGACCGAAATTGGAAAAAGAGATACGAACGGAGAAAAAGAAAGTGGGGAGCAGCTGAAAATTGAAGTTGATTAGAAGAAGAAAGGCAAGAAGGGAGCTGAGAAAAAGAAGAAGGAGGAAACTTCAAGAAGGGAGGAACATGATGTTTGCAAGCATATGCTTGTTCTACCTTTTCCCTAAAAGCTCTATAGAGAAAAGTTGTTAAGCAGTTTGAGAGATTTCTGGATATGCTGAGACAGGTTAATGTAAACTTACCATTCACGTAAGTTCTTTCACAAATGCCAACTTATGCTAAGTTCTTGAAAGAGATCCTTACAAAGACGAGGAAGATAGAAGAGACCTCGGTGGTCAAGCTCACAGAGCATTACAGTGCAATTTTGCAAAACAAACTCCCACAAAAGTGTGGAGATCTAGGGAGTTTTACTATACCATTCTATTTAGACACTCTTAACTTTGATAAATCTCTATATGTATCTGGTGCCTCAATTAATCTAATGCCATTGTTTATTTAGAGGAAACTAGAGAATGAGATTGGAGAGATAAGGTCTGCACCAATATCTTTGTAGTTGGTATCCCAAACAACTCTAATATCTGAGGGGATAGTAGAAGATGTCTTATTGCAAGTGGATAAGTTTATATTTCTTGTAGATTTTATAGTGGTGAAGATGGAGGAGAATAAGGAGGTCCCCATCATCCTAGGAAGACCATTCTTAAAAACAGGTAGAGAGATATAGATATACACGAGAGAAAACTAATTCTTAGAGTGGGAGAGAAGACTGTTACTTTTGAGATGAATGTAGAAATGGGGATGAAAAAGGAGAAGCCAACTGCAAGTGTTAAGTGGAAAGTGAGGGCTCAAAAGAGAAGGCTATTGTGAGTGAAAAAGATAAGTGTGGGGTGTACCCAAGAAGGCTGAGAAAAAGTTGTCTGCGTGGATGTGTGCACTAGTTCTGGCGTGAAGAATGGAGCCCGACTTTGATTCAAAGCCCGACTAAATGTTCAAGGAAGTTTCCCTTACCTTATGCTTTTTAATTGTGTGTCATGGGGACATGCCACAACTTAAAGTGTGGGGTGGGGGATATTTGTATATTGTATGTATATTAGTTTTAGTTTAGCCTTTGTTAGTTTGAGTAGTTGTAGTTAGAAATAAATATTGAAAAAAAATAAGAAATTTAAAATTTTCGACTTTCACCGACGATGGATATCATCGACCCATTTCTTGAGGGATTAAAGTCGAAAGAAAAAGGCAAAAAAGATTTACTTTTGTTAGATAGTATACAAAGTCCCCCTTTGTTTTTTTGTGCCGTGGTTCTTTTTTAAGGGTTTCTTTTGAACCAGATGTAGTTAGTTTTATTTTTGTTAGGGAATATGAAATCTTGTGCTATGACTTGAATTGAAAGAAATATCTCCTGACTTTATTATGCTTTGAGAATAGTAAGTGTTTTAGTTGTAATGCCTAGGCTCAGTTTTTGACTCTTGTATAAGTACCTTAAATTGTATGATCTTAACCTTGCTGAATAGTTTTCACTAGAGTATCATGATGAGTCCAATCCTAAGTAAGTTATGTGCCATGTGTGTGAGTTTTTGTTTTATTTTGTGCATTGCATTTGATGTCTAGAACTTTCCCCGTGTATTTGCAAAGCAAAATAGTAGTTTTATTCAGTCTTGGAAGTGACATAGACATTTCTTTGTTGTGCCAGATATATGTGTTTACCCGCCCATGTGTTATGTATCTTAGTTAACCCTTTTGAGCCTGTAATCTTGTTTCTTTGGCAACCATATTACAAGCCTTACCCATTTGTTGGAATTGACCATCTATTTGAACCTTGCAACTCTCATGAGCACTTGAATTTGCTATGAACATTGTAAAAGTTGAAGTGTGGGGTGGTTGGTTTGGCTTTTGAGTGGAGCTATTTTAAAAAGGAGAAAGGTGCAATGTATTGAAAAGTGAGAGCCACTTGAATTGAAAAAGAAAAAATATAGAGTTGTATTGTTGTGAAAAATACTCATTGATAAGTGGTAACTCTTTATGTAATTGTGCTTACAGAAGTAGAGAGTTAATATATATTGATGTGAAGGTGGAGTTATGGTTTGACATAAGTGTGGGGTTTTGAAAGGTAAAGTGTATGTATTAAAGTGCTTAGGGAGGTGCAGTCACTCTTATATCAAAATGTATCCTACCCGTCTTGCAGCCTACATTACAACCAATTACAGTCCTACTTGATCCTTGACTGAATGAGCTCAATTAGTAAAGTAGTACACTACGGGCAAGCCTATAGTTCAACTTTTGTGGCATATGAATGTTGTTTTTGAGAGTGACTGAATTCTTTCTATCTTAAGTTCCTACTTGTTCTTAACTTTTATTGTGTTTGGAACTACTCTCTATTGTTGTGTGAGGGCACTTGATTCATAAGGAAAGGTAATGTCGCTGACCTCTATTTAGAGTAAGACTAAATTGTGAATAATACATGGTACTTGTGAGTCAAATCTTTAGGCGAAGATGTTACACTATTGTGCGTAATCTATTTTAAATATACTTGGTGTGATGAGTTAGGAGAGTTGTTTAATAAGGTCGTGTCTATATAAAGTGTAGTTTGATTGCTCGAGGACGAGCAATGGATTATGTGTGGGGTATTGATGGTAGGATATAATCTCGTGTTTTAGTCACTTATTGGACTCTAATTTACTGCACTTTAATTGTGTTTAAGCATTAATAGTTAGGTTTTGCACTAATTGCATGTTTTATGCCTTGTAGGATTGGTTCCGAGTGATGTAAGTGTTATGGATCTAATTCGAGCTATTTGGAGCTTTTATATCTGAGTAAAAGCCTAAGGGATTAAGCCTGGATCGTGTTCGAGGGTCGAGGACTATATCTGGATATCAAAAAGCCAAGAAAATTTTGGACTCTAAGAAATCACCACATCCGCGGCGTATGGGATGCCGCAACTGCCCATGTTTCCTACTGCCTTGAAATTACACACTCCCTGATAAACTCCACTATTGCTCCATGTGGCACGTCACCCCATGCAGCGCGCATGTACAATTTTTACATAGTTATTGTCCTATTTCGCGTAGAAAAAGGTATTTTCGTCTGGACTCGACCTTACTTGGCATATATACATGGAGAAACGTTATTTTTTGAACTTTTGATACATCTAAGACCTAACGAGGATAAGGAGGAGTTGGAGAAGCAAAAGCAAGGAATTCATCATTCAATCTTCACTCAACACATGAGTTTGGATCGTTTTATGTTTTTCTTTTTTTAACATATTTGTGATGAATTACTCCATGTCTATGGAGTAGTTCTCTTTAGGGTTTGATGGATTTGGTGCATTGATATTTGTTTATATATATTAACTCTAGTAATATGTATTGAATAATTTTAGATGATTTAATCGTTGCATCTATATTCACTTGTTCATGTAATCGAGAGAAGCACATATTGTGATATATTTGCACGAAACGCAGGTGCAATGTTTAGCCACATATGCGTGACCGCAGATGCTGTCTTGAGGGCACAGAAGCAAGATGACTGGGAGTTGAACTTTGCACATCTGCAATGTTGTTTCCGCATATGCGTCTCCATAAGAGCTTGTGTATCTCTGCAGGTGCAGAATTTTATGGTGAGAGGGTGACTCATTGGTGCTAGATTTTACCGCAAAAGCGGTAGTCGCAGATGCAACTTTATGGCCAGAAAAGAAGATTCGCTAGCAGTTCTATTTATTCGAAGAGCTAGTTCATTTTAGCATATTTGTAGCTATTGAGCATGAATTTGGGTGATTTTGGAGGCAATTTTACCACATAGATTGGGGTAAGTGTTCTATAATCGGTTTTGATTATATTTCATGAATCTATCTTCGATTTTGGCATTTGATTTATGATTTCAAAAGAGAAATTGAGTGTTTTCGTTTACATTTCCTTAAAAAAATTCTTGAGTTTTGAACATCGCTTTGGAGTCGGATTTGAGTGAAATTAGTATGTTTGGACTTGTGATTGAATGGGTTGTCGGATTTTGTGAGTTTTATCGGGTTTCGAGGTGCGAGCTCGAGTTTGATTTTTTGGTTGACTTTGGGATTTTGATTAAAGATTCAACCTTTATCGATTGGGTTTGTTTCCTTTAGCATTATTTGATTATTTTGAGTTTCTTTTTGTTAATTTCGAGCCATTCGGAGGTTGATACGAATGTGACGGCCTTTCTAAAGTATTTTTGGCTTCTTGATGTTGGATTTGGCTTGTTCGAGGTAAGAAACATATCTAAAATTGGATTTGAGTGTATTTAACCGTGGGAATTGTGTTATAAAATATGAATTGAGGTGACACACATGCTAGATGACGAGTGTGTGGGCGTACACCGATGAAATCATGATTTTAGTCGACTATTAGACTATGACCGGACTTGTTTTGCTGTTATACCTTGTCTGTCACGACCCTAACCCCGAACCCGGTCATGATGACGCCTCTCGTGAAGACAGGGCCATCCAATTAAACCAAATTCATCTTTTAAAATAGTTAAACAATATAAAAGCAGTCTAAGCATGATTTAATGATAATAAGTAGGGGAAATATAACCCTACACAGCCCTAACCGTGGTGTCACAAGTCACGAGCATCTACTAGGGTATAAATACAACTGAAAGTATGAAGTGTACAAATACAGACTAATGAAATGAAGAGAGAGATAAGCAGTGCTTCGAACGCTGGCAGCTACCTTGCTAAACTCCGATGACTCTACCTCCAATCAGCCAAACCCCACTACCGGGTGTATAAATACCTGAATCTACACACGAGGTGCAGGGAGTAAAGTGAGTACTCCAAATCAGTGAGTAATAATCATAACTAAAGTTTGGATGGTAAGAAATCACGTAAAACATATCAAGATGATGTATAGAAGTAGTTCAAAAACCAGCGAGAAAGTAGTGAAGCTGTACAAATCACTTAAAATATCTTAGCTCAGTTTAAACTTCTTTGAAAATAACTTTTTCAAAAGCTACACAAATAAATGCCGAACAGTTAGTGCAGATAAGCAAAGAAATCCGCCCCTCGGGCATAAATACCATAGTTTAACAAGTAAATGACAGGTAAATATGAAAGATAAACACATAAGGGTTCACCCCTCAGGCACAATATCAACAACTCCGCCCCTCGATCAACATCTCAGAACAATACTAGCCCCTCGAGCAATCACATAGAACGGTACCAGCCCCTCGGGCAAATCACATAGAACAATACCACCCCCTCGGGCTATCACATAGAACAATATTAGGCCCTCGGGCTATATCTCACATCACAATGGTACCCGTGCTCACTAGGGGTGTACAGACTCCGGGAGGGGCCCCTTACGGCCCAAGCGCAATATCGAGCCATCTCGTGATATCAAATCTAGGCCCTCGGCCTCAAATCAATCGACAAGCCACCTCGTGGCGTACATAACTAAGGCCCTAGACCTCATAATCAAATTAGAATCTCACTGCTGCGGCGTG